>NC_064639.1:929793864-932196188 GCF_023864345.2 Schistocerca serialis cubense
TTTCTGAGGTTTTAAGTGCTTATATCAACTAGTTACCAATCACTTGCTGATGAGTGGCTGCTTATCCTCATGTTTGAAAAACTTGTGTTCAAATATTTAATGGAAACACACATACAGGCACATATAGACTCACCTATTCTTAGATATAAATATCGTCTACTAAAAAATTATCCAATAGATGGAAAGGAGCTGTCAAGCAAAACTCATTGAAATTTGTTTCTAAACTTTATATTATAGTTATTTTTGTGCCGGTGTACCTAATCTTTCCACATTCTTGTATTTCCTATGAGCTTTAACCTCATCCATATTTACCTGACTTGACTGCCCCTTACCTCTTCTACCTCTCATCACTTCCTGGATCAGAGTAGTAAATTGAGAGGAATGACAAGGTAAGTGACTAATGGATGGATGAGTGGATGGATTTAAAACTGGTGGGTGCTAAACAATGTGGTCATCAGTGCCCTTTCTCAAGATTGTGGTACAAAGCCTCAGCCCTAAAAAAAAAATCACACACATTGTCCAGTATATCTGTTCATACCATTGTTGTAAGTTAACAGTATTAATAAAGCAGTGGAAGCCATAAACATGACTGGCTGACCGAGGAACTAATAGGATGAGCCAACCACCCAAAACGACATTAAAATCTTCACCCAGTTAATCATTTTGTTTCTTGTATCAATGTCTTTTTGGAGCAGGCTCCTTGTCTCTTCTATTATCCTGCCCAAAGTATCTATAACTTCTATTCCAGCAGCATATCTCAAGAGCTCGCAGATGTTTATTTTCCACCTTCCTCAGTGTCCACATTTATGACCCGCAGAAGAATAACTGTTATCAAATAGTTTTTTTGCTATCTAGGGACACACAGTTCCATGTTATATTTTTTTTCAAGTGGTTGTAATAGCTGAGATACCCCTTCTTTCACATTAGTTGTACTTGTTCCATCTGCTGTGATACAGCTTCTCATGTACGCATACTTGAACACATTTACAAGTGTCAGCTTATCAGCTTTAAAATGCGCAATTGCATTTTGTTTTCTGTCTGTTGTGTAGGTCATAATTTTTCTTTTGATTTCACTGGTCTCCATCTCACATATCAATCAGAGTGGTGAATCATCTTCAGTAGCTCATCCTTATTTCTGCCCAATGGCAATGCCATCAGCTGCTTCCTACTTAGTACAAAAAGGTATTAACTGTGTTTTTTAAGTGCTTATACTTTATATTAAAATAATTATTATAAAGAATTTGAGCTTTAAAGAGGGCTCTTACCTTTTGAGTATCTTATTTGGAATTCTGAAGAATGTCTTCCCTGAGAACTTAACAGCCATGCCATTACTAGAGGAATCGACATCTGGAAAGAATTCTTTTTATTAACACTTAGAAAATAGATTACCCGATTTGTAATTATAACCACACTATCTTATCAAATAAGTAGTTATATGAGCACTTTTACACTGTAAACAACAGGTTATGGATTTACGTATAATTTGGTCATAAGGAGGCTACTTAACTTCTAATGTGACAAGTTTCTTTGTTTCAAGAGCAGACATGGAGATGGAGTGTATGTAAATCTGAAACTGACTTTGTGTGAAAGCATCAACAAACCCAGACTGACAAATAAAATCCAATTACAGACAACTAACTGCCGTCTGTGTCACGTCTGCTGTGCAGCGAGCTACATTAATTTAAGTATTAACTGTATTTTTCTTACTTGTCACTTCTTCTTCCCTGTGTTTTTGCTTTTAGGAAGCTTTAATTGTCGAGTGCTAGTAATAATGTTCCATAGATTTCATGTTTGTTTTGAATACAGTCAGAGAGAGTCCCTTTAGTCAGCCATAGTGCCAGTAGTGCTAGGGTTTGTTTTGAATACAGTCCGGAGACAGGTAGTGCTATTTGCATTGTTTTCTACAAGAAGTGTCTAGTAACCACAGTCTAGTCAACTATCAGCCGTCTTTAGTGAATTAGCAGTCTAGTTAAAAGTTGATTAACTCTGTACAGTAAATTGTGTACGAACGCAGGAGGAGCTGGCCACTGTTCGCGAACAGTTGAAAGTGTTGATGGCCGCAGTCAGCCGTCTTCAGGCTGCTGCCTCAGAGTGTAGCAGCAGTGGGGGTCTGGTGCATTGCATGGTACACCCCAGGTGTTACATGCTTCACCCACTGTCCCTGCTGTCGAGACATCTTCGCAGGTACCGGGCGCGATTGGGCCACCCTCTGCCCAAGGGGAGTGGCGGGTTCAGCGGCGTTCGCGGCGCACGAGGTGGAGGGTCAATGTGTAGGCTGGCCATGTGGCATTGCCCGCTCTGCCTGTGAGTGGACATGTGGCCACTTCTTCAGCAAGGTCCGAGCAGGCACATGGAGGGAGGGGTTTATTAGTGATTGGGAGCTCCAACGTTAGGCAGGTGATGGAGCCCCTCAGGGAAATAGCGGAAAGGTTCGGGAAGAAGGCCAGTGTTCACTCTGTCTGCTTGCCAGGGGGTCTCATCCGAGATGTGGAGGAGGCCCTGCTGGCAGCAATAGAGAGCACTGGGTGTACCCGACTGGAAATTGTTGCTCATGTCGGCACCAATGACTCCTGCCGTCTGGGTTCAGAGGTCATCCTCAGTTCATACAGGTGGTTGGTGGAGTTGGTGAAGGCGGAAAGCCTCGCTCGTGGGGTGGAATCTGAGCCAACTATTTGTAGTATCGTTACCAGAACTGATCGTGGTCCTCTGGTTTGGAGCCGAGTGGAAGGCTTAAACCAGAGGCAGACAATTCTGCGGAGATCTGGGGTGCAAATTTCTCAACTTCCGCTATCGGGTGGAGAAATGTAGGGTCACCCTGAATAGGTCAGGCATGCACTACACGCAGGAAACGGCTACAAGGGTAGCGGAGTACGTGTGGAGTGCACATGTGGGTTTTTTAGGTTAGAGAATTCCCTCCCTAGGCCCGACAAGATGGCTCCTGAGATGCGGCAAGGTAGGAGTAGGCAAAATGCAATAGGGAATAACAATATTAATGTGCTAATAGTAAACTGCAGGAGTGTCTATAGAAAGGTCCCAGAACTGCTCTAATTAATAAAAGGTCACAATGCCCACATAGTACTAGGGGCAGAAAGTTTGCTGGAACCAGATGTAAACAGTAATGAAATTCTAAACTCAGACTGGAATGTATACCGCAGAGACAGGCTGGACAGTGAAGGGGGAGGTGTGTTTATAGCGATAAGAAGTGGAATAGTATTGAAGGAAATTGACGGAGATCCAAAATGTGAAATAATTTGGGTGAAGGTCACGGTTAAAGCAGGCTCAGACATGGTAATTGGATGTCTCTATAGGCCTCCTGGCTCAGCAGCTGTTGTGGCTGAGCACCTGAAGGATAATTTGGAAAATATTTTGAGTAGATTTCCCCACAATGTTATAGTTCTGGGTGGAGATTTCAATTTGCCGGATATAGACTGGGAGACTCAAACGTTCATAATGGGTTACAGGGACAAAGAATCCAGTGAAATTTTTTTAAGTGCTTTATCTGAAAACTGCCTTGAGCAGTTAAGCAGAGAACCAACTCATGGTGATAACATATTAGACCTTCTGGTGACAAACTGACCCGAACTATTTGGAACAGTTAACGCAGAACAGGGAATCAGCAATCATAAAGCGGTTACTGCATCGATGATTTCAGCCATAAATAGAAATATTAAAAAAGGTAGGAAGATTTTTCTGTTTAGCAAAAGTGACAACAAGCAGATTTCAGAGTACCTGATGGCTCAACACAAAAGTTTTGTCTCAAGTACAGATAGTGTTGAGGATCAGTGGACAAAGTTCAAAACCATTGTACAATATGCGTTGGATGAGTATGTGCCAAGCAAGATCATAAGAGGTGGAAAAGAGCCACTGTGGTACAACAACAGAGTTAGAAAACTGCTGCAGAAGCAAAGGGAACTTCATAGCAAACATAAACATAGCCAAAGCCTTGCGGATAAAAAAAAATTACGCGAAGCGAGATGTAGTGTGAGGAGGGCTATGCAAGAGGCATTCAATGAATTCGAAAGTAAAGTTCTATGTACTGACTTGGCAAAAATTCCTAAGAAATTTTGGTCTTATGTCAAAGCGGTAGGTGGATCAAAACAAAATGTCCAGACACTATGTGACCAAAATGGTACTGAAGCAGAGGATGACATGTATATATGGTCTTGTTTTTCCTTGTGTTGTGGCCATGGATATTATTTCTATGTTTTACTTCGTGTAGGTTATTTTTTGTATAGATTAACACTTGGTATATGTACAGATTTATAACAGTCATTATTTTAAGTGTGGCGAACATGGTCTTACAATGTGCTTTATGCTGGGAACATGTAATGACTCTGATTGCTTTCTTCTGCAGAAGTAATATATTTTGAACATGGCTTGAGTTTCCCCAGAGGATAAGTCCATATGACACAATACTTTGGAAGAATGCAAAATACGAAGTCTTAACATAGGCTGCTGGTACATATTTTATAAGACATCTTAATAAATAAATTACTCTAGGCAGTTTGATACTAATATATTTTATGTGTTGTTCCCAGGACAATTTATTGTCTAAGTAAATCCCCAAGAACTTTACATAGCTGGGATCATTAACAGGGCTTTTGTCCCTTAGGCTAAATAACATTTTTTGTGTCTTGTTCTCATTCAGGAGAAAACCATTTGACGATATTTTGCTTGGGCAAGTGTATTGTCCACAGATCTTTTAGCTTGTTCAGGTCATAATTGTAGTTTAGGAAGGTTGTGTCATCTGCAAATAGGACCGTACTGGAACTTGTAAAGGAGGGTAAGTCATTTATCATAACCAAAAACAAAAATGGTCCCAAGACAGAGTCCTGCAGAACTCCCATCTTAGTATGTTTCTCAGTAGACTTTTCTGAGCCAATACACTTGGAGATACGATGTTAGTAGTTTTAAGCTGTTTTCCCTGATGCCATATAAATGGAGTTTTGCTAGCAGTGTATCGTGTCCTACACAGTCAAATGCTTTACTCAGGTCACAAAAAGTGGCCTGAGCATAGCCTTTCTCCTCAAACACTCTAAGTATATATTTAATTATGGAGTCTATTGCATCAACTGTTGATAATTTTTTTCTGAATCCATATTGTGACTCATTAAATATTCCAAGTTTTTTGAAGTGGGTTGACAACTGAGGGTATATGATATATTCCATTATTTTGGCCAAGACTGGAACAATTGATATTGGTCTGTAGCTTGCAGGGTTGTCTTTGTCACCCTTTTTGTAGACAGGGACCACCCTAGATAGTTTCAGCTCCTCTGGAAAGTAGCCCCCTGATATACATTTATTTATGCAGTGGCTCAATGGATACACAATAGAATCAATTATTTTTTTCAGCAAGTTGCATGACATGTCATAAATATCAACACTATCTGATGATTTGAAGTTCCTAACTATTTTTTTAAAATAGTAGTTGGTGTAACCTCAGAGAAAGTGAGAATATTGTCATAGGCAGTTCCATGATAGTTTCTTTCTAGTAGTTCAGCTGCACTTACATTAGGCTTACTAATACAATTGCTTGATTCCTCCACAGATTTAATAAAATACTTGTTGAAATCTTGTGAAGAGATGCTGAGTTTGACCTTTTGTTGTTCTTTCAAAAAGCTGTTTATGATATTCCAAGCAGCTTTGCATTTATTGTTAGCACTCTCGATGCATTGGGCATTGTGTGCCTTTTTTGCTTGAATAACTGCTTTTTTATAATCATTTCTACATTTTACGTATGAGGATTTTGCATTATCAGTCATAGTATTTTTGTATATATCTAGCAGAGTCATTACATGACCCTTCATAACAGACAGCATTTTTGTGTACCAAGAATTTTTCTTTTTTGACCCCCTTTTTTCACAGCCATTATCTGTTATCTTGCATCTTCTGGTGGGAATACTGTCATTGAATATTTGCAGAAATGAGTTAAAAAAGTGTTTAAATATTATCTTAGCTGTTGCATGTTTTGGTGCACAAATATTACTATCACTTTCTGGAAAAACCAAGCCGTATCTGCAAGAGATTTCTTAAACTTATCAATTTTTCTTTCACTCATTGGCCTAGTGGTCACCATTTTTGATTTGGATGATGCATCACAAGGAGTGACAGAGCTGATCCTATTTGCATATATTAAGTACACTGATTTGTGGTCTGAAAAAGGAAACACTGTTACATCACATTGATTTTGGGCATATTTAAAGTTAACAAATATATTGTCTAAACATGCTAGTTCCCTGGTAGGTTTGTAGTTAGTATACTGTAGGTTGAACTGTCACAATAGGTTTTTCAGGTCACTAACACTATGTTTATCAGTCAACATGTTAAAATCCAAATTAAGCTCACCACCTATTACAATTTCATAGTTGGTAAATTTGTTCTCAGTAAGTGTACATAAGAGGATGTCCAATTTTTCTGAGAAAACACTAATAATACCACTGGGAGACCTGTGCAATGATACTACTATTAGTTTCATACTACTAATAACTATACTAGTGGCCTCAAAATTCAGTTCTTCACATAGATAATCTAAATCTAAGGTATCAATTAAGCAGTCCATTGATGTGTCAGCATAGATTGCTACACCACCTCTCTTGTGGAGTCTTCTGCAATAACTGTTTAATAGACTATAATTTTCTAATTTACAGAATGGAAGTTCGGCTTCAGTGGCCCAATGTTCACTTAAACACAACAAGTCAAATTTATTCACTGATGAAAAATCATTTAGTACCAGTTCCTTGTCATTCAGTCCTTGAGTATTTAGAAAACCAATTTTTAGGTCTGTATTCTGTCCTTCCACATTTCTTGGATGATGCTTATTTTTGGACGTTTTAGCTACTTTGTCCAGTTTTTCACCCCTATCAAGCCTTTTTAGTTTCCCTTGCTTCTTATCATCTTGCAAACATGTGTGAACATTCTACTGAGTGTTTGAGACCCCAATCTATTTAGATGCAGGCCATCCTTTCCTAAGCAGTTATCATTCAGAAATTTATTTGGATCAATGAACACTGCCCCAAGGACGTCACATTGTTCTTTTATGGCATAGTTTATTTTGCAGGTATATTGATCACTTACAGATCTTCGTTTTATTATTCCGCTGATTAGGAGCTGGGAACCTTTAATGACACTTTTGGCTGAGCGAATTAAGTTTCTTGTTTCATTAGCGATTTCTTCCTCATTGCTACTTTGTATCGAGTTTGTTCCAACGTGTATTAGCACACAACAATAGTTTTGTTTGAGTTCGTTTTCTGTAGTATTGTGTTTGAAGATTTCCATATTTTTAAAATGCTTGTTTAACTGTTGCATTCTAATTCCAGGCCGCACATCAATGTTGCATCCTGGAACACCGACATTTTTCAGTAACAAATCGCCTATTAATGGAAATTCGTTTTTGTTTTTTTGTAAACTTGAGCCATGTTTAGTGTATGTTACTGATATCCACTTGTATTTGTGTGATGGATTTTGGGTTACTGAAGTTATCGGTGAATCATTGTGCACAACTGATACATTAGGCTTAAAGTTTTGATCGTTGTTACTGCTTATACTCGCTCTTGAGTTTTCAGAGTATCGATTTGTTGCAGTTTTTGGGCTTTTACACAAACAGACTGTACTTCTCTCACTAATCTATCATTGACTTTACCTGGAGTCACCATTTTGTTGTTTACCAGTCCACTACTAATTTATGCACATGAATTTTCGCAAAGTTGTTTTGTTTTTGTTTCAGTGTTTTTGGACACACTGACTTCTTTTTCTCGTAATAATTTATCATTTTCACACTTTGAAGTCAAGACTTCACTTTTCAACATCTCAATATCACCTTGTAATATCTTGATAATTTCGCTTTTTGTTTTCACTGCTTTTTCAAGTTCGTATGTTTCAAAATGTAAACAGGTGAGACATGTTCATGAATAATCATCACTGATGTGTTTTAAGTTTATTTTGGCGCACCTTTCGTGCAACCAGTAATTGCACCTAACACATAAGATTCCTTTCATCACTTTTTTATTAGATTCTTTACACAATGAACTTACATTTTTCCGTTTTTGATGACAGCATTACACTATCCTTTTTCGTGGGCGCCATCTTTATACTGGATGGAGAAAATCCCCATAGTTTAATAACAAAATTCAGAAATTGCTGAGAGAACAGACTGCTTTTTAGGAAAAACAAATAAAAATATAGTCAGAAATTTCAACAAATGGAAGTTAGTAGAACTTCATGTGTCTATGAAAAGATCATCATAAAACTTCCACACTCATACATTTGCGAAAGATCTAACCGATAACCAGAGAAAAAATTCTGGTCCTGCACAAAATTGTTAGCAGATTGAAGGCTCCTATTCACTCACTCATTGACCAGTCTCAGTGACACTGAAGACAGCAAGAGAAAGCTGAAATTCTGCTTTTATAAATCATTCAAGCAGAAGGATCATACAGACATACTATCATTTGCCTGTCACACTGACTCATTGATGGAGGACATAGAAGTAGGTGCCCCTGCTGTTGAGAAGCAGCTGAAAGAGTTGAAAACGAGTAAGTTGCCAGATCTGGAGGAATACAAATTCGGATCTACAAAAACTACTCTTTGTTATTTGCTCCCTGAACATGTCATGGAGGAGGAGTGAGGCAAAAATACACAAACTTGAATTATAAAATGTTTGGCAGTGCATTGAGAGAAATATTTCATTGCAATTTGAATGATGAATTGTCTGTGACTTTTTTGGAGTGAATGAACTTCTAAAATTGGCAGATTCATCAAAGGAATGAGTGTGGTACAGTTAGGCATGTTTTCCATTGTTTGAAGATGAATGAATCAAATTAAAGGATCTCATTTTTTATTCCCAAAGAACCCAACCAGGTCTTATGGTTACTTTTGTTGCAAGTAATTACAGTTGTTCTAAGTGCAATCAGTCTACAGTTTACTTTTTCTGTGCAATTGTGACTGAAGTCAGTCTCTCACCCTATAGTCAGCTAGCCAACCATTTGAATCATGGTCAGATCTCTAAGTATAATGGGATGAATTATTACACCTTTACTTAGCTTACTGAGTTCAAATGTAGTAAATTTCTATACCCTTTTCTCACACAATAACCTATGAACCAAGGATGGAGGGCAGTTGGCATATTCCATATTCCTAGATTTCTGGGAAGTTTATGACACAGTGCCCCATTGGAGATTGTCAGTGAAGGTCTGAGCAAACAGAATAGGCTCTCAGGTATGTCAGTGACTCAAAGACCTTTTAAGTAATAGAACGCAATATGTTGTTGTGAATGGTGAGTGTTCATTGGAAACAAGGGTATCATCAGGAGTGCCCCAGGAAAATGTGATAGGATCTTTCTTGTTCTCCCTATACATAAATGATCTGACAGGTGTTACGCAGCAGTCTGCAACTGTCTGCTGATGACTCTGTAATTTACAGGAAAGTATCATCATTGAGTAACTTCACTAGTTTAAAGGATGACTTAGGCAGAATTTCTATTTGCTGTGATGAATTGCAGCTTCCCCTCAATGTAGAAAATGTCAGTTAATGCTAATGATTATGAAAACAAAATGTAATGTTGAAATACAGTTTTAGTGGTGTGGTACAGACACAGCTAAGTTGATCAAATATCTAGGTGTAATGTTGCAAAGCAGTATGAAATGGGACAATTATGTGAGGTTGGTAGCAGGGAAGGCAAATGGTCAATTTCAGTGTATTGGGAAAATTTTAGGGAAGTTTAGTTTATATTTAAAGGATACAATTTAAAGAACAGTTGTGTGACCTATTCTTGAGTACTGCCAAGTGTTTGGTATCACCACTACATCAGATAAAAAGAAAATATTGAAGCAGTTCAGAGGTATGCTACTAATTTGTTACTGATAGTTTTTATCAACAGACAAGTATTACAAAAATGCTCTGTGAACTCAAATGGGAATCCCTGGAGGTTGATGATGTTACTTTTGCAAAACTGTATTACAAAACTTTAGAGAACTGGCATTTGCAACTGGCTGTAGAATGATTCCACTGCCATCAGCATGCATCTTGCGTAAGGGCTATGAAGACAAGATAAGTGAAATGAAGGCTCATATGGTGACACATAGACAGTTGTCTTTCCCTCACTCCATTTGTGAGTGGAACAGTGAAGGAATGACTAGCAGTGGTACAAGTTAGGCGCTGCCATGGTCTCTATGGTGACATGTGGAGTACATATGTAGATGTAGAAAGCCATTTTCCATAACACTAACTATGGATACATCGTTACCGACACCACATAGAGAACAAGGCCATTCATCTGTGTCATACTTAGGGAGTGCCATCACATGCTGCAGGTGTACCGCAATGACAGTAAGGTTAAACAGGGCTGTTTACTAGTGCTTTAAATTATTTGCTAAATTTTTCTCTTCCTTAGTGCTTTGTAGGAGCTTCTGGGATTTATACTGTCTTTAGCACTTGAGTGTTAATTAGAATGGTGAACAGGGTTGTGTTTCTACAACAAGAACAACAAAGTTGACATTTTCAGATTCCGCCTGATGAAGATGTGTGTTATCAAGTGGATATCTATTATCAAACTGGATAATTATACCAAGCTTTCTGTGGTAAGAATATTACTTTTTAAGCATGTATTGATGCCAGTAGTTTCATAAAAGTATGTGGCAGTTAAACTTTGATTCACAGCAGGAAATTCAAAAGTGAGAATGTAGCCCACTCCACCTCACCTCCCCCTCCCCCTCCCCCTCCCCATCCCCATCCCCATCCCCATCCCCATACCCATCCCCATCCCCATCCCGCTCCCCCTCCCACTCCCACTCTGCCAACCCAGCCCCCGTGTCCGGCCCCGCCCCCGCCCTCACCCCCGCCCCCGCCCTGTATACCAAATTAATTCCTAATCCTCAACAAATTCACACAAGTATATGTTGAATAACAGTATCACTATCGTTAAGTTACTGGTAGCTATCTTAGCACTCACTATTCAAATATTCTCTAAATCAAAAGCTGACAAGCAACAAAATGACTAAGCCCAGAATCAGTGCACATCAAAATATTGGTAACACCAAAAACACTTGAATCCCTGCAGGTTTCTGGTTGCTCAACCTTAGCTAGAACCTTACCCAATTAGGTACAGACACTAAAACACCCCAAACATGCTCTGCTTACCTCTTTATCATGTACATGATGTGACTGACTATTGCGGTGAAGTGAGTATCTGGAAGTTCGACCATCATTCCATTGGATGCAAGTTTCCACAATTTTAAATACTTCAAATACACATAACATATGTTTTTCTAAACTTTGAATGTGTTACTACTTCGTTATATGTTAAAGATTGTAAGATGGTTTACATTAAGTTGTTGTTGTTGTTGTTGTCGTCGTTGTTGTAGTTGTGGTCTTCAGTCCAGAGATTGGTTTGATGCAGCTCTCCATGCTACTCTATCCTGTGCAAGCTTCTTCATCTCCCAGTACCTACTGCAACCTACATCCTTCTGAATCTGCTTAGTATATTCATCTCTTGGTCTCCCTCTACGATTTTTACCCTCCACGCTGCCCTCCAACGCTGCCCTCCAATACTAAATTGGTGATCCCTTGATGCCTCAGAACTATTTCCTACCAACCGAACCCTTCTTCTAGTCAACTTGTGCCACAAATTTCTCGTCTCCCTAATTCTATTCAATACCTCCTCATTAGCTATGTAATCTATCCATCTAATCTTCAGCATTCTTCTGTAGCACCACATTTCGAAAGCTTCTATTCTCTTCTTGTCCAAACTTTTTATCGCCCACATTTCACTTCCATACATGGCTACACTCCATACAAGTACTTTCAGAAAGGACTTCCTGACACTTAAATCTATACTCCACACTTCTCTTCTTCAGAAACGCTTTCCTTATCATTGCCAGTCAACAATTTATATCCTCTCTACTTCAATCATCATCAGTTATTTTGCTCCCCAAATAGCAAAACTCATCTACTACTTTAAATTTCTCATTTGCTAATCTAATTCCCTCAGCGTCACCCATCTTAATTTGACTACATTCCATTATCCTCGTTTTGCTTTTGTTGATGTTAATCTTATATCATCCTTTCAAGACACTGTCCGTTCCATTCAACTGCTCTTCCAGGTCCTTTGCTGTCTCTGATAGAATTACAATGTCATCGGTGAACCTCAGAGTTTTTATTTCTTCTCCATGGATTTTAATTCCTACTCTGAATTTTTCTTTTGTTTCCTTTACTGCTTGCTCAATATACAGATTGAATAACATCGGGGATAGGCTACAACCTTGTCTCACTCCCTTCCCAACCACTGCTTCCCTTTCATGCCCCTCGACTCTTACAACTGCCATCTGGTTTCTGTACAAATTGTAAATAGCCTTTCGCTCCCAATATTTTACCCCTGACACCTTCAGAATTTGAAAGAGAATATTCCAGTCAACGTTGTCAAAAGCTTTCTCTAAGTCTACAAATACTAGAAATGTATGTTTGCCTTTCCTTAATCTTCTAAGATAAGTTGTAGGGTCAGTATTGCCTCACGTGTTCCAACATTTCTATGGAAACCAAACTGATCTTCCCTGAGGTCGGCTTCTACCAGTTTTTCCATTCGTCTGTAAAGAATTCACGTTAGTATTTTGCAGCCGTGACTTATTAAACTGATAGTTTGGTAATTTTCACATCTGTCAACACTTGCTTTCTTTGGGATTGGAATTATTATATTCTTCTTGAAGTCGGAGGGTATTTCACCTGTCTCATACATCTTGCTCACCACGTGATAGAGTTTTGTCAGGGCTGGCTCTCCCAAGGCTGTCAGTAGTTCTAATGGAATGTTGTCTATTCCTGGGGCCTTGTTTCGACTTAGGACTTTCAGTGCTCTGTCAAGCTCTTCACGCGGTATCATATCTCCCATTTCATCTTCATCTACATCCTCTTCCATTTACATAATATTGTCCTCAAGTACACCACCCTCGTGTAGGCCCTCTATATACTCCTTCCACCTTTCTGCTTTCTCTTCTTTGCTTAGAACTGGGTTTCCATCTGAGCTCTTGATGTTCATACTAGTGGTTCTCTTTTCTCCAAAGGTCTCTTTAATTTTTGTCTAGGCAGTATCTATCTTACCCCTAGTGAGAAATGCTTCTACATCCTTACATTTGTCCTGTAGCCATCCCTGCTTAGCCATTTTGCACTTCCTGTCGATCTCATTTTTGAGATGTTTGTATTCCTTTTTGCCTGCTTCATTTACTGCATTTTTATATTTTCTCCTTTCATCAAATAAATGTAATATCTCTTCTGTTACCCAAGGATTTCTACCAGCCCTCGTCTTTTTAACTACTTGATCCTCTGCTGCCTTCACTATTTCATCCCTCAAAGCTACCCATTCTTCTTCTACTGCATTTCTTTCCCCCATTCCTGACAATCATTCCCTAATGCTCTCACTGAAACTCTCTACAACCTCTGGTTCTGTCAGTTTATCCAGGTCCCATCTCCTTAAATTCCCACCTTTTTTGCAGTTTCTTCAGTTTTAATATACATTTCATAACCAATAGATTGTGATGAAATGTTTTACAATTTAAAACCTGGTTCCTAAATCTCTGTCTTAGCATTATTTAATCTATCTGAAACCTTCCAGTATCTCCAGGCCTCTTCCATGTATACAACCTTCTGTCATGATTCTTGAACCAAGTGTTAGCTATGATTAAGTTATGCTCTGTGCAAAATTCTACCAGGTGGCTTCCTCTTTCATTTCTTACCCCTATTGCATATTCACCTACTACGTTTCCATCTCTTCCTTTTCCCACTATTGAATTCTAGTCACCCATGACTATTAAATTTTTGTCGCCCTTCACTATCAGAATAATTTCTTTTATCTCATCATACATTTCATCAATCTCTTCGTCATCTGCGGAGCTAGTTGGCATAAAACTTGTACTACCGTGGTAGGCATGGGCTTCATATCTATCTTGGCCACAATAATGCATTCACTATGCTGTTTGTAATAACTTACCCACACTCCTATTTTTTTATTCATTATTAAACCTACTCCTGCATTACCCCTATTAGATTTTGTATTTATAACCCTGTATTCACCTGACCAGAAGTCGTGTTCCTCCTGCCACCGTCTGCAGCTCGTGGTCGTGCGGTAGCGTTCTCGCTTCCCACGCCCGGGTTCCTGGGATCGATTCCCGGCGGGGTCAAGGATTTTCTCTGCCTCGTGATGACTGGGTGTTGTGTGCTGTCCTTAGGTTAGTTAGGTTTAAGTAGTTCTAAGTTCTAGGGGACTGATGACCATAGATGTTAAGTCCCATAGTGCTCAGAGCCATTTGAACTATTGAACCTCCTGCCACCAAACTTCACTAATTCCCACTCCGATCCGTAGAACGCCAGTTTCCTTTCTCCTGACAATGACGTCCTCCTGAGTAGTCCCCGTCCGGAGATCCGAATGGGGGACTATTTTACCTCCGGAATATTTTACCCAAGAGGACGCCATCATCATTTAACCGTACAGTAAAGCTGCATGCCCTCAGCAAAAATTATGGCTGTAGTTCCCCCTTGCTTTCAGCCATTCACAGTGCCAGTACAGCAAGGCCGTTTTGGTTAATGTTACAAGGCCAGATCAGTCAATCATCCAGACTGTTGTTCCTGCAACTGTTGAAACAGCTGCTGCCCCTCGTCAGGAACCACATGTTTGTGTGGCCTCTCAACAGATACCCCTCCGTTGTAGTAGCACCTATGGTACGGCTATCTATATTGCCGGGGCACGCAAGCCTCCTCACCAACAGCAAGGTCCGTGGTTCATGGGGGGAACATTAAGTTACAGTTGCATATTTCACACAAAACAGAATGTCCGGAGGGAGGTGCTACCATTATTCATACTAAAGTGTTTTGGAGTTTGTCCAAATTGTTTAATGCAAGTGTTGGAATGATTTCTTTGAGAAGGATATGGGAAATCTCCTCTATGCCTGCCCTATCTTATCCTTATCACATTATTCATCTGTCCACTTCCTCACTATGTCACTCAACCTGATTCAAATAAATACTGTCTAACATTTAAACAATTAAATATAAACAAATAGATTCAACAGTACAAATGTTTAATTATGGATCTAATCTTTCATGTACCTTTGGAGGAATCTGTGTTGGGCACTCACTTCCTCACTATGTCACTCAACCTGATTCAAATAAATACTGTCTAACATTTAAACAATTAAATATAAACAAATAGATTCAACAGTACAAATGTTTAATTATGGATCTAATCTTTCATGTACCTTTGGAGGACTCTGTGTTGGGCACTCAGTTACTACTTACTAAATAATTTATGACAATTAATGTGTCTGTTGGCACTATGATACACTCATTTTACAGCTAACCTCATGCCCTATCAGTGTGTCATACATGTTTGCAACTCATCTGTAGCTTTTGCTCAGCTGAGTGTAAACAGCACTACAGTTGCAGGCACCTATTTGTGTCCATGTTGTTACATGTCCCCATGACACTGTCTGTATTCCTCCGCTGACAGGTATTTAGGTCACCACTCAGTCACTTGACGGCAAGTTACAGTCCACACTCCAGGCCAACTGCCAGCCATCATTGAGACTATGCTTTGGACCACAACACCTGCCACTGCCCATAAGGCAGTACCATATCACACCTTCACCGGGATCATCAGCTGCTGGATGTCCGTCAGCCTACCCCGCGCCGGGATCTGCATAACAATGGATCACGAGCTCACAACCTCATGGTACAGTGACACTGATCATCCACAGTACGTCCTGAAGGAGATCAGTGATTGCCACACCCATCACTAATAATTAACATCATCACCAGCAAAATACTGTTTTTACACATGTGGGTCTTGCAGTATACACAGTGATAGAATAAAATCTTAACACCAAGAAGGAGTTGTTAGAGATAAATGGATGTTGGTAGGTGTGTTTATACATCTGTAAAAAGATGTCTATTCAGATTTCGCACAGGTTGCATAAGAGTGGCGCTAGTGGCACCACTATGAGGATGCAAATCAGGTTTGCTTCTAATACAAGCTGTAACAGTCATGAGCGCTAGCTACCTTTGACACTGGATGTAGTAAGTTGTTGATTCAAAGAATGCCTTTAATATGATGAAGATACCGTTATCAGCAGCTCACTGAGTTTGAACGAGCTCGTGTAATAGGGCTACGAGAAGCTGGATGTTCCTTCTGAGATATTGCAGAAAGGCTTGGCAGGAATGTAGTGACTGTACATGATTGCTGCAGTGGTGATCAGAGGAAGGTACAGTTGCAAGAAGATCGAGCTCCAGACTGCCACACAGCACTACCAAGAGGGAACCCATCACGTTCAGCATAAGGCAATGACACATCGTACTGATCTTCAGGAGCAAGTCAAGCACAGTTGGTGCCACAGTGACACAATCAACTGTTACAAATCTATTACTTCAAGGATAGTTCTGAACCAGGTGCTCTGTAGCGTACATTCCACTGACCCCAAACCACTGCTGTTTGTGACTTCAGTGATGTCAAGCAAGAGCTCATTGGAGGGTGGAGTGGAGGTCTGTTGTGTTTTCTGATGAAAGTCGGTTCTGCCTTTGTAACCAGTGAGGCCACGTGCTGATTAGGAGGAGACCAGGTGAGCATCTACAATGAACCTGTCTGCAGCCTAGACAAACTGGACACGCACCTGGAGTTTGATCCGGGATGCAATTTCGTATGACAGCAGGAGCACTCTAGTGGCTATTCCACACACCCCAACTGCAAATTTGTGCATCAGTCTGATGATTCTATTGTGCTGTCATTCGTGAACAGCATTGTAGAGGGTGTTTTCAACAGGATCACCCTCGCCCACATACCACTGTTGAAACCCAACATGCTCAACAGTGTGTTGACAAGTTGCCATGATCACCAGATCTGTCTCCAAATGAGTATATGTGGGACATCATCAGCTGACAACTCCTGTGTCATCCATAACCAGTATTAACGTCCCCTGTATTGACCAACCAAATTCAACAGGCATAGCACTCCATCCCACAAACTGACATCTGGCACCTGTACGACACAATGCATGCATGTTTGCTTGCTTGTATTCAACATTCTGGCTGTTACACCAGTTATTAAGTACCAGCATTTCACATTTGCAATTGCTTTTCTTGCAATTAACCTGTGAAATTGCAATGTTAATCACTTAAATGTGTTAACTAGACAAATGTATTCCTGAAATTGCATTATTCTAAATTAAGTATTTATCGGTGTTGAAATTTTTTTCCATTAGCATACACCAATTTTCTCATGAAATAAGTAATGACTTATCAGAAGAAGAAACAGTAGATGTCATCCAACATCAGTATCCAAGAAAATAATCAGTTTTCAAAAATATAATGTAATTGGTTGGATAAAAAAATGTACTCCCAAGTAGTGGAATCTTCTCCTTAACAGACTGGCTCTTCTTCTCATCTCGTACAGTAAGTATCGCATGATGCAGGATTCTGGGTGACTTTTCCAAATTCTTCCCTTTTCTTAAACCTAGCCATCCTCTTCCTTCATCCCTCTTCCTTCCCCTTAAACCTGATCTCCAAAAGCTTCCACATTTCCTCAACCTTTATATGTGTTTTCTCTTACCACTGCTTGGTGAGTAGATTTTTTTTTATCTACCCAATTACAATATGATTCAGTTTTCAGTACTTCAAGCAAGCAGCATTTTCAGATCAAACATATGAACAGATTAAGTAAGTGTCATGGCCATTGTGCCTTGTACCCTTCGAAGTGCAGAAACAACCTGACTCTCTGTATATACATGGTGTGCGTTGTACTGTTGAAACATAAGTGAGACCTGGTCTCCAATGGTTGAATTGCCTGTGGTATGGTCACTAACAATGCCATTGTATGAAATGCTATGCTCACTGCTTAGGGCCACACAACATTAATGAATGCGACAAACACCTCCATTTTGTGCCCACTAATTAGAAGGGCATCCATCTAATTCTAGTGTGTGTCTAGAGTCCACCTGACAAAGAAAAATTAACCAGTGCATGGCAATAAATGGCATAGCATAACAGCAAGCAGCTTCACAAGTAAATTTCATTACATTCACAGATGTAGTAGCAGGAAACTTGGTGTCTTTCCACACCTTTGTATACTCTCAGCCTAGTACAGCTAGTCACTCAGTACATTTTGGATACCAAGAAACCACTAAATAAAAGGAACAGGTCTTCTGCAAGTCAGCCACTTTAACAGACACCACGTGTTTTACTAATGTTGACTACACATGCCAGTGAAAGGTCCATCCTGGACTTTCCAGTGAAAGGCTTCATATTTTTGACATTTCAGTAGGCAATAATGAAGCAAATAGGGTTCAAATGGAGACAGTAGTGGCACAACAGAGAACTGTGCAGGAAAGAGTACATTTAGTTCCAGGCAGTACAAGCAAAAGCTTACGAGTGCTGAACGTAGTTCACACAATTCGAGGGGGAAACAACCCATACCCACTGTAGCCTCATATGCTTCAGGAACACCCAGTCGTTCAGAAAGGCTTAATCAAAGCAATTTATAATATAGTAATAAATGTACTACAAAAGATGATGGGTTATCCATATGCGGTATCAAACAATAATAATGTAAAGAAATTCATTGCAGAATCGCTTGTGAGTCTGGTTCTCAAAAATTACAAGATATGTTAAGAATATAGTGCACTAAAATCCTCACTCCACTAAAAGTAGAGAACATAACCTCCTCCATTTTTTTGTTCTTCAACCAGGTATCATTACGTGTGATATCTGTAACATAGTCACTAGCAAGTGAACCATATCTCTTTCCTGGGTTTAATGTGATTCAATCTGACAGAGACCATGGATATGGGGTGAGTGCACTCCTTATAAGAAAAGGAATCCTGTATAATATTCAAGGGGTGTTAGACAAGAGATACCAATTGAAGCTGCTGCTGCTACTTTGTGTAGGAACTGGAATGAAATAAACGTAATGTCAGTTTACTGAGTGCAAAGAGAGACTGTAACAAATAGCTGAGTATATTGCTTAGCTCAGTAGCACATCCAAAGATAATATTAGGTGATTTTAATGTTCATCACCCTGCTTGAGGCTCAGAGCAAGATAACGCCATCGGCAAAATGATAATCGAGATTGTCGACAATGGTAGCTTAATTGCTTTATATGATGGTTGCTGACAAACATGACTGTACCAAACCAACAACTGGGAGCTGTAGATATATGTTTGGTGTCACCGAGTTTAGCATTGGACTTCACGTGGGAGGTAGTTGCAGAACTCGTTCAATCTGATCATCTACCCACCATTCACAGGTGGGATGCAGGAGCAATAAGTCGTGTCATATGATCAGCGTACAAGTGGAAAGTTCAGAAAGCAGACTGAAATAAGTACACTACTACATTTTTGAAAAAGACACAGACATTTTCAGAATGTGGAGAGGCAAGAACAGACTATAAAAATATTATTGCTTGTATTGAAGAAACTGCAACAGTATCTGTCTTACAGAATAAACCCTTCGTTCTGAAAACTAAAACATTACTAGTATTGTGGGATGATGAATGCAATAATGCATTGCTGGAGTGAAGGGAAGCACTAAAACTGTACAGAAGGCATATTTTGGAAGAAAATAACATAAACCTCAATAGACTGCAGATGAAAGTAAAGCAACTATTCGAAAATAATAAGAAATCTGCATAGATAAACTTCTGTGAAAACCTTAACAATGATGTACCCTGCTCAATCATCTGATAGCTAATTAAGTGCATACATAGAGCCTGAAACAACAACAGGACAAATTAGTGGATGGCTTCTTGAAGTGTTTGGCAACAGTTTCAGTTGGACACTACATTGATGAGAAAGAAGAGGAAGGAGACCATTTCCCGAACAAATGCTCTACTGTTGTGGAACTCAACAGAGCTCTGTTGTTTGGGAGTAGTAGTGCCCCAGGGACTGACAGTATACGAGGTGTGACAATAAAGTAATGAGACTGATTTTCTTTGCAAGATGTGGCAACCCTGCAGGCTTGCGTAGGCACAATACGTTTGACCTTGGTCTGTAAGCTGCTTGTAGTCCAAGTGGCACATCGATGCAACTGCTCAGTCTTGAGTTGTGCTGTAATAAGTTAACACGTGTCTGCGTCTCTTGTGACAGAAATGGAACCACATAATATTGCGCAACAGTGTGCCATTTCTTTTGTGTTAAAAAAACGCTACAACAACTTACGGTAAGCTTCAGAAGGCATTTGGAGAGGAGGTTATGTCGAGAGCTCAAGTTTTTCTGACCATCAACCTCAACTTGGCCAGGGTGCATGAACTCGTGCGATCTGATCGAAGATTATCCATAAAAATGATTGTAGAAGAACTGAACATCAATCAAGAAACAGTTCGTCTAATAATAACTGAAGATTTTGGTATGAGAAAGATTTGTGCAAAAATGGTCCCCAAAAATCTCACACCACAGCAGCGAGAAACCCGGAAAAATGTGGCAGCCGATCTGTTAGAGCAAACGGAAATCAATCCAGAATTGTTGAGCTGTGTTAACATTGGCTATGAAAGTTGGTTTTTTCAGTACGATCCAGAGACAAAACGCTGAAGTCCGCAGTGGTGCTCAAAGAGATCACCCAGACTAAAAAAAGCTCACATGTCAAAATCAGAAGTGAAATGCATGCATGTGTGCTTCTTTGATTCCAAGGGAATCATTCATAAAGAGTGGGTGCCTCCTGGATAAACAGTTAACCAGTATTATTACTAAGAAATTTTGGAAAGACTTCATAAAAGAGTTCTTCGTGTCCGTGCCAACATTGCTGATAATTGGATTCTGCATCACGATAATGCGCCATCCCATACTGCTCTGTCAGTACAGCAATTTTTAACCTCAAAACAAATTTCAGTACTACCACAGCCACCTTATTCACCAGATATCACTCCGTGCGACTTTTTTCTATTTCCAAGAGTCAAAACAGTGGTCAAGGGACACAATTTTCAAACAACACAAGCTGTTCAAAAGCTGTGACAAGGGTTTTGGAGAATATTACAGAAGATGAGTTCCAAAAATGTTGCCATCAATGGCAGAAGCACTGGAAAATGTGTGTGCAATCAAAAGGGAACTACTTTGAAGGAGACAACACTAAACTTGACTGAAACAGTAAGCAACATTTTTTTTTTTTGCATCAGTCTCATTACTTTATTGCTGCACCTCGTATATGCTCTCTTCCTTAATGCAGAAAGGGAGGAATCATCTTTGTAGTATTTTTAATAATATTTGGAACAAAACAATTAATAACCACGAATGGAAGACATCACAAATAGCACTGATAGTAAAACACAGTAAACCAGTTAATGAAGCAACCTCATATGGTTCAATAATGCTCCTGAGATGTGTAGAGAAAGTGCTGGAAAGGATGTTGAAATGTAAACTTGAGTGGTAGTATGAGCACCACAACCTGTTCCCCAACACAGATCTTGGGTTTTGGAGAGGACATACCATGAATCAAACACTAATAACATTAGTAACCGATGTCCAAAGAAGTCTGTCGCAATGGATATGTCATCATTCTTTTTACTGGCATAAACAATGCATATGATAATATCACCTTGTTGATGCTGGCTGCCAAAATGTAGAAGCAGAATATTTCTGGTAGCATCATGACCAAACATATCCAGTTACTTTCCATTCATCATCACTTATAGTTAGAAGTGGAAATGGCTGTGTGGGGCTACTCCAGGGTTCAGTTTTCTCTCTCTCTCTCTCTCTCTCTCTCTCTCTCTCTCTCTCTCTCTCTCTCTCTCTCTCTCCTGCTTCTAACATATTTATGTTGGATTACACAACAGTTTGTTCCAAAATGTAACAGTTTTACAGTATGTACTTGGTGTCCTGCAGAAGATGGATCAAGCTATGCCTAAGACTACACACTTATATGGCAAAGAATGGTTTTGATATATCATTTAGCAAGCCTTTGGTTCTACTTTTCATCAGACACAGAGTTCCTCTCATTCATACACTGAAGCTTGGTCTGTACAGACTATGAGTCAAGACAGTAGCAAATATCTTGGACTCCATATTGACCACAATCTTTGGCAGAGGGCACATGTTACAGAAGCTGTTGCAAGCTGTGAAAAATCCATTAATATATTTCAAGCTATCATGAGTGTGAGCTGGGGAGCAGATTCAGCCATTGGACTAAGACTACGAGTATATTTTCATTTAATACTTCCATACATAGATTATGCTTGTCTTTGGGTCAGCTCCAGGAATCCTTGAGGCAATGTGATGTATACCAACTAATGCTTTTTAATTGAAGCAAGAAAGTCTGTCCTATACCTACATCATGAATACCTGAGTGCAAAATTTTTACTCAAACAGTCACAGCTTGCACAAGACCAGATATTACGTGACATTTATACCTTAATGAGGTTGTGCTATACATCCATATTCTGTCTCAATAAAGTTCTTCCTCCTGTTATTACCACAAACAAAGACACTAGTCCATATCTCAAATGAAGAATTTCTGCACAGCAATTATCCTGCATTGAAGTAGTCTGCTATACCAGGTTATTGGAACCACAAGTTGTATTTTACTTGGACTTTGGCTGTCGTTATTCAAATAATTGATTTTTTATGGAGTACAACTCATCAGCACCAATGCTTTGTAGAGTGAAGCTGTATGTGGTTGTCCTTACCAGTACAGCAGCTGTCATATTGGAATGAAATTCAGCCTCCATAAGGAACCCGTCATTATGACAGCCAAGCTTTTGGCTCTCTTGGAGCCCTTCAGTATGTCGAGAAGCATTTGGGTTCTGAGTTTATTATCCTATCTGATTTGACATCAGTGCTGGAACTACTGATAAATCTGCACAGTGGAAGATCCAGTCATCCAGTAGCATATGACACTAAGAATTTGATGTTACGGATCACATAGGAATCAAGAAATTACGCTGTGCTGGGTGATGGCACGTTGTGGCATGCCTGATACCTGGCAATGAAACGGTAGACAAGCTAGCCAAAGCAGCCATCTGCTGCTAGATTTTGTTGTTAAAAAAAAGTGGGGGTGGCAAGGGAGCTTGGCGGGGGGGGGGGGGGGGGGGGGAGAAAGAGCAAAAGCAAAGACATAATCTCTGAATCACTAGCTTATATTGTAAACCTGTCCTGCTCAACTGGCTGCTTTCCAACATGCTTTACCGAGCAAGGTGGCGCTATGGTTAGGGTATTATTGGACTCACATTCAGAAGGACAATGGTTCAAATTCACATCTGGCCATCCAGCGTTAGGTTTTCATTGATATCCCTAATACAAGCTTGTGCTCTGTTTGTAATGACCTCAGTGTTGATGGGACATTAAACCCAATATTCCTTCCTGTCTCTTCCCTTCCAATATTCTTAAAATTGCTAGAGTGAAACCATTTCACAAAAATGGAAGCCAAATGGAGGTGTCACACTACAGATATATTCCTGTACTGTTTGTCTTTTCAAAAATCCTAGAAATACTTTTATAAAAAACACTCATTTCTTAAACAAATATAAAATACTAGCTTAGCACTTGCTGCTGCATTTTTGTAGACTGTACGGTCTGAGTAGAATTTTCTTTTCTTCTCCTCCCCCCCCCCCCCACCCCCACCTTGCATTTTTATGTCGTTTCCAAGCAAATTGCAACCACCTTGTAAACTTTTCAAGCTAATTAAGGCCATAGAAGCACGGTCTTTTCCAAATGTACTTCTGACCAAGAAGCAATTCTGGTAGCTGGAGTCCAAGGCTTTTGCTAATCATGCCTTTTGCAATCATGTGGTGATATTTCCATAGAAACTTTCATCCCCTGTATTTCCATAGAAACTTTCATCCCCTAATGCATATTTGTTTATAACCAATTGAGAAGTGAAATATCAGTTTTCATAGATTTAGCTTTAAAATTTTTTAATATGACAGAATATTTAACTAAAACTTTTTGTCCCCTCTTTCACCCCCTTAGAGGTTGACGTTCCAAAAACAGTCTGATAGGTATATTTTTAATTTAACCAAGAAGTCAAATACCAATTTTTATACGTGTAGCTTTATAAATACTTCAGTAGTTTTTTAATAATGATTTATTAAGAGAGAGAGAAAGAGAAAACATTCATCCCCATAAAGGTAACCCTTGGAATACCAGAGGTTGGGGGGGGGGGGGGGGGGTTACTTTATGCCCACCTTTTGAAAAATTGTAATCTAATCAGTTACTTTGTATTTTAAAAATTTTCAAAAAAAATTGTTTCTAGTAAGTACTTCTACCATATATAATTTTTCAGTTAAACTTAACCCAAAAATTTAAGTCTCAGTAGCGGATTTCACTTCCCCAATCAGTGTCATATTCAGTACTTCGAGGTTCAAAATCTTACTTACACATCACGATATTTTTAAGAAGTATGTTGATTATAAAAGTCAACAACAATGAACGAAATTTGCATTTTTTAACTTTTTTGATGGTGATCATGAAGTCGGAATAGATGGTATTGAAAGAGCATTGATATTTATAAGTGTGTGCTAAAGGTTATTTTCTGGTTCTGGACCATACACATCAGCAACTGTTTAAAAAGTATGTTGTTAATATAATTCTACAATAATTAACATTTTTTTTTTTTTCAGTTGGGCACAAAGTACCCAAGTTAAATTTACAAAAATACTGAAAAACATATTTCTATATTTCTGATTGAGAAAACAATTTTCATGGGTCTAGCTTCAGAATTGACCTAATAGCAATGTATTTTCAATGACACCAGTATCTTAATTACAGAAAGTACCAAAGAAACCTTTGAAAACAACATTAAGGCCATCACAAACAGATTGGTGGAAAATCTTGAAGAAACTGTTGCAGTGAACACCCTGAATAGGACAACAGATAACTCTCATATTGGATAAATGGAAAAACAATTGGAAAAACAGAGGGTACAAATTTTTCTGCATATGGATACAACTGAACACACACTGGCAGTGTGGCTACAGTTGCCTTAGGCTGCAGTCATGTGTGTGTGAGTTGCATATAGATGTGTGTGTGTGTGTGTGTGTGTGTGTGTGTGTGTGTGTGTGTGTGTGTGTGTGTGTGTCGCGCGCGCGCGTTGAAGTTCCATGTTCAAGTCCTGGTCTGACACACATTTTCATTTGTCATAATGCACTCACCACATTTCTAGTTCAGCATTTCGGAACAGTTTTCATGGCTGTCCTTTTCTATGAGTGTATCTTCATTTAGTTTTTCCCTGAATGACTCCATTCCTTTCATTTCATTGCCTGTAATTCAATTAGAAAAAATTAATATATATGTTAAAACCTCTTGAGTTCAGAATAGCTTGTAGCATATTTTTCTTTGCTCTGTAAGTTTTGTTAGTTTCTCATCTTACTCTCCGAAGAGGTCAATTGTTTCTCAGGATCAAAATACAAGTGGGCAGTCTCTCAGATCTTCAAAGATCCTAACAACATATAACATTGGTTTCTCTTGCTCCACTGGATCTCTGAATTTCTGGCGCAGTCTCCACATCTTTGAAGCACATGATCAGAGTGGTTGTC
The DNA here is from genome assembly GCF_023864345.2 of Schistocerca serialis cubense. NCBI lineage: Eukaryota > Metazoa > Arthropoda > Insecta > Orthoptera > Acrididae > Schistocerca > Schistocerca serialis. Next base: position 929,819,345 of record NC_064639.1, read on the forward strand.
TGCACATTGGGTCTGCATTCAAGTCTACCATTTATCTTTCCTTGTACATCACACTGGCTGTTCCAGCCATCCTCTGCCAGCCAACATAAACACCACATGGCGGTGAGCATTTTGTTCATTCTGTTACTTGGTTTGATTTATTACTCAAGTCAAAAGTAAGAAGTGAGTATTTTGTTAAGTATGGTTATATGCAAGACATGAGTCAGACTCAAAATTAATTTTGTGATTTGTTTCCAATTTAAATACAGTACTTCATTAGCTTGCTGAATGTCATTTTTGATGTTTCATAATTTGGTTTTTCCTTTTAGTGATGATTATTTGTGCAATTGTTCCACAGTTTTTTTCATCACATAACTAATAACATTTTTGATTTTCTGTATTTTTCATTTTTTTTTTCCTTGTTTGTTTGTGAATGTCCTTGTGTATAAGTGCAAATTTTGAAATGGATTTACGGTGGGACCAACAGAGCAAAACTAGTGTGATAACACTGGTTAAAGATGGAAAATACTGTCCATCTGAAGCTGGAGCGAAACATGGGGTGCCAAAGAGGACTGCTAGATGCTGGTGGAAAGAGTATTTGGAAACTGGGCGTATTGGGCGGAAAGTAGGGAGTGGTCGACCCCATGTGTCCAGTGTGAGAGATGACCAACGTCTCTTGGACAGCATGTGTTCCAAACCATTTCTCAGTGTTTCTGCTCTGGGAGAGATTTGCCATTTTCCTGGTAGTGCAAGAACTGTGGCAAGGAGACTGAAAAACAGTGGACTTTGCAATCAAAGAGCTGGTGCTCTAAATCGGCATTTAACTGCCTCTCAAAAGATTGACCGTATGGCTTTTGCAGAAGAATATATGGACTTTGATTGGAGTAGAGTCATTTTTTCGGACAAAAAATTATTTTCTTCCATTAACAATGCCCTGTGCCAGGTAGGAAATGAAAAAATGATTGTATCAGTTTTAGTACAGTTTTAGTTTCTAAATTATTTTCACTTGTGGTTATTAGAAATGTGCATTATAAATAGGTACACATTTTCCCTTTATTGTGATTAAAGTAGCTTTGTTATTATGTAAATGAAAATATTGACTCTATGAGAAATTTTTTTATTAACAGGCAAATGAATTTTTTATCACTAGGTGTCGTCACCACAGGGAGAGTGTTTCAGTTCCACATTTTCGGTCAAAAAGAAGAGAAACAAATGCTTTTATGCTGGTGTTTGGGGTTACGTCTCTGCTCAGGGAGCAGGGCCACTGTGGAGAATAGATGATATCTTCAACAGAGAGGCTTATTTTAATATTCTGGACTGTATATTGAAGCCAAGCCTTGAGATGCTTTATCCTGAGGGTGACATATATTTTCTGCAGGTATGGATAGCTGAAAAAGAAGTTATCTTCAGTGTTTTCAAATACAGTTTTTAGATAAAAATAGAAAGTTGTCATTAAATTGCGGACAGTTCAATCATTTCCACAAACTTTCTCATCCAAGTGTTACCTTACTACTCTATCGAAACACAGCTGTCACAGTTCAGCATTAATATGACCACCACTGGTACAACACAGAAACTGTGTTTGTCCAGTGCTTCACTTGCTCAGTGCTAATATGCCAGTTAGATCAGAGAAGTGATCCTCATATTGGTTTGATCTGAAGTCATTCATAGTTGGCTCTGGGAGTAATTCTGAGTTTAGTTTTTAGGCTTTGTATCATACTCATTGCTTACCATCAAAATATCTCACGAAGAGACCATGAGGATAAAATCAGAGAGATTAGAGCCCACACAGAGGCATACCGACAATCCTTCTTTCCACGAACAATACGAGACTGGAATAGAAGGGAGAACCGATAGAGGTACTCAAGGTACCCTTCGCCACACACTGTCAGGTGGCTTGCGGAGTATGGATGTAGATTTAGATGTAGATCCAGAAGGCAAGTGATGGATTCTTACATGGGACAAAAAATACAGATTATTGTTTAGTTGAAAAAAAATACATGTTCAAAGCTGGTGGTGGGTGTTAAACATCATCTGAAATTGTTCAAATGCTTTCTCCGAAAATTATTTTGAGCAGTTAGTTCAGCAGCTCACTTGAAGAGTAAATGGTTGTGAAAATGTACTTGACCTCATAGCAACAAATAATCCTGAGCAAATTGGGAGCATCATGATAGACACAGGGATTAGTAACCACAAGGTCACTGTAGTGAGACTGAGTACTGTAACTGATGTATTGGTAGATGAGGTGGCCCAGTAAAGACAATATCTACAAAAAGGTGACACATTAATAAGTTTATTTACAATATTTACACGTAATAATTTAGATGTGCATAACTTAGTATAGTTATGAGGTCTTTTTGTGGTGCTGGTACCTGATAGAAATGAAGTCTTGAATGCTGATACAATTAGATAAGTCACTGACAGTGTAATTTTGTCACTTCAGTCTTCCATCAAAGGCCGATACATTTGTAGATTCAGTGAGTAAGTGGCAAAGCTGTTAGTGCAGCTGCTTAAAAAGGTGTGCCAGTCAATCAGAGTCACAGTCAGTGCAGTCATATCAGTGCAGTCATATCAGTTCAGCATCCTCTGGTGACATGTAGGCATGGCACCCCCATTGAATACAGGGAGCAACAGAAGAGCAAGCTCACCGTGGCATGCTGGTGGGAAGCTTAAAAGTGCTGTCTCCCATGTAGCTGTGAGCAGCATGCAGCATGCCAGGTGCAGTCAGCAAAGACCTTGTCAATACTCCATAACATCCATACCCATCAAAAATAAATGCGAGATAGATATATTTTTAAAAAAATTAAAAAAAAATTTAAAAAAGTCTTTGCTTGCTTCCTTCCTTAGAGGCAGTCCCTATTCTTCCCAACCTACTATGGAAGCATAGCCCATATGTGGCTTAAACTCAAAGAAATAGGATTGATGGCAATTGAGAGATTTATAGCAGATAAATTAATAAGAGAGGAAAATAATCCCTCATTGTACACAGCCATGTCAGAACATTATTGCTGAAGCAATGAAAAAAGCATGTCTAATTTAAAAGAATGCAGAATCTCCAAGACTGACAATGTTTTACAGAAGCTGGTAGTTTAGCACAGACTTCTATGTGAGATGCTTTTAATGGTTTGCACAACTAAAATTCTTGAAATCTGGTATAAAACCCTGAGAGATTTTGGTCCTATGTAAAGTTCACCAGCGCAAGACGCAATGAGTACTTTTGCTGCACAATAGTGATAGTGTCACTAAAGCGGAATTACTATATATGGTTTTCCAAAAATTCCTTCACCAAAAAATACTAAGTAAATATTCCAGAATTGGAATCAAGAAAGGCTGCCAACATAACTTAGAAGCAGATATCCTCAGTGTAGCGAAGCAAGTCATATTACATAATAAAGGCAAGTCTTCTGGACCAGGTTATACATCAGTTAGGTTCCTTTCAGAGTATGCTCACATAATAGTGTCATAAAGAGCAATTATATACAACTGCTCACTCAGTTAAATATTTTTACCTGAAGGCTGGAAATTTGCACAAGTCACACCAATATACAAGAAAAAAATTAGAGTAATCCACTGAATTATGGACTCATATCACTGATGTCACTGGGCTTTGGAACGTGTAGTGTGTTCAAACATTATAAATTATCTCAAAGAAAAGATGTATTGATGCATAGTCAGCACAGATTTAGAAAATATTGTACTTGTGCTACATAACTCGCTCTTTAACAATATTATTAGAAGGAAATTCGCTACTCACCATATAGTGGAGATGCTGAGTTGCAGATAGGCACAACAAAAAGACTCTCACAATTAAAGCTTTCAGCCATTAAGGCCTTCGTCAACAATAGACACACATACATACACACAGACACTCACGCAAACACAACTCACACACACTGTGACCTTGGACAACTGAAACCACACTGTGAGCAGCAGCACCAGTGCATGATAGGAGTGGCGACTGGGTGGGGGTAAGGAGGAGGCAGGGGCAGGGAGGAGGAGGGATACTGTGGTGGGGGTTGTGGACAGTGAAGCGCTGCAGGTTAAATGGAGGGCAGGGGAGAGGTGAGGAGGGGGAGAAGTAGCAGAAAAGGAGAGAAATAAAAAGTGATGGTGGAATGACGGCTGTGTAGTGCAGGAATGTGAACAGGGAGGGATCTGAATGGGTGAGGACAGTGACTAACGAAGGCTGAAGCCAAGAGGGTTTCGGGAATGTAGAATGTGTTGCAGGGAAAGTTCCGACCTGCGCAATTCAGAAAAGATGGTGTTGTTGTGAAGGATCCATATTGCACAGGCTGTGAAGCAGTCATTGGAATGAGTTTTTTTGTTGCTTGGCTCATGGAATCCCCCCTAATGGCCTTACCGTCAAATTACCCATCTCTGGCTGCCACCCCTCTTTCCACAATGATCTCCACCTGTTAAGATTCTGCCAATCCTTAGCCCTCACCAACATAGTCCTGCAAAACCATATCAACCAATCCCAAACCTCCTTGCAGTACCTTCTCGCCATCTGCAAAATTCTCCTCCTACACAATCCCAAATTCCTGGAACCCGTAACACACATTGAAAGTCTTGCCCTGCAGGAACTTGATCAATATGCATAATGCCACCTCAAAAAGCTCTCCATTCTGCCCATTTCCTACACCCCCCTTGGAGTACCACGGTCCACCACCTCTACAATAACTTCCAAACCTCCCACATCCCCTCATAGCTGAAAAACCCTGTCTCACAGACCTACTACACTTATCCCATTCTCCAAAACTCCCTCCCACCACCACAAAGAATCCAGAACCTAAGCAGACCCACGACATAGTCAGAACCTTTCCTCCAGAAGCCTAAGCCTGCAGAAATACCAGTCCTTTACAAAGGCCTCACCTTTTGCTCCACTCCCAAATTCAGTCATGCAGGACTTGTTAAAGACCTTCTCTCCTTCTACAGGTCCCTACAGTGGAAACACTTTTTCACCAGCATCCCTACCAATCAGACTCAACCAAAGACCAATATTGAACCTTACCTCACTCAGTTCACTCCTCCATACAACTGTGATTCACTCCAACTGCCCCCACACCACCCCGTGTTAACTTTCCAGAATTTCTTAACCTCGAACCTTGCCTCACCATCATTCCCCAAATCCCTCAGTGTGCAAACTAACTTACATCCACAGAAAGAACCGCAGTCCACCATCTAAAAACTGATCCCAATGTTATAATTCTACCTGTGGACAAAGGCTCCACCACTGCTGTTTTGAACCACAAGGATTACCTGGCCGCCAGCTGTCAGATACTTACACCTACAAACCTTGCCACAGTGACCCCATTCCAGTAATCCAGCAGGATCTCTAATCACTACTCAAATCCTTATACCCATCCCGGAACCTCTACCTGGAGTTCATGTCTGTAGTCATCCCTACTGCTCCCCACACTCCTACCTTCTACATGCCTCCTAAAGTCCATAAACCTAACCACCCAGGACACCCCATTGTGGCTGGTTACTCTGCCCCCACTGAGAGAATCTGTGCTCTTGTTGACCAACACCTTCAACTTATTACCCGGAACCTACCCTCCTATATAAAAGATACCAACCATTTCCTCCACTGATTCTCCTCAGTTCCTGTCCCTTTACCACACGTTGCCCTACTCGTCACTATTGACGCCACCTCCCTGTACACTAACATTCCTAATGCCCATGGCCTTACCACTATTGAACACTACCTTTCCCAACATCCGACAGATTACAAACCAACAACCTCCTTTCTAGTCGCCATGACCAACTATATCCTCACCCACACTTAGGTTTCCTTTGAAGGCATTACCTACAAACAAATCCATGGTATGGCTATGGCCACCCATATGGCACCATTTCATTCCAACCCATTCATTGGCCATCTATAGGAATCCTTCCTAAAAACCCAGAATCCTAAACCCTTCACTTGGTTCAGATTCATCAATGACATCTTTGCTATCTGGATCGTAGGTGAGGACACCCTATCGACATTCCTCCAGAACCTCAACAACTTCTCCCCCATTTGCTTCATCTGGTCCTACTCAACCCAACAAGTCACTTTCCTAAATGTTGATTTCCACCTCAAAGATGGCTACACCAGTACCTCCATCCATATCAAACCTACTAACCACCAGCAGTATCTCCACTTCGACAGCTGCCACCTGTTCCATACCAAGAAGTCCCTTCCATATAGCTTAGCCATCTGTGGTCATCACATCTGCAGTGACGAGCAGTCCCTCTCAAAATATACTGAGGGTCTCACTCGAGCCTTCACTGACTGTAAATATCCTCCCAACCTTGTACAAAAACAAACCTCCTGTGCCTTATCTTTCCAGTTTCCCAACACCTCCCAAAGTCGCACCATCTGGCCACAGAGGAGAATTCCCCTTGTAACTCAGTACCACCCAGGACTGTTGCAACTGAATCACATTCTCCATCAGGGTTTCGATTACCTCTCATCATGCCCCGAAATGAGAAATGTTCTGCCCACTATCCTTCCCACCCCTCCCACTGTGGTATTCCGCCAAACCTGCCGAACCTACGCAATATACTCGTCCGTCCTTACACAACCCCTGCTCCCAATCCCTTACCTCATGGCTCATTCCCCTGTAATAGACTTAGATGCAAGACCTGTCTCATACATCCTCCCACCACCACCTATTCCAGTCCAGTCACTAACATTACCTATCCCGTCAAAAGCAGGGCTATCTGTGAAACCAGTCATGTGGTCTACAAGTTAAGCTGCAACCACTGTGCTGCATTCTATGTAGGCATGACAACCAACAAGCTGCCTGTCCACATGAATGGCCACCAACAAACTGTGGCCAATAAACAAGTGGTGGGAGACACCTTGTGCCATATGGATCCTTCCCACCACCACCTTTTCTGAATTGTGCAGGTGGGAGCTTTCCCTGCAATACATTCTACATTCCCATAACCCTCCTGACCTCAGCCTTCGTTAGTCACTGTTCTCACCCATCCAGCCCCCTCCCTGTTCCCATTCCGCACTACACAGCATCATTCCACCACCAAACCCATCTTTTTATTTCTCTCCTTTTCTGCTACTTCGCCCCCTCCCTACTTCTCCCCTACCCACCATCTAACCTGCAGCACTTCACTGTCCACCACCCCCACCATACTATCCCTACTCCTCCCCGCCCCAGGCTCCTCCTTACCCCCACCCAGTCGCCACTCCCATCATGCACTGGTGCTGCTGCTCACAGTGTGGTTTCAGTTGCCTGAGACTGCAGTCGTGTGTGTGTGTGTGTGTGTGTGTGTGTGTGTGTGTGTTTTGTTGACAAAGGCCTTAATGGCCAAAAACTTTAATTGTGAGAGACCTTGTTGTGCCTATCTGTGACTCAGCATCTCCACTATATGGTGAATAACAACTTTCCTTCTCGTAATATTGTTACATTCCATCCTGGATTTTCCATTGTTTGATTTAACTAGCTGTTTATTTTCATGATGTAGGCTCTTAGATTGATTCCATATTTCTCGATTTCCAGAAGGGTTCTGGTATTGTTCCTCACAAGTGGCCTCTAATCAGATTTCTTACATATGGAGTATCATCTGAGTCGGGCAACTGGATTTGTGATTTCCTCTAAGAGAGGCCACAGTTTGTAGTAACTGATAGAAAGTCATTCAGTTAAACAGAAGTGATGTCTTGTCTTGCGCAAGGAAGTGATATAGTCCCTCTGCTGCTCCTGATCTACACTCCTGGAAATGGAAGAAAGAACACATTGACACCGGTGTGTCAGACCCACCATACTTGCTCCGGACACTGCGAGAGGGCTGTACAAGCAATGATCACACGCACGGCACAGCGGACACACCAGGAACCGCGGTGTTGGCCGTCGAATGGCGCTAGCTGCGCAGCATTTGTGCACCGCCGCCGTCAGTGTCAGCCAGTTTGCCGTGGCATACGGAGCTCCATCGCAGTCTTTAACACTGGTAGCATGCCGCGACAGCGTGGACGTGAACCGTATGTGCAGTTGACGGACTTTGAGCGAGGGCGTATAGTGGGCATGCGGGAGGCCGGGTGGACGTACCGCCGAATTGCTCAACACGTGGGGCGTGAGGTCTCCACAGTACATCGATGTTGTCGCCAGTGGTCGGCGGAAGGTGCACGTGCCCGTCGACCTGGGACTGGGCCGCAGCGACGCACGGATGCACGCCAAGACCGTAGGATCCTACGCAGTGCCGTAGGGGACCGCACCGCCACTTCCCAGCAAATTAGGGACACTGTTGCTCCTGGGGTATTGGCGAGGACCATTCGCAACCGTCTCCATGAAGCTGGGCTACGGTCCCGCACACCATTAGGCCGTCTTCCGCTCACGCCCCAACATCATGCAGCCCACCTCCAGTGGTGTCGCGACAGGCGTGAATGGAGGGACGAATGGAGACGTGTCTCTTCAGCGATGAGAGTCGCTTCTGCCTTGGTGCCAATGATGGTCGTATGCGTGTTTGGCGCCGTGCAGGTGAGCGCCACAATCAGGACTGCATACGACCGAGGCACACAGGGCCAACACCCGGCATCATGGTGTGGGGAGCGATCTCCTACACTGGCCGTACACCACTGGTGATCGTCGAGGGGACACTGAATAGTGCACGGTACATCCAAACCGTCATCGAACCCATCGTTCTACCATTCCTAGACCGGCAAGGGAACTTGCTGTTCCAACAGGACAATGCACGTCCGCATGTATCCCGTGCCACCCAACGTGCTCTAGAAGGTGTAAGTCAACTACCCTGGCCAGCAAGATCTCCGGATCTGTCCCCCATTGAGCATGTTTGGGACTGGATGAAGCGTCGTCTCACGCGGTCTGCACGTCCAGCACGAACGCTGGTCGAACTGAGGCGCCAGGTGGAAATGGCATGGCAAGCCGTTCCACAGGACTACATCCAGCATCTCTACGATCGTCTCCATGGGAGAATAGCAGCCTGCATTGCTGCGAAAGGATGATATACCCTGTACTAGTGCCGACATTGTGCATGCTCTGTTGCCTGTGTCTATGTGCCTGTGGTTCTGTCAGTGTGATCATGTGATGTATCTGACCCCAGGAATATGTCAATAAAGTTTCCCCTTCCTGGGACAATGAATTCACGGTGTTCTTATTTCAATTTCCAGGAGTGTATATAAAAGATTTGAGAGACAATCTGAGCAGCGCTCTTCGACTGTTTGCAGGTGATTCTGTCATATACTGTCTAGTAAAGCCATCAGAAGATCAAAACCAATTGCAAAATGATTTGGATGTATCTGTATGGTGGGAAAAGTGGCAATCGATGCTAAATAATGAAAAGTGTGAGGTCATCAACATATGTACTTAAAGAAATTCATTAAATTTCAGTTAAAAGGCAACCACACAGATCTAAAGGCTGTCAATTCAAGTAAATACTGAGGAATTACAATTACAAAAAACTTATATTGGAATGATCACATAGATCATGTGTGAGAAAGGTGAACCAAAGACTGTGTTTTATTGGCAGAACACTTAGAGGATACAACAATTCACTAAAGAGACTGCCTACACTACACTTGTCCATCCTTTGCTGGAATTTTGCTGTGTGGTATGGGATCATTACCAGATAGGATTGATGGAGGACATCAAGAAAGTTCAAAGAACACCTTGTTTTGTATTATCGATAAATAGTGGAGAATGTCTCATGGATATGGTATGCAAGCCGGAATGCCAGTCGTTAAAATAAAAGAGATTTTTGTTGCGGTGTTATATCTTTTCACGAAATTTGAAGCTCTAACTTCCTTTTCTAAGTTTGAAGATATTTTGTTGATGCCCACCTACAGAGGAGGAAATAATTATCATAACAACACAGAAAGATTTTTCCCATGGGCTATTTGAGAGTGGAAAGGTAGAGAAAAAGTGTGAAAGTGGTTTGATGAACACTCTGCCAGACAATTAAGTTTGAATTACAGAGTAATCATGTTCATGAACAAATAGATGTAGATGTAGATTAAAGGAAGACTTCATGCATCACCGGAAGCTGTTGTAATGATAATTATTTCCAAACAACTCGTTTTTGAAGTTCCAAGGTAATGTTATTGTGTTGTCTCAGTCAGAGTTGTATTCTTTTGAAAATAATGGATGACAATTTATTTACAGGATGACAGCCCCATTCATCAGTGCTTAAGTGTCCAAAATTGGTTCGAAGGCCAACAAAGAATTAAACTTATGCCTTTCTTGCCTAGGTCACCTGATCTCAACCCAATGGAAAATATGTGGGCTGAGGTTACAAGGTCACTACCACCTGACTCTACCAACACTGAAGACCTTTGGACTAATATTGAAAATGTGTGGTGGAAAATAAATGATCTGCCCATGTTGTCAAGGCAGTTAGCATTATCTATGCCAAGATGCCTTCGGGCAGTCCTACAGAGAAAAGGTGGTTGGATTTGCTGTTGACAAACAAAATGATGGTCGCTGTGATTAAAGCTACCTACATACGCATGCAGTCTCTCTTATGGTAAGTATTTATTAAATATTGCTTTCTAACAACTCTCTGACCATAAAGTCATACAGCTTGCAGGTCATTTCATACTCTGAGATAATAGGAAACTTTTGTTCCAGCTGCTGTAACTATTGGTCAGATGTCTTTCAGAGGATAGTTGGAGTTGCCAACTAATGACATGTATCACAGTGGAATTGTGTGTCAGCTACTGGTTCAGTCTGTGTTCGGCCGACCTGTTTCATGCACTGCATCAATTTATCAGTTTCAGAATGGCACTAGTCCTTCTTGACAAGTGAGAGCAATCAGATTTACTTTTATTAAAGGAAGAATGAAACCAATTGTGTAGCTGGTTTCATGATAACCTAAAATTCATTCAAACCTAAAATTCATTCTAAAGGTAATGAAAAATTGCATATTAAATTAACTATTTTCAATGAGATTAGCATATCTATCAATGGATGAAGAATTTGGGCATGTGCTGACATTGAATATATCAACAAATGGATTAACTCATTCTCAGTGTGTGGTTTATGGTGTTCCAGACATATGTAATATTTGCCAGCATTTTAAAAATTCTTCTTAGTGCATCAAATACCTTTAAGAAAGTTTCGGTATTGGAAAGATTATGATCCTATGGCTTTCATCTCAACTGCAAGAAATTTATCTTCACCACTTCAGTAAAGTAATTTCTGGGTCACAAAAATGACTCTAGTGGCATACAAAAATCAGATGAGCTTAGTGAATTAATTTCCTTTATCCTGAAATTAGCAACAGGAATCTGCCCACTGAGATATGAAATTCTTACATGGAGAACTGCAGAAAGAGCATACAATAACATTGAAAATATACTGATTGCTTCACAAGTTTTGACACATTATGAGCCTGCACTCCTATTGGTTATGGCAATGGATGCAAGTAAGATAGGACTGGGTGCTGCTTTGCCATATTGACGTAGAGAGGGTCAAGAACACCTGATAGACTGCATCGGTTGTACATAAAGAGTTACTTAACAGCAATATTCTCAGGCTGACAAAGAGACATTCGCTGTTATGGAGACTGTAAAAATATAGATGCCCATTATTGTATATTGATAGTGCCTCTTGCACAAATTGTTTATCAGTAAAAATCATTACGTTTATTATGATGTATAGTTGAGTTGCATAGCAAACTGTGCTGATTACCTTTCTCACTTCCATGCTTAATACAGAAGTCTTATTTGTATGAAACAGCATTGCCCCTAGCAAATCAACATTCTGGGTCTTTTAATATTAGCAAGTCCACTAGGACCAACATCAGCTGTAATTTTGCACCTTAAGTGAATATTCACAACTTTTTTATGTGGCTGCTGCTCACTGCAAACATTACAACAGGAAGATTATGATTGTATACAAACACTGCTCTTAAATTTCATCATCATTCACTTTTGTAATAGTTGAAAAATTGAACTTACCAGAGATAACTTCACATTTACACTTCTTAAAATATTTGAATGGTATTTTCTTACATAATAATTAATAGTAATTTACAAAACATTTCATGCACATTGGCATGTACATAAAAATGAAAATTTAACAAGGGCAAGGTAGACTGATCAGCTGGAACATTATGACCATCTTCCTAATAGCCCGTATGTCCACCTCTGGCACTGATAACAGTGGCAATGAGTGATGATGTGGAAGCAGTGGCCTTCGTAGGTCGCTGGAGGGAGTTGGTATCACATCTGAACACGCAAGTAACCTAATTCCCATAAATTCTGGGGGAGGAGGCCATGAGCTCTGACACCACATTCAGTCACATCCCAAGAGTGTTCAAATGGTTTCAGATCTGGCGAGTTGGGGGACCACAACATTAACTGGAACTCGCCACTGTGTTCTTCAAACCATTCCATCATGCTCCTCTCCTGGCTTTGTGATATGGCTCATCTTGTTGAAAAATGTCATTGCCTTCTGGAAACTCAGGAAACTTGGTCATCATAGGGGGTATATGTGATTTGTAACCAGTGTATGATACTCCGTGGCCATCATGGTGCCTTGCACAAGCTCTACTGGACCCATGAATGCCCACATGAATGTTCTCCGGAACATAATGGAGCTGCTGCCAGCTTGTCTCCGTCCCTCAGTGCAGGTGTCAAGGAGCTGTTCCTCTGGAAGATGATGGTTTGGCACCCTCGCATTGGCATGATGAAGAAGGTACTGGGATTCATCGGACCGTGCGATGCTCAGCCACTGCACCAACATCCAGTGCTGATGGTCACATGCCCATTTCAATCATAGTTGCCAATATCATTGTGTTAACATTGGCACATGCTTGGGTTGTTGACTGCAGGACTGTTCGGTGCACTGTGTGTTTAGACACACTGGTAGTCTGCCCAGCATTAAAGTCTGATATTAGTTCTCCTACAGTTCACCATCTACCCAGTCTATGGCATACAACATCTGTATGAGGAGTGGCTACCCAACCCCATGACATCTGGTTGCAGTACACTTGTAGTGCCATCTTGGAAAACAGTGTATGCAGACAATGTCTCCGATCTATCAGTGGTATGAAAGAGTGTAATTATACACTATATTATGTGTACTGTATTATTATAAATATAAGCTAAATTGTGTTACAGTATAGAGGAATCTACTTGTAGTGCCCTTTTGAAAAATAATGTGTACAGACATGTGTCTGATCCATATGTTGTTATGCAAGAATGTAAATATTTTACTGTATATGTGTAATGTAATTTAAATTTTCCTGACAATGTTTGAAAACTTTTTGTTATATGGACAGAAAATAAATAAATAAATAAATAAATGTTCTGGCTGATAATTGTATCTACTGAGCAGAGTACTGAGCAATGGGAAAGACCTGCTCAATTCAGTTTATTGCTACAAATTTTAGACCTGTTATCTGGAAACTCTATACAGGTCATACATATTCAGTAATCATGATCATGGTTACATACAATGTTTTACATTATGTATGTAGTCATGAATTATGTTAACAGCAACCATTGGTAATATTAATGTAGAAATTCTTCTAAATTGCTCACAGATAAGTACGAAATTCCCCAGATTACAACCAGAACACATGAATAAAACTTCACTACCACCAACTCAAGTAGAAATTTGTAGTCACATTAAAAAAACTCAAAAATAATAACTCATCAGGAGAAGATGGAACTGTAGTTGAACTACCTTTGTCCAAATTCCTTAAAAGAAATTTGGCCAACAGAAGATATCCAGAGGATTGGAAATGTGCACTAATTCATCCATTGCACAAAAGAGAGAGAGAGAGCAGATGTAAACAACTACAGAAGCATTTCAGTTCTGCTGGTCATTTACAAACTGTTATCTGTGTGTCTTCTAAAGAGGGCACAAGAACAAATGGAACACACAATTTCAGATTACCAAGCAGGCTTTTGACCTAATAGATTGTTCGTGGAACATGTAACCTGCCGGGCTGATTCCTCGTATTAGTGCCACTTAAAGTTCACGTCACAACCAGATGTATTGAAACATTTCCTCACCCAGTAGATAGTGCGCAGTGTTCCTGACCTACCTTGCTTTGCTTATTCAATATCGTCTTCTCGGTAGCTGCATCCATCTCACCTAAATCACACTGCAATTAAGAAGCCAAGATCCTAGATTATGTTTTCCAAAATCAAAAGTCAAGACCGTATTCACTTGAACACTTATGAGAACCACAGTGTGATTTATTTGTTATCACTCACACACACAATATTCATGTGACCAGGCCTCTTACACTTAATAATCGTCACATTAGGTAGATCAAAAACTTCCAGTCTTAAACAATGTTCACAATACGCATTAAATGTTCAAAGACGAATACAATTACACTTTTTTTGGTACCAACCAGAAAAGGTAAGCTCCTGTTTTAAGTATTATCACATCACATTCCGGCACCGACTTGCCGCACTTTCGCTCCGTGAGAATCTGACGGAGAACTAACTGAGAACTGCACCAGCTCGGACCTTATAGACAAAAGTGCTTGAATATTTGACTATTTCTACTAATATATTATAGTTTATAATTTCCCAGGGTTAAAATGATCCTTTCTAATTGGTTTTGAAGTTAACTATTAGGTTTTATTATTTAAATAACATGAGTGAGCTGTATCAATTTAAATACGCAGAACTAACTTATGCATCTGCAGTGGGAATTCCCAACTTATAACCATGGCAGCCCTTTTGAACAATAATTTTTACTTATTCAAATTTACTTAATTCTTAATTAATGCACTTACAAAGTTGAGACTGGAGTCATTTTACGAAGAAAAAATAAAGGTAGCAAAAGTATCAAAACAGATCTCGGAATTATTTAGTAGTTTGGTCACAGTTGGCACTGAAAGTCATACAGGCTACAGATTTCAAGTCTTAATATCTATTTAACTAGTATATTTTAGGTTAATTTAAACACTTTGCTGGAATCAGTAAAATTTAGGCTTTCTTTTGGATGCAGTCTTATAGCTGAATTCGATCTATTAGCTCACTCGAATTTTACTTATTATGTATTGCACAATATACATCATTGTTCATAACTTTTAATAGGATGCATTTCCAATAAAACTAATTAGCTCATTACTTTCAGAATAGACATTAGAATGTACTGAAATAATAGATTTTACTAGGGGAATTTTATTTTAACTATTTCTGAATTCTGTGCTATGAGGCTGAGGGCCACAGAATCTGTAGTCGGAATCTGAGTAGTGAAAACGAAAAAAAAATAAAAGTTCATTGCTTAACTATGTTACTGAAGGAGTGTAAAACCAAAACAGGATAGCAGTGGGCAACCCTGCTTCGTTACAAACAGATCTTTAATATTAAAACTATTTTAAAAATTAAGACAGTCAGATCAAAAGCAATAGCCTGCACATTCATTGATTTTTAAAAAACCATACATTTCTATAAATATAATAGAGGGAAACATTCCCACGTGGGAAAAATATATCTAAACACAAAGACGATGAGACTTACCAAACAAAAGCGCTGGCAGGTCGATAGACACACAAACATACACACAAAATTCAAGCTTTTGCAACAAACGGTTGCTTCATCAGAAAAGAGGGAAGGAGAGGGAAAGAGGAAAGGATGTGGGTTTTAAGGGAGAGGGTAAGGAGTCATTCCACTCGCGCGCGCGCGTGCGCACACACACACACACACACACACACACACACACACGTGTGTGTGTGCGAGTGTATACCTGTCCTTTTTTTTCCCCCTAAGGTAAGTCTTTCTGCTCCCGGGATTGGAATGACTCCTTACCCCCTCCCTTAAAACCCACATCCTTTCCTCTTTCCCTCTCCTTCCCTCTTTTCTGATGAAGCAACCGTTTGTTGCGAAAGCTTGAATTTTGTGTGTATGTTTGTGTTTGTTTGTGTGTCTATCGACCTGCCAGCGCTTTTGTTTGGTAAGTCTCATCATCTTTGTTTTTTGAAGTTAAGAAGCGTTTGACAAAAGCAAAAATTGAGGTAACAAACACATCAGACAGGGATACATTCAGAAGCAAAATTGAAAAGTGGAAATTTACTCCAGAGATGGAACCAAAACCATACCAACCAAAGTGGACTAAAGAAAGAAAGAAGGCTTTCAGGGAGAAAATGAAGAAATATTGGAAAACTAAGAAGAACCCTAAGAAAGACAGAAAATCACCTGCTTATTGTTCTCCAACAGAAACATTCGTTAATAATAATAATAATAATAATAATAATAATAATAATAATTATTATTAATCTAGAGCAAAACAAAACATTCAAAAAATAAAAATCTATTAAAAACACACAAACTAAAAGAAATTAACTCAAGTTCCTAATTAATAATTTCCACTTTACGTTACTAGATATTTTACTGGCAGCCTCAGAGTAACTAAAGGTTTGCCAACTATTTCTAAACTTATTCTTGCTACACTGCTCCACTCACCCATATTGGTATCTGCATTCGTTGGCAGTCCTCAAGTCGGTGCATACTCATGTGAGTAGCCATAGCATTCTTTCTTTTAATTTTATTTCCCTTAGTTTCCTTTAATTAAATTTATATGTGCCTAACATTATCTATAATTGAGGAAATGTTTTCTTGTGGTCTGTTGACATCTGCTGTGGTCCATCAGCTGTGTTACTCTGAAACTTCACGACAGATTGGAACATGGCCAAAGCATTGTTGGGAAACAAAAACCGAAGGAAGCTGCAATGAGCATGAGAGATCTATGTGTGAAGCATTTAACATATTTGGCACTGAAATTATCTCTACTGATCTGACAAAAAATACTAAGAAGTTTTGGTCTTATGTCAAGTCAGAGGGAAAATGGATGAAAGCCATCTATCCAGTCACTCAGTGATCATACTAATACTGAAATGCAGAATGACAGAGAGAAGGCTGAAGTATTAAATTTGCTTTCAGCAGTTGTAACTGTGATTCCTCCTTTCAGTTGTCACATGAATATCAAAATGATAGATATCAAGCTAAGAGATCAGGGATAGAAAATAAATTAAAATCACTCATTAGTGGTAATGTTGTGACATTCGCCTGCTTTATTTCTTCATTGATAGCCCTGTTGTGACTCGCCGATCTTTCAAAGTGCCGCTGCGCGGTTACGTGCGTCCTCTACATGCGGCGCTGTCTGCCAGCCATGCAGCAGCAGCGCCACCTAAGCGGCCAGCCAGCCAGCGGCCCCTAGACTTGGACTCGGTTATGATTTGACTGTTAAAGTGTACACACGTCTTACTCTGTTTACTTGATCTGTGACTTTCGTGTATTGTGTCTTCCTTGAAATATATTTGTTCAACTTGAAGTTATTACAATTGGCGACGAGGTAGTGATTTTTTTTTTTTCCATCGTTGACACACGTTTCCATGGCTACTTTAGAGCAACTATTGCAAGGTCTCACAGAACAGCAAACACTTCTCACGAATGCGATTCGTGATTTTGTCGCGGCATCAAATGCGGGGCGTCTCTCGTCATTGTCTCTACCTACTTTTCCTCCTTACAACGAGACGGCAGAAGACTGGTCTGATTACGAAAAACGTCTTCGACAGCACTTCTTGGCATTTCATGTCGCAGACGAACAAACATGTAAGTCTCTGTTCCTTTCATGGATTTCACCTCAAATGTATCGGTTGTAGTCGCAGTTGGCTCCTTTGAAATATCCTGCGTCTTTGTCCTTTGCTGAAATGTGCTCACTTCTGTCCGTCTATTTTCAAAAGCAAACACATGTGGTAGCCTCTCGTGTTGCCTTTTATCATTGTCACAAACAACTGAATCAATCCTATCGCGCTTGGGCTGCTGAACTTCACGGCCTCAGTAGAAAGTGTCAGTTTGTTACTGAAGTTCACAAAGAATCCTAAGCCGATTATCTGATCTGCGCCCGACAAAGAAGTTAGACAATGTGCCCTTCAGTTGGCAAATCCGACTCTAGATAAAGTCCTATCCATCGCTCAGTCTTTTTAAATTTCTTGTGCCGCTGGAGCGCAAATAGAGGCATGGGGTGACGTCGGGGAAATACAACCTCTGTGCAATGTTGACGAAGCATGTGGCGTGTCCCCGCCGGCCGACATGGCCGCAGTACGCTCCCAAGCGCAGCGTCGGCCTAACCATAAACAAACCTCTAAGAAACTGCAGCAAAACCCACGGCAACTTCCTTCCTGTCCACGGTGTTTTATGAACATTCACAAGAAGATCGTCCACAACGTTGGGCCATGTGTCACAAATGCAAAAAAAAGGGTCATGTGTCATCCGTTTGCAAATCCGACCGCATACATGATGTTCATGAACATGAACATTGATGCTGATTCTGATTCTGTGTTGTCTGTCAACTGTACTTCTTCCCTTTCATGGAAGTTATTCCTCACTGTCCAAATACTTGGTCGAGATGTTCGCATGCAGGTGGATACTGGTTCTGCTGCCACTATCATCAATTCTCAGACTTATCTTCAGTTGGGTTCTCCAATCCTGTCACCTGTCACTAGGCAATTACGGACTTACAATAAACAGAAGATTTCTCTCTTGGGACAATTTGATGCTGAGGTACCTTACAAATCTGTCGTTCGCACTGTTCCCATATTTGTGGTCGACCATAGTAATGTGGAGAATCTTTTTGGTTTCGATGCCTTTCGCGTTTTTGGGTTCTCCATAGATGACTCTGTCAGTATCGTCTCTGATGCTATTCCTCATGCTCAATTGGATTCCTTGTCGATGACATTTTCGTCCCTTTTTTCTCCTGGGTTAGACCATGCAAGCGACTTTGAAGCTCATATCACACTCAAACCCACTGCTCGGCCTAAGTTTTTTCGGGCTCAGCCCATTCCTGTGGCCCTTCGTGATCAGGTCAAACGAGAGCTGGATCGTCTCACTGCTTCAGGGGCCTTGCTTCCTGTCACTTCCAGTGAGTGGTCCTCTCCTGTCATTGTCGTTGCTAAGCCAAATGGTGATATTCATCTCTGTGGCGATTTCAAAGCCACTGTAAATGCTCAATGCCTTATCGACACTTACCCTATGCCTCGACCTGAAGAATTGTTCACTAAACTTGCTGGAGGCCAGTATTTTTCTATACTTGACCTGTCAGAAGCTTATCATCAACTTCCTCTCAACGCTGCTTCCCGGCAGTTTCTGCTCCTTAACACGCCTTTTGGCCTCTATCAATACAAACGATTGCCATTTGGGGTTGCCAGCGCCCCTGCTCTCTGTCAGCGATTCTTGGAACAGTTATTGCTCACTGTCCCTGGGTGTATAAATTATCAGGACAACATTGTTGTCACTAGCTCCACCACTGACGAACATCTTCAAAATCTCCGCACACTTTTTCATGTCTTACAGACTGCCAGTCTTAAGTGTAATCTTCAGAAATCAAAATTTTTTCAGGCATCTATCATGTACTTGGGGGTTTCAACTCTCTCGGGATGGTATTTGTCCGCTTCAGCAAACTGTCGCTGCAATCAATGCCCTTCCTTGCCCTACATCTGTTAAGGAACTGCAGGCTTTCTTGGGGAAAATAGCGTACTATCACAAGTTTTTACCGTCTGCTGCTTTGGTGGCTCATCTGTTGCATCGCCTGTTGCATAAAAACGTGCCTTTTCACTGGTCCGCGTCATGCGATGCAGCTTTACAGAATTTGAAGACTATGCTGAAACAGGCCCCGTGCCTGGCTACTTATCGACCTGGTCAACATCTTGTTCTTGCCACGGACGCCTCTCAATACGGGGTCGGTGCAGTCCTTGCGCACTGTTTTTCTGACAGTTCTGAACAACCCATTGCTTATGCCTCCAAAACGCTCATGGATGCCCAACAAAAGTATTCTCAAATTGAAAAAGAAGCTTTGGCCGTTATTTATGCTCTTCATTAGTTTTTTTTTTTTTTTTTTTTTCTCTATGGATCCAAATTTCATCTTGTTGCGGATCACAAACCACTTGTTTCCTTGTTTCATCCATCAACATCACTTCTCGACAAGGCTGCACCCTGCCTCCAGCGTTGGGCTCTTTACTTGTCTCGTTTCAGTTATGACATTCATTTTCGGCCAACAGCTCAACAAGCAATTGCTGATGCACTGTCTTGCCTTCCCATGGGTCCTGATCTGGCATTCGATGGGGACGAACTTTTGTGTTTCCACCTGGATGTTGCCGAGCAGTGGGTTGTGGACGGGTTCCCCATCACCGGGGACCGGCTGGCAGCTGCTACGGGTTCTGACCCTACCCTCTCCCGGGTTTCACGCTGTATTCAGAAGGGTTGGCCAGATCGTCCGTCCGCTAAGACTTCTGATCCGTTGCGGAACTACTACACTTTGCATTACCGCCTCACGGCTAGGGATGGTGTTATCCTCCTTTCCACCGAAAATAGTTCACCGCGTGTTGTGGTACCTGTGTCTTTGTGTGCTTCAGTCTTGTGCCTCCTTCACCAAGGGCACTGGGGTGTGTCTCACACAAAATCTCTGGCATGCTGTCATGTGTACTGGCCTGGCATTGATTCTGAAATCGCACACATGGTCGCTGCCTGCGGCCCTTGTGCGTCACAGGCCGCCGCCCTGAAGTCATCTTTGTCACCGTGGCCTTCGCCTGAGAAGCGCTGGGAGTGTATTCATACTGAATTCGCGGGACCTTTTTAGGTACTTATTGGCTTCTCATTATTGACGCCTACTCTAACTTTCCTTTCATTGTGCGTTGCACGTCGCCTACCACCACGGCAACCACCAACGCTCTAACTCACACTTTCTCTTTGGAAGGCCTTTCCTCTACTCTTGTTACTGATAATGGTCCGCAATATCTCTTCCGATTTTGCAGATTTTTGTGCCCGTCACGGCGTCATGCATGTCACGGCCCCTCCGTTCCATCCACAGTCAAACGGTGAGGCTGAACGACTGGTCCGCATATTTAAAGCTCAGATGAGGAACCTCCTGAGTTCTTCTGCTGATGACGCGCTTTTCTAATTTCTGGCTTCTTACCGTTTCACCCCCATGGGCGACCACTGCCCGGGTGAGCTCTTACATGACCGACAGCCCCGCACGCTACTTCATCTTCTGCGGCCTTCCACCTCATGGCCGTGGGTGCCTTCGCTTGGCCGGTTCACCACCGACAACCTTGTATGGGTACAGGGATATGGCAGGCGGCCAAAATGTAGTCCTGGCCGCATCTTACGACACTGTGGCGGATGCCTGTATGAAATCCAGATGGACACGGGTGTTGCAGTGCGTCATTCGGACCAGCTTCGGCCTCGTGTGCCGGCAACGCCTGTTCCGGATTCCGCTACACCACCTTCGGCTCTACCTGATGCTCGGGATACTGGAATCCCTCATTACTCGCAATGCAGTCCTCTCACCATAATATCGGTGCCAGCACAAAAACTGACGCCACCAGGAGACATGCCTATGCAGAAACCAGATGACCATCATCTGTCGGAGTAACTCTACTCGCCTCCTTCTCCTATGGACGCAGACACATCGCCCATGTCTCCTGTTATAACAACCAGACTTGCCGCAACGGGCAGATTGGTGGACGGGCCCCCAGCAGATTCAGCCCCCACGTCTCCTGTCATCTCGACCCATATCATGGGGGACACTTCCATCCGTACGGGAAGCCTCCTCCTCGAGACTTTACGGCCAGTCAAACAACACCTATGGACGTTAGCAATCTACAGGCCACCTCCATGAAGACCTGTGCAAAAAATTCAAAGAGGGGAAAGTGTTGTGACTCGCCGATCTTTCAAAGTGCCGCTGCGCAGTTACGTGCGTCCTCTACATGTGGCGCTGTCCGCCAGCCATGCAGCAGCAGTGTCACCTAAGCGGCCAGCCAGCCAGCGGCCGCTAGACTTGGACTCAGTTATGATTTGACTGTTAAAGTGTACACACGTCTTACTCTGTTTACTTGATCTGAGACTTTCATGTATTGCGTCTTCCTTGAAATATATTTGTTCAACTTGAAGTTATTACAAGTTCTCAGTTTCGATGTACTGCATTGTTATACTGACTGAAAAATGTGGGGGGGGGGGGAGTGGAAGTTCAAACACTGACTACTGTAAATGATGTAGCCGAACAATTACACAGTTGCATTTTGCAGTTCTTTACTTTCACTGTTCGCAACCCCCCACTATTATACAATTATATAGCCAGTTCATTATTGGTAAATGTTGATAAGCTTCATTAATAGATTGCAGGCAAACATCAACATACTGCTACAGTAGTTTGCTGTTAAACATCTAATAAGGTATGTGTGACAGTATTTCTCAAATAAATTGAACAGATATTGTCATTAGTTGATCTAACACATGGCCTATTTGTGTTACACTTATTCCACTGTTAAGCTGATAAATTGTTGTTACTTTAACCAATACATAATCCCTGTCTAAAAATCGCCCGTGGACTGACTGTGTCAGTACCAAAAATTCATCCTTTATACAGGGTGTTACAAAAAGGTACGGCCAAACTTTCAGGAAACATTCCTCACACACAAAGAAAGAAAATATGTTACGTGGATACGTGTCCGGAAACGCTTACTTCTCTTCAAATCACATTGATCATGGAATGGAAACACGCAGCAACAGAACGTACCAGCGTGACTTCAAACGCTTTGTTACAGGAAATGTTCAAAGTGTCCTCCGTTAGCGAGGATACATGCATCCACCCTCCGGTGCATGGAATCCCTGATGCGCTGATGCAGCCCTGGAGAATGGCATATTGTATCACAGCCATCCACAGTATGAGCACGAAGAGTCTCTACACTTGGTACCGGGGTTGCGTAGACAAGAGCTTTCAAATGCCCCCATAAATGAAAGTCAAGAGGGTTGAGGTCAGGAGAGCGTGGAGGCCATGGAATTGGTCCGCCTCTATCAATCCATCGGTCAACGAATCTGTTGTTGAGAAGCGTACGAACACTTCGACTGAAATGTGCAGGAGCTCCATCGCGCATGAACCACATGTTGTGTTGTACTTGTAAAGGCACATGTTCTAGCAGCACAGGTAGAGTATCCCGTATGAAATCATGGTGGTGAATCGAGGAGTACAGTACATACTGACGAAACTAAAATGAGCTCTAACATGGAAATTAAGCGTTTCCGGACACATGTCCACATAACATCTTTTCTTTATTTGTGTGTGAGGAATGTTTCCTGAAAGTTTGGCTGAACCTTTTTGTAACACCCTGTATATCCTCACGGTAATAGGCACTGAAACTACACATTGTTCAATGTTTAAGATTCAGAAATTACAATTAAAACATAACTCATTCAATTAACTGAATACATAAAAAATTCCTTCTTTTTAACAGTTCATTCTACCGAAAAGTTAGGCTGAATTATTTGTTTAAATAATTAAATTAACAGATATAGTTATACAAACAATACCTTTGACAAACCTGGTTATTATTTTGGAATTAATTAAGGGCTAGCTTTGCTAACATGTTTTCGAATAAAGCCAACTAAATACTTTAAGAATCCTAGTAGTTTTTCTTCCAAAAGTTTATAATTAGTACAGAATTTATATTTATTTATAAGTCAACAATAGAATTTAAGACGTGAAGCAATTACTGATTTTACCCTATAACAAAGATATTAACTAGGAATGGTCAAAATGAATTAGGAAATTAATTACATACAAAAGAGGCTTATCTCACTAGGGGCAAGATAGATACTGCCTACAGGAAAATTAAAGAGACCTTTGGAGAAAAGAGAGCCACTTATATGAATATCAAGACCTCAGATGGAAACCCAGTTCCAAGCAAAGAAGGGAAGGCAGAAAGGTGGAAGGAGTACATAGAGGGTCTATACAAGGGCGATGTACTTGAGGACAATACTATGGAAATGGAAGAGGATGAAGATGAAATGGGAGATACGACACTGCGTGAAGAGTTTGACAGAGCACCGAAAGACCTGAGTCGAAACAAGGCACCGGGTGTAGAGAATATTCCATTAGAACTACTGACAGGCTTGGGAGAGCCAGTCCTGACAAAACTCTACCATCTGGTGAGCAAGATGTATGAGACAGGCGAAATACCCTCAGACTTCAAGAAGAGTATAATAAATCCAATCCCAAAGAAAGCAGGTGTTGACAGATGTGAAAATTACCGAAGTATCAGTTTAATAAGACACAGCTGCAAAATACTAACGTGAATTCTTTACAGATGAATGGGAAAGCTGATAGAAGCCGACCTCGGGGAAGATCAGTTTGGATTCCGTAGAAATGTTGGAACATGTGAGGTAGTACTGACCTTATGACTTATCTTAGAAGAAAGATTAAGGAAAGGCAAACCTACATTTCTGGCATTTGTAGACTTGGAGAAAGCTTTTGACAATGTTCACTGGAATACTCTCTTTCAAATTCTAAATATGGCAGGGGTAAAATACAGGGAGCGAAAGGCTATTTACAATTTGTACAGAAACCAGATGGCAGTTATAACAGCCGAGGGGCACGAAAAGGAAGCAGTGGTTGGGAAGGGAGTGAGACAGGGCTGTAGCCTCTCCCCGATGTTATTCAATCTGTATATTGAGCAAGCAGTAAAGAAAACGAAAGAAAAATTCGGAGAAGGTATTAAAATCCATGGAGAAGATAAACTTTGAGGTTCGCCGAAGACATAGTAATTCTGTCAGAGACAGCAAAGGACTTGGAAGAGCAGTTGCACAGAATGGACAGTGTCTTGAAAGGAGGATATAAGATGAACATCAACAAAAGCAAAACAAGGATAATGGAATGTAGTCAAATTAAGTCGGGTGATGCTGAGGGAATTAGATTAGGAAATGAGACACTTAAAGTAGTAAGGGAGTTTTGCTATTTGGGGAGCAAAATAACTGATGATGGTTGAAGTAGAGAGGATATAAAATGTAGACTGGCAATGGCAAGGAAAGGGTTTCTGATGAAGAGACATTTGTTAACATCGAGTATAGATTTAAGTATCAGGAAGTCGTTTCTGAAAGTATTAGTATGGAGTGTAGCCATTTATGGAAGTGAAACATGGACGATAAATATTTTGGACAAGAAGAGAATAGAAGCTTTCGAAATGTGGTGCTACAGAAGAATGCTGAAGATTAGATGGGTAGATCACATAACTAATGAGGAGGTATTGAATAGAATTGGGGAGAAGAGGAGTTTGTGGCACAACTTGACAAGAAGAAGGGACCAGTTGGTAGGACATGTTCTGATGCATCAGGGAATCACAAATTTAGCATTGGAATGCAGCGTGGAGGGTAAAAATCATAGAGGGAGACCAAGAGATGAATACACTAAGCAGATTCAGAAGGATGTAGGTTGCAGTAAGTACTGGGAGATGAAGAAGCTTGCATGGGTTAGAGTAGCATGGAGAACTGCATCAAACCACAACAACAACAACAACACAAAACTAACCACAAAATTAGAACTGATGCTATATTCCTTAACACTGAGGGCCAACCTTTCTCGTTTTTGGAAATGCAGATTATACTCGTGCATGTTAATCGTAATTAGGCAAAAATGGAAATGAAATGAATATAAGGAGGCAGCTGGCAAAACAAGAGAGGAAGTTAAGAGGTCCCAGCTTGCTTCGTCACAACGTGCAAGGAGCCGAGTACTATATGAGTCTACATGTGTTATGTGCAAGAACTTGCCCCTCTTCTACTAGCAGCCTACAATATATCGTTGGCACAAAGCATTTCAAGTCATTGAAACAACGAGCAGGTCATTCCTGTTTTCACTGAAATCAATGTCGCATTGTATTTTGGCACAAATTGTATGAGTTTACAGACTGTTGTTGTTGTGGTCTTAAGTCCTGAGACTGGTTTGATGCAGCTCTCCATGCTACTCTATCCTGTGCAAGCTTCTTCATCACCTAGTACCTACTGCAACCTACAGCCTTCTGAATCTGTTTAGTGTATTCATCTCTTGGTCTCTCTCTACGATTTTTACCCTCCACACTGCCCTCCAATACTAAATTGGTGATCCCTTGATGCCTTAGAGTATGACCTAACAACTGATCCCTTCTTCTAGTCAAGTGGTGCCACAATTTTCTCTTCTCTCCAATTCTAGTCAATACCTCCTCATTAGTTATGTGATCTACACATCTAATCTTCAGCATTCTTCTGTAGCACCACATTTCGAAAGCTTCTATTCTCTTCTTGTCTAAACTATTTATCGTCCCCGTTTCACTTCCATACATGGCTACACACCATACAAATACTTTCAGAAACAACTTCCTGACACTTAAATCTATGCTCGATGTTAACAAATTTCTCTTCTTCAGAAACACTTTCCTTGCCATTGCCAGTCTACATTTTATATCCTCTCTACTTCGACCATCATCAGTTATTTTGCTCCCCAAATAGCAAAACTCCTTTACTACTTAATGTCTCATTTCCTAATCTAATTCCTGCAGCATCACCCAATTTAATTTGACTGCATTCCATCATCCTTTTTGATTTTGTTGATTTTCATCTTATAGCCTCCTTTCAAGACACTGTCCATTCCGTTCAGCTGCTCTTCCATGCCTTTGCTGTTTCTGACAGTATTACAATGTCATCGGCGAACTTCAAAGTTTTTATTTCTTCTCCATGGATTTTAATTCCTACTGGCTTTCTACCATTGTCGGACAAGGTTGAGGCTCTCTGCCAGTTGTCCCAGGTGGTCACATACAAAGAACTAAGGAGTTATTTAGGAATACTGAACTTTTATGGACAGTACATGTCCCATACAGCTGAAGTTCAGGAGTCACTGACAGCCGTACTGGTGGGCCCAAAGGCTAAAGGCAACTTAACAGTTACCTGGACAGACAATATGATCACGCCACTTGAGAAGTCTAAAACAAGTAATAGTGGATGCATCATTGTTGGCACATCCTGAGTCAAAAAGCACTGTTGACTTTGGTAGTAGATGTGAGTCAGATGGCGATAGGCAGTGTACTTCAACAACGTGTCGACAAGACCTGGATGCCGTTAGCTTTCTTTTCTAAAGAGCTGACCACCTCGCAGAGTAAATGGAGCGAGTTCAACAGTGAATTACTGGTGATGTACCTCTGCCCTCATATTGAAGCTCACACCTTCACAATATTTCCTGATCACAAGCCGCTGACATTCACTTTCCCGCAAAATAATATGAGCTACTAGCCAAGGCAACACAATCAGCTACTACTGCACATAGCATAGTTCGCTACAGATGTCCAGCCCATCTCAGGTATGGGCAACATCATGGCTGACTGACTGCTTCTCTCACATCAGAAGCATCTCTACAGTACACTATATGGCACTTGCAGAAGCACAGAGGTTGGGTCAAGAGATTCAAGACTTGTTACAAGACATGGGTCATCATTACAACTACAACTTGTGGACATTCCTGGCACCGTTGAACAACTGTATTGCAATGTGTCCACAGTCAAACCATGTCCATACCTGCCTTTGAACTTCCGTTAGTAAGTGTTCAAATCCCTCCTCAACGTGTACCACCCACGTATGAGGTCTAAGTTCCATCTAGTTCTAGCTTGCTTTGTGTGGGTAGGGGCAAAGGAGGATTGCAGAGAGTGGACAAAGTGTTGTCTACAATGCCAACACAGAAAAGTTAGCAGGCACATTCATGCACTAGTAGGTAATATCACCAACATCACAGTGTGCTTTACACATGTTCACATCGACACTGTTGGACTGCTATCGCTCTCAAATGGTCACTGTTTCCTGCTCCCCATTGTCAACAGATTCACTCGTTGGCCTGAAGCAATTCTGATAGACAATATCTTGGCAGAAACCTTGGCACAGGCCTTTGTAACAGACTAGATATCATGGTTTGGCTGACCTGTCATGTCACATCTGATAGAAGCAGAAAATTTGAGTCTGAATTGTCCCAAAAACAGGCAGCACTTTGCGGAATGATCCATCATCAGATGACCAGTTACTATCCGCGAGCAACGTGATGGTGGAACAATTGCACCAAACCCTAAAAGCAGCTCCGATGTGCCATGTGGCCAGGTGGACTGAGGCTCTGCCAGTCATTCTTGGGCTTCACAACAGACCAGACCAGACCTGACCTGGTGGTTCCTTGGCAGAGCTAGTTTATGGGGAAACACTGGACTACCCTGCAATTTTGTAGATGTCACCCTACAACAAGAGATCGATCCTTCTATGCCCTTTGGGCACCTCGGAGAATGCATAGAGAAGATATGCCCACCACAGGCATCCAGACACGGTACTGATCTACTGTTTGCACACAAGGACCTCAACTTGTGCTCAGAAGTGGTGCTATGGAATGATGGCATCAGACCGGCTCTCCAGCTGTCCCACACCAGGTTGTCAGCAGGGGAGGGTGCACCATGGACATTTTCTTCAATGGAAAACATACCACAATCGTGATAGACAGAGTGAAGCCAGCCTATGTGTTCCATGAGCCACCACCACCCATGACCCAGCAACCAATGCCTCCTCTGCCACCTGCTCCAGTGCCCACCTGTGCCTGAGTATGACCTGGACAACCACACCACCTTTTCCAATGGCTTCTGTATCGTACCACACTACGAGATCTGGTCGTTGTGCACTTCCCGGCTTGCTTTTTAGACGGTGTTCTGGTCCTGCCAAGGGAACTGTTGTAGTGACTGCAGTTATCATCTAGCGTATGTTGTGTTAATGCGCGAATGTCAACCCGAGTTCAAGTGTCGATTTTTGCACATCAGCTAAGTAGTTCCATGCATTCTGCTAGGGGCACTGTGTTTTGGTTTTTATTTCTTTTTTTGTTACTTTTAGCTTGTTAGTTTCTCTGTGTTTTTCACCTGTAGTCTTGTATGGGTTCCTATGCACACTGTACCTAGTAATGCAAGCAAACAATGAGCTCACAAAGCACAACTGATATGCCCAAAGTGTCAATGAGGTGGCCGATGAATGTAACACATATTTGCCAGAGTTGTCATTTGTCCTCATTGACCACAGCACTATGCTCTGCTAGTTTGTTGAATGCTGCTTGGAGGTGTTTCCCAAGATTTTGAGCTGTTTGTGAGAAGATAATTACATAGTCCAAGTAAGACTAACAAAAGGGCATGGTACAAAACAAGCCGTCAATGAACCATTGCTAAGTCTGGGCTGCAGTCTTTTGTCCAAAGGACATAAAGAGGAATTCAAATAGGACAAATGGTGTAATTATTGCCATCTTCGGGATGTCGTCTGTGGCCATTGGGATCTGCGAATAAACTCTTTTGCAGTCAGTCACGCTAAAGATGGTTGTGACAGCCAGTTCCTGAGAGAAGTCCTGAATATTGGGCATGGGGTAACTATCAGTGATGGTGCTCTCGTTGAAATGTCTATAGTCCCCACACAAGCGCCATGTTTTATCTCTTTTCATTCTCATAGTAACAGATGAGGCCCACACACTGTCTGATGGCCTGATGGTGCCCTCGTGTAGCAGTTCCTTGATATTCAGCCTTGGCCACCTATGATTTGTGAGGGGTGAGGCGGTGGGGCCGATGTCGGACCAATGGAGCAGGGGTAGTATTAATTCTGTGTACAGTACGATGTTAATCTTTTTATGGAGCTGATGTGGAGTAGCATATGAGGCACACTAACCACTCGAAAAGGCAGTATCACTGCTTACACTCAACCCATTCGTGAGCAGTGTCACTGTTTTCACCCAGAAGCTGTGGTTCTGAAGGCCTGGTGGGGTATCAGGTAGGAGGCTCTTGTTGTTGCTGGTACAATGAGAGCTGTTGCTCTATGATGCGCAGTTGTGCCATGAACTCAGAGCAGCTGTTTCAGAGGATTTCCTTAGTTCCTCGTGAGCTGCCATTGGTGTGACGGATGTTAGTGTACACAGTAGTTGCAGTTTTAAACTGCTTGAACAATGCCCGGCACTTCAGCGTGAGGTCCAGTACTGTTTCAGAGGTAGGAATATCAGGCAGTGGAGTCTCATCTGGTGGTAGGTGGTCCCTATTTACTCCACTGATCAGTGTGTAGCCTTCACGATGTAGTACTAAGGATGGTGTCATAGATGAAGAGCCATGTGCTGTTAAATGTAGACATGGGATACGATGAGTGGTGTTATGTTTTGTAGCGAGGAGATTTGAAGCAGGGGAGCAACCTGATACTTCCGTGCGTTGCCACCAAAGCGTGTGTGGAACCAGCAGGGGCACTGCAGCTGAGTAGGTGCAGCATCCTGGCCGGATGAGTAGTTGTAACATTTAGGCATGGGTCAATGACTGGGTGTGAATGTGGTAGGTGGTAGTTTACATTCTGCTACAAATGTGGTGCCTGTGTCTGTCATGGTATCTGTCTGCTGCTGCCTCACTTCAGTGGAGTCTTGCAAGGCTGGAGGCGCAGCATGGAATGACTCAGCTGATATCGGAGTAGCTCAATGACTGTCGGTTGTCTGGGCGCTGCACAGTGAGTGCTGTGTGGTAGTCTCTGTGGGTGTGGCCAGTGTGCAGGCTGGCTCGGGCTGGCTGCAGAGACAACCGGTGTTGACATCTGTGCTGGAGCCAACACAAGAATTTATCAAGGCGTTATGTTGCAGGAGAGCAAGCATCCGGCTGCAGGATGTAACCAGGTTTCCAGCGGTTTACCCTCATGCATTAGCATAATCACCTGTATGTTTTCAGGCAGCTTGAGAAGCCATAGTGACCAGAGAGCATGATCTGGTAAGAGGTTTGTGTCAATTCGGAGGCATAACCTGCGCCCGGGTGCTGACTGGGTATCGTGGCCCAGCGACGTCTCAGCGATGGCTATGTGGAGTTGCTGTTCAGATGAACGCAACAGGCTGTGTAGTATGAGAGTCTTCGCTGTCTCGTGTCTGTCAATGGCTGATGTGTGTAACAGGCAATTGCTGATACGGTCAGTATTGGTGTGGAGGTGGTTCAAAAGCACCAAAAACGTGTCATGGTCTTCTATGATGCCAGCCGATTGCATCATGCAATCGCATAGTGCAAACCATACTTGCAGAGAATCAGCTTGTAGCGGCGGCAGATGTAACTTGGTGTGTGGCCGGTGGTAATCTGCCTGGTGGCAAGGGACTGGGACCAGTATGAGGTTGTTGTAATCATGTGAAGTACATGGTGCAGGTTCTTGAACACCACTTGGTAGCATTGATAGGGCCAGCAGCTTGTGTAGCAGCATGATAGTCATCGTAGGTGTCTTAGCAATGTGTGTATTATGACCGTTTATCATGGGACGTGGCACGGGTGTTACGGCTGAAGAGTGGGCGTCATAGAGGACACTGTCATAGAGGTTTACCAAGGAATGTGGCTTGTTGGACGGATCCCAGTTGTTGACAATCATGGGTGATGGCATTTCATGTAGGTCACCCATTGTGGTGGCTGTTGTAGGTGGTCCATGTGTTCCCATGGTGCATTGTCATAGTTGCAGTCAGGCTCGCTGTACTGATATGCTGTGGTCGCGAGGTGTGATAACCCTGTGTGTTTGCAGGGAGACATGGTGTGCCTGCTTGTTGAGTGACGCCACATGGTAGGCTTGGCTGTGGCATGGTGCAGCTGTTGTCAGTGTGACGTCATCGTGATTACACGAGACATGTTGCGGCATGTGCATAACAAGTGTGACGTCATTCATGTGACGTACAATATCACATGGAACATAAAGTTCAAGTGTAGGCAGTGGAAAAACATGTTATAGCACAGGAAGGTCATTTGTAGGATGGATTTGTCTGCAATATCGGTTCTCTGCAGTGGAAGGTGGTTGTATATGGTGGCGATTGTTTGTCAACAATTGTGGTACTCTGGAGGGTGTCAGTAATTTGGTATGTTGCACTTGAAATGTCGATATGCACTGACTTATTAGAATGAAAATGATTGCAGTGTAACTCATTAATTGTCACTGATCATTATATTAGTACCACTGGTTAGGTGGGAGGTGGTGACGGTGGCAGGCAGCCATTGTTCACCGTGTATGGTCGCTGTTGATGTAGCACGGTTAATTAAGGGAGTGACAGGCTTTGTCTCACCTTCACTGATAACATCATGCTTGATTTGCGATTTAGTACGTTAATCTTGTTGGTGAGAGGTACAGATGTCCTGGTTCGGCAGTTGTTGAAACAATGGGAACATTGTTGGCCGTTTGAGAACTGGTTATATCATCCGGGAATCGGCAAGAACACCAAATAGATGCACAAATAAATTGCCTGTAGTGATGCCAGGCGATGAAGCACCAGTGTGGGGCTTATTCTTCGTGGCGTGAAGTTTGTATCTGACAGTAATCGGTGGCATGCCAGCACAAGTAGAACTCAGTATTTCACAGCGCGGTTGAAAAGAAAATAATGGGGTCAAGACTGTAGGTAGTGGGGAGCAGGCATGGCAATTACAACGATAAATAATCACTCTCACGCCCATCACTTACAATGAATACTTTTATTCTTTCAGAGTATACACAATGCATGTAACATAGTGTGTGTACTACAGAGAACTGGTTTGTAAAGGTGAGGAAGTAATATTATTGGTGTATAGAGTCAGTGGTCCAACATCCCCACACTCTAATTACTGTCACATTTTTACCTCTTTCCCAGGAAATTTGTGGCTCAAACTAATTGGTTCATTTAGGCTCAAATTATTTTGGTGGATTGTGGACTGTAGTTATTTCATTTCCATCTACTGAAAAACTCTGCTTCTTTTAATTACTTTTTGCAAAAAGTCCTCCAGATTATCAAAATAGGTCTCTAGAGATTCTTTACTGAAACCTGTTATTCTATTGTGCGGGTGATGCTTAAGAAACAAATAATACCAGTCACTTTGAGCTAGCTATTCAGTTTTATTAAAATATTTTGCTATGTTATTAGCTTCTGCATAATCATAAACCAGTTTTCTTAAGTCATTAAGTGTAAGCCCATAAAATAACTTAGCCACTTTTAATACATGATTGGTTAACTTTAACTCTTGTTCGAGAGAATATGGATGAACAACTGAAAGTCAATTTTGAAACTTCCAAGTTTCATTTCATTTTTCTGCATAATGTTGCCTCTGGTATATTATGCTGTGATGGTGTTGTTGTTGTTGTTGTTGTTGTGGTCTTCTGGTTTGATGCAGCTTTCCATGCCACTCTATCCTGTGCAAGCTTTTTCATCTCCCAGTACCTACTGCAGCCTACATCCTTCTGAATCTGCTTGTTGTATTCATCTCTTGGTCTCCCTCTACGATTTTTACCCTCCACACTGCCCTCCAGTACTAAACTGGCGATCCCTCAATGTCTCAGAACATGTCCTACTAACTGATCCCTTCTTCTAGTCAAGTTGTGCCACAAGCTCCTCTCCTCCCCAGTTCTATTCAATACCTCCTCATTAGTCATGTGATCTACCCATCTAATCTTCAGCACTCTTCTGTAGCACCACATTTCGAAAGCTTCTATTCTCTTCTTGTCCAAACTATTTATCGTCCACGTTTCACTTCCATACATGGCTACACTCCAAACAAATACTTTCAGAAACGACTTCCTGACATTTAAATCTATACTCGATCTTAACAAATTTTTCTTCTTCAGAAACGCTTTCCTTGCCATTGTCAGTCTACATTTTATATCCTCTCAACTTCGGCCATCTTCAGTTATTTTGCTCCCCAAATAGCAAAACTCCTTTACTACTTTAAGTGTCTCATTTCCTAATCTAATTCTCTCAGCACCACCTGACTTAATTCGACTACATTCCATTATCTTCGTTTTGCTTTTTTTGATGTTCACCTTATACCCTCCTTTCAAGACACTGTCCATTCCGTTCAACTGCTCTTCCAAGTCCTTTGCTGTCTCTGACAGAATTACAGTGTCATCGGCGAACCTCACCGTTTTTATTTCTTCTCCATGGGTTTTAATACCTTCTCCGAATTTTTCTTTCATTTCCTTTACTGCTTGCTCAATATACAGATTGAATAACATCGGGGACAGGCTACAGCCCTGTCTCACTCCCTTCCCAACCACTGCTTCCTTTTCGTGCCCCTCGGCTGTTATAACTGCCATCTGGTTTCTGTACAAATTGTAAATAGCCTTTCGCTCCCTGTATTTTACCCCTGCCATATTTACAATTTGAAAGAGAGTATTCCAATCAACATTGTCAAAAGCTTTCTCTAAGTCTACAAATGCTAGAAATGTAGGTTTTCCTTTCCTTATTCTTTATTCTAAGATAAGTCATAGGGTCAGTATTGCCTCACGTGTTCCAACATTTCTACGGAATCCAAACTGATCTTCCTTGAGGTCGGCTTCTATCAGTTTTTCATTCGTCTGTAAAGAATTCGCGTTAGTATTTTGCAGCTGTGACTTATTAAACTGATAGTTCGGTAATTTTCACATCTTTCAACACCTGCTTTCTTTGGGATTGGAATTATTATATTCTTCTTGAAGTCTGAGGGTATTTCGCCTGTCTCATACATCTTGCTCACCAGATGGTAGAGTTTTGTCAGGACTGGCTCTTCCAAGGATGTCAGTAGTTCTAATGGAATGTTGTCTACTCCAGGGGCCTTGTTTCGACTCAAGTCTTTCAGTGCTCTGTCAAGCTCTTCAAGCAGTATCATATCTTCCATTTTGTCTTTATCTACATCCTCTTCCATTTCCATGGTGCTCTATCTAATAGTCGTCCCATTATGAACAGCACTGATGGCATTTTTTAAATTTATCTGTCATCACCATTCAAGAAGATTTCTGTGTTTTACGGGTGTATGCCCTCAGCATCTGAACAGAAGAACCCATTCTTATACAAATGATGCACCAAGTTATTTTGACTTTCATTAAGTATTTCATTTCATTACCTACTTTTATTAGTGTAAAACTGAAGAGTGGTAAAATGATGTACTCAGTGTCTATGTGTCAAATTTCCTCAACTAGCACAGCTTACATAAAAGTGTAATACATATCTAATCATGAGTGTCATTGTGCAGAGACAGGCACAACTACAAAAACTAGCATTTTAACATAACAGGAGATGGCTTACCTCTTACGAACTAGAGATATCACATATTAGTAGAAACTAACTCCTGCTTCTATCACTGACACCTGGCAAGTAACGGTTCCTGCATTGCGCATTTTTACTTGTGTAACTGAGCACCAGTTGGCAGCACCAATCAGATGAGGCTAGCTCTCACAGTTAAATATACACTGACATGCGTCATTTTACATGCTGCATCAAATTCCCCCACTCTCCCCTACTCCTAGGCATTAGGGCTACCTTCCGGTGGTATGGGAACCCTAGTTGTATACTTCTGCCTTAGTTCAACTCATAAAAGTACCCAATGAACAAACAAAGCCTGTATACGAGTCCTCGATCATGCTGGGCACTTTATTTTTAAATTTCTGTCTTGACCCCATATGTTAAAAAAATCTCATTACCAGTATTGGCTTATTGCCATCATCAGATCATTAAATCAGGTACAAATATCATCATGTAATAATCTGTACACATATGAAATGAAAGTAGTGAATCCTGGTTTTACTCTGAAAGATCAATGCTTAGTGAAATAAAACAGTTTCAGTTAAAAGAATGAAAACATGTTCCAAATGACAGAAAAGCTACAGAGTGACTTCACTTGAAAAGAAGAAATGAATAATTCAATCAATATGCGAAACTACAACAGGAAGTGCCAATGGTTTGACTGAGTTGCTCTGACAGACTGTTTCAATCAAAAGAATAACCTAGGCGTAAAACTGCAACTGAATGAATCTATTGTTTTCCAACAACTGACTGAACTGATTTTTATTTGGTTATTCTCATTACTACATGAATCACCATTGTTTGTCACTCTATGTCAGTAGGCACGTTCAGTAAGAAGTAACACAGCAGAGCTATTAAGAAACAGGCTGCACTGTGAGTAACCACAATGCACAACCCTGAGGGCTGGGGAAGCAGCAGACCACCAGACCATATAAGCTATCTGGCTTTGGCACAGCAGTCTGTACTCAGCTCGTAAGCCCAATGAGCTGGCCCATGGCCCATATGGGTCAGGCCACAAAATACAGGCTGGGCAGGCTGAAACCAGCACCATGCATGACTCTATATGCCAATAAACGCAGATAAAAAATATAGATGCTCCATTTGCATGTAATGTTCGAATGACACAGTGAGAGAGCAAAAA
The DNA here is from genome assembly GCF_023864345.2 of Schistocerca serialis cubense. Taxonomy (NCBI): domain Eukaryota; kingdom Metazoa; phylum Arthropoda; class Insecta; order Orthoptera; family Acrididae; genus Schistocerca; species Schistocerca serialis. Next base: position 929,855,249 of record NC_064639.1, read on the forward strand.
AAGTGTTGGATGAAGCAGTGAGTGGGTTACATAAAAGTGGATTCAAGTGTGAACGCTTTGGACAAAAGTAACTTTTGGAGTCAAAGTGCAGCAGTGACATGTATCAGCTATCCTAGTGTCTCAGTACTGTGAAGAGGATAGTTACTACTCACCATACAGCAGAGATGCTGAGTTGCAGATAGACACAACAAAAAGACTGTTAGAAAATGAGCTTCCAGCCAACAAGGCCTTTGTCGGAAGCAGATAACATACATACACATACACACAAACGCAACTCTCCCCTTGTTGGCCAAAAGCTCACTTTCTGGCAGTCTTTTTGTTGAGCCTGTCTGTGCCTCATCATCTCTGCTATATGGTGAGTAGGAACTATCCTTTTCATAGTATTGTTACACTTCCTTCCTGTATTTCCCTTTGTTGAATTTATTGTAGTATCTGTTTGCAAGACTTCTGCATAGTTTTCAGAAAATGGCTGTGACATGAACTATACATACTATGGAGAGACGTGTCATTCCTAATTGTACTTGAGTTTATTTTCTATCTATCCTTCATCAATGTGCTGCCAAGCTAAATTGGGAACCAAATTTTTCCAAAGGGGAAAGAATCATGACACCTAGGAAATTTGAGACATGACTTTCCAATTACTGTCATGAAGGCTGTCATGGCTGATGACACAGCTGACGTGCAAAATGCCCTGTATGTTACATCAATATGTGCAAGACTCATTACAACTCACTAATGCAGCATTGAGCCAACAGAAGGTGCATTCATCTGCCACCAGACAGACAAATAGACAGTCATTGGGCTATGATTTATGTGCACCAATCAAGCCACCAGAGGAGTTCAAACCAGCAAGTGTAACCAGATAATTGCTGTGCTGCTGGAACCTCCAGCATCCACTGTACAGCCATCGTCATCATCGGCCTGCCACTTGTACACGAAGATTCAGAGATTGTGACACCCCACCTCCACAGCACCAGCTGTGCCAAGCACAATCGCTACAGTGTGCAAGAATTCTTTACTAGCCTCAGAGGGCTACCAGCACCACCTGGGCAAGCTGGCTCCTAGCAGTGTGCATAAGCTTCAGGTGTGTCCACTGATGCTGCTGTACCCCGAGGAAGATGTGGCCAGGCAGCACTACCAGATGAGGACACATACATGTATCTGAACTAGCTTGTTGGAGCAATACGGTGTTTTCCTGAATGCAATGTGTTCTTCTGCAGCCATCTTCAACTCCAGTGGGTTCCTGTAGTCCATTGGCAGTACATCAGACCTACTGCGCCCAGGTGGGGAAGCCAGACACCACCCACCAAACCAGAAGAATTGCTCTTCCACCACCCGCCATAGGGGTTGCCACACACGACACCTCTACAGTGGCATCAGGAGTAATGGTCATGTCGCGTGCTAGAACACATTACGTTCTCTAGCTTCAGCATGTCCTTTCTCTAGCACAATGGTCTCACATTATATACATTGTTAAACATTAAAACTGCAACATCGGAAAGGATAACAAATTATGTAATTTTACTTGTTGTGTGTGTACAGTACTTTAGGAAGAATACATTATTAAATTTGTTGATGATTTGAGAGCATGACTGAAAAATTTATTGCACAGTGTTCTACATCTACATCTACATTTATACTCCGCAAGCCACCCAATGGTGTGTGGCGGAGGGCACTTTACCTCCCACTGTCATTACCTCCCTTTCCTGTTCGTCGCATATGGTTCGTGGGAAGAATGACTGCTGGAAAGCCTCCATGCATGCTCGAATCTCTCTAATTTTACATTCATGATCTCCTCGGGAGGTATAAGTAGGGGGGAAGCAATATATTCGATACCTCATCCAGAAACGCACCCTCTCGAAACCTGGACAGCAAGCTACACCGTGATGCAGAGCGCCTCTCTTGCAGAGTCTACCACCTGAGTTTGCTAAACATCTCCATAACGCTATCACGCTTACCAAATAACCCTGTGACAAAATGCACCGCTCTTCTTTGGATCTTCTCTATCTCCTCTGTCAACCCGACCTGGTGTCTGGCAGCAACAATAGGTCTAAATTGGCTGGGAATTAGGTCAAAATGAGCTTGGATGACAGACACAAGTACATCATTCCATGCTGCCTCATCTCTGTGCCAGAGGTCATCAGTCATAGTGACTGGCGACTGGTGGCATATCAGTCTGTTCACAGTCTATGACCAGATGTTTTCAGTGAGATGATATCTGGAGAACAGACTGGCCATGGCAATTGCTGAACACCTCTGCATCAAGATAGGACACGGAACTTATTGCTGTGCACTGTCTTGTTCAGATACCTTAAAGATAGGGCATAGCGACCATTCTTAAAACATCAGAAATATAACAGCTGCTTTCTGAATTACTCACCAAGTGAGGTGGCACAGTGGTTAGCACTCTGGACTCCCAAGATATTAAAAAACATACAGAGAGAAAGTGTATCTTATTAGCCTCTACTTCTATAATTAATTATAATATTTTGACTCCAAGATTGATGTACTGGTTAATACTAATGTTCACAATAATCAAATTTATAACCTTATCATTATGTGATCAGCTGATGGTGCACTTTGTAAAATTATAAAATGCAGTGTAAGACGTATCCAAGAAAAAAGCAGTTGAGTAAAAAACTGTGTCTAGCTTTCAGGATTATTGGTCCCTTCCTCTGGGAAGATGGACGGATTTGGAAGGATTGGGAATGGGGAGTTGTCGCTTAGACCACAGGTTGATAGGATCCCACCTGTTTAGAACACTAATGTCACCCATTGGTGAGTACTGCTCAAGTGTATGGGATTCCCACCAAGTTAGATTAAACGAATACAATGAAGCAGTTCAGAGGTGGGCTGCTATTAATAGCTGTGTTACCATTAGGATCAATCAACACGCAATTATTATGGAGATGCTTTGTGAACTTGTACAAGAATCCCTGGAGGGAAGACAATGTTCTTATTGTGGAACATTATCGAAAAAATTTAGAGAGCTGTCATTTGGAATTGACTGAAGAACAATTCTATTGCCATGAATGTTCATTTTACTTAAGGACCACGAGAATAAGTAGCTCCTCAATTTGCCTCACAAGGACTGAGTGCACCCCACTTAACAACAGTGCTTGACAGACCGGATGGTGACCCATCCAAGTGCTAGCCCAGCAAGACAGTGCTTAACTTCGGTCATCTGACGGGAACCAGTGTTACTACTGTGGCAAGGCCGTATTATTTGAAACTAGCTAGTCTAAAATTTTGTGATTTACTTCAGATGTTTTATTCCACATTTAACTGTACTAGATACGCTGTGATAATTAGTGACTTGCATCTGTAACAGTCCTGTATTATAATTTGGGGTGGAGTATGCTATTGGAAGTCCCTCCTTCTGCCCCCATCAAGGAAAAAAAAGAAAAGGAGGAAAAAACCACCTTTGACTGTGGTGACATGCTTGTCTATAGTGTAGCCCGAGGTCTGCATTAGGCTGAAAGGTGATAACTTTCTCAGTTGTGGAAATCTGTGAATGGATAGTAACTCCCTAACTGTTGAACATTTTGGCACACACACATTCTATTTTAGCATTACCATAGAGCCATATACATGTTGCAACAACAGTCCTTTTACCTCACTGTTAAAATCCACTGTATCACAGTCTTTCTTTAAAAAACACTGCAGAGCAAATGATAACAATAATTATAGCCTTTTTTGACTAATCAACTTGTCCATCACTTGATGGTTTTCGAAGCTTAAGAATGCAGCAGTTCCTAAACTGTGGTTCTGATTTAGTGTTAAACTTACTTGCCGTGGCATTTCAGGGAAGAAATCACATTTCCCTCTATATCATGTCTTAATTGCATGTAGAGTGACTGTCAGCTTCAAAGAACAGTTAATTTTTTGGTGACTTTGTGTACATCAAGCTCACATATGCGTTCACAGCTAATATTGTGCTAACAACAGAAGCTGCTTTTGCATTACTTAAAACCCACTTTTACTTGGCCCCTGAGTGGAGGATGTAAGGAACAGAAGCTTGTGATTGGCTCGTAGCACATGGCTGCTGCTCCTTCTTTTCCCACACCTTACAGGGTGTAAAAGAAACGAACTGTAATAGATTAATGTGTCACAGTGGCAAGTCGCTCATTTTTGTAGATAACATCAACCACTATGCACAACAGTGCACACAGATCAACATAGTCACAATGGCTACTTTTTACTGCAGACAATCCGTTTTTTATCTAAGATTGGCAACAAGCGCAAACATTCCTGAATGGCATGAAATCAGCCTACATACAGCGATGACAGAGGGATCAAGTAAGTGTGCGACCAGTATTTTTTGTCTTGGTGCAGAATCAGCTGATTTGATACTGAATGTACCATTTGTTGAAGACTACCCATTGCTTAAAATCATACTCATTTTTAGTGGATACTAGGAATTATTCTTCCTTCAATTTCTCATCAATTTCACTTTTGACCACATCAGTAACGAATATATTCCATGGTGGCAGAATTCCCTGTTAAAAGCAATTTACTGTTGATGATGGTTATAAAACTCATGAAAATGTTTTGAGAATGAAGCGAAATAATATAAAATGCAGTGATTTCGTTCTATTCTTCCTGTGTAATATTCTAAGCAAAGTGGATCATATTCTAATCTCTCCGATCCTTCACAAATCACGAACATATGACGGTAAGAACGAGGGAGAACTTAAAAAACAGCGCGCTAAGCGCCGCACTAGGTTGGTGGTGCTCTGTCATTGGTTGGGTCTATGTAGATTTGTTAAGAAACATAAAACTTCCGTTCGAAAGGTATGTTTAGCGCCCGTAAACCTCAAACACACACACACACACTCGAAAGGTAGCTTTCAGGCTACCGCACATGCGCAGATCGGTAGTCACGTTCAAAGCTCATCTGGTCCCAAATCTGGCTACTTGAAGTGAGGCACCCGCTGTTTGAAGAGCGTCTAGCAAGTAGCATCAAGTAGCCAGATGCTACCTGAGGAAAATTTTCTGGCGCTCACAAGCTGCCAGTTTTGCGCATGTGCATAGTTAAGTTTTTTCGATTGTCTTTCAGTAGCCGATCGCATAAGTTCACTGTTTGTGGATATTCGATAATTGTAAGGTAAGCACTTTTTTTGTTCTTGTGTATTATTTTTATTTATTCTTGTAAAATCACCTATAGAAATTCAGCTGTTCGCTGCTCGGTAACAGTCGATCAGTAAAATGCGTTTGAAGAGCCCAGACACCAAGCACTGGCTCTTGACGTCAACCATGACACGCAGGCGCAGTAGCGCCTGTTTGCTGGTTCTTCAAGTAGCTGCCTAGCAGCTCTTCGAACGAACCTAAGCTTAATTGCTACTGGTACTCAACAATGCAAATAACGAGTGCAAGAAGTACTTAAGTATGGAGCTCTCATAGTTTATTTTGCAAACTTATTTTAAATGTATAAAAAATTGAAATGGTAGTTTGACTAACTTCGGTAATGCCTGATACTGTACAATATTTCGATTTTTTTTTACAATCGTATTGACTATCTAGGATCATTATAACAACTTCAAATCCTCTTCTTTCTGTGTTATTGTTTCCTATTTTTCATCGTTAGGCATTCAGATCCATATAAACATTCTGGTCGTACCACTGTGGTGTAGCATTTTAATTTTGTTTTTCTGGATATACACTTCTTGTTGTAAATACTTTTGGTCAAACCATATGCTCTTTCCATTTTGTTCATTCTTACATGTATTGCAGATTTTTCTAGTCCATTCGTTGTATAGTCTATCCAAGATATTTAAATTTCTTGATTCGCTCTATTTTACCTTTTTGTGCTACTATGAATTTTGGCGCATTTTTTATATTTGTTATGAATTTTGTTTTTTCAGCTGAAATTTTGAGCCCAGTTCTGTTTGTTATTTTTTCCAGAAGGTTTATCTGAACAACTGAAAGTATTGCAAAATCATCTGTAAAAGCCAAGCAGTTTACCTTGATTCCATTTGTTTTCCTTCCCAGAGTTATTGATTCAATTTTGTGATTTTTCTAGAACATAATCAAACACTAAAGGTGATAAACCATCACCTTGTCTAACACCAGTTTTTATTTAAAATGCCTGAGATACTTCTTCCATAAATTTGACTTTAGATATTGTACTTGTTAGTGTTTCACAAATTATCTTTGCTAATTTTGATTTAACACCAAATTCTCTAATGACCTTATCTATTCTTTCTCTGTTTATATAATCGAATGAATAAATGATACTATTATTGGTTTCCTGGTTAACATTCTATGGCGGATTATTGACTTTAAGTTAAAAATTTGTTCTGAACAGGATCTTCACTTTCGAAAACCACCCTGATATTCTCCCTGTCATTTGTCTACAGTATCTACCACTCTGTTCAGGAGAATTTTTGATAATATTTTATATGCCACTGGCAGAAGTGACACTCCTCTGTAACTACTGACATTTTGTTTGTCTCCCTTTTTATGTAGCGGGTGGATTAATGCTGTATTCCATTCGACTGGAATCTTTTCAGTTTTCCAAATGTTATCAAGAAGCAGTTGTAGATCCTTTATGATTTGTGGTTCTGACCACTTCAATAATTCTGCAGAAATGGAGTCTTCACCACTTTCTTTATTGTCTTTGAGTGTTTTGATGGCATCACGAATTTCTAACTTTGTTGGTGGGAAATCTTCCTCTAGATTTTGAGGTGTCACTGGAAATTCTAATCTGTTGGAATTGGACAGTTTAACAGCTTTACAAATAATTTTGCTAAAATTTCACAATTTTCTTTGTTATTTAATCCGATTTTGCCATTTTCATATATAAAAGAAATGCTTGGTGCCTGATATCCTGTAAGTATGCGTTTAAAAGTTTGGTAAAATTTCTAGTATTATGTTTGGTGTAATTTTGTTTCTGTTTCAATAAGCTGAGAATTTTCAAAGTTCCTTTTGATTTTCTGGATTATTTTTGATGTTTCTTTTCTTTGTTGTCCGAATTGTTCAAGGTCTTCCTCTTTTTTCTAACATCTCCATTTTCTCTATTTTTGAGCTTTTGATATTATTGCTTCTTCACACTCCTCATTCCACCATGTCTTCTCTTTATTCTCGGCCAATCCTAGAGTTTTTTTCTGTTGCTTGGGTTATTTGCATGTGGAGTTCACACCAATCGCCTTCTTTACTTGTCTCCATTTCTTGTCTAAAATTTCCTATATTTTCTTTTGTAATATTTGCTATAGTGGTGTTGTATTTGATCACTTTATTGGTCGCCTTTTTTATTTTAAATGGGAGTAATTTTATCTTAATCTTAGAGAGATAATCGTCTGATTCGAATTCCCCATCTCTGACTATTGTAACATTCATAATTTTCCATGTTATGCCTTTTAGATATGTCTGTGTGATTTAGTTGAAATTCTCCTAGGTTTGGATTTCGATGTCTCCAAATTTTGGCTTTTCTTGGTAATTTGCGGAAATGCGTGGTCATGAGTCTTAACTGGAACATTTTACACACATTGATCAGTCTTTCACCATTTCTGTTTGTTCTTGAGTGTGCTGGATATTCACCTATAGTAGTCCTAAATTTCTTTTCCCTTCCAATTTGCGCATTGAATTCACCAAGTAGTATTTTAACATTCTTTTTAGGTTTGATAGAAATTTCAGATTCTAAAAGATCCCAGGATTGATGTACTTTCTCTAGATTTCTTCTGTTGTCTACATTTATATGTGCATGCCAGTTTATGAGGGTTAACATTTATTCTTGCACTTTATAGTTAATATGGATATTCTTTCTGAATTCAATCTATATTCTGTTACACTGTTAACGATTTTTTTTTGTTTACACAAAATGTTGTTCCAAACATTGGAATGTTTTCCATTATTCTCATTGCTGGTTTCCCTTTATAAATTCTATAATCCTGTGTATCAACTACATTCTCATGTAAGAATCGTTATTCCTGTACTGCTACAATTTGTATACTGTTCTTCTGCAGAAATAATTCTAATTGCTTTTGTTTCCCAATTTTTAGAAGAGAATTTACATTAAATGTTCCAAAGTAGTACTACTTCATGAACTGAAACTTGAAAGGCTTTGCAATATATTCCATCTCTTCTTCATTGAAAATGTTGGGACTCCCCAGAATCCTACGTCCCATTGCATTACATGATGTAATGGTGGATTCCCCATCAGAGTTACCACCTGGTCTAGAGCATCCATTGTGTGAACCTTCCATTTTGCGACCTGAAGCTGTAAATTGTATTTCTGTTATATTTTCCCATTGTCGAGGACCGAGAAGCTGAATGAAATGCAAACTGATTGTTATTATTCAGTTATTGTGGAGTTTGTGTCAGAAGTGGCTGTGCTTAATGCTTGTTCATCTTGTCATTGTGATTGATTATATTTCTGTTGAAAAGAGTAAAATTAAAACTCAATACATCCAAAAGTTAAGGGAAGAATGGTTAAAATAATCCTAAATTTGTCCAATGGTTTTCACAAGCTGTAGGAGATAACACAAAGTAATTCTGTAAAGCGTGTGTCTGTACTGAAAGAGCTGTGTTAGGGAACATAGAAAAACATGCAGAAACAAGAAAACATAAATCTGAAGTTTCTTCCTTTTCCTCCCAAAGACAGGCAAAAATTAATTTTAAACCAGTTCACGATTCCGTATGACATTACGAAGCTAAAGGGTCACTCACTGTCTTGTGCCTGCACATTGTGCTATAATGTCATGTGATCACTTAGGAGAAATGTGTAAAAACAGGTTCAAAGACAGTCTTGTTGCAAGCCAGATTAAGTTACATCATACAACGTGTATTGCTATTATCAAGGATGTTCTTGGGCCCTATTTTGGGAACTATCTGAGAAGTGATGTTGATGATGGCATGTACAGTATTTTAACTGACGAATTAACTGATATTAATGTCACTAAACTCCTAGCAATTGCTATAATTTATCATAGTAAAACATCTCATAAGATTGTTTCGACCTTTCTCACACTAGTAGAACTTGGAAAATACAGTGCTGAGTCTATTGTATCAGCTATTAAAGAGGCGTTGAAAGATTTAGATTTAAAGAAATTGCAGAGAACAGGAAAAGATAATGCAGCTGTGATGGTCGGTATTAATAACAGAGTGTGTGAAATACTTAAAAGGGAGATTCTGCATTTGGTACTTATTACGTGTGTCTGTCATTGCATTCAGTTGGCAACCTCTGCAGCAATTGCAGAATGTCTGCAAAGAAATTTGGACTTCTTGATTAGGGAAACTTACAACTGGTTTTCTCAATCTTCTTCACGATAGCTCTTTTACTGCCAGATTTTGTCAGTCTTAAATGATGGGGAGGAGCCACTTAAAATCTTCCGTGTTTGTGACATGAAATTGTTTCTTATTGAACCTGTGGTATGTAGAATAATTGATGAATGGCTCGAGTTAAAAAATCATTTTGAAATTATTAGGCAAAGCGAAAAATGCTACACAGCTGGACTGCTCTATTCGATGTTTAGTGACGAACTTAATTTTTTATATTTGCTATTTTTGAAACCTATCTTTTCAAGTCTTCGGAGAATCAGTGAGGAATTTGAGTCAAATGGTGTGCACCCATGCAAGTTATTAAATGACCTGATAATCCTTATTCAATCTCTTCTTAAGCAAGTTGCCATTCCCACCCATCTGGTTCAGAGAAAATGTCTTGACAATGATTTCCAAAACCACCTAGATCCAAAGCTGTATGTTGGATACTTGTTTGGAAAAAAAATTTAGAAATTAAAAACAAAACGACCAAAGGTGAAGAAAAAATTATTATTGAAAGATGTGTAAATTTTGTTTCTTCACTTGTACTTGTCAAACAATTGGTGCAAAGATTCAAGTATTGAGGAAATTATCTCTATTTGCTGTTTCAAAGGCGCTTGTAGTGGTAAAAGAACCCTTAATTCCCCTGTTAGAAATCTCTCACTTGGATAATGATACAATTACAATAATTAAATTACAGTGGCAAAAAATGACCGTCGTACAATGGGATACCGGTAACGTTAACAATTCTATCGATTTGTGTCGTGAGGTATTCAGTTACCATGACGCCAGCGGTGAAAATACTTTTAAAGAACCTGCATTATCTAGACTCGTACTTCTTTGGTCCAGCAGTGAGGTAGAAAGAATATTCAGACTGTTGAATCTCGTCAAAACGAAGATAAGGAATCGAATGTGCACAGATATGGTAAACGCCATATGAGGGATTCGTGCAGACAGAATCGGTGCTGCCATAATTACATATTTCCTGAGTGAGTTCTCAGAACAATTGGGACTACTCAAGCATATACATTGAGACCATCAACTTCTACTGCAGCTTCTCTTTCCCATGAGGATGATGGCGATAATGGTTTAAGATTACATTCTCATCCAGTTTTAGGTAAGTTTAGTAAAAAATATTATATATAAAAACAAAGATGAGGTGACTTACCGAACAAAAGCGCTGGCAGGTCGATAGACACACAAACAAACACAAACATACACACAAAATTCAAACTTTCGCAACAAACTGTTGCCTCATCAGGAAAGAGGGAAGGAGAGGGGAAGACAAAAGGAAGTGGGTTTTAAGGGAGAGGGTAAGGAGTCATTCCAATCCCGGGAGCGGAAAGACTTACCTTAGGGGGAAAAAAGGACAGGTATACACTCGCACACACGCACATATCCATCCACACATACAGACACAAGCTTGTGTCTGTATGTGTGGATGGATATGTGCGTGTGTGCGAGTGTATACCTGTCCTTTTTTCCCCCTAAGGTAAGTCTTTCCGCTCCCGGGATTGGAATGACTCCTTACACTCTCCCTTAAAACCCACTTCCTTTCGTCTTCCCCTCTCCTTCCCTCTTTCCTGATGAGGCAACAGTTTGTTGCGAAAGCTTGAATTTTGTGTGTATGTTTGTGTTTGTTTGTGTGTCTATCGACCTGCCAGCGCTTTTGTTCGGTAAGTCACCTCATCTTTGTTTTTATATATAATTTTTCCCACGTGGAATGTTTCCTTCCATTATATTAGTAAAAAATATGTTATTTATGTAGTCTATATCTCGAGTTAGTGGCGTTTCATTGTCATGTCTTTGCTCTTGAAGAAACATTTAGATTCTAGTTATTTTAAGGTAATTTTTAGTCTTTTTTACTATGAATCTGGTTGGAAAGAGTCATATACTGTTGGCAACACTGATTTCTAGTTTCCACAATCGATTAGTCCAGACCAGTTATTCATTTTGTTCGGCGTTCGCGTAGCCGGGATGGTGAGTTTGGTAGGAAGTGCGTGTTCACGATGTAATTTCGAATATATGTTTTCAGCAGTTGCAGGCTAAAGTTTTTTGGAAATTGGTAGCTTATTTTTCAATTGCTAAACGTTCAGTCGATGATGATTTAGCTTTGTACATGGTTAGACCACTGACCACGTGTGTGAGGAAATTGTCTAGGGCGGTCTGAGACACATTTTATACATAGAGCTGATTATTTAAATGCTCTCGCATGAAAATAATTTCTTTTCTTTCGTTTCAAGTCTCGTCGAATGGTTAGCGCCCGTCGCCATAGTTCCATGGGGTTTTATCCAGAGAAGAGATCATAGAGGCTTCGTGGTGAAGCGAAGCGAAGGCGTTTCACGTTACTTCACTTTTTAGCTATAAAGCTGGTACGAGTCACGTGGTGAGAGACGCCGATAGGCCTGGTTCAAGTAAGTTGAGTAATTGTCTTGTCGTTTTATGTTGCATCGTAGTTATTATTACGAGGAAACTATAATTTATTAACTTCCGTAAAGGGACAGGCTTTGTTTTTGCAATACATTTATAATGATGATTTTTGTTAAAATTGACAGCTAATATTATTAATTACTATACATAAGCTCAGAGAATCTAGAAAAGTGTGTGTTGGGGGGGGGGGGGGGGGGGGAGGGTGGGTGACGGGCACTCTCCCCTTAAGTCTAGGTTGGTGCATTTGTTGCCATACTATGGTCCGCCCTGATCCAGAGCTCTATCAAAAGTGCCTAACACCTGACTGTGGTCCCCCACTATCGTTCTTTCGGTCACGTTTTTGACAAGTTTATTGGGTTGTCCCATACGTTAGGAAAAGGTTGGCTGTTGCTATGAACTATGGTGTTCTTCACTTCCTTGTCCACACCTCTTGGGGTGTGGATCGTTCTTTTGCCAGACATTAGTCCTGCCCTGTCTGAACTATGATTGTCAAGTTCATGAATGTGCTGCCCTTTACACACTGCCTCTTGGACCCAGTTCACCATTGTGGTATCTGTTCAGCCACCAGTGCCTTTCACACTAGCCCTCTAGATAGTCTTTTGGTTGATGCTGGGATCCCTCCCCTTTAGATTTGTCAGTCCCTGCTCCTGGTTTCCTTTGCTATCAATAACTGCTCTAGCCCTGCTCATCCTCCCTATTCTGTTGTATTTTGTGGCTTCAAGCCATTGCCGCACCTACCCCCCACCCCCGCCCCCTCCCCCTCCCCTTGCTGCCGATCTTCAGGTTGTTTTACAGATTGGGTTTTGCCTTGCTTCTCTCTGCTGTGACAGATCTCCTCTGCTAGTCTTCTTTCCAGTGGTCTCTCCCAACAACTCCTACTTTGTTAGTTCATTGGCCGTTAATTCAGATGGATCTTTTCTGAGGGCCAAAAGCTACTATTCGTCCATAGGGGTTTTGTTGTTTGTTCTGAATGCTCTTACAGCAGTTTCAGGATTCCATTGTTTTTTACTCAGATAGCTTTAAATCTGCTATCATGTGGGATATGACTTTACGTCATTTGCTGGCATGGAACACCATCCCTTGTGTGCCACTTGTGGGGTGTTTACTGCGGAATTGATGGCCATTGATTGGGCCCTCTTATTTTATTATAGTCCTCACTCACCCGTGTTTTGTTACGTATGGATTAAATGAGTGGTCGTCCTGCCTCCCCTTGGTCTCTGGCATCAAAGACCACCTTGCTGATGTTGGTGATGCTGCTTGTTCAGTGGATTTCCTTTGGGTTTGTGTCCATCTAGGTGGGGGGTCAGTTGGACGTGAACACCTATCCCGATCTTTGTGACCCTCTGCAGTGGTGGATTTGTGTCTTGACATAAACTCCAGTTTTTCTCGATGGTGGTCTGACTCTTGGGAGGCTACCCCCTGTCTAATAAACTTCGCACCATCGTGACTCCCACTTAAGGTTTTCTGTCCTCTGATCATGGTTATCCATATTTTGCTGGACTGCCCCTTCACACTAAATATGCCGCCCCCCTGCCCTTCCTTGTCTTGGGTGTTAGCAGACAACCCTCTGATCATTGTCTGTTGTCGCTTTGCTTTGCAAAAGTGGTTTGTGCTCTGATGGAAGACCTTGAATTTTCCTTTGGAATTACTCCCTCAGTGTAGGTGTCAGTTAAGGAGGCCTTCGCTTTGCCTACATACTGGCCAAATTCTCTTCCTTTCCCCTACGTTTTGTGTGTTCGGTTGTGCTGTTTTGTTTCCCCTCTTCTCATGTTTTCTCCCCATGGTGTTGTCTCCATTGTATTGTGATACTGGTGTTTTATGGTGTGGGTGTCAGGATGGGCTGGTGGTGGTGGTGTGCCCCACCACGTATAGTGTTTCTGGACCACCGCTATTCTCCCAGTTTCCACCCACCCTCGTCCTGTTCTTTCCACTCTGTGTTGCCCTGATATCCATTTTTCCTCCTTGTTTGCAGGTTATCTCTTCCCCTTGACTGGACTGTGCTGTTTGTGTTGTTCCTCCCTTGATTTCTGCCATCCTAGATCATGGGACCAATTATCTTGCTGTGTGGTCCCCTCCAACAAATAAACCAACTTACCTAAATTCAAGCTTGAAAGCCGTTACTAAGCATAGTTGTAGAGAATTTGTGTACAGTTTCTAATGATTGATGTTAAGCACTCTGCTTGAAAGGTGAGAGCTGTAACAGCTCATCTTGGAATATTGCAGGTTGGCGAAGAAGAATCATCCCTGCTTATAATGATGAGATACTTGTTTGCCAATCTGGTTTCCCTATACCAGCATTCTGTCTTATCTGCTACACTCCCAAGATGTTTTTGAACTGGTACAAGTCAAGGAAGAAGCTTCCAAGAAATGGCAAGATGATCTGGGTTATAAGTCAGTTGATTGTGACCTCAAAAAAATTGAGACATGACAAGGTTATTGGAGCCCACTCAGGTGAGTAAAGTTTAAATTTTCCATTATCTTTTTCAGTTGATGCTTGGTGCTGAGGAACAGCTTAGGCTGAACTAAGTTACCATTGTGGCACTGGAGCTGCTTTGTGCAGTCAATTCCTTGCCACAGCATCATACAGCATCTCTGTCCCCCATTTTCTGGGAGTGTGGAGAGGCACGGCATATTCCATAGGCTTTCAGGAACCCATTGGGTGGTGACCTGGGAGACAAACCATGCCTGGTACAGGTCGTCTTGTTGACTGTAATAATATAATAGCCTTTTTAACAACAGATTGTATATGTTGTTAAGATTCATTTTTAGGTTATCTGTGAATTTACTTTCGTCAGCTTCATAAAATTAGTTTTAAAAGCGTCACTTTTCTTATTATGTGAGAAACTTAACATTTTATTGTAGATTATGGATCTTTTAGTTTGCCTGTGACAAAATGTAAAGGTGTGTTGACTCATGACAGTTTTGAAATCCAGCTGTTTGTCAACACTGCAGTAGATTGAATGCAAATTCTAACTGCTAACAGCTATTAGACTTCTTATGCTAGTTGAATGGGTTTTATTTGCACTTGGCTTGTTTGTGAACTTCATCACTTATGTCACAGGCAATGCTTCAAATTTCTTAGCTCCATTTAGTGTTTATGTACTACTCAAATTGCTAATAAACTTGCAGCTGTTCATTGTGTGCAGCAAATAGTTAATCTTCAGCTTGTATTTCCAGGTACACAAAATGCTGCACTGGCAACATTTTTGCAATTACACCCATTTGTAGAGGTGTCATGGTTCAATATTTACGCAGGAGACTACCAAAGGCTTGTCAAATCTATGCCACACCAAGTTGCTGCACTCTGATGGGCAAAAGGTCCTACACAATATTATGAGGTATCCTATGGCTTCTCTTACTTCAGTGTTTAAACAGTTTATGTCCAAATAATTTTAAAACTTTGAGGAATTGATGAAACTTTAACATAAAAGAGCATTTGCAACACACAATGTTGCTTTCCTACTGGCAATGAACCTCTTAAATGTTGAGCAATGTGAAAGTAATTTTCTCATAGAGATTTATGTTTGATAGTTACTGGTTTTTTCCTCCCCTCTGTCATTGTCTTGGTGGAGCCACTGACGATATTGCTTATTGTTAACTGCAAAATCTTCATGTTTCAGGTGTTACATTGCATTAGCACACAAAGAAGCTGCCGTGTAAAACATGCAAGGGTTTGTGTAAGGGTGCTCCCACTGGTGCTTGCCATCCTGATAGTCATTCATTGTAGCCACACTTGAAGGTTACCACCATAGAGCAGATCAATGAGAAAATGTTGCATTGGTCAGGGAATTAATGTGAAAGATGGAAAGGTGTGTTTTGTATTTTGCTATGGTGATGAACTAGACGTATTTGTTGTTAGATTATAAGGGTGGATAATTAACTTGTTCAAATATTTCAGGTGATGAAAAACAGTGCATATATTGAATGATTTAATAGACCATTACACTATTGTGAGGTGCCTCACATTATGGTGATGTCAATGATGACTTTATCATAAAATATTTGTGTAAGAGATCAGATATGAGGGTTATAACTGTACAAAAGGTAAGGAGTAATAAAATTATTAATTATTTTAGTGAGAAGTAGCATGATGATTTTGCAGTAGAGCCAAAAGGATTCTGCAATAAATTTGATGATCAATGATAGGACTGAGTTTAATTTTCTGAAACCTATTTCTTGCTGAAATACTTGGAAACGTTTTACAGCCTCTGTTTGGTTTTCAGTCACTACTTGTGCACAAGAAGAGGAAGGCTTTGGAAAGATCCACTTATAATTCATTGAGACTTCATCCATGTTCGGTCGTGGACAGTTCCAAACTGCTGATGCCAACTTCATTTATGGACTTGCTTAAAAAAGTCCACATCAAGGAAGATGCAGCTGTTGCATAACATGTTGATTGAAATAAAATGATTGACATGATTTGTTATTAATCTGTTACATTTGTCAAATATACCAATGGTGTATCACTTAAATTCACAAGATATTGTCATTTAACTGATATTTTAACTCCACCATTAAATAGTTCAAACAAATTCAAGTAGTGGGCAAAGTTCCCTGTAACTGAGCGCCCCTCCTCTCCAGTCAGTTTTAAAATGTATTTTTTCCCTAATCAGTGTATGGTTTTAACTACAGAATTGGCTGTGACAGAACAGAGTATTAACAATTTTCGTTTTCAGTGGGCCATTCGTGCATGCATAACTGACAGTTGTGAGGATCTGTGCATTGATCTAAATCTATACTCTGCAATCCATTGTGAAGTGCATAGTAGAGGATACATCCCTTTGTACCAGTTATTAGGGCTTCTCATCTTTCCGTTCATGTATAGAGTGCAGGAAGAATAATTGTTTTAATGCCTCTGTGCATGCTGTAATTATTCTAATTTTATCCTCGTGCTCCCTGAGTGATATAAACCCCACTTTCCAAGACCATTTTTAAAAAATGGTGTAAAACGTGGGAAAATGTAGAATGTGGGAAGTAACGTTTTAAACGCAAAGTTATGTGTAGGCTCCCCTCCTCCTTGCATTTTTGCACTTAATGTATGGTATATGTACATAAGACATCAAGATACTTGTCAGGGACTTGTTTATTATCTAATGAAGGATTGTGTAAGAAAAACTGTCTGGGAAGTTGACACGTTTGACTTAATTTCATATACATCGATGTTATTGGAAAGCATGCAGTTGTCATTCATTATTTAAGTTGTTAAACATTGTACCAGTTAAGCATTTTTCCCTGCTGAGCAGCAAGTGCTTAGAGAGTTTATTTGTTATTAAGTACAAATATTTGTATAAGTATTTTGTGTGGTGGTTGTGTTTTCTTTCGCATCTCTTGCCCTATAGTTGTCTTTTTGAAATTATCAGTTACTGTGCCTCCTTACTTACATTGAAAACCACACATGCTAAGTATCACTCGCATTGTTTGTGAAACATAAAAAAAAATTACTTGCACAAATATTGCACGTAACAAGAATAAATTCTTGAAACATGTTTTGCTAAGCATGAAGAAATACGTAACTGGTGCTGTGTTTAAATCAAACATTTGAGCCACATAAAGTGAGCAAAGGTGTCAACTAGCACTTAACTTGCCCAAAAGATGAAGTGTGCTAAACATGGCTTGAGAAAGGTGTCAAGACAATTGCAACAATCGTGAAGCTGCACATGCGCAGTAGAGACAGTTTGGGAATGGTTGTGATTCGTCATGGTATTTCTGTTCGTACGAACCTTGTTATTCCCATCAACCACCACATCGAGTGGAGCTTGGCAACGGCAGGAGATACGGCACAAACTTTTCAGACTTCTACCAGTGTACTGGTCTGGATCTGCTGAGTAGTGCCCTGTTTCATAAAGAAACTTAACTGCATACTATTTATAAATGCTGATTGATCAGCATTATTTTACATCAGTTTTTCTCCATGAACATTTGTTCATAAAGTGTAAATTATAGGAAAATTATAAACAAGTTATTGGAAAATTAACGTTGTGAAGACAAGATATTTGATGAGAATAATAATGTTATAAACAGTGTGAAATATGTTAATCCCAGGAATGGAAAAGCAGGGTTAAACTGTATTCCCTGAATTGTCATTTAAAGCCAGGTCTTGAAATGTTTTCTTGGGCTAGTTTATATGTTTTTCTTAGTGTCTTCCTGTTTAGTTTCTTCAGTGTCCTCAGACATTCTCCCATGGATAAAACCAACCTGTGACCATTCCCGTTAGGACTATTTGCTATGGATCCCACACACTTGAGCAGTATTCTAGAACCAGTTGCGTGATCTGTAAGCAGTCTCCTTTGTAAACCGATGCACTTCCCCAGTATTCTACCAATAAACAGAAGTCTATCAGCTGCTTTACCCATAATGGAGCATATGTGATCATACATTTCATAGCCCTACAAAGTGTTACACTCAGGTATTTGTAGTTGACTGATTCCAGCTGTGACTTGATATTATAGTCTTAGTATACTAGGTTTTTGTTTTGTGGAGTGCACAATTTTCATTTCTGAACATTTAAAGTAAGTTGCCAATCTTCACATCACGTTGAAATCTTATCAAGATCTGATGGAATTTTTATGCTGTTTCTTTCAGACAGTACATTATAGATAACTGTCAGCTGCAAAATGTCAGGTTACTGTAAATATTGATGAGGTTTTATAGTAAAAAAATCTGTAAGGTACCTCTCAGAGGAAAGGGTGGTTGTATATACTTACAAAATCACCTGTAGGATTAAAATTGTCTGTTAGTAATTTTAAGTTTTGTTTTGGAATCCGTACCTATGTGCTGTCTAAAGGGTGGTAAGTGGTGCTTCAGTGTATGGGGTGCGGCTAGACATGCCTGTTGTAATGGAAACTTGTCTTTGGATGAAAAATATGAAAACAACTAGTGAAGTTCTTGTGTTACTGGTTAAGTGGAACACTATGATGGTTGGACAATTTTTGCTCTTACTAGGTTTCTCCGTTTTTGATACACAGAAATTTCCCTGTAATCAATAGCCTAAAGAAACCTGTAAAGGTATAGCCAGTATAGTGAAACGCAAGCCAGTCTTAGTCTGATGCACAGAGTAAGGTATAGTGAACCATGTGTGGATTGTAGCGGACAGTTGGTGTTAGTTGTACTTTGAATTACTCATCTGATTACACTAGGTCAAGGGGTCTGTCAACAGGGTGTATACGCCCTGGGAAAAATCTGGTAACTTTGTTTAGGAGAAATTCGTGGAAAACCTGGGAATTTTTCATTATTTTACTTTTCAGTTAAATTTCTGTAATTTTGACTGGCAAAAACTGATAATCTAACAAAGAATTTTACTTTAGCCCAGTGCTACAGAATAATAATGCAGCAATGAAACAAAAGAATAACAGCAAAATAAAACTTTGGCTGAAGAGAAAATGCACCATTTAAAACAGCAAAACATAGTGCATGTCGACAGCAGAATTTATCAGTGGCTTTTAAGATGAAGAGCATTCAATACTCCATAACAACAAAATGCTTAAAGTGTGATGTACATCACAACTGTTTATATTTCTAACAGGTTGTGGGGAAAACATTCCTAATGATGGTTTGAAAAGTGTTGCTTTCAAAGTAAATTTACTTTCCTCAAGATAAATTATGTTGAGAGAATGTGTGATGAATTTATTAAATCATGGCACATTTGAGATACATTCAAAACTTAACACTATGAGGACCATCCAGTTAGAAAAATTTGAGACTCAGACCAACCATTTAAGCCATTATTTAAAATTTTACTGACATATTTGTGTTGAATGTATGCTACGGTAACAAATGAGGAAAAGGAAAAAGACCCAGCTTCAATGTTAGTTTTAGTTTTTCATATTTATTTTAGTAATTATTATTAAACAATGATGGAAAAAGTATAATTAAACTTAAAAAAAAAGTGTGCAGGGTGAGTACTTGAGAAATTTCACATGTAATTGGCTTTTCTGTGGTAAAGTTGAAGTGCTCGACGGAGCATGCATTCAGATTTTGTTACTGTTTACACAGATGGGTCTAAACGGGGATTTTATGGGCTGCACTGCTGTTTTTCCTGATACTGTCGATAGGGCTCCCAGAGCAGTTCTCAGTTTACTATGCAGAACTGTTTGCCATTCAGCAAGCATTAGAGCATGTGCGACGACATCATGGCACGAAATTCATCATCTGCTCAGATTCCCAAAGTGCTCTACACGCTCTTGAACAGATGTACCCAGCAGATCGGATGGTGCAAGAAGTGCAGGACGCACTCCTGCTCTTGCATAAGCAGGGTAAGGATGTAATTTTCTGCTGGGTTCCAGGGCACATAGGGATTCCTGGAAATGAACTTGCAGATACGGCTGCCAAGGAGGCTTGCTCCATCCCACCTCCTGCTCGCTGATCCATCCCCCTGCAGGCAATAACATCATTCGTGACTCGGAAGGTCGTGTGTTGGTGGGAGGCTCAGTGGCTGGAAGTGAAGGATAATAAGTTGTGAGCAGTGAAGGATTCTGTCCGACTGTGGCTTACCTCCTAACGACAACACCAAGCTGAGAAAGTAGCCCTTACCCGGCTTAGAATAGGACATTGTCCGTTGACACATGGTTTTCTTTTACGTCGTGAGGAGCCACCAACGTGTCAGACATGTGGGACATAGCTGTCGATACGACACACTTTAACTGAGTGTTTTATATGCGGGTTTGAGGGAAGATTTCACTTTCCCACTAGACCTGCCCTCAATTTTAACTAATAATGAGGTGAGTATCGCTAGAGTTTTACGTTTTTGTGTGATGTCTGGAGTTCTTCCCAAAGTATTGGGATTGAGATCTTAATGTGCTGTAAAGTGGTTTGGTCACCCATTGTTTGTAAGTGCTCACTCGGCCACCGTTAATTATTTTTACCTGTTTTGTACTGCTTTTTTAGTTTTATCTACCTGTTTTGATGTTGTATGTCCAATCTTGAAATTTGAACATTTACAATTCTCGCAAAGATTGGCTCTGAATTGATCCTTGTTTAACAGATCTTGGCTGCACTCGTCAACATTTCTTTTGGGAATGGTCGCTGATAACCTCATTGTTGTGCGCCCTAAAACACTAATCATCATTGTCATCATCATCATCATCATCATAATCATCATCATCTATTCAGCTAGGTAATGCATGAAATGTTTGGCGCACAGCAGTGAAATTTAAAATCGTGCTTGTCAGAAATATTCAGCCATGCTATTAGAACCTTGCCTAACCACACCCTCAGAAAAACAGCTAAACATTTGACGACCAATATTACATATGAAAGCTTAGCTTTTCTAAGGGAAAGTATATTTTCACCAAACACAGAAAGCAGTGTGTTTTCACTGTGAAAAAAGTATTTTTAACTGGGAAATCTGGGACTTTTTCTTGGCTGCATATGTACCCTGGTAGGTACTGTTTTACAGTTACTTTGTTTGAGACTGCATGGGCAAGTTACTAGCAATCTACCTCTTCATTTCTCTCACACGCCATACTTCTCCACGTTAGATCTAATGGTTAACTGCAGTTCCAAACATACGATTAATGAAAAGAATAGTAGAAAAGATACAATGTTCTATTGATTGTATAAATATACTTTCACAGCTGTAAAATTACCCAGTTGTACATGTCCTTGACAGGTGCATGTATTTTTATTGATAAATATCAGGCAACGTATAAGGGGCCAAGTAAGTGATCCTGACAGTTGGGATACCACCTACTTTGGAATAAGGCTGGGCATCTCAGACATATTCTGAGTCGTGGTCACCTTTGTGCTCGGTTATCTTTTGTCTTCAGGAAACAAAGCTGCGTCCCCATGACCGCTTTGTTCTTTCCCATTTTCAGTTCGTCCGATTTGATCTCCCCTCTGTTGAAGGCACTCCAGCACATGGAGGACTCATGATTCTTCTCCATGATACTCTCCATTATCACCCAATCCCCTTAAACACTTCCTTCCAAGCTGTCGCTGTCTGTATTTCCCTTTCTGGATATACCTTTTCTCTTTGTACTGTATACATTCCATCGTCCACACCAATGGCATGAGCTGATCTCCTTCATCTTCTTGGTCAGCTTCCACCCCCCTATTTGCTGGTTGGGGACTTCAATGCCAATGCCCAGCACCCGCTTCGGGTATCTCCACATCCTTGTCCGCATGGCTCACTATTGCTAGACGTCTTCCACCAAGCAGATCTAGTTTGCCTCAACACTGGGGACCCTACATTTTTGTCTGCATCCACGACAAATTTCTCTCATTTGGACCTTTCGGTCGGTACTGTTCCGCTAGCTCGGCGCTTCGAATGGTTCGCCCTTGATGATACACACTCGAGTGACCACTTTCCATGTGTCCTTAGACTGCAGCCTCAACAGCCATATATGCGCCTGCGACACTGGAAGTTTAGCGAAGCCGATTGGACACTAGCGACATTCGATGACCGTCACTTTCCTAGCGTCGAAGATGACGTCACACATATTACAGGCGTTATTCTTACAGCTGCGGAACGTTCAATACCACGCAGCTCCGCATTGCCCCGGCGCCCCCCAGTTCCTTGGTGGAATGCGGCATCTGTGACGCAATACGTGAGCGGCAATGTGCTCTTCGCGTTTTCCGCCACCATCCTACTTTGGACAACTGTATCCGCTATAAGCAGTTCCGAGCGCGATGCCGTCGCGTCATCCACGATAGCAAGAAGGAAAGCTGGAAATTCTTTACTAGCTCATTTAACACCTTCACTCCCTCCTCGGAAGTTTGGAGTCGGATTCGACGATTCTCAGGCGCGCCTAGTTTCTCCCTGGTCTCTGGGCTCACTGTCGCGCATGATACATTAGTGGACCCTGTCGCAATTTCTAACTCATTGAGTCAACACTTTGCTGAGATTTCAAGCTCTTCAAATTACCCGCCAGCGTTTCTCCCGAAGAAACGTGCAGCGGAAGTGCGACCTCTTGCTTTCTCCTCTCAAAATTGCGAAAGCTACAATACTGTTTTCTCCACGCGGGAACTCCAACATGCACTCTCTTCTTCTTGTTCCTCTGCCCCAGGACCGGATGGTATCCACATCCAAATGTTGCTGCATTTATCATACCATAGTCTGCGTTCCCTCCTTCGCCTTTATAATCAAATTTGGACCAACAGTACTTTTCCCCGACGATGGCGGGAAGCTATCGTCGTTCCTGTTCCGAAACCTGGAATGGACAAACATCTCCCCTCTAGCTATCGCCCCATTTCTCTCACGAGTAGTGTATGTAAGGTTTTGGAGCGTATGGTGAATTGCCGTTTGGCTTGGTGGCTGGAGTCCCGCAGTCTTTTAGCACCTGCCCAATGCAGTTTCCGAAAGCATCGTTCTGCAGTTGACCATCTTGTTGCTCTCTCCACTTATATCATGAACAATTTTCTCCGGAAACGCCAAACAGTAGCAATATTTTTTGATCTGGAGAGAGCATATGATACCTGTTGGAGGACAGGCATCCTCCGCACACTGTTCTCTTGGGGCTTTCGAGGTCAGCCACCCCTTTTTCTTCACGAATTTATGGCAGAGCGCACATTTAGAGTGCGGGTGAACACCACTCTCTCCCGTACTTTCTCCCAAGAAAGTGGGGTACCACAGGGCTACGTGCTGAGTGTTGTACTGTTTGCCATTGCCATAAATCCAATTATGGATTGTCTCCTTCCTGATGTCTCGGGCTCCCTCTTTGTGGACGATTTTGTGATCCACTACAGCTCTCAATGGACCAGCCTTCTTGAACGACGTCTTCAAGGATGTCTCAATTGCCTCCACTCTTGAAGCATCGAAACCGGCTTCCGTTTTTCTCCCAGTAAGACCGTTTGTGTTAATTTTTGGCGACGTAAGGAGTTTCTTCCACCCTCCTTACATCTAGGACCTGTCAACCTTCCGTTTTCAACGTCGCTAAATTCTTGGGTCTTATGTTTGACAGAAAACTGTGCTGGTCCTCCCACGTTTCCTATCTTTCGGCTCGCTGTCTGCGATCCCTCAACACCCTCCGTGTCCTGAATGGTACCTCCTGGGGAGCGGACCGAGTGGTCCTTCTCCGCCTCTATCGCACCTTAGTGCACTTGGAATTGGACTTTGGAAGCATAGTTTACTCCTCTGCTCGGCCGTCTATTCTTTGGCGTCTCGACTCTATCCACCACTGTGGATTACGTTTAGTGTCTGGAGCTTTTTACACCAGCCCTGTGGAAAGCCTTTATGCTGAGACTGCTGAACCTCCGCTGTCCAATCAGCGACCTGTCCTTCTGAGTCGTTATGCTAGCCCTCTGTCTTCCATGCCTGCTAATCTGGCCCATGACATTTTTTTCGACACCTCCTTGGCTGTAGGGTATGCAGGCCACCCTTCCTCCCTATTACCACCGGGAGTCCGCTTCCGTAAACTGCTCCATTCTCTTTTCTTCCGCTTTCCTAAAACCTTCTTGACAACTTGGGGTACAGCACCGCCTTGGCTCCGTCCCCGGATCTGCCTGCTCCGTGACCTTTGTCAATTTCCCAAGGATGGTACCCCTTCACTTGTTTATCATCGGGCATTTGCTGCTCTATGTGTACAAATGAAGGAAGCCATATTTATTTACACTGATGGCTCGAAAACATCGTTTGATGTAGGGAGTGCCTATATTGTTGGCGACACCCCAAATCGATTTCGGCTTCCCGACCAGTGTTCGGTTTATACTGCAGAGCTTTACGCTGTTCTCCAGGCTGTCCACTACATCCGCCGCCATCAGCGGATACAGTATGTTATCTGTTCAGATTCTCTCAGCTCTCTCCTCAGTCTCCGAGCTCTGTACCCTGTCCACCCTCTGGTCCACCGGATTCAGGACTGCCTGCGCTTGCTCCATTTGGGGGGCATCTCTGTGGCGTTCCTCTGGCTCGCAGGACATGTTGGTATCTGTGGCAATGAGGCAGCCGATATAGCGGCCAAGGCTGCAGTCTCCCTTCTTCGGCCAGCTATTCGATCGATTCCCTTTGCCGATCTACAGAGCGTCTTATGTTGTCGTGTTGTTCTTTTATGGCATGCACATTGGTCGACACTTCCCCATAATAAACTGCGGGTTGTGAAAGCTCTTCCCTGTGCTTGGACCTCTTCCTCCCGAACACGTCGTCGGGAGGAGGTAATTTTAACTATACTCCAGATAGGGCACTGTCTTTTTAGCCATCAACATCTTTTAAGCGGCGATCCTCCCCCACTTTGTCCCCATTGCTCTCAGCTGTGGACGGTAAGACACCTTTTAATTGAGTGCCCCTATTTTACTCCATTACGCGCCTGTCTATAGCTGTCGCCTGATATATCGTCCATTTTAGCAAATGACACGCGCTCGGCCGATCGCGTTCTCGAGTTTATTAGTGCCAGTGAGATGACGTCAGTCATTTGAAGCTCTTTTTGTGGACAACGAACCCCTTTCTGTAGTGGATTTTTGAGCTTTCCTTCTGCTTTTCGTTTCTCCAATTTTTTGAGTTTTGTTCCCATTGCTGCTGCCTTCCATTTTCGTTTTTTACCGTTTCCGAAGTCACAGACCGGGCGCTACTGACCACAGCAGTTTTGCGCCCTAAAACCTTTGTGCTCAGACGGCAAAGACTACCAAATTCACCGGTTAGTCCCTCAACCGTCAGGGGTAAAACTCATGGGACCCGGGGCAAGTAAGGCTAGCAGCCTGCTTCCCTGGTACTTCAAATATGATTCTGGCAACAATCAGAGCAAAATGCCTCGGACCTTTGAGGTCCCACCTCTAATTGACAAACCAGGGACTCCTAAGATATGACTTGGCAAATAAATTGTAACGAGATGAGGAGCTAAAATATCAACGGGGGTTACTCTGGGAAGAAGATAGAGCTGGCAGAGGCTGCAAGTAAGATGGGGTTGGACGTTTTAGCTGTTAGTGACATTCGGGTAAGGGGTGAGAAAGAAGAGGAAGTGGGAGAATACAAGGTCTACCTGTCAGGAGTCAAAGCAGAAATAGCACATGGGGTGTAGGGCCTTACATCAGGAAAGAAATGAAACCCAGCATTGTTGCAATAAGGTGTGTAAATGAACGACTGATGTGGATAGATTTGACAGTGTCTAGCAAGAAAATTAGGATTGTGTCAGTATATTTGCATTGTGAAGGGACAGATCAAGATAAGATGGATAGTTCTTATGACACACTCAGTGATGTAGTTGTTAGAGTAAAGGACAAGGACAGGGTTCTGCTCATGGGTGATGTTAATCCCAGGATTGGAAATCAAACAGAAGGGTATGAAAAGGTTATGGGTAAATTTGGAGAGAATATGGAGGCCAACAGGAACAGTAATCACAAATTCCATTTTCAAACATAAGAACATTCACCAGTATACTTGGGAAGGCAGGGGAACCAGGTCTGTCATTGACTATATAATAACAGGAATTCAGGAAGGCTGTGAGGGACACACATGTATTCAGGGGATTCTTTGATGACATTGATCACTATTTAATCTGCAGTGAAATTGGTATTGTGAGGCCGAAAGTGCAGGAGGTCAGGTCCATATGTAGGAGGATAAGCGTGGAGAAACTTCAGGATGAGGAAATCAGGCACAAGTACATAACAGTGATCTCAGGAAGGTACCAGTTAGTTGAATGTAGTCAATTACAGTCACTGGAAAAGTAATGGACAAGGTACAGGGACACAGTACTAAAAGGGGCTAAAGAATGTCTTGGAACAGTAGTGTGTAAAGGTAGGATGAAGCAAACAGCTTGGTGGGATGACACAGTAAAGGCAGCCTGTAAAAGGAAAAAGAAGGCGTATCAAAAATGGCTACATACTAGAACTCAGGTAGACAGAGAAAGTTATGTTGAAGAAAGAAACAAAGCCAAACAGATAATTGCAGCATCCAAGAAGAAATCTTGGGAAGACTTTGGAAACGGGTTGGAGACTTCGGGTCAAGCTGCTGGAAAACCATTCTGGAGTGTAATTAGCAGTCTTCGAAAGGGAGGTAAGAAGGAAATGACAAGTATTTTGGACAGATCAGGAAAACTGCTGGTGAATCGTGTTGATGCCTTGGCCAGATGGAGGGAATATTTTGAAGAGTTGCTCAATGTAGGTGAAAATACAATCAGTAATGTTTCAGATTTCGATGTACAATGGGATAGGAATGATGATGGAAATAGGATCACATTTGAGGAAGTGGAGAAAATGGCCAATAGATTGCAGTGCAATAAAGCGGCTGGGGTGGATGAAATTAAGTCAGAACTCATCAAATACAGTGGAATGTCAGGTCTTAAATGGCTACACAGAATAATTGAAATGGCATGGGAGTCGGAACAGGTTCCATCAGACTGGACAAAAGCAGTAATCACACCAATCTTTAAACATGGAAACAGAAAAGATTGTAACAATTACAGAGGTATCTCTTTAATCAGCGTTGGGGGTAAAATCTTCTCACAAGGGAACCTCCCCATCGCACCCCCCTCAGATTTAGTTATAAGTTGGCACAGTGGATAGGCCTTGATAAACTGAACACAGATCAATTGAGAAAACAGGAAGAAGTTGTGTGGAACTGTGAAAAAATAAGCAAAATATACAAACTGAGTAGTCCATGGACCACATTGGCAACATCATGGCAGTGTGAGCTGAGGAGCGGCGTGGTCCAGTGGTAGCGTGAGCAGCTGCAGAACGAGAGGTCCTAGGTTCAAGTCTTCACTTGAGTGAAAAATTTTCTTTCTTTATGTTTCATAGTTATCTGTCCGTTCGTTCACTGACGTCTCTGTTCACTGTAATAGGTTTAGTGTCTTTGTTTTGCGACCGCATCCAATGGGAACCGAAAACATTTGATCGCAAGGTCATAGGTCAACCGATTCCTCCACAGGAAAACATGTCTGATATATTCTATACGACACTGGTGACGGCATGTGCATCACATAACAGGAATAAGTTGTCGACCCACCTAACTTGTACACTTGGTGAATGGGTAAAAAGATTCTTCTACCTTGCCCGATTTAGGTTTTCTTGTGGATGTGATAATCACACCCAAAAAAGTGATGAAAACATAAGAGTTTGTCACATAAACTGAAAATAAAAAATTAAACTTTTCACTCGATGGAAGATTTGAACCAAGGACCTTTCGTTCCGCAGCTGCTGATGTTACCACGAGACCACAGCGCTCCTGCGTTCCTAATGTCCTTGATATTGCATATCTTCCCATGAACTACTCAGTTTGTATATTTTGCTTATTTTTTCACAGTTCCACAAAACTTCTTCCTGTTTTCTCAATTGATCTGTGTTCAGTTTTTCGAGGCCTATCCACTGTGCCAACTTATAACTAAATCTGAGGGGGGTGCGATGGGGAGGTTCCCTTGTCGTGTATTGTTGAAAGGAAAGTGAGAGTATTAGTCGAGGGCAAATTGGATGAAAATCAGTGTGGGTTTAGGCCTCTTAGAGGTGGTCAGGACCAGATCTTTAGCTTACGGCAAATAATGGAGAAATGTTACGAGTGGAACAGGGAATTGTATCTATGCTTTATAGATCTAGAAAAGGCATATGACCGGGTTCCTAGAAGGAAGTTATTGTCCGTTCTACGAGATTATGGAATAGGAGGCAAACTTTTGCAAGCAATTAAAGGTCTTTACATAGATAGTCAGGCAGCAGTTAGAGTTGACGGTAAATTGAGTTCATGGTTCAGAGTAGTTTCAGGGGTAAGACAAGGCTGCAACTTGTCTCCACTGTTGTTCATTCGGGGTAGACCAAGGAGAAGGTACCTGGATTCGATTAAGAATTATTTTGAAATAATAGGCTTAACATCAGAAGAGGCACCAATTTTAGCACTGAATAGGTGATCATGGAGGAATTTTATAAGGGGGACTATGTTCCAGACTGAACGCTGAAAGGCATAATCAGTCTTAAATAAAGATGATGATGATATCAGCTACATGGATATGATGAAAGATATAACTTTTGTATTACAGAATTGCCAGATGACTTCCGTTGGCAGGCATATGTGGTAGGTCAGTGTTGGTTAATGGTTCAGACATTTTATTACTGTTGAATTAAAAGGATAAATTCGAATTACTTCACAGAAGGATAACTGAATGGGGGTCTTTGTAAACTCTTAGAGGAGTTGGTCTAAGGTAGTGAAAGTTTTTGACATTGTTGTTTTTAGAAGGGGGTGGGGGGCCTGTGTTGTATCACACTAAGATTGGACTAAGGAATTTTCTTTGAAGTTGGAACCATCAAGGTGGATCTTGTATTCTCTTCAGAGTGGTTAGTGCTACCATATAATTGAAGTTTGGCACTGAATTAACCAGTTTCTGTTGATGTTCGAGATTTAAACTGATGGAGAGTATTTAATGACGTACCGATTGTAAAAACTAAGCTGTTTCTAACAGCTAGGGTGCTGTAGTAATTTGTGTGTGTTGTCAACATTGTTGAGCTGAGTGAAGATACTGTGAAGCACTTATGCCTGTAGCTGGTCTTGAAATTTGGATTGATCTGGCATGAAACTGTGCACTACCATGTGTTCCTGAAAAACAGAAAATTTTGTTTATTAATCAGAAGCATACCACTGTAGCTTTAATTTTTGAGATAACCCAAAGCATGGGGCAGTTTCATGCAGCTGAAAGGTAAATGTATATTGTGCCATAACATGCATGCTGTCAGTTGGTCACAAATGCTTGAGGTGAAGTGAGAGGGTCAGCTTCGGTACTACCTAATGGTTCTACCTGTGTAGTGTCTTTCTGGTCTTTTAGCAGGGATTTTGCTACCTGAGTGGCCTACCAAGCCCAGTGCTGAACATGAGTTAGACTGCATTTCTCTCAATAGTTTCTGACGCAATTTTTGTAACCTATTCCGATAGTTGTCTTGCCTTCAATGTGCAACACAAGTTCAGTGTTCCTTTGTAGCTTCATGTTGATAATACCTACTGTACTGCATGTATTATTCACCTGACTATGGAAAATATACGTAATTGATTGTAGGTAAGTGGATATTTTTGGATCGCACATTGACACTTTGGTTGCACGTGGGAGGTGAAAGCAATTATTGATAGTTTTCCTGTGATGTATTTTTGTCCTTTATGGTATTTTCATAGTCAAAAGTCTCCTGTTATTTCGTATCTACATATTTTAGCATCATAAACAATCTTTTGCTTGACTGAGTTTTTAATCACTGGAAGATGAGATCTGTCGCTCCATTGCTATTAATTATTTCTTTTCCTAAATAGGAATGTTCTGAATTTGAGCGTGTGGCACCTGTCTTCGGAATGCTAACAATCTTTTGATGTGTTGGCTCAGTAAAAAATTTTATTGCAGTCGATTTAATTACACAACTGTGCTATCAAACTACCACACAAAGAAATATGTTTAATTGAAATTTTGGGTTGCATAGAGGAGCGAGTACTATCTGAGCTTTTAACTGTTGGAGGGACCTTAGCATAACACACAAAAAAAATTTAATCACAGAATATTTGAATCTTTATGCTCTTAAGAACATAAGCCATAATAACATGAAAAACACTTCACTTGCACTGTTAGTGTAAGTAATTAATATTCAGAAGTTACTTATACAGTTAAATTGGTGTGGAGGCTCAGTGCACTCTTTGGCAGTTGGGTTTTAATTTGAAAGTGGCTACACATTTATTGGTTAATACAAAGAGTAAAAATAAGCTAAGCTTCACTTTATTGTAATGATATGAAAATAATAAAACTGGGTGAATGTAATTTTAGCAGCCTCTTGTGGTATTCGAAAAATGCTTGTGTTTCGTCACACGAGAGGGGAAAAAAAAAAAAAAAAAGAAAAAAGAAAAAAACAACACAGACATACTTTTTCACTGATTTTTATCAGCAGTGCCTATGCTTTACAATAGTGTCTGGCACATTATTTTTTGATGTCAGCTTCTTGGTGTAGTTCCCAACTAGATGGTACTTAAAAGAGAGAAAGCTAAATATTTATCCTTAAGATTCATTACCATCTTTTGATGTTTGAAATTACTTTTCCATTTGCTATTATGACAGCTGAATATGGAAAATTATGTTATTCGAAGGTAACGGCTTCGAATCACACGTACCTTGTGAATAAAAACATGTAACACTCTGTCCTGGTAATAAGAAAACAATTTTTAAAAAAAATGCTTATCATAGTGTATCGAGGCACTCGTAACTTTAATTTCAGTAATGCCTGCTGTTAAACTTGTTCCAATTCTAATAACACACAGAATGAAAATACTTAAATGTTCAGTTGCTGTGGGGCACACTCCATCAAAAACAGTTGCACCTGTCACCTGTGGCTCTTGAAAATAACTTGCATAATATACAATCTGCTGCATACTTAGTATGAAATACCAGCCAGCATTCATTAGAACGCTTTCGATGTCCGTATCACCATTGTAATTCTGACTTTTCCTTATATGCAGAAACATCCACAATTAATCCACATAGACGACATACAGCTTCATCACGCATGGTATTATTAAGACAGTTGTCTCAAGCACTATAAACTCCGCTGACTCACATTTATGAACACAAGTTTCCACCATGACTCTTAAAGGCAAACATCATAACCACGATTCTAAGAACTGACAAAAAGGTGGGATTGCCTAGTGCCCTGTCTCGTTCTCCCCCTAACTTCAGTCACAGCTAATTACTCATATCCCTTTCTCTTTGAATATATAATTATTTTTACAATATTATTCAGTTCTTTGTTTTATATTTAACAGATTCTTAATATTAAACATTTTTAACAATTAATACATTTTACATACTACACAGAAGAGAATATCTTAACTACTTATTTTTTTCTGTAGGTGATAGCACCCTTTATTACAGTTCACATCACAGGATCACACTCTTCTTTGCTTAATACTATTGCTGCTAGGTGGTCTATGTTTACACCTTAACTCACTGTAACTTTGTCACATTCCTTCGGACAGTTTTTGTGCACTAAAAACTCATTGCCAACTCATAAAAGGCAAACTGATTTTGTGGAAACACTAACGCTATACATATGGGTATTGTTACAAAGAGGACAGATTGTTTGTCGGTAATAAGTACACCACATAGCAGTAAATTTGTGGAATAATTCTTGTCCTGTTAGGAAATTCGGCAATGTTTCTTAAATTTCAGTTTACATGTTGCCTGTTGAAAATGGCAGACATATATCTAGTTGTCACAGCTTTAACTATTTTGGTGCTGCAGACGTGCTCCCTGCATTCTGCACTGAGCTCAGCTTTGCCGTGGCTGTACTGCTTGCCAAATTTTGCTGCCTGTGCTGAAATGGTGGTGTGGCAGCCATGAAATACTTGCAAAATTTTAAGAAAACTATTAGGTGAAAATTTTGTTTCTACACGTATTAGTCTGCTCTCTTCACTCAAAAAGAGATTAATTTTGTTTTCACTATTCATCATAGTTACTGTGCTTTGCTATAAAACGGCAAGTTCTGGCTGCTCGGCTCTGCCACTAAGTGTATTTCGACAATAATTCTGCTATCTACTTCCTCAACCTTTTCAGATATTGCTCAGGTGACAGCAAGAATGCACTTAACTGCCCGTGTAGTGCTTGATGACCAGCTTCTTGCAAGTTCATTATCTCCACCCTCATTTCCCAGATAATATCTCCTGGTAATTGCAATAGATTTGTCATCATTACTCTTGCATGTAGTACTTGCATCTGTGTTTGTACTGCTTCCAGATACCAATTGAGAGTGCTAGCCATGGCTCTGGTGTAATCCGCGACTTTAATAAGTTTTCAAAGTGTGTGAGTTGTTTAACATGCTCCTTTCCAAGTTCACAATCTGCATGGAATGCCACCGCATAGTTTTGTTATTTTCCTCTGCTAACATTATGGCCTTTGCTGTTTTGTTCAATCTGTATGGTTGCCTGGGAAATAGAATTCCTCTGTCCAAGTGATCATTTTGCAGCGTGCCCACTCCACCCACTGTAGAAGAGATACAGCACTGCCAAATTAGCGTTCTTATTTTTTCTCATTTTATCCATACGGCAATCTGAGATCAGGGATCAATACTACCTCCCCTCCCCCCAGAAACCTGCTGTCTCCAAACAGCACGTCTTAACATTCTAACAATAAATCCTGCCTTATCACAAACAGACAACCATACTACCCAAATCAATGATAATGCCCTATACGATACACAAAAGAGAAATGTCCATAAATCACAGAAAACAATACATTTCAATTACTACTTTGCCTCAATGCATCTAGACCACCACCTCTTGGCACTCACCCTCCCACTTCTTCTTCGACTTTTGCTGACTTTTATTTATACCTCTCATGGAGCTGCTTACGGCTCACTCCTGAACGGTTGTAGATGGCCAACATGCATAGTTGTTGATCTTGTCAGCTTCTTCATCTTTTATATTTATGAGTGATGTGGTTTCAATTACTTGGAAAGGGTAATATTACCATGTTTCAAACTTCTTTGTTCTTCTCTTCAGGTATAGGGACTTGATAACATCACCTATTTGGCTGCTTTATATTGAGGTAACATTGCCACTCACTTTAGTGCCTCTTCCTGATTCTCGAATGCTATAGTATTTGATGTATTTATGCCTTATGCATTAGTATTTGCTGGTCGGACCTTTCTCCACACTCCCCTCACTGTTCTTGAAAATTCTCAGATCGGCTGTCAACTCCTGCATCTTGCTGTCTAATCACATCAAATGGCAATGGTATCTTCATACCAGACATCACCTTGAATGATGACAGTCGTGTCCTAGCATGTGCTCGTTAGTTACATGCACTCAGTGTGAAGAGTAAATACATGCCCCAATCCAAATGGTGTGGATTCATGTCTAACTAAACATCTTTCCAATTGTCCTACGAACTCATTCCATCCCTCCGTTAGGTTGGATTAGGTAACTTTTATATTTTTAATAGCTGACACAACTCTTGCATTAGGTCTGACATGTAGTTTGACCCCTGGTCCATAATTGTCTCCAGCTTCCCAGATGTCAATATCCACCTATTAATCAACACCTCTGCAATTGTGACTGCCAGTTGGTCCAGCATTGGCATCATCTTGATGTAACAAGAAAAACTGTCCATACAAAAAGATTACCTGCTGGTGTTTGGTTGAATGGTCCTAACACGTCCACCCCAGTGAATCTAAATGGTTCAGTTGCTGCTGGCAATCTGTGCATTACTATTGTATCTGTTTCCAATTCAAATCTTCACACTGCACACATACCACACAATTTCTGACTTCCTAATCAATATCATTCTTCCTTCCCATCTGCTAGTACTTTCCTGCTGTTCTTCATCCAGCATCCCCCATGGCCCAATAAGATGTGATCATGCATTTCAAGTATTTCTTGCTTCAACTCTGCTGGCACAATCACCTGTGGTCCTAATTTCATTTCCCTACATAGTAATCTGCCATGCATTGTAAAGGGCTGTTGCCTGTTGTACTGTTTACACTCCTCATCGGCTCTGGCTGTTTGCTGTTTGTTACTGCACAAGGTCATTACAAAGTGCTTGTACTATGGCTATTTTCCTGCTTTACCTGTCTCTCTGCATTTCTATACTTCTTCTGTGATCCGTGGATTACTTCATATACAAATTCACTGAGCTTCAATCCCCATCTCTTCAGTGTACTGGATGGGTGTGCGATGCAATCATGGAACAATTAAATCGAAATCAGCCAGGCTTAGTACAGCCTCCAATTGCAGCAGCAGCAGCAATGGAATCACCAATTTCAAATAAAGAGAATATCACTCCAATGACTTCAGGAAGTGTTGAAGCGGCAAGAAGAGGATCCCCATCTAGCCTGGTTGCGGTTCCTCAAATTACAACTCCAAAAATTACAGCAGAAACACCATCACACTACAAGTCAACTCGCCCAACACGAAACAGGAAAGAACCACAACGTTTT
Organism: Schistocerca serialis cubense; assembly: GCF_023864345.2. Taxonomy (NCBI): domain Eukaryota; kingdom Metazoa; phylum Arthropoda; class Insecta; order Orthoptera; family Acrididae; genus Schistocerca; species Schistocerca serialis. The sequence goes on from NC_064639.1 coordinate 929,889,737, forward strand.
TTATGGCAAGTGGTTCCAGAGAAATGTTGATTTCATCTTCTAAAACATCGCTCTGGAAAGAAAACTTCAATTGTAAAAGTGTTAAAAATGATATGTCATGTGCAGCTGTCGAACATAAGGTAGGCCAAAACAACCTAGTAAATAAGTCATCGTCGAAATTTATGCTCCTGCACCAAAATGTACAATCCTTATCAAATAAAGTTAGTGAGATAGAAATATTGTTAGAAGATGAGCTAAAAGAAGTGTCTGTTATATGTGTTAGTGAGCACTGGTTATCCGAAAATATGTTACATCACACAAGGATAGAGGGCTTTACCCTTTCATCTTTTTTTTGTAGGAAAACCTCCATGCATGGAGGAACATGCATATATGTTAGAGAGGACGTCAAACACGAAAATTTAAGGTTCACTAACCAGCTAGGGGAAGAGCAAAACTTCGAAATTTCTGCTACAGAACTGACAAATTTAAATATAATTGTTATTTGCATATATAGAAGCCCAGATGGAAACGTAACTACTTTCATTGAAAATCTTGAGAAGGCACTTAACAGTATAAAAATAGTTAGTAAAACAACCATCATATGTGGTGATTTTAATATAGATTTCAATAAGAACTCAAAAGACAGATTAAACCTTGAGGCCTTATTAAAAACCTACAACATATATACAACTATCAAATCCCCCACCAGAGTCACCAAATCGTCAAGCAGTGCTATAGATCAGATACTAATAAATACAGATAAATATTTATACAAATCTGGAAATATGAATACAGGTTTCAGTGATCATTATGCACAGTTTATTGAATTCCCAGTAGACACTGCAGGAAATACTGAACAACAAATGACAAGAAAAGGTAGAAATTTTAGCAAGCACAACCTAGAACACTTAAGGCACTTACTGAAAAAAGAAACATGGAATGATATAGACAACTATGAGGACACATGTAAAAAGTTTGACATGTTCATGGAAATATTCTCCCATTATTTCAATATTTCTTTTCCAGTTAAAAACCAAACATTAAAAACTAAAAAAAGAAATGTTACATGGCTGACGAAAGGCATTAAAATATCATGTGCTGAAAAGAGGAGACTTTATGAAATCTCAAAAACACAAAATGTTACAGAAGAATTTCTGGTGCATTTCAAGAATTATAAGAGAGTGCTTCACAAAGTCATAAAAGAATCTAAAAAAACAACAAATGATCACCATATAAAAATGGCCAGGAACAAAATGAAAGCCATGTGGAAGATAGTCAGAGAACAAGTAGGAAACGAGACCTCCCAAAATGTAAATCTCCAGGTAATCCAAGATGGCAAAAAAATTACAAATCCAGAAGAAGTAGCCAATGCTTTTAATACATACTTTGCAAATATTAGTGAAAAATTACTATCTGACATAAAATCTTCAAATAAAAATCCTGCTACAACACTATCCAATCAAAATAGAAACTGCAACTCTCTATTTCTTACTCCAACCAACCCTAAGGAAATTATACTATCAATAAGAGAGTTAAAAACAAAATTTTCAACAGGTGTGGATGAGATTCCAGATTATGTCATTAAAAATGTGGGGGACCTCATTGCAATACCATTAGCCCACATTTTCAACAGTTCATTAACAAATGGAGTCTTTCCTTCCTGCTTAAAGACAGTGAAACTAAAACCACTGTTCAAAAAGGGTAAGAAAGAAGACATAGCCAATTATAGACCTATTGCCTTGCTATCTACATTTTCTAAAATACTAGAAAAAATTTTTCATAAGAGGTTGCTAGATTTTCTAGAAAAGTGCAAAATATTATCCACAACCCAACATGGCTTCCGGAAAGGCCGATCAACAGAAACAGCAATATATGAATTTCTGGGTGAAGTACTCGAAAAAATTGATAGTGGACAAAAAGTAACTGGCATATGCCTTGATCTGTCTAAGGCTTTTGACATCATAGACCACACTCTATTGCTGCAGAAGCTTGAAAGAATTGGTATCAGAGGTATGCCTAACAGCTGGCTTAGATCATATCTTACTGACCGCAAGCAAGTAGTAGAAATACATTTTCACAAAGAAAATAAATCAACAAGACACTATTCTGATTATAAAGCAGTAAAACATGGAGTACCGCAGGGCTCGGTACTGGGCCCTATCCTATTTTTGATATATATAAATGACCTAACATCAGCCAACTAGTACCATAACACTATCCAGTTTGCAGATGACACAAGCATATTAGTCAGCGGGAAGACTGCAGAGATACTACAGACAAGACTGTCTGAAGCATTAACAAATGTTGTAAACTGGTTCAACCAAAACAAACTAATAATAAATAAAAGCAAAACAGTAGTATTAAATTTTCATATCAAGAGAAACATTGAAGAGGATATAAAAATTCAGATGTCAGACACGGATATTGCAAGTGTGCCTAATACAAAATTTCTGGGGGTCTGGCTACAGGATAATCTTAGATGGGAAACTCACATTGACAACATATTAAAGAAGCTAAGTACCATGTGTTATTTAATGAGAGTGCTAGAAAACTGCTGTCATAAGGACTGTCTAATGACAGTTTACTATTCTAATATACATTCTGTCCTAAAATATGGGATCACTTTTTGGGGTAACTCGCCATCCTGCCTAAAACTCTTCAGGATGCAAAAAAGAATAGTGAGAATCATGGCTGGAATAAAAAGGAACAAACCATGTAGACCATTATTTAAAAGGATGGGGATTCTTCCCCTTCCGTGTATTTTCCTATTTGAAAGTGCAATGTTTATAAAGAAATATACAATAACAAATCCTAGTATCCTCCCCAAAAATGAAAATGTTCATCATCATAATACAAGACAGAAAACTGACTTTCATGTACTCCATACAAAAACCAGTTTGTGCCAAAAAGGAACATTACACCATGGAAAAATTATCTACAATAAATTGCCAAGATAAATTAAAGTAATGACAGATGTAAAAAATTTTAAAGCAGCATTAAAAGAATATCTGTTGACACATTGCTTTTATAGTGTGGAAGAGTTCCTCCAAAATCCTCGAGAGTCTAAGTGATGATTATGCAAATACTGTAACCATTAATATTGGCCTATAAATACATTCAGATGTAATTCTCAAGTTTATAATGGGGTTCAAGTATAAGTTGTATAGCGACTTGCCCAGTATATGAAGCAAAATTCTGTGAATGTAATTCTCTAGTGTACATGTCAGTTCATAGTGTAGAAGAGTTCCTCAAAAATCCTTAGAGCTTAAGTGAGGATCATGCAAATACTTTAATCGTTAATATTGGTTTATACATGTATTCAGTTGTAAACTTCAAGTTTCTAATGTGGTTTAATTATAACTTACACATTGACTTGCCCAGTATATGAAGTGCTGTAAAATTTTGTGAACATAATTTTCTAGTTTCTAAAGTGTTTTAATTATAAGATATACTTTGACCTGTCCAATATCTGATGTGCTGTACTGTACATGTAAGATTTACTGGACCAATAAATACAATACAATACAATACAATACCTAGTAACCACTTCAAAACAGTGTGGCCAGTCACTACCTTGAACTTTATTCCACAAAGGCAACACGGAAGTATGTAGCTCCATACACAAAACTAAGCATTTCTCTTTCTGTTGTTGGATAAGTTTCTCCACTGTGTTCAACTGTCATGATGCAAAGGCAATAGAATGTTTTTCATCATTGCCTTCTTGGCATAAAACACACCGAAGAGAATGATTTGACATACCACATGGCAGTATAAACTCGTTCTGAAAGGCCCACACACAGGACTGAACTCTTAACAATTTCTTTAGGCATACACTCCGACATCCCTTTGACCACATAAGCAGCCTTCCACAACTGTTTAAGCAGTCCTGCAATATCCAAAAACACCTTCATGAACTTCCTATACTAATTTGTGTGACCAAGAACAGATAGTAACTCCTTGGTTGTCACTGATACCGGAAAATCTTCCGCCAATCTAGGATCAGTTGTTACATCATCCTTAGTAATCACATGGCCTAAATAGTTGACTATTCTGTTGCAAAGTGGCATTTCTCAGTATTTAATGTCAAATGAGCTACGTGAAATCTCTTGGATACTTCCCTCAGTCATTGCCTATGCTTTTGCACATCGCTCGAAAAAGGCGATTATGTTGTTGGTATTCACCAAACACTGACATGGTATCAATTCTCTTGGTGCTCCTTTCGATAAATGCTGGAATGTTGTTGCAGTTTTTTTAGCCCACATGACATCCTTCTGTACTGAGTTTCCCCAAGGTGCTGAAAACACAGTTTTCAGTCCATTCTTTGGAACCACTTTTAACTTGGTGTCCACCATTCAAGTCCGTGGTCAAGAAGTAAAAGCATTATCCAAGACTAATCATTTCTGTGGAATTCAGAATTAGGTACCGATCCGTCGTATTCTTACTCTTTAAATGGTAGTAGTCACAACAGAATCGATATTTCTTAGCACCACCTTTAGACTTCATGAATACAATTACAATTCCTGCCCTCACCACCTGGGTTACTGCTCTCTTATTATGTCAGTGAATTTTTAATAAATTCCTCCAAAATTGGACGGTGAGGCCATGTAATGCTATACACTGGCACTTTGTGCTCTGCAGAATCTTGTGTTACTGGTGTAGCAGGCAATAGCCCCTGTGCAAAATACAGATCCTGAAATTCTAGCAGAAGGCTCTCCATCTGTGTTGTTTCTGTCCCCCTTTAAATGCTTCAGTTTTTTGCAAAATGCAGTCCTAGCAGCATCCTGTGTCCTATCGTTTATATCCTCTGAGTGGCAATCTCCCTCATCCAAAATGTCCGTTGTAGCCAAAAACATTGCCTCCAATAACTTAGAGTGCTTGGTGCCAACATTATCTACTTTGATGGGTACTGCCTGGCCTCCATCCCTATCTTGTGCGTGTACAATATTTGGTCTCACCAAACAACATGCTGCATCCGATACATCACTATCCTCTGTTGGTTCCACGAAACACAACAAGTCAGGGTTCACGTTCACCCCTTGCTACTTTCTGGTTCCACTTGCCCCCTATGCAAATTAAGTATTAATGCCATTGTTCCCAGTCTTAAATGGATTGTCCTGTATACTAGACACTCCCTGTGAGAGATCAAATTGACAGCTTCCCCAAGCTCGAATGTCTTTCCAATAAGTTCACCACACATAGCCGAAGGTCAGTTATGGCACAGTGATGATGCACGAAGTCTGACTACGGTATCATGTTGTAGGCCTCACTGATATATCACGCAACTTGTATCATAATGGAGTCCAACACCTACCTACAACTCTCAAGAGTCTGCTGACATGTCTCTGTGCCAAACAAAACATTATATTCCGTATAATATGTCACATCCACTTTGACACATTCTACCTTTACATTTATATTTACTGGGAACTTTTTCGGTAGCTCTTGGGTTCCTTCTTGAGTTAAGCAGGTACTTCATATCCCCTAGACCACCTCTCCCATTATCCCTATATCCTTGCTGTAGATATTGTAACTTCGATGCTAACACATTTCTTCAGTCCATTATACCTCTTGACACATATATTTCCTTATACTCCAGTGATAATCTAACCACTGCATGTATATCTTTAGCCACAGCTGTGTGCACCTTACTAGACGTCTCTGGTGCCAGACCTCTCAGAAAAACATGAAACTTACTTGGCTTCCTGTACGATACTTTATTCAACTCTTCACTGTAACTCATTCAGTTTCCTACTCCTATCTTCAATGCCTCTCTGTTACTCATCTTCATGATTCAGAATCAAGTCTCTGAAACAATTGAAAAATAATACTCCAACAGTAACACAGAGCACTCCACAGTTACCTGCAGTACCAACCTGCATCTTTTGTCTAGTCATGAGCCACGTAGACTTTCTACACTGTTTATCTATGCGCCCAAAATAATTACACTTACAGCAATCCACTGTACAGACTGCACAAGGGGCAGTCTGCACAAGCAATCTAGAACTCCCCTTAAATTGTGATAAATTTGCTGGTTCCACCAGTTTTAAAAAGTAATCCCAAATCCTCAACCCCATGACTGTCACTACAAAAGAACAAAGTAGTTTCACTCAGCCCAAATGATGATATTGTAGGCTGTTGCAGTGCGGGGTGAAGTCTCCACACCACGGTTGCTAATGCAATACTTCAGTGCCTCCTTGCTACTTCTTATTACTTTTGCTAAAGAAGTGGGGAACAGCTCTACAAAATATACAAAAACGGTTTAGTGTGCAATCCAGTTTTAAAGGCATTGGAAATCAAGTTGTATGTACATATTTTTGGTTGATGTATGAGTAGCTCAGTGTCATATATTGATACTGCTTAATTGCTTGGCACAATGTGCTGTATTTTCACTTTTGTATACTTCACAAACAAAATAAATATTGTAGCACTTCAAACCCCAGCACAGTATCTTCTGTAAATAAAAAAAACACACACACATACACACACAGAAAATGACAATTGTATCATCCTGTGGCTGACTTTTTAGTCTCAAAGGATGATTATCAAGTGCATGATTACGTGGTTGAAAATCTTTTCCAATCCAATTTGTCACTAAACTTTGCTTTCTTAAAGTGCATAATCAGTTTCAGGTTATTCAGATGAACAATCAGTTACATCTCCTGTTGAAAGACTGTAGTGTTACACCTGCTGAGATAGACAGCTTGAAACTGTTGCTTTCAGAATTTGGAAGCGTTATCACTTCAAATTCATCCTCAGAGTTGCTCTTTTCCAGCATCTCCACAATCTCTTCCTCAGCATACTAGTTGATGAGAGAACATTGTAATGTTAATTCTGGTGAACAGTAAGATGTAAAGTGAAGTCGAATGTAGGAAAAGAGGATAACGGTGCCCGATCGCAGATCAGTGGCATGGACTGTCTTCAACTAAGTAAATTAATGCTTTGAAAAGTTGGAAAAAAGTTCTTAAAATGTGCGATAGGAATATTCAGCAACTCCTTATCGCTTATTTGTAAGAGACTAACATACCATCGTTTTAAGTGGTGAAGTGGATTAAAATTGTAAATGATGAGCATGAACTTGCTAAGGTTGATAGTGTTGCAGAACAGTAAATACTGGTACTGTAAAGGTATTTTTTATTTCTGTATAACAATATTTTGTTGTTTAGTCAAAGAATTTAAATATTACGGTGAAGTGGGAATTTACTTGTGGCTTCAGAGATTAAAAGCCACTCTTGACCCTATATCAGCATAAGTGTCCCCTTGACAGATGTGGGATGCACTACACAAAGGAAACAGCTACCTGGGCAGCACAGTACTTGTGAAGTGAACATGAAGGTTTTTAGGCCAGACAGTAGTTTGAGGTATTCTGACGGCCACTCACCAGTCGATACGCAGCAGAAGTTCAGAGTGTGTTTAGAGTAAAGACACTTTGACTTCCAAAATTTTATCAGTGAACTGTCAAAGTATTTGTAATAAAGTTCCCAAATCTGCTGCCCTCCAGGAAAGTTCTCGCACTCAAAATTATTCTTGGGACTGAAAGCTGGGAAAGCTCTGAGATGTTTAGCAAGTCGTGGAATGTATATCGGAAAGAGATTAGAAATCCATTGGACAGGGAGTGCTCATGGCAGCTGACTAAAATATTGCCTCTATTGAGGTCGAAGTTGACTGTCACGGTGAAGTTATCTGGTCATATATAACTGGTGTAGGTGAAACCATGTTAATTGTTGAATGTTTTTGCCGGCCCACCCGACTCCACTGTGACAGTTCTAGAATCATTCAAATATAGTCTATGGTCAGTAGTGTGTAAATACCCAGATCATGCAGTACTAGTTGGAGGCAACTTTGACCTATCGAGTATAGATTGGGATGTCTATGGATTCATTGCACAGGGGTACAGATAGACAACCTTCTGAAATACTTTCGAACACATTTTCTGAAATCCATCATGAGCAGCTAGCTCAGCATCCCACACGCAATGGAAGTATCTTGCACCTTGTAGCCACAAATAGGCCGACACTATCAGTATAGAGATGGGGATTAGTGATCATGATGTCATTGTAGCAACTATGGTTATGAAAGTTATTAAATCGGTTAAGAAGGCTAGGAGAGTGTTTCTGCTACGTAGAGCAGATAAGCAGTTGTTAGTATCTCACTTAGATAGTGACTGACATCGCTTAGTTCCAGTAAGATGGATGTAGAGAAATTATGGGCAATGTTTAAGCAGATTGTAAACTGTAGTCTGGTGAGTTATGTGCCTAGTAAGTGGGTAAAGGATGGAAAAGACCCACCATGGTTTAATAACAAAATTCGTAAGAGGCTGAGAAAGCAAAGGCTGTTGCACTCACGATTCAAAAGAGAACACACAAATAACTACAAGCAAGGGTTAGTAGAGCTTTATATTTCTGTGAATAGATCTATGTGAGAAGCACCCACCAACTACCACTGCCATACCTTAGGGAAAGGTCTGGCAGAGAACCTAAGTTATGTAAAATCCTATGTAAGTTATGTAAAATCCTAAAACAGAGAACCTATGTAAAATCTGTAAGTGGTTTTAAGGCTTTCATTCAGTCCCTTGTTGACCAATCCGGTGTGGCAGTTGCAGTTCACAAAACAAAAGCCAAAGCTTTAAATTTAACTTTCAAGAAATCATTCACACAAGAGAATCATACACACATACTGTCATTTGACCGTCGGACAGGCTCCCATATGGATGACATGAGCTATTTCAGCCAATTCCTCCTTCCCTGGTCCCATTTCCTTCACCCTGCCATCCCTCCCTATCCTCATTCATTCCCCATTGCCCCCCTCCTTGCTCTCTCTCACTGTTCTGATTTATATTGATCTGTCTAATCACCTGGTTTCCTGCATTGGTTGCAATTTTGTTCCTTTTGCCTGTTCTTTCACGCTTTTTGGCATTTAGGTCCCCACTTGAGGTTTGACCTCTACTTCAAAATTTCCTATTTTAGTGTGAGCCATTTTGGGAAGAACTCCCTCCCCAGCATCTATGGTGTGTATTCTGCTTCCCCCTTGCTTCTCCTTTCCCTTCCCTGCTGTAGCCCCCTTCCACCCTGCTAGGTCACCAGCACATGTAGCCAGTCCATGTGGTGGGGCTGTTATATACCCATATGGCTGACACCCCTGACAACACACGGATCACATTACTGATACCTGAGCTGTTTCCTCCCCACGTATGCAAAAGAGTGGTTGTTTATCTTCTTGGAGCTTTGGAACTAATGGCAATGGCCGCCATGCCAAACGGCCCTTGTTGTGGCTGGGTGGTGCCCATGGGGAGAGCCCCAGGTCGGAGTGGGTGGTATCAGGGCGGATGCATGGAGCATAAAGCATATCAAGCTACAAAAATCTGGACATTCTCAAACAGCCATCTCTTCAAAAGATGAGGATCATTGAATGCTACTTCATATCACCCGGCAACCTTCCCTTCCCCGGCTATACCATGGGAGTAGGGCCAGGCTCACTGTCTTGGGATGAAACAATTTTCCCATTACCTCATCTGTTCTAAGATTGATGGGGACATATTCACTGCCACAAAGCCATTGTTTTTGTGGAAAATATCGAGGGCATATTTGGTGGAGTCTCTTAGTAGGACCTGGTGGGGCTCCCTGTTGACCAAAGCATCTTCTATCAACTAATCTGCAGCTCTCCGTGCTTGTGATTGTTTTGGAAATATTCCAGTGTCTATTAGTCCGCACCAATCTCTGAATATGGTCCAGGGTGTGATTTTTCATAGGGAGCTCATCCTGAAAACTGATGAGGAACTCTGGGTCAATCTGGAGCGGTGTGGCATTCATTTTGTTCAACATGTCCAGAAGGTCACAGAGACAACCACATGATTACTGGCATCTTCATTCTGGCTTTTGACGGTGATACCCTCCCAGAGAAGGTCAAGTTTATGTGCTACAGATGTGATGTGAAGTTGTACATCCCTCCACCTATGCAGTGCTTTTGATGCTTGCGTTTTGGGCATATGTCTTCCTGCTGTACAGCAGACCCTTTGCTTGGTGACTGTGGACATCTACTCCATGAGGGAAGCCTGTGTTCTGCCACCTGTGTGTGTCAATTTTTGTGGCCGCCACTCCCCTGACTCGCCGTATTGCCTGGCTTACAAATAGAAAAGTTCCTGGATCGCCTGTCTTATGCTGAGGATCGCCAAAATTATGAGAGACTCCATCCAGTGTCACTATCTTCAACTTTTGCCTCTGTTACTTCATTTCCTCCTCCTACCTCTTCCTTACCCCAGCCCCCCTTCTTTGGCACCTGCCAGTGATCAGGCTCCCTCGCAGGACCCATCTCCCCGACATCTCTCAGGCTGGAAGACTCCTACCACCACTTGGCCATGAGATGCACCATCTGTTCATCCCAAGATTGCCCACTCTCTTTTGGTTCCAGATCTTGCAGACGCCTGTACTCCCTCTATGCCCTGCCCTCCTCCACCTCCGAAAGAGAATAAGAAGAAGAAGAAACATAAATCCCAAGGCAAGGCCCCCCCTTGCCCCCGGAGTGCCATCTCCCCCCTCGCAGCCTAAGTCTGACATCTTATTTATGGATGTCACCCTATCCTTGTCGATGATGGCTAGTGACCGTGTGACACACCCTCCTCTTGGCTTCTTTATGTCTAACCTGGACTCTCACCACTTGATCATCCAGTGGAATTGCAATGGATACTATCGTCACCTACCAGAAATGCAACATCTTGTCTCCTGCTAGTCTGCATTCTGCCTTGTTCTTCAAGAAGTGCATTTCCATGATGACCGCTCTCCAACATATCGTGGTTATCGGTCAGTCTATCAGAACCGTACTGGCCCTAGAGTAGCATCTGGTGGGGTCTGCACTTTGGTTTGCTCCAATGTCATTAGTGACTGGGTCCCCCTATTTACCAACTTGGAAGCAATAGTGGATCGAGTGCAAATGACTCTTGCAATCTCCATTTGCATGTCTACCTCCCTCCAGGTAGGCCACTTCCTTAAGTTACACTGTCTACCTTAATTCAGCAAGTCCTGCCCCCATTTCTCCTCCTCGGGGACTTCAGTGCCCCCTATACATTGTGGGGATGAGTCGTTTCAACAGGTAGGATTCTCCTAATTGACCAACTTATCACGGACTTCGATTTGTGTCTCCTCAATGATAGTTCCCCTACTCACTTCAGTGCTGCTCATGGCACCCTTTCTGCTATGGATCTCACGATCTCCTCCCCTGCCCTCATGGCTTCTCTACATTGGTCATCTCATGACGACTTTTGTGACAGTGACCACTCTCTGGTGATTCTATCGTTCCCCTGCTGCCACCAGGGCCCCACGTTGGGTGTTCTGGAGGGCCAATTGGCCTTTATATACATCTGCTGTGCACCTCCCTCTCGAATTCTATTGATGTAGTCGTGCAAGGCGTCTCTGCCACTATTCTTCATGCTGTTGGCAGTGCTATCCCACCATCCACAGGTCCCCCTCATCATCGACCGGTACCATGGTGGACCAAGGATGTCACAGTCGCTGTCCAGGATCGCTGATGGGCGCTGCAGTGATTTAAGTGACACCCTTGACAGACCAGTCTCCACGGTTTTAAGTGTCTCTGTGTTATAGATCGTTACCTTATTAAGCAGGATAAAAAGAAATGCTGGGAGCGTCATGTTTCCTCCCTGGGGACATATGCCTCTTCATCGCAGGTTTGGTTCAAATGGCTCTGAGCACTATGGGACTTAAAATCTATTGTCATCAGTCCCCTAGAACTTAGAACTACTTAAACCTAACTAACCTAAGGACATCACGCAACACCCAGTCGCAGGTTTGGTCCAAGCTCCATAGCCTTCTGGACCATCAATGACAGTCAATTGTCCAGGTTGTGAACCTCCAAGGTGCTCTGTGCACTGATCGATTGGTTCTCGCAGAACACCCCGCGACACACTTTGCGACAGCTTAGGCATCCTACCTTTCTCTGACAGAATCTCAGATAGTTGAACACACCCCTCTCCCCCTCTGTTTCATCCCATACCACGCTGAGCCCTATAATCAACCGAATGGGAATTCTTGCAAGCTCTTACCTCTTCACGAGACACGGTCCCAGGTCCAGATATCATCCACAACCAGATGACTCAACACTTGGACGTTCCTGAGAGGCAACATCTCCTCAGGGTCTTCAACTGCATTTGGCATGCGGGTGCTTTGCCATCTCAATGGCGAGACAGTATAGTTATCCCTGCCCTTAAGCCCAGGAAGAACCCAAAATCTCTCGACAGCTACTGCCCAGTTAGCCTGAAGAGTGTACTTCGTAAAACAATTGAGAGCATGGTCAGTTTCAGATTATGTTGGGTACTCGAATCTCAGGGCGTTTTGTCCCTGCACCAGTGTGGCTTCCAGGCAGGACGATCTCCAACTAACCATTTACTCAGATTGGAAACAGCCATATGACAGGCTTTTACTCACTGCCGGCACCTTGTCGCGGTCTTCTTTGACCTACATAAAGCATACAACATGGCATGGCGCCATCACATTTGAGCTACCCTCCATGACTGGGGCATCCGTGGTCCCCTTCCGATTTTTATCCACGAGTTTTTATCTCACTAGCACTTCCAGGTTCGAGTTGGCACTTCACTCAGTGCCCCTCAGATTCGGGAGAACAGTATCCCACAGAGTTCTGTTCTGTGTCATTCTCTCCCTCATTACCATTAATACGCTTGTGACCTCTGTTGTGTCTCTGGTTACCCCAGCGTTGTACGTTGACGATTTTTGCATCTGGTGCAGTTCCCACTTGGTAGCATGTGCTGAGTGCCAACTGCAAGGTGCCATCCGATAGGCCTCTGTGTGGGCCACCTCCCATAGCTTGCAGTTTTCTCCCTCCAAAATGTGAGTTATGCATTTTTGGCATCAACTCATAGTACGCCCTGATCCAGAACTTTATTTAGGAGACCAGCTCCTCGATGTTGTAGGACAGTCCCGTTTCTTAGGCTTTATTTTTGATAACAAGCTGACGTGGCTGCCCCCAATTCACCACCTAAAGACTACTTTTATGCGGAAGCTTAATGCTCTCTGCCTCCTGGTTTACACATCTTAAGGTGCAGACCGTTTCACTGTTCTCCATCTTTACCATGCTCTAGTCTTGTCCAGACTAGATTATGGTAGTCAGGTTTATGGCTCAGCAGCTCCAGCCACTTTGAAACTGCTTGACCCTGTTCACCATTGTGGGGTGTGTCTGGCTATTGGTGCCTTTTGCACTAGTCCTGTTGATAGTCTCCTCACAGAACTGGGGATTCCCCCTCTACACATACAAGCCAACTCCTGGTTTCATAGGCAATCGCTCTCGCCAATTCCCTGACCATCCCATGTACCCTGTACTCTTTGTCAATGAGGGTTGTCTCCCTCCTAACACCTGCCCATGGGTGGGATTGCTGGTTGGCATGCATCTCACTTCCCTCTGTCGGGATCTCCATATCCATTCACTGGAATGCACCCCGTGTCGTTCCTCCCATATTCCCCCTTGGATGGTGCCTAGACCATGGATTAGGACCAATCTATTCCAGGGTCCTAAGATCTCTGTCGCACATATGGTTTTTTGGTGTTATGTATGTGCCATCCTCGCAGAGTTTCAGGGTGCCACCATTTTTTATGCTGATGGTTCTAAGACAATCGATAAAGTGGCATATGCTTTCACAGCTCCTACTGGGTAAGGAAACCATTTATTGCCAGGATTGTGTAGTGTGTTCACAGCAGAGCTTTTAGCCAATCACAGAGCCCTCCTTTTTGTTTCTCACGCCGCCCTTGGCAGTGTTTTAATTTGTTCAGACTCAATGTGCAGCTTGCAGGCTATCAACTGGTGCTACTCTCGTCACCCTTTGGTCTCCGCTATCCATCTCCTTCTCTTTGGCCTTTGACATGTCACCTGTTCAGTTGTCTTTCTCTGGGTCCCAAGTCATATGGGCATCCCAGGGAATGAACTGGCTGACCATTTGGCTAGAGAAGCAGATACTTACCCCCATTTCCTTTCATGATTCCAACTGCAGATATGCAGATTTACATCAAATCTCTCTCTGCCCTCCGTGAAAGTCGTTTTTATTTGCAGATATAAGGTTCTACTTTAGTCTTGGAGCAGTGACAGGTTGGTTGCGGTTGGGACCTCTTTTCCAGTCTTCTCGGTGTGTGACCCCATGAATGCCCCTTTTTTTCCAATTTTTAATTTGGTCTCGCCTTTTATGCCTGTTACTCTGTGTGTTTAATGTTCACTATTTTATAACTTGACTTCCCTGACTGGATCTGTCCACTTTTAGCGGACCGCCTTTCGACTATGACTAACTTCGAAATTGTAGGACTGATGACCCCGCCATTTGGTCCCATTACCCCCAATTAATTAATCAATCAATTAAAAGGTTTTTCAAAGAGTACTGTACGGCACTGATACCCTAACTAGTCTGCATTTATCGTGAATCTTTCGCCTAGCGCGAAGTTCCAAGCAACTGGAAAGAAGCACAGGTGACTTGTCCTTAACTGTGGTTTGGTGCAGAATCCTTGAACATATTCCCGGTTCGAATTTAATAAACTCTCTTAAAACTGAGAAGCTTATGTCAACGAATCAGCATACTTTTAGAAAGGATTGCTCATGCGAAACTCAGCTTGCAGTTTTCTCACATAATATACTGCAAACTATTGATGAAGGACAACAAGCTGATTCCATATTTCTTGATTTCCGAAAAGCATTTGACACAGTGCCTCATTACAGCCTGTTAGCAAATATACGAGCATACAGAGTAAGTTCACAGATTTCTGAGGAACTTGAAGACTTCTTAAGGAACAGAAATGTTGTCTTCGACGGCGAGTGTTCATCAAAGACAAAGGTATTGTCAGGAGTGCCTCAGGAAAGTGTGATAGGATCGCTGTTTTTCTCTGTAGACACAAATGATTTGGTGGACAGGTTGGGCAGCAATCTCCGTTTGTTTGCTGATGCTGTGGTGCACGGTAAGGTATCGAAGATGAGTGACTGTAGGAAGACACAAGACGACTTAGACAAAATTTCAAGTGGGTGTGATGAATGGCAGCTTGCTCTAAAAGTACTGTGCTGAGCATAACGTTGCAAAGTGATATGAAATGGAATGAGTATGTGAGAACTGTTGAAGGGAAGGCGAATGGTTGACTTCGGTTTATTGGGAGAATTTTAGGAAAGTATGGTTCATCTGTAAAGAAGACCGCATATAGGACGCTTGGCGACCTATTCTTGAGTACTGCTCGAGTGTTCGGGATCTATACCAGATCAGATTGAAGGATGACATTGAAGCAATTCGGAGGCGGGCTGCTGTAGCCTACTTGTTACCGGTAGGTTCGAACAACACAAGTGAAACAGAGATGCTTCGGGAACTCAAATGGGAATCCATGGAGGGAAGGCGACGTTTCTTTCGAGGAACGTTGTTGAGAAAATTGAGAGAACCGGCAGTTGAAACTGACTGCCTAACGATTCTGCTGCCGCCGCCATATGGTGGCTTGCGAAGTATGTATGTAGATGTAGATATTTGCGATATCAACGAGTGACAGTTCTGCACAGTAGTACAAAGTTCGGTTACAAAATTAAGTACCTTACCTGTAAAACAAAGGCATATTTACATCACTTGTGGTCGTATTAGTCGACCACGATATTAATGCACCGGGAGTAATGATAGTGAGCTTTTATCGGTGTATTTCACAAGCACACGCTGGGTTTTCGTTAGTTGTTTGCTGTAACGGTACTGCGTGTTTCCGATTACGGCCGCCGGAGGCCAACTATAGTAATACTGTGGTCGCCTAGTACTGTGACCTATCAAAACCTGACTAACCCTGAAAATATAAACAAAGCTGAACTGTGGAGACAAAAACATTACTTTCCGGTACACTTTTACTGTATTGTAGAGAACATAAAAATTCAGAAACGTTGGTCTTCGGAATATAATGCACATACTGTATTGATTCCAATGGAAGAGGTTTCAGTGTTACTTGTAATTTAGTGCCAGCTGAAACAGAATCTCGTACACGTATATTGGACTTCAGAAATATGGCTCAAAATGATTTCAAAATTGATTTTACTCATTCGAAAGAAACTTCCCTTGGGAAATAACAACCTTGTTGTAATTCTCTTCCTTTAGTTGTATGGCGAAGAAATAACAATCGCCAACACAACATACATTGAAGAAACTTTTATTTAATAACTGTAGCACATGTACACAAAGCGGAAGCATTCGAGAGAAAAACTGCACAAAAAGAAGCATATCAAAGATCTTCGATCGAAAAGTCTACAAGACAAACCCGAAGATGATGCTTCTTGTGGTCAACAGTCGTCTCTCACACACACACACACACGCCGTTGCAGCGCGGAGCACGGGGGAGGAACGGAGATGCTGTTCACACGACACAATCTTCAAGCCACGTGGGTGTGCGAAGGTGTCATTCCCTGTGGGAGCGGGGAGGTTCGTCAAGGGAAGAGAGGACAGCGAGCTGCGGACGCAGAGACACGACAACGGAGAACTGAGTTGTTGAGGTGTTGTGTTGTCAGTGGAAGGACGGCGAAAACGAAGATAGCGCCATCTCGAACCTTAGTGGAGAGGTCATCTGAGTAATGCCGATGGTAAACACTTTATCAAGAGGGGGCGAAGGAGTTAGAAGGGGGTTGGGGGGGGGGGGGGGTGGTTGTCACTCTGGGTGGTTGAGTCGTCCTTCACTCCAAGCGTTGTGTCCCGTGGAGGAGCTTTGTCGGCTGCAGCCAAACTTAGAGCTGTAGATCGTCTGTTAACAACCAGGCTGGATTTATCTATTTATTGAGATTGTTAGGCGTTTGCCATTTATTAGAACGTCCACTGTGTTCTGTCGCCGGTCAAGGACTCTGTGAGTGCCTGGATATGGGGGTTGGAGAGCTGCATGGATGGGTGTAACATAATCACATGATGCGAGATTTTTGTGGACTAAGACTCATAAGGAATACAGTTTCAGTGGAGGAGTATGGATGAGCGAAATACGCTAATATACTGAATCGACTAGAGCAGGAGGCTCATCCTCGTTCCACCGGCTGAAGTGGCCGTGCGGTTAAAGGCGCTGCAGTCTGGAACCGCAAGACCGCTACGGTCGCAGGTTCGAATCCTGCCTCGGGCGTGGATGTTTGTGATGTCCTTAGGATAGTTAGGTTTAACTAGTTCTAAGTCCTAGGGGACTAATGACCTCAGCAGTTGCGTCCCATAGTGCTCAGAGCCATTTGAACCATTTCATCCTCGTTCCGGAGGTGGGTTGTTCAAAGAACTCGGCCAGGAGTATGGGTGCTTCACTGTAGAGGATGTCAGTAAGTGACACTTGTGAATCCTCTTTGTGGGCAGCACATATTTCCAGGAGGATCCATGGTAATGATAACCAGGAACCACGATGACACGTGAGTGCTGCCTTAAGGGTGCAGTGCGAGCACTTCATGAGACTGTTGCTCTACAGATGACACACACAGCCAGCAGCCAGCAAATTCTGGAGAACAGCAGTTGGCATCCTGGTCTGTGGTTATAGATGAAAGGCAATCAAAACGAGAAATTGAGGAGTTGGAAAAAAACATGAGCGGCCGAATCTGCTGTAGTATTGGATAGAGGAATGGCTTTGACTCACACCGTGACCCAGTAAATGACCGAGAATATATATCGAAAGCCCTGGGAGGCAACGAGGTGGGGAGCCAACAGGATCGATGTGTACATGATGCAGACGTTCTTTGGGGATGCTGAACAGTCCTAGAGGGGGCAGTGCGTGTCGTCCAACATTCCTTCTCTGGCACGATACAAAGCCCCATGTCCAATAGTGAGAATAGTTCTTAATCCCTGATCAGGTAAATCGTTCAGTTACCAGCTTAGTGGTAGTCTTGATGCCTGGGTGAGCAAGAGAGTTTAGGGAGTTGGAAACTGCTCGTCAGAGAGGGGGATGTATCATGTCAGAGAGTACTTGTCAAAGTATGGCACATAATGGGGGTAGCTGAGCAAGGTAATTGGTGGTTCGACAATCAATGCACATGTTGTGTCCTTTAGCATAACTCGATGTCGTTGGTTTGTGCAGATGAGTCAACTTATCCATGTCAACAGGCGACATGATAATGTTCACTGTATGTCTGTTGAATACTGACTGATTAGGTACATGTGCTGCAGGCATTAGGGAGGAAGGTCTTTGACCAGGTTGCAGATGGCATTTGCAAGCAGCTAATGGTCAGTAAAGGTACTAAACTCAAGCCCTCCCTTCCTCATGCAAGTCCATAGAAAAACAATATCAGGAGGTAGGTGGCCTGAAGCTCTGCAGTGCCGAGGACAGTGACGCTAGAACTATAAGCTGCACATAAGGTTAGCATTGTTGGTGATGTGCAAATGGAGGCTAATGCGACAGGAATGACGCTAGCCTCTGTGCCTGTATCAATAGGAAACCTTATGCACGATGTTTGGTCGAACATGTAGAGACAGCTGCCACAAGAGGAGATGGTGTTCACTGACCGTTGTCTCACTGCACTGTGGAGGTGGCGCAGACTGGGGCACATGAACAGAGTTAGGAATGTGCAGGGAGGTCAGCAGTTCTGTGCATTGTCACACAGTGTACTGTGGAAACAACAGAGGATTACACAGGCTGGACGATACTCCATGATGAGTTAGCCGAGTGCTCCGAAGAGTCCTTGGCAGTACTCAGAAATAGTCAGATAGTAGATGCAGGTAGGGTATGAAGGTTGCCTCCAGGCAGCTGAGTGTCCTCTTGAAATGCTGTGCATGCTCTCGTGTGTCCTCTGCCATCTGGTCGAAATGGAGGGGGGTGTGGTTTCGTCAGTAGTACCAACTCTAGCCTCAACACGCCTGCAGTGTTGGTAAGAAGGTGCCCTCGATGGAGCATGCGATAACCCTGGTACGCAAGGCATCATTTAGACTCCAAAGACTGTGAAGCATGAGGAAGGAGCTGAAGTTGCAGCTCATACAGTAGCCTGATGGGCCACAAGGTCCATATGTGATACCAGGTGTGAACTGCACATCGATCAGTCCCATAGCTGGCACCAAAGCCGGGATGGAGTTGGCAAACCCAAGCTTACTTCATGGATAATGTGGTGTACAACTTCAGATGGAGGGCGTGATAGGCACTTGATTATCGATGCTTTGGCAGCTGAGTATTTCTGGTGAGTAGGTGGGCAGAGAACGAGGTCATTTGTAAGGTCCATGGGATCATATAGATGAGTCTCCAGGCAGATAATGTCTGAATCCTCAACTGCGATGCTGTATAGGTTGAAAGATTGCTGTTCAGGGTGAACCAGGTCCGAGGGTTGTCTTCCAACAAGAGGGCAGTTTAGGGAACCTGCCAGTAAGAATATACTGCATCAGATAAAGGACGACAGACGACGGTTCAATCCCATGTCCAGCCACTCTGATTTAGGATTTCAGTGATTTCCCTAAATCGATCCAGGCAAATGCTTGGATGGTTCCTTCGAAAGGGCACAGCCAATTTCCTTCCCCATCCTTCCCCAATCCGATGAGACCAATGACCTCCCAGTTTGGTCTCTTCCCCCAAACAACCCAACCCAACCCAAGATAAACTTGAATTTGTGCTTCCTGAGGCTTTGAGGGAGACGAGGCACAGAGATGAAAATCTTGATTGAGCAACAGTTGGTATCTAAGAGCAGCATCGCCTGATGTTTTTGTGGGGGTTCAAGAAGGTGATCATGCGCTGTACGACGGAATAGGTGCAAGAGCACCATTGACAAACACAGCAGGGAAGACCATGGTCGTCGAATGCCTCGGCAGAGGATTTTTGGGCACTGTGAGAGCGTGATGTGGTCCATCGTCCAAGGCCCCTGTGGGGAACGAGGAGGGGGGGGGGGGGGGGGGGGGAAGGGGAGCGATATCACGCAACGTGGAAGACACATACACACGGTGGTCCATCATGGGTCATACAGCTGTGGCTATGAAAGGCGATAACAGGAGATGTATATTATACAAAGGTGGCGAATGAACAGTACTTTGAGTGAAACGTTGAGTGTAATAACTTCCAGTCTGGTGGCTGCTGGGCGCCAATGGTGAAGTATGCAGCATATTAACCATGCAACGGGTGGTGATATCCGGTCTGCAGGAAGCGTGTTCAACTGTTTATGAAACTTGCGGAGTCTCGAGGTCGACGTGACCTTGTAGAAACACTGCAGACGATGCTCTTGGATCACACTATTGTGAACTGGGATAGTACAGAGGGCCCTTTTGTGTTGCGTGAAGAAGGAAATGTTCCTGTTCCGTTCTGGTAACTTGAGGTAGGTGGTGCACATGAGATTCACAGTCTGCAGGCGGAACGAGATGAGAGAACATGTGGTTCATTGTGTCATACGGTGCATGGCTCATTGTTTGCAGCGTGCACAGAACACACAGCCCTTGAAAAAAGAGTGAAAAAGAGTCTGGGTTCAGTAATGTGGTAATTCTCTTCCTTTAGTTGTATGGTGAAGGAATAACATCACCAACATAATGTGCACAGAACACTTTTATTAAATATCTGTAGCACATACACACAAAGTGTCAACATTCGAGAGAAGAACCGTGCAAAGACAAACATATCAAAATCCACCGTCAAAGAGCATAAAAGTAAAAATCGAAGATGATTTTTCTTGTGGTCGATAATCGCCACACCACTAATAGCGTATTGGATGTTCCCAAATGAGTTCTTGAAGGTTTCCATTTCATTACAAACATTTGGTTGTCTGTGTTTTCTTTGTCAGCTCATATGCTCTTCGGTTGAAAGCTGTGCAACTCCCGTACGAATAATTTCACTTGTCAGCTTCTTTGAACTCATATAAGCAACTTCTTGAAACTCACATAAGAAGCGCTTCCAATTTTGGCGTATAGAATTGCTAACTGCATGTAAGGATTATGGTGGGGGCGATGCACTTGTAAGCAATTAATTCCCCTGCGCACTGCGACGCATTTGTATTCTGAAACAACTGAGCGCAGGAAGTACAGTTGCCCCTGGGTCAAAGCCGCACTCTGTATGACTAGCACGATACAATAACGAGCATTTGCCCTGACACAAATTCTTTGAATGTAACTTCAGTCACGCTCTTTGGTTTATTTACATTGCATAAAGCAGTCGGAGTTGCTATGCGTAGTGTACATTACACTTAACATTACTGGAAAACGTACATTATCTTTTCCCGAACAATGTGTACACCAGAAACAAACTGTCGGGTGTTAATAACTGTAAGTGATGCCTTACGATATAAAAAATTCGCACCACATTCAGTGCCTGCTTGTTTCCTTTTTTTATAGTTAGCTACAATAATCCCCATTCAGAAAACGTGTACCATAAATCGCGCGGCGATTCAAAACTGGCCATTGTAAATAAAAAGTGAAGAATCACAAAAGGCGACTGGTAGCAGTTATTAATAGAAGCCTTTATTCATTGTAGTCACATTGTTCCACATCCACAATGGATAAAAGTTTTTACGAGCCTGGCCGTTACAACCCAAGTCCGCAGGCTGTACCAGCAGTCAGTGTAACGTCTAGCCAAGGCATTAAGGCGGTCAATAAACCTGGCCGCCCCTCAGATTCTGAATCCGACCACACACACGTTTTGGGAACACTTTATGATGAGGAAGAGTCATTTTCTTCTCAAGTTGTTAGTAGAGCTGTATTAGCTCGTGGTCTACTGGTAAATGTCGCCCAATGTAGACATATAGTCGCGAGTTTGAGTCCACTCCTTCCTCTATTTTTTAAACTGCATTTCGCCTGCCTGCTAAAGTTACCAATCTGATGAAACTACAAAGATAATTCGTTTAGATTTCTAACCCACGAGTAATGGCAAAAACTTCAGAAACAAATCCGCAAAACAACTCATGGCTGCTTCAAGATCAGAACAATTCACGATCGAGAATTTCCTCCCCCTACGGCGGCTGCTGGTCACACGCAGCCAGACATCATTATCCTGCAGTTATGGACTGAAGTTTGCATACTTCGAGCTTATGAACGTTATTTAAGCATTGTAAAATACAGTCGCATAAGAGAATAGGTCTAACATTTGTGACATATTGTTCCCTTTGTTTTAATAGAAGGGGTGAAGGCAACAGAGGTAGCTCGTAACCTTTGTATTAAGTATGGGGTGAGTGCTTTTGCGCAAAATACGTCGGAAAGATTTTTCTTGTTAAAGAAACATCGTTCTGAAATGAATGACTTTCCATATTGAGAACATCTCAACAACTGACATATATCATGAACTGTGGCCATTTGACCATCAAGCAACATTTCCAATCAATAGGCAAGGCTCATAAGTCGGATGTAGGATTATTCCATGCCATAATTTATAAAAAAAAGAAAAAGTCTGACTGACACTGCATTTTTGCTTGAATGTCATATGTTCACTCACTGAGCATTCCTAACAAGGCAACCTCCCCATCGCAACCTCGCAGATTTAGCTACAAGTTGGCACAGTGGATAGGCCTTGAAAAACTGAACAGAGAACAATCGAGAAAACAGGAAGAAGTTGTGTGGAACTATAAAAAAAATAAGCAAAATATACACACTGAGTAGTCCATGCGCAACATAGGCAATATCAAGGATGTTCTGAGCTCAGGAGCGCCGTGGTCCCGTGGTTAGCATGTGCAGCTGCGGAGCAAGAGGTCCATGGCTCAAGTCTTCCCCTGAGTGAAAAGTTTTCTTCCTTTATTTTCGCAAAGTTATGATCTGTCCGTTCGTTCATTGACGTCTCTGTTCATTGTAATAAGTTTAGTGTCTGTGTTTTTGCGACCGCACCGCAAAACGGTGCGATTAGTAGACGAAAGGACGTGCCTCTTCAATGGGAACCGAATACATTTGATCGCAAGGTCATAGGTCAACCGATTCCTCCACAGGAAAACACGTCTGATGTATTCTATACGACAGTGGTGACGGCATGTGCATCACATGACAGGAATATGTTGTCGGCCCACCTAACTTGTACACTTGGCAAATGGGTAAAAACATTCTTCTAACCTGCCCAATTTAGGTTTTCTTGTGGATGTGATAATCACTCCCAAAAAAGTGATTAAAACATAAGAGTTTGTCACATAAACTGCAACAAATGAATGCAACAGTTTCACAATCGCACAGTTTTCCCTGTGCTCTGTCAAAACATATGTTTTTAACGTTTGCAAATTTTTCCGCGTGTAGACCGTCAAATCCTGCATATGTCCAAGTAAATCTGAACATATCCTAGAATTTTGGAGAGCGAAGTGTGAGTGCCTGAACTTTGATAACTGTCTGAAAATAAAAATTTTTTCACTCGATGGATGACTTGAACCACGGACATCTCGCTCCGCAGCTGCTCACACTAACCACAGGACCATGGAGCTCCTCAGTTCATATTCTCCTTGATGTTGCATATCTTGCACATGGACTACTCAGTTTCTATTTTTTGCTTCTTTTTTCATAGTTCCATACAACGTCTTCCTATTTTCTCAATTGATCTGTGTTCAGTTTTTCAAGGCCTATCCACTGTGCCGACTTATAACTAAATCTGAGGGGGGTGCGATGGGGAGGTTCCCTTGTAAGAAATATTGTTATTGGCGGCAAGTTATGATGCCATTATGTTAACCTCTTGAGGAGAAGTTAAAATCTGATCCCTAACAAAAGATGTACACTTGAGCTAAGATCAGTGTGAACATAATATTATTCATCTCGTGGCTCAAGAAAGCTGTTGTACCCTATGAGCTCTTCCCCAGAGCTGTCTCCATCACAGATGGTATTTGTTGCCAACAACGGAGACACCTTTCAGCCACACTGTATCAAAAATTACCCACAAAACAGCGTCCTGTGTCGCTACTACATGATACACAATCTGCTGATTTCAAAAGCAAAACCATCCAGGAGGTTGTAAGGGACGTCATCCATCACTCACTTATTATTCTGACCTTACGCCATCAAATGTTTACCTTTTTCAGTCTTTATAGAACAACAGTCAAGAAAATTAGTTTTCAGGCGAAAATGCACTTCAAACCTGGATTGATGACAACTTTAACTCAGAACTAGGAGGCTTCTACAGATGTGGAATCAGTCAACTACTGTTTTAGGTAATGTGAGAGAGTATATTGTTAATTATTTATGCGTCTCTGATGCGTTCAATAAATTAATTAAAGTGCCATTAAATATGCACTGTACTAACGGAAATGCGATAGAACTTACCGTAATACCCCTACAATGAAAGTGTAATTTAATAAAACATAAAGTATCTAAAACTAACGAGTGTGCTTATGTCAGCATGAATTTCTTTGGGCTTTGAGACAGTCTGTGACATTCACAAGTATGTGGAATTGTGGCATTTCGAAAATATAATTATTTATTAACAAAAGGCAAAAATTATGTCTACAGAAGTGGAAAGAGGCAGTTTCAGTGATGAGGCACCACAAGTTTTTTTGCCCTTATTCTATGAGGCACTGGAAGAAGCAACACGGCTTCTGATGGAGAAATTTTCTTAAGATTTCTGTATTGCTCTTCCACGTGGCTGCTTGTAGCTCAGTAACAGAATGACTAAAAATCTGGCCTTCAGTGAGAGCGAACCCTGAGCGTAAGCAGTTTTCACTTCACAAGCAACCATCTTACCCCAGATCTAGAAAAAAGCTGTGTTATTTGTCTCTTACTTGTTGCCCCAGTGGTGGTTAGGACAGGTAAATCGCATTGCCAGGCCGAAATTAGTTGCAGTTTCTACGTGGACTCAAAACCATGAATTGATAACCTTAATTGAAAATCATAAAAATTATTCCATGGAAATTACGTGGAAAATCGAGTGAATTTAGCAGGATAATTCTGTACCATCTACGATATAACTCGCAGGTCACACAGTTGCTAAATATATGCAGCCTTGATTCCAAGATTCAGTTGTATTACCAACTGGAAGAATATCATCCGAATTGGTATTCACGCTACAGCACGGTGTCTGTCTCGGAGTTGCCTTTGAAGGAACTGATTTGTAACAGTTCGTTGTGTCAGTGTGGTGCCAACTGGTGCACATGCTGCTGCGGCAGGTGTACTACGATGCGACAGAGCCATACGTTCAGCAGGATGGTCTTCCCTCTCGTTGGTACCACGTGGCCGTCCAGAGCCCGGTCTTCTTGCGACTGTACGTTCTTGTGACCACAGCAGCCAGCAGTCATGTACAGAGATTAGATTCCTACCAAGCGTTGCTGCAACGTTGCAGAAGGAACGTCTAGCTTCTCGTAGCTGTGCTATAGAATCACATTCAAACTCACTGAGGTGTTGGTAATAGCGTCCTTCTCGCCTTAAAGGGATTCTTGACTAATATCAGATGACCACGTCCAATCTCAAGAGTAACACGCCCACGACCGCTGCAGCGTGTATTTAAAGCTAATCTGATTCTCATCCTACTAGCGCCACTCATTTGCGACTGGCGCGACGTTTGAATAGACATCAACTTTCAGATGTAGAAACATGCCTACCAACTTTTGTTTATGCTGCACAACTCCTTCGTTTTGTGATTTTTTTCTGTCATTGTATTACAATACTGATCACTTCTAATGTTTTACCAATTAAAATGAAAAAGTCTGTGTTGAAGACCTTTTGATCTTGGAGTACGGATAAGAAAGAATGAACCAAGCTATGAGTGGTGCTAATGTTCTATGCAACACTTTGCAGATGGCACAGAACGTTATTTAGTCCCACACGAACCATTCATACGAACGATGCCTCTAGGCTATCATAAAATTCATATGAGAATTATCGAGGTGTAATATACTGAAGCGCCAAAGAAACTGGTATAGTCTTCAAATAAAGAGATATGTAAACAGGCAGAATACGGCGCTGCGATCGGCACGCCTATATAAGACAACCACTGTCTCGTGCGATTACTGCTGCTACTATGGCAGGTTATCAACATTTAAGTGAGTTTGAAAGTGGTGTTATAGTCGGCGCGCGAACGGTGGGACACAGCATCCCGAGATAGCGATGAAGTGGGGATTTTCTCGTACAATCATTTCACAAGTGTACCGTGAATATCAGGAATCCAGTAAAATATCAAATCTCCGACATCGCTGCGCCCGGAAAAAGATCTGGAAGAATGGGACCAATGATGACTGAAGAGAATTGTTCAACGTGACAGAAGTGCAACCCTTCCCCAAATTGCTGCAGATTTCAATGCTTGACCATCAAGAAGTGTCAGCGTGCGAACCATTCGACGAAACTTCATCGATATGGGCTTTCGGAGCCGAAGGACCACTCCTGTACCCTTGATGACCGCAAGACAAAGCTTTACGCCCCGACTGGTGTAATATTTCTGGCTTTACAGCCATTATATTCAGATACAAGAAGCTCTTCTCAGAGCAGTTGAGAAGGCAGCAGTGGAAAGATGAGGTAATGTGGTGTGAGTACCGATGACACATGGTTTTTTAGGCACGGGTATCGTGAGAAAGACCTACTGAATTGTAGTCCTTCTCTGCGATTGGCTGCTGCATTCGGAAGATGCGCGCCAAAACGATAATCTTCTGTTATTAATATTAGACAAACTATTCAGCGTATCTGAAACTTCCTGGCAGATTAAAACTGTGTACTGGCAGAAGTGAGGCTGTGAGGACGGGGCGGGAGTCGTGCTTGGGTAGCTCAGATGATAGAGCACTTGCCCGCGAAAGGCAAAGGTCCCGAGTTCGAGTCTCGGTCCGGCACACAGTTTTAATCTGCCAGGAAGTTTCATATCAGCGCACACTCCGCTGCAGAGTGAAAATCTCAGTCTGTAAACAGCGTATTTACTTACATTCCAAATTAAAGCATCTCTTAACAGCGTGCTATCATTCCAGTCACAATTATTGACAACCAGCAGAATAATAAACA
Source organism: Schistocerca serialis cubense (assembly GCF_023864345.2). Lineage (NCBI taxonomy): Eukaryota > Metazoa > Arthropoda > Insecta > Orthoptera > Acrididae > Schistocerca > Schistocerca serialis. Next base: position 929,916,510 of record NC_064639.1, read on the forward strand.
ACTGCTAAACGAAAGGGCAGACGAAGAACTTCGGTGATCTTCGGATCATGCCTAACTTCGATGGCAGGCGAAGTGGTTCGGCAATAAGATCAGAGCAGGTTCGGAAGCCTCATACGCACGCATAAATATCTCCCGCTCTCTCTGTCTCCTCTCTCTTTCTGCTTGTCGTACTGGGCCCGTCAACACCACCATTGGACTGGTGATGACTGTAAACATGTTGCCTAGTAAGACGAGTCACGTTTCAAACTGTATCGAGCGGAGACAACCTCATGAATCCATGGACCTTGCATGTCTGCAGGGGACTGTTCAACCTGGTGGAGGCTCTGTAGTGGTGTGGACCATGTGCAGTTGTAGTGGTATGGGGCCCCTGATAAGTCTAGATACGACTCTGACAGGTGACACACCCTGTCTGATCACCTGTACCCATTCATGTCCATTGTGCATTCCGACGGACTTGGGCAGTTCCAGGCCACCAAACTCCCTAGACATGCACATTATTGAGCGTATATCGGATGCCTTGTAACGTGCTGTTCAGAAGAGATCTCCAACCCCTCATACTCTTACGGATTTATGGATAGTCCCGCCAGTCGTCTTCCACTTGGACCCTGAGGGAGGGATTGGGGATGAGGACAAAAATCAGCTAATCAAATTAAACAAGAAAATAAACACAAAAGAAATTGTAATAACTTGAACAAAAATGACTATGCTGCGGCATATAATATTCGCAACATGTGAGTTGAAGAACATTTCAGCTGTTTGGAAGACGAATAGCAGAACATCAAATGGGACATATTCGGAATCAGTGAGACGAGGCTTAAATGAGAAGCGATTTATATCGTCAAGTCTGGGCAACTTCTATGATACTTCAGGATAACAGTAACATAATCAGAAATTAACACATTGTCTTCATTAGTTGCGACTTTAATTCCAAGATAGGACAGGAGTCAACAGAAGATCATCCATTCATTGGAAATTTTGGACTTTCAGTGCGAAACCAGAGAGGTCAAACGATGATTAATTTTCTTAACAAAAATTGTTAATATACATGACGACATTTTACAAAAAAATTCGAAAAGTGAATGATGGAACAGTTAAGAATGAAATAGATTACATTCTCAAGGCATCTCTCTGGCGTACAGCGCTGCCCATTTGACTTGAAACAGGGTCGAGTACAGGCCTGTCATTAGCATGTGATAGCTCTGCGGTGACTTCGCTGGGTGGTGTAGTCGACTAGAAACCGTTCCAAATGCTCCACGAGGTAGCACCACTCTATGAAGAACACTTCTCCTGGCACTCTCTCCTCCCGCAACGTTAATTTCTTATCCTACCCGCTAGGGACGCCATCGAGAATATGACCAATATTGATGTTTCAGCAGCAATCATGAAACTTTTGCTTCATTCGCATCATTCACAACACTGTTATTTGAACAGCGTGTTATAAAACAGCTGAAGAAATATCTTGCAAGAAACTAAAACCAAATTAAGTGGATAGGATGTTTAATAATTTGTAACAAAATATATCAATGTTGTATACATGATTGCCGTCGCTTCAGGTACTGTGACAAATTCAGGCTGAAAAATATAACCACCAGTTCCGTTTGAAAAGATTTTTTTCTGTTTTCGGTTAGCATAAGCTCTATTTTCAAAAGTTGCGTCAGAAATATTTCTGACATATCTGTGCGTGGGCAGCCTGTCACAAACATAAGTCATAACCGAAGTGGTAAAAATCACTTGCCAATTAACCATATCGTGGTCAGCTCGTTCGTGTTGCTCGTACTACCTCTGTTAAGGTTTATGTATGCAACTTATGCTACACAAGCACAAACATGTCATATATCATCTCGTGTAACTTAAAACTGGTCGTAATGTTACCGTATTATTTTTATTATGCAGTGTTACGCTTTGCAAACATGCTTAGTAAGGAATATTTCATTTTGTTCTGTGGAAATAAGCTGTTAGGAGAGCCACCATTCTGCTGGACTAAGTACAGCATCGATTATTCGAAATAATTGGGGAAAATGGGTGTTCGGAAAACTAGTTTATGCGGATAGTCGAACCGTATACATAGAACCTCGTTTATACGTTTCTGAGAGGGGGTACTGTGAGGCTGATCCCGGCGGAGGTTCGAGTCATCCCTCGGGCATGGGTGTGTGTGTGTTTATCCTTAGGCTAATTTAGTTTAAGTAATGTGTAAGCTTAGGGACTGATGACCTTAGCAGTTAAGTCCCATAAGATTTCACACACACACACACATCTTCAAAAATGGCTCTGAGCACTATGGGACTCAACTGCTGAGGTCATTAGTCCCCTAGAACTTAGAACTAGTTAAACCTAACTAACCTAAGGGCATCACAAACATCCATGCCCGAGGCAGGATTCGAACCTGCGACCGCAGCGGTCTTGCGGTTCCAGACTGCAGCCCCTCTAACCGCACGGCCACCTCGGCCGGCCACACACATCTGAGAGGGGATGATGAAATAAATGTACAAATGAGATTAACCTTGAAACTATTGAAAATATTAAATAGTATCTCTTTGTCACTGCCTTTCAGCACGTTTTTTCCTCACAAATTAACATGTATATGAGGTCGGCTACACTAATTGAGAATACTTTTTTTAGGTACGTGTGTCAAAGATCTAATAAGTATGCCTCGAGGAGTTCATACATCCAAAAGATTAAGTGGATTTCAGCAGAGAAAAACAAAACAAGCTAAAACTGTTCCACTTCAGAGAATGTCTGGCCCCATCTTCAAAAACTGATGATAGCCAAAGTGCATCAAAAGAAACTGATTCTCACGGTGATGTAAGGATAATAACATCAGCTCATCTTGAGAAGGAAACAGCGATAAGACAGATATGATGATAACTCATCAAGGAGACGAATTAGAAAAAATACTGAAAATGACTGTGATAATACTGGTAATGTTACTCCTATCAAAGACTGTAATAATACAAATAAATCACTGCAGGATTTGAGAGATGTCTCTCATTGGAGCGTACCTATTCGTGATAATTTCGTATTGCAATCATAAAAAAAGGAAGCAAACTTTTCCAAACAGAGAAGGGCCATTTGGCACTGTGCCTAAGCACAGATCAAAAACAAAACGTGATTTGCGGTAAAGCCATTTGGCCCTGTATCTAGGCACCGATCGAAAACCAAAGGTGTTGTGCGGTATCTTTCAAAGGAATGTTTTTATAAGGTGATACCTACTGGTGAAAAAATTCTGCAGCCTGGGATGCCTCTGATGTCGTTTGTTTGTAGTCACCAGTAGCACTAATGAAAGAGCCACATCTGTGATTCGATTTCAGAAGTGGTGGAAACTGAATCCTAAAGTGGCCGAAACTGCAAATGAAAACCTGGAAAATCTTGAAAAGTGGAAAACTTTGGAAATGAGACTAAAATTGCATAAAGCGACATATGACGTAGTGTTGCAATTAATGGACACTGAAAAACTGAAGTGGAATCATCTTTTACCAAGGTTACTGTATATAACTGTGTTTCTGGCTAAGCAAAACCTAGCATTTCGTGGACTTGATGAAGGACAACGTTCTACAAGTAAAGGCAATTTCTTAGAACCAGAGAATCTACTGTCAACGTGTGATGTAGTGTTGAAAGAATACAACTTGAACTTGGAACATGATAAATCTCAAAAATTGTCATATTTGTCGCCAGAAGTGCAGAATGAATTTATATATGTTTTAGCGAACGACGTAAAATTTAAGCTTATCAGTGAAATTAAATCGTGTAAATGTCTTGGTAACCAACGGCTTTGCCGCAGTGGTAACACCGGTTCCCCTCAGATCACCGAAGTTAAGCGCTTTGGGGCTGGGCTAGCACATGGATGGGTGACCATCCGGTCTGCCGAGCGCTGTTGGCAAGCGGGGTGCGCTCGGCCCTCGTGAGGCAAACTGAGGAGCTACTTGATTGAGAGGTAGCGGCTCCGGTCTCGGAAACTGACATACGGCCGGGAGATTGGTGTGCTGACCGCATGTCCTTCCATATCCGCTTCCAGTGACGCCTGTGGGCTGAAGATGGCACGGCGGCCGGTCGGTACCGTTGGACCTTCATGGCCTGTTCGGGGAGAATTTAGTTTTAGTAAATGTTCTGGTATTGTGTTTGATAGCACAGATGACACTTCACATATTGATCTGAAGTGATTCGTTTCGTGAAAATTAATAATAAAAAGTGGAAGGAAAAGAAGTACTCCTTGGATTTTTTCTCCTGAAAGGAAAACACGCCGCAGATCTAAGAGATTAAATTCTTAAGAAGCCTGGAAACGACGGTTTAGACGGTATGGTGTGCGGTTCCCAAGGTTATGAGAATGCAGCTGTTATCAGAGCGTGTATGGAGGAGTACAAGCTGTTATTAAGGCCGTCTTTGGTGGATGTATTGCACAAAATACATCTTGTGTAACATTTTTCGAAAAAGTAGAAATCATTTTTCCATTTTTTCTCTGTCTCCCTTAGCCGCTGGGATATTCTTAGTAAACATAGCAAACCATTTGTTAAAAGACTCTCAAAAATGCGTTGGAGTGCTCATTATGCTGCCATAACAGCACTGGCAAAACTTTGTGACGAGGTTGTCGCTGCAATTCACGAATTATGAGGCCAAAAAGAAAATTTGGACACCAGAGGTGCTGCACAAAATCTTACGCCTGCTTTATGTAATTTCACATTTCTATGCTATATTTACTTTTGGAATGACGTACTGAGAGATGTAAATTGCACTCAGGTTGCATTCTAAAGTCTTGATCGGTTACAAAAGTAGAGAGAAGCACTTCGTCTTTAAACCGAACAAAAACGAGGTCATATTGTAGAAGAGGCAGTACAAAAATCGAAGGAATACAACATTCCAGTAGAAGGATGAATTTGTCATAGAAAATGAATGGCTGTGAACTGGCCACCGATACAGGAATCACACTGCGATTAGTGCATCAACAGGATGTGTTGGAATGTCTTGAGCGATTCAGTATTGCAGTCCGAACTAGATCAAAGTGCATTTAACATGTCGCCCCACTGTTTGAGGTTGTGCAGCTACATACTTTGCTTTTGGCCAACAATGAGGAGTTGAAATTAGCTTTTTCAAACTTCACTGGTTTTTTGATGAAGTGTCAGAAGGAGAACTCCTCTCTGAAATTCCAAGGCTGAGAAAACATATAAAAGCGGCAAATGTTATATTTTCTGGTTGGCTATGTCTTGAATTTCTGAAATTTATCGTGGAACGGGTTTTTAAGGACTCTTTTCCAAACCTCATGCTCGTTCTAAAGTTGTTTACGACGGTTTGCGTATCAGTTGCTTCATGTGAGAGGAGCTTTAGTAAATTATAATTAATTTAAAAAATTCTTACGATCAACAATGAGCCACACAAGGCTAAATTAATCTTGCCGTGTATCGAACACGAGACAGCACACAATATTAATTTTGAACATGTGATATCAGAGTTTGCGGCTGTTAAAAGTTAGAAAGAAGATTTTAGCGTTTGTAGATGGCTTTAGCAAATAGTTTTCTAAAGACTGTATATTAATGTATATAGAGCATAATACGATATCCTAATTTAGTGTGTAATACTAGACACTAATGTGTAATAATTTATAATACTATTATATACTGCAATTTGATGATTAATGACTCTGAGTCCTTTATTTGTCTTATTTGAATCGCTACTTGACATGTATCCAGTTTTAAAGATTTTAAGAGTTTTCATTAGTGAGATGACAACCTCGATATCCGCCCCCGGTGCCACTGCGTGGAATGCGTTTATATTAGCAGTATGAGAAGAATGTCTATCATCCGTGGCGGCTCGTGAGTATACATTTTAGATGTTCGCAAATTTTTTGATTCAGATAAACTTGAAAGAATGAAATAGCAACTGCTGTACAACAGTAATGATTATGAACGATGTTATTCAACTGCAGCCACTGCCAATAATTTTAATAATTGTTATAGCAATGTAACAATGACGTCCAATATAATTTTTCGATGTAAGGAGTTAATTGACATATCTGAGTCTGCTATTATCTAATGGAATTCATACCAACTGCCAAATGAACGAAGATCGAAGTCCGCAGGAGTGTGCTACCACCTAGTGGCATAGACGTAAACTTGTAGTTGAGTGGTAAGGCGTAGCTATGCACGACACAAACCGTGCACGTTCTTAATCACATCCCTGTTATTTGACCCACAAGGCAACTATGTCATGCCAGCTCGGCATGCGTAGAAGCTCCTTATAACGTGCATAACTGAAGATGTACTCCCAATCCTGTTGCCAAGTTTCACCGAGTGCAGAGGAGCAGTAGCGCGGCAGATATAAGTACCATGTATTTCACATTACCTCATCTATGTTAAGTTTAACAACATTCAAAGAAAAATTACCACTGAATCCGCAAGGCGTCTAAAGTTAGGGTGTTAATGTGCTCTTGTGCTCTTACACAGCAGCCGCTACTGTCTACCACCAGCAAAGCCTTCTGGGAAGGTGGACCCTTACCCAGCCACATTTGTTAGTGCATCACCACAAATAAGCAGTCTTTGTTCAGTCGGCAACATTGCAAGGACCCGAACCTATTAAGGTGATTGACACATGGACGTCACCGCAGGAGGATGTGGGGGGGGGGGGGGGGGACATGTCCCCCAATATCGGTTTTTTGTGTCTCAGTTGACAAAAGAAATGAAACCGTTGAACGAATATATCCCAGCGAATATTAACTGATTACGTGTACTAAAAGCGCTTGTGCAGCAAGACTCAACGGTCTGGAGGACTTACTGATGTCCCAGTAAATCAAATCCACTTACATTATTCACTAACAGGACAATACCCCAAGTTTTAATGAACTGCGTTGGTACGACCACAAGTGATGATGGAGCCTAGTAGATAAGCACGAATCTGCTTGGTTTTGCTGTAAATTTGTAGGAAGGTTGGCCAAGAACCGTAGGGCTAACAGTCGAACGCCATGCGACAACCACAGTCCGATATCGGTATAATAATAAACTTATAGTCAGTGTATGTGTCAAGAGAAATTCCTATGAAGAGAGTTAGAGTCATTTCATCAGTTTTGTCTTTTTTAAACGGCAAAGAAATGATGGTAAATTTGTATTACAAAATATATTCAGACTTAGTCAAAATATCCACGGGTGTGGTTGGTTGGTTTTGGGGAAGGAGACCAGACAGCGTGGTCATCGGTCTCATCGGAATAGGGAAGGATGGGGAAGGAAGTCGGCCGTGCCCTTTCAGAGGAACCATCCCGGCATTTGCCTGGAGTGATTTAGGGAAATCACGGAAAACCTAAATCAGGATGGCTGGACGCGGGATTGAACCGTCGTCCTTCCGAATGCGAGTCCAGTGTCTAACCACTGCGCCACCTCGCTCGGTCTCCACGAGTGTGCTGCCGGTCTATAGTGTCCAACGGGCACAATATTTCGGCGATCATACATGTCGCCATCATCAGGTGAACTGACGGACTGAGCTCCTGTGAACGTGCCGGCACGGAGATCCGTACGCTATGGCTGCTCAGAGGGAACTGGGTTCGGTCGCGCTGACGCTGACGCTGCACTGGTGAGGGTTGACCCTCGGCTTGAGACGGAAGTTCTAGCGCCGGGGCGCTTCGCCTTCCTCATGGCGGTGTGGTGAGTGGAGTCATGGCGGTAGAGAATGGCTTGGTGGTGTGCATGTTGCTTTTTTTTTTTTTTTTTTTTTTTTTTTTATAACCCAAAGATGACAGGAGAGAGAGAAAGAGACAGTAGAAGTGGTGGAAATCGAAAGGCCTCATATGGCTGGCCTGGTGTGGTTTTTTTTTTTTGGTTTAAAGAGAAAAGGATAGTAGAAGGGACAGTAAGAGAAGCAGGAAGACGAAAGGCTCAATTGACAAGCCGGTCGTTGAAGAGGTGGAAGAGAAGAAGCAGAAGTGAGAATGACAGATGAAGATTATAAACATGAAGACCAGCAGAGCCGGTTGGCGACTCTGACGGTGAGGCAGACACTCGTAGATGGAGGGGTCGCAGGCAGGAGCAGTTGGCAGGGAAGGGGCAGGAAGAGAGGAAGGGGACACAGGGAGTGAGGAGGGGTAGGGAAAAAGGGGGGGCGACCAGTGATCAGGCGGCAAGGAGATCAGGCCATCGGGTGGTGGCCAGACGGTGGAGGCGAGTGCCGAGGGAAAGGATAAGAGGATTGGCAGACTGGCGGGAGTGGTGATAGAAGGAAATGGCAGAGGAGCAGATGCGTTCGTGAAGGAGGGGGATTCCAGCAAGAAAATGAAGTTCACGGGTGGGGAAACGGTAAGGGAGGCGGAGGGCAAGGCGGAGAGCACGGTTCTGTACCGTTTGGAGACGGTGGAGATGTGTAGGGGCGGCATTGCCCCACACAACGGAAGCATACTCAAGGATAGGGCGGATCAGGGATGTGTAAAGGAGGACGCCAAGATGCCGGGGAAGGGAGGAGGATGGGTTAATGAAGGGATAGAGCTGACCGAGACGCCCCAAGGCCTTGCGCCGTATGTCCTCGATGTGGGGACGCCAGGTGACGGCCCTGTCCAGGGTGACCCCCAGATATTTGGCGGTCCGAGCCCATGGAGCAGGGGTGCCAAGGACAGTGACGGGGGGATAGTTGATGGGCCAACGGCGCCGACACATGATGAGAGCCTGCGTTTTAGCAGGGTTAAATGCCAGGCGCCATTTTTTGGCATACTCCATGAGAGAGTCGATGGCTGATTGGAGATGCTGTCGGAGGAGGGCCTTGCTCCGGGAGCGAGCATAAACAGCCGTATTGTCAGCATACAGGGCGAGATGAACCCGCGGAGTGGTGGGCGTGTCGGCCGTGAAAAGGCTGTACAGGACAGGGCCGAGCACACTCCCCTGCGGTACGCCCGCCCTGATGCGCTGCCTGGTGGAGGTGCCACCCGGGATTCGAACATGAAAAGTGCGGCCTTCGAGATATGTGGCGATGAGACGGACATGGGAGTTGGAGAAGCCATGCTGAAAGAGCTTGTACAGCAGTCCCTCATGCCAGACTGAGTCGAAGGCCCGGGAGACGTCGAGGAAGATGGCCCCGAAGTACTCCCGACGCTCGATGGCGTCCAGTGCCTCCTCAACGAGGCGGAGGAGCTGGTGTGTGGTGGCATGGCCACGGCGGAAGCCAAATTGAACGTCGGGGAGCACGCGCTCCCGGGCGACATGTATTAGGACTCGCTTGAGGTACAGCCGCTCAAACAGCTTGGAGAGGGCGGGAAGGAGGCTGATGGGACGATAGCTGGAAGGGGAGCGAGGGTCTTTACCAGGTTTAGGGATGGCAATCACCTCCGCATGTTTCCAAGCGGAAGGGAATTGCCCGGTGGAAAGGATGGAATTGAAGGTGGAGGTAAGGATGGGGACAGAGGGCGGGGGGAGCTGTTTGAGAAGCTGGTTGGTCAAGGTGTCAGGGCCGCCAGCTTTCCGAGGATGCAGGTACCGAAGCTCCCGGGCGACCTCCTCATCGGTGACGGGGGTGATGAAGTCTTCAGGGTCATGGGTGCCAAGGAACCGGTGGACATGAGCCGTGACCAGGCGGACGTGGGCGGGGTCGATGGGATCATCGACCGGTGTGAAGCTGCGCGCGAAAACGTCAGCCAAGGCGTTGGCCTTAGCGTCAGGATCGCACACAGCCTCAGCACCGACCAGGAGGGGGGGAAGACGGGGACGCGTCCGGAGGAACTGAGAGATCAAGCGCCAGGCAGATGCGTCTTGGAGATTGAGAGCAGAGAGCTTTGCTTCCCAGGCAGCATTGCGATGGGCCTGAATGGCGGCCCGTATCTCGCACTGCATTCGGTTCACATGCCGCTTGGTGGCAGGGTTGCGAGTGCGTTGCCAGTCGCGGATGGCCCGGTTCTTAATCGTGATAAGGGCACGGATGGCCGGGGGTAGAGGACACAAGTGGGATGGAGGATGAGGGGGATGGGGAGGGGTGGCAGCAATGGCAGCGGCTACGGCAGCATCCGTGAAGTCCTTATGGGAGACAACAACTGTAGCATTGCCTTTGTCAGCCGGTAAGACAACAATTTCAGAGCGCTCCCTCAGATCACGAATGGCCGCCCTCTCTTTACTGCTGATATTTAATGGAGAATACTACGAACAAACAGAGGGAGTCGCCATGGGTAGCCCACTCTCACCGGTGGTAGCGAATTTGTACATGGAGAACTTCGAGGAGGAAGCCCTGTTGTCATCCGTATGGAAACCTACTTGCTTTTTCCGTTACGTGGACGACACGTTCGTCATCTGGCCACGTGGTATGGATAAACTCCTTGACTTCCTTACACATCTAAACTCCATACACCCCAATATCAAATTCACTATGGAGACTGAAACGGAGGGTAAATTACCTTTCCTTGACGTCTTGGTCAAGAGAAGGGCTGACGGCACCCTAGGTCATGGGGTGTATCGGAAGACTACGCACACTGATCTGTATTTTCACGCAGACAGCTGCCACCACCCTTCACAGAGGAATGGGGTACTTAAAACTCTAGTACATAGGGCGCGCACTATCTCTGATGCAGAGAGTCTACCCCAGGAATTGGAACATCTGAGAACTGTATTTCGAAAAAATGGGTACTCAGAGTGGCAGATTCAACGTGCTCTCCGCCCAACCACTGCAGCACAACCTCTTGAGATGGATGAAGTCACGAGGGAGGAGGTAGGCACTGCATTTATTCCATACACAGGCGCACTCTCGGGGAAAATCGCTAGCATTCTGAAGAAACACCGGGTCGGAACTGTGTTTTGTCCTCCAAATAAAACTCGTGCACTGGTGGGGAGCGCCAAAGATGACCTCGGTTTGAGGAAGGCCGGCGTGTACCAGATTCCGTGTCAATGTGGCAAGTCGTATATTGGTCAGACGATGCGTACCGTCGAGGATCGATGCCGTGAACACCAGAGGCACACTCGCCTGATGTATCCGAGCAAGTCGGCGGTCGCTGAACATTGTTTGTCGGAAAATCACGCCATGGAATATGACCGCACGAGGATTCTGGTACAGACGTCGAGATACTGGGACAGCTTTGTTAGAGAGGCCATCGAAATTCGCACCAATGACGACCTCATAAACCGTGACTGTGGCTATAATCTTAGCAAGGCTTGGGAACCAGCGATCGGGTTAATCAAGAGTAAATCGAGCAAACGTATAGTTGTGACGACCACGGCGGACAGAGCCATCACTCCGACGTCATCTCAGACGCCGTCGCAATCTGTTCCACCGCGCGACCGTGGCGCGGGGCGCGGACGGCGGAGGGAGCGCGCCGCGGGCGGAGGGTATTTAAATCGGCCGCCGCCGCGACCGAACCCAGTTCCCTCTGAGCACCCATAGCGTACGGATCTCCGTGCCGGCACGTTCACAGGAGCTCAGTCCGTCAGTTCACCTGATGATGGCGACATGTATGATCGCCGAAATATTATGCCCGTTGGACACTATAGACCGGCAGCACACCCGTGGATATTTTGACTATCAAATACGCCGGGAGAAACTCAAGAATCACAATATTCAGACTTGTTCAGTTTTACCGCAACAATGTAGTAGAACACCTAGTTTAAAGGAACTTCATCAACTTTTTTTAAAGTGATATAATATAGCGTACAGCCTATTATGTTCTATACGTATTATTTTTGCTTGATTCTTCCGTACAAAAAGTTTTATAGTAAACTAGCAATTTAACCGTCGTGGCTTCGGCCGCATTGCTCAGTGAAAGAAAACCAGGTATTGTGAATTCTTGAAGGGTGTTCTTGTAAAGTAATAACTTTCCAGCATTCTCCATGGTTTAAAAGAAAAGGTCTGTATTTTAAACTACGAAATACATTGCGTTTTCTGGAGGATTATTTTCACTTTTTTAAACTGGTTTTAATCATCAAACTAACCGACTGAGCCAAAATTTGCATGAAGCTCTTATATATGGAAAGAACTCAGAATTACTGCCATTTCGTTTAGGATATAATATATAATAATCATGCACATATTTTCGTTAAGTGCCATGGAAGTATATGGTCTGAGGCAGGTTTGTTCAAGTGATCCTCCTCTTAGACCCCCTGTGATCTAATGATTCTCGTGATCTATTGAACCTTCTCCTCTCCCCCAATAATGTAGTGCTGGTAATGCCCATATGTTGACGAAGCGTAAATAGTCTTGCAGCCTGTGTAATGGATTTCCAAGTAATTTATCACTCTACAAAAACAAATGCATGTTAAGTATAACTATTCGACAGGTTTAAAAAATAAACCGTTAGTGACGAACCTAAAGAGCAACTGTCGGCAAATCTACATATCTTCTATATAAATAAAAGATAATTACCTGACTGACTCACTCGTCATCGCCCAGCACAAATCGCTAAGGACTGAAACTTGAAAATTGGAGAGTGTGTTGCTCTTATACTGTAGGCGTCCTTTATAAGAAGCAATTTTTCGAAATTCAACCACTAAGGGGCTGTAATAGGGGATGAAAGGCTTGTTGAAAATTGGTATCTGGTTTCTTGGTCAGAAGTAAACAAAGACGTGTTTCAGCATTTTCGAAAATTTAGCCCCTATGGTGGTGAAATAGTGGCCAGTTTGTTGATTGAAAATGAATCATTGCTAAAGAACTACTATTTTTGAAGCTACATCTATGAAAATTGATACTTGAATTCTGAGTTACGAATAAAAAAATAAGTGTTTCAGTGTTGTTTGGAAATTCAACCCCTAAGGGAATGAAATATGGCATGAATTGTTTTATGAAGTAATTCGTTATGAAAGCATTTTTCAAACTAAACATATAAATATTTGATTTTCGATTATCGGTTGGAAATAAAAAATTACTTTTTGAATATCAACTCTTATGGAGGTTAAATAGGAGATGAAAGTTTTTATGGAAATATGTCATTATGCAACCATTTTAGAAGTTAATTCTACAAAAATTTGAATTTGGCTTCTCTGTTATAAATAAAAAAAGTTCACATTTCACTGTTATTGGAAATTCGACTCCTAAGGGGTGAAATATTTACGAACGTATTTCATTGTGAAAGCATTTTTAAAGCTAAATCTTTGAAAATCGGTACTGATTAAGTCAATCGAGGCATGGTCTTTTCTGAATATATTTCTGACTAAAAAGCGATTCTGGTACCTGGAGTCCAAGGCCTTTGGCGTTCTGGTGGTGATATTCCCTTAGAAATATTCATCCCTTAGGCGCTGAATTTTCAAATTGGTATTTTGTTTTTCGGTTAGAAATAAAAATTAAGTGTTTCACTTCTTTTGGAAATTTGGAAAAGACCATGCCTCGATGGTCTTAATTAGCACGAGAAGCTTAGAAGATGTTGGAAGTCGGGAACAACCTAAAAATTCGATTAAATAAAACAAATGAAAAATTCTGTGCCGGCTTTACAATCTACGCGAGCGAAGCAGGGGGCGCTGAGCCAGTTGGCTGTTAAGTTCCCCGGATTTTCTCGTTGCTGTCACGTCACGAGGCGTATGCACAGCTTATTTGCTTCCGGCTACTGTCCATATTTGGCCCGTCTAGCACGGCTAAGCATCTACACTACACGCGTCAGCAGCCCTTTTTTTTAGCGGAGTGTCTTAAAATATTCCATTAAAACTGCAGCGTAAAGGATCCGATTCCAGTAATTTGGTTGACGAATCGCAAGCAATGTCGGAACCCGTGTAATCGATTTCCACGTAGTGTAACACACTACCCAGACAAATGCTCATTAACTATGATTGTTCCACAGGCTGTAAAAATCTCGGCAAAGAACCCAAAGACTGACTGTTGGTAAAGCTACATATTATATCTAATTTCCCAGATTTTCGCTTGTGAGACTTTTGTGGAAGGTAGTAATATGTTTCAGCATTCCAGACGCTTTGCTTCTGGCTACGGACCATACTTGGGCTGTCTAGCACAGCTAAATCAGCAACTAACAAACCCTTACTCCGTCGGCACCGAAATTATCCGCAGGAGCTGGAGCTGCTTTATCATCTATATCTTGCATGCGTGCGTTACTCTTTGTATAAAACATCGTGATGCATAGTTATCCTCGAGTTGGTTATAATTTACAATATGAATCGAGCCTTAGTGTTTTTGCCTACTGTTTAACTGGATCGTCCTCCATGATGAACGAACTTTGGATATATATTTACAGTACGATGGAGAAGAGTGTCTTGGATTGAATAAAGTACATTTCTCCAGCTTTAATATAGCATTTCTATATGTTAACTATTTCATCTTTGATAATAATCACCTCTTACTTGTTTGTTGTTGTTGCTGTGGTCTTCAGTCCAGAGACTGGTTTGATGCAGCTCTCCATGCTGCTCTATCCTGTGCTAGCTTCTTCATCTCCCAGTACCTAATGCAACCTACATCCTTCTGAATCTGCTTAATGTGTTCATCTCTTGGTCTCCCTCTACAATTTTTACCCCCCACGCTGCCCTCCAATACTAAATTGGTGATCCCTTGATGCCTCAGAATATGCCCTACCAACCGATCCCTTCTTCTAGTCAAGTTGTGCCACAAATTTCTCTTCTCCCCAATTCTATTCAATACCTCCTCATTAGTTACGGTATCTACCCATCTAATCTTCAGTATTCTTCTGTAGCACCGCATTTTGAAAACGTCTATTCTCTTCTTGTCCAAACTATTTATCGTCCATGTTTCACTTCCATACATGTCTACACTCCATACAAATACTTTCAGAAACGACTTCCTGACGCTTAAATCTATACTCGATGTTAATAAATTTCTCTTCTTCAGGAACGCTTTCCTTGCCATAGCCAGTCTGCATTTTATATCCTCTTTACTTCGACCATCATCAGCTATTTTGCTCCCCAAATAGCAAAACTCATCTACTACTTTAAGTGTCTCATTTCCTAATCTAACTCCCTCAGCATCACCCAACTTAATTCGACTACATTCCATTATCCTCGTTTTGCTTTTGTTGATGTTCATCCTTTATCCTCCTTTCAAGACACTGTTCATTCCGTTCAACTGCTCTTCCAGGCCCTTTGCTGTCTGTGACAGAATTACATTGTCTTCGGCGAACCTCAAAGTTTTTATTTCTTCTCCATGGATTTTAATTCCTACTCCGAATTTTTCTTTCGTTTCCTTTACTGCTTGCTCAATCTACAGATTGAATATCATCGGGGAAAGGCTAAACCCTATATCACTCCCTTCCCAACCACTGCTTCCCTTTCATACCCCTCGACTCTTATAACTGCCATCTGGTTTCTGTACAAACTGTAAATAGCCTTTCGCTCCCTGTATTTTACCCCTGCCACCTGCAGAATTTAAAAGAGAGTATTCCAGTCAACATTGTCAAAAGCTTTCTCTAGGTCTACAAATGCTAGAAACGTAGGTTTGCCTTTCCTTAATCTATCTCCTAAGATAAGTGTTAGGGTCAGAATTGCCTCCCGTGTTCCAAAATTTCTACGGAATCCAAACTGATCTTCCTCGAGGTCGGCTTCTACCAGTTTTTCCATTCGTCTGAAAGGAATTCGCGTTTGTATTTTGCAGCTGTGACTTATTTTCACACCTGTCAACACCCGCTTTGTTTGGGATTGGAATTGGAATTATTAAACTACGTATTTAGTTGAATTCACAGCCTTTAGATTTGTGCGGTTTATCGGGTAACGGAAATTTAGAGGATTCCTTTTAGTACTCATGCGGATGACCTCGCACTTTTCGTTATTTAGAGTCAATTGCCACTCTTCCCATCATACAGATATCTTGTCTAAATTATTTTATAATTCGTTTTGGCCATCTGATGACTTTACAAGACGGTAAATGACAGCATCATCTGCAAAAAATCTAAGAGCGCTGATCAGATTGTCTCCTAAATCGTTTATATAGATCAGGAACAGCAGAGGACCAATAACACTTCTTTGGGCAATGCCATATATTACTTCCGTTTTAGTCGATGGCATCCCATCAATTATTATGAACTGTGACCTATCTGACAGCAAATCATGAATCCAGCCCCGCAACTGAGACGATACTCTGTAGGCACGCAATTTGATTAGAAGTCGCTTGTGAGAACTGGTATCAAAAGCCTTCTGGAAATCTAAAAATATGGAATAAATTTGGCATACCCTGTTGAAAGCACTCATTATTTCGTGAGAATAAAGAGCTAGTTCTGTTTCACAGGAACAATATTTTCAGAACCTTTGTTGGCTATTTGCCAATGAATCGTTTTCCTAGAGGTAACTTATAATGTTCGAACACAGTAGGTCTATATGCTACAAAATCATATTGCAAATCGACGTTCGTTATACAGGGTGTTACAAAAAGGTACGGCCAAACTTTCAGAAAACATTCCTCACACACAAAGAAAGAAAATATGTTACGTGGACATGTGTCCGGAAACGCTTACTTTCCATGTTAGAGCTCATTTTATTACTTCTCTTCAAATCACATTAATCATGGAATGGAAACACACAGCAACACAACGTACCAGCGTGACTTCAAACACATTTGTTACAGGAAATGTTCAAAATGTCGTCCGTTAGCGAGGATACATGCATCCACCCTCCGTCGCATGGAATCCCTGATGCGCTGATGCAGCCCTGGAGAATGGCGTGTTGTATCACAGCCGTCCACAATACGAGCACGGAGAGTCTCTACATTTGGTACCGGGGCTGCGTAGACAAGAGCTTTCAAATGCCCCCATAAATAAAAGTCAAGAGGGTTGAGGTCAGGAGAGTTTGGAGGCCATGGAATTGGTCCGCCTCTACCATTCCATCGGTCACCGAATCTGTTGTTGAGAAGCGTACGAACACTTCGACTGAAATGTGCAGGAGCTCCATCGTGCATGAACCACATGTTGTATCGTACTTGTAAAGGCACATGTTCTAGCAGCACAGGTAGAGTATTCTGTATGAAATCATGATAACGTGCTCCGTTGAGCGTAGGTGGAATAAATTAAAATGAACTCTAACACGGAAATTAAGCGTTTCCGGACACATGTCCACATAACATATTTTCTTTATTTGTGTGTGAGGAATGTTTCCTGAAAGTTTGGCCGTACCTTTTTGTAACACCCTGTATGTGGCTTTCGAGGAGCGAGATGTTGTATATGATTGTTAAGTATGGAGCAATTGTATCAGCATCTCTGAAAGGAACCCAGCTGATATGTAATCTGGATCAAATGCCTTGTCATTATTAAGTGATTTAAGCTACCCCGCTACACCGAGGATATCTACGTCTAAGTTTCTTATGTTGGCAGTTGTTCTTGATTCAGATTCTGAAAAATTTACCTCTTCTTCTTTGGTGAAAGAATTCCGCAACACCATGATTAGTAATTCTAGTGGCACTGTCATCAGTAACATTACCATTGCTACCGCGCATGTGTGTGTGTGTTGTCCTTAGCGTAAGTTAGTTTAAAAAAAGTTAGATTAAGTAGTGCGTAAACTTAGGGATCGACGACCTCAGCAGTTTGATCCCACAAGACCTTACCACAAATTTCCAAAATTTGCAACCGCGCAGTGAAGGTATGCCGCTGGTATACTTTATATAGGGCGAAGCAAAATTCTCGCACTAGGACCTCGCAGCGCTATTCCTCACATACTAGCAATACAAAAACGTCTGTTACAAAACTTCGTCCTGCGCTTACTTCGGCAATAAACGGACGTTAAAGATTAGCGATATGGCAACGCTATAATAACGTGTACACTAACGACCTCTGTTAGCAAACGGCAGTAATGCCGTGCAGTTAGTGCAGTAGATAGTGTTTTGGGTTGGCACACAGGAGGTGTAGAGTTCGTTTCTTGGTCGAGGCCTAATTGTTCTTATTAGCCCGTTTCACTGTGCCATGTAATACTGAAGTATACACCGTTTCTTAAGCCCATGTGTCCAACGTTTACATAGTATATGTTTAGAAATTATTTGCAAAGTACGTTGCTAGCTCTACTAGTGATGTAAGCGCAAATGGAATGTAATTGACCTGAACGTGGCAAGAATAATTGTTGGTATTAATCGATGAGACCGTTGGTTGAAGGTACACAAACACCAGGTTTGGAATCTAGTAGATGCAGTAGTATGAAATAATACGCGTCCACGACGTGAAAAGGCTTTTCTTTTTTCTTTTTAATATAGCCAGTGAAAACAATTGTACTTCCATTTTCGTGTTCATAGTATATAAGTACAAATGTTTTGTACAACGATCAAGACCCAGACATTATAAGACGCAGACTGCATTTAGCAAATAGAAACAAATACGCCTCGAGCCAGACTCGAACGCTGGACCTCCTGCATGCTAACCCAAGATCCCGCCACTGCGCGAACTGCACACCCCCACAATTCCTATCTGCTGACAGAGATAGTTACCGTGCACGTGATTACAGTGTTGCCAGATTGCCAATCTTAACGTCCATTTACTGCCGGAATTAAGCGCAGGGCGAAGTTTCGTGAGAGACGTTTTTGTACTGCTGGTATGTGAGAAATCGCGCTGCAAAGTCCGAGTGCGCGAATTTTTCTTCACACTGTATATGAACAGTATCTGTAATGTAATGTAAACTGTGCAGCATATCCAAAATGTCAACTTATTTTATATGTGATCCATGTCCAAAGTACCATAAAAATTAACGTGCATGTAGAAAAACTGGATCAAATATCCATCCAGAAAAAACCCCTGCCAACATACTATGCTGACTGCCAAAGCCATCCCTTATAGACATTAAAATAAACACATATGGATTATGAATAACATTACAACTTCCCTAGTAGTCTTCCTCTTGCACCAGGATTCGTGGCTTGTGTTGTTAGGTAGCCCCAAATCTCCATTTTGTTAAAAATCCAGCAAATTGTTACTTTACAACATCGGCCAGCTCGGCTTTATGTGGCACAACTGTCCGTTTTTTATATTTCCTGTAAACAGCGCTTCCCTGACAAATTTTTACCGAAATGTCTGTTGCTGATGCAGTATGGCCTACCCGTACAGGACTATGGCAGTTTTGTCTTGACACAGTGTCTCTCTTCATACCGTCTTTCACACTACAAAAGTACATATATGTGGTGTTATGCCTCTCCTACAACTAGTGATTACATTAAAGTCCTACAGGTATTACTTTGTTAGCCTATATGGATTGTGGATTACATTACTGCTTACCTGGTAGCCTTCGTCTTGCGCAGGGAAGTCGTGTTTGATGTTAGGTAGGGTACCCTCATTTTGTTAAAAATCCCAGCAAAGTCTTACATTATGTCCATGACGCTGATGCAATAGTCAGTAATTCAGCAAAATTTACATAGAACTGAAGTCAGAGTGTGTTGTACATCACAGATATCGTGCAGTAAATATCTGCCCATTTTAAGATTTGTATTTTGAGACTTCATATGGTGTTATTTCCAGTATTTCAGAGCTTAAACGAGCACATTTTACACTGAGAAAATATATTCGTGGCCCGGTAAAATGTGTGAACGTCGAAGCAGGGCCTGAATGGGGTTTATATTATTCCATCAGACTATTACGGCATTTGAATTCGCTACATTCCTGTTTAGAGAGCTTTTTTTAAAAAAAATACTTTCTGATGCATATCGATTTCCTTGTGATCAATACTTCACCTATAGTGATTCTTTGTACCACGTGTTTTGCACACAGATGATGAGCATCGTAGATGCTTTATTCTTGCTTTAAATAAAGTTACGTAGTATCTTACTAAAAGATTCTCGAATTCATTCATGATCCCTTGGCCCTAACCATTTTGATATTTTTACGGCCGAGTTGTACTTCACAATCGCCGCTAAGCTATTTCATGTAAGGGCCACTCTGCGTTCAGTAGAGGTAGTATTTCTCCTGCATTAGCATTGCAATCAGTATACATATGCTTCATAAACAGCAGTGAGTGATACGCTTTGTATATTTTCTGTGCATCATTTTTGCAGAACAAATGGGAAAAGTAAACAGTTGGAGTTCCAGAATAAGCTGGTAGTTCATCATTCTATGTATGATATAATCACTTGTGTCTTAGAATATTCAGATTTCTCAATAGGAAGATCATGCTAATACAATGGGCAAACACGTCCGTGGCACGTGATTCGGCTATAAACCGTATTAAGCATGTTAACGTTAGGCCATGTGCATATCCGTACTTCATACGTTCATGGAATGTATTCAAGTGTTATTTTTGCCCATTATTAGTCCGTTGTACAAAGTAACCTTAGTCTCTTCTTGTGTCATATGTGTTTGTAGGCACAATCAGCGGCATCCTAAAATTCATGAGTCTAAATTTTGCATGTAAAAGGGCAGCATTTCATTCGGAGCATACTTAAGGTTAAACATTTGCATGTAATGCGAATTTAAGCGCAGTGGCTAGCACACTGGACTCGCACTCGTTAGGACGACGGTTCAATCCCGCGTCCGTCCATCCTGATTTAGGTTTTCCGTGATTTCCCTAAATCGCTCTAGGCAAATGCCGGGATGGTTCCTTTGAAAGGGGACGACCAACTTTCTTCTCTGTCCTTCCCTAATCCGATGAGACCGATGACCTCGCAGTCTGGTCTCCTCCCTCACACAATCCAATCCAACGAATTTAAGACACGAACAGGTATCTTACAGAGTTAAACAGAAGCAAATTGAGCAGATTTTATTATAACAGACAGAGCAATATTAAATTACGAAAATGGAAACAAAATATGAGATTAATGAATATTTCAAAAGTGTATTATTATTTTCTGAAAGACATCGTTTCCTGCAATGTTCAGTTTCTTACACGAAACACACACTATATTTTATTACGAGATAACTATTCCCACATTAGATTACTGAGCAGCATTGCACAAAAACTGCCTTGTATTCTTTAATTTGTCTGCATGTACTTTTTTTTAATTTGTAGTATGTTAAACGAGTAACGTGTGTTGTTAATTCAAGACTTAAGCTGACCTGCTTGATTGTACCTCTTGTACTGGTACTGAGGATAAATACGTATATGGGTTACATTCGCTTCGTTACAAATGTAATAACCTCACAGCTGAAATTTTACTATATACAGCCATTCAAAGGGAATATGTGACACAATTACATGTTGATCTTTCCCTCCTGCTGTGCAGATCATGGAATGCTAACAAAACAATCAAAAAGGTAAAAAACACTAAGGTGTATGTATCAATCAGCCATTCTGCAACAAATTAAAATATTCCGTTATACCTAATAATGTGGGTAAGAGTCTAGTTGACATCGAAAAAGTTTTGTGCTTGATGATATCTAAGGGGTCTGAATTAGATAATCTCCAATCAAATAAAAAGCATCTTCAGATAGCAAAATGATTTCTTTCAAGAAATTTAATGTGGCTCTGGACTCGCATACAAAGTATGTGTGTTGGACTGGGATTCGAACTAAGACTGTTACCTTCATATTGAGCTACCAAAATCGTGACTCACTACCCGACTTCGCATCTTTACTTCACTAGTTTCCCTTCTCCTGCCTTCCAGATTCACAGCTTTTCTGCACTCCTGGCAGATCAGCATATCCTTTCTTACAGAAGAGCTAGTCACGCAAGGCGTACAGGAGAACTTTTGTGAAGTTTGGAAGATAGGAAAAGAGATACTGATGGAACTAAAACTGTGAGGGCGGGGCGTGAGTCGTGCTTAGATTGCTCACTTGGTAAGAGTACTTGTCCAAGAAAGACAGAGATCCTAGTTTCGAGCCCCGTCCGACTCACAGCGTTAAACTGCCAAGAAGTTTCAAATCAGCACACACTCCGCTGCAGAGCGAAAAGTCATTCTGCTTGGATCTGGATGTCTGTAAGGGGATCTGAATCGCCGTTCTCCTGAATGTGAGTCCAGAGTCCTACCACTGCGCCATCTTGCTGGGTACGTTTGCCTAATTGTCCATCTCGTGGAAGACGACGTGTTCTCACACTGCCATGAACGTGACGTAAATATTCTTCTGACCATGTAAATCCTAAACACTTACGATTTTTCCTTTAATTGTAACCCGCGGTCCGCTTGCTGAATACTGCCGCCTGTTCTGCATTTACACGACTATCAAAATTGCGCCACCCATGTAATTTGCTGAGGTGCTGACATCTAATGCCGTATGTTCGTTAACGATTTTACGGCCTTTCGCGCATCTTTCGAAAAATTCCGAAGACACCAGTTAATGTCCGACGATTCCCATCGTCTATAAAACTGCTGTGTTCTCAGGAAGCGATCACATCTGCACTTTGTCAAGTCACATAAATCGTATATTTCCTAATTCCCTGCGAATGAAGTTTGGTTCAGCTGAATCCATGGAGTTGTAATTTACATACTGCCCCACATTACTTGTTCACCACGTGATCCAGCGGAACTCACTTTGATGGGAGGGCGAAGCACATAATATTTTGCGAATAGTGTAGATTTTTCAATACTCGATCGTCAAATCACGCACTGAAAGTTCTATAAACTGGAACTGTGAACACATTGTATGTTAGTTTGCTGTTTAAATATCAACATACATGTGTCCATAAAAGTGGTTATCTTATTTCGGAGTATAGCAACAGTGAAGCAGAGATAGACATTTTTAGTAAATTTGTTTTACACAAAACTAATGATCGATTTATGTAACTTCATTTGTCACACAAAACACGAAAAGATTAAGGTTTTTATGTGAGGTTCAGACCAAACCAACTGAAAAAAACATCAGATGACTCCAGTGTATAAGAAGGGTAAAAGAACTGACCGACAAAATTACAGCCCACTATCCTTAACGACTGTTTGCTACAGAATTCTTATGTATATGCTAAGTTCAAATTTAATAAATTTCTCTTAGGGGGAAAGCTTCCACCACAAATCACTGCGGATTTAGAAAACATCGCTCGTAAGAAACCTATCTATCCATATTCTATCGCGATATTCTGCGAATCATGGATTGTAAGCAACAATCAAATTGTATATTTCTACATTCCGGAGTAGTGTTTGACACAATGCCACTCCACAGGCCGTTAACGAAGTTCCGAGCCTACAGAATAGGTTCCCAGATATTTGAGTTGCTCGAGGACTTTTTAAATCATAGAACCAGTACGTTGTCCTGAAGGACGAGTATTCATCACAGACAAAGGTAACGCCAGAGTGCCCCACGGAAGTGTGATGCGACCGACCCTCTTCGCTATTTACGTAAACCATCTATCTGATACAATGCGCAGCAAAACAACGACTGCGAGTGTACGGGGAAGTGCCGTCGTTGAGTGACAGTGGGAGGATATAGGATGACTTGCACAGAATTTCAGTTTAGTGTGATGAACGCCGGTTAGTACTAAATGTGGAAAAATGTAGGTTAATATGGATGAGTAGCGAAAGTAATCACGTCATATTCTCGAACACAGTATCAACTGTGCTCTGCATGACACAGTCACTTCGCTAAAATATTTGGGATTAACGTTGGAAAGCGATATTAAATGCAACGTGCACGTCATATCAGTTGTAGGGAGCCGATGTTCGACTCGTTTATTGGGAGATTCCCAGAAAATAGTATCTTCGATCAACATGAGGGTAATACGAAAATCCTACTTGAACACAAATGGAAAAGTATGGAGGAAAGAAAACTCTCTTTTCGCGAAACTTATTGATAAAGTTTAGTGAACCGGCATTTACGAAAGACTGCAGAACGATTCTACCGCTACCAATTTACATTTCGTGCAAGGACCCCACGTATAGTCAGTTGTTTCTCCCTCGCTCCATTTGCGCGAGGAACGGGAAAGGGAATGATTAGCAGCGGCACAAGGTACCCTCCGCCATGTACCATATTGTGGTTTGCTGATTATCTGTGTAGACACGGACGTAAATGTTTACATCGTCGACAACCTAACGGCTCTTACAATCTTAAAGTATGTATGTACCAACATTTGACAACATGTGTCAGTCATTACTTTGAATTTGCGATTCATTCACTGTAAACATAATTTAACAGCAGCGTTCTAGGAAGTGGTAAGATAGAGTACAATCAAATAAGAATCATAGCATGAATACATGACAAGGTTATTTTGCCCATTATTATTTTGAGCTAGGCGGGGCAACAATAAGGCACTTCGTTACCTAGGAAATGACATCTCAACAAAGCTCAGAGGCTATATAAGGAATGCAGCAGACACGAAATTCAGTCCAGTCTGGCAACGACAGCAGTCGACTTCTGATGTTTGAGAGCCTACAAGCTTGCAAGCCTACAGATGACTGCTAAGTCAACACACCTGTGAGTCCACACAACCAGCTTAGTTCAAACATGCCTGCTTAGTCCACATATGCCTCCTTAGTTTACACATGCCTGCTTAGTTTACAAATGCCAACTTAGTTCACACGTGCCTGCTTAGTCCACACATGCCTGCTTAGTTCACATATAACTTCTTAGGCCACACATGCCTGCTTAGTCTGCACATGCCTGCTTGGTCCACACATGCTTGCTTAGTCCACACATGCCTGCTTAGTCCACCATGCCTTCTTAGTTTACACATGCCTGCTTAGTTCACACATGCCTGCTTAGTCCACACATGCTTGCCTAGTCCACACATGGCTGCTAAGTCCACACATGCCTGCTCAGTTCACATATGCCTGCTTAGTCCATGCATGTCTGCTTAGTCCACATATGCTTCCTTGGTTTACACATGCCTGCACAGTCCACACATGCCTGCTTAGTTTACACATGCCTGCTCAGTTCACATATGCCTGCTTAATCCACACATGCCTGCTTAGTCCACATATGCCCACATAGTCCACACATGCCTGCTTAGTTTACGCATGCCAGATTAGTCCACACATGCCTGCTTAGTCCACATATGCCTCCTTAGATTACACATGCCTGCTTAGTTTACAAATTCCAGCTTGGTTTACACATGCCTACTCTGTTCACACATGCCTGCTTAGTCCACAAATGCCAGCTTAGTTTACACATGCCTGCTCAGTTCACAGATGCCTGCTTAGTCCACACAAGCCTGCTTAGTCCACAAATGTCTGCTTAGTCCACACATGCCTGCTTAGTTTACACATGCCTGCTCAGTTCACACATGCATGGTTAGTTTACATATGCCTGCTTAGTTTACACATGCCTGCTCAGTTCACACTTGCCTGCTCAGTTCACACATGCCTGCTCAGTTCTCACATGCCTGCTTAGTCCACACATGCCTGCTTAGTCCACACATGCTTGCTTAGTCCACACACGCCTCCTTAGTTCACACATGCCTGCTCAGTTCACACATGCCTGCTTAGTCCATGCATGCCTGCTTAGTCCACACATGCCTCCTTAGTTTACACATGCCTGCACAGTCCACACATGCCTGCTTAGTTTACACATGACTGCTCAGTTCACACACGCCTGCTTAGTCCACACATGCCTGCTTAGTCCACACATGCCCACTTAGTCCACACTTGCCTGCTTAGTTTACACATGCCTGCTTAGTCCACACATGCCTGCTTAGTCCACACATGCCTGCTCAGTTCACACATGCCTGCTCAGTTCACACATGCCTATTAGTCCATAGATGTCTGCTTAGTCTACACATGCCTGCTTAGTCCACACATGCCTGCTTAGTCCAGATATGCCTCCTTAGTTTACACATGCCTGCTTAGATTACAAATGCCAGCTTGGTTTACACATGCCTGCCCAGTTCACACATGCCTGCTTAGTCCACACATGCCTGCTTAGTCCACATATGCCTCCTTAGTTTACACATGCCTGGAGAGTCCACACATGCCTTCTTAGTCCACACATGCCTGCTTAGTCCACACATGCCTGCTTAGTCCACATATACCTGCTTAGTCCACACATGCCTGCTCAGTTCACACATGCCTGCTGAGTTTACACATGCCTGCTTAGTCCACACATGCCTGCTTAGTCCACACATGCCCACTTAGTCCACACATGCCTGCTCAGTCCACATATGCCTGCTTAGTCCACACATGCCTGCTTAGTCCACACATGCCTGCTTAGTCCACATGTGCCTGCTCAGATCACACATGCCTGCTTAGTCCACACATGCATGCTTAGTTTACACATGCCTGTTCAGTTCACACATGTCTGCTTAGTCCACACATGCCTGCTAAGTCCACACATGCCAGCTTAGTCCACATAAGCCTCCTTAGTTTACACATGCCTGCTTAGTTTACAAATTCCAGCTTAGTTTACACATGCCTGCTCAGTTCACACATGCCTGCTTAGTCCACACAAGCCTGCTTAGTCCACAAATGCCTGCTTAGTCCACACATGCCTGCTTAGTTTACACATGCCTGCTCAGTTCACACATGCATGCTTAGTTTACACATGCCTGCTTAGTTTACACTTGCCTGCTCAGTTCACACTTGCCTGCTCAGTTCACACATGCCTGCTTAGTCCACACATGACTGCTTAGTCCACACACACTTGCTTAGTCCACACATGCCTGCTTAGTCCACACATGCCTCCTTAGTTCACACATGCCTGCTCAGTTCACACATGCCTGCTTAGTCCACACATGCCCACTTAGTCCACACATGCCTGCTTAGTCCACACATGCCTGCTTAGTCCACACATGCCTGTTCAGTTCACATATGCCTGCTCAGTCCACACATGTCTGCTTAGTCTACACATGCCTGCTTAGTCCACACATGCCTGCTTAGTCCACACATGCCGCTTAGTCCACACATGCCTGCTTAGTCCACACATGCCCACTTAGTCCACACATGCCTGCTTAGTCCACACATACCTGCTTAGTCCACACATGCCTGCTCAGTCCACACATACCTGCTTAGTCCACACATGCCTGCTCAGTTCACACATGCCTGCTGAGTTCACACATGCCTGCTTAGTCCACACATGCCTGCTTAGTCCACACATGCCTGCTTAGTCCACACATGCCTGCTCAGTTTACACATGCCTGCTTAGTCCACACATGCCTGCTTAGTCCACACATGCCTGCTCAGTTCACACATGCCTGCTCAGTTCACACATGCCTGCTTAGTCCACACATGCCTGCTTAGTCCACACATGCCTGCTCAGTTCACACATGCCTGCTCAGTTCACACATGCCTGCTTAGTCCATACATGTCTGCTTAGTCAACACATGCCTGCTTAGTCCACACATGCCTGCTCAGTTCACACATGCTGCTCAGTTCACACATGGCTGCTCAGTTCACACATCCTGCTTAGTCCACACATGCCTGCTTAATTTACACATGCATGCTTAGTTTACACATGCCTGGTCAGTTCACACATGCCTGCTTAGTCCACACATGCCTGCTTAGTCCACACAAGCCTGCTTAGTTACACATGCCTGCTCAGTTCACACATGCCTGCTTAGTCCACACATGCCTGCTAAGAGTACACACCTGTGAGTCTACACGGGTCGTCACAACTGTGATTGTGCAGAGAGTGAGCCTTAACACAACGTCGATGATCACAGTGGCAAGGATGGAAGCGCTGCACGGCAGTTACACTGCTCCTCATCCCATGCAGTTATCAACTCAACAAAAATCTTTCATGTGGTGAGAGTGAAAGTTAACACATCTCGTTGATCACAGCTACGACAGCAGCTTCACGTCTCCAGGCGGTGTGTCCACTCAACAATGAACTCTCAGTTCCGACCGAGGTTTTCTGGAGGTTTTCCTTGGTTGTAAGGCGAATGCCGGAACTGTAAATCTCCTCCAATTGCTGTAGCCAATGTTCATGTAAAACATAAATTTCGAAATAAATGGTACTGCTGAATTATTTGTCTTTAACGAATTTATAATTATATTAAATTATGAAGTCATGAATGAAAATATCCATCCTTGAGCTTACTAATACTTAATAGAATCAGTCTTTTTTATTGTCTGAAACAAAGTTGTGATGTTGCATTGCTCTCGTAATGTGGCTCTTGACGACAGTGATGAGCAGGTGTAAGCTTAAGGATAGGATACATCTTTGGATAGAGAAACTTGAATGAGAGAGAGAGAGAGTGAGAGAGAGAAATCCATTTAGGGATAAAATACATTTACGAAAAGAAGAAAGTTAGATGAATAACGACAGGATAGGAAACATCTTTGGAGAGAGAAACTTTCGAGAGAGAGAGAGAGAGAATCCATTTAGGGATAAAATACATTTACGTTAAGAAGAAAGTCAGATGAAAAAAGACAGGAAAAGCTATTATAGCGTTACTTTCTCGTATTTCGCTGATGCGTCATGTGTGGATTACTGCTCACTTTGTTCCCTCTTTCAAGAGACTGGAAAGCAGCACAGTTCAAAAGTTTTACCATTGAAAATAACGGGAAACATTAAACTGTTCATCATTACAGTCAAAGCTGAAAGATAATGCACGTGAATGTAAGTACTGATCCATCCTACGAAGCACCAAAAAATCTAGAAACAAATTCAATACACTGAAAGACTGATAATTATTGTTATTATTCAGCGAATACATTCGCATTTTTTCAACTGTTAAGCGTTCGTCAATGCGTCGAGTGTTATCTCTGGAATAAGTAAACTCTGGCAGACGCTTTTCCTGGAGAAAAATATTTGTTGCATACGGTAAAAAGTCGGCGAAATTTAACGCTCACTGTGTTTCTTAAGAAAAGGCTGTACAAGTGACACTGCAGTGGTAAGTAGGGACTCCAACTGAAACCAAGCGAACTTCTATATGTGTTTGCATTCGGATCATATTACGTCCGTGCGTCCGTTAGAGCCTATCGTACAGACAAGTAGCATTTAGTATGCTAAACAAATTTTTTAATGTGGCGAAATGCAGCTCGTCTGTCCATTTATTAACCCATATGGCATGTTGTAGCGTACAAATTCCTGAAAGGTTGCTTTTGGTTGGAGCCTATTTTCCTGTATTGAGCGACTAATGGAAGAGTCTACTGAACAGTCATCTCATATTCGTCAACGAACACAAAGAACATGATGCCCAATATCCTCTGCTATTCGTCTAATACAAGCTATTCTCAACTAAGAAATTAGTTTTAATACATGCACGAATCTCACTTCGTAAAAATAACAGATTTGTACAAATTAAAATTTGGCTGCTGTCTACGTAGCGCAGCGCCCCTAAAGACGAGATTAACCTAACGTTATTTATGTCGGTACCCGTTGATGGGGCGGATGCAGTTTTAAAGACATTAAAAAGATCAATAAGTTGGATTTGTAAAATCTTTCATCTTTGTTTTTATACGTTCATGGCATAAATGTACACACAGTCCTAAAGAAATTGTGGTGAATGTATCAAACGTTCAATAATATATAAAAATATTTTACTTTCACCACTTGTAAGAAAATATTCCAGTGACTGTAGGCCACTCTGGAATATTGTCATTTGTACTTTTAATCCAAATCGCTATATCGTGAGAATTACTACATTCACAAGAACAGGAAACTAAGGCACTTTGTGTTCCTAATTTTCAGTATGAAGTACGTAGTAATTAATCTGTAGTACTATAATATGCAGATGATCATTCATGTGTCGCATTGTTTAACTTCACGTCAACAAATTCAGTGAGTGCAATTAGGCAATATCACTCTGCATGTATCTTTTTCATACACTAGCGTATAAAGCGAAGGAAAATGCCTCTGGCTTTGCCTCCATCCTTGTCATGTGTAGTCTTTCTCACTTTCCGGAATACGCGATGGATACAACAGATTTGTTGTACATTCCTCTGCACATACAGGTCATTTCAGTTCCCCAAATTTTATGTTCCTTTACGTTTCCAGCACCGAATTTTTGATTCCGTCACACATTTTCTATTATCCCTATTTGGCAAATACTCCTAGTGCTGGCAAAGAAACTCTAGAATATCTCTCTCCAGATTATTGTATTCGCTTTTGTTGACTGACAAACAGCACCTTCCTAAAAGCTGCCCACATATCTAACATGTCTACATCCGCCTTGCCTACTTCTGATTTTAAATGCTTTAATGCCAGCTCAGGTCGCTTCATTTTATTAATGCTGTGTATTTGAAGAGCTTTCATTAAGATTACCACTGATTTTCTGATGTTAAAATCTAATATTGTTGTAGGGTTTTTCTTCGTTAAGAGCACTGTCGTTTATTTATCCGTATGTAAAGAGAGCTGACGTTCAGTGCCACAAATAGAACCACTAAGACGTTATTCATTCCCTTATTGTCATCCAGCGACTACTTCCCTGTAGATAACGGCATACTCAACGAACAATTTAATAGTGTATAAAGATCGTGACACAGCCCGTGTACCACGAGCATTATAAAACACTTATTGGCTGTTAATAACCGCCTTATAAAATGTTTGATATCTGATGGCGCTTTTGACTACATCTGAAAAATCGGTTTTGTATGGTGAGACATTCCCTGGGGCACTTCCATTGTTACTTTCGTCGCAACTGAACATTCACCGTCCAGTATAAAGCCGGGTCCTATTGGACAAAACTTGGTCGTGATCTAACCACTCTATCCCAACTCTGCTATAAAAAGCCAGATGTAACTACCTACCTCGCTTTCCTTTTTTTCTCTAAATCTCAGTTTATTAATTATTTCTGTGCACTTGAGTAAACCGATTAACCAGTCTCGTTAATTTACATAGTCGGTCGCCTTTACAAAGTGATTTTAAAACAGCTACTTTGTTTCATAAAAGGAAAGTAATGCAGTTAACTGCTTTATGTTAACGCTTAACTACTATAGACCGTCTCTCAGACCGCTACTATTTTTTGTGTCGAGATATTTCTCACACCCCTGCAAAGCCAGATGGACTCTTCTGTGTACCTTCCTATTGGCTGTCAAGCTACACGTGCCAGCATTGTTGCATTGTTGCTGCTCTTTATTTCGTAATTATTAGCCTTGAGAGGTCTCCCAGACGTAATACAGTGTTTGCGTGCCGCGTTTTTGTTGCATGCTACTGTTTCTCCACGGTGGGGAGTATGCTATCTAAAATATGTTGATTTCATTGAATTGAAGGCTCTAATTGGTCTATTAGTGTATTCAGCCATTTTCAAGTCGGAGAATGAGTCTTTTTACAGCTTGTTTGCAACTGATGGAAAAGGCAACATGTTTTCAAATGCACTGTTAGCAAAGAAAGATTTCTGTTTTTATACTCTGCATTACGATTTGACAATCCAGATGATCGGGTGGAAAGAAAGAAAATAGACAAATCAGCAGCAATTTCACAAATCTTTTTGCGTTTCATCGAAAACAGTCAACTTTGCTACTCTGTAGGTGCAACAGTGTGTGTCAATGAAATGCTTGTTCCTTTTCGTGGAAGTTGTGGGTTTAGAATGTACATGCCAAATAAACCGGCGAAGTATGGCCTGAAAGTCCATTACTTGTACAATGCATATATTTATTCTGGAAAAGGCAGCGACGGTCACACCCTTCCCAGCCATGAGAAAGGTCACAGTGTTCCCATACAGGCTGTTCTTCAATTGGTGAAACCCATTGAAAACACATGGAGAAATGTTACAGGTGACAACTTGTACTCATCAGAAGAACTAGTCAGTGAACTTTCAAAAAAAGGTCTCACATATGTTGGTACACTGAAAAAGAACAAAAAGGAGATCCCACAAAACTTTTTACCTAATACGAAACGTGGTGTGAAGACATCTGTTTGCGGTTTTACAGAAGACATGACTCTGGTTTTCTTCGTGCCCAAGAAGTCCAAAGCTGCAATACTGATCCCTTCTATGCAACATTCAGTAAACAATGATCCTGAATCAGGAAAACTTGAGATCTTCCTGGTTTATAACACAACAGGTGGTGTGGACTGTCCGACCAAAGGCGGAACCTCATATGAAGCGTAGAATTTCTATTGGACGCTTGCCACGAGAGTTGAGTGACACCATCAGAAGAATACCTCACTTAAAAGATGAGCCTCAGACACCAAAAGAAGAATTCGAAAATCGAAAAACTTGTGCCTTTTGCCCTCCTCGTCTGAAGAGGAAACAAGCTATCCATATGAACAGTGTGGCATTCCGATTTGTTTCTGGTGTTCCAGGAAGGTCTGCGTGAAGTGTTTGCAGATGGAAATTGACTAAAGTACGATTCAGTGGCACATGAGAACACGTATTTAGTTTTTACTTTTAATTTTAGAAGTAAAACGTGGGAAAGTTTCTCCATTCATAGACTTATGGACTGAAATATTCGCTCTACATTGCAAAGATGAATCGTAAACTGAAAGTTGACTTCGCACACAATTTATCGTAAGTCAAAGTCAAGTTGAATTTTTCCACCTAGTTATATTGCCAATTAGTTATATAATCCCTCTGATGAAAATCTGTGTTTGAGTAGAGAGCTAACTATTTGCTGTTATTTTCGTAACTCATAAAATAAAAATAAACTCAAAATTTCGCTTTGTTTTAATCCTCAAAGTGTTTAAAATACTGCATTGTTTTAAAAAAAATCAAATATCTGCAAACACCACCTCTAAGAAGTGTAATGAACGATAGGAAGTCAAGAAATTATATATATTCAGCAAAATTCTGGTTTGATATATAAAATATAAAAATCTGGTCTGTCAGACCCCTCCATAGTAATTGTGTTCCTGTGAATGACCATAGTAGTTAAGGGTTAAAAAAAAAGAATAAATACGTGAGAGCTGTTTCTTGTACACAATAGCTAGCCATTTAATTCTTGTAATGGTTACAGTATACCTAGTATAGGTTATCAGTATCTGTAGACACAATGACACACTGCAGATTGGCCGTTAATAAACTCCCTCTCTTCCCGTATGCTTGTCCTCCTCCTCCTTTGTTTCTGGTGTTCCAGGAAGGTCTGCGTGAAGTGTTTGCAGATGGAAATTGACTAAAGTACGATTCAGTGGCACATGAGAACACGTATTTAGTTTTTACTTTTAATTTTAGAAGTAAAACGTGGGAAAGTTTCTCCATTCATAGACTTATGGACTGAAATATTCGCTCTACATTGCAAAGATGAATCGTAAACTGAAAGTTGACTTCGCACACAATTTATCGTAAGTCAAAGTCAAGTTGAATTTTTCCACCTAGTTATATTGACAATTAGTTATATAATCCCTCTGATGAAAATCTGTGTTTGAGTAGAGAGCTAACTATTTGCTGTTATTTTCGTAACTGGCAGTGCAGTACACACAGCTGAGACAGAAGCCAGTACTTACATTCAAACATCCACCTGA
Organism: Schistocerca serialis cubense; assembly: GCF_023864345.2. Classification (NCBI taxonomy): domain Eukaryota; kingdom Metazoa; phylum Arthropoda; class Insecta; order Orthoptera; family Acrididae; genus Schistocerca; species Schistocerca serialis. Next base: position 929,949,490 of record NC_064639.1, read on the forward strand.
AAGTTAAATGATGCAAAAAAATATTGTGAAAGTCTTTAACTTGAAAAGTTTGACTGTACCAGAATCTAACTATAGTAGTTAACATAAATTGTCAAAAGTAGCACAAATCTTGTGTAAACAACCATTAGCTCCGACTGACTTGGGAAGCTATTACAGTATCTTAAAACATGAGAATACTGAATTACTGTTTTCTGTGTTAAATCCAATACTGTGTCAATTAAAATACTGTGTGGGCTTTAAATTTATCTCTCAGCATAAATTTAACAAACTACTAACGCAATGTATATACTTCCAAAGTTAAGAATGTTAGACAAAAAAAGAAAGCCGGTTAAGCTGCGTGACGCATTGAGAATCACTACAGCTTGTTTTGTATAAGCAAAAGCAACAGTCATACAGTAACTTCAAGATGTGTATGTACACTAATAGTGTAACAATAGCAAACAATATTTCAGTTACTTTCACTGAATACTGTAATCATTTAATTACTTTTCTGTGGTGTACACTTATAGACATAAAAACCAACAGCAGTTTCATGAGCTTTAATAAGCAATAATATAACCACTTTTACTATTACTGAAGAAAAAAATGGCTGTGAGCACTATGGGACTTAACATCTGTGGTCATCAGTCCCCTAGAACTTCGAACTACTTAAACCTAACTAACCTAAGGACATCACACACATCCATGCCCGAGGCAGGATTCGAACCTGCGACCGTAGCGGTCACGCGGTTCCAGACTGAAGCGCCTAGAACCGCACGGCCACACCGGCCGGCTAATTACTGAAGAACTGCAGTACAAAAACACTGTTGTTTTCAAATAGTCTCAACAAAGTACACCACTGCTCCGCAGAACTAAAGGACGAGGTAGATAAAGTAAGGTAACATATTAACATCTCAGAGGAAATGAACGAAAGTGCGGGAGCATGTTGCCAGAGGTCTTCCAGTAGTGCGTAGAATGCTGGAAGTCACACGGCGTGAGGTCGGCGTGACTGGAGCGACAAATGGGACTGGCATCGAAACACGTGGCACTTGAAGCAACAGGAAAAAAAACAATGTGTGTCAATCAGCGAGCGGCTACAGTGATCCGTGGTGGTGCTCTTCGGTACAACATGTCTTGGAGGCAACATATGGATGATTTCACAGGGGGAAGAGTCACTGGGTCATTGGAAGAAGGACGAAGTGTGGCGCAGGAGTTGGGTATTGTTCACAGCACTGTTTCACGTGTATGGGCAGCATCCCAAACCACACGCACTGCTGCCCTAAAAAAGCTCAACCACGGTCAACTACAGTAATAGATGACCGCTACATTGTGGAACAGACAAGAAGGGACCCATGTCAAACAGCAAGCGCCACGGAAGGGTACAAGAGAAAATACAACAGAGTCCAAAAATTGAAATTTTTCAGGAGAAGTAAAATAAACTTTCAAACGCTGAAACTCAGCTACATTTGTACCTTTTTGCTCAACAATATTTTCAAAAGTTCGTTGAAATCTTGGTTGTTTTCCCCGAAATTATAAAAGCGTGAAGAATTTATTTTACTGCCATAGTTAAGTAATGAAGTAAATAATGACTTGAAGTCAGATGGCGGTGCGAGCTGATTGAGAGCGAGAAACTGGCTATAGTTCTCCCTGGACCCCTCATCCTCACGGACCAGAATCTACAAGTCCTTGCACCTGCCTTTGGGCAGAAGAACAGACACATGGTAGAGCTGCTCACGTTCCTGAAGGTCTGGTAGTCATTGTTGTTTCGTCTGCTTCTTCCGTTGATCTTCTATCTACGCTACGAAGAATGGTCCATTATAAGGGTCTCTGTGTTCAATGGCTTTAGATTTTGCTTCGAGGAATCTTAACCGCTTTGCTGACCTAAGAATAAAAGAAAGCATTTTCTTGTATGACATAGAAGAATGAAATTTACTCCGGCCTTTAAACATGTCCTGTTCACACGAGACAACAATAAATGGACTCGGCTTGATTCTGGCCTCAACGATAACTTCTCTCCAGTTATCGGGAGTTTCAGCCTTTGCACACTTGGGGATCAATGCCACATTTTCATCTGATTTCATGAAAGAATGACCACGCACTGGATATATAGAGGTCACCTTTTCAAACTGTGACACAGTGCAAGAATTGAATGATAGTGTAGTTGTTGTTTTGTCCCCACATGAGTCGGCGATACATGAAGCGTTTGAACCTCTCTATTCAGATAATTGTAGAAAAAAATGATGGAGCGTTGACGCAACATTATTTGAGCCCTACCTTGCCACGGTCTGATAATAGGTGAACATAACTGATGAGCCAGTTCGTAAAACATGGACACTCAAAATGTAGATAGAAAACTATCCTCTGAAGTACCGCGGATGTCAGCTGTATTGTGTAATGACATACATCGAGCAAGTAACAGTCGAATCCAGAACTTCAACTGACGTTAAGGGCTTCTTAATAGTGTAGTTTTCTTAGTAACAAACAAAAATACTTAACAGAGACAGTAATATTTAAAGATGTGCGTTATGTTAATTGACGTTGGCGAATTCGGCCATGTGCTAAGTGAAGTTGACCGCTCACCCAGTAGAGGCAGAGTGGTAGCGCAGCTACTGTGGGTCAGAGGGTATGGAGGGGGAATGTTTTATTGTTTCTTCCAGTACTGAACAACGGACGGGGATGCATGACTCGTACCGATCAGCTGTTGTGTATAACATTTATGCATAATTTACTAATCTTCTTGAATATTAATGCATTTTATTTGGTAATAATCATTGATGCACAGAAACTGCTAGAACTTTTAACATTACACCACTGAGCGAATTTCGCGTATTGCTTGTAGACCACGACATCAGAGTTTTTAGTCTTCTGTCTTGACTCTTACCGGTATCGGCACTGGTACGAGGTTCAAATGGTTCAAATGGCTCTGAGCACTATGGGACTTAACTTCTGAGGTCATAAGTCCCCTAGAACTTAGAACAACTTAAACCTAACTAACCTAAGGACATCACACACATCCATGCCCGAGGCAGGATTCGAACCTGCGACCGTAGCGGTCACGGCCTAGAACCGCACGGCCACCCCGGCACTGGTACGAGGATGATGCAGTTTTGACTGCTCCCAAAAGTATGCATCATATATGTATATTGGATAGGTGTACGACGTTGAGGGACGCTGAGATTCATGTAGGCCAGTGGTTCCCAACCTGGGTATAATTACCCCCCCGAGAAGTAAAATGAAATTTTCTGTGAGGTAAAACCCAAAAAGATTTGATTATGTTTCACTCAAGAAACTAAATTATTTTTTAGAAGCATATTACTAGTTTTCAGAGAGCTGTAAAACTCTAATATTAATTATATAAGTTACCAACAATTACTTTTTCTCAATTACTAGTGTTAATGCATGATACTGTCCGATGGAGACTACGGATTCCTGACATAGTCCACTCACTGCACTCATACTTTCTGCTTTATACCACCTGTTGAAGACGGTAAAAGTGAGACATACACTATGTGATCAAAAGTATCCGACCACCCCCAAAAGCATACGTTTTTCATATTAGGTGCATTGTGCTGCCATCTACTGCCAGGTACTCCATAACAGCGACTTCAGAAGTCATTAGACATAGTGAGAGAGCAGAATTGGGCGCTCCGTGGAACTCACGGACTCAGAACGTGGTCAGGTGACTGAGTGTGACTTGTGTCATACGTCTGTACGCGAGATTTCCATACTCTTAAACATTCCTAGGCCCACTGTTTCCGATGCGATAGTGAGGTGGAAACGTGAAGGGACACGTACACCACAAAAGCGTACAGGCCGGCCACGTCTGTTGACAGACACCGCCGACAGTTGAAGAGGGTCGTAATGTGTAATAGGCAGACATCTATCCAGACCATCACATAGGAATTCCAAATTGCATCAGGATCCACTGCAAGTACTATGACAGTTAGTTGGCAGATGAGAAAACTTGGATTTCATGGTCGAATGGCTGCTCATAAGCCACACATCACGCCAGTAAATGCCAAACGACGCCTCGCTTGTTGTAAGAAGCGTAAAAAATGGCTCTGAGCACTATGGGACTTAACTTCTATGGTCATCAGTCCCCTATAACTTAGAACTACTTAAATCTAACTAACCTAAGGACATCACACAACACCCAGCCATCACGAGGCAGAGAAAATCCCTGACCCCGCCGGGAATCGAACCCGGGAACCCGGGCGTGGGAAGCGTAAGAAGCGTAAACATTGGACGATTGAATAGTGGAAAAATGTTGTGTAGAATGACGAATCACGGTACACAATGTGGCGATGCGATGGCAGGGTGTGGGTATGGCGAATGCCCAGTGACCGTCATCTGCCATCGTGCGTAGTGCCCTCAGTAAAATTCGGAGGCGCTGGGGTTATTGTGTGGTCGTGTTTTTCATGGAGGGGTCTTGCTCCACTTGTTTTACGTGGCACTATCACGTGCCTACATTGATGTTTTAAGCACCTTCTGGCTTCCCACTGTTGAAGAGCAATTCGGGGATGGCGATTGCATCTTTCAACACGATCGAGCACCTGTTCATAATGCACGGCCTGTGGCGGAGTGGTTACACGACAATAACATCCTTGTAATGGACTAGTCTACACAGTGTCCTGGCCTGAATCCTATAGAACACCTTTGGGATGTTTTGGAACGCCGACTTCGTTCAAAAAATGGTTCAAATGGCTCTGAGCACTATGGGACTTCTGAGGTCATCAGTCCCCTAGAACTTAGAACTACTTAAATCCAACTAACCTAAGAACATCACATACATCCATGCCCGAGGCAGGATTCGAACCTGCGACCATAGCGGTCGCACGGCCGACTTCGTGCCCGGCCTCACCGACCGACATCGATACCTCTCCTCAGTGCAGCACTCCGTGAAGAATGGGCTGCCATTCCCCAAGAAACCTTCCAGCACCTGATTGAACGTATGCCTACGAGAGTGGAAGCTCTCATCAAGGCTAATGGTGGGCCAAAACCATATTGAATCCCAGCATTACCGATGGAGGGCGCCACGAACTTTTCAGCCAGTTGTCCGGATACTTTTGATCACATAGTGTATATACAACAATAACTAAATGTCGCATGTAAATGTCTTCTACAAGTTGCAAATAGTTGTTGGAATAGACAAGAAATTCCTTCATTACTCACTTTAAAGCAGATAAATGAACTAACTGGCAGTACGACACAACTGTAACTATAGTACACAGTATTGTTACTATTAGAGTAGTAGGACACAAAGCACTGGCAGTCTGAAATCTTGCAGTTTCAGTCAGTTCAGACATAAGGAATCCAGCAATCAAGTGATTTACAAACATATATTGATTGGTTGATCTGGGGAAGCGAATCAAACAGCGAGATCATCAGTCCCATCGGATAGGAAAGGATGGGGAAGGAAATCGACAGTGCCCTTCCAAAGGAACCATCCTGGTATTTGGCCGAAGCGACTTAGGGAAAGCACCAAACAGACAGTACAGTCATTTTGAGGTGTTGCAGAGTATAGTGTATATTTTAACTTGGTTGATTTTAAATGGTGGTACAACAGAGTACAGGTGAAGCGAGCGCTGCTGGGGAGAGGAGTGGTGCATGCTAAGAAACAAGTGTCTTCCCTCACTGTGGACAGTAAGGTTTCTTGTCTGAGGAGGAGGTGTAGACAACACAAACGATGCACTGCGAATTGCTTTATCATGCGTTCAACACACACACACACACACACACACACACACACACACACACAAATGCAAGCGCGGGCGCTCGCGTAATGTTACAGACAACAGTCAAGAACACTCATTTGGGCTAATACTTTGTTTACATGTTTACTCTATCGAGAGTGGCATTGTCTAGGCAGTTTATTATACGCGGCATGCCGTGTCGGCTCATCATACTGCCGTCAAGCGGTCGGCAAAATGTTTATGGTCAGTCTTTTCGGCTCTTATCTTTAACATTACATACTACAACTAGACCATCTGTGTCTCAGTTTCGGCACAACTCGGCAAACTGAAGATGTTCAAGAAATGAAACCGGTTGTAACAGAGTACATGTGTAAAAATATAGCTGAGGTGGTTTTCATTAATCATTAACGTTAATGAGGTGGTTTTCATTACTCATTAGCGTTATTGTCAGCTGTGGGCTCAACATGATCCACATTATCATTACCAATTGTCTCACTGACTCATTAATTCGTGCCTTAATAAAACACAAAAACCAAATATAATTCTTCTTTAAGCCAGCCGGGGTGGCCCAACGGTTCTAGGCCCAACAGTCTGGAACCGCGCGACCGTTGTGGTCGCAGGTTCGAATCCTGCCTCGGGCGTGGATGTGTGTGATGTCCTCAGGTCAGTTAGGTTTAAGTTCTAGGGGGCTGATGACCTCAGAAGTTTAGTCACATAGTGCTCAGAGCCATTTGAACCATTTTTGAACCATTCTTCTTTCTGAATTTTAAAAATCAAAGAGTTCGAAGAAAATTCTTCTTCATTCTAAAGTTTAGGTAGGCGCTAAAGCTAATTAAGTGGTGGTAGAGCAGAGGGATGGATGGGGGGGTGGGGGGGGGGGGGAGGGCAGCGGAGGGGCAATGGTCGGAGAAAGGTTGGGAACCACTGATGTAGGGCCTAATACACTGTGGATGGATTTTTTGAATGATTAAAATTAAGGTAAATAAACGTATACGCATTTCTCTTTTGTATCTACTGAGCTGAATACAATTATTGTACAAAGAAGTTCTTTTGTTGAAGTTAGTATTGTGGCGTTCCCGAGTTTGTGATCCAAGGAACTGCGAGAAAAAAAATTAGAAGGTCACTTATGAATATTTTATCCTCATGGGCTGCACTGATTGATCCAATAATAAAAGTGTCTGCAACTCGGTGTGGTTGTTCAAAATGGTTCAAATGGCTCTGAGCACTATGGGACTTAACATCTATGGTCATCAGTCCCCTAGAACTTAGAACTACTTAAACCTAACTAACCTAAGGACATCACACAACACCCAGTCATCACGAGGCAGAGAAAATCCCTGACCCCGCCGGGAATCGAACCCGGGAACCCGCGCGCGGGAGGCGAGAACGCTACCGCACGACCACGAGCTGCGGACGGTGTGGTTGTCATTTATATTTCCAGCTCCTCATTATTTTCATCCACAGTTATTCTTATGCTTATTAATGACTCACATTTTGTCACAGAACATGGATTCGTGAATGTGCGTTCCAGAGGCAGTTAATCTTCAACGATATTTATTTCTAGCAAGGAACATAAAAAGGCCGTTGTAATACAACGCAATGAGTAGGAAGTAAACATTTACGTCGTGTTTCATGTTGCATAATGCATCTAAGTAGAAGTACAATTACTGCTATTTAGAATTAATCGTCCGTTTACACATACATCACAACAATACTTCGTCAGGCAACTACAATGTCAGAACTTTGGAGTTTGAAGGCAGCAGCAAATTGAAATAGAGAACAGTCTACACAAAGTATTCCGAACGGCGTCGACTTTTAACGATTACTAGTGGGGCGGGTGGCAGACTTGCCACGCCATTACTGTAGACAGTTTGTTGAGGGCTCAAAACATACGAATTTATGAATGTTAGCTATTAATTATAAGATCGGTACTTACGCAACCCCACAAAGTCAATATTGGCTCCTGAGCGAAGATGTTTGACGACAACTGATATGAACATTCCAAGAATATTTCTAGCAGCGAACAGCATTATCTAATAACACAGCGCAACGATACTGGGCGTGATGTTGGTTCCGATCCACAAAACAGTTGTTTACCAGGTCTTATCAAAGTGCATCCTGCAGCACGGCGCAGACCGAGGTAGAAGGCAGAAAATGCTGTGTTAAATGATAACTCTAACAGCTACAAAGTAGACGTGATAGGAGATGGTGTGAAGTAGCAGAGGTACCAGTATGTTTTAAGGTATTTCGGTCACTCTTTGAGATTAAACCTTTCCATGTAGACGCAATTAAAACATCTTTAAGAAAAACTGGCAAGTCACCAGTTGATAGACGAGGAAATCACACTAATCTACCTCATAAGCCCGCCGAGTAGACATGTGAAGCAGTAATGCAGTTTTTTTTGTGCCTCAAAAGGAAGACAAGCATATTACCATTTAAAAGACTACAAAAAAGTGTATCTTCCTGAAGAGTTAAATGTCGAGAAACTTCTTTCAATTTTTTGACACATTTTTTGTGTCAAAGTTCTACATCACGAATATTTTATTGGGGCCGCCTGTGGTCCGCTGGCTGCTCTTTGACGACCACTGATTCAAATTGTCTACATCGGCAGTCAGTTCCAGTTTCAAATGAAGAGGCTCGTAGCTTTTTTTCCGACACGACTAAAACGACCGTATGTTTTGTGTTCTTTCGTTGATTTTGTATCACTAGCACGTACTTTCTTCACTTAAAGGCAGTTGAAATTCATAGTCTAACACAATTCCAACAAAAATTCAAGCTGTTGTGTTAAAACTATTAACCAAGAAACACAATACACGCACTATGTGAATCAAATGAGTCAGAAGCTAAATCTCAAACACAGCGACGAAAGATCGAGAGTCAGAACACTCAACGGGTTGCGCCGATTGCAGCTCAGATGGACTGTGTTGCTCACTATCGTAATACAGATGGACTCTGTTGTTTTTTCCATTGCATACAATGTTTTTAACCGTCTGTAACTTGGACAGTGTGGTGTTTTCCTTTGTACTATTTAGCACAATGAAAAAGCTGACTGAGAACCGCACAGTGGTACCAATACCTCATTTTTTTTACATTTTGTTGTTTCTTCCCCGTATCCTCCAAAAGCAACCACATTTAACAGGAATGCAAGGCACCTAATCTCACACACCACGGTGGCAGGAAACTGCATGGGGTTGTCTCTTTGCCCGACGACCACTACACTGTGTTTCACTGATACCTGCGCATTGGCAGCACCATTTGTGATGGTGTCAAGAGCATAGGAACTGAGCCAACGAGGAGAGGGAATGGATGAGAGCAGATTCAGTCCGATTAGTAATTCTGGACGTATCCTTGTGTGTTGAGAGGTAGGAACACTTAATGAACCCTGGTACACAGTCGAACATGATCGTTTTGGTGACTCAGGTGTTGTAATGTGGGAGGGATAATGTTGCATGGGCGTACTGACCTCCAAATCTCTACGTTATTACGCTCACAGGTCAGCGTTATTGTCACACTGTACTCCTTATCTGTGTGGGTCTTTTCAAGTGTGCATTAAGCCCAGACTTCATTTTTATGGATGACAATGCGCGACAGCATCGAACAGTGCAGGTGTATGCGGCGAATGGACTGGTCTGCCCATTTCCCCAATTTACATCTATATCTGCATAGATAATGTGCAAGCCACCGTACGGTGCGCGGCGGAGGGTATCCTGTACCTCTACTAGTCATTTCCTTTCTTGTTCCACTCGCAAATAGAGCGTGGGAAAATCGACTGTCTATTTGTTCCGTATGAGACCTAATTCCTCTATCTTATCTTCGTGGTCCTTACAAGCAGTGTATGTTGGCGGCAGTAAAATCGTTGGGCAGTCAGCTTCAGATGCCGGTTCTCTAAACTTTCTCAATAGTGTTTCTCGAAAAAACCGTCACCTACCCTCCAGTGATATCCATTTGAGTTGTAGAAGCATTTCTGAAGTTCTTACTTCTTGTTTGAACTAACCAGTAATAAAATCTAGCAGCCCATCTCTGAAATGCTTAGATGTCTTCCTTCAATCCGAGCTGGTACGGATTCCAAACACTCGAGCAGTGCTCAAGAATAGGTCGCACCAGCGTCCTGTATGCGGTCTCCTTTACAGGTGAACTTCCCTTTCCTAAAATTCTCCCAGTAAACCGAAGTCGATCATTAACCTTCCCTACCACAGTTCTCACATACTCGTTCCACCTCATATCGCTTCGCCACGTTACGCCCAGATATTTCAACGACTTGACGGTATCAACTAGGACACTAGTAATACTCTAACCGAACATTACGAGTTTGATGTTCCTACTCATCCGCATTAACTTACATTTTTCCACATTCATCACGGCAACTGGAAATTTTGTCTAATTCGTCTTGTACCTTCCTGCAGTCATTCAAGATCGACACCTTGCCCTACACCACGGCAAACAACCGCAGATTTCTGCCCACCCTGTCTGCCAAATCATATAGAGAAAAACAGCAGTCTTTGCACACTTCCTTGAACAGTTCCGACGATACGCTTGTCTCTGATGAATACTCGCCGTCGAGGACAACAGACTGGGTCCTGTTATTTAAAAAGTCTTCGAGCCACTCACATATCTGTGAATTTATTCCATATGCTCTTCTCTTCATTAACAGTCTGCAATGGAACACCGTGTCAAATGCTTTCCGGAATTCTAGAAATATGGAATTTGCCTGTTTCTCTTCACCCATAGTTCTCAGTATATCATGTGAGAAAAGGGCAAGCTGAGTTTCTCTCGAGCGATGCTTTCTAAAACCATGCTGATTAGTAGACTTAAGTTTCTTAGTCTCAAGAAGGTTACTATATTCGAACTGAGAATATGTTCAAGGATTCTGCAGCAAACAGAAGTTAGGGATATTGGTTTGTAATTTGGCTGGTCTGTTCTTTTACCCTTCTTATATACTGGAGTCACCTGCGCTTTTTTCTAGCCACTTGGGTCTTATGTCTCGTTGTGCACATATGGGATGCGTTGGGGAAACGTCTTGCAGCCCATCAATGACCACAGCCGCGCTAGTGGAGGAATGGAACGCCATACCAGGAGACCTCCTCACCGATCTCGTGTCCAGAATGAGAGCGCATTGCAGAGCATGCACGGCAGTTCGTGGTGATCACATATACATTATGAACCATGACCCGTCTTCTGTAGTGTCCAGGGGACCATCATAAATCATGGTGACTCCAGTGTAGTTATTGTCTTTGAATAAAAGTGTAATTTCTGTTCGTTTCATTGTATATTTCTTTCATTTACCTGCTGCAATATACTGAAGCAGTCCTATCTATGTATTGTCCAAGATTTAGCTAGCTATGCTGCTTGGCTGGAACACATCATGCGAAAGCCACTTTCGTCTTTAAGTTTTGCACACATTACCGGTCCTCTTAATAATCCTACGCAAAAATATCGACATTCTGTATGGCTAAAGGCCTTTGATATCTGAACCAGCTCCTACAAAACATCTAAAGGTAATCATTTAGAAAATGCACACAAACTCAATGACTGTGAAGCAGTGCTAATGATCATTTCATTAATTAAGCAAATACAGTTCTTTGCAGTCACCAACTAAGCTACATAAAGTGAAAGGATTGAGAGGGTAATTTTTAGTCATTAGTAAACACTTAAATTCTTTATTATGTATATTTTTCACAATTAGGACAAATTTTAATCTGCGCTCTGCTATTAAAGTAATACCTACAATTTTTCGATCTTGCCCTTTGTTGGTTATCGTCGATGATATATGATATATGTGCTCAGTTTGTAGCTGCTCTTAGATATGGCTCCATATTATATGAATACATATTATGTACTTGTATGCACGTTATTTTCTTTAAGTGTCGTTACATGCATGAATACTCCGGTTGCTGTACGTGATGTAGACACTAAGGTAATTGGTATTTACAGCAGAAAACCTCGACAAAACATTTGTTCCAATATTCTTCTTGCCTCGCTTTGTATATTAGCCCCAATCTTACGAGAGCACACGTCTTTAGCTTGCGATACTTAGACCTTAATTGTCTCAGAATCGCAGAAGCGGATTTGGATTCATGAAACCATAAACAACACCGCGCACTCTCCGCACTGTTCTATGACTCTGAAGTCTGTTGGAATAAATCGTACGTGCTACCTGATGGGAACGTTGGGAACTAACAGTGTTAGGCGGGAATAAAACGTGAAAATATGCTGCATTCAGTGCTGAATACACGGTAGAGGTTGTGTCTGTGACTCTGAACGATCTTGTGTGCGCACTAACTTTTCACGCCCTGCACGTCATTTTTCCTTCCCTGACAGTGATCAGGATGAGATTATACAGAGTGTTTATAAATTAGTTATACAAAGACAACCTTTAATTGCAGAAAGGTAAATAACTTACAGAAATGTTTCATAAAGCACTGAATGCAAGATATCTTTGAGCTTTATTCCCTCCTAGCACTGTTAATTCCCGACATTCCTGAAAGGTGGCATGCACGAACGAGTTATTCCAACAGTCCTCATGAAGTCGTGTAATAGTGGAGTGCATGCACAGTGTTGTTTCTGGTTTCATGAATCCAAAAATGGGCCGGCCGCTGTGGTCTAGCGGTTCTAGGCGCTCAGTCCGGAACCGCGCGACTGCTACGGTCGCAGGTTCGAATCCTGCCTCGGACATGGATGTGTGTGATGTCCTTAGCTTAGTTAGGTTTAAGTAGTTCTAAGTTCTAGGAGACTGATGACCACAGATGTTAAGTCCCATAGTGCTCAGAGCCCATTTCCAAAAATGGTTCAAATGGCTCTGAGCACTATGGGACTTAACATCTATGGTCATCAGTCCCCTCGAACTTAGAACTACTTAAACCTAACTAACCTAAGGACATCACACAACACCCAGTCATCACGAGGCAGAGAAAATGCCTGACCCCGCCGGGAATCGAACCCGGGAACCCGGGCGCGGGAAGCGAGAACGCTACCGCACGACCACGAGCTGCGGTCTCATGAATCCAAATATGCCGCTACAGTTCAGGGATAGTTCAGGACTAAATGTCGCAAGTCAAGTACAATGGTTCTAATGAAACTGCCTGCGTATCACATAGGACACCGGGTCCGGGTCGGCCAGCAGTCCCTGATACAGCAATTCAACAGTATCGGCAGCCTTACATTCGTAGTTGGTTGGTTAGTTTGTGGGGGTTGAAGAGACCAGAGTACAAAGGTCATCGGTCCCTACATTCTTAGTCCAGGCACACGAACGAGACGTGTCACCTTACCATTAAATATGCCGATCTTGTTCAACTGCCGCGTCAGAGACTGCTGGCCGATCCTGACCCAGCGTCCTATGTGATACACAGCCAGTTTCTACATTTACATCTACATCTACATTTATACTCCGCAAGCCACCCAACGGTGTGTGGCGGAGGGCACTTTACGTGCCACTGTCATTACCTCCCTTTCCTGTTCCAGTCGCGTATGGTTCGCAGGAAGAACGACTGCCGGAAAGCCTCCGTGCGCGCTCGAATCTCTCTAATTTTACATTCGTGATCTCCTCGGGAGGTATAAGTAGGGGGAAGCAATATATTCGATACCTCATCCAGAAACGCACCCTCTCGAAACCTGTACAGCAAGCTACACCGCGATGCAGAGCGCCTCCCTTGCAGAGTCTGCCACTTGATTTTGCTAAACATCTCCGTAACGCTATCACGCTTACCAAATAACCCTGTGACAAAACGCGCCGCTCTTCTTTGGATCTTCTCTATCTCCTCTGTCAACCCGACCTGGTACGGATCCCACATTGATGAGCAATACTCAAGTATAGGTCGAACGAGTGTTTTGTAAGCCACTTCCTTTGTTGATGGACTACATTTTCTGAGGACTCTCCCAATGAATCTCAACCTGACACCCGCCTTACCAGCAATTAATTTTATATGATCATTCCACTTCAAATCGTTCCAAACGCACACTCCCAGACATTTTACAGAAGTAACTGCTACCAGTGTTTGTTCCGATATCATATAATCATACAATAAAGGATCCTTGTTTCTATGTATTCGCAATACATTACATTTGTCTATGTTGACGGTCAGTTGCCACTCCCTGCACCAAGTGCCTATCCGCTGCAGATCTTCCTGCATTTCGCTGCAATTTTCTAATGCTGCAACTTCTCTGTATACTACAGCATCATCCGCGAAAAGCCGCATGGAACTTCTGACACTATCTACTAGGTCATTTATATATATTATATATATAGGTCATTTACATATATTATTTTGGTGAAATAATTGTACCATTTCATAACTATTTGTCTTTGAGGTTGTCTTGGCTTGCGATACTTAGTCCTGAATTGTCTCTGAACTGCAGTAGCGGACCTGGCTTCATGAAACAACAAACAGCACTGCGCACGCTCCGCACTGTCCTACGACTCCAAGATGACCGTTAGAATAACTCAATCGTGCATACCCTCTAGCGGGGACGTAGGGCTCTAACAGTGCTAAGCGGGAATGAAACTTGAAGATATACTGCATTCAGTGCTGTATCAAACGTCACTTTCAGGTAATTACCCTTTTCGCAACGAAAGGTTACTTTTGTACAACTAATTTATAAACACCCTGTGCAACACTTTGTAGATTATCAATCTCCTTCACTTATTTCTATACAGTTCTGTTGCCACAAATAAAACAGTGTATAATTTATCACTTACACATAATTTAAAGTTTACACAAAATAGCTTAACAAAAAAATTATAAAAGTACACAATAAAAAGGGAATATATTTTGTTGTAATGTTAGTGGTTAAATAGCGTGGATTCGTTACAGAGCCATTTTCACATTTGTGAAGATACTCCATGAAATCATGTCAGTCGATGGTGTTACACAATATTGAACGCTGTCCAGGCATCAAGAAAGAAAGAATCTTCCTATCCTCCTGCATCTATCGCTAGCAATATACGGGGGCTTGCTGACAAGTAATACTTCTGAATTTTAATGTGAAACCTCTTAAAGTTTTTTAATAAAACGTTATGAATATTCTACATCTTCATTCTTCTTGTCTACATATTTGACGGAGTGAGATGGCGCAGTGGTTGGCATATAAGACTCGGATTCGCGACGACGACGATTCAAACCCGTGTCTGGCCATCCTGATTTAAGTTTTCCTCGATTTCCCTAAACCGCTTCAGGGAAATGCCGGGATGGTTCTCTTGAAAGGGCACGGCCGACTTTCTTCCCCATCCTTCCCTAATCCGATGGGACCGATGACCTCGCTGTTTAGTCCCCTCCCCCAAAACAACCAACCAACTTACATATTTGCAGCCTCATGCTGCCGGAGGACTTCGACCTGTAGCGTGTAACATAGCGGTGTGTAACGTAACTACGCTCATGCTTATAAATTAAGAATAATTGCAGAATGTGGTCCCACACAACGTGGCACTACACAAAACTGGCGCTAATAGCATGGGCACTTAGGGAACACACACGACACAGATCTGTAAGTCCACGGTATTGGTGATACATTGAGAAAACCGTCCCGAAACAAATGTGCTACAAAACACCACTGTTTCCTGCGGATGTACCCCGACATCAATATGGAATATGATCACCATGCACACGTACACAGGCCGCACAACGAGTTGGCATACTCTGGATCAGGTGGTCGAGCAGCTGCTGGGGTATAGCCTCCCATTCTTGCACCAGTGCCTGTCGGAGCGCCTGAAGTGTCCTAGGGGTTTGAAGACGTGCAGCGATACGTCGACCGAGAGCATCTCAGACGTGCTCGATGGGGTTTAGGTCTGGAGAACAGGCAGGCCACTCCATTCGCCTGATATCTTCTGTTTCAAGGTACTACTCCACGATAGCAGCTCGGTGGGGCCGTGCGTTATCATCCATCAGGAGGAAGGTGGGACCCATGCACCCATGAAATGGCGGATATACTGCTGGAAAATGACGTCCCGATACACCTGACCGAGCAAGGCTACCTGCAGCACTCCGTGGCCGTCTGCGGGCACTGATGGTGAGATATCTGTCTTCTTGTGATGTTGTACTCTGTGGACGTCCCGTACTGTGGCACCTGGACACGTTTCCTGTCTGCTGGAATCGTTGCCATAATCTTGAGATCACGCTTTGTGACACATGGAGGGCCCGTGCTACGACCTGCTATCTTTGACCAGCCTCCAGTCGCCCTAGTATTCTACCCCTCATAACGTCATCAATATGTGTTCTTTGAGTCATTTTCAACACAGAGTCAAAATTGGAACGTCTGAAAACGTCTGCACACTTACTCGCTGCACCGTACTCTGACATGCACTGACACGCCTCTGCGTATGTGGACTGCTGCCAGCGCCACCGTGCGACGACCGCAGGTCAAATGCACCGCATAGTCATACCCCGAGGTGATTTAAACCCGCAAACCGCCCACCAGAGCGTTGTTTCGCCATGTATCAGCATTATCCTTAATTTATGAGTATGAGTGTATGTTGGTGCGTGAGGAACAGCGTGGTGTAATCGAGTTTCGAATTCGAAGAGTTCGTCCACTCATGGTGTAGCTTCTTCAAGCATGACATTGCCAGACCACACACGGGCGCTGCGACATCCGCAGCAATCCCGCGCCTTGCATTCACTGACATCGGTCGTCCTCCATACAGTCCCGACTCGGTCCTAGCCGATTGTCATGTTTCCAAAACTTAAAGAACACCTTCGAGAGTTTCACTTTGAGAGTGATGAAGCGGTGCAAGCAGACACGAGGTTGTGTCTTCGTTAACAAAGTTAAATGTTCTATAGTGACTCTTATCAACAAGGTGGTCTTTGATCAAATCTTCTCGGGCTTCCATCTGGGGAGCTGCGTCGAAAATGGTGAGAATGACACTCATCGAAACGTCGCGGATTTTCGATGCAGCTACTCAGATGGAAGCCCGAGAAGATTTCATCAGCATTGTACACCGATAAAGCCTACATTCACATATAAAGTGGTCTTTAGTTGGGAGAAATGAGTTCGTCGCCAGGGCGACTTTCGTTGAGAGATAAATACGTAGACATAAAGAATAAAGATGTAGAATGTTAATAATGTTTGTTTTATTTAAAAAGTGTTAAGAGTTTTCACATAAAAATTTCAGAGGTATTACTTTTCAGCACGCTCAGAGTAATGTTTGCTGAACCCATGTCGATTGTCCGAGAAAGCTTCTTTTCTTGTAGGAAAGACAAAATGTTCGAGCTAAAGATATGCTCTCGTATCGTCAAAACAAATAATATTAGGGATAATAACCTGTAATTCTGTGCATTATTTATTGTAACCCTTTTCATAAACAGTAACGCAGACATTGATTAAACTACAACAAAGTCCAGGTTCACAAAAAAGTGTCTTTGTGATGACATTTTAGCGCCTGGATGGCGTAGAAAATTCCTTTGTAATCGTGTTATAAACTGAAGCACGCAATGCTTGCTGTAGTAATTTATTACCCAGATGCGTAACGGCCTTCACAACGAGGAAACAAAAGTCATGGGATACCTCCTGATATCGCGCCGGACCTCATTTTGCCCGGAGTAGTGCAGCAGCTCAACGTGGCATGGACGCAACAAGTCATTGGAAATCCCTTGCAGAAATACTGAGCCATGCTGCCTCTATAGCCGTCCATAATTGCGAAAGTGCTGCCAGTGCAGGATTTTGTTCACGAACTAATCTCCCGTTAATATCCCATAAATGCTCGAAGGGGCTCATGTCGGGCAATCTGGGCGGCCAAACCACTCGTTCCAACTGTCCAGAACGTTCTTCAAACCAATCGCGAACACCTGTCGTACGATGACATGGCGCATTGTCATCCATAAAAATACCGTCGTCCCTTCGGAACATGACGGCCATGCTGCAAATGGAGGTCTCCAAGTAGCAGAACATCTAGAGGACCCACTCCAGTCTGTGTAAACACAATCCACACCATTACGGAGCAACCACCGTATTGCACAGTGCCTTGTTGACACTTTGGGTCCATGGCTTCGTGGGGTCTGCACCTCACTCTAACCGTACCATAAGCTCTTACCAACTTTAATCGGGACTCGTCTGAGCAGGTCACAGTTTTCCAGTCGTCTGCGGTCCAACCGATATGGTCATGGGTCCAGGAGAGGCGCTACAGGCGATGTCGTGACGTTAGCTAGGGCACTCGCGTCAGTCGTCTGCTTCCACTGCCCATTAACGCCAAATTTCACCGCACTATCCTAATGGATCCGTTCGTCGTACATCCATCATTGATTTCTGAGGTGATTTCAGGCAGCTTCGCTTATCTAACACCTCTGACAACTCAATGCAAACGCCGCTGTTCTCGGTCGTTAAGTGAAGGTCGTATGCATTGTTCACAGTGAGAGGTAATGCCTGAAACTACGTATTCCTGGTGGTGTGGGTCTCCGAATATTGAATTCCCTAGCGATTTCCGCAATGGAATGTCCTGTGCGTATAGCTTCAACTATCATTCCGCGTTTGATGTCTGTTAATTCCCGTTGTCCGGTCATAATCACGTCGGAAATCTTTCCACGTGACTCACCTACGTACAAATGACAGCTCCACCAATTCACTGCCCTTTTATACTTTGTGTGCGCGATACTACCGTCATCTGTATATGTGCATACCGCTATCCCAAGACTTTTGTCACCTCAGTGTATATTGAAGGCCTGTGAACTGAATTTTTTCCTTTGAACAATACAGTTTTTTTACATACGATACTTACGGATTCTAGATTGTTTACGTCATAGGTTTCGCATAAAATATTACATGTCTCTCTTGCCAAAACCTACTTTTTTCTATTCTATAAATCTTTATTAAACTAATGTTTATATACTTGGAGTGGAAAATAAACTCACGAACAATCTTATTTCATTTCAGTATTTCTCAGTCTGAAAAATTTCGACTATTTTACCATTTTCACACGTACGCGTAAGTAGAACACATCAGAACGGGAGAACGTGGGCCAGAGCTCTACAGTTCATCAATTCAAACATGTGACTACATAATTGTAGGAGATTAGTTTGGACTTCGAAGGCCTGATGACAAATGCGAAATTGCATAGTAATGGAACCAAAGTAAAAAGAGTTTTACTTCATCCATTGTTTGGTTACGTTTGTTACAGCACGGCTGTCACTTGTGGAAACTCTTGTCCTAACGGCGGGACTGATTGTTTGCGGCGATGTCGCTGAATTCTTATTTAAATGTTATTGCCAAGGCCGCAGAAAAAATGCAGAGTTTATTTTTTAAAAAAAGGAACAGGTCAGTGACATAACGTAAGGAGTGGGCGGAATAAAGTGCTAATCCTTAGTTAAGTATCATACTGATATGTTAATATAAGAATGGTCATATAGTCGAGATGCATTTGCGAGAAATAAATTACATAAGAATAATTTACATAATACGTATATATCTCTGTTGTCGATGTATGTATAAATATTCAGCGCTCTTCAGCATGGCCTCTGAAACAGAAAGGACGCGGGGATCTGGCAGTGGTAAGCCGCCAAGCCAACACTCGGCGCAAAATTTCACAATTTATTTCACACTATTCGCTTTACGTAAGGCTCTCGCTGCTAACCTGAGTATACTTGATTATTAAATAAAACACTCGTTAGGTAATTATTGAATAGTTTAAAATCACCAACAAATAAATGAGACACCTTAAAGATCGAAATGCTTTCGCTTAAACGGATATCTGTGCCTCACCGTTCAGTTACTCAAAACTCGTATTTGGCAAGATACCAACAAATAGAGTTAGTTGCAATCCGCAGCTTTATTAGATGATGAAAATAATTAGAATACCAAAACGGTAGGACAATAGCCGAGGATGAATTGAAAGACTCATCTTGAAAAACTTGGTTATTTACATTCACCACAGGTCTCAACAGGCCTTCCCACCAGATTCAGACACGTATGATGAAAAATTAAGATTAAGACCTCTAAAACAGAAAGAAACAATCTTACCACGCATGACATAACATCTTAAAATAATCACAGATAATTCACACTAAGGTACCAGAGCTGCAAGTTTTTTCATAAATCAACAACATAAATCAATTTACCATATCACTATTCCAGTAAGTTGGTTGACCACACGGACCCTTTGGCCCAGTAGCACACATTTGAACCGAGCTCCAGCTAACACTTAGGTCACACAACCTGGGAAATTTATTCTTAACTGTCTTAGTTAAATAAATTCAGCCCCAGTGACAACACATATCAACAAAACACACCACAATAAAAAAAAACTTTACCACAGTTAACAGCCGCTGGCGCACCAATAAGAGAGTCGTATCTCCTCTGCTGCCGCTGTCGCTGTTGAAGTCCCCAGAGATCTCCCCCCAACCCCCATGGGGAGGTGGAGCACTGGGAAAGGAGGTAGTTAAGACCAGTCTGCCTCTTTTAGCATGCGCCATGGCTGGCTAGCAATTAGGGCACGGCTGGACCGTTTCTCAGTAAGCAAGGAAAGAATGTGTGATGATAGTGACCTCACCTCACTGAATGTCTTGGCTAAGATTGGGCAGAGGTTAGTGAGAGCTGCGATAGCTGGTGCCAGTGTGAAGGTGTGTGGGTGCAGCGCGATGGGGGAGGGGGGAGTGGCGACATCAGCATCCAAAGGAATGGTAGCTGGCGATCGTGGCGTTCTATGGGCCGTAATGGTGAGAAAATCCTCAGTCGGAAAACTGGATATAATCACGGCTGAATCTGCGTCACTCAGGAATTTGTAACTGTGAGTGAAATGTCTGGCGATAAAGTTGTTGTCGACTTTACATTCTTTGTGCTTCTCTTCAACCACAAGGAAGTTATCTACTGGCTTTACCTGGATGGCATCCGACAGTAATTTCTGTATGTCAAGTTTTACTATGAACTTTTTGTTGGAGTTTGGAGCTCGTGATGCAACATCGGGTTCTGGAATGATGTACATGGTAGTGTTGGTCTGCTGATCGTGCACGTCATCGGCAGGAGCGACGTCATACAAAATTCATGCAGGTTTTAGGTGGTTGGCAGCCATGGTTGTATACTTCCCATGCTGCAATATATCGCAAGTATTGTTACCCTGTTTGACGGCTTTGTGTGGCCCAGAGTAAGGCGGCCTCAAGTGCTGGTTGGATTGTGTCATCATAAAGCATGGTGTAGTCACAGTCCGCCAGTGCTTTATGGACAAAAGCTTTCGGTGCGCTGAGCGCCTGTAGTGGTGGTATCCAAGCAGTGTGAGGTGTTGTTTAACTCGTTTTACGAGAGTGAGGAGCTCTATGGTCTCTCACAGTTGTACGGGTATCACAAAGTCTGCAGGCAATGACGAGCTGCCTTGTAGAACCTCTGCTAGGGAGGCATGGAGATCTGCTTCATAAGTGGAGCATACATCTGTCAGCATCGAAGGTAATGACTGAGTCGAGTGGCCACCATGACATTTGAGAGCAGCCTTCAGTGCATGGTGCCACCATTGCACTAATCCGTTGCTTTGCAGATGGTGAGCCATTATGCGATAACGCCTTATGCACTAAAGGTTACACATTCATTAACTAATGTCCTCGGTAAGTGGTGATAGCGATTAGCCAGTAGAAGCATGGTATCCATTCATCAACAAATGGTCTTGCCGCCGTGTCCACTGTTACGTCCTTCAGGGATGTGGCTTCCACCCAGTGCATCACATGGTTGATACGGACAGAATGTAACAAAAACCCTCAGGCTCTGGGAGAGCCCCATGAGATCGAGATGGATGTGATGAAATCGGGTCCTGAGGATCTTGTATCTACTGAGTGGTGGCTGCGAGTGTTGACCAATTTTGATGCGCTGACAAGCTGTACACATCTGCAGCCAGCAGTCTTTTTTGATATTAGGCCACACGGAACTGTCTGAGTCACGTTGATGGGCATATACTAGGTGAGACAGATTGTGTACTTGATCAGATATGGCCTTTCTCATGCATGTAGGTACAAGAGGTGGGATCCGGATTTAATATCAAAAAATACTTGCGTAGTGGATCAAGGGAATCAATGTCGTTCTATATGTAAGGTAGCTATAGTATCGTGAAGGAGGTCTGTAATTTGTTTGTCATGCAGATGTGCCTCTGCTAATTTGTCATGGTCAATATGCAAGGGAAAGGCGTTTATTCTTGACAAATAATCTGTACAACGTTGTCCACTCCATGGAGGTGTCTGACATCTGCTGTGAATTGTGATATATGGCCCAGATGGTGGGACAGTTTGTGGCACGAGTCTTTCAATGGGTTCCGTATAGAGTCTGCCAAAGACTGGTGGTCGGTGTTAATAATGAGAGGCCTACACTCAACGTCGTCTTTTCGCTACCGTCTCAAACGATGCCAACAGTTCCCTACCACAGGTCGACCACTTGCGTTGAGAGTCTGTCACCTTGCGAGGAAAGAAACAAACTGGTTATTGTGTGCCCGTCACTTCCTGCTGCAGCACTACTCTTATGGCGAAGTCGCTCACATCTGACGTGATCAGCAGCTATGCATTACGGAAATGCACACAGAACATGCACTTTTATTTAAAAATTTACCGCAGCTGGGAATCGAACACATGCTGCAACGCCCCGCTTTTTGAACGTATGTCGCTGTTAACGGAATTTTGAAGTTATAACTACTAAAAATGTTATTTAGTTTCCCAGTCAGAAGATAGAAAATATGTGTTTCAGCATTTTTGGAAATTCAACGCCTAAGAGGGTGTAAGAGTGGGTGAAAGTTTTTTTTGAAAACAAGTAATTACTAAAGAACTACTAAAGCATTTTAAGGGTTCACATATGACAATTGGTATCCGACTTCTCGGTCAGAAACCAAAAAAAAAGAAGTGTTGCAGTGTTTCTGGAAATTCAAAAAATTTAAAGCTAAATTTATGAAAACTCTTATTTCACTTCTTGGTCAGAAATAAACAAATATTTGTTAGGCGATGAAAGTTGCTACTGAAATATCTCCACAAGAACGCAAAAGGCATGATTAACAAAAACTTTGGACTGCAGCTATCAGAATAGCTTTTTGGTCAGAGGTGCATTCGGAAAAGACCATGCTTATAATAGCCTTAATGAGCATGAAACTTAGAAGGTTTGCAATTTGTGAACAACATAAAAATTCGATTAAACAAAAATAAAAAAAGTCTGTACAGGTCATAAAGTCTTAGCGAGCGAAGCAGCGGGCATTAAGCTAGTTTCTTTTACATTCGTGGCCCTTACGCAAAATGTACTGGGTGATTAAAAAGTCAGTATAAATTTGAAAACTGAATAAATCACGTAATAATGTAGATAGAGAGGTAAAAATTGACACACATGCTTGGGATGACATGGGGTTTTATTAGAACAAAAAGAAAACTAAGTTCACAAAATGTCCGACAGATGGAGCTGGACAGCAAAACGTCAGTGACTGCGCATGACAATCGTGTATAAAAGGCGCTGTAATGAGAGAGAAAATCGCCCCTCCCCGGTTCTATAAAGCCCTCCAAATCCTCGAACGCCATGCACTCCGCCTCGCCTTCCGCATCCGCCTTCCGTCCCCCACGCGCATCCTCTATGACCTCATCCCCTTCCCCCACCTTCTCCTTTTCCTTGAACACATCCGCACACTATATATTGTCCACCGCCTTGATTCCCCTCACCCCCTGGTGTCTCCCTTCCTCTCCACTCCCAACCAGTTGCCGCGCCTTTACCGTTGTCTCCCTCCCTCTCTCCATCCCCACACCCTCCATCTCCTTTCCCAACACAACTTCCACCGTCTACCACTCCCGGATGATGAGCTTCGCCCTGACATCTACCCTTCCTACTAATTCTAACCCCCTCTTCCTGCCTCCTCCTCAGGGCTCCCTCTCCTCCCCCTCCCTCCTTCTGAGCGGATTTCCCCTCCTACTCCCCGTCCATCTCTTGTGCCTTCTTTCAGTGTGTCTGTGCTCCCTCCTGCCCTGTCTTCCCTTTTCCTCTCCCGCCCCATGTGTCTCCTGCCTCTTCGTGAACCCACGGTTGCCCCTCCTCTCTTCCTCCCGCCGCTTCCCCAGCTGCCCCATGCTCTCCCCTCCTTTTCCAACCTCTCTGACCTTTCCCTCGGCAGGTCCCGCCTGGTAGTTTTATTCTTCGTCGTGTGTGCTCCAAGTGGGTTTTAAGTGTGTTGTTTCGGAGTGTTTTTAGTACTGTGGCCAACTTTTAACCTGTGCATACGCATCCAGTGTCTTCTGTGTGTTTTAAGAATCGCCAACTGTGTTTTTTAACTTTCTGGTGACTTTTTTAACTGTCCCCAATGAACGTCTACATGTCAGTTTACCTCCATTTTCTTTCCTTAAGCTGTTTTATGTTCCCCTTTTTTACCTCCTTATGTATGTATTATTTTATTCTTGTTTTAGTTGTCATGTCACTCGGCTGAAGAGCGGCGGATTGTGCTGCTGACAGCCCTCCCCTGCCCATATGGGGCAGGGGCATGAAATCACAATAAAGGAAAAAAAAAAAAGAGAGAGAGACAATCTGATGCGCCAGCAGTCGCAGCAAGTTGACGTTACCTGAAAAGGCGCTTTTAGTGAAGATGTATTATCAGAATGGGGAATGTGCTAGTTCAGCATTACGATCCTATTGCCATAGGAAGGGGATTCGAACAGGTAAAGGTCCGTTGACAAATGCAGCTGTGGCGGGAATGATTTAGAAGTTCGAAGCCACGGGTTGTTTATACGATAGGCCCCGTAGTGGCTGACCGAGCACAAGGTGTAATGCTGCTGAGACAGTTCAGGAAGAAATGGAGACTGTAGTGGGTTCGTCTTTGCATGGGGAAGTCAGCGCTCGTGCAGTCGCACGTCGCACCGGCATTCAATACACTACTGTTTGGTTGGCACTGAGGAATACCCTCCGATGCTATCCGTACAAAATCCATCAGTATCATGAACTGTTACCTGGCGATTTAGTGAAACGGAGGGCATTTGCGGTGTGGGCGTTTCAAAAGAGGGCGGGAGATGACGATTGGTTGAGTAACGTGTTGTGGACCAACGAACCTTATTTCACGCTCCAAGGGTCTGTCAACGCCCACAACTGCAGAATTTGGGCTACCGAAAATTCTAGAACTGTCGTGGAAACTCCATTGCACGACGAGAAAGTCACGGAATGGGTTGGATTTACCACATCTACCGTTATCGGGCCTTTTTTCTTCGAGGAAATCCGTGATTCTGGTTTTGTAACTGCTACCGTGTCAGGTGAGAGGTACGCCGATATGTTACAGAATCGCATCATCCCCAGCCTGGCAGATAAACACCTGCTGGAACGTACGATGCTTATGCAGGATGGCGCTCCACCCCATATTGCTAGACATGTGAAAGATCTCTTGCGCACGTCGTTTGGTGATGATCGTATGCTCAGCCGCCAATTTCGTCATGCTTGGCCTCCCAGATCCCCAGACCTCAGTCCGTGCGATTATTGGCTTTGGGGTTACCTGAATTCGCAAGTGTATCATGATCGACCGACATCTCTAGGGATGCTGAAAGACAACATCCGACACAAATGCCTCACCATAACTCCGGAAATGCTTTACAGAGCTGTTCGCAACATTATTCCTCGACTGCAGCTATTGTTGAGGAATGATGGTGGACATATTGAGCCTATCCTGTAAAGAATATCATCTTTGCTTTCTCTTACTTTGTTATGCTTATTATTGTTATTCTGATCAGATGAAGCGCCATCTGTTGGACATTTTTTGAACTTTCGTATTTTTTTGGTTCTAATAAAACCCCATGTCATTCCAAGCATGTGTGTCAATTTGTACCTCTCTATCTACATTATTCCATGATTTATTCAGTTTGTAAATTTATACTGACTTCCCCCCCATGAACCAAGGACCTTGCCGTTGATGGGGAGGCTTGCGTGCCTCAGCAATACAGATAGCCGTACCGTAGGTGCAACCACAACGGAGGGGTATCTGTTGAGAGGCCAGACAAACGTGTGGTTCCTGAAGAGGGGCAGCAGCCTTTTCAGTAGTTGCAGTGGCAAAAGTCTGGATGATTGACTGATCTGGCCTTGTAACACTAACCAAAACAGCCTCGCTGTGCTGGTACTGCGAACGGTTGAAAGCAAGAGGAAACTACAGCCGTAATTTTTCCCGAGGGCATGCAGCTTTACTGTATGGTTAATGATGATGGCGTCCTCTTGGGTAAAATATTCCGGAGGTAAAATAGTCTCCCATTCGGGTCTCCGGGCGGGGACTACACAGGGGGACGTCGTTATCAGAGAAAGAAAACTGACGTTCTACGGATCGGAGCGTGGAATGTCAGATCCCTTAATCGGGCAGGTACGTTACAAAATTTAAAAAGGGAAATGGATAGATTAAAGTTAGATATAGTGGGAATTAGTGAAGTTCGGTGGCAGGAGGAACAAGACTTTTGGTCAGGCGAATACAGGGTTATAAATACAAAGTCAAATAGGGGTAATGCAGGAGTAGGTTTAATAATGAATAAAAAAATAGGAATGCGGGTAAGCTACTACAAACAGCAGAGTGAACGCATTACTGTGGCCAAGATAGACAAAAAGGCCACGCCTACTACAGTAATACAAGTTTATATGCCAACTAGCTCTGCAGATGACGAAGAAATTGAAGGCATGTATGACGAAATAAAAGAAATTATTCAGATAGTGAAGGGAGACGAAAATTTAATAGTCATGGGTGACTGGAATTCGGTAGTAGGAAAAGGGAGAGAAGGAAACGCAGTAGGTGAATATGGATTGGGGCTAAGAAATGAAAGAGGAAGCCGCCTGGTAGAATTTTGCACGGTGCACAACTTAATCATAGCTAACACTTGGTTCAAGAATCGTAAAAGAAGGTTGTATACATGGAAGAAGCCTGGAGATACTGAAAGATTTCAGATAGATTATATAATGGTTAGACAGAGATTTAGGAACCAGGTTTTAAATTGTAAGACATTTCCAGGGGCAGATGTGGACTCTGACCACAATCTATTGGTTATGAACTGTAGATTAAAACTGAAGAAACTGCAAAAAGGTGGGATTTTAAGGAGATGGGATCTGGAGAAACTGTCTAAACCAGAGGTTTTACAGAGTTTCAGGGAGAGCGTAAGGGAACAAATGGCAGGAATGGGGGACAGAAATACGGTAGAAGTACAATGGGTAGCTTTGAGGGATGAAATAGTGAAGACAGCAGAGGATCAAGTAGGTAAAAAGACGAGGGCTAGTAGAAATCCTTGGGTAACAGAAGAAATATTGAATTTAATTGATGAAAGGAGAAAATATAAAAATGCAGTAAATGAAGCAGGCAAAAAGGAATACAAACGTCTCAAAAATGAGATCGACAGGAAGTGCAAAATGGCTAAGCAGGGATGGCTATGTAAGGATGTAGAGGCTTATGTCACTAGGGGTAAGATAGATACTGCCTACAGGAAAATTAAAGAGACCTTTAGAGAAAAGAGAACCACTTGCATGAATATCAAGAGCTCAGATGGAAACCCAGTTCTAAGCAAAGAAGGGAAAGCAGGAAGGTGGAAGGAGTATATAGAGGGTCTATACAAGGGCGATGTACTTGAGGGATATATTATGGAAATGGAAGAGGATGTAGATGAACATGAAATGGGAGATACGATGCTGCGTGAAGAGTTTGAGAGAGCACTGAAAGACCTGAGTCGAAACAAGGCCCCCGGAGTAGACAACATTCCATTAGAACTACTGACGGCCTTGGGAGAGCCAGTCCTGACAAAACTCTACCATCTGGTGAGCAACATGTATGAGAAAGGCGAAATACCGTCAGACTTCAAGAAGAATATAATAATTCCAATCCCAAAGAAAGCAGGTGATGACAGATGTGAAAATTACCGAACTATCAGTTTAATAAGTCACGGCTGCAAAATACTAACGCGAATTCTTTACAGACGAATGGAAAAACTAGTAGAAGCCGACCTAGGGGAAGATCAGTTTGGATTCCGTAAAAATATTGGAACACATGAGGCAATACTGACCCTACGACTTATTTTAGAAGCTAGATTAAGGAAAGGCAAACCTACGTTTCTAGCATTTGTAGACTTAGAGAAAGCTTTTGACAATGTTGACTGGAATACTCTCTTTCAAATTCTGGAGGTAGCAGGGGTAAAATACAGGGAGCGAAAGGCTATTTACAATTTGTATAGAAACCAAATGGCAGTTATATAAGAGTTGAGGGGAATGAAAGGGAAGCAGTGGTTGGGAAGGGAGTGAGACAGGGTTGTAGCCTCTCCCCGATGTTATTCAATCTGTATATTGAGCAAGCAGTGAAGGAAACGAAAGAAAAATTCGGAGTAGGTATTAAAATCCATGGAGAAGAAATAAAAACTTTGAGGTTCGCCGATGACATTGTAATTCTGTCAGAGACAGCAAAGGACTTGGAAGAGTAGTTGAACGGAATGGATAGTGTCTTGAAAGGAGGATATAAGATGAACATCAACAAAAGCAAAACGAGGTTAATGGAATGTAGTCGAATTAAGTCGGGTGATGCTGAGGGTATTAGATTAGGAAATGAGACACTTAAAGCGGTAAAGGAGTTTTGCTATTTGGGGAGCAAAATAACTGATGATGGTCGAAGTAGAGAGGATATAAAATGTTGACTGGCAATGGGAAGGAAAGCGTTTCTGAAGAAGAGAAATTTGTTAACATCGAGTATAGATTTAAGTGTCAGGAAGTCGTTTCTGAAAGTATTTGTATGGAGTGTAGCCATGTATGGAAGTGAAACATGGACGATAAATTGTTTGGACAAGAAGAGAATAGAAGCTTTCGAAATGTGGTGCTACAGAAGAATGCTGAAGATTAGATGGGTAGATCACATAACTAATGAGGAGGTATTGAATAGAATTGGGGAGAAGAGGAGTTTTTGGCACAACTTGACTAGAGGAAGGGATCGGTTGGTAGGACATGTTCTGAGGCATCAAGGGATCACCAATTTAGTATTGGAGGGCAGCGTGGAGGGTAAAAATCGTAGAGGGAGACCAAGAGATGAATACACCAAGCAGATTCAGAAGGATGTAGGTTGCAGTAGGTACTGGGAGATGAAGAAGCTTGCACAGGATAGAGTAGCATGGAGAGATGCATCAAACCAGTCTCAGGACTGAAGACCACAACAACAACAACAACTGACTTTTTGATCACCCGGTACGTTGACGGCAGTAGAATCCTTCTGCAATCCGCCTCAAATGTCGGTACTCTAAATTTCCGCAATAGTGAGAGCGTCGTCTATCCTCCAGAAAATCCCACTTGAGTTCACGAAGCATCTCCGCAATGCCTGCGCGCTAATCAAATCTACCTATAACCATGAAATGAAATTATCGTATGACATTGCCAGCTGGGAGGCCCCATCCGGGGAAGTTCGGCCGCCGAGTGCGAGTCTTACTGCAGTCGATGCCACATTGGGAGACTCGCGTGCCGGTGATAATGATGAAATGATGAGGAGGACAACGCAACACCCAGTCCACGAGTGGAGAAAATCTCCAACCCGGCCGGGATTCGAAACCGGGCCCGCTGTATGGGAGACAAACATGTAACCACTACGCTAAGCAGGCGTACTACCTATAACAAATCTAACAGCACTCTCTGATTTGGTTCGATGTCTTCCGTTAATCCAGTCTGGTAGGTGTCCCAAACACTCGAGCAGCACTCAAGAATGGGTCGCGCTAGCGTTCTGTACGCTGTTTCCTTTATAGATGAGCTACACTTCCCAAAACCCTTCCAATAAAACGAGGTCGAGCATTCGCCTTCCCTACTACCAACCTGACGTGCTCAATCCATTCCATATCAGTCTGCAACGCTACGTCGAGATATTTAACCGATGTGACTGTGTCAAGCAGCAGACTATTAATGCTGCATTCGAATGTTACAGAATTGTTTTTCGTACTCATCCTGATTAATTTGCATTTTTCTACATTTAGAGCAAGCTGTCGTTCACCACACCAAGCAGACATTCTGTGTAAGTAATCTTGTATCCGCCTACAACCACTGAACGACGAGACCTTCCCGTACAGAACAGTGTCATCAACAAACAGCCGTAAATTGCTGCTTGCCCTGTCCGTCAGATCATTTATGTTAAAGCGGTCCTTTATCACACTTCCCTGGGCCACAACTGATGATACCCTTGTCTCTGATGTACGCTCGCCGTCGAGGACAACGCACCAGATTTCATTACTTAACCCTTTCAGACCCACTGGCTGCAGTTGTGCACATTAATATTTAGTGTGTGTTACCTGCACAAGAAATATTTTTTCTCAATAGAAACCTAAAGTACACATCTCTGAATGCTCATTCCTTTCATCATGAACAAGTGCTCCCACCTGTTGGGCATCACTGTAAAAACATCAACAAGTGCAAGTAGAAGTGTACACCAGCTTGTGACCGCCAGAATTGACGGAAATTGTTGATCAGCTGTGTTACACTGTATAATTGAATAACATTATTGTTAGCAATGTATTTATTACAAAAATGAATATTTCAAAAGTAATTATTTTAGTCCATAAAAAGAAGCAATATGTTTAAAGTATGTATTGAAAATGGATACATATTTTTTTATAAATGATGCATCTAAAATCGTAAAAAAAACATAAAGTATTGGGACACGAAGAAAAATTTTCCTTCCACCAGAAAAAATTCAAGTCTGAATGTGTTAGAATCCTTCGAGCCACTCACATATCTGGGAACCTAATCTGCATATTTGGACCTTTGTCAACACACTGCAGTTGGGCACCGTGTAAAACGCTTTCCGGAAATTTAGGAATAAGGAATCTGATTGTTGTCATCCATCCATTGTTTGTAGTTTATCATTTGAGAGTAGGGTAAGCCGAATTTCGCATGAGCGATGCTTTCTAAATCTGTGCTGATTTATGGACAGAAGGTTTTCTGCCTCAAGGAAATTTACTATATTCGACCTCAGAATGTGTTCAAGAGTCCTGCAGCAAACCGACGTTAAAGACACTAGCGTGTAATCATGCAGGTCCGTTCCTTTACCTTTCTCGTATACCGCATTTTTCTTGTCGCTTGGACTTTGCCCTGGGCGGGAGATTCGCGATAAATGCGCAGAGCAGTCTCTGTCAAGCCCGAATTGGGATTGTCAGGACCTGGCGTCTGATTTGTTTTACCTGTTTCAGTCGCTTCTCTATGCCAGGGGTGCCTATTTCTATGTCCTCGTTGCGGGTGTCTGTCCGACAGTCAAACGATGGCATGTTTGCATGATCATCCAGCGTGAAATTTAAAGTTTTAGCTTCACTTTTGCTGTCTTCTATTGCCACCCCAGACTCGTCGATGGGTGAGTGGATAGAGACGCTTTCGACCCGTGTAGTGATTCCATGCATGATCAGAATTTTCTCGGTTTCTCGACAAGATATTTCGCTGACGTATTACGGTGGGAGTTGTTGTATGCTTCACACATTGATATTCTTACGAATGCGCGAATTTCCTCTAGCTTTAGCCTATCGACATTTGCGCGTGTTTTTTTTTTTACCGAGACGGCAACAACCTCTGTTTCTTCAGTATTTTCCGAATCTGATTTTTACACCACGAAGGGTCTTTCCCATCCTTAATCCACTTACTTGGCACATACATCTCCAGACCGCGATTTACGAGGGCAGTTCAATAAGTAATGCAACACTTTTTTTTTCTGAAACAGGGGTTGTTTTATTCAGCATTGAAATACACCAGGTTATTCCCCAATCTTTTAGCTACACAACACTATTTTTCAACGTAATCTCCATTCAATGCTACGGCCTTACGCCACCTTGAAATGAGGGCCTGTATGCCTGCACGGTACCATTCCACTGGTCGATGTCGGAGCCAACGTCGTACTGCATCAATAACTTCTTCATCATCCGCGTAGTGCCTCCCACGGATTGCGTCCTTCATTGGGCCAAACATATGGAAATCCGACGGTGCGAGATTGGGGCTGTAGGGTGCATGAGGAAGAACAGTCCACTGAAGTTTTGTGAGCTCCTCTCGGGTGCGAAGACTTGTGTGAGGTCTTGCGTTGTCATGAAGAAGGAGAAGTTCGTTCAGATTTTTGTTCCTACGAACACGCTGAAGTCGTTTCTTCAATTTCTGAAGAGTAACACAATACACTTCAGAGTTGATCGTTTGACCATGGGGAAGGACATCGAACAGAATAACCCCTTCAGCGTCCCAGAAGACTGTAACCATGACTTTACCGGCTGAGGGTATGGCTTTAAACTTTTTCTTGGTAGGGGAGTGGGTGTGGCGCCACTCCATTGATTGCCGTTTTGTTTCAGGTTCGAAGTGATGAACCCATGTTTCATCGCCTGTAACAATCTTTGACAAGAAATTGTCACCCTCAGCCACATGACGAGCAAGCAATTCCGCACAGATGGTTCTCCTTTGCTCTTTATGGTGTTCGGTTAGACAATGAGGGACCCAGCGGGAACAAACCTTTGAATATCCCAACTGGTGAACAATTGTGACAGCACTACCAACAGAGATGTCAAGTTGAGCACTGAGTTGTTTGATGGTGATCCGTCGATCATCTCGAACGAGTGTGTTCGCACGCTCCGCCATTGCAGGAGTCACAGCTGTGCACGGCCGGCCCGCACGCTGGAGATCAGACAGTCTTGCTTGACCTTGCGGCGATGATGACACACGCTTTGCCCAACGACTCACCGTGCTTTTGTCCACTGCCAGATCACCGTAGACATTCTGCAAGCGCCTATGAATATCTGAGATGCCCTGGTTTTCCGCCAAAAGAAACTCGATCACTGCCCGTTGTTTGCAACGCACATCCGTTACAGACGCCATTTTAACAGCTCCGTACAGCGCTGCTACCTGTCGGAAGTCAATGAAACTATAAGAGACGAAGCGGGAATGTTTGAAAATATTCCACAAGAAATTTCCGGTTTTTTCAACCAAAATTGGCCGAGAAAAAAAATGTGTTGCATTACTTATTGAACTGCCCTCGTACAAACAGATTAAACTTTGGCCATAATTTTTTGCGTCCCCTACGCCGGAAGTAAATGATGTCCATTCATTGTCTAAGTGGTATGCTAACAACTGCTTATCTACTTTTTCTAGCATAAATACTCATCTAGCCTTCTTGATGAATTATTAACTTTAGTAACTATCGTCGCCACGATGACATCTTGATTAATTATCCCTGTCTCTATACTGACAACGTCGACAGTGTCAGGGATGTTTATAGTTACAAGGTCTAAACTATTTCTACTGCCTGTGCGTAGTCTAACTAGTTGTTCAAGGCAGTTTTCGGAAAACATGTTCGAAAGTACTTCACAGGACTGCCTGTCAGTGCCCCCTGTAGTGAATCCATAGACGTCCCAGTCTATACTCGGTACATTAAAGTCGCCTCCAACTAATACTGCATGATCTGTGTAGTTCCGCGCTACTGGACATAGATTTTCCTTGAATGATTCTATAACCGTTACGGCGGAACCAGGTGGCCGGTAAAAACAACCGATAATTAACTTGAGTTCACCTAGGCCTGCTACTCGTGTTCGCATAACTTCGCAGTCAGACTCAGTTCCGACCTCGATAGACACAATATTTTTTTAAGACGGCAGTGAACACTCGCCCTTCTATGGCGTCTATCTGTCTTTTCGATATACGTTCCACGCGCGGCTAAATATTTCGAAGCTTTCTATTGCAGGTGTCAGCCATCTCCCGGTTCCAAGAATAATTTAAGCCCGACAACTTTCCTGGAAGGCAGTATGTTCCTGAACTTTGTTATGAATACTTCGACAATTTACTGTTAAAATTTTGACAGCTGAACTGTCTTCAGCTTGTAGACGATCTTATTTCACTCTCTGCGTATCCACTTGCAAGCGGTCATCAGAAGACCTCAAACTAACGTCTAGCCTAAGAAACCCCCATGTGCATACTACAATTACTCTGCTACCCAAATAACTGCTTCCTTTGTGTAGGGCATCTCTGCCCTATCAAGGGAAGTCTTACAACTATCCTCCCCACAATGCAGGTCCAGAAAACTGCAGCCATGACTGTCACAGAATCGACAGAGCCTCTGGTTAATATCCTCCACTCACCTCCGAACCAAAGGCCCCAATCGATTCTGGGTACGATGCTGCAAATTGCGAGTTCCGCTTACATACCGCGAGCGAGGCCGGCAGTCTTCACCACTTGCACCAGCTGCCTTAGGAAGTCAGGATGACGTCAGAACACAAGCGACAGGTGTCATTGGTGCCAACATGATCCACAACTTGCAAACTGCTGCGCCGTGCACCCTCGGTAACTGCAGGTAGGTCTTCTTCCACATCTCGGATGAGGTGCACGGCAAACACACTGAGTATTCTTACCACCCCTTAACGCCATTGCCCTAATGGGCCCCATAGCGCGCCAGAAATTAGAGCTCCTGATAACTAGTAAACCCTTGCCTACTAGGATCTTGCTGAAGGTGCGGCCACCTGCCTACTCCCGGAGTGAATGGGCGAGGCTACAGCAACTCACACTACAGTAAGCCTGTATCCCACGCATCAGGTACGCTGCAAAGTCAAAGTGTCTCCATAGCAGCATCCGTGGCCGAAACAAACCTGAGGTGCCCCATGCGACGCGGCGGTTTCTCCGCAGCCGATACACGGCTTACTGCGGCCATATGCTTCTTCACTTGTTTGCGAACTGTGGCCACCTCCTGCAGCTGCACGCAAGACGCATGCACTTTATCTGTCCTACTACTACTAACTTAGGAATTAAACTGTGAAAACAACCAGGAAAATCAAAATATCGGACTTTCTAGCTTTCAGGTGCTTAAGCAACAGAGGCTGTTGGCTGACTGTGTTGTGATCAACGGTCACTGGCCGTCCAAAATAAACAAAAAAATGACTACTGCGCGAATGTACACGTACAGTTAGTAAAACGTGATACTATGCCTTTCGACTGAAAAGTACGCATTGAATTTAGGAATTCAACTATGAACACAAACAGAAGAGCTGTGTGACTTGCTAGTCTCCTGGTGCTTCGCCAAAGAACGCTGACAATTGCTTAATGTATTACAGTCTTTGTTTACTCGAAAGACAGCCTAAACTTTGGAGGTAGGGTGTAGGGTCGAGTTACGGAACCCTATAAAAATAAACAAAGATTCTAAACACATCAGCAAATCATGAACACATTTGAATTAACACGAATGTGATGAAGCCAGTACCTTTACCATACAGGTGAACGAGTGAAAAACGCTACCCTACGGCGTGCATTGGCTGCGATCTACCTCTTTGAACAACAGAAATTAAGTTTGAATACGAATGAAGACACATTTAAGGACCTGAAAATACTCTTGAGTTACGCTCCACTGCAAGTACAAGCCAGCAACCGGTAGACTGTGCAGGCTGTGTAGCGTGTTTGTGAGACCCACTGAAAGCCATTCGGCTTTCTAAACTGTTTCTAATTGTGTTATTGTCTGTTATCTCGGCTCACCGTTCCCACGTTTTCGTATGGACGATTGGTGTGGCAACTTGCTTGGAGATGTTGAGTATTTGCACTGAGGTTACTTTTTGATGGCCATTCTCAAGCGATGAGCTACGAGAATTACTGTGAGGTGCTGGCTTGTACTTGCAGTGGAGCGTAACTCAAGAGTATTTTCAGGTCCTTAAATGTGTCTTCATTCGTATTCAAACTTAATTTCCGTTGTTCAAAGAGGTAGATCGCAGCCAATGCACGTCTTAGGGTAGCGTTTTTTTACTCGTTCACCTGTATAGTAAAGGTACTGGCTTCATCACATTCGTGTTAATTCAAATGTGTTCATGATTTGCTGATGTGTTTAGAATCTTTGTTTATTTTTATAGGGTTCCGTAACTCAGCCGGTAAAAACGGATCCCTTATATGATCACTTTGTCGCCCGTCCGTCCGTCTGTCAGTCTGTCCGACTGTTAAAACCTTTTTCTCAGAAACGGGCAGACGCATAAAACTGAAATCTATGTCACATATTAACTTCTATGGTAACTTGGCGGTGTGTAAAAAATTGAAACTTATAAATCAATTGATTGGCTTTTTATGTCATGTATCTTGATACTCGTAAACACACTCATCAAAAC
This sequence comes from Schistocerca serialis cubense, assembly GCF_023864345.2. Classification (NCBI taxonomy): domain Eukaryota; kingdom Metazoa; phylum Arthropoda; class Insecta; order Orthoptera; family Acrididae; genus Schistocerca; species Schistocerca serialis. The sequence continues at coordinate 929,985,122 of NC_064639.1, forward strand.
TTATAGGGTACTTCCCGTTGACGTAGAATCATGAAATTTGGCAAGAAACAAGGTTTAAGGGTACAAGAAAAGTAAAAGACATGAAAATTGGTAATTTGTGATTATATCACAGGAAAATTTTTTATCATTTATTATCCGCTTTTCAAACATAAAAATAAAACATTTTCGAAAGTCTTGGAATTCCTGGGACCAAATCTTCCCAGTATCAATAACAGGAAAAATCTTCGAGGTTCTCACTTCTCGGGATGGATGAAATGTCTATAGACAGAATTAAGTTTGTACGGATTCCTCAGAGCGCGGGTTCTGCTCGCACCCGGCCAGTTTTTTTATATACACTCCTGGAAATTGAAATAAGAACACCGTGAATTCATTGTCCCAGAAAGGGGAAACTTTATTGACACATTCCTGGGGTCAGATACATCACATGATCACACTGACAGAACCACAGGCACATAGACACAGGCAACAGAGCATGCACAATGTCGGCACTAGTACAGTGTATATCCACCTTTCGCAGCAATGCAGGCTGCTATTCTCCCATGGAGACGATCGTAGAGATGCTGGATGTAGTCCTGTGGAACGGCTTGCCATGCCATTTCCACCTGGCGCCTCAGTTGGACCAGCGTTCGTGCTGGACGTGCAGACCGCGTGAGACGACGCTTCATCCAGTCCCAAACATGCTCAATGGGGGACAGATCCGGAGATCTTGCTGGCCAGGGTAGTTGACTTACACCTTCTAGAGCACGTTGGGTGGCACGGGATACATGCGGACGTGCATTGTCCTGTTGGAACGGTAAGTTCCCTTGCAGGTCTAGGAATGGTAGAACGATGGGTTCGATGTCGGTTTGGATGTACCGTGCACTATTCAGTGTCCCCTCGACGATCACCAGTGGTGTACGGCCAGTGTAGGAGATCGCTCCCCACATCATGATGCCGGGTGTTGGCCCTGTGTGCCTCGGTCGTATGCAGTCCTGATTGTGGCGCTCACCTGCACGGCGCCAAACACGCACACGACCATCATTGGCACCAAGGCAGAAGCGACTCTCATCGCTGAAGACGACACGTCTCCATTCGTCCCTCCATTCACGCCTGTCGCGACACCACTGGAGGCGGGCTGCACGGTGTTGGGGCGTGAGCGGAAGACGGCCTAACGGTGTGGGGGACCATAGCCCAGCTTCATGGAGACGGTTGCGAATGGTCCTCGCCGATACCCCAGGAGCAACAGTGTCCCTAATTTGCTGGGAAGTGGCGGTGCGGTCCCCTACGGCACTGCGTAGGATCCTACGGTCTTGGCGTGCATCCGTGCGTCGCTGCGATCCGGTCCCAGGTCGACGGGCACGTGCACCTTCCGCCGACCACTGGCGACAACATCGATGTACTGTGGAGACCTCACGCCCCACGTGTTGAGCAATTCGGCGGTACGTCCACCCGGCCTCCCGCATGCCCACTATACGCCCTCGCTCAAAGTCCGTCAACTGCACATACGGTTCACGTCCACGCGGTCGCGGCATGCTACCAGTGTTAAAGACTGCGATGGAGCTCCGTATGCCACGGCAAACTGGCTGACACTGACGGCGGCGGTGCACAAATGCTGCGCAGCTAGCGCCATTCGACGGCCAACACCGCGGTTCCTGGTGTGTCCGCTGTGCCGTGCGTGTGATCATTGCTTGTACAGCCCTCTCGCAGTGTCCGGAGCAAGTATGGTGGGTCTGACACACCGGTGTCAATGTGTTCTTTTTTCCATTTCCAGGAGTGTATATGTGAATCCGTGGTCAGATGCATTATAAATTATTTATTGAGCCAAAATTTCGTGTAAAAGGGGTACATGTTCAGAGAATTTTACGGTAATCACGTGTTTTCCTGTATTTATTTCAGATCCAAAAAACAGGATAACGCTTACAAATTTTACTGTCTTCAAGTTACATTCCTTTGACGTAGTACAGCTATTTGTTTCATAAATGACATAGCTGCCTGTAACCTTCAGATCAGAAATCGTTCCACATCTGTTTCACGATATGTCATGGTTTATACGTTGCAAGGCTTAGTGTCGTTTTACATGTTACATATATTAGATGTAATGAGTGTTTCGCTATCACTCACACCTGATCATCATGGATGAGCATTTTTTTTTATTCCGGGCAGTTGGTTCCCGATTTCTTGCATGATAACATTCTTCTCGAAAGTACTCCTGTTAACCTTAGTGGAAAACCTTCAGTTTTAATTAACTTAATTTATTTTGTATTAGCAAGAAGTTCACAAATTAAGGTTATTCAATTGTTTTATATGTTCAGCAACATCATCCTGGCACAGTTTCAGCAAAAAATAAACGACCCCACTTTTGGAATAAAAGGTGCCCATTTAAATGAATGGAAAAAAACTTGAAGCAAGAAAAAGGTTTTATTTACTGAAAAAAGCCTATGAAAACACACAGAAGTCCTTGAAATACTACCATATGATACCATAAATCTATTTTACGAACCAGAACAGATTTTTAACAAAGAACTTCAAATTTTCAAAATATTTTACTTATACAGTATAGAAAAAGTTTGCAATAATAATTCCTAATAAAAAACAAAAACACATCATTAAGAATTGTAATCTCAGGAATCTCATTCAGGCATTGACCTATTGTTCATGAGTCCAGCCACGACACGATAGATGCTGGAACCATCCCTCCTTCTGTAATGAGTTTGGATACAGCTTATTAAAAAATATACATACTTTGTCTGGGTCTTCTTCACCTGATGAAGTCGAAGAATCTTGCTTTTCTCAATTTTTTTGGGGGCTTTTGTAGTTTTTCCAACTGTCGTTTTCTGCATATTCGCTTTCTTTGCACCGTGGTCTATAACACTAACAATTACTACTAAATTAGCAATACATCCACAGTGTTACTCCTGTGAAGGGATACTTATTTGACCGTGATTGTGCGTGATGGAGAGGTATCGGACTGTTTTTGCTTCTCGAAAGATTGCTATTGAAACAATAGCAAAGTATACGCGAATCGAACGATGTTCTTTCAGTAATAAAATAGACTGTAGTTACGCTGAAGGAATCGGTCGCCAGTCTAATTAGGCAACGTTGTGCCAAGCACCGGCACTGTTCATGAAGCAAGGTAACTATTAACACGGTCTTTACTTGATACTGAAGTTCTGTTTTGCTAATAAGATACAAGACAGTAGCACAATTTAAAAAAGTAATGTAGCAGTGGTTTGACATGAAATATACAGGACGAGCGTTGATACGCTTTGACAACAATTGCCTCCAAAAAGCACTTACTATCTGTAAATGACATTAGGAAGCTAATCATCATTATTATACGTAAATGATTACTAATGGTGGAGCTCTTCTAACTTGGCGGAGCGGTTCTTTTGTCAGTTTAATTATTGGAAATTACTACAATTGAAATGGTTTTCATATAATTACATTATTTATACTGATTATTATTTGTATTCTCAAGAAGCATTCACTTCCTTATACTATTTAGTATAAATGGCACATATGATACTTGGATGTAGTACAGTTTGAATAGTGGCAGCTATTTCCTTGCTATAGTACGCACAAGTTATAAGAGTGACAGTTGTACTTGTTGAGTGCTGTTATAGTAATATGAAACTTAAATCTGGCTCAACAATTAGCATGGGGACTCTGACACCAATCTATTCGGAGACTCACATCAAGACTGAAAATTTTAGGTACAACACAATATCAGAAACACTAGTAACCACATACATATAAAATTATAAACACTGTTACTTCCAAACCTGTACAGTAATTCGTTTTATACTGGCCCATCACAGTCTACTAGCCAGTAGCTATTATTAATCATTACGATTTTTACAGGTAACAGTAATGCTGTACGGAGACTTAAATAAGACCGATGTTTAAGCTAAATGCTTTAAATATTTTATTGACAATTGCACTTTGGTGTAACTTTAACTACACTTTTATGAAAAATACACGGGTTACTTCAAAACTTAGGCCTACTGAACAATTCTGAAATTTACTACTGCAGGAAGTTTGTCAACTGTAGTGAAAGTTTACTAACATGACTTTTCCGCTCAATATGATAAGATACTCGGAAATATCGTTCCAACTGTTTACAGAACACAAACTGATTACTGAAAAAGAAACCACGTAACTGGTCCATGCAGTTATACTGTACTCAGCTAATAATTTGAGCTGAAGGTGATCCTTTATTGTATGATTATATGATAGCGGAACAAACACTGGTAGCAGTTACTTCAGTAAAATATCTGGGAGAATGCGTACGGAACGATTTGAAGTGGAATGATCATATAAAATTAATTGTTGGTAAGGCGGGTGCCAGGTTGAGATTCATTGGGAGAGTCCTCAGAAAATGTAGTCCATCAACAAAGGAGGTGGCTTACAAAACACTCGTTCGACCTATACTTGAGTATTGTTCATCATTGTGGGATCCGTACCAGGTCGGGTTGACAGAGGAGATAGGGAAGATCCAAAGAAGAGCGGCGCGTTTCGTCACAGGGTTATTTGGTAAGCGTGATAGCGTTACGGAGATTTTTAGCAAACTCAAGTGGCAGACTCTGCAAGAGAGGCGCTCTGCATCGCGGTGTAGCTTGCTGTCCAGGTTTCGAGAGGGTGCGTTTCTGGATGAGGTATCGAATATATTGCTTCCCCCTACTTATACCTCCCGAGGAGATCACGAATGTAAAATTAGAGAGATTCGAGCGCGCACGGAGGCTTTCCGGCAGTCGTTCTTCCCGCGAACCATACGCGACTGGAACAGGAAAGGGAGGTAATGACAGTGGCACGTAAAGTGCCCTCCGCCACACACCGTTGCGTGGCTTGCGGAGTATAAATGTAGATGTAGATGTAGATTACAAACCCACATGCCGTATGCATGCATCAGTATTACACGTAAAGTTTTAACATTTCGAGTCTTTTACGGCACATTACTTTTGAAATTACATCCCATGGATTAATTATAATTACGTAAATGGGCATAAATAATGAATAAAGCATCCACATAGATGTTAAACCAATGATCATGGTTATACAGAATCCACATTAAGTAAAAACAGACAAAGTAGTTAGATAAGGCAAACAAAGATAATATCGATAATAATATTAGAGGCCCTTTTGGTTCTTCCCCATAAAAAAATTTGAGTTTCTCTTATCGTCTATCCCTTTCCTGGCTTTTTCTTCACCTTCCAAATCCTTTTTTTGTGGAAAGTAGGTCAGTATTACTGTTTTGTCCTTTTTTCTATTGGTAATTTTCTATGCACATTCTACCAACTCAACCTTTGGAGGAGTGTCGCATACTTAGAACATACAGAAGCTAGAAAGAATAAATTTTTATAGAAAGTACTCGTAGTACAAAGGCGACGTCACAGGAAGGGTTTTGGCTTGGGCGTTGTCCAGCATTGTTACGTGGACTCACGAGGTATCACCTGAGCTCGAGTGGAGAAGATGCGAAGCGCGGCAAGGCGCAGGTGGGGGCCATTTGTGCCCACATATGAGAGCCCGAAGGGCGGAGGCGGGAAGTGCCACAGTGGATGGGGCGACGCAGCCTGTTGCACAGATCAAAGGCGGGGGCGGCTTAGCCCTCAAGAGAGTCCAGTACAGACAGCGGCCCAGGAAGGACGTCTGTGTAGTCAGGCCAGGTGCCTGTATTCGTTCTAGCTCTGCTCGCGCATATGCTTAGCTGCGTACCTCCCTCCATGGGGTTTTGCAATCACGAGTAGTGTCATGTTATGTTATGTTATGTTAACCGGGGATCTAGAAACGACGGGGAGGCTCCGTCCCCACCGCAGCCGCAGTGGTCCGCAACCCCACGACGACTACCGCAGTCCACTTTACCCCTCCGCCGCCCCACACCGAACCCAGGGTTATTTTGCGGTTCGGCCCCCGGTGGACCCGGCCAGGGAACGTCTCACACCAGACGAGTGTAACCCCTATGTTTGCGTGGTAGCTAAATGGTGGTGTACGCGTACGTGGAGAACTTGTTTGCGCAGCAATCGCCGACATAGTGTAGCTGAGGCGGAATAAGGGGAACCAGACCGCATTCGCCGAGGTAGATGGAAAACCGCCTAAAAACCATCCACAGACTGTCCGGATCACCGGGCGGATTCTTGCCAGGGACCTGCGCTCCTCCCCAGGAGTAGTGTACTTTCATTCAGTTTCTCCTCAGACGATCAGTTAAAGAATGTAGTTATTCAGGTCTTATCTTTATTCAATTATTTCCTGATAGATTTCAATAACTCTTTCAAACTTCTAGTGAGCCATGTCCACGTTCGCTGACTGGAAGTACCTTCTCCAGTCTCCTGTGTCATTGCGCATCTAGACCGCTCGCTGGACGTAACAGGAGGCATTAGAAGCTTAGATGACACAGTGAATGACAGTGGCATACCAGGAGTTCCAGCAATCACAATCCATCTGCCCGATGCCATTTCCAAAGCCCCAGGAACTACTGTCTATTGATTTTGCGGTTCTGGGAATTTTTCGGTTGTAGAAGACTGAGAAACTCTGTCTTGCAGCACATTAGCTTTAGGGAAGTTATGTTGAACTGACTCAATTTCTGATACTTCCCCTCCGTGTGATATGCTCCACGTGATTGATCTGATTTTGCGCCATAGTGTAAAACTGAACAAAATATGGCGTTGGAAAATTAGCCTCCATATCATGTAGATCACCCAAACATTGAAATACATTGAAAACATGCTGAATCTAAATAATCACTTACCTATTTTTTATCAAAACATTCCTCCAAAAAGCGCCAAATCGTAAAAAATTTCAGCAAAAACATTTTTAAAAATTCTGCAAGGAAAAGGAGCAGGCATCCGCTAATGACGTTTATCTACAAGTCCTCGAAATGGCAGGTGCTAGTAGTTCCATGTTTTGTCAGACCAGTGGCAGCACTAGTCACAGGGATTTGGACGGGCCCGCTTGTGACCTGCTTACCCTGTTTCACCTAATTTTCTCCTCAGTTATATGAAATTTTCCGTGACCTAATTAATGGCATACTAAAATATTTGCTGTTTGTTCTATCCCGCTGCTTTGATGAACTTCGGTAATATCATTTAACACTGTAAGCTGCTATTAAAAGCATTCTATAGTAAATAACGAGTTTTGATCAAGGACAGTTTTCTAGCACTGCTTGAGTGGACAGCAACAGTTACATTGGAATACAGTGACATTTAAGAGGTGAACAATGTAAAAACGTGCGCTGGAAATTGTACAGCGAGTAAAGCAATCTTCCAATGTAACTCTTGCTGTTAAACCAAACTGTGCTGGAAAATGAACTTTAACCACAACCGGTAGGTTATTGAAGGGTACTCTTAACATCTGCTTTTGATGTTATATGATATTTCTAAAACCTACGTACTAACTGATAGATTTTGCATGTGATTTGATTATTGTTATTCGATTGCTAGATAAGAATTATTTTGTCAAAACTTTACGTCTTTATGTTTATTGGGGGTAATATCTTCTGTATTCCCTTTTAGGTAGGAGCGCTTGAAAATGGAGTTTCCACCACGAAACTGGTGGTTAACTAATAAATGTTGTCCAATAGTAAGGACAGCATATGAGCATTGAAAAAGAATGGAATACACATAAGATCTTACAGTTGTGGCACATTATATATAGGGCAATGTACACGCAAGTTGGAGGCCTTGTAAAGGAGACTCGACCTGTTTAAAGAAGACAACAGTACAAGGTGCAACAAGAAGTCTTCCAAAATATCCGCAACAGGAAGAAGATGAATTTGAAGGTAATGGAATTAATAAACATACAGCTATTTGTGCAAACTTAGTACTGAACGATCAGGCACAGTTCCCTTACTCGCCTCTTTTAACCACAGATATTACAAATAAACGCAACTACTTTCTATATTACACCCCCTTCTTGTATTTCCCACTTTGTACTTTATTTCAGATGTCGAAGTTTCACTTACACAGTTGTTTTACTTACCAGTTTAGTCTCGTGATATGTCTCACCTGTAATATTAAACTTCTTTGTAATATTATACTTGTTTGTGACACTATTATCTTATTCACTCACGCTCTTGAAACATGTCACCAAAGCTAATTGTATTTTGCTACATTTACTTATCTTGTCTGAACAATTATTGTAATTTCCCGTGTAATTCATTAACGCAATGCGTCATTTATTTTCTGTCTAAGCTAAACCGTTTTTACTTCAGATTTTATCAAAGTAATTCCCTCACTTTATTCTTATATTGAACGTTAATAATAATCATCTATTACATCCAATTGAGGGACCCTTTGGATGCATCTAGTTTAAAATCTTTGCTCTCACAAAATTCATCGGCGTATATATTTATCTTTGTACCTACTGATGGCCTAACAGCCGAAAAACAATTAGTTAAATAATAAATATTGTAGTATATTACGTAAGTGTTGGATGTTTTTCACTCATAATAAATAAATTATTCTGCAACGAACCAACGGAAGAGTTAATTGACAAATTAAATAAAGACATATTGCGACTCTGGAAGAGTTATTTCTTCATCATCATCATCATCATCGTCATCATCATCGACTTCCTCTTCTCTTTCTTCTTCTTTCTGAAACATTTCTGCTTATGCAGGTCGTTTACAGAGCCCTTTCCTATCGTCTAAGAAGAGTGTTTCTAGGGGGACCAAATCTGGTCATTGTTATTCCGCACTGAATTCGTTTCTGCAGCTTTAACAGCCACGGTAAGTAAGGGTGCTTTCGCTGTGCAGGCTTTGGAGACGCAGGTGTGACTGGGAGGGGGAAAAGAAGGAGAGAATCCTCAGCGGTTCGCCACGAAGCCGCAGTCTGCACCCGTTTGTGCCTGCAGCTAGCTGTTGCTGGCTGTTGGTTGGCCTTAAGAGTGGGAATATAAGCCGGCAGTCTGCGTGCCACGCTGTCCAGCGCAGTTATATGTGCCAATGAGTGCACACAGACAATATTGGTTACCGGCTAGGCAAAGTATCTGTAATATTTCATACATGAGTTTTTAAAAACTGTTAGATAAAAGAGTTTGATTCTTTCGCGTTGTGTAGCTTTATGCCTCACCTTCATGGAGAAGTGCCTATCATTTCTTTAATGGTTATAATCATTGCGATATTTTACACTTAAGTAACACACTGCGCAATATTCGAATCGTTTGCAACGGATACCAGGGATCGCTATGATTTTGCGTTTCGTGCATATTAAATCATACATTGCTGTATATGAAATTTAGTTAACATATTTACTTTTGCTTTAAACTTGGGAGGAGTTCCGTATGTATCTTCAACCTTGAGGAAATGCATTTTATGTAGCACTTTCAGTTCCATCTGTGCGCATCACACTAGAGAGAAAGAGAGCTATTGATAACATCAATTTTATCTCCTAAACGACTCTAAATATCGAAATAAATAAATAATTTTTTTCTGGCACCTACCAAGATATAAGATTAACCACAGATTTTTTTCAATGGAATGATGTAATTTTTTATAGGACCATCGATAGCTAATTACATACTCATTCTTCTGGCTTTGGAACAACATAACTGAAGAAATTACACGTTTGTTTTTATGCTGAGGATTTGCTTTTTCATAAGCTATTGACCTGACTTGTCCTCAGTTTCTCACTTAATAAACCACTATTTCAGCATACTGTCACAACTGAACTACACTAGCATGATAGTGAGGTGACACACTGTAAATTCCACTGCGTTTTGACAAAGGAAGAAACTTTTAACATGACAACAAGAAAAATGTAGGTTTTTAGGCAAAATGTAGGTTTTCAGTCAGATTAGGAAGACGGCAAGCGAACTTTTACACGCTTTTCTAAATACATAAATTTTGCGACTACTTTAGGTGGATTTAGAAGTTGCGGTGCTCTGCAAAGATCTCGTGGTCACTAATCCCTGCAGCCGTCATGATGCTCCCTATTTGCTCGGGATTTGTTGCTAAGAGGTCAAGTGTGTTTTCGCAACCATTTACACTTCAAGTGCGCCTTTGAAGTAATTACTCAAAATAATTTTCGGAGAAAGCATTTAGTGCACTATTGAGAATAAATTGAAGTCACCATGAGTGGGATATATTTTGAGATGATACTAAAGTTTTCTTTTAACTGTACAGAAAATGTACCATCTGAGTCGGGGGAGGGGGGGGGGGGGGGTAAAAGGAAGCGATTATTAATTTATTGCGGTTGTCAAATATAACCTCTACCTATACTAACTCGCAGGAACTATGTACTTAAAGTTCGCTATATGATAAACTACGTCTAACAGCAATAAACACGCCGCCACCAGATATATTTAATGTATCCTCTCTGAACACCATTAGGTCCTTTGCAAAAATTTCGGACGAACCTATCTCCGGCTTTAGCCAGATTTCGGACCTGTAATGATTTGAGCTTCAGTGCTTCCTGCTAGCGCAAGAGGCTCTGGTTCTCACCCAACACAGCTACGACAATTTAAAACTATAATACTGATTGTTACTATGTCTACCCTATTCCTGTGTTCGTCCTGCAGCCTTTGCTACTGAGACCCTTTCTGTACTTTCTCTCATTACATTATTACATTGTATCTGTCCTATATAAAGAATCGCCTTCTGCACGTGGAAACCAGAGAACGTCCTATTCGAATACTGTGGTTAGTACTTAATTAGAGGCAATGAAAAACATTTGAAAAATGTTAGTTTTCATAACATCGTAAGTAGTGTGGAGTTGTGTTTGGTGCTGGGTGGAATGGTAGATCAGTACTGCGAAAGAGAACTCGTCGTATATGAGTCACATGAACTAATGCCTCTTATTTAACTTCATCGAAACTGCAACAGGTACAGCCACCAAAATAAAACAGTTAAGTGGAGTAGATTTCAGCATTTTTCGACGTAGTCACTACTATTTGCTCGGCACTGTTGCCGCCAACGAACAAGTGCCTGCTTAGTGCGCTTTCAAAAATTCAAACTGGCCTAGGCTGACCACGTTATTATAGCTCTGATGCCAGCATCTGAGTTTGGAAAACGTTGATCACATTGTCCACCTCTCACAGGCCCAAAGAGATGGAAGTCGGAAGGTGCCAAACCATGCGATGCGATAGGTCAGTCCAGCCACATTTGGCAACGAGTTCTATGATCGCAAAAGTGTTGTGGGTCCTGGCATTACTGTGCTGCAAGCGAAAGTTTGCCTTCGTCTCTGCCCTAAATCTAGAAATTCAGACTTGCAGGATCATATTGGTGCTGAATTAGTTGTTTTTGTCTCAAAAATATTATAAGGAAACATATCCTGCCTGTCCCCGAAGGCAGTGGACGCCACTTACCCCCGCAGGTGACTATGTCTTGAAATACTTCTTTGTTGGAGAATTTGCACAGCGCCACTCCGTGGACTGTCTTTTGATTCCGGCTAGTAATGCTGACACCTTTTCGCCGCCGATGGCGATGTTCACAAAATTATCACCTTAAGCCTCGTGTTGGTTCAGCAGGTCTGACAAATTTCCTACGATGATTTTTTGGCGTCGTGCAAGTATCCAGAAGATTGCAAGAATTGCTGCACAATCATCTTAACAGCTCATGCACACAAGTTGCTGACAAGAATGATGTGCAGAAGAATGGGAAAGATCTTTTAAATGAAGATCAGTTTAACTTTCGGAGAGATAAAGGCACAAGAGAGCCAGTTCTGACGTTGCGACTGATAATGCAGGAAAGACTTACGAAAAAATCAGGAAACGTCCCTAGGATTTGTCGAACTAAAAAAAAGCCATTCAACAACGTAAAGTGGCGCAAGATGTTAGAAATTCTGAGAAAAATAGCAGTAATCTACACTCCTGGAAATTGAAATAAGAACACCGTGAATTCATTGTCCCAGGAAGGGGAAACTTTATTGACACATTCCTGGGGTCAGATACATCACATGATCACACTGACAGAACCACAGGCACATAGACACAGGCAACAGAGCATGCACAATGTCGGCACTAGTACAGTGTATATCCACCTTTCGCAGCAATGCAGGCTGCTATTCTCCCATGGAGACGATCGTAGAGATGCTGGATGTAGTCCTGTGGAACGGCTTGCCATGCCATTTCCACCTGGGGCCTCAGTTGGACCAGCGTTCGTGCTGGACGTGCAGACCGCGTGAGACGACGCTTCATCCAGTCCCAAACATGCTCAATGGGGGACAGATCCGGAGATCTTGCTGGCCAGGGTAGTTGACTTACACCTTCTAGAGCACGTTGGGTGGCAATGGATACATGCGGACGTGCATTGTCCTGTTGGAACAGCAAGTTCCCTTGCCGGTCTAGGAATGGTAGAACGATGGGTTCGATGACGGTTTGGATGTACCGTGCACTATTCAGTGTCCCCTCGACGATCACCAGTGGTGTACGGCCAGTGTAGGAGATCGCTCCCCACACCATGATGCCGGGTGTTGGCCCTGTGTGCCTCGGTCGTATGCAGTCCTGATTGTGGCGCTCACCTGCACGGCGCCAAACACGCATACGACCATTATTGGCACCAAGGCAGAAGCGACTGTAGACGACACGTCCCTCCATTCACGCCTGTCGCGACACCACTGGAGGCGGGCTGCACGATGTTGGGGCGTGAGCGGAAGACGGCCTAACGGTGTGCGGGACCGTAGCCCAGCTTCATGGAGACGGTTCCGAATGGTCCTCGCCGATACCCCAGGAGCAACAGTGTCCCTAATTTGCTGGGAAGTGGCGGTGCGGTCCCCTACGGCACTGCGTAGGATCCTACCGTCTTGGCGTGCATCCGTGCGTCGCTGCGGTCCAGTCCCAGGTCGACGGGCACGTGCACCTTCCGCCGACCACTGGCGACAACATCGATGTACTGCTGAGACCTCACGCCCCACGTGTTGAGCAATTCGGCGGTACGTCCACCCGGCCTCCCGCATGCCCACTATACGCTCTCGCTCAAAGTCCGTCAACTGCACTTACGGTTCACGTCCACACTGTCGCGGCATGCTACCAGTGTTAAAGACTGCGATGGAGCTCCGTATGCCACGGCAAACTGGCTGACACTGACGGCGGCGGTGCACAAATGCTGCGCAGCTAGCGCCATTCGACGGCCAACACCGCGTTTCCTGGTGTGTCCGCTGTGCCGTGCGTGTGATCGTTGCTTATACAGCCCTCTCGCAGTGTCCGGAGCAAGTATGGTGGGTCTGACACACCGGTGTCAATGTGTTCTTTTTTCCATTTCCAGGAGTGTATATTGAAAGAAAGGTAATTTACGATATGCACGAAAACTAAGAGGGAACAATAAGAATGGAAGACCAACAACAAAGTGATCAGATTAAAAGTGGTATGAGACATGGATGCAGGCTTTCGCCCCTACTATTTAATCTATGCATTGAAGAAGCAATGACGGAAACAGAAGAAAGTTTCAAGAGTAGAAATAAAGTTCAGGATGGAAAGATATCAATTATAAGATTTGTTGATGGTCTTGCTATCCTCAGTGAAAATGTTAAATTCAATGAACAACATAATGAATACAGAATATGGATTGAAAGTACACCAAATAAAAGCGAAAGTACTGCGGAGAAGCAAGTGAAATGAACAGTTTAATGAGTGCAGAAAATGAATTGGGAGTAAACCGAATAAAAACGAAAGTACTGAGGAGAAGCAAGTGAAAATTTTAAACGCATAATGAGTACAGAATATGGACTGAAAGTAAACCGATGGAAACAAAGGTACTGAGGAGAAGTACTTTCGCTTGCCGCCTCTGTCAGGTACTTCTCATGCGTCTGTAGTTGAATTAGTTACATTTGGAATTGGAATGTTTCATTGCTCTTTCAGTTTTCGTGTTTCGTAATACATTTCCTGTGTTGTTGTTATTATTATGACGTTGACTTTCAAAAATGGTTCAAATGGCTCTGAGCGCTATGGAACTTAACATCTGTGGTCATCAGTCCCCTAGAACTTAGAACTACTTAAACCTAACTAACCTAAGGACATCACACACGTCCATGCCCGAGGCAGGATTCGAACCTGCGACCGTAGCAGTCGCGCGGTTCCGGACTGAGCGCCTAGAACCGCTAGACCACCGCGGCCGGCTCGACGTTGACTTTCACTCGACACTGGGATCTGTATGATTCCTGTTACATACAAATGATGGGACCTAACCCCATCCCACAGGACAATGCTTAGTTGAAATTTAGTGGCAGGTTCAAATTTTTGAGAAAATTGCTTAGTCAGTACACTGTTCAGCTAATGCTACAGACTGAACCAGAGGTGCCAAGGGTGGTAAACTACACCTGAGGGTGAGTCGCTACTGTGGTAGCCTGGGAGTGTGTGCCATTGACAGTGGTAGTGGGTGACCCGTTCTTGCCACAGTTGAGTTTTACAATAGATTAGACTAATGATGGGATTACAGTAGAATTAGATTTTATTTTACAGCTACCTTTGTTTATCGTTGAGCACCGTCATATTTTATATGAATTAGATCTCTTTGTAACTGTAAGCACCAATAAGACCTGCTAAAGTTTCCAGACCAAGGTGTAAATATGTGCTTAAATAAGTAAATAAAGACACTGATCAACTTTTTCGAGAGACGTCTTTTTGATCTTCAAAGAAGGCAAAGATGTGTGTTTTATTCAAGGGCAATACAGTGAAGTGACTTAACATTACTAGATATTACTGTATTACACTGCTAAAGTTAATTATAAAATAAACTAAAACAGTAACTTTTAAGACAGCTTGTGAACATTGTCTTCAATGGAATATAGGGAGTTGCCCAACAGAAACTTCCTCGGCTTAGTCTTAAACTACACTACATTATGTACATGTCATAAACGTGGTTGGTAGATTGTTGAGTACACGTGCGCACTTGTATTTGCCTCCTTCTGTACTAATTTTAACCCGTTGAAGACTATATTCACGGTTAACAATTTTTGAGAAAACAGAAATATTAGTAACAACACAGGACATTAATTAATGTAACTACTGAGAATCAGTTTTCAAAACACAAAATCTTTGAAGAGACCACTGTAGGACCCTCTAGAGAAACGACAGATTGTTTTTTTTTTTTTTTTCAAAATAAAATCAGTCGCCAGCTGCACAATTGAAATATTTCATTACGCTTAACTGGTTTAGACATATTAATCTATCACCTTCACATGTTTACAAAATTTAGGAAAGTACAAATCATTAGAACATTGCCATATGGTTCAAATGGCTCTGAGCACTATGGGACTTAACTTCTGAGGTCATCAGTTTCCTAAAACTTAGAACTACTTAAACCTAACTAACCTAAGGACATCACACACATCCATGCCCGAGGCAGGATTCGAACCTGCGACCGTAGCGGTCGCGCGGTTCCAGCCTGTAGCGCCTAGAACCGCTCGGCCACTGCGGCCGGCAGAACATTGCCATAAATGTATGTTAAGTACAAGAAGAGTGTTACAAGAAAAACTTACTCAGTACTGGCTTATAACGTGGGTAAGCAGACGTCAAACTCGGATCGGACAATCAAGAAATCCTAAAACGATTAAATTAAAATATATTAATTTTTTTTAAAACTATGTTATGTTCAACAGCTATGATTCGGAAAAATAACAGACGTTCTTTAATGAACCATAATCTTCTTGCCTAAGGACTTACTATTTGTTCTCAAGAAATAGTATACATATGTAATGTACACTCCTGGAAATTGAAATAAGAACACCGTGAATTCATTGTCCCAGGAAGGGGAAACTTTATTGACACATTCCTGGGGTCAGATACAGCACATGATCACACTGACAGAACCACAGGCACATAGACACAGGCAACAGAGCATGCACAATGTCGGCACTAGTACAGTGTATATCCACCTTTCGCAGCAATGCAGGCTGCTATTCTCCCATGGAGACTATCGTAGAGATGCTGGATGTAGTCCTGTGGAACGGCTTGCCATGCCATTTCCACCTGGCGCCTCAGTTGGACCAGCGTTCGTGCTGGACGTGCAGACCGCGTGAGACGACGCTTCATCCAGTCCCAAACATGCTCAATGGGGGACAGATCCGGAGATCTTGCTGGCCAGGGTAGTTGACTTACACCTTCTAGAGCACGTTGGGTGGCACGGGATACATGCGGACGTGCATTGTCCTGTTGGAACAGCAAGTTCCCTTGCCGGTCTAGGAATGGTAGAACGATGGGTTCGATGACGGTTTGGATGTACCGTGCACTATTCAGTGTCCCCTCGACGATCACCAGTGGTGTACGGCCAGTGTAGGAGATCGCTCCCCACACCATGATGCCGGGTGTTGGCCCTGTGTGCCTCGGTCGTATGCAGTCCTGATTGTGCTGCTCACCTGCACGGTGCCAAACACGCATACGACCATCATTGGCACCAAGGCAGAAGCGACTCTCATCGCTGAAGACGACACGTCTCCATTCGTCCCTCCATTCACGCCTGTCGCGACACCACTGGAAGCGGGCTGCACGATGTTGGGGCGTGAGCGGAAGACGGCCTAACGGTGTGCGGGACCGTAGCCCAGCTTCATGGAGACGGTTGCGAATGGTCCTCGCCGATACCCCAGGAGCAACAGTGTCCCTAATTTGCTGGGAAGTGGCGGTGCGGTCCCCTACGGCACTGCGTAGGATCCTACGGTCTTGGCGTGCATCCGTGCGTCGCTGCGGTCCGGTCCCAGGTCGACGGGCACGTGCACCTTCCGCCGACCACTGGCGACAACATCGATGTACTGTGGAGACCTCATGCCCCACGTGTTGAGCAATTCGGCGGTACGTCCACGCAGCCTCCCGCATGCCCACTATACGCCCTCGCTCAAAGTCCGTCAACTGCACATACGGTTCACGTCCACGCTGTCGCGGCATGCTACCAGTGTTAAAGACTGCGATGGAGCTCCGTATGCCACGGCAAACTGGCTGACACTGACGGCGGCGGTGCACAAATGCTGCGCAGCTAGCGCCATTCGACGGCCAACACCGCGGTTCCTGGTGTGTCCGCTGTGCCGTGCGTGTGATCATTGCTTGTACAGCCCTCTCGCAGTGTCCGGAACAAGTATGGTGGGTCTGACACATCGGTGTCAATGTGTTCTTTTTTCCATTTCCAGGAGTGTATTTATCTGTGAAAAATAGGAAGCAGCTAACCAACTCTTTAAAAAATGTCACCTTTTCCCCAGTACACGTAGCTGCATCGCTTGATGTTATAAATAAAATTTCAATTGAAGAAACGATCCATATTATTGAAAACAATCTCACTAAGAACTAGAAATGGAATTCAGAAGAAACTAAAGAAATTAAAGCAGTTTTGAAAATCATTCTAAAGTACAGTTACTGCAGTTAAAGTGGTCAATTATATCAACAAGGTGAAGGCTCTTCTGTGAGGAACTGCCTCTTTGGATGTCTGACATCTTCACTAATCAGCTGGAAGTCTTTTTCTTTTTTTTTTATCTTAGCCTGCTGTGACTAATACACTACTGGCCATGAAAATTGCTACACCAAGAAGAAATGCAGATGATAAACGGGTATTCATTGGACAAATATATTATACTAGAACTGACATGTCATTACATTTTCACGCAATTTGGGTGCATAGATCCTGAGAAATCAGTACTCAGAACAACCACCTCTGGCCGTAATAACGGCCTTGATACACTTGGTCATTGAGTCAAACAGAGCTTGGATGGCGTATACAGGTACAGCTGCCCATGCAGCTTCAACACGATACCACAGTTCATCAAGAGTAGTGACTGGCGTATTGTGACGAACCAGTTGCTCGGCCACCATTGACCAGACGTTTTCAATTGGTGAGAGATCTGGAGAATGTGCTGGCCAGGGCAGCAGTCGAACATTTTTTTTTTCCAGAAAGGCCCGTACAGGACCTGCAACATGCGGTCGTACATTATCCTGCTGAAATGTGGG
Source organism: Schistocerca serialis cubense (assembly GCF_023864345.2). NCBI lineage: Eukaryota > Metazoa > Arthropoda > Insecta > Orthoptera > Acrididae > Schistocerca > Schistocerca serialis. The sequence continues at coordinate 930,002,954 of NC_064639.1, forward strand.
GTTTCGCAGGGATCGAATGAAGGGTAGAGCCACGGGTCGTAACACATCTGAAATGTAACGTCCACTGTTTAAAGTGCCGTCAATGCGAACAAGAGGTGACCGAGACGTTTAACCAATGGCATTTCATACCATCACGCCGGGTGATAGGCCAGTATGGCGATGACGAATACACGCTTCCAATGTGCGTTCACCGCGATGTCACCAAACACGGATGCGACCATCATGATGCTGTAAACAGAACCTGGAATCATCCGAAAAAATGACGTTTTGCCATTCGTGTACCCAGGTTCGTCGTTGAGGCGCTCCTGTCTCCTGTCTGTGATGCAGCGACAAGGGTAACCACAGCCATGGTCTCTGAGCTCATAGTCCACGCTGTTGCAAACGTCGTCGAACTGTTCGTGCAGATGGTTGTTGTCTTGCAAACGTCCCCATCTGTTGACTCAGGGATCGTTACAGCCATGCGGATAAGATGCCTGTCATCTCGACTGCTAGTGATACGAGGCCGTTGGGATCCAGCACGGCGTTCCTATTCTGCAAACAGTCATTGGATCTCGACCAACGCGAGCAGCAATGTCGCGATACGATAGACCGCAATCGCGATAGGCTACAATCCGACATTTATCAAAGTCGGAAACGTGATGGTACGCATTTATCCTCCTTACACGAGGCATCACAACAACGTTTCACCTGGGAACGCCGGTCAACTGCTGTTTGTGTATGAGAAATCGGTTGGAAACTGTCCTCATGTCAGCACGTTGTAGGTGTCGCCACCGACGCCAACCTTGTATTAATACCCTGAAAAGCTAATCATTTGCATATCACAGCATCGTCTTCCTGTCGGTTAAATTTCGCGTCTGTAGCACGTCATCTTCGTGGTGTAGCAATTTTAATGGCCAGTAGTGTAGCATTTCTTTCTGTAGACGGTAGATTGACAACATTGTATTAAAAGAAGATTTGAACGACGTGATATTATTTGTGACATCGTTAGTTGCTAAATTTACATATGACATGGAAAATCAACGTAATGAGTTTAGCTTTCTTGATCTGACTTTAATAGACGGTAAAATTAACTTTGACATTTAGTAAACCTACCATAAAAGATAACACGGTTCGTTCGTTCTTCTTCTGGCCCTTTAACAAGAAATCGGCTATCTTACATGCTATGATCGACCGTATACTTGAGGTCCTCCTTTCTACTATTGCTATTGAGCTTAGCAATTGAAAGTACATAGCGGTTAACAACGAGAATCAAGCGAGTCTTGCACAAAACTTTTATGAAAGTTACCAATAAGAACACTAATATTTCTGCACTCAATGAAAATGGCGCTACAATCCCATTTACAGTTGACATGTCATATCGTAATGAAAGTGGAGTGTGCGCTGATATGAAAGTCCTTGGCAGATTAAAGCCGTATGTCGGACTGAGACTCGAACTCGGGACCTTTGTCTTTCGCGGGTAAGTCCTCTACCATCTGGCTTACCCAAGCACGACTCGCGTGAGATGGTAGAGGACTAGCCCGCGAAAGGCAAAGGTACCGAGTTCGGGTCTCAGTCCGGCACACAGTTTTAATCTGCCAGGAAGTTTCATGTCATATTGTGTTGCTAATTATTACGAGAATTAAGATGATTAGCACCATATAAGACGGGCGGGTCGGGGCATGCTATAACGCGAAAACGCTCTTTTTACTATGGCAAACCAGCCAATAGTTGGACTGTAAATATCATCTGCAGACGCACCACTGTTCCGAGATTTTACGACTTTTGTAATCGTTGATGTAGACGTTTCGAATACTTCTAATTTTTTTTACATTTGCAACTGTCACATCACACTGTGAGTCTTTTCCCACATACAATCCACATATACGAACACTACTGCGGATCCAAGGGGAGGGGCGGAGGATGGGGAGGGGCGGAGGGCGGGGAGGGGGGAGGGGGGGAAGACTAGACGTGTTTATATACAGCTTGTAAACGTACCACAGCGATGTTCGTGAAGTCGAGACGAACAAATTGATATAGGATACTTGCGGTTGTGAGGATTCTATATCATAACTTTTCAAGTTATTTGCTGTCTTTTATAACATTTTGGCAAGGGCGCCCATACCCTGGGGCAAGGGAGGCCGCGGCTGTCCCCTCTCCCCTCCTCCGCTAGGCGGAAAGGAAAAAAATAGTATTGTCTGGTGCTTTTCTTTCAAGAAAATGATTTAAAAGTCGGTATTATGCAGGTTTTTAATGGAGTTGGATCTGGAACTTCATTATGACTGCATACAAGCCGGCTTTCGTCTTCCAAAATATTAAGAATACTTCATACCCCCGGTTTGCTCCCGCCCCACCCCTCTACACACGCATACACACACACATACACACACCAACTATCGTATGGGCGCTCTTGCATTCCAGAGTCAGCTCAGCGTCAGCTTGCAGTGACAAATGCGACACAACTTGTGAGTGCACAAGTAGAACCACGGAGAAGAGGAAAGACTCTCCACTAAAACAGAAAGACTAACTTCCAAACGTAGGTGGTAAGGACTGAAACAAACAGCATTCCTCTCGCATAGCCATAGTCTGTCTTCACAAATCAGTCTTCTGACTAGTTTCATGCAGCACATCATGAATTACTCTCTTGTCCCAACCATTTTATCTCAGAGTAGCATTTACAAGCTATGTCCTCAATTATTTGCTGGATGTCTTCCAATCCCTGTCTTCACGTACAGCTTTTTGCCTCTACACCACACAATGATGTGCTCTAAAAGTACACATCCTCCAAGGCCTATATTTGATACTAGTTGACATCGTTTGGCCAGAAAGTCCTCTTTGCCTGCGCTAGTCGGCTTTTTATGCCCTCCTTTCTTTGTCCATTGTGTGTTATTTAGCTTTCAAGGTAGCAGAATTCCTGAACTTCGTCTCCTTCGTGGTCCCCAATTTTTATGAAGTTTTTCGATAGTCTCATTTCTGCTACACCTCATTACTTTCATTTCTCTTCCGTTTACTCTCAATCTATATCTATACTCGTTGGACTGTTCGTTTCATTCAAAAGAGTCAGTAATTCTTCTTCACAACAGTGTCATCAGTGAATCTTGTCATTGATATCCATTACCTCTCTTTTATTCCTGTAATTGGTTCCTCGAAGAATAGATTGAGCAGTAGGGCGAAAGACTATATTCCTGCCCTACACCCTTTTTTAATCTGAGCACTTCGTTCTGGGTCTTCCAATATTATTGTTCATCATAGTACATCTTAGTGAAATACTGATAATGGTGAACAGCACACTCCTATTTTACAAGGTCCAGTCAAATGAGAACGAGACAGACGACAGAAAGGAAAGTAAAATGTTTGTTATTTCGAAAGAAATACGTTTATCCTGCTGTGAAACAAGACGGTCAATGTCTTTATGGAAAAATATTTACATTTGGCTATTGAACCATAATTGTACCCGGATGTGTACTTCTTCGTCCGAAGCAAATCAACTGCCACGAATGTCTTTCTTCAGGGCTCTAGAAATATGAAAATTGCATGAGGGAAAGATCTCAGGACTGTGTAGAAGATAGATTAGAGTTTCCCAGGGAAATTTCTGCAGCTTATTCGAAACAGACTTGACAACATGTGGACCCGCCCACATGTTGCCAAGATTGTTTTGCGTACGCTGCAGAAGTTTCACTGGGAAGCCCAAAAGAAAGACATTCCTGGCAGTTGGTTTGCTTCGGAAGAAGAGATGCACGCCCAGGTATAATAATGGTTCAATAGCCAACTCTAAATATGTTTCCATGAAGACAATGACCGTCTTGTTTCACAGTAGGATAAATATATCTCTTTTGAAATAATAAACATTGTACTTTCCCTTTTGCTTCCTGTCTCGTTTTCATTTTTAAAATTGTGACGTTGTCAAAGTTGTAAGACTTTGTTCCAGTTATAGTACTCACATTAACTTCACGACACCTGTACTTTTCATATTTTTGGACGAATATATTTCTGAACTGCAATTTCTTAGACGTTATGTACTAGGAAGCACTGATGTAACAGATTATTGATGTATTAAAACATTGTCTTGTTATCATTATTACAATCGTAGCGTTTTAAAAGTGGGGGTAACAGCAAATTAAGTTTTGCTACCCTACAACAGTAAATTTAAATGTTACCAGATCGCTCTTGGTATGGTTCCAGAAATGGGAAATTCTATCTACCTTATCATTCTTTTGACATTTTGTTTTTCAATAAGAAAATCAAAACACATTGCAAACAAACGGGGCGCAGCAGCAATTGTTCCACGAAGACAGGTACACAGTGATGGTGTTTCGGAGTAAAATCAGCAGGGAGCAGAATAGCGCTACAGCGGGAAAGGGAAGTTTACTTGCATGGCGGGAAGTGGCGCCAATGCAGTCACGCCACATGAAACCACCGTATTTTACGGACTATAAGACGCTACGGACTATGAGACGCACCTTAACTTTTCAACATTTTTTTAAAGAAATAACGTTTTTACTATTTTTATTATTCGACTGCAAAGACAGACTAAAAATTTCTTAGTTTCTAAAACCGAACTAACCTTTAAAATCATTGAAAATCGTCATCCGAATTTTCTTCTTCTTTCTCCTCTTTGTCGTCATCGTTATCCTCTTCGCATATAAGATGGTTTCCACTGCCATCGAGAGCGGTACTTAACGCCGCACTTCGTGAAGGATTTAATAATAATGTCTTCTTTCACTCTAGACGATGACTGTTTTATCCACTGCCACCCTTGTTTGACTATAGGTCGTTTTATAGCTCCCTTTGGTGTGAATGCATGCTGGGTTTCATCCATCATCCATTTCTTCCATTCCTCTCTGATATACACTTTAAATGGTTAATTTTTCGAGACATCAAAATTTTGCAGTTGTGAAGTAAGTCCTTCCGGAATAACAGCAAGTTCTGCATTTCCCTGCCTAAGTTTCTCTTTCACAGAATTTTAAAAATGACTATTAAACTGATTTAGCACCAGAAGAGAACTCGTCTTCAACAAAGCATCTTTCCTTCTCTCCCACACTCTGTTAATCCGTAATTTCGTACCAGCCTCGTCCATCCAACTCTTGTCATGTACGTGAACAATAACACCTGGCGCCATTTCAGGAAGTTTTGGCATTGTTTTGCGCTGGAGAATGATCATTGGATTAAGTTTAGTACAGTGAGCACAACATGAAAGGACAACAGGGCAGTGCATTTTTTCATGTCCATTTGTTTTTATAGTTGAAGTTTTCATGGCAACAGCTCTGTTTTTTGTTACTCGGCATATCAAATGTCGGAGGTGTTTCGTCCACTTTCGCTATTTGGCTTAGCTACACAATATTTTTCTTTCGATGTTGAATAATAAGGCGATGGAAAGATAATATTTACTTTTCATACTCTTTTGGCGTTTTCTAAGATATTTTGGTTTTGGTTCAAGCGCTAAGTCCATGACGCTTCAGAAACCTGTAGCATCAGTAAACTCCACCCTTAAAGTCTGTTAAGTTCTACTGTAGCGTTAGCGAGCGTGTTATTTGAACTATTTTTGTATTAACTCCAATGTCATTTTGACGGTATCCTTGAATCCATTTCAATAATTCATCTTCTAGCTTTGGCCACTTTGCATTCAGTCCTCCATTTGCATATTTCAGCTTTCTCATTTTTTTTCAGTTCTTCTTTACTAGCCCGCCAATCGTGAACGTTTTTTTTTCTCTTGGTGGAAGGCCGAAATCCCGATCAGCTGTGCTGTTTCCATGTTCTTCTGCATATGCTATTACTTTCAGTTTATAGCCCGCATCATATGAATATCTTTTATATTTCTTTCTTTTTAGTACGAAACTAGCTACTAACAAGAATATAGTACTGTCACCGATAACACAAATCACTCACAATTCAAGTTCGTTGGCGCCGTAGACTGCAATGATGCCTCATAGGCTAGACAGTGTTCTGAACTGGTGTTGGCGAGAACGGGGGAGACAGTGTCAGCAAGCTTGTGGTTCCCCGCAACTCTGTTCGTCGAATCGGGCATTACTACTGCTAGTCGAATCTAGTGTTGCCAGATAGAGATAGGTTTCCCGCGGCATCGAATATATGGTCATTTTTAAGACTGGCCAGAATTTTAAATCAAACAATGGACATTTTTATATTAATTTCGAGTATAAGACGCACCAGACTTTTGGAGGCAATTTTTTGAAGAAATAGTGGGTCTTATAGCCCCTAAAATTCGGTAGTTGTTCACACGTGCAGTTACAGTACGAGCACCGGCGCCGCTTTGGTTGCGTGTGTGAACGCAGCTTTTAACGCACGCGGCTAGATTCTGCGCACTGCTGACAGCTGGCGCAAGAGGCCTTGTCCGGCCTTGGCCTCGCGCCTCGGTAGATCCCCCGACGCAGGACGTGACCTCAAGGGAGACCACCTTTTTCCTCCTTCCTTCCTGTCAGGCAGAGCAGCAGATCTAGTGGCGAAAGTGCAGGAGCAGGCACTGCTTGAATAGATAGTTTCTCAACGTCACCAGCCCCTCATGACCACTGCCAGTTCGCGCTGTTCTTCACTGCACGTCATCTTACAGGGTGCCGGCCGGAGTGGCCAAGCGGTTCAAGGCGCTACAGTCTGGAACCGCACGACCGCTACGACCGCAGGTTCGAATCCTGCCTCGGGCATGGTTGTGTGTGATGTCCTTAGGTTAGTTAGGTTTAAGTAGTTCTAAGTTCTAGGGGACTGATGACCTCAGTAGTTAAGTCCCATAGTGCTCAGAGCCATTTGAACCATCTTACAGGGTACAGTGTGAACACTTCGACAGGTCATACGTCCACACTGACCAACTATTTACAGAAATCACAAAAAAAGACAAACATTGTATAAATAGTAATTCACAAGCTTTTCATCGCTCTTTAGATACTGCTTACGCTGCAGATTTGGAATATCTTAAAGTATATAATTCCATACCATGTACCTTAAGGTATTTAACACAACTTTTTCATCTTCACTGTTATCTCGTTTGTCCACAAAACTGGAAACATAGTAGTCGAAGGAGACATGACACGCTGCACATGTTAATCCATAATTTCATACCAGCCTCATACATCCAACTCTTGTTATGTACGTGAACCACGACACCTGGCAGTATTTCACAAGGTTTTGCCATTTTTATATGCTTGAAAGTGATCATTGGATTAAGCTTAGCACCGTCAGCACAACATAATACGACAACAGTGTAGTGCAGTTTTTTCATGTCCACTTGTTTTTATAGTTAAAGTTTTAGCATCTGTCATGGCAACAGCTCTGTTACTCGGCACATAAAATGTCAGAGGAGTTTCGCCCATATTCGCTGTCTGACTTCGTTCCACACTGGTTTTCTTTCGATGCTGAATAAAGAGCGATGGAAAGATATCTTCTCTGCATTCTCTTATGGTATTTTCTGAGATATTTTGATTTTGGTTGACATGCTAAGTCCATGAAACGATTCACGAATGGTTTTTCCTATTTGTGGAGGGCAGGACAGCAGCTCAGCTGCCCTGTTCCCACGTTCTTCTGCATGTGCTATTACTTTCAGTTTATAGCCCATATCATGTGAATACTTCATATATTTTTCGTATACGAAACTAGTTGCTAAAGAAAAGTATTGCACTGTTACCGATAACGCAAATGACTTTCAATTCAAGTTCACTACCGTAGACAGCAATGACGCATGCAGCTTCCTGGCAGATTAAAACTGTGTGCCCGACCGAGACTCGAACTCGGGACCTTTGCCTTTCGCGGGCAAGTGCTCTACCATCTGAGCTACCGAAGCACGACTCACAGGCGGTCCTCACAGCTTTACTTCTGCCAGTATCTCGTCTCCTACCTTCCAAACTTTACAGAAGCTCTCCTGCGTACAATGCAGAACTAGCACTCTTGAAAGAAAGGATACTGCGGAGACATGGCTTAGCCACAGCCTGGGGGATGTTTCCAGAATGAGATTTTCACTCTGCAGCGGAGATTAGACCGTGTTTTGGGTTTGTCTTGGTGGGGCAGGAGAGAGAGACAGTGTTAGCAAGCTTGCGAATTCCTGCAACTCATGTTCGTCACATCGCATCGGTGGACTGTTGCAGCCAGTTGAATCCAATGTTGGTAGATGGAGATAGGTTTCCCGCGGCATCGAATTTATGGCCATTTTTAAGACTGGCGGGAATTTTAAACCAAACACTGGACATTTTTATATCAATTTCGAGTATAAGACGCACCTGAATTTTGAAGGCAATTTTTAGAGGAAAAATGTGCGTTTTATAGGTTTTAAAATACAGTAGTGATATACACTGGTTATGTATTACTTTGCAATATGCTTTACAATCGACAATTAACGATCTTTCGCCTCATCTTCAGTTTTAACTGTTATGTTGGTAAAGCAGGCAACAACCTGAAGGTTGGTTTGCACACCAGAGTGCGCTACTAGGAATAGTCCTATTAGAGTTGGTGTAACGTTCCCTTTCAACGACCTTTGAACTGACTTACATACTACCCAGTAAGTACAGAGGGATCTCCGAAGCACGGTGGAATTAAGCTTTTTTCACAATAACACCGACTGCCCATCAGAGGTGACAGTAGTGAGTGATAAGTAACGGTGAAAATCTTACAACTGATTGAAGATTGAACCCGAGACTTTTGGATTCATACTGTGGCACTTTACCACTGAGCCACATCTGCGTCTGATATAGTAAGAATGCCGATGAATTTCCCGTTCCTCCATGTAATAAAGCGTCCAAAAGTTACTCATAATGGCGAAAACAGATAAATGCAAATAAAAGAGGCGCGCAATCACTGTAAGTGAGCGTCAGAATTTTCATAGAAACTGAACAGCTGCGAGGTTCAATGATAACAGAAACCACTGAATTACACTACAATCTGTTTGCACGTTCGTTGTGATTAGAACGTAATCTCTTGGTGAATTTTACAAGATGATCACTATCTTGAGTCCAAACAGATAACATGCACTGTCAGTAATCTATCTGTTACAGTCGCATTCAAGCTGAGTTTTTAAAGCCCTGTTTTGCTTAGCGAAAGCTCCTGAAGCCAATTTTGTTTCTCTATTTACTAACTATGTTCGACTGTCCTGAACTGGAAGTCATCAAATGGTCCTATGATTTCACTGCCGATTTGTACTTTCCTGTGCACTAGTTATTCGTTATTTAAATCTTATTCCTATGAAGTTCTTCCAGTAGCTGATGCAGTTTGGCTGCACTAGAGGCAAACAACACAATGCCATCGGCAAATCGGACGTTCGTTTGGACGCGCTCCATTAACACGTATTCCATCTTCGTTGTTCCAGTTTAAGGATCTGAACACTTCCTCAGTGGCCGCTGAGAACTATTTTGACGATATGGAGTCGCGTTGCCTGGCTTCTATTTTAGTTTAGAATGTCTCACTACCGTGAAGCTAGTGAAAACTGTCGTTCGGCATACTAACATACATTGGCTCTACTACTGATTTCTATCAGAACAGATTCTGTTGGAACTGAGTCAATAGCGTTCTCAAAATCTGTTAATACCACAGTTGAAAATCATATTCGTCACTCCGCTTTATAATTTCGTTCACGAAATTAAAAAAAAAATTATAGGCACTTTGGACGCGCTTATACAGCCATCTCACCACTGGAAATGTTACATAACAGTTGGTTTTGACAGTTCATGGTATACGTAAGTTTAAGTCGTATCTGGTACGAAGTCACATAGGCTTAACAAAGGACAGATTCCGACAAAAGCAAAATTTACGGAGAAGTATACTGAAACGAGTAAACAAAACGAAAACATAACATAGGATGCACAGAGGTCGCTGTAAAAACCCTACTGGTAACTCAATAAGATATAACGTTCATGAGTTAGAAATCATTCATAGTGCTTTGTCCTTCTAAAATCAGCCTTTTACTTTGTCCGATTAAAATATCTTTCTATGTAGTTGCAGGTAATATCAGTAAATACCTCGAAAAACACTGACAAGAGGCCGACTTTTTCTTTTTTTTTGCGTCTTGCCTGTCTTTTTCCCAGAGTAGCATAGCGAGAAGAGAGACTCTTTACGGGTGTAGCGTAATTAGAGCAGTGTTGCAGTTTTGGAGAATTGGCTTCCTTTTCAAAGAATTATGTAGTCAAATTTGCAAGTTTTTATTGCATTACATTACTGCTTTAACCATTTCTGTTCAAACAGAATGTCTAGGCGCTTTTTCATTCTTTATTACTCGAAAGACATTGTATACAATATCTGGCTGTACTCGGGGTCGCGGCACACATTATCACGCCTGATGATGGGCATGTAATAGCCCGAAAACGGTTGTGGACTGAGCACTGAAAAACAACAATAATAATAAAAGAAAATATAACTGAAATGATATTTTCAACCTCTGCTGTTGGATTGTCATTATTTTCATTACTGGCCGTGTTTCTAGAAATATGCAATCATTTAAAAAATTCTCAGATTGCTTAAGCATATTTTTTCTGTTGTGGCGGTACCGTTTGCCGTTTTAAACAATGAGTTTTATTGTCTGCCCAACGTAAGTTTGTTTTGTTTCCTTCCTCTACTTTTGTTTCAATTGTTTATCTTTGCCAAATATTCTTCACAGCCTGTCCAAGACATTTCTGAATATGCTGTTATTGCAGTCTTTATTCTGAAGACTGGTTTGATGCAACTCTCCACGCAGTCTATCCTGCGCAAGACTCAATACCAATCTAACCTACGGCATTATTCTCTAACATACAGTTTGGTTTAATCCAGCAAATTTTATCATGTACCTACTATCATTTTTGTGAAAGTCTCGTCTTCTATTCAATAACCGCTTCGTTCCACCTAAGATTTTCTTTTCTTTTGCATTCTTCGTACCTGCAGCATTTTCTGCTGCTTCCGTAAGCATATTTGCTAAGTAATTGTCGCTTTCGTGTATATACACTACTGGTCATTAAAATTGCTAAACCACGAACATAACATGCTACAGACGCGAAATTTAACAGACAGGAAGAAGATGCTGTGGTATGCAAATGGTTAGCTTTTCAGAGTATTCACACAAGGTCGGCGCCGGTGGCGACACCAACAACGTGCTGACATGAGGAAAGTTTCCAACCGATTTCTCATACACAAACAGCAGTTCACCGGCGTTGCCTGGTGAAACGTTGTTGTGATGCCTCGTATAAGGTGCAGAAATGCGTACCATCACGTTTCCGACTTTGATAAAGGTCGGATTGTAGCCTATCGCGATTGCTGTTAATCGTTCAAAATGGTACAAATAGCTCTGAGCTCTATGGGACTTGACATCCATGGTCATCAGTCCCCTAGAACTTAGAACTACTTAAACCTAACTAACCTAAGGACATCACACAACACCCAGCCATCACGAGGCAGAGAAAATCCCTGACCCCGCCGGGAATCGAACCCGGGAACCCGGGCGTGGGAAGCGAGAACGCTACCACACGACCACGAGCTGCGGGCGATTAATCGTTGGTCGAAATCCAATGACTGTTAGCAGAATATGGAATCGGTGGGTTCAGGAGGGTAATACGGAACGCCGTGCTGGATCCCAATGGCCTCGTACGACTAGCAGTCGAGATGACAGACATCTTATCCGCATGGCTGTAACGGATCGTGCAGCCACGTCTCGATCCCTGAGTCAACCGATGGGGACGTTTGCAAGACAACAACCATGTGCACGAACAGTTCGACGACGTTTGCAGCAGCATAGACTCTCAGCTCGGAGACCATGGCTGCGGTTACCCTTGACGCTGCATCACAGACAGGAGCGCCTGCGATGGTGTACTCAACGACGAACCTGGGTGCAAGAATGGCAAAACGTCATTTTTTCGGATGAATTCAGGTTCTGTTTACAGCATCATGATGGTCGCATCCGTGTTTGGTGACATGCAGTGAATTCACATTGGAAGCGTGTATTCGTCATCGCCATACTGGCCTATCATCCGGCATGATGGTATAGGGTGCCACTGGTTACGCGTCTCGGTCACCTCTTGTTCGCATTGACGGCACTTTGAAAGTGGACGTTACATTTCAGATGTGTTACGACCCGTGGCTCTATCCTTCATTCAATCCCTGAGAAACCTTACGTTTCAGCAGGATAATGCACGACTGCATGTTGCAGGTCCTGTACGGGCCTTTCTGGATACAGAAAATGTTCGAATGCTGCCCTGGCCAGCACAATCTCTAGATCTCTCACCAATTGAAAACGTCTGGTCAATGGTGGCCGAGAAACTGGCTCGTCACAATACGCCAGTCACTACTCTTTATGAACTGTGGTATCGTGTTGAAGCTGCATGGGCAGCTGTACCTGTACACGCCATCCAAGCTCTGTTTGACTCAATGCCCAGGCGTATCAAGGCCGTTATTACGGCCAGAGGTGGTTGTTCTGGGTACTGATTTCTCAGGATCTATGCACCCAAATTGCGTCAAAATGTAGTCACATGTCAGTTCTAGTATAATATATTTGTCCAATGAATACCCTTTTATCATCTGCATTTCTTCTTGGTGTAGCAATTTTAATGGCCAGTAGTGCATGTACAACCTTCATTTTCTAAGACGCTAAGCTTAACGTTTCATTTAACTTGGTATAATTTCGTATAACACTCTTGTAAGCGGAAGAGTGCGATATTATTATTATTTATAATCCTTCGTTGAAAAAAGCTTTCTTTGGGCGTGTCATTTGTTTCTTATATCTTTCCTGATTGGAACACTCTTTGGTTGCTGTCGAAGTTGCTACCTTTCTGATAACATGTAAACTGCGCGACGGAATTCTTAGATTCAGAATAATTTATCTCTAAAGTCTACCATTTATAGTAACATCGCAAACCGCCGATCTTTCGTAAGTTCATGTATCACCATATATGAGGCTTCTTCAACAATCCAAAATAATTTCTTTGGATAAAAAAATTTAAATTTACTATTACGTACCAGCTGTCATCCGAAACACGTCATACTAAGTAAAGTTACAATTTAACGGCTTTAGGTATATGATTCATGGAGATTTACTTTCCTCTTTTCGAATTTGTTTCACAATGATTCGAATAGTACATTACAATAAATATTTAAGATATTCCTTCATAATGACTGGGAGTTATCACTTTGTTTGGTAGTCATAGCTTTTAAGAAAGCTTTTGACTGACTTTCAAACAAATTTGTTCCAACAACCCTTAAGGAACTCGATATAAGCATACCGAAAAAAATATATATGTCTATGCTACAGTTTCTTTAGACTTAATCAGGATACTGAAAAATTCAGAACTGAAAGAGCAGTCAGGAAGGAAGCTTCCATGTCACCAAAACTATTCTCAGCAGTTGAATGGTCCCCCGAAACAATGTTGCGTATCAATTTGTGCAATTTTCCAGTGCTGAAAGAAACATGTTTAAAGTAAGTTGTGTTAAGATGCTCATATTATATAAAAATAACCAAAACAAATAATTACACATGGAAAAAATTGGACTCATACGTCTGTACTTATTTATTCTTGTGTGAGGAAAAACACTTACTTTCCCTGGACTGAAGTTGTACGTCACACGAGGTCATAAAATGTTGTATATCACTTCTTAGCGTTTTTACAGATTTTTTACTAATACTAGAATTTCCGTAACACAATAATGATATACGTTGTGAAACAAAAATATTACTTTATCACCTACATCAACGCAATAGGCAGTGCATAATTTTTTCATCGCACTGTCTTTAAAAACGTGTTGTCTTACATCATCACACAATGCTTGTAATTCAACGACCTGCAATATTATCTGTAGCATGGCTTTAAGTACTGCAACGTAGAGACTACATCCCTCTTTTTTCTGGTACAAGACGAATCAACTCTTTGTATAATGGTGGGAACTGTTATAGTGGTACAGGGAACACGTGATGTGGTTGGTGCCCTCTTTTCTTCTTTAGAAAAGAGTTACGACGCCAAGGTTGTAGCACATCGCAGCTTTTCCTCACAAAACTGCAGCTGGGTCATCAGAAATAAATCTTAGCCACGTAAATTGGGTAATTTTCAATTCAGGAGATCCCTTGGGCCCGCCTCTAAGTGTGAAAAATAGGCAGAGTCTGCTTTGTCACAAGCTTCTGCTACAACATATTTTCAATCAGATGCAATCATCACCTCATATTTTCTTCTTTTTTCTTTCAATAAGAGCGAAATCTCTGAAGGAGGGCAAAGAGTTATGCCTTGAAATACGAAATTTTTGCTCGAGCTGAAAAAAGTATCCTGTGCGTGTGGAGAGTAGCTGTATACTGCTGACAAATTCCAGTTTTTATTTTGGCCAACACAGCAGTCAGACCAAACAATAAGTTGACGTTGTTGGCCTCGCCCTAATGGGTTGTACATGTATATTTCATATTTCGACAGGCAAGAAGCAACTTCACCTGATCAGCTGATCCTTGTTTCCCAAACATTCATGCCATACGTGTACTGTTGCCTCTCCTGTTCCAAGATTATTAATCGCCAAGTTGTAACAGGAAAGCTGACGTTGATAGTGGATGCTATAATAATTTAACGGGATGCAAGCCGAGACCTGCTGTAGATCTTTACACAATACAACAACTTTAATTGTCTGTGATATTATTAAATCGGTTTTCAGCATTCCATAAACATTGTCAGCTTTGCGATGATGGAGCTCACTCTGCACTTGAATTAAACACCTATCTTCGCATTATCTGTTTGCTATAAATTCGTTAACAGTTCGTCACGTATTAAAGTTAAAACGAATTGTTTACTCAAAGATCAACTACCTTTCAGCATTGAATTTCTACACCTTTCAGGCAGTAAAAAAGTATTATAATAAGCATGCAACAGCAAATTATTGAACAGCTTTAAAACGTTGCTGAAAAAATAATATTACAACCAACAAATACAGACAGCAATAATAGTTTACATGAAGTTGACATATGCGCATGTACAATGTCAGTAGTGTGCTGATGAAGGCAATAAAGCCGAAATAATTTAATATATATAAATAAAATATCAAGCAGCATACTGTTTTCCTATTCTCTACATAAATTTTTAATTTTGTAAGTACGTTTAACGTTTTATTTACCGTAATTGTAAAAAACATAAAATCAGGAATCAGAATTTTTGCTTCAGTACTTGACGAACGAATTAATAGCAAATTACTTTATTTTAAAAATGAAACAAAGTTATTAAATTTGCATACATTGTTCAGAGGACTTGTATGTCCGGACAGGATTAAACAAGTGGAAGTATATTAGGAACCAGAAAATCCCGAAAGAATCATACAGCTACGGGTATTGCGTCTGGTGATACTTATAAAACAGTTCTTTTTCGTTAACACACAAGAAGCTACACTCTGAGCACTTTGAATAGCGCCTAGATTCCATCTCTGTAGATGAGCAAAATTCACAGGTGCCTCTTGAACTGACAAATATTGCCAGTGCGATACTATATTCCGAAATCTAACTTTGTTTGGTACCGAAAATGCTATCTTCCTTCTCTTTGAAGTTGAAAGAGGAAAATTTTGATTCTTTTTGACCCTTCCCTGTTTTTTGGACATTTACTTTCCAAATGTGAGTAGACCAAGTGTAGTTCTACGTTTGAAATCAGTCAGTGGAAGTGTCTCTTGCACGTTACAGTATGTAATACAGGCATTCACAAGGGTCTGTCTGTTTCATAAAAGCAACATGTCAGCTTTATTTATGTTACTCATGTGTTTATTATAATCTTGTACAACTGTCAGTGCCATCACTTAAATCCCTGTTCCATCTTTCTGGGTTCTTGAATATTACAAGGTTCTGTATTGATATTTTATCCAAATTAACGTTAGTGTGTATAATGGTACCTACATAAAAATTAACACTCACCTCAGTTCACATATAAACCTTACTTTTATTTATTTAACCTTGCAGCGTTTTTTCACACACCAAACAAACAGCCATTTGCAGTACAGCTGTTCACATTCCAGGCTGATGCATAGGTTACGGAATGGCGAGCAAGCTGTGCTGACATGCAGCCTAGGAAGCACTAACTGTATGGAATGGGACCTTTCTGTCCCTACATGGCAAACGGTTACTGAGTTACGTAATTTAGCACAGAACTGCCGGGACTCCGAAGTCCGCCAGTAAATAAAGAGTTAATGAAAATGAAGCATAGCATGCTGATACATCGAAAATCTTAATGTCCTTTGCTAATCACTTAATTGAACGTTTAGCCCATCTGATTCTTGCATCACTTCCAGTGAGATTTGATACAAGAATTACATGGATTAAACGTGTACCAAAGTGATTAGCAAAGAACTTTGATTTTCGATGTTTTAGCATATGTCAAGAGTTTCGTTCGCACTAGCATAACAGCAAAATACCTAATGCATAGTAAGCCTATGAGTTGTCCTACGATACCAGATGCTTCATCTACATCTACATCTACATTTATACTCCGCAAGCCACCCAACGGTGTGTGGCGGAGGGCACTTTACGTGCCACTGTCATTACCTCCCTTTCCTGTTTCAGTCGCGTATGGTTCGCGGGAAGAACGACTGCCGGAAAGCCTCCGTGCGCGCTCTAATCTCTCTAATTTTACATTCGTGATCTCCTCGGGAGGTATAAGTAGGGGGAAGCAATATATTCGATACCTCATCCAGAAACGCACCCTCTCGAAACCTGGACAGCAAGCTACACCGCGATGCAGAGCGCCTCTCTTGCAGAGTCTGCCACTTGAGTTTATTAAACATCTCCGTAACACTATCACGGTTACCAAATAACCCCGTGACGAAACGCGCCGCTCTTCTTTGGATCTTCTCTATCTCCTCCGTCAGACCGATCTGGTACGGATCCCACACTGATGAGCAATACTCAAGTATAGGTCGAACGAGTGTTTTGTAAGCCACCTCCTTTGTTGATGGACTACATTTTCTAAGCACTCTCCCAATGAATCTCAACCTGGTACCCGCCTTACCAGAAATTAATTTTATATGATCATTCCACTTCAAATCGTTCCGCACGCATACTCCCAGATATTTTACAGAAGTAACTGCTACCAGTGTTTGTTCCGCTATCATATAATCATACAATAAAGGATCCTTCTTTCTATGTATTCGCAATACATTACATTTGTCTATGTTAAGGGTCAGTTGCCACTCCCTGCACCAAGTGCCTATCCGCTGCATATCTTCCTGCATTTCGCTACAATTTTCTAATGCTGCAACTTCTCTGTATACTACAGCATCATCCGCGAAAAGCCGCATGGAACTTCCGACACTATCTACTAGGTCATTTATATATATTGTGAAAAGCAATGGTCCCATAACACTCCCCTGTGGCACGCCAGAGGTTACTTTAACGTCTGTAGACGTCTCTCCATTGATAACAACATGCTGTGTTCTGTTTGCTAAAAACTCTTCAATCCAGCCACACAGCTGGTCTGATATTCCGTAGGCTCTTACTTTGTTTATCAGGCGACAGTGCGGAACTGTATCGAACGCCTTCCGGAAGTCAAGAAAAATAGCATCTACCTGGGAGCCTGTATCTAATATTTTCTGGGTCTCATGAACAAATAAAGCGAGTTGGGTCTCACACGATCGCTGTTTCCGGAATCCATGCTGATTCCTACATAGTAGATTCTGGGTTTCCAAAAACGGCATGATACTCGAACAAAAAACATGTTCCAAAATTCTACAACAGATCGACGTCAGAGATATAGGTCTATAGTTCTGCGCATCTGCTCGACGACCCTTCTTGAAGACTGGGACTATCTGTGCTCTTTTCCAATCATTTGGAACCCTCCGTTCCTCTAGAGACTTGCGGTACACGGCTGTTAGAAGGGGGGCAAGTTCTTTCGCGTACTCTGTGTAGAATCGAATTGGTATCCCGTCAGGTCCAGTGGACTTTCCTCTATTGAGTGATTCCAGTTGCTTTTCTATTCCTTGGACACTTATTTCGATGTCAGCCATTTTTTCGTTTGTGCGAGGATTTAGAGAAGGAACTGCAGTGCGGTCTTCCTCTGTGAAACAGCTTTGGAAAAAGGTGTTTAGTATTTCAGCTTTACGCGTGTCACCCTCTGTTTCAATGCCATCATCATCCCGTAGTGTCTGGATATGCTGTTTCGAGCCACTTACTGATTTAACGTAAGACCAGAACTTCCTAGGATTTTCTGTCAAGTCGGTACATAGAATTTTACTTTCGAATTCACTGAACGCTTCACGCATAGCCCTCCTTACGCTAACTTTGACAACGTTTAGCTTCTGTTTGTCTGAGAGGTTTTGGCTGCGTTTAAACTTGGAGTGGAACTCTCTTTGCTTTCGCAGTAGTTTCCTAACTTTGTTGTTGTACCACGGTGGGTTTTTCCCGTCCCTCACAGTTTTACTCGGCACGTACCTGTCTAAAACGCATTTTACGATTGCCTTGAACTTTTTCCATAAACACTCAACATTGTCAGTGTCGGAACAGAAATTTTCGTTTTGATCTGTTAGGTAGTCTGAAATCTGCCTTCTATTACTCTTGCTAAACAGATGAATCTTCCTCCCTTTTTTTATATTCCTATTAACTTCCATATTCAGGGATGCTGCAACGGCCTTATGAGCACTGATTCCCTGTTCTGTACATGCAGAGTCGAAAAGTTCGGGTCTGTTTGTTATCAGTAGGTCCAAGATGTTATCTCCACGAGTCGGTTCTCTGTTTAATTGCTCGAGGTAATTTTCGGATAGTGCACCCAGTATAATGTCACTCGATGCTCTGTCCCTACCACCCGTCCTAAACATCTGAGTGTCCCAGTCTATATCTGGTAAATTGAAATCTCCACCTAAGACTATAACATGCTGAGAAAATTTATGTGAAATGTATTCCAAATTTTCTCTCAGTTGTTCTGCCACTAATGCTGCTGAGTCGGGAGGTCGGTAAAAGGAGCCAATTGTTAACCTAGTTCGGTTGTTGAGTGTAACCTCCACCCATAATAATTCACAGGAACTATCCACTTCTACTTCACTACAGGATAAACTACTACTAACAGCGACGAACACTCCACCACCGGTTGCATGCAATCTATCCTTTCTAAACACCGTCTGTACCTTTGTAAAAATTTCGGCAGAATTTATCTCTGGCTTAAGCCAGCTTTCTGTGCCTATAACGATTTCAGCTTCGGTGCTTTCTATCAGCGCTTGAAGTTCTGGTACTTTACCAACGCAGCTTCGACAGTTGACAATTACAATACCGATTGCTGCTTGGACCCCGCATGTCCTGACTTTGCCCCGCACCCGTTGAGGCTGTTGCCCTTTCTGTACTTGCCCAAGGCCATCTAACCTAAAAAACCGCCCAGCCCACGCCACACAACCCCTGCTACCCGTGTAGCCGCTTGTTGCGTGTAGTGGACTCCTGACCTATCCAGCGGAACCCGAAACCCCACCACTCTATGGCGCAAGTCGAGGAATCTGCAGCCCACACGGTCGCAGAACCGTCTCAGCCTCTGATTCAGACGCTCCACTCGGCTCTGTACCAAAGGTCCGCAGTCAGTCCTGTCGACGATGCTGCAGATGGTGAGCTCTGCTTTCATCCCGCTAGCGAGACTGGCAGTCTTCACCAAATCAGATAGCCGCCGGAAGCCAGAGAGGATTTCCTCCGATCCATAGCGACACACATCATTGGTGCCGACATGAGCGACCACCTGCAGATGGGTGCACCCTGTACCCTTCATTGCATCCGGAAGGACCCTTTCCACATCTGGAATGACTCCCCCCGGTATGCACACGGAGTGCACATTGGTTTTCTTCCCCTCTCTTGCTGCCATTTCCCTAAGGGACCCCATTACGCGCCTGACGTTGGAGCTCCCAACTACCAGTAAGCCCACCCTCTGCGACTGCCCGGATCTTGCAGACTGAGGGGCAACCTCTGGAACCTCTGGAACAGGACAAGCAGCCATGTCAGGCCGAAGATCAGTATCAGCCTGAGACAGAGCCTGAAACCGGTTCGTCAGGCAAACTGGAGAGGCTTTCCGTTCAGCCCTCCGGAATGTCTTTCCCCCCCTGCCACACCTTGAGACGACCTCCCACTCTACCACAGGTGAGGGATCAGCCTCAATGCGGGCAGTATCCCGGGCAACCACAGTCGTAGTCCGATCAGGGGATGCGTGGGACGAGCTGGCCGTCCCCGACAAACCCCCATCCGGACCCCCACAGTGATGCCCATTGGCAACAGCCTCAAGCTGTGTGACTGAAGCCAACACTGCATGAAGCTGGGAGCGAAGGGATGCCAACTCAGCCTGCATCCGAACACAGCAGTTGCAGTCCCTATCCATGCTAAAAACTGTTTTGCAAAGAACGTCTGAACTAATCTACAGAGAGCGCAAACAAATCAACAAAGTTTAAACGGTTATTAAAATACAAGATTGCCTAGTAAATGCAGTAATGCTGCTACTTGCGCACTGCTGACACTGCTCGGCGGCGGAAGGAGACTACGCGAATTTACACTATTCAGGTACTAAAACGCGATGCTACACTCTCAAATACTATAATACGCCCGAAATTTATGAATTAAACAATGCAAGTACCAAAAACACGCAAAGAAATTAAGAATTAAACTATGTAACAGATGAGTGAGCTAGGAGTATACGACTTGCTGCTCAGCTGCTTATCCAACGGCGGCAGGGAGCACACTGACTGTGACCAACCGACACTGACCGTTCAAAACAAAAACAGAAGACAAACGACTACGCGAATTTACACTATTCAGGTACTAAAACGCGATGCTACAACTCTCAAATACTATAATACGCCCGAAATTTATGAATTAAACAATGCAAGTACCAAAAACACGCAAAGAAATTAAGAATTAAACTATGTAACAAATGAGTGAGCTAGGAGTATACGACTTGCTGCTCAGCTGCTTATCCAACGGCGGCAGGGAGCAATGCAGACGATTAGCAACGGCAGAGCATACACTTATTTACGCAAGGGTTCAACGTAGAAGCACAGAGTATCCATCAAGCACAACGACTAACAGCTGCTGTAATATTATTGTTTAGCCACACCAGGCTTATACGTGAATGCTTTTTTTTATTTCCACAACAGATCATATCAACCGAAATTTGGGGCAGCAGAGGTACCGACTGAAGGGACCAGTAATTTTGCATATCCCACACATCTTTTTTGTTTGCTTCCTCCACCTTCGCTTCTCGCTACAATCCTCATTGGGGAGAAATTGGTAAAAATCGGAAGCCTTCGGCCAAGCAACATATTGCTTCAGCATCAGTTGGCGGATCTTTGAGAGCCTACAATAGCGTAGCGAAGCAGCAGCAAGAACTCCATTGTAAGACATGGGCGTGCTGTGTAGGCGGCAGCTGCGTGAACCGAGGGCAGTACTGTCACGCAGACAATGTCAGCGACAGATCGTCTGTTCGGTAGTAATCATTTCTTCAGATTGCTACCCGGGCGAACTAACATTGCAGAAATGTCACTGTGACAACAGGGAGCGTTTACAGTTGCTGGCCTATGAGAGTCTTCTCGTAGGCAGAAGACAGGAACGCGAGTCATAGGAGACTCACGTAAGCGTCCCACTTAATTCTTAAACAGCCTTTCTTTCTTGTTTCCTTTTTTTTCTTTTTCGGGCCATGTTTTGCGCTCTCTCTGTCCCTGCGCCTTTGGCGGCGGCCTTTCTCGCCACACGATCGGTACCGCCCTGGATGGACGAAGAAATGAATATAAGAGTTAAGTTACCCAGGTGTGTTTTTGGTAAAATATAAAGGGGTTTTATAAATTAAGGATCCGATGCGTCTGAAAAGGAACTTACAGTGTTTATTAGCCGTTTTTAAGTTTTGGCAGCGAGACATCTACAAGGGGTCCCAGGAGGAGTGGTTACTATTCACGGATGTGACAGGAAAGACCATCCGAAACACAAAAGTATAGTAAACATGGGCTCTAAAATGCGTACCTTAAGAGCTATGAGCGCTTCTTCACCTTCGATGTTGTGAAATAAATCTCTTGTAACGCATGCTCTTTGCTTTCCATATTGTGAGAGGTGGTAGTATGGAACAAAATATGAAAAAGTCCAGTAAATATAGGCTCTTAAAGAGCGTATCTTTAGACCTATGAACGCTTGTTCAGCAGAAGAGACGTGTTTCACATTAGCGAAGACGAACAATTGCTCATTTCTCTTAAGGTATGCATTTCAGACCCCATGTTTTCTGGACTTTTTTTCGTGTTTTGGTCCATACTACCACCTGTCACAATATGAAAAGGAAAGAGCATGCGTTACAGAAGATTTGTTTCACAACATCGAAGATGAAAAAATGCTCATACCTCTTAATGTATGCATTTTAGAGCCCATGTTCACAGCACTTCTTTTGCTTCGAACGATGAATATTGTCATTTCCCTGAATATTGACCATTCCTGTTGGGACACCCCGTAAATTACTAAAGGCTGAAACGGTGCACAGTGCTCAGGTCTAGTTGCAAGTTGCCTATCTAACGGCTTCCAGAGGCCAATATTTGATTTTCAGTATTTCATCTAATTATTGAACGAATTTAAAAACTTAAAATGCTATCATAGTCTACTCCTTAAAAAGCATAACCTTCCGTCAAAGGTTTAACACCATAAGCCAAGTGTTGAAGTCACAGAAATTACCGAATCTATATTCACCCCTAATTTCAGAATGAGAGCATATAGCGGCTTCCCACACAAAAATTCAAATGGTTCAAATGGCTCTGAGCACTATGGGACTTAACATCAATGGTCATCACTCCCCTAGAACTTAGAACTACTTAAACATAACTAACCTAAGGACAGCACACAACACCCAGTCATCACGAGGCAGAGAAAATCCCAGACCCCGCTACCAACACACTTTACACATAATGTCACAACTTTTCGAAATTTTTTCTCGCTGGTACCCCACGAAATAATGAAAGTAAGAATGTTTTTTACTTGCCACATTTGCCCTCTTCAGGCAGTAAAACTTCAGAATCGGACATGCAGTTTTAATTTATTACTTCATTACTCTTAAGTCCATTCGCAAAACAGTTTGCAGACAATATCCACATAACCAATGAATATATCTGAAAACTGTATCATTGTAAGGCCCATAGTTCAGGAGACATGACATGATAAACACTGAGTTGCGTGGAAAACTAACTTTTCTTCAAACGAAGTCAAATATTTAACACATTAACTCATTCGTAAAATAATCAGACAACTAGACTGCTTCATACATGGGAGTTCGATTATTTAAAGAATAGGGAGTACTGTTTACTGTCTAATCTAGATATAAAAGTTCGTTGCGTCTTCAATTTTGTTTCCATCCTTCTGTCTGCACTGTTTTTGGGAGAAAGAAGATGCAGCAGTCTGCGCCGTAAAGTTTTCCACCTGACGGCGAGTGCGGTGACGAATTCTGCGACTCACAGTTGGTTGGTGGTCAGTTTATTTCCGCCGCTGTTGCAACAGGATGGAGGGTTGTGGGAACTTTCCACAAAGCTTACTCAGGTATTCGCTTTTCTTCATGACGGAAATAATGTCGTAAGATTTATCACCACTTCCCTAGGGTTTTGTTTACTTTCCAGTGCTGAGAAACAAAACATAGCTCAGATTTATAATCAGAGCTGGTTTAAGATCCAAGTGAGACAACCGGCAGCTTGGAGCGCCAAGGTCAGAGTACAGAATCTGTAAACAGGGTGCAAAACAATTAATAGCGGAAGCTGACACTGCTTCAGCACATTACATGTTATAATTTATCGTGAACTCGTGGCAGCGAACGTGCAGACCAACTGGCGAAAATGGTGCATCATCTACTTCCCATCACCGTATCCCTACCATACAGTGATTTTCTTAGTAGACTCGCCAAACAAGCAAAAACGGAACGCACAAAATTAGTGGATACTGATCATAACATCAAAGGCACATGGTACTTGGCGATTCGGCAACAGATTCCACTACACTCTTGATTTCTCAACTCGACACTTACGAGAAAATAAATTATTACGGTTAAAAGGCTAAGAATGGGTCACATGTTGACTAATTGAACTAAACATTTTTTTAAAACTAATTCGCTCTCCAAGCTATGATTCTTCGGCTCACTGGCGGAGACACTGAGACTAATAGAATGTGATAATCACCAAAGAACAGTTACACAGTATAATTATTTAAAAATGAAGGATTATTGTACTCTTAGAGTAACTCTTAGGACCATGAATAGACCCACTGCCAAATGTGTTTGCCACTTCAACCGTCTTCGTAAAAGAGCACTTTAAGATTTGAGGATCCTTACACTAAAATCCAACTTTATATATACTAGCTTAGCGCCTGCCGCTTCGCTCGTGTAGACTGTATGGTATGCAGAGATTCTTGTTTTTGTTTTCTAATCGAATTTTTATGTTATTCGCAAATTGCAACACCTTCTAAGCTTTTCACGCTAATGAAGGCCACATAAGCATGGTCTTCTTCGAATGTACGTCTGACCAAAAAGCGATTCTGGTAGCTGGAGTCCAAAGTTTTTGTTAATCATTCCTTTTGCGTTCTTGTGGAGATATTTCCATAGCACTTGCGTCCCCTAAGAAATATTTCTTAACATCTAACCGAGAAGTGAAATGCCACTTTTCATAAATTTAGCTGTAAAAATTGTTTATGTAACGAAATATTTTCTTAATAGTTTTCATTCCCTATTGCACTCCCTTAGGGGTTGAATTTCCAGAATCGCCGAAAACGTTTTCTTATTTTTTTTTCATTTCTAACCGAGAAGTCAAATACTAATTGTCGTAGATGTAGCCTTAAACATCCTTTAGTAATTCTTAAGTAGTTATTTATTTAAAAAAAAACTTTCATCGCCGGCCGGAGTGGCCGAGCGGTTCTAGGCGCTACAATCTGGAACTGCGCGACCGCTACGGTCGCAGGTCCGAATCCTGTCTCGAGCACGGATGTGTGTGCTGTCCTTAGGTTAGTTAGGTTTAAGCAGTTTAAGTTCTAGGGGACTGATGACCACAGCAGTTAAGTCCCATAGTGCTCAGAGCCATTTGAACCATTTTTGGACTTTCATCTATTTTACTCCCTTAGTGGCTGAATTTTCAAAAAAAGCTGAAACACGGAGTTTTTATTTTCTGTCTGAGAAACCAAATATTAGTTTTCGTGGTTCTAGCTCCAAAATTCCTTAATAGCGACATACTTTCAAAAAGCATTTCATCCCCTATTTCACCCCCTTGGGAGTGGAATTTCGGACGATCCCTTCTTAAACGATGCCTACAGTATAAGATCCACACCCTCTCCAGACTTAACGTTTCTAGCCTTAGTGGTCTGGCCAGGCCGATGATGAGTCAGTGAATCAATCTGACCCTATTTCACCCCCTCAGGTGCTGAATTTACGAAAACAGTGAAACACGTATTGTTTCACCTGTAACCGAGAATCCAAACACCAATTCTCAAAGATTTAACTTTAAAAATGATTTCGCAATGAAATATTTTAGTAAAACGTTTCACCCCCTATTCCACCTCCTTAGGGGTTGATCTTCCAAAAACAGTGACATGCATATGTTTTATTTCTAACAGAGAAGTCAAATGTAAATTTTCATAGATTTAGCTTCAAAAATGCTTGCACAGTGAAATATTTCCACAAACATTTTCATCCCCCATTTCATCCCCATAAGGTTGCATTTCCAAAAACAGTGAAACAAAAATTTTTTTATTTCTAACTGAGAAGTGAAATTCAAATATTCATAGATTTAGCTTTAAAAATGCTTTCATAATAAAATATTTTCATAAAAAGTCACACCCCCTATTTCACCCCTTAGGGGTTCAGTTTCCAAAAACACTGAAACACGGATTTTTTATTTGTAATCGAGAACTGAAATACCAGTCTTCATACATGTATCTTTAAAAATACTTTAGTAGCTCTTTAAAAATTATATATTTTCAGGAGAAGCTTTCACCCACTATTTCAACCCCATAGGGTTAAATTTCCAAAAATGTTGACACATGTATGGCTCTATTTCTGACAGAGAAACCAAATACTAATTTTCGTAGGTCTAGCTTCAAAATTGCCTTAATAGCGACAGTGTTCAAAACAAAACCTTCATCCCGATTCTCATCCCCTTAGGGTATGAATTTCGAAAGATCCCTTCTTAAACAATGCCTACAGTATAAGATCCACAACTTAGAATTTCCTCAGCGGTTTGGCTGGGTGATGATGAGTCATTCAGTCAGGACATTGCCTTGCCTTATACATATACTAGCGGACCCGACAGACGTTGTCCTGCATGATATTTCAAGCGATTAGGATACTGAACAAAGTATGAAATGAAAGACAAATAATATAATAATTTCATTATTCTTTATTTTGAAATAACATCAATTTTTCTAAAAAAAAATCGTTATAATCAATAGTGTTTGTTTAATTTTAGCCTAATGCGAGCTGATGAACAGTATTTTTAGTCAATACCTGGGGAGTATAAATGAATAAACTTGTGAAAAGTCCGGATTTTCTAGATCCAACCCACAAATCGATATTGTTAGACCTTGTGACTTATTAATAGTCATGGCAAATGCCAAGCGAATTGGAAATTGGGGCGAGTCTGAAGGGATCATTGGGATTCGTGGCAAGAGAACAACTTTATCTTCAAATTTGCCGTTCAAAATTGTAGCTTCAAGAACATTGCCCATAATCTTTTTATGACTAATCTTGTACCGTTGCATAGCTTAGGTGTATTTAAATTTCGAAGCAAAATGATAGTTGAGCCAATTTTAATCGCAAGTTCTGTGGTGGCATTCCTGGTAAATCCAGCGAATTCAAAAATTCAACTGAATAGTTGACTGCTTCGTCAGGATCGGTAGCAGTGTCGATCGATTTGAACAATACCTCATTGATGGGCAATGAGTGTTGTATTTTGAAGTTAATAGCGTAAACATCGATATTTTTTGCGGATAAAATAGCTCGTTCACGAAGCCACGCATGATTAATATAATTAGCTTGTAAATCTGGAAATATGCTTTCAATCAAAGAATCTTTCGTATTTACCATGTTGCAGAAATTGTCTGGCAATTTGATGCAATGTGTGTCTCCATGCAATGGTATTGTTTCATTTCCAATGTTGAGCAATTACTCGGAGAATGATAGTGCCAATGGATCGTTTTGCAGTTGAACACGTATATTTGTTTTAAGACGTAATGTACTGTCATTTCGCCATAGATAAGATTGCTTTATACGTGTGTTTATTTCATCCGCATACGTAGCGCGCGGAATGCCCGGCAATGTCTGTCTAAAATCACCGGACAGCACCAGTAAGGCACCACCGAAAAGCCTGGTGTTATTATTTAGATATTTCATCATTCTATCGAGAGCTTCAAGTGAATTCTTGTGGGCCATAGTGCATTCATCCCAGATAATAATTTTGCATTTTTGCAAAACTTTAGCCATACCGGAATGTTTTTTTTTTTTATGTTGCACACTGCATCTGGATTTGTGTGAATGTTAAACGGCAACTTGAGTGCTGAATGTGCAATCCGTCCGCCATCAAGCAAAGTGGCTGCAATACCTGATTAAGCAATTGCTAACGCAATTTTTGGAATCGAATGCGTGCAAGTATTAGTGAGATGAGAAACGTTTTTCCGATCGTGTACATTCTTTTGTTCATCAGTGAGTAGTTGCTCATTATTTTCAACGAAAGTAGTTAAAGAGACCGTATTGAACTGTTGTTCGCAATGAATCTCGCTGTTAATGATGTCTGTTGCTGGGCAGTTACGTGAGGGCATACCAAAATGAACGAGTGAATGAGTGGCATATTCGAAATCAGAATGCAAATATCTTCAATCTTTATTAGCGCCTCGTTATATATTTCCGGCGAAAAATCGATATTGGGATCTTGACCAGCGATCCGAATGCGATGCAGAATGTCGTCGCTCATGGAATCTTTATATTATTCCCAGAGGACAGAAGCTTAAGATGGAAAACATGTCGTCAATAATATGGCGAGTAATTGGCGAATTTGATAAGGAGAGGAACTCAGTGCTGCATCTGCAAGTGTAATATCCCAATGGTTGTCATCTTCCAGCAAATGTAATTCGCCATACGCATCACGATATGTGTCGTACAAAATGCCATTGACTGTCCGCAAGTATTGGAAGGACGTCGGTCCAGGAAAATTAACCAACAATAAACGCAAGAAGAAACATTCGCGTTGCTTTGGATAGACTGTGTATAATCAGCCTAATGTATTTCCCATAAATATGCCGTTGTATCCTTCAACCGGAACACCTCGCTTTCATGGTTCCCACTTGTTTGACTGTTTGTTCCATGTGAAATATCGTGGCACATCAGTATACATTAATGTCTTTGCGAATTGACCGGGAATACCTGGTCGGTTGCACAGTTCGAAAAACTCAGTTAATGTGGTTTTTGGGGCAATTGATGCACGTTGTAGAGCAGTCTCTTCCGTGAAATAAACACGCTGTCCATTTTCAAGGTGCACGGCCAAATGTATAACAGCAGGGTCTCTTTCGTGTATCGGAAAACCCAAAATACACCAAACTGCTCCATTGCTGCTGATGTATCGGCCCATTTGATACCGTGCTATTTCATCGTTTCGTGAACATGAACAGCAAATACAGCCATATCACTGCCCTTATGGACATATTTGCATATATATACTTTATTGACTTCACCGAACTGCAAAG
This sequence comes from Schistocerca serialis cubense, assembly GCF_023864345.2. Classification (NCBI taxonomy): domain Eukaryota; kingdom Metazoa; phylum Arthropoda; class Insecta; order Orthoptera; family Acrididae; genus Schistocerca; species Schistocerca serialis. Next base: position 930,031,518 of record NC_064639.1, read on the forward strand.
CTCAATGTTTATGTGTGCTTTGTAGATTTTACATAGCAATGGTGAATACGGAACCACCCAGTGATTGTCAATGTCAACTATTGTACCGTTTGACATGCGTAATTGATGTGATTGACAACCATGGTTAGTGTCTCTACGACGATACAATGGATAACCATCGATATAGTGATTGTATCATTTATACAATTTTTTGGAAAATGTTTCGTACATTTTCCATTGTCCATGCACGGTGCCGTCATGTTTATAGCAGCGCATGGACCATGGATCATGTTAGCGGTAACAATAGCACCGCATGGACCATGGGTCATGTTAGCGGTAACAATCTTGATCGATATTCTGCTCCAGAATTTCTGCTGAGATAATTTTATCAATTACTTTAGACTGTATTTTGTCGACCAACCAAATCAAAATATGCGCGTGTGGCAATCCTCGTTTTTGCCATTCAGCAGAATACAGCTAGCAACGTGTTTTGCCAAATACAGAGGAACGTATAATCAAGTTCATTCACGATTTTAACCTTTGTCTGAAGACACGTACAGTGATATCGTGCCGATCTATTGCAGTCTGACCTGGCAATAACGTAATTTTTATTTCATCCCATTTTGGATTACACGTAAATGTAATGAACAAATCTGGTCGTCCGTACGCGCCCACGAAAGTCATAGCGTCTTGAATATATTCTTGCATATGACGTGGGCTACCAGTATATGATGATGGAAGAATATGTGAAGTACCGATGTCGTTGATATTAGTTATTCGATCTACGTTACCAACAACAACATCACGCAAATGAATGTATTCCTCAGCTCGAAGTTTCGCTTGATTATACCAGATGTATCGTAATCGCTCACTTTCAATTTTCGCATACATATCAACGATATATTGATGAAACACCTGGCGGCATCGGAGAATATTATTGTCTTCATTGGCACGAATCATCAACCGATATGCGTAGAAGTTCATTGCGCTCACTTTCATGCTGGTTTCTGCACCTGCAAAGTAAAAATATAATTAAGACAAAAAGAAATTAATTGTGCATAAAAATAAAATATTAGGCAATGACATGTGTAGATTGTAACTTTTGCTGGATTTCTTTGTTTGATATTTAAATGATATCCATCTTCTCCTTCTCAAAATATCAATGGATATTGCAAAGCGTCGTAATAGCGATGACTGTCTTCAATCGTATGCACTGTGTTATCTCTGCGTTGGATTCGTATATCTCGACGTTCAAATGCGTCGCCAACCATAACAACTGCAACTTCATTAATGGCCCGTACAATATATCGGCCTGCGTGCTGCACAGGTGGTACTTTGTCTGCTTTGATGACGATCGTATAGTTGTCGTTTTGCAGTCTGTTTGAAACAGTATTGAACAACTGGACCAACTGGTTGTGATTCTGTAAAAACGTTTCTAAAATACCGACAATTTCTCGCTCCTCCATCTGCTCGGTACAGTTGTACTGGCAGCGTGCGTTTATTTGCTGCTCCTCATCACCCAAGAAGTAGATTGCAGAAATTTTGAATCGGTATCAGGCATCGGCATTAAAGAACCAATTTGAAGATACACTTGGCCCTGAATCTTAAACGTTGATTGAAAATTGCGACCATCCTCATTCTGAACGATTTTTGTTGCTCCAAATGATGCCATTTGAAAGCACGAATTGAATTTGCGAATTTTACGCAAAAACAATTTAGATTGAGATGTAGCTCCAGCCAATAGCGTTTTCAATGGTTCTGGCGGCGAATTCTGTGGTGGCAATACAACTTTGCCAGACGCGCAGCAGAAACCGGCCGATTCACCTTTGTATTTGAGTGCACGACTGCTGGCATTGTTTGTTCATAGCACCGATGACAATTTGTGTATGTGACGAATAGTCGATGTCCGACTCATATTCAAACGCAAGGCGAAGAAGTGATGCTTGTGTCAATGCGCGATACACTTGCAAACATTGTTGTTCACGTGTTCTGAATGTGTCGGTGACTCGTTGACGGGCCAGTCTTTGTCTCAATGCATTAGCTCGAAGGCGTTCGTTGCGTTGCTCTTGACTTTCATTAGCACGTCTGATTGCAGACTGGTTTCTTAAATTATCATTGTCCGTCAGTTGATCTTCTGCCGGTCTAATTTACCAAATGGTTCTGGACTAATTTTGAATTCCGAGTCCATCGACCAATATTTCCTCCTCGTCCACGAAGACGTGGCATTGTTTTATGTACGTAACTTGTATGTGAATATAATACGCTTAATATTCACTGAAATGCGACACCTGAAATATCAAAAGACACCGTACAAAAAAATTAAAATGTCGAAAAATAAACGAAATCCTAAGCACGTAACTTATATCTGAATATAATACGCTCAATATTGCACACAAAAATGCAACGCCACCTACCGTGCTGATTTAAGAATGTAAATTTTCCAGGCCCCCACTTGAATGGAAACACAAAAATTCATTCAAGTCGATCCAGCCGTTAGGCTGCAGTATAGATAAATAACCTAGATACCGACTGCAGCGCCATGTGCCGGGCTGATTTGTGAATCTAAGCCCTCCAGGGCGCCACCCAAACGCATACAAAAAATTCATTACAATCGGTTCAGCCGTTTAGGAGGAGTTCAGTGACATACACACGTACAGTAGTATTATATATATAAAGACGTTTATCGTAATCGTGCACAGAGAATTATAGCTTATGTTTTTTAATAGAAGATCGATGTTCTGTTTGTATCATTAACTGAAATAACTGTAACTGGTGAAAAGGGCTTCGCCTGAAAGTAGTAAAAAAAAATAAATCATACAGCATTGTCAGTAGGCGAAGATTATTTACACTGCGGGATAAAGCTTATCCAGCATTAGTAGCATGACTGTGGACACTCAGTATGCAACTAAACTAAAGGATACGCTTACAAAATGCCAAAAAATAGTAAATAATGTGACGCGTTAGAGTTTAGGATTTTGACGTCTTCTACATCTACTCTGCGTGCGTTTGAGCAAGCACACTTGTTTGCGAATGTGTGTGGTGAGCGCGCGCGCGCAAGAGGAAGGGAGGGGGGGGGGAGGGGGCAGAGAGAGAGAGAGAGAGAGAGAGAGAGAGAGAGAGAGAGAATCTAATAGATAGGCCAACACTGATTGCAGAGACCAATCAGTAGCCGTATTTGGTGTTTTTCAGATAACCTCTTGAGAAGCCAGTGTCGCAGAGGTGTTCCTGTGTATGACGGTGCCGGAAAGCTACGGGCTGGCAGGGGGAGTACCACTCTGTGTGTGTGTGTGCGCGTGTGTGTGGAGCAGGTTTGGCCAAGTGCGCGCTGCCTTCCCAGAAGCAGCCAGTTGGCATCCATGCTGCGGCTGCTGCTACATAAGCGACTCCTTCCTGCTCGTGCCGCCAGTTCTCTCCAGACATGAGCAGAGGAGTGCTGGCGGTTCTGTTTTGCGCCGTGGCGCTCACCGCAGCCGGCAGGGGCAGGACAAAGGGGGCGTCGACGTTAGCGTCGGAATTTCCCGAGGTGCAGACGCCGCTGGGGCGCCTGAGGGGAAGCGTGCTGCAGTCCCTGGATGGGCGAACGATATACTCCTTCCGAGGAGTGCGTTACGCGCAGCCTCCGACTGGGGATCTACGATTCAAGGTACGCCAGTAGCTGAGCTCAGGTGGTGACGGTATCAACTTAATAAAAATAATCGATTTAGTTGGTTGCTGCACAACAATCGATATATTTGAACATTTGACTGCTGGAAAACAATCGACTCATTCGCTGTGTATTTCACGTATCGATGTTAAATTATTTAGTCATTCTTTCGAGTAAAACTAGTGTATGAGAAGAACTGAATGAAAACAGCGGATTCAGTTGTTTGTAATTTGAACTTGGCATATTCAGTTCCAAGCGGAAACAATTGATTGTTTTACAAGGGGACTTCGCGGTAATCGGATTTTTGTAATTTTTTATTTGTATAGAATTGTATGTGAAATTCACAGCTCAGATATCAATCACTGAAGCAGTTCGATGAGACTGTCAAAAATTCTCGATAAAATCGACATCGATTTTCTCCGACTTTAATTCACTAAAAGTAGGCCAATTTTTGGTGGGCGTCGTGGTTCTATTAGTAGCACACGAGACTAGTAATCGCTGGCTTAAATGTTGCTATGGTCATTATTCTCTCTCTTTTTCTTTCCATTCGAATAACTACGGCATTTAAATAATAAATTCATCAAATATACAATACTTAACACATACCATTTTTATGAAAAATGCATGCGTCCTTATTTCTAATTACACGCAGCTCACGAAATTCCAGTTTTCATTGTAAATAAGAATTCTTAATTACCAATCTTTTTATAAAAGATTGTTAATAATATAATATATATATAGGTAGTGTCTGTAAAGGACACTATTTTGATCCAGCAGGTGCTAAGAATTAAGACACAAAGAAATTACAGACACAGGTTGCGAGTGGGCATTGATTTAAATCAATGGGGAGGGTTGAAAATTTGAGCCAGACGCGGATTCGAACCAAGACCAAGGTCTTCTGCTTACTAGGCAGATGCACAACCACTGTATCATCGGACACAGTGGTCAGGGCAACTGCAACCCTAGCACACCACCCACACCCCCCAGACACAAATTCTCAACAGATTCACACACTACAAATGTAGTGCCCCTTTCCTTCAGTACTTGCGGCATTTCATCAATTCCCTTTAGAGTTTGAGCCTGGAGCACATCCGCAGTGAAGGGATTATTGTCCAACCAAAATCATCACAGCAAACTTGAACATAGTTGCACAGTTACTATTTTTAAAATAGTTTTACGTTTTCGTCTTATTCACACTCAAAATATCTTTGTATAACTGACAATTAGTTTTGTTAGGAGCACCAGTGCAGACTTTCCACAGAAGAAGCAAGTGGAAATGTATTTAGGCCTACTTCTTCGATGCTGTGTGTGTTTCGTAAAAAATGACACAAAGTCCTTGAAACCTATGAAGGTAGCAAGTGTAGAGTACTTGAGGATGGACATAGTTTGTGGATGCTGTGGTGAGATGCTCCTCATTTAGTTCGACAAAATGTACTCTGATTGATGGGCTACTACGTGCAGCTGGCATAAGCATGGAGTGTGAACTAGCTGCAGAGTAGTCAGGCAGAGGGATAAAAACTTTTGGGGCTGAGGGATACCAGCAGAGGCACATAACTCGCAGAAACGAGGTAGTGCCATGATGGCAGTACACTGTTTTCACCACTGCTTACACCTGTGGCAGGGAGGCTGGCATCGCAGGGTACTGTGGTGGCTGATGGAGGCATTTGAAAACAACCCGGCTTTTGTTTGATCTTCAGTGAGAGTGTTGTTAGCAGACAGTAGCTGTGGCAACCCATATTACACAATTGGCTGACATCTCGGAGATGACATGGCATTCGATGGGAGAAGGTGCACTGGGGTTGGGGAAGTGGGCCTTGGAATGGTTGCTGCGACAACAGAGTACTGGACCCAGGGAACATTGGCTGAAGGCACGCGGCTCAGATGCAGATGTGACAGATGGCTCAGATGAGAACATGTAAGAGCAAGCCTGAAAAATCTGCAGACAGGTTGGCTGTGGGTGGGCCAGCTGCAGGCTGGCTGTCTGTGAGCCAGTGGGTGTGCGGGTGTGCCAGGGTGGGGGAGGTTGAAGGGACTGGTAGATGTGCAAGTTGCAGAGGATCCAATTGTGGATGTGCTGAATGGTGACCATGCATGGTCCCTGGGGGCGCACAAGTCCCAAGATAGTTCAGGGTAATCACCTTCTACAAGATTTCTTTACTGTTCAGTGAAATATTGGCAATTTCATTTTATTCCCAATTGGTCTTTGCCAAGTATGTTTCCCATTCGTTTTCTTCTGGAACAAAGTGATACAAACAAATTATGTTGGTTGCTCTTCTAAGTAAGTTCTACTAATGTGTGATCTCTGTCATTGCTTTCCGTCATTCCCACTGAAGAATTATTCTTTAGCTTATGCCCTACTTCTGTATTAAAAAAATCTCCCATCAGCATCTTGTAATATCACTTTGTCATTTACCAGTTTCTGTAGCTGCTCATAAGGTATTCTACCTCCTCATCATTGTATGAGCACATTGGTACTTAGCCACCATGTGACATCTTTCCCTTATTTTCAAACAAGTTCTGCTGTTCTGTTTGAGATTCTTTAAACATAAGTGAAATTATTTTTAATTTTCTTATTTATTACAAAGCCTTTGCTTGGATTTCCTCTCTGTTGTTTCTCTGTAATAAAAAATCATTTGTTGGTTCTATTTAGTCATTATTTTTTGCCTAACTTCTGATAAATGTACTATAGGCCTATTCTATTTGACATTGACTCCTCTTCCAACTCCACTAGTCTGTGTTCGAATCCTTTTTTGCAATTATTATTTATTATCACATGATGACTGGAGAAAATGCTAAACAACTATTTACAACAAATATATGTGGTAGAGCACTTGCTGACGAAAGTAAAAGGTCTTGAGTTCGACTCTCAGGCTGGCACAAAGTACTAATTTGGCAGAATGTTTCTGCATAGGTTCATGCAATCTAAATTTTTAATGGGTTCATAGCCCAAAATTTGTAATGGGTGCATAGCCCTAAGCCCAGCTTTAAAATTCAATCAGAAGCTTCTGCAAATAAACTGTGAGAGTCTTACACTGCCCCTATGAATGCTCTGAAGGAACATTCAAGTGTTATGTGATGTACTGTTTGCTGCTCTTCACTGCTGTCACATTTCCATAACCATTGGTGCAGCAATGCTTCATATATGCTGTGGTCAGTTCTGATCCTATTCATTATGCACCAGTTTCATTGGGGCAGATGAAAACCTGCTGATTGCTCCCTGGGAGTTTCAATATGTTGGTGATGCTTCAAGGAAGTTTCCTTCTATCACTGATTATTCCAGGCATCTCATCATCATTTAAGACTGATTATGCCTTTCAGCATTCAGCCTGAAACATAGTCCCCCTTATAAAATTCCTCAATGATCCCCTATTCAGTGCTAAAATTGGTGCCTCTTCTGATGTTAAGACTATTACTTCAAAATCATTCTTAACTGAATCCAGGTACCTTCTCCTTGGTCTGCTCCGACTCCTCCTACCCTCTACTGCTGAACCCATGAGTCTCTTGGGTAACCTTGCTTTTCCCATGCGTGTAACATGACCCCAGCATCTAAGCCTGTTCGCCCTGACTGCTACATCTATAGAGTTCATTCTTAGTTTTTCGTTGATTTCCTCATTGTGGACACCCTCCTGCCATTGTTCCCATCTACTAGTACCTGCAATCATCCTAGCTACTTTCATATCCGTAACCTCAACCTTATTGATAAGGTAACCTCAATCCACCCAGCTTTCGCTCCCATACAACAAAGTTGGTCGAAAGATTGAACGGTGCACAGATAACTTAGTCTTGGTACTGACTTCCTTCTTGCAGAAGACAGTAGATCGTAGGTGAGGGCTCACTGCATTAGCTTTGCTACACCTTGCTTCCAGTTCTTTCACTATGTTGCCATCCTGTGAGAATATGTGTAGTGTCGGCAGACTTGCCAACACTACGCAATTGAAAGAGGCGGCCAAGATGCACGCGCTAACTCACGCAGGCGGGCGTTAGGTCTGAAACAGGATACGTAATGAATGCTATAAAGAAAAGTACGTAGCTGCTGGAATACTTAACTTTAATCCATCATTTGTATACAACGTTCTTGATGATACAAGTGAGACTCTCTCTAGATAAATGCAATATAATGCTAATGGCGCCTTGCTAGGTCATAGCCATGGACTTAGCTGAAGGCTATTCTAACTATCTCTCGGCAAATGAGAGAAAGGCTTCGTCAGTGTAGTCGCTAGCAAAGTCGTCCGTACAACTGGGGCGAGTGCTAGTAAGTCTCTCGAGAGCTGCCGTGTGGTGGCGCTCGGTCTGCGATCACTGACAGTGGTGACACGCGGGTCCGACATGTACTAATGGACTGCGGCCGATTTAAAGCTACCACCTAGCAAGTGTGGTGTCTGGCGCTGACACCACAATATGCATCCTAAGTACTTGAAACCGTCCACCTGTTCTAACTTTGTTTCTCTTATTTGGCACTCAATCCGTTTATATCTCTTTCCCACTGACATTACTTTCGTTTTGGAGATGCAAATCTTCATACCATAGTCCTTACATTTCTGATCTAGCTCTGAAATATTACTTTGCAAACTTTCAATCGAATCTGCCATCACAACTAAGTCATCCGCATATGCGAGACTGCTTATTTTGTGTTCACATATCTTAATCTCACCCAGCCAGTCTATTGTTTCAACATATGATCCATAAATAATATGAACAACAGTGGAGACAGGTTGCAGCCTTGTATTACCCCTGAGATTACTCTGAACCATGAACTCAATTTACCATCAACTCTTACTGCTGCCTGACTATCTATATAAAGACCTATAATTGCTTGCAAAAGATTGCCTCCTATTCCATAATCTCGTAGAACAGACAACAACTTCCTCCTAGGAACCCGGTCATATGCCTTTTCTAGATCTATAAAGCATAAATACAATTCCCTGTTCCACTCGTAACACTTCTCCATTATTTGCTGTAAGCTAAAGATCTGGTCCTGACAACATCTGAGAGGCCTAAACCCACACTGATTTTCATCCAATTTGTCCTCAACTAATACTCACCCTTTCCTTTCACCACGTCTGGCCATCCTGATTTAGGTTTTCTGTGATTTCCCTAAATCGTTCCTGGCAAATGCCGGGATGGTTCCTTTCAAAGGGCACGGCCGACTTCCTTCCCTGTCCTTCCCTAATCCGATGAGACCGATGACCTTGCTGTCTGGTTTCCTTCCCCACAAACAACCAATCTTTCCTTTCAACAATACCTGAGAAGATTTTACCCACAACACTGATTAAAGAGATACCTCTGTAGTTGTTACAATCTTTTCTGTTTCCATGTTTACAGATTGGTGTGATTACTGTTTTCGTCCAGTCTGATGGAATGTGTCCCGACTCCCACACTACTTCAGTTATCCTGTGTAGCCATTTAAGACCTGACACTCAACTGTATTTGATGAGTTTCGACTTAATTTCATCCAACCCAGCCACTTTATTGCACTGCAATCTATTGACCATTTTCTCCACTTCCTCAAATGTGATCCTATTTCCATCATCATTCCTATCCCATTGTACATCCAAATCTGGAACATTACTAATCGTATTTTCACCTACATTGAGCAACTCTTCAAAATATTCCCTCCATCTGCCCAAGGCATCAACAGGATTCACCAGCAGTTTTCCTGACCTGTCTAAAATACTTGTCATTACCTTCTTACCTCCCTTTTGAAGACTGCTAATTACACTCCAGAATGGTTTTCCAGCAGCTTGACCAAAAGTCTCCATCCTGTTTCCAAAGTCTTCCCAAGATTTCTTCTTGGATGTTGCAATTGTCTGTTTGGGTTTGTTTCTTTCATCAACATAACTTTCTCTGTCTACCTGAGTTCTAGTATGTAGCCATTTTTGATACGCCTTCTTTTTCCTTTTACAGGCTGTCTTGACTGTGTCATTCCACCAAGCTGTTTGCTTCATCCTACCTTTACACATTACTGTTCCAAGACATTCTTTAGCCACTTCTAGTACTGTGTCCCTGTACCTTGTCCATTCCTTTTCCAATGACTGTAATTGACTACATTCAACTAACTGGTACCTTTCTGAGATCACTGTTATGTACTTGTGCCTGATTTCCTTATCCTGAAGTTTCTCCACTCTTATCCTCCTACGTATGGACCTGACCTCCTGCACTTTCGGCCTAACAATACCAATTTCACTGCAGATTAAATAGTAATCAGTGTCATCAAAGAATACACGTGTCCCCCTCACAGCCTTCCTGAATTCCTGATCTGTTATTATATAGTCAATGCCAGATCTAATTCCCCTGTTCTTATGTTTAAAAAAGGAGTTTGTGATTACTAAGCCCATACTGGCACAGAAATCCAAGAGTTGTTTCCCGTTCCTGTTGGCCTCCATATCCTCTCCAAATTTACCCATAACCTTTTCATACCGCTCTGTTTGATTTCCAATCCTGGGATTAAAATCACCCATGAGCAGAACACTGTCCTTGTCTTTTACTCTAACAACATCATCACTGAGTGTGTCATAAAAACTCTCCATCTTATCTTGATCTGTCTCTTCACAATGCGAATATACTGACACAATCCTAATTTTCTTGCTAGACACTGTCAAGTCTATCCACATCAGTTGTTCGTTTATGTACCTTATTGAAACTATGCTGGGTTCCATTTCTTTCCTGATGTAAAGACCTACACCCCATTGTGCTATTCCTGCTTTGACTCCTGACAGGTAGACCTTGTATTCTCCCACTTCCTCTTCTTTCTCACCCTGTACCTGAATTTCACTAACAGCTAAAACGTCCAACCCCATCTTACTTGCAGCCTCTGCCAGCTCTACCTTCTTCCGAGAGTAGCCCTCATTGATATTATTAGCTCCCCATCTCGTTACCATTCGTTTGCCGAGTCGTATCTTAGGAGTCCCTGGTTTGTCAATTAGAGGTGGGACTCCGTCACCTCCAAAAGTCCGAGGCATTTTGCTCTGATTGTTGCCAGCATCATATTTTAAGTACTAAGGAAGGAGGTTGCTAGCCTTACTTGTCCCGGGTCCCATTGAGTTTTACCCCTAACAGTTGAGGGACTAACCAGTGGATTTGGTAGTCTTTGCCGTCAGGCATCTTGCAAGTTGAAATGTCTGTCCTACAAGCTGATTGCTGTGCATCCCAATAGTTTTATAGACTTCAGCCATTGGGTTTCTGACAATGAAAGTTCTGATGAACTGGTAGTTCTAGGTTGTTTTTTATTCTTATCCACATGTTCAGCAATGATGGCTGTCTTCTTATGAATGGTTGTGGAATATTACCAAGAATTGGTCACGAGTATGTGTTTGTGGGACAAGTACACCCTGTGATGTGGTGCATTGCTTGTGTCTTACTATTTTCTGGGAGCACTGTTTAGCCAGATGAAACAGCAGTATTCTGGAACTTAGTATGAAAGAGCTAAGGCTGATGATCTGAGGACAGTTTCACTGTCACCCCGGGTGATTCACGTTAAGTTCTGGAACGTATTATTCTGAGTTTTGATTTCATAGTCCTGAGATGAATCTGTATGTCAAAGACATGTGTAGGATCATATCTAGATATTTTGGAGTGTTGAAATATTGAAGAGTCTTGTAAGGTACTCATGCTGTAGTGTGAGGGAATCATTTCCATTGGAGAGGCTGTTCAGAGCGAGTTATTTTTAAAGTATTCACCCAGTGAACCATGGACCTTGCCATTGGTGGGGAGGCTTGCGTGCCTCAGCAATAAAGATAGCCGTACCGTAGGTGCAACCACGACGGAGGGGTATCTGTTGAGAGGCCAGACAAACGTGTGGTTCCTGAAGAGGGGCAGCAGCCTTTTCAGTAGTTGCAGGGGCAACAGTCTGGATGATTGACTGATCTGGCCTTGTAACACTAAACAAAACAGCCTTGCTGTGCTGGTACTGCGAACGGTTGAAAGCAAGGGGAAACTACAGCCGTAATTTTTCCCGAGGGAATGCAGCTTTACTGTATGGTTAATGATGATGGCGTCCTCTTGCGTAAAATATTCCGGAGGTAAAACAGTCCCCCATTTGGATCTCCGGGCGGGGACTACTCAAGAGGTTCGTCGTTATCAGGAGAAAGAAAACTGGCGTTCTATGGATCGGAGCGTGGAATGTCAGATCCCTTAATCGGGCAGGTACGTTACAAAATTTAAAAAGGGAAATGGATAGGTTAAAGATAGGTATAGTGGGAATTAGTGAAGTTCGGTGGCAAGAGGAACAAGACTTTTGGTCAGGTGAATACAGGGTTATAAATACAAAGTCAAATAGGGGTAATGCAGGAGTAGGTTTAATAATGAATAAAAAAATAGGAATGCGAGTAAGCTACTACAAACAGCATAGTGAACACATTATTGTGGCCAAGATAGACGCGAAGCCCACGCCTACTACAGTAGTACAAGTTTATATGCCAACTAGCTCTGCAGATGACGAAGAAATTGTAGAAATGTATGACGAAATAACAAAAATTATTCAGATAGTGAAGGGAGATGAAAATTTAACAGTCATGGGTGACTGGAATTCGGTAGTAGGAAAAGAGAGAGAAGGAAACGTAGTAGGTGAATATGGATTGGGGGTAAGAAATGAAAGAGGAAGCCGCCTGATAGAATTTTGCACAGAGCACAACTTAATCATAGCTAACACTTGGTTCAAGGATCATAAAAGAAGGTTGTATACATGGAAGAAGCCTGGAGATACTGACAGATTTCAGATAGATTATATAATGGTAAGACAGAGATTTAGGAACCAGGTTTTAAATTGTAAGACATTTCCAGGGGCAGATGTGGACTCTGACCACAATCTATTGGTTATGAAATGTAGATTAAAACTGAAGAAACTGCAAAAAGGTGGGAATTTAGGGAGATGGGATCTGGAGAAACTGACTAAACCAGAGGTTGTACAGAGTTTCAGGGAGATTGTAAGGGGAAACAAATGGCAGGAATGGGGGAAAGAAATACAGTAGAAGAACAATGGGTAGCTTTGAGGGATGAAGTAGTGAAGACAGCAGAGGATCAAGTAGGTAAAAAGATGAGGGCTAGTAGAAATTCTTGGGTAACAGATGAAATATTGAATTTAATTGATGAAAGGAGAAAATATAAAAATGCAGTAAATGAAGCAGGCAGAAAGGAATACAAACATCTCAAAAATGAGATCGACAGGAAGTGCAAAATGGCTAAGCAGGGATGGCTAGAGGACAAATGTAAGGATGTAGAGGCTTATCTCACTAGGGGTAAGATAGATACTGCCTACAGGAAAATTACAGAGACCTTTGGAGAAAAGAGAACCACTTGTATGAATATAAAGAGCTCAGATGGAAACCCAGTTCTAAGCAATGAAGGGAAAGCAGAAAGGTGGAAGGGTGAAGAGTCTGACAGAGCACGAAAGACCTGAGTCAAAACAAGGCCCCGGGAGTAGACAACATTCCATTAGAACTACTGACGGCCTTGGGAGAGCCAGTCCTGACAAAACTCTACCATCTGGTGGGCAAGATGTATGAGACAGGCGAAATACCGTCAGACTTCAAGAAGAATATAATAATTCCAATCCCAAAGAAAGCAGGTGTTGGCAGATGTGAAAATTACTGAACTATCAGTTTAATAAGTCACGGCTGCAAAATACTAACGCGAATTCTTTACAGATGAATGGAAAAACTAGTAGAAGCCGACCTAGGGGAAGATCAGTTTGGATTCTGTAGAAATATTGGAATACGTGAGGCAATACTGACCCTACGACTTATCTTAGAAGCTAGATTAAGGAAAGGCAAACCTACATTTCTAGCATTTGTAGACTTAGAGAAAACTTTTGACAATGTTGACTGGAATACTCTCTTTCAAATTCTTAAGGTGGCAGGGGTAAAATATAGGGAGTGAAAGGCTATTTACAATTTGTATAGAAACCAAATGACAGTTATAATAGTTGAGGGGCATGAAAGGGAAGCGGTGGTTAGGAAGGGAGTGAGACAGGGTTGTAGCCTCTCCCCGATGTTATTCAATCTGTATATTGAGCAAGCAGTGAAGGAAACAAAAGAAAAATTCGGAGTAGGTATTAAAATCCATGGAGAAGAAATTGTAATTCTGTCAGAGACAGCAAAGGACTTGGAAGAGCAGTTGAATGGAATGGATAGGGTCTTGAAAGGAGGATATAAGATGAACATCAACAAAAGCAAAACGAGGATAATGGAATGTAGTCGAATTAAATGGGGTGATGCTGAGGGTATTAGATTAGGAAATGAGACACTTAAAGTAGTAAAGGAGTTTTGCTATTTGGGGATCAAAATAACTGATGATGGTCGAAGTAGAGAGGATATAAAATGTAGACTGGCAATGGGAAGGAAAGCGTTTCTGAAGAAGAGAAATTTGTTAACATCGAGTATAGATTCAAGTGTCAGGAAGTCGTTTCTGAAAGTATTTGTATGGAGTGTAGCTATGTATGGAAGTGAAACATGGACGATAAATAGTTTGGACAAGAAGAGAATAGAAGCTTTCGAAATGTGGTGCTACAGAAGAATGATGAAGATTAGATGGGTAGATCACATAACTAATGAGGAGGTGTTGAAGAGAATTGGGGAGAAGAGAAGTTTGTGGCACAACTTGACAAGAAGAAGGGATCGGTTGGAAGGACATGTTCTGAGGCATCAATGGATCACCAATTTAGTATTGGAGGGCAGCGTGGAGGGTAAAAATCGTAGAGGGAGACCAAGAGATGAATACACCAAGCAGATTCAGAAGGATGTAGGTTGCAGTAGGTACTGGGATATGAAGGAGCTTGCACAGGATAGAGTAGCATGGAGAGCTGCATCAAACCAGTCTCAGGACTGAAGACCACAACAACAACAACAACAACCCAACATATCTGGGTCTGTTGTTTAGTGTTCCATCAGCCCCCATAAAGCTTCGATCCTGAGTCAACAAAGCAATATCACTGATTTAAATAAATTTCCTGGATTTCATTCATGGAAGATTGTATGTAAACAAATAAAAAGGAATTGGGCCAAAACACCTTGTAAGATACCATCACTTCTACTTTTAGAATTCTCTGAGGAACCTGCAACTGAGGAAATTTTGCCAGTTACAGTGGTAAGTTTCTGACATAGAATGACAATGAATTTGGTAGGAGTCTGTCACGTAGGATGGTATCATAGGCTGCAGTTAGATCTAAGATGACCATCATGTTTCACTTCTGCTTCTCAAAGCCGTTTTTGATATGAGCTGCTATTGTTAGCACCTTTGGTCACATCCTCTTCCTAAACTAAGCCCAGCTAGCTCTATAGGGACATGTTTGTTGATGTCTGGACAGATTCTGTCATGGGTGAGTTTCTGCACGAGCTTCAACATGACACTAAGGAGACCAATGGGGCATTAGTCTTCAACTTTTGAGGAATCTTTGGTAAGCTTGTCTAAAATGATTCCTCTGTAGTCTCTGAGGGAGCAAAGATACCCAAAGAGGTCCTCCTAAGGACCCTAAAGTTCTGCAATTTATTGTCCCCAAAGCAATTGTTTCATTTTGGCCAACTTCATGTTGCAATACTCACAATATTATTTCACCAGAGGCAGTATATTTATCTACCAGGAGCTAGCAAGTGGTGGTATCAGATGAAGTTTGCAAGTGAGGCATATAGGAGGAGGAGGTGCAGTGGCTTTTTTCCGAAGTGGCTGTTTTCCTCCTGAAACACAAATTTAAAGTAATCTGGAAATAATTAGCATATTATCAGTTTGAGTAGATTAGCACTAGTCATAAATTTATCATTAGTATACTTTACAGAAGTTGACAGTGGTGCCTGTTAACATATAACTTGATTCATTTGGCAACTCTGAAGGCTCTCTCTCATGATGGGATTTATGGAACATGATGTCTGAAGGAATGAATGCCACAGGCCTCCAGGTAACCTAGTACATGGTAAACTAGCCTGCCAGGCCTTGAAGGGTTTTAGGAGAACATTTGAAGCTTTGCAGAGTTATAGAATTATTCCCACACCAGTCTCAAGTGGTTGTAAGCCTAAGCGCCTTGAATCTAATGACCAGTACATGTGATGACCATGTGACAGCAGGCCTCCAAGTCTTGAGCTGATATTGCCATTTGGTGGTCAGTCAGTCTCTGCATGACTTGTAAATAATTCAGTACCACAGGGTTGCATAAATTGATCTAGCACACTGTCTGTAATTTCAGTTGGTAATATTTTAGTATTTCATGTTCCAGTTCACCCAAGCACAGTTGCTTCATATTTAATTTCAGATATGGAGTTTCTTTAATTAATATGGTATAAAAGTTTTGCCTGCTCAGGATTCTTTGCTGGCAACAATCTAAATGAAATTGAGAATACATAAATGTATTGTTGTTTTATTTTCCTCTCTTTATCATGGATCTTTCTGTGTACTAACTAATAGCATGATCCATTTCATAATCTGGCATAATGCATGGAATGATAATGTACACATGATCCCTTGCTACATCAAAAAAAGTATGAGAAAATCCTCTATTAATATTTTTCATTTAGTAATAGTTGACCATAATTCCTGAATAAACTTTTCAAGGTCAGCCTGTTTAGATGACAAAAAGGACAG
Source organism: Schistocerca serialis cubense (assembly GCF_023864345.2). NCBI lineage: Eukaryota > Metazoa > Arthropoda > Insecta > Orthoptera > Acrididae > Schistocerca > Schistocerca serialis. The sequence continues at coordinate 930,047,704 of NC_064639.1, forward strand.
CTTTTGTAACCAGGTCCTAACAGAATTATGCCTTTTAAATCTTCATAAAGTTTCATACATTTTAAACAACTAGTTACAACAGTTTGTAGTGTCTGACATAACCTTGAGGACGAAACTGGTATAATTAAACAAATATTAAAGCATGTAAGATATAGCTAAAGAGAAATTCAGCAGCATTGGGACAGTAACAGATGCATTTCACTGTGCTTTTCTGAGACAATGTGTAAGCTAATGAAAATTTCCAGTTTTAATATTATTATCATGTTTATAATTATATATAATTCAGCTCAGTGGATTGTCAGATTTAAACTGAAAGGTTCTTAGAGTTTATTCTGTAACTTTTCACTTCTTTCACCTCTGGTTATCAGTTGTTAATATGAAAGCCACTAAGTTGTGCCATTCCTTGGAGTTCACATTAAACTGTCGATCCCCTTATATCTGGGTGTATAAATCATTCAAAGGTTGGAGGAAGACAAAACATACCACCTCAAACAGGACTGTGCCCTAGTAAAGCTGTGTGGTGGTCAAACAAAGCTTCAGATCTCTCCCACTCTCTGTCTCATTCTTTGCTTTTTAGGCATTAATATCTAATCTTCTATATGCCTATCAAATATCTCCAAGTCAAAGGTAGTGTAGTTCATTTAACTCTCACACTAAAAACTAAAACAACCATGATTTTTTTGTCAGTTTATGACAGCCATGATTGCTACATTTGTTAAAAAAAATTAATTTGTAAACATAATCATATTTGAATTCATACATCACTGATTGTATCATCTGGTCCCCTTTAGAAATTAATAACACTAAACAGATAAAACATAGACAAGCAAAATAAAGGTTGAGGATAATTTATCACATGTATCTGAATTTTTAGCCTCCAGTGCCACTGAACCCATGGGATGGTGTAACAGATGCCACAAAGGATGGAGCAAGATGTCCTGAGAGAGAGAACACCAATGAAACCTCTGAAGACTGTTTGTTTCTCAACGTATACACTACAAAGGTAAGTAAAACTATATCTGTGATAGAAAATTGCTACCTGCTGTAGAAAATATGTAACAATAACATGTTATAGGATATGTTCCGACAAATGTTGGTCTACGTATTGAACTAACACCAATTGCTAACATAGGACCAGTGAAGCTGGACACAAAAACATTCAGCATTCAGAGCTAGAAGGTATTTCATAACCTCAGAAAGGCAGCCAGTAAGAAAAAGAAAGTAAAAAGAAAGAGGTGTATGAGGTGCATAAACGAAAAACTTACTACTGAAGCCTTAGGTTAAGGGAGCTGAAGAAAAACGAACTTCAAACACCTTTTCTGCACCTCATATTACTCCTAACCCAGCAATTTGAATGCCGTTTTATACTATAAACTAACTGTATTTATTATCAGGGACTATTTCATCCACCTTTTGTGTCAATCAGAGGAGTATCAATGGGTGTGATAGACAGGCTGGTCAGAAACAGTCTGAGAATCTTGTAGGGTGTTTCACAGGAGGTTGTGCTGAGAAAAAATTGTAAGAAAAAAATTTGATACTTGTGGCATTTTAGAGTTATTTAGCACTGAAGTCAGCCAATCACACTGTTACATGCACAAATTCAAGTGGCTTGCAAGAGACAGTGTCACCATACATGTTCTTTGTTTAGTTCCTACAGCCGAAGAAGAGAGTGATACAAGAATTGGACATAATAATGATTGAACTTAAAGCAAAGTCTGAACAGCCTTGTGCGCTATCATCTATGCAACGAGAACAACTGACACTAATAGTATGCGGCAGGCTGCTTGAATTTGTGCACACAGTGATCTGATTGGCTAACTTGAATGCTAAATAACTCAGAAACGTTACAATGTATTGATATTTTTCTTAACAATTATTTCTCAGAAAAACCTCCCCTGCAGTACCCTTAAAAGCTTTTCAGACTGATTCTGATCACCCTGTATTTTCCTGCTGGGGTTATGTGGGCTCTGATCTAATTTCTCACCTAACTAGTTCCTCATGTAACTTATATCTCCAATTTTGAGCAAACTTTTAGTATTTACACATTAAATGTCTAATGCAAATTGTACTGCTTTTAGCTGTTGTTTTAGGGGTAAGATTTTTTCTTGTATGGAATGACAGCTGATTGTACTGCCATTACTGTTTCTTTCACTTTTCAAACTGCAGTGATAGTTGGTTGTATTTTCATTCAGATGGAAGTAAATAGTGCAACACTTCTGAAGACTGATTTAAATATCATGCTGCGAGATTTAATAGGCATAATCACAACTGAAGTTGAAAGCAGCTGACCCGCATATGAATTTTGCACAATGTACAGTCACAAAGTCTTTAATAATGCTTCTACAATATGCTTAGTAATAAGCTTGTTTTGCAGACTGCATAATCTTTTGATCATTGTTGCAGATGCCAAGAAAATATTCTGCATGGTTATAATGAAAATGAAAGCATGATCAGTTTAGCACAGCTTATGTCAAATGAAGGAAATGGTTATAACTGTACAGTCTGTTTGTATTTCATAATAATTAATGTAGACACACGGAAATGACACTTATTAATGTATACACCTTTTTATAATTCCAGTTGCCAGACAGTACTGGAAACCCAAAGAGACCAGTAATGATCTTCCTGCATCCTGGTGCCTTCTATCTATTTAGAGGAACAAGTGACCTTTTTGGTCCTCAGTACCTTTTGGATGAGGATATAGTTCTTGTGACTCTCAACTACAGGCTTGGGGCTTTAGGTAAGCTGTCCCCAGGAACAGCATATTCTCCTTTAACTAAGTGTAAAAAAAAAAAACACACACACACACACACACACACACACACACACACACACACACACACACACACACACACACAGAGAGAGAGAGAGAGAGAGAGAGAGAGAGAGAGAGAGAGAGAGAGAGAGAGAGAGAGAGAGAGAGAGTTTCAAAGGAACCATCCTGGCATTTGCCTGAAGTGATTTAGGGAAATCATGGAAAACCTAAATCATGATGGCCGGCGCGGGTTTGAACTGTTGTCCTCCCGAATGCAAGTCCAGTGTGCTAACCACTGCACTACCTTGCTCAACAGGTAAGTGGGCTTTTCTAGATTACACTGTCACCCAAGAGGGGCACCATGGGACCTGTGATAGTAATAAAAAGGCACCATGACAGCTGTGGACTGCCTGAACATGATTGTGCACCACCTGCAGCATCCCTTCATGCTTGATGTCCTCCCTGAGTGCGATGGCTTCTTAAAGCAGGATAACCAATCATGTCACAAGGCCAGAATCATGCTCCAGTGATTTGAGGAGCATGACAGTAAACTCACATTGATATACATGAAACGTATGCACAGTTGCGAATATTGTCAGCTGTATAATGGAATAACACAATGAAATTTTGTGCTGGACTGGAACCCAGATTTCACACATATTGGATGGTCGCCAAACCAATTGGGCAATCCGAGCACTATTCATGGGCAGACCCAAACTTCCATATGTTGTCAGCCATGTGTCTACAACCTGTACTCACAGGCACTGCAATATTGTATCACTTTGATGTCTTGGCCACCAAGTTTGTCTGTTATGAACCCATTGGAACATATCCAGGACATTATTGGGTAACAGCTCCATGCCCACAAACCAGCAGCCCTTAATTTACAGAAGTGGTTTGTGTGTAGATATCTGGTTCCACATCTCCTGAAACCTACCAATCCAGGTCATGCAGAATCCCAGCTGTAACAATATTATGAAAAGGACAGTTGCTACTCACTGTACAATAAGGGCTTTAGCTGCCAGAGACAGTGATCTCGTGTGTGTGTTTTTTGTCTATTTTCAATGCAGACCTTTTTTTGACAGCTCACTTTCCCACAGTCATTTTATTGTGCCTATCTGCGACTCAGCATTTCTTCTACACAGTGAGCAGCAACTATGCTTTACACAATATTATTACATTCCAGCCTAGATTTTCCATGTTACAATCACTGCGTATTGCATTAAAGAAAAAGCAAATGGATATTCACAATCATAAAATGCTTAGTTTAGTATCACAGCTCTGTCGCGCATTAGTTTCACAACGAATATTGATAAGTCTGCTCACCATCTACTGTTCCAGACTTCACTCTAACATACTTTTTCCAAAATGGCAAGAGACTTCAATACTGCTAGCATGGTTATAAATGCATAATTTGCAAAATATGTAAATTCTCAATCTCAGCTCAGCTCCTCTTATAAATCAGTCCGCTACGCTTAACTGACCTTACAGTTTCTGAATTACCTAATGACCAGACTTGAGAAAAACATAATTATTTTATTTGACTATTTTAAATTGTAAACATTTTTTGGCTCATTGCTTCTATACAGAAGCCCATAGTTTTTTAGTACTACTAAAAACATTGATTTCTGCATATAGAAGCATTAGGGAATGTATTCCATGTTAACTTATCATGCATAGCCATTCTGCAAACCGGTTTGACCTGCCACCTGCAGAACTTACTATGTATCACTGTATGTATTCTGGATTTTCAATTATTAAGGTAATTTAAACATGCTCCTGCACATAAGAGTGAATTTTGAAGATGTGTGTATTTCTAATAGTATGGACAGAAAACAGAAACAAATGATTCACGTATTACTGGAAAATTCTTGGTGGGACTTAAGGTGCAAAAGAAGTATTATGTAAACAGTAGCTTTATGTTACACAGTTTCACTAACTTGCATCTTAGTTTTCATATGCAAAATCCCACATCAATGCTTAATATAATTTACTCTCATTTTTATAACCTTATCACTACAGTGCAAGGTGGATAAACATGTTTTGTATCAGAAAGTATATCAAGTACATGCACTGAAATACTAGAGAAATGTTAAGCAAAATTATGAGTGTTAACTATGTTAAGCATTCTACCCCTATATCTATATTTGCAAAGAAGTGCCCCAATTTAACCCTTGTACCATTGAAAAGATGAGTGAAATCACTACTAATGCCAGTGATATTGAGAAACAACTGAAATTGTTGAAATTGAACAAACCTCCATGGCCCAATGGAATTCCTATCAGAGTCTATATTGAATTTGTGGCTTAGTTAGCCCCTCTTCTAACTATAATCTATCATAGATCCCTCGAACAAAAAATTGTCCCCATAAGTTGGAAGAAAGCACACATAACACCTGTCTACAAGAAGGGTTGTAGGAGTGATACACAAAACTGCCATCCAGTATCTTTGACACTGATTTGTGGTAGAATCTTAGAAAATATTCTGAGTTCAAACATAATGAAGTATCTCAAACAGTATCTCTTCCATGCCAACCAGCAAGGATTCTGAGAACATCGATCATGTGAAATCCAACTCGCACTTTTCTCACATGAGAAACTGAAAGCTTTGGATGAAGATGGTCAGGTAGGTGTAGTATTTCTTGATTGCCAAAAAGCATTTGACTCAGTATAACACATACCATAATTGTCAGAAGTTTGAACATATGCAGTAACAAGTGAGATTTGTGACTGGGTTAAGGAGTTTTTGGTAGGGAGGACACAGTATGTTATCTTGGATGCGGAGTCATCATCAGAAGTACAAGTAACTTTGAGCGTGCCCCAGAGAAGTGAGTTGGGACCCTTGCTGTTAATATTGTATATTAATGACCTTGTGGACAATATTAATAGTAATCTCAGATTTTTTGCAAATGATGCAGCTATCTATAATGAAGTACTGTCTGAAAGAAGCTGCATGAATATTCAGCAGTCAGATTGTGACAAGATTTCAAAGGGATGCAAAGACTGACAACTTACTTTCATTATTCGGAAATGTAAAACTGTGCACTTCACAAAATGAAAGATATATAATATCACCATACTATCACTGAGCCACAGTTCGAATCAGCCAGTTCATACAAATACCTGGTTGTAACAGTTTGTAGGGATATGAAATGGAATGATTACATAGGCTCTGTTGTGGGTAAAGCAGGTGGTACACTTTGGCTTATTGATAAAATACTGGGGAAGTGCAATCAGTCCACAAAGGAGATCGCTTACAAGTCATTTGTGTAACCCATTCTTGAATACTGCTCAAATGTGTGGGAACCATACCAAATAGGACTAACAGGGGATACTAAACATATACAGAGAAGGACAGCATGAGTGGTCACAGATGTGTCTGAGCCAATGGAGAATGTTACAGTCAAGCTGAAGAAACTAAACTGGGAAACTGTTGACAATAGACATAAATTACCCCATGGAAGTCTACAAATGAGGTTTCAAGAACTGGCTCTGAATGATGACTCTAGGAATATACTACAACCCCCTATGTAGCACTCACATACGGATCATGAGAAGAAGATTAGAATAATTACAGCGTGCACAGAGGCATCAAACAATCATTCTTCTTGCACTACATAAGTGAATGGAACAGGAAGAAACCCTAATAACTGGTACAGTAGGACATACCATCTGCCATGCATTTCAATGTGGTTTGCAGAGAAAAAGCCTCTAAGTGCACGGTAATTAGTCTAATCTTGTCTTCGTGGTTCCTATGGAAGCAAGAGAGGTGTTTGCAGTATATTCATAGTTCCCTTGCTTAATGCTGGTTATTGAAACTTTGTAAATGAGTTTTCATGAGATAGTTGGCATCTATCTTGAGGATCAGACAGCTCAGGGTTTTCAGTATCAATATGATGCTCTCCCATCGGTCAGTCAAACCTTTAACCATTCCTGCCGCTGTTATTTTTATACATTCAGTATCTTGAACTTGAGCGATATTTTAGGATGGATGCCACAACTGTAGGATTTTGCAAATAAAGACTTATATGAAAGATAGTGTGTTGCTGTTGATAAGTTTGTAATAAAAATTGCTTCTTTATTGCCCTTTGATCATTCAGTGGCTGGTGAATAATTTTTTTCTTTGCATGTTGAAGTAGTATGACTCTCTAAATAATGTTTAAATAGACACAAAATATTGTTGATTATAAAAATTGGGACTACATGTTATCATATTACAGGTTTCTTAAGCACTGGAGATTCAGTTCTTCCTGGGAACAATGGATTTAAGGATCAGGTGATGGCTCTCAAATGGGTACAGCAGAATATTGCTTCGTTTGGAGGTGACCCAGACAATGTGACAGTCAGTGGTTACAGTGCAGGGTCCGCCAGTGTATATCTGCACATGCTGTCTCCAATGTCTAGAGGTATATAGCAATTATCATAATACTGATATTATAGGGTAGTAAGTACAAGGGTAAGTCAATTATCATCCACAAAGTAGTTAAAAATTTTTATTGTGATCGAATAGGAAACTTACAAGAACATCATTTTTAACGTAGTCTCCTGGCATTTCAATGCACTTGGTCCATTGTTGTACAAGCTTCCTGATGCCCTCACAGAAGAAGGTTCTTGGTTGATCTGTGAGCCAGGAATGCACCGCTTCTTTCACTGCTTCATCTGAGGCAAATCGACAGCTCCTTAATGCTTGTTTGAGTGGACCAAACAAGTGATAGTCAGAAGGGGCAAGATCTGGACTATATGGAGAATGATCCAGTACTTCAAACTTGAGTTTCTGGAGCATTTCAGCAGTGTCCAAGTGCTTTTGTTTATGCAACTGTGTGAGTTATTTTGGGACCCATCTTGCACAAACTTTATGAAACCCAAGTCTGTTGAGAATGATTTCATAGGCAGAACCATAAGTAATTTGCAGATGATGTGCCACTTTGTTAATGGTTAATTGTCTGTCTAAGAGAATCATTTCATGTGAATGCTCAATGGTTTCTTCATTTGTGGGGGTAAACAGTCGTCCAGCTCCTTCAACATGCGTAACACTTGTGCGACCATTCCAGAATTTTTCAATCCATTCGTGGACACTCCATTGTGGCAAAACACTGTTCCTGTACTGTACCGAAAGTCTTTGATGATTTTTGGCCCCTGATACGCCTTCTGACCACAAAAAATGGATCACTGAATGTTGCTCTTCTTTGGTGCAAATAGACAGTGGAGTACCCATGATTAATAACACGGTAGTAACAACAAAACTAACATAGCAGCTTGAAAATTGCAAAGATATAATAACAAATAAACAAAGCATGCATCATCAATGTAAAATGACTGTATTACCAAAATAAACAAAAATATAACTAAATTGCAGATAATAATTGACTTACCCTCGTACAAATCACGAACTTAACTAAATGTTTTTGAAATGCAGGGAAAAAGAGTACCATGTTGAATAGAAATCTGAAAATGGAAATTGAAATAAAATGAAATTATGTTTTTTTTAAACACAACAAGGTCAAAGTACAGCATTTTTCATATTACTGACAGCAGTTTTGAGGACCAATAATCACACTGGGACTGAAACAAAGGCTGATATAAAGTATATAAAGTAGGAGATAAAACGCCAAATTTGGTCTATCAAAATTGTTCCACAGTGGATTGTACTATTGTTCCTCTTCCTTATTGTTGAATGGATTCTGAAATGACAGACATGTAGGTAAGTGACTGCTGAACAGAAAATCAACTAACATTGCTCAACAGAGAAATGTCGACTGTGCCTGATGGGACATCTATATGATTACATGTAGATCATGCGAAAGAACTTCTTTCCCTTCTAGCAGCAGTTCCTCATAGGTCACTAGAGTAATAAAGCAAGCCAAGGGATTGCGATATAGTACAGATCAGTCCTGTTTTCAAGAATGTAAACAGTAGGCCTATGTCACTTAAATCAATTGTTTGCAGAAATGTGGAACATGATTTATGCTAGAGACCAAGAATCCCCTCTGTGCTAATTAATATCAATTCCACAAGCAGCACTCTTGTGAAATACATCTCACACTATTCATCAATGAGATGAAGATGGTACCCAAGTTGATACTGTATCCCGTAACTTGTAGAAGACTTTCATACTGTCCAACACTGCCACATCAAAAGAAAATATGAGCCATATCAGACTAGGTTTGTGGTTGGATTGACATCTTCATCACATCTAGAACACAGCACACTGATCATAATGGGTGAGACATTATCAGACATGAAACACCAGAAGATCCATGAGGCTGTTTACAGATGCTCTTGTATACAGAAAAATCCCAAAGGTACAAAACTACAGCAAAATACAGGAAGATCTGTAGATGACTGAAGCTAGTGCAAGGGGTTGGATGCTGAAAAAAAAAAAAGTTTGAACACATTAATGGCAATGAATCACTGGAAAGAGGAATAACTATAAAATATCTGGAATTTTGTGTCCAGAATAAACTTAAGTAGAATGACCACACAAAATGAAATGCGGGAAAGGTAGGTGTCACACTGAGATTCATTGAAAACATTGTAGGGTAATGTATTTCACCCGTAAAGGAGTTCACTTAACAAAATCCCACTTAAATGAATGGGTCCTTACAGGATAGGATTAATACAGCAGATAAAGAAGACCCAAAGGAAGGCACCATGTTCCGTCATGAATTTGTTTTGTATGTACAACAGCATCATAGAGACGCTGACTAAACTCCAGCAGCAGCTGCTGTAAGACAGGCAGTGGGCATCATGGAGAAGTTTTAGTGTTAAAATTATGAAAGCATAGCTTCCAAGAAGAGCCACACAACCTATTACTCCTGCCTAAATATTTATCTCACAAAATAATCGAGATGGAAAAATTGCATTCATTCAAGTTCACACAGAGGATAGCAAACTATCATTTTACATGCAACACTGTCTTTGATATAGTCATTTAGTTGAACACTTCAAAGGTGTTCCAGTAGAGTTCACTATGACACATCAGATAAAATGAGCTGTCAATGTGAGAGCCACATTATTATTATTTTAATGCAAAATAGCCTGTTGTCAAAGAGATATACGGCAAGTTTGTAGCTAGTAAGAACACAGAAATCAGTAGTTCGTTGTTGGTGATATATCTGAACAGGTGCAAGATCTCACATGATATAATGGAAAAGTCCTCTTGATTTGCTTTGATCTATTACCAAATTTCCCAATTTTATTGTACACTCCATTTCACAAAGATTCTACAGTATCAAGTGGCCTAAAAATTGTATCACTGTAGGATCATTATGAACATTTTAGAAAGTAATAAATACTTCATAAAAATATTTGATTACTTCTTCTGAAAGAAGCCTCTTTCAAGTAGTCGCACTAATTCATCTATTCATTTTCACACTAGCCTGTACATAACTCACCACGAGAAATATCTCTCAAGGATGTGTTGATACATCTTCTCAGAGAAATTTGCAAAAAATGATGATAAGGTCCTTTGATAAAATCCACATTTGCTGGTTGTAAAACAGCTTTTCCATGGTCTGTCCTGATTGCATTAATTTTTTAAAATCATCAGATTCAGTTCACCATGAAGCATCCTAAGATCTGACTACATCGGGGAGTTATCCATGCAATTATCAGCAAAATTTGCACGCTACATCAAAGCATAAAATAGTCATTATTTTAACCAGTGATGTAGCATGTACATTTTACTGATAGCTGGATGGTTTACTCTCATAACTAATACAGTCAGATATGAGAATGGCTAATGTTACACTGAAATTGGTTATTTTAAAAAATTAATGTGTTCAAACTATATAATAAAAATTCTGTTTCAGTAATCTGTTCCAGAACTTTTCAAAAGTAGACGCATTTGGCTCTAGGAACTCAAAATTATGCACAGAAGTGGTTTATTTCACATTTAAAAAGAGAACTAAAGTGAATGAGTAAGTGCGTTATGGTGGGATGACCTCTCATACAGAGCTAGCATTTGGCACTTCTCCTTGACTCTCGTGGTTGTCTGCGAGGACACTCCCCACCATACCTCTCTGTACTTCATGCTGTCTTCTAATGTGACTAAGATAGAGATGCATCACTGCCTCTGCATTTCTTGGTCATGTTCATACAGTTATGTTTCATTGTCAGTTTTTAACTGATCTACCTGTTCCTACAACATATGACAAAACATCCAATAGCTGCAGACTGCAGTCACATAAAGGATATTACGTAAGCTGCAGTGTGAAGAACGCACTGAAACTGCTGATATACTGGTAGCTAGTACAGGCATTCTCTTCAATCATTTTCTCAACATGGAACAAATTTTCTTACTAGCACTGGATAATAATGAATAGATTGATTCTCTTTGAAAGTATATTTAATGTATGGTTTCACTGAATCAATTAAAAGTTACTGAAAACTGAAAGAGGGGTGAAAAAAATCCTACCATTTTACAAAGCAATGGCCTAATTTGAAACTATAGGATGTTAGTATCCTCATTTAAACTACACTGCTGACACTATTTTGATATTAGGCAGTACATGAAACTAGAAATCCAACTTAGATTTCTAAAACTCAATCCATAATGGTTCAAATGGTTCAAATGGCTCTGAGCACTATGGGACTCAACTGCTGAGGTCATTAGTCCCCTAGAACTTAGAACTAGTTAAACCTAACTAACCTAAGGACATCACAAACATCCATGCCCGAGGCAGGATTCGAACCTGCGACCGTAGCGGTCGTGCGGTTCCAGACTGCAGCGCCTTTAACCGCACGGCCACTTCAATCCATAATGTAAGTTACAACAACATATTAAATCAGATATTGTCATTATATGCCATTCTTAAATGAACTGAAATTGATCAGAACTTAATTGTTGAAAAGTTTGTCAAATCCAATTCAGAACTCCTTGGGAAGTGATTACCAGGTACTGGTAACTAGCATTTCTAATCCAAGTGCAGGGCTCAGCAAGATCACCTTTAATTTAGGCTTCCTTGGAAAGAATCTTGGGAAGGAAGAACATGTAATAATAGGATAGTTTGAGCTGAAACCTTGATTTGATTTTTATTTGGTCCTGTTGATTACATATTGTACAGATGGTGTACTAGTAATATATGTCACATATATACTGCTTTACTCGGTTTCTAAGAACCAATGTTTGCATATAATATTACAGCCAGAATTTTACTGGCATAAATTTAATTGTAAGCTTAAGCATGTAGAATAAATAAAAGTACACATTTTTATTCTAATAACACAAATAATTTACATTTTATAATCAATATTTAATATGAAATTCAAAATTACATCTTTATGATGTAAGTAAAAATGTCACATTTTTTCTGTTAAGAGTGTCTTTTTATCAAGTTGTTTTCTTTGTTCTTACACTAATGGATGCCTGGTAACTCTAAGAATTCACTAATTTTATTACAAAAGTTTGATCTGTGAGGCATGTTCTTAGTTTCCTTTTGAATACCTGTATGTTATTAATTTCCTTTTTTATACTGATGGGGAGCTTATTGTATACGTTTATACCTGACTCAGTAACTCCACCATTGCATATTTTTGTGAGAGTTGCAGAGGTTTGGTGGAAATCTGTCACCTGCCTTGTGCCATGACTATGAATGTCACAGTGTTTCTGAAATAATTTCATGTTGCTGGCTACAGAAATCACCCGTGAGTATGTGTACTGATTGACCTGTAATAGCAAATATCATGAGTTATTTGAAAAGCCCCTGCAGGATGTTCTGTCAGAGACCCCATAAATGTAGCTTGCTGCTCATTTTTTTAACTTTGAAGATATTTTCAGCTCTTGCAGCATTTCCCAGAAGATTAAGCCATAGGAGAGTATAAAATGGAAATACGCAAAATCTGATAACAGCATATTTCACTGTCAACAAAGTGAGAAATGGTTCACAGTGCGAAGCAAGCTGAGTTAAGTTTCTTGACCAGCTGATCGATTTGCTCCTTCCATTTTAAAAGACTGTCTGTCTGATTGTGTAAGAATTTTGTATGCATGGTTTCATTAATTTTCTGATTGTTAAATCCATTTCAGAAACTTAAAGTGTTTTATTTGTTGCCTGGAACCATACAGACTAGTTTTTGAAAAATATAGGGTTAGGCTATTTGCTGCGACCATTTGTGTACTTGGTTATTGTCTGTCAGGGATGTATCCTGCACTGTGGAGTTGGGCACCTTGATCAGAATACTTGTTTCATCAGCTCTGTCATTAATTATAATTGGTAGATCATTAACATAGATCAAGAAAATCAGTGACCCAGGGATCAAACCCTGGGAGTCTGCATTTCCCCTGAGTTTATTGTTACACATGCCCCCATTAAGAACACTCTCTGTTTCCTTTTGTGTAAATAATATTCTAGCCAAGTTAAAGGCTAGTCTCTGATGCCATAATGTGGAAGCTTTTTAACACTGTGTTATAGTCTACAGAGACAAATGCCTTAGCATGTTCACCAAGGATCCCCATTGGATACCTTTTGAAATTTAGTTCACCTACAATTTCATCTGTCTGGCTAAATATTGCTCTCTCTGTGGAGAATCCCTTATGAAAGTTTAACTGTGCAGATGTCACTGAGCTATTTTGAATTACGTGGCAATAAATCCTATGATACACTTGTCTCTTAAATACACTCCTGGAAATTGAAATAAGAACACCGTGAATTCATTGTCCCAGGAAGGGGAAACTTTATTGACACATTCCTGGGGTCAGATACATCACATGATCACACTGACAGAACCACAGGCACATAGACACAGGCAACAGAGCATGCACAATGTCGGCACTAGTACAGTGTATATCCACCTTTCGCACCAATGCAGGCTGCTATTCTCCCATGGAGACGATCGTAGAGATGCTGGATGTAGTCCAGTGGAACAGCTTGCCATGCCATTTCCACCTGGCGCCTCAGTTGGACCAGCGTTCGTGCTGGACGTGCAGACCGCGTGAGACGACGCTTCATCCAGTCCCAAACATGCTCAATGGGGGACAGATCCGGAGATCTTGCTGGCCAGGGTAGTTGACTTACACCTTCTAGAGCACGTTGGGTGGCGCGGGATACATGCGGACGTGCATTGTCCTGATGGAACAGCAAGTTCCCTTGCCGGTCTAGGAATGGTAGAACGATGGGTTCGATGACGGTTTGGATGTACCGTGCACTATTCAGTGTCCCCTCGACGATCACCAGTGGTGTACGGCCAGTGTAGGAGATCGCTCCCCACACCAAGATGCCGGGTGTTGGCCCTGTGTGCCTCGGTCGTATGCAGTCCTGATTGTGGCGCTCACCTGCACGGCGCCAAACACGCATACGACCATCATTGGCACCAAGGCAGAAGCGACTCTCATCGCTGAAGACGACACGTCTCCATTCGTCCCTCCATTCACGCCTGTCGCGACACCACTGGAGGCGGGCTGCACGATGTTGGGGCGTGAGCGGAAGACGGCCTAACGGTGTGCGGGACCGTAGCCCAGCTTCATGGAGACGTTTGCGAATGGTCCTCGCCGATACCCCAGGAGCAACAGTGTCCCTAATTTGCTGGGAAGTGGCGGTGCGGTCTCCTACGGCACTGCGTAGGATCCTACGGTCTTGGCGTGCATCCGTGCGTCGCTGCAGTCCGGTCCCAGGTCGAGGGGCACGTGCACCTTCCGCCGACCACTGGCGACAACATCGATGTACTGTGGAGACCTCACGCCCCACGTGTTGAGCAATTCGGCGGTACGTCCACCCGGCCTCCCGCATGCCCACTATACGCCCTCGCTCAAAGTCCGTCAACTGCACATACGGTTCACGTCCACGCTGTCGCGGCATGCTACCAGTGTTAAAGACTGCGATGGAGCTCCGTATGCCACGGCAAACTGGCTGACACTGACGGCGGCGGTGCACAAATGCTGCGCAGCTAGCGCCATTCGACGGCCAACACCGCGGTTCCTGGTGTGTCCGCTGTGCCGTGCGTGTGATCATTGCTTGTACAGCCCTCTCGCAGCGTCCGGAGCAAGTATGGTGGGTCTGACACACCGGTGTCAATGTGTTCTTTTTTCCATTTCCAGGAGTGTATCTTTGAGAACACAAGCAATGAGAGATGAACTAATAGTTAGATATTACATTCCTCACTCCATTTTTGTGGACTGGCAGAGGTATCAACTGTTTTAGTCTATCTGGAAATACCCCAGTTTCTACTGACTGGCTACACAAATGGTACAATATGTGACAATGTGCCTATGATAGCATACTATTTTATTTTACTTAGCAAAACCAGTTAACTGCCTCTCAGTTTGGTTTTCATAAAGGGTTGTCCACACAGAAAGTGATACAAGACCCCACAAATGAAGTGCAAATAGAGCTAAGCAAGAAAAATTGTCCTGTTGGTATATTCTACTGCCTTGCCAAAGTATTTTATTTTGTGCATCACAAAAATCTGCCTAGCCAACTTAGTGTTAAGACATTAATGGCAATTGTCTTGCATGATTGGAATCTTCCCTCTATAACAGAAAGCTGAGGGTTTCATCAACAGACTCTATCTCAGGCATGAAAATAACCTGACAATGGGACATACTAACATGTGATGTACCACATGGATCGGTACTGGATCCACTCTTAAAAGGACACTTCAAAAACTGTAATGTTTATTAGTGACACAAGCATACTAACCAAGGGTTCAAACTCCCTTAGCAGATACAACTCCAATGATAGCTGAACAGGGCTAAAAGTGGTTCACAGCTAACAGTTTGTTACTCTCACAATGACTCATATTATGCACTTTGAAAATAGCATAAAGATCTTTTAGCACCAGAATAGACATTAATGGCCATACAATGAATGAAGTACAGTTTGTAAAATTCCTTGGGGTCTAAATAGGTAGTAATTTAAAATGGAGTCAACACATGGATAAACTAATGACATTCAGTTCAGTTTGTTATAGCATAAGAAGCACCTCTCAATATGTTGACCTAAAGACAAGAAAGTTAGCTTATTTTACATATATTCACTCCCCATTGTCTTACGGAATTATCTTCTGGGGCAGTGCACGTAAAGTAAACAGTTGTTAAATTCAGTTTAAACTGAACTTTGATATAAAAAGTCAGATAATATGAAGATCCAAATGCTGATGAAGCCATTATTTCATCACAGAGATATCTCTGTGACAAAGTGGTGGCCTCATCATCTTCGGACACCACCTGCTGGAGAACTGATATCCTTTGTACTCTCTACACATGGGGCTTCCTTCAAGAATTTTTAAAAGACAGAGTTTTCAAGGTACATGTGGGTTCTGCCTTCTCAGACACCTTTACCAACGAAAATGGTGTGCCTCAGGTTCCATCCTGAGTGTCGTCCTCTTTGCTGTCACCATTAACAGTGTTGTGGCCTGTCTCCCACCAGGCATCTCCGGCTCTCTTTTCGTTGACAATTTTGCCATCTATTGCAGTTCTCCACAGACTTGTCTCATTGAGCGGTGTCTTCAGCAATGCATCTTTACTCGTGAAGCAGTGACAATGGCTTTCATTTTTCCACTGACAAAACAGTTTGTATGAATTTCTGGCAGCACAATTGGTTTCTTCCATGTCTTTGAGTCTTGGGCCTGTTGCTCTTCTGTTTGTTGAAACTACAAAAATCCTGGGGCTCATGCTCAATAGGAAACTTTCATGATCCTCCCATGTGTCTTACCTGGCCACTGCTATACACGGTCCCTCAGTGTCCTGTGTGTCCTCAGCGATACTCTCTGGGGAGCAGATCGGACCAGCCTCCTCCGTTTGTACCGGTCCCTTGTTTATTTGAAAATAGATTATGGGTGTTCCATTTGTTCATCTGCATGTCCATCCATTTTATGCTGTCTCAATACAATCCATCATCATAGAATCTGTTTGGCCACTGGCACCTTTTATACTAGCCTGGTTGAGAGTCTGTATGCAGAAGCTGTCAAACTCCTGCTGTCATACTGCTGTGACTTTCTCTGCAACAGACACGCAAGCCGTCTGTCTGCCTCTTTTCTCGGTGACTCCTTTGATCGCCAGTATGGGGCACATCCCTTTTCTCTGTTACCTTCTGGAGTTTGCTTTCAGCTATTGCTTTGGCAGCTTAATTTCTTGCAATCTGCCATTTTCCCAGTGGGTGTGACCCCTTCATCACCTTGACTTTGTGTGGTGGCTCCTGTTCACCTTGAATTTCATTCGCTTCCTAAGGACACCACTTGTAACTTGCTCTGTCGCCATAAGTTTCTTGACCTTCACACAGAACTTTGTGGTAGTACCTTTGTGTACACTGATGGCTTTTGGACTGACCATCATGTCGGGTGTGCCTTCGTCATTGGCACCAATGATTTTCGGTATAAGCTTCTGGAACACTGCTCAGTATTTACAGAAGAGCTCTTCGTCCTGTATCAGACCAAGCAGTACATCTGGTGATGCAGGCTTTTCAATTGTGTCATCTGCTCAAACTCTCTCAGCACTTCGGGACCTGTGTGTGCTGTACACCGTCCATCCCTTAGTGCAACGGGTCCAGGAGAGCTTTCACTTGCTCAATCTTGATGGAGTCACTGTGATGTTTATGTGGGTCCCTGGTCATGTCGGTCGTACAGGGGACGAGGCCACTGACACTGCTGCCAATGTTGCAGTCCTTGTATCTCAGCCCACTAGTTCTTCCATTCCATCCAATGATCTGTGTGTTGCCATCTGTCGGCAGGTGGCGTCACTTTGGCATGACTAGTGGTCTTCCCTTCATGGGGACAAGCTCCAGGGAATTAAACCTCCTAACGGCTTGGCTGACCACCTCTCGGCCCTCCCGTCACCAGGAGATCATTTTAGCTAGGTTGCATTTTGGGCACTGCCTTTTTGGCCATCGCCATTCGTTCCCCACAACTTTGTGCTCATTGTCCTCGACCTTTGATGGTATATCATTTCCTGACAGAATGCCATTCTTTTAACCACTTGCGTTCTAATTTATGTTTGCCGTCAGAGCTATTGGCAGTTTTAGCGAATGACGCGCAGGCTGTCAACCACTTTTACTTTTTATCCTTTGTAGCAATATGGCGAAGGACATTTAATCTTTAGTTCAGGACCTCCATTGTCCTTATGGCTCATTTTATGGCGCTTTCTCCCAGAGAAAGTCCCTGTTTTTAGTTGTCTTTCCTTCTGTTGATTGGGCTTAATGTGTAATTGCTTTTAACTCCTTGTTCTCCTTCGTGTTATAAGGTTCCGACATGGGCGCGTATGACCTTAGCTGTTTTTGCACCTTAAAACAAAAGCTTCTGATACTTGGTAATGGATGCTTTTCATCTGAAACCAGTCATCAAAACATTGTAATTTGCAACTGAGACTAAATACAGTGAACTATATTCTGGCACTTGCTTTTCTCTGTGCCACCATGGCAAATATTACTATTAATTAGAAGGTGATCCTTTTCTACATAACGTCTCTGTTTTTTTTCAGTGCTACAACAATATTTAAAGTTGCTACATAATCCTCATTGAAAGTACAAATTGCTTTTTCAGGCTTGTTTCATAAAGGAATTGCAATGAGTGCAGCTGTTCAATCAATTGTTATAAAGGACCCATTGCAACAAGCCAAGAAGCAAGCAAGAATGCTAAACTGCCCTGACACATCATCAGAGCAGATTGTTAATTGTCTGAAAGGAAAGGATGCGATAGAGATTGCAGAAACACTACCACAGTTTTTTGTAAGTGTTATGTACTATTAAGAACATAATAAAATCAAACAAAAGATTTTACATTGTCACACATGCTAATAGACCAGAAAATTGTCGATACTGGGAAATGGCAGTGAGAAGCATCACACATCTCTCATATCTGGTTGTTTATTTTAAACATTTACTGTCAGCTATTTTTGTTATATACTTAACAAAGTCATGAACTAGTATGTTTCATTCATATCTACAAAATATTGTTTGTAGGCAAAAAGAGTGTAACTGGTTTAAATATTTTGATATACTGCAAGGTGAAATGACTGTTTTTTTATTAAGTGTACAGATAATGATGTGCTTGTATAGCTTAACATGCAGTGCACTATCTTGTGAAACAGGGAAGTGCACCAGGCCCAGATAGAAGCTGTACTGTGGATTAAGGACTGTTGGTCTGGTACACCAGCCTGCCTAAGTGTAGTTTCTCACACTTGCTTAGGTGAATTCTAGGCTGGTTCCCAATCTCCACCTCCAAAAATACCATAGACAAACAGCTAACATATGATAAAATACAGAACAATGTTTACATGAATCACAGACATGGTTTTCCTCCCATAGGTTAATTGAAGACTGTTGAGATGGGAAGGGCATCCAGGAAAGAAGTTAAAATAATAAAAATAAATCTGATAAGGCACCCCATATAACAAGATAAATATTAGGAAAGAGAGATTAATTTATTAATATAGTTTGAAACGGAACTGACAATTTTAAATCTTTCTGCTAATTTGTCCAGTTATCTTAATTGTGTATAATGCCAATGTTCGTCACTTCTATTTTAAGAATGTTTCCTATTGTACCTTATCTACATGGCCACATGAACCAAAGTTGAGTTATCGCCTCAGTCTTTTGCCTCTTCTATCATTTTTGGTTTTCATCCATGCTACTATGAGTTCCCATTCTGGCTATAGCTTTTCTGACTCCATCCTCCCATGTCAACTTTGACCCACTAAGGCATCTCCTTCCTTGTGGCTTCCCTTCTAGCACTTTTTTTTACCATCCCTTCTCAGTACATGTCCCATCCATTCAATCTATCTGTTTCTTGTTCCTACCGTCACATCTTGCTCACTGTACAATGCATAGGTTTCTGTGTTCTTTCTTCTGCTGAAATTGTATGCCCAAAAATTGGTTCAAAACTTTTCAAAACACTTTGTTTTTGAAGATGATAATTTTCCTCTCTATCTTCCCTGTCAGTATTCACATCTCGGCCACGTATGTTAAGACAGTTGCCTTGAAAATACTTAGTTTTGATGTCTTTTTTAGCATTTGATGGTGAATAGTTTATTCATTGCAAATATGCAATTCTTGTAGATCTTATATGGTTCATTATTTTCTTCTCTGCATTATTTACTCCAATTAACAGTATTTCCTAGGCATTCGAAGGATCCAGTCTTCATAAACAAAATTCTTCCCATCTCTACTATTTCCTCCTCTTATTTATCTGCCTTTTTTGTTATCATACATAACATTCCTCTTCAATAGACTTCAAACCCACTTTTTATGCCCCCTCAACTAACACTGTAGCAGTCTTTTATAGTCCATCATCCTCCTCTGATACAAGAATAGTACTTTTGACAAAAGCTAATAATTTCACTTCATCATCTACGCTGAAATCTCTGCAAATCAATGATGCCTTTTTTAGTGTCTTCTCCAGTATCAGGTTAAGTAGGCTAGGGAAGCTGCAGTCTATACTTCATACCCATATTCAATATAAAACATTCATATTCTCTGCCTTCATCTTTCACCTAACACTTAGTTTCCTCAATTCAAATTCTATAGTCTGATTAAAATAACTTGACAGTTGACTCTTCACGGGCTGACTCACCAATCAGAGCACTCATCACCACCCCCGAACCATTTGCTGTTGCCAAACTGCCTCAACAATTGGTCAGTTCACCCCCCCCCCCCCCCCCCCCCGCCCCCCACACACACACGAGATGCATGCGTTCATGCGTTTCATACATGGCACTAGAGCCTTCTGCACAAGACGGGATTCAGTGTTACATATATTATAATCACAGAGATTGGTACATTAGTAAAGTTTTGCACAACATTACGTGAAGCCAAATTTTTGAAGGTTGCAATTCATCGTTGCTACTGGAATAGGAGTCACAAATGAACAGCATTAAGCATGGGAGTGTTGTAGTGTAGTGGTAAGCACATGAACTTGTCGTGTGGAAAGTTGTGGCTTCGAAACTCATGAAGGACAGCGAACTTTTTTATTTCTAAATCTAATCAAAATACTGTAATTATTATTTTTGCAGTTAATTGATTTAGATGTATTTGTTTTTTTTTCCTAATACTTTGCCGCATTATTTTCACTAAAGTATTGACAATTTTATTTGCCCTTATTTTTCTTCCTATCGTTCTTTTTTCATTTGGAATTTGCCAGTAACACCTATAATCTACAACCAAGTCCCAAACAGGAATGTTCATTGGTTGGTTAAGTGGCAGTTTGTGTAGCCAATGTAAGGATAGTTTCAGGTAACTAATGGATGACAGCGAGAAATTACAGTTCGTTGTTTAGTGCTGAAACTGAATTTTTTCTGTCTTAAGTTTGCTCATAGAGGTTAGCTTTAATTGCCTTGAATAAAGTGATAGTTTTGCCACAGAATGTTGACCACAAATCATGAGGTTGTTGTCACAGTTCAGTCACTGGTCACTTAAAATCAGCAGTTGACAGAGCATCTTGCATTTCCATCATACCTGCCATGGCTGCTTCCAACTTTGCTCCACCTTACAAATTAACAGCATTTGTGAACTGCCCACTGTGTTTCTGTGTTGTGGATAACTGAGTGGTAGCTGGCAACACTGAATGGCAAGTGACAGATGACAACTATCAAATAATTTCAATCAGACTACAGTCGGTTTGCTCAGTTTCAAAGATATTCCTGGTTCTTCTATCCTGTTTCATATACTCAGAAAAGTGATGGCTTTTTTTAAGGAATGTCTCACAAATAATTACAATGTGCATTGCTTAAAAACAGTGTAAACCTAAGACAATGCAGTGTAGTTAACTCCTTGTTTTTTATTACTTTTATAGGAATGGGGTTGGGATCCTATGGTTGTATTTGGTGTCATTGTTGAAAAAGATTTTGGAGATGGGGCTGACAGATTCATAACTGTAGATCCCACTGAACAACTACTCTCTGGAGATTTTGCTCAAGTTCCATTGATAACAGGAACCACCAAAGACGAATTCTCCTGGATAGCTTTGGGTAAGTAATCTGCACTAAGGATGACCTGATATTTAAAAAAAAATAATAATATTACTGAATAAACATAGAGATCACATAGAAAAATTTAAGGAAATTACATCTCACACAAATGCTTACTAGCAATCATTCTTCCCACACACAGTAAGTAAATGGAACGAGAAGTAATGTTAATTCAGAATATAACAAAAAGTAAATTCTGACACACAATTCACAGTAATTCATAGAGTATAGATGTAAATTTAGGTGACATGGGCAAAAGTAAGGACAATGTTGCATCTTGAGTGTCAACAAAGACTGCTTGGAGCTGGGAGACAGAATGCAAGAAAGAGTTTTGTTCATCAGACTACTACTTAAATTTCATCTCATGCAACACTCCATATAATATAGCAAAATTGGTAGTTGTAGTTTGATTTCATGGATGGCTGTTTGTCTTCACATGGAAAGTGTGGGGTATATCAGATACTGCAATGACACATCGTAGTTGAGTGTTGTTATGTGGAATCTTTTTATCCACTTCGCAATTGGGAACTGAGCTCCATTTCACTGTGTATTCCAAGATGGTATTCACCATTTCAGTAGAAATCCTCATGCAAGATGTCAGGTCAGGTGTTTAGTTAAAGGAGGCTACAGTGGTACTAAAACCGATGTACTGTCCAGCGATTATGAGTCTGTACAGTATGGTGTTCAAAATTTGCAATTAACAGTTTACTGTTTCAGAACCATTCTTTTGGGGCATTCATTTTTGTTTTTTTAATTTTCAACTTGTGTTTAAGAAAAATATGGCAGTTAATGCAGACTTAATGTTTGCTAATATGTTTTACTTTGAACTACAATTATTTAATATTTCAGAGATTCTCTACAATGGTCTGGCAGAAAATATGACAGAAAATTATGAGACAGTATTCCCAATTTCATTTATTTATGAGCGAGATACACCACACTCGCTAGAAGTCAGCAGAGAGCTGAGGAAGTTTTATCTTCAAGACAAACCAATAACAAATGACTCTGCAACTGGGCTTGGACAAGTAAGTAAGAAACTAGCTACATACACTGGGGGAGGCCTACAAGGATTGGGACATTCAGCTGGAGAGGACCTTCTCCGTGCAGTTGACAACAACCCTAATGTCACCATAAGACAATTAGCTCCAACGAGTAATGCTAGCCAGATGATTGACATGGGAACCTGCTGTATGTATACCACGTACAACACAACTTATATAAAAATCGCACAAGGGTTTTGTGATGTCCAGTTTACAACTGTTTCCCCAACTCAACATTCTGATAAGAAACTTACACTGCAAACATTTTTATTATTTTCTTCATTTACAGGAATGAATGACGAAACAACAATAAAACTTGAGCAACAGTATTTATGTATATAAAATGTGTATAGAAAAAGTAGACTTCAGGATATAATTCTGACACACAAAAAAAAATAATAATAAAGAGGTTAATGTCAACTAATGTCCAGAGAAGTATGACTATGCAGATTTTCACCAACACAGTACCACTATCATCAACACTCACACTTTTTGGAGTGTGCTTTGCATTGTTCATTTTGCAGAGTTGTCCGTGAGTGAGGGTATGCCATAAAGCTTGGGTACAGTAGTAAGCGGTTGATATTAGGCATAAGTAGAGGTTATATTCATGTATGGAGTGGTAATTTACAGGATGAATAGGAATATCTTTATCAAGCAGATGCTGTTTTTGAGGAATTACTTTCTTTGTGCATATACGTCAGTGGCAGTTTGAATGCTGTTTCATTTGGAGAAAGACAAGAAATAATGTAATGTTCCCAAAAAAGAAACATATAATGATATATTGAGCCAGTATAAGAAAACTTTTTTTATATATTTAAAGTTAGTTGTAATATTGAACTTAAAACACAGAACAGGTAGTACTGTAAATTCTTTAAGACCTCTCTGCAAACTCCAAGAGATTGCCCAAAAAAATATGAAAGACAAAACAGTTAAACAGCTGTGACCAAATTAAACTGTACTTCCTAAGATATGAATTCATTGATTGCAGTCTTACAGTGTTATGAAGCATCTCGAAAAGCTATAAAGTATGCAGTTTGCCAAAGAGGTTATTCTGCTTTGGGATTAGAAAGAGATTTTCTTAGAGAAGATGGCCTTTGCTGATGAATCAGCCTTTCATGTTTGTGGAATGGTCTTCACATGTGTCTGAATCTGAGACTCAGCAAATATAAGTGCTGTACAGAATTTGTACCTTCATAATAGGAAATAGAGTGGCTTCCACAATAAACTGTCACACAGAATTGAAACTAATCCCAGAAGAAGAGATTAGTAAATAACCTCTTTTTTAAATGAATTATTCTGCTTCAGTTCTTGAGCAGAATATAAAAATATTTAGAAAACTTTAAATAGTATGATGTATGAGAATGATGGCAATACCGATCTGTTGAAGCTAGCCTGTGAATAATTGTACAAAATTAAAATAAAAAGGAAATTACTCATAATATTAACGCTATTTATGACAGAAGAGGAGTGACTGTTTGCCAGATACTGAAACAGACTGCATTGGAATTTTAGGGTTGTTCAGTCATGGATTCCACAGCAAAACTAATTGTATAGATTTCAAAATTTCTCAACTATCTTCTTTTGAATTATTTGCATGCAGTGTTCCACAGCTTCTACTTTTTTGAGGATGACATGACATGATTAATCATCAAGCAAATGAAACATGTAAGGTGACATGAATACAGGGTTTACAACAGTATGTTTTTTTTCCCTCCACAGAACCTTCCTCAAAAACATTAGTTACAACAACAACAATTTATTTGCACAATCTTGCAGATAATGCAACTAATAAGTTTACATACACACAGCGTGTAACAAAAAGGTATAGCCAAACTATCAGGACACATTCCTCACACATAGAAGAATAAAATGTGTTATATGGACATGGGCCCAGAAACACTTTATTTCCATATTAGAGCTCATTTTCTACTTCTCTTCATAATCAAATAATCACGTGGAACACACAGAAACAGAATGTGCCCTCATTACATGACACATTTTCTTACACGAAATGTTTAAAATACCATCTTGGTACAGTTAGTTAGAATATACAGTACGCTGTAATTCTTAGGTTCACCACCATGTTGTTCTTCCAATTTAACAAAGGTAATCCTCACTTGCGACTTACTTCATTGCTTCTGTTGGCATGTGACTAATTTCACTGTTCTAGCAGCATCAAGCATGCAGCATGAACTTTTTAGTGTTCGTCATGACTTGGTTTCCGGTACAGTGCAATGGAAGTGTATTCTAATGCAGGACTGGCAGCTTCCCATTTTCTGAGCGGATTATCAGATGGTAATAACTGTATTTAATAAAATGGGACACCTACAGTCATCCTTATGATGTTATTTATTATATGGCTAACAGTTTCAGTGCTTCTGTATACCATCTTCAGGCCTTAACTGATGCTGAGGGGGTTAACTCCAATCGTACACATGATTCATCAGTGGCCAACATCTATAAACTGGTTTTCACAGACTATCTATAACAATGATGCTGTGTCTCCACATCAACTACTAACTGACTGGCTAATATCCATGGTGCTCAATGTTTGTATCACAATATATTTCCAGAATGATGGTGCTCCAACAGGAGGACATTTGAAGCAACTGATTGTTGTGTTAGGGATGCTTAAGCATACTATTTGCAACTGGGGGAGGCCTACAAGGATTGGGACATTCAGCTGGAGAGGACCTTCTCCGTGCAGTTGACAACAACATAAGACAATTAGCTCCAACGAGTAATGCTAGCCAGATGATTGACATGGGAACCTGCTGTATGTATACCACGTACAATGTGTGCAGGCACTATCAGCAGTTGTTTTTGTTCCATGGCTACACTTTAGTGAATGTTAATTCAACAATGGATCAACCCTCAGCTTATTACAAATGTGCTAATCATGGATGAGGCTTCACTTCATCTTGATCTGAATGCAAATTCTCACAATCAGCATGTGTGGGCTATCAAGAATCCTTGTGAAATTGTGCAACTACGTTATCAACAACTTTTGGGCTGGCATTGTTGGTGACAGTTAGAGCCTCAGCCCAGGCTCAACAGAGAAACTTATCCATGCTGTGGAAAATGAACTCAAACATGGAAATAAAGCTTTTCTGGACCCACATCCAAGTAACACATTTTCTTCCTCTATGTGTGAGGAATGTTTCCTGAAAGCTTGAACATACCTTTCTGCTACACCCTGTAAATAAGTTAACAAAAGATAATCTTCTGATCTAAACTATTCTTTACAATAAAGAATATGTCCTTGCAGCAGATTTTTGGTGATTAATAAAAGTGTTTTTTAAGTCCTTCATCAGTATATATCAAAACAGGAGGAAAAATATGCATTGAGGACTATAGAAGCTAGACGCAATTGTAAAGCAGACGAAGCACTTCATGAAAAGAGATACATGATGAAGGAAAAGAGACTGTGATAAAAATGAACCAATAATCAAATACGATTTTTGAATATCAGTAACTAACTACCAGAAACTGATAAAACATAATTGAAAAATAAGAAAAAAACAATAAAGTCTTATAACATTCAGAGCTGGGATGCTGATTGAAGAAATGTGAGATAAACTGAACAAGAACAGACCATTGATGGGGGTGGGGTGGGGTGGGGGGTGGGGGGGGGGGGGAAGATAGGTCAACAGTAAATGAGGAAACAGTCACCATACTTTTAATGAAATTAAAACTGCAAAATGGGAGATAGATTTTAATTGATAGATAACTCAGAATAGTAACAGAAAATGGGAGGGTGCTGTAAAAGAGGATAGAGAACAACAGAGAGCCATTTTGAGTTGTTGAACTGCTTTCCTGATTTCAAACTCTGGTGTTGAGTGGCTGGATCTGAACTACTCATTTGTGAGTCAGGTACCAATGTTCCTGCTGTTATCCTCCCCTGTATGCTCTCTATAAATGTGAAAAAAAATCATGAGGAAAATAAAAATATTTATGAACTTCGATTCAAACAGATGATAATACCGAGGATCAAACTTAAATTGAGAATGTTCTAACATAATATGACATTTATGATACAGAAAATTAGGCAGGTTTGGAGAGACAGGTATACAACTGCACTGGAACAGCTGTAATTGTATCTGATGAAGTTTTCATTAAATTCTTCTAAAATGCAACAAGATACAAAACACAGTTTTAAATTTTGTCCATTATTTCAGGTAGACTTTATCAGTGATCTGATTTAGTAGCTAAACAATCACATATTATGTTTTATTGTAATGTAGTTCTACTCCCAGATGAAACTTTTTCAGTGTGACTCCAATCTTGTCAGCTTGTAGTCAAATAAACTGTACTTTGTTTATACTTCTTTAGTTGTGATAGAATTATAATTCTTGTGGTCTATTCTTATTTCTGCTTCACTTTTACAGGCATACTCTGACTCACTTGTCATATTCCCAGTCGATCGCGCTGCCAAGATAGTTGCTCAGAAGAGTTCAGCACCTGTGTATTATTACCACTTCATGTATGCAGGGAGATACAGCTGGGTGTATACACCAGGAACAGAAACACCATATGGTAAACACCTCCCTTCAATGATATATAGGTAGCGATAATGAATATCTACGACAAATTTCTGTCAATAGACAATTTTCGGTTTTGTTAGAAGTAAAATACATATAACAGCTTTGACAACAATATTATAGAACATTCTTCATATTCTATTTACAATCAATTTCCTGTTAATGATTTCCTTTCTTCCTCTGACAGGTGTTTCACATCATGATGATCTCATTTATTTGTTCTACATCTCAGCAATGTTCCCAGAATTTGTTAAAACTGATCCTGAATACACAACAGTTAAAAGAATGACAAAAATGTGGGCAAACTTCATCAAACATGGGTGAGTTGCTCAATTCATAGATGCAGAAGCTGATATTTTGTACATAGTTCATCTGAATAAAATGTGCAGTTTTATAATTAGCTGGTTTATATGATGGAAAGTATGTATTATGACTTCTTATAACTTGGAACAAATATATATATATGTTGTTGTCGTCGTGGTCTTCAGTTCACAGACTGGTTTGATGCAGGATGTGTCCTACCAACCGATCCCTTCTTCTAGTCAAGTTGTGCCACAAATTCCTCTTCTTCCCAATTCTATGTAGTACCTCCTCATTAGTTATGTGATCTACCCATCTAATCTTTAGCATTCTTCTGTAGCACCACATTTTGAAAGCTTCTTTTCTCCTCTTGTCTAAACTATTTATTGTTCGGGTTTCACTTCCATACATGGCTACACGCCATACAAATACTTTCAGAAAAGACTTCCTGACACTTTCTATACTTGATGTTAACAGATTTCTCTTCTTCATAAATGCTTTCCTTGCCATTGCCAGTCAACATTTTTTATCCTCTCTACTTCGACCATCATCAGTTATTTTGCTCCCCAAATAGCAAACCTCATCTACTACTTTAAGTGTCTCATTTCCTAATCTAATACCCTCAGCAACACTTGATTTAATTTGACTACATTCCATTATCCTCATTTTGCTTTTGTTGATGTTCATCTTATATCCTCATTTCAAGACATGTCCATTCTATTCAACTGCTCTTCCAGGTCCTTTGCTATCTCTGCCAGCCTCAACGGCAAACCTCGAAGGTTTTATTTCTTCTCCATGGATTTTAATTCCTACTCAAAATTTTTATTTTGTTTCCTTTACTACTTGCTCAATATACTGATTAAATAGCAGTGGGGATAGACTACAACCCTGTCTCACTCCCTTCCCAACCATTGCTTTCCTTTCATGGTCCCAGACTCTTATAACTGCTGTCTGGTATCTGCACAAATTGTAAATAGTGTTTCGCTCCCTGTATTTGATCCCTGCCACCTTCAGAATTTGAAAGAGAGTATTCCAGTCAACATTGTCAAAAGCTTTCTCTAAGTCTACAAATGCTAGAAAATGTAGGTTTGCCTTTCCTTCATCTATGTTCTAAGATTTGTTGTAGGGTCAGTATTGCCTCACGTATTCCAACATTCCTACGGAATTCAAACTGATCCTTCCTGAGGTCGGCTTCTACCAGTTTTTCCATTCATCTGTAAATAATTCGTGTTAGTATTTGCAGCCGTGGCTTATTAAACTGATAGTTTGGTAATTTTAACACGTGTATATATGTTACAAAGTCAGTATTCTTGATACCTTTGAAGTGCTTCTACAAGTTTAACTTTCACTTACAGAATAATTTATTGGTTTATTCTTTTTCTATGGACAAAGAGTAACAATTTTCAGCTGTTTTTATTAGGATGTTATATATTTTTTTGACATCCTGTCTATGTTTCTGATAAATTTATTGTCACTTTTAATTACTTCAAAAGCTACTTTCAACGATTTAAAAGCATATCTGCAATGTTTTTAGGTCATTCTGGTGTAGGCACAAACAGTATAGCTGTTGATTAATCATGTCCTAGAGGTGTCAGGTAATTGCCTTGTCATGTGAAGGTGCATGTTAAGAAAACAATGGTATATTTCAACATGATAACACTGCCCTCTTAAATGGAAAACTTTTATTGAAATTGGAATCTAATGAGCTGCTCACTACAATGTTATCTAGTATAAAGTTAAAAGATTAGTACAGTTTGTATGGAAAAATAACATGACATGTCACACTGGGTTTCCAGAAAAGAAAGACATTCCGTATGAACAGACTGAAGCAGAGAAATCAAATGACAGGAAACCAAGGCATCAATAGTGAAGGAAGGAAGGAAGGAAGGAAGGAAAGGCCTGAAACTGAGATGAGATGTTAAAAGAACATGGTTAGTTGTGAGATTAGTTATGTGAAAAATGGTATTTGACTGCCAGAAGCACATATTACTCTCTTTCTCTCTTTTTTCAGTTGATGTATCTTCTTTCTTTACGGTCCAGCAAATAAATGAGAAAATCCAAGTTACATCATAGTTCAGATTGTATGACAACATGTTGCACTTTAAGCCTCCAGCAGGTGCACCTATGTACAAAGTGCGCCAACTATAAACAACATTGTCTTGTACTGTTCCATTGCGAGACCACATCTATTCCATCAGTATTGCTTCAGCTAACACAGTGATAAGCTGTTTTATGTCCCAGGGGGCATCAGTAATATACGCTGAAGCACCAAAGAAACTGGTACAGACATGCGTGTTCAAAGGCAGAATACGGCGCTTTGTTCATTAGTGCCTATATAAGACAACAAGTGTCTGGAGCAGTTATTAGATTGGTTACTGCTGCTACAATGGGAAGTTATAAAGGTTTAAGTGAGTTTGAATGTGGTGTTATAGTCGCCGCACGTGTGATGGGGCACAGCATCTCTGAGGCAGCGAAAAAGTGGGGATTTTCCCATACGACCATTTCATAAGCATACCGCGAATGTAAGGAATCTGGTAAAACATAAAATCTTTGACATCAGTGTGGCTGGAAAAAAGATCCTGCAAGAACGGGACCAACGACGACTGAAATGGATCATGACGGAAGTGAAACCCTTCTGCAAATTGCTGCAGATTGCAATGCTGAGCAGCCCACATGTCCAGAATTGCTACAGAGTGGCTCCAGGAACACTATCCTTCAGAGCTTAAACACTTTCACTGCCACCAAACTCCCTAGATATGAACATTATTGAGCATATCAGGGATGCCTTACAACATGCTGTTTAGAAGAGATCTCCACACCTTTGTGTTCTTACGGATTTATGGACAGCCCTGCAGGATTCATGGTGTCAATTCCCTCCAGCACTACTTCAGACATTAGTCGAGTCCATACCACGTCATGTTGCAGCACTTCTGTGTGCTAGCAGGGGCCCTGCACGATATTCAACAGGTGTACCAGTTTCTTTGGCCTCTTAGTGTAAAACAGCGAGCTAGGTGAGAAAAAAATGTACAATTCATACAAGAAAATGACCCAGATTACAAGGTAGCAGCACAGTCTCACAATGAAGCAGTTCTCAATGAGATAATTAGTAAAAGAATAAGCATTTAGATGGGATCTGATGCAGTTGTGCTGTTTTATGCTTCAAGAGGGTCGTTATTGTGGGGTAACACTTGTAAGCGGCAACAGAGTGATATAACGAAAGTTTATTTTGTTATTTACTTATACAGTGCTTTAGCTCATATAATGTAATTTCATTTTATTGCTGTTTTATTAAACTGTGATTTTTCACATACATGTTCACCTTGGTAATATAAAGACAGCTATTCTTTACATTTGTATAAAGTACACTGTGCGCCTGCTCATGTTACGAAAAATGGTGCGTCCACTCGAGAGTTAATAGAGTAGCTAAAACTGAGCAAAACCCCAGGACCAAGTGAAGTCTTTATTAGGATCTCTGCAGTTTCTTCAGGAGTATTGGCTGTCCATTGACCAAAGAACTCTTTACAGTATTTAGAAGAGCACAGGTGTCACAGCATTTTGAAGACTACACATGTCACAGCAATGTACAAAACAAGATGGAAAAGCTGATCCATGGTACTACCATTTTACATCATTCACACTCCACTCCTACTGAGCAAGGTGGCAAAGCAGTAAGGCATGGCATGTACATGGGAGGACAATATTTCCAGCCACCATCTGGCCATCCAGATTTAGGTTTCCTGTGATTTCCCTAAATTGCTTAAAGCAAATGCTGGGATGATTCCTCTGAAAGGGCATAGTCAATTTATTTCCCCATCCTTCCAAAATCTGAGCTTGTGCTTCGTCTCTTAATGATATGTTAGACATTAAACAATAATCTTCTTCCCTCTCACATTCAACTCCCACTGAGATGGTGAAAATGAAATTAGGGGAATAGCAGCTTACACAGAGATAATTGTTCACATGTATGGACTGTGGCTGTAACTGTAACAGGAAGAAACTTTAATGAATAGTGCCATGAAAAGTATTTGGTGCCACACACTATATAGCATATTCTAGAGCATAGTATACTCTAAATTGTAGATGTAGATGTACATTGGCAGTTGGTATGAAGAAGGAAATGACATATGGCCACTGTTCGATATGCTAATTAGTTTACATTTATGCAACATTTTTATTGACTGTTAAAATAACTTTTTAAAAACATAGTGTAACATTTTTTGTTCCTTGTAGTATTGATAGTATAATGTAACTACAATTATAGAAAACTTCTTGTGTTTATTGTTATAGGAATCCCACATCAGAGAAAACTGACCTTGTTAATGTCGATTGGAAAACACTCGATCTTTCAAATCCAGCATACCTGGAGATTGGCTCGGACCTGACGATGAAGCAGGGCTTGTACTACCAGGAACGCATGCAACTTTGGGACCGGCTGTTCCCTCTGCCCACCAGCACATCTGGAGCCAGGAGGAAGTCCAAACGTGTCCAGAAACATCAAAGCCAACGCAGACACAGTCTTTAATTTAGACATGTTATTACTGCAGTAATGAAGGACATTGCAACTGTATTAAAACAGAATTCACACTCTTTGTATGACTTAATCTAGCACTGCACCACTGTACAAGTTGATACAAGAATTAAATATATTAGATTATTTTTATTACTTTTTATTCATTTATATACAGTGTTTCTGCAAAGACGACTGGCAATATTCGAGGAAGTGCTTACTTGCTACTGAACATACGAGTACAGAGGGTGTATTTTCTACAGACACTATCAGAATGTGCAGAGAGAAAATTAGCCTAAAATATCAACTTAAAATGACAAACTGGCTGTTTTCTTTCTTTTTTCATGACAAAAATGTCTTGTAACTACAATGTTAACACATGCAGAAACTAGAACTATAACCACTTTGTCATACTCAACATTCTGATGGGTCAGGCTTTGCCTCAAAGTGGAAAAATAAGGATGTATGTGGCCAAAACATGTGTTTTGGAGTTTATTGTCGTTTCTACAAGGTGCAGTCAAACGGAAAGGTAATTTCCATGTACAGGCATTATTACTGGCTGTTGAGGCACTTATCCCACCTTGGCACAAGATTATGGATATCCTAGAAGAAGAACTTCTGAGGTTGAGCACGGATCCACTCTGTCACAGCTTGCTGCAGTTCTTTATCCGATCCACGGTGGTCCCACCTGAGATGTTTCTTGAGTGGGCCAAAATCATGGAAATCACAGGGACTCAAGTCAGGACTTTATGCGTGGTGGTCTAGCACTTCCCAATTACATAATGCGAAAAGATCCTATTTATGTTTGGCAACAAAGAAGATGTGAATTGTAATGCGAGAAGATAACGCACTTTGAGAGGTTCCCTGGCATTTATTCTTGATTGATAATTGCAGCTGACGAAGAATATCACAGTATTTGTTGGCATTTATTGTTTGTCCTTTGCGGAGGAACTCCACATCAGAGGCCCCTGCTCATCGAAGAACATAGTCAACATGACCTTAGCTGCTGAAGTTATTAAACAGATTTTCTTTGGTTTAGGTGAATCTGCTTGCTTTCACTGCACACTCTCACATTTGGATTCTGGCTGAAACAGTGGCTATACGGATACATCTCCGGCAATGACCTTGGAAAGAAATCATTATTCTCCTCCTGATATTGCACCAAATGGTTCAGTGACATTACCATTCTGTTGTGTTGCTGTTCCTCGGAAAAACATTTGGGGACCCACTGAGCACAAACCTTCCGTTAACCAAGTGTATTGCGCACAATGATGTGCATACTGTGATGGGACACATTTACTTGAGCACTAATGGTGTCCAATGCAACCCATCTACCAGTTTGAACGCAACTGTCAATAGCAGCAACTATCTCATCACGAATACGATTTGTCACCTGCCTGGGTCGTGCATTACCCATCAGTGTCTTTCCTGACACACACACACACACACACAAAATGCCAACATCACTTATGCACTGTTTTGCCTGAAACACACTTTGCACCAAAGACACCTGCATTTTTCTGTGTATGTCCATTGGATGCACACCTTCCACACAAAGAAAGTATACCACACTCTGCTGTTCTTCCTTGGTAACTTTCATCATTGGCACCTCCATTGGACATGGCATCACATCTTATCTGAGGGAGAGAAAGGAACAGTGACAAGTAACCAAACTCTGCTAATGTGTCACACTGTGCCTGTGCACAACAAATGTAACACTTATTATGGCCTACACATAGGTGGATAAAAACAGCATACAGGACTAACACTTTCTCAACACACTGTCCATAGGTCTGCAATTGTACCTTTTCATTTGACTGAAACCTATGTGTGCAAAAGATTTAACACTGGAAGACACTGATATACAATATAAGCAAGCAACCATCATTGATAACCACTTGAAATAATTAGGTTCTCAGTTTACTTTATACTGCCAATTTCTCAAGCAAATAAGATCATGAAACTAGGACAGTTTTTCCAAATTTAATTATTGTCAACAAAAAGAGTTAAAAATGAGGTAAATATGATTTCTGCTGAAAATTTTTTTCGGTAAGAAAGCACTGCTCCCCCCCCCCCCCCCCCCCCCACTACACACACAAAAATAAGTAATAAGATTACAGGAAAGCACGCAGGCGATCTGTCTTGCCAAGAAACATCCAAGCACACAATATCTGGCAACTAAGTAATAAATGATGACAAGCTATTCCGCAATCTGGAAAGAG
The DNA here is from genome assembly GCF_023864345.2 of Schistocerca serialis cubense. Taxonomy (NCBI): domain Eukaryota; kingdom Metazoa; phylum Arthropoda; class Insecta; order Orthoptera; family Acrididae; genus Schistocerca; species Schistocerca serialis. Next base: position 930,081,957 of record NC_064639.1, read on the forward strand.
TTTTATCACAAGCATGTGTGTATAACAACATGGTTTCTCGACACACAAAAAAATGGTCACTTCTAAAAATAAATAGATTGCTTGTCATGGGAAACTAGTTCCTCAGGCCATTACTGATATGTTCAACCAGAACAGGTATCTTCCACGTAGAAGGCTCAGTTTGGCTCGTATATAAGTCATTTTCAGTTACACCACCGAAAATATTATATTTACTCATCAAGCAGAGAATATACATTTGTGAATACTGTTAATGAAATATCAAAAGGCAGCAGTTTTCAGGTGGGAGAATGAAGAAAGATAAATCACATGTGATAAGATACAATGTTGATGCAGCATTGGATCCCCCAAATTCTTTCCACCAATAATGGTATTCATTCCTATTGATCCACTTCCTCCCTCACCATCACACACTTTAGCATTTTATTTTCACACAGGCTGCTGATCCTCAACTTACCAGATCTCCCCTCCTCCTCTCTTCCTTTATCCCAACACATGCATACTCATATACCTCATCCGTCCCTTTTCTCCCATGTTTCTGTACGTTTTTAATGTAATTGTGCATATTTTATGTTGTTTCACACATTTTTGCATATCTGTGCCTGTTTTTGCGTGCCTTTCCTCTTATCCAGCTCCCCTCACAACCATCTAACATTTTATTTTGCCCATTTCTGTGACATTACTGTTTCCCCTATGTCATCCCTACCACAATGGACCACTGCTCCATCTTTCTGCTCCAGTTCAGAAAGTCCCTTTCTCTTGCTAAAACCCAGTCCCAAATCCTGTTTCTTCTTAAATGCTGTATAAACCATGGAATCCACCCCCCCCCCCACCCCCGAAGTCCCAACCATAAACATTCCCTACTCTGAATGCCACCTCTCCTTTCACAGTTGTCTTCACCTTTTCAGATTGAAAAACCTGGTACTCCAAAAAAGTATCTCCATGTGTAGGCATCTCAGAACCACCTCTGCTCCCTCTGCAAGGTACTACTGCTACTGTGTAGTCCCTACCACATACATCATATATCTGAAATTGAATCCCTTGCTCTCCAGCACCTGGAGGAGCGTTCCAGACACCCTCTCCATAAGTTATCCAACCTGCTGCCATCCCACTGTCGCCTCAGGGCACCACTATCCAATCCCTATCTTACCCACAGCATTCCTCCTTGTCAACCCTTCAATCACACAAAGCCTGCCTAGTTGACCTTTCAAACTTGCCACATCACTCAAAAAACTCTAACGAAACTCTACAAATCCAGAGTTGAAACATTCCCATAAAACTGTTGTTAACCTTTCTACCAAAACCCTCAGCCTCAAAGAAGTTTCAGTCCTATCCAAAAGCCTCACCTTTAGCCCCACAGCCAAATTTAACCAAGTTTGACCTGTCAAAGACCTACTATCCTTCTTCCAATCCCTGCAGTGGAAACACTTCTTTGCCACAAATTCCTCCAATCAAAGCCAACCTATCCCAACACTGAATCACACCTCTCCCAGTTCAGACCACCATCCAACTGTGATCCCCTCCACCTCACCACCTGCTGGTCATCTTCCAGGAATTCCTTGACACCACTATCCTCCTCCAGATCCTTCCTCATAACACCAACCTTTCAATAGAAGAGAGGACAGCCATACACAACCTCAAAACAAATCCTGAACTTATCATCCGATGTGCAGACAAATATTCCACCACTGTTGTTATGAATCGTAGTGACTACTTGGGAAAAGGCCTCTGCTAATTATGTGACTCCTCCACTTACAAACTCTGCCAGTGATCCACCCCAAAAGTCCAACATAACCCCCAATGCCTGCTTAACACCTTAGGCCCTTTCTAGAACCTCTCCCCTAAATCCATTTCCCTCCTCACCTCTATGACACCCTGCACATCTGCCCTCTACATGCTACCCAAAACCCACAAGGCGAACAATTCTGGATGCCCCACTATGGTAGGTTATTCTGCCCCCACTGAAATACTTTTGGCCATCATTGATCAACGTCTCCAACCAACTGCCTGTAATCTAGCCTCCTGTCTCAAAGATGCCAACCACTCCTTGACCTCCTTGGATCCCTACTCATCACTGTTGACACTACCTCCCTATAAACCAACATCCCTCTTGCCCATGGTTCTACCGCTACTGAACACTACCTTTCCCCACGTCCTTCAGACTCCATACCCACTACCTCATTCCTCACACCATACTAACTTTATCCTAACTCACAACTATTTCTCCTTTGAAGGGAAGTTATACAAACAAATGTGCAGCACAGTCACGGGCATTGGGTGGCACCTTCCTATGCCAACTAGAGGAGACCTTCCTAGCCTCCCAAAATGCATACCCCCTAGTCTCGTTCAGGCTCACTGGTGATATCTTCATGATGTGGACTCAAGGCCAAGACACCCTACCTTCATTCCTTCACAGTCTCAACTCTTTCTCTCTCATCCCCTTCACTTGGTCCTCCCCAACGCTGCATGTAACCTTCCTGAATATTGACCTCTTCCTCTCTGATGGCTCCATCCACACCTCTGTCCACATAAAACCCACCAACCACCAACAGTATCTGCATTTCAACAGATGTCATTCCTTCCACACCAAAAAAATCCCTCCCGTACAACCTGGCCACCTGGGGAGGGTGTATCTGCTGTGACAAAAAAATCCCTTGCTCAGTATGCTGAGGGTCTCACCAAAGCCTTCACAGATAGGGACTACCCCAGATCAAGTTCACAAACAGGTCTCCCATGCCACTTCCCCTCATACCCCAAATCCTTCCACCACCCCTAGGAACCAAACACAAAGGAATGCCTCCTTCATTACCCAATACCAACTTGGACTGGAACAACTGAATCACATCCTTTGCCAGGGCTTTGATTACCTATCATCACGCCCTGAAATGAAGAGCATTCTACCCACCCAACCTCCACATCCCAGTCCTTCCTTATCCCAACACCCTGCCAGAAGGATCGTGCAAGACCTGTCCAATCCACTCACCCAGCACTTCTTATTTCAATTCTGTCACAGGCTTATCCTACCCCACCAGAGGCTGGGCCATATGTGAAAGTACCCATGTCATATAGGTATGACATGTCATATTGGTATGACTACCAACCAGCTGTGCACCAGGATGAATGGCCACTGCCAACTGTCGCGAAGGGCAAAGTAGACCGCCTAGTGGCACCACATGCAGCTCAACATAACAAGCTTGGCTTCAATGGCTGCTTCACTACCCGAGCCCATCTGGATCCCCTTCCACCACCTGCTTTTCTGAGCTGCGCAGATGGGAGTTATCCTTACAACGCATTCTCCGCTCTCGAAATTATCCCCGCCTCAACCTACGGTAACATACCATCCCCATACCCTCCACCCAATGCACCTGCCCATCTTTCCCTGCTCCTGTCCTTTCTTGCTCCGTTCCACCTCCTCCTCCCCCCCCCCCCCCCTCTCTACCCCACAGCCTCCCAGCACTACACCTGTTGGCAGTCTAGTCTCTGCACACTCCGCCAGACAGCATTTTTCTCTTCCCCCACCCATACACCACTACCCCTTCCCTGTTCTCTCCAGATTCCTGCTTCCATTGTGTGTGACAGCTGCATTCCAATTCGAGCTGCCAGAGATGGCAGTTAACATGTGCATGAGGTGTGCTTGCTTGTGTGAATTAATATGTGTGGATGTATATGTGTGTGTTTCCTTTTCTGATGAAGGCTGTGGCTGAAAGCTAATGTAGAAGTGTCTGTTAGTTGTGTCTGTCTGCAACTTAACATGTCATCTTTACAGTAAGCAGCAATCAATCTTTTCCTTACATTGCAGATAAAATGTTTTATTGAATAGAATTTATTCAAAGCTACTACTCCCTAAATATGAACAAAACCTTAACACACTATCAACAGACTCCACTCTTAAGGAAAAATCAATCACCATGACACATTATTACTTAAAACACTAGAAGAATACTTTTGTTGTACATTCAATTATGTCTACTTATTAAAAAGATAAATACAGTGCCCTTCTTCAATCAAACAAGTGTTTACATTCATCCCAAGTCATTTATATGTCTGTGACTCCTAATACTCCTTTACTGATGATTAACATTCAAGCTATTTTATTACAGAATAACTCAATTACATAAAATAGGGTAATAAAATGTATGGCAGTGTGCCAAGGTATAAGACTTGGGAGTTGTCATAAGAAGTAACGGTTCCAAACATCCAAATAATGAAGATGCAAATGCTATATGGAGGCAGAAAAGTTTTGTACAAATGGGTAATGGCAGATTGGACTGGTCCAGGTTAGAGAGAGGAGTGCAACAGGGCAATTCACTTTCCCCATTACTTTTTATTGCACTTGTGGATGTGATTATAATGCCAGTCAAGGAATTTAAAGAGTAGCAGTTGACAGTAAACAACAAGAGGCAACTGTAGCAATGATTATGAGTAGGACACTTGCCTAGGGCAACCTGACACTATATGGAGAGAAAATTGAATGTGTGGAAGCTCTCAGTTAGCCGGGAAGTATAATATCAAAAAATGGAACAGACACACTAGAAGTACAGAACAGAGTAAGATAGGGATCTAAATTTTTTCATGAACTTTGGAACCTTGTGGGGGGCAAGGTAGTTACTGTGAGAGGCAAATGGACCACGTTTGAAATGTATCTCCTGCCCAAATAACTTACAGGAATGAAGCCAGATGACATCACCGAAAGTCACTGGTATTTCGAAAGGAGCACACCCTTTTGTGCTCCCGTTGAAATATCGGCAGTTGTTGACAATGTTATCCAGCTGCACTCCCATAAGTTACTTGAACACTGCATATGCCATGAGAATCTCAGGTCTCGTATCTCCAGCAGATAATGATATACAGCCTGGAGTGCTGTGTAATTAACAATGGAGATTTGAGCAAGTTACAGGCAGGTGAAATAAAGTTTCTGTCACCAGCCCTGCAGAAGACTAGCAGAGATAAAATTAGGAATGAAGACGTCAGAGGAGATGTTCAAGTGGATCTGTCAATGACTCAGAGACTGAGTACTGCATGGTTCAAGTAGTCTGAACACGTGAAGGGGGTGAGGGATAACCACTTGCCAAAACAATACTTTGATAGAAATATGCAGGGGAAAAGACCAATAGGACAATCCAGAAAAACATGGCTGGATCAGATTCAGGAAGATCTGAAGAGGGTAGGACAAACTATAAAATGACTGACAAAAAAGTGGGACAGTTTTGCAATCTAAAGCCCTAATATACAGCTCACTTAAAAAAAAAAAGTCTACTGTAATTTGGCAGCTGTCTAATAGAACCGTAGTTTTAAAAAAAAATATTGTGACTCAATTCCTGCAAAATTAAACAGGTGATGAATGTCAAGTGCCTGACATGTGCATGTGCCAGACCTGGGCTGATGCGCCACTGTGGCCACTGGTCTACTTCACCTCTGTTTCCTGAAAGAGTTCTGTCACCCCACAACAGCCAGATGGCACTACTCATTCTTCCCTTTTCTTGTTATTTCTTAGCATCACATAGTAGTGGTTTTGTTGGAATGAAACAAAACAAGTGGTGACATGAATTTCCAAATCCTTAATTCCGACCTTGCCATAACAATAAAACATTTAATTCCACAATAGACCCGTGAAAGATATCTGGGAAAAGGAGAAGATACCAGAGAATTGAAAGACGGGAATCATACACACATTACACCATAAAGATGCATGTAGCTACAGAGAATTATCCCAGCAATCAGTCACATACAATATTCTCTCACGGCTCCTTCTAAACAGAATCAGCAAAAATACAGGAAGCTATATCAGCAAATACCAAGCAAGACTTAGAATAGGAAGGTCAAGTGTTGGGACATACGTACAACCTGAGAATGATCTCATAAATCAGGAAGCTACGAAAAAAGCAAACAATCTTGAAAATCTTGAATTTTAAGAAGATATGCAACAAAAAAGACAAACACTTTTTAACCTCTTAGAGAAATTTGGTGTGGCACCTAAGACCAGAGAACTGCTCAAGGGGAGACAAACCCAAAGCTTAAAGTTTGATTCCAGAAAGAGCTGTTGGAACCTTTTGAGATCAACACAGGAGTGAGACGTGGTAATGGACTCTCACCAGTGCTATTTAAGTTAGTTTTGAAGAAGAAGAAAAAGTATGTGAATGGAGAGAACAATGACAGAAAGAAAGTGTAACAACAGGCAAAAGGCTGGATTACAAGAAGCACAATCTGAAGATAGACTGCTTATTTTTCATTGATGATATGGTGAACCCAAGTGGAAGAGAAGATTGGGCTAAGAGGAGGATGTAAAAGCTACATGAAGACAACCAAAATACAGGCCTGAAAATTTCCTATACAAAGACTTGTGATGAATATGGTGACAGTCTGGAAAACATCACATGGAATAATTAATATGGTGGAGAAATCAAATAATTGTGGGAGTGGCTACAGCCAAAGTGACAATATAAAGAACCTGATAAAAAGAGGATTAAAAAATAGAATTAGCTTACAAGCTCACACAATACATTTACAATATAAAATTAATAGCCATTAACACTAAACTGAGGGACTACAGCACAGTGACAAAGCCAGAAGTACAGTACACATCCAAGAGTCTAACACACAATAAAAAAACAGAAACTGAGGAGATTTTAAAAATAGAGAGGAAATTATTAAGGAGGATATTGGGCTATGGAAAGGAAGGTGGCATCTGGAAGACAAGCAGGAATGAGGAGCTGTATGCACAGACCAATGAGTTGACAAATCGAATGAGCAAAAGACAGCTTACGTTTGCTAGGCATATCTGTATTATGAGAGACAGAACATTGCGCAGGACGATATGGGTGAATACCAAGAAATGCAAGACCACTATGACATGGATGAAAGAAATTTCAGAAGACTTAGAATACAAGTCATGTTGGGCACAAATGTTTACAAAAGAGGAATGACAACTCATGAAGAATTCAGGAAACACAAGAAACAGCAAAATGGAATGAAGAACAGAATTTAATGTCCTGTTGACAATGTGGCCATAAAGAAACAGCAGAAGACCCACTGACAAAAGAGGGAGCTAGGAATAAGAATATGGAAACTGTAGGAAGCAGAAAAGGATAAGCTAAACATGGGCCACAAACACCCAAATGAAAATATAAATTAAAAAGAAACACAGGGAAGAGTCTGCATGCCTTACAACACACAGCTACCTGCTTGGATATCTGCGTACCTTACAACAAATGCGCCTGTCTAATTTCAATGATGTCAAGCTGCTAGTGCTCCATTCAAATTATGGAAACTGTATTTCAGTTATAGCCAGATACTACACATACATATTGAAATAATTTAATAATAATAATAATAATAATAATAATAACACATGTAACCCCCACACAATAATTCAGGTGTTTTGTTTGTTGTTCAGTCCTGACCACTTTAGCACTGTCTTGTTTCTCTTTTTTGTTCAACTTGTTCATTGAGATATATGGATTTATGGCAGAAAGCATATTTCGAACACCCATCTTCTTTCTTGGTGCAGTGAGTGACTGGCAGCTTTGCTTCCAACACTACATGCTTCAGTAGTAAATCTCTATCCCATTTCACTTAGTCATGCATGTTACTAGCACAGGTGACATTCGTGGTATAAATGACACACTCCAATAGTGCAAGACCAGTGAATCTCCATCAGCCACTTTGCTAAAATTTAATCCAGCTCCAAAAAGGGTGCTATCCATCAGAGGATGCAGCCTGCAGTATCATGCTACACACAGTTTACCTAAAGCAAGGCCTTTCCCGTGCCATGAGTAATAAGAGAAATGCGATGATCCTTCATCTTCAAAAATCAGGATTAGCACATATACTGTGCTCATGCAGATACAACTGTGTTTAGGAAGAGGCTGTACTTTCATAGAATTGCATAATGAATATGATTCATACATAGCTACAAAAACATTTGATGTCTACACATACCAAATCTTCCTCCAGGAATTTGCTTCCAGATATCAGGCATAGCTGTACTGGGTAAATTTACAGAATTGTAAAACAGACATATTTCAATTTTATTCCAAGAATTCACTTCCAGATGTGCAGTCAACCTGTCAAAACTAACAGCTTCATATGGGAGAAAGGACAACAGTGTCATTTCTGATATTGTGACATTGCACCATTGTGTCATTATAGATAATCTATCCTTCCTCCATACTCTGCAATAAAGCTGAGAAATGCTTGACACAGGGTACTTTCCACACCAATAATTAAAAAAAAAAAAGAATACATAATAAGTATTTACAAAATAAGAATAGCTATCCTAATGTACCTTCCACAGATTCGAAATGAAATTGCCCTTGTGGATGTGGAATCAGTAAAAAAACTTGTCACAACATATTAAATGTTCAACACACTTAAGTGCATATAACAATTCTTAGGCCACACATCATCAGATTAAAAAAATAAAGTAACATTTTACAGCACTTATTTACAATGACAGCATTAGTCCACAAAATTTGTACGGAAGTCACATTGTATGCTATGTTCACATTATGTGATATTATTAACAATATACACATAACATTCGGTTCTGCTAAGAAATTCATAACTGGAGTGGAAGGAGATGGCCACCAATAAATCCTTTAGATTCTTCTCAAACTGACTCTACTATCAGTTAAATATTATATGGTTGCTGGAATGTTATTGAAAATGTATACTGCTGAATAATGTACACCTTTCTGAACCAAAGTAAGTGAATCTAAATTTTTGTGGAAGTCACTCCTATTTCTAGTATTGTAATTAGTTTAATATTGTCTACATAATACCTAAGGGGCTGTAGTATATTCCTTCATTCCTCAGTTAATACAATTCTTAAAACTTTGTATTAAGGTTTTTCAATACTTGGGGCACACTTCCATGGACCCCTATTAGCCACATTATTATGAGTTCCATACACTTGAGTACTAGTCTAGAATTGCTTATACGAGTGTTTTGTATAATTAACGCATTTTCCCAATATCCTACAAATGACTCAAACTCTGCCACCTGCTTTACTGATAACTGAGCCTATTGTTGTTGGGTCTTCAGTCTGAAGACTGGTTTGACGCAGCTCTCTATGCTACTCTAGCCTGTGCGAGCCTCTTCATCTCCCAATAACTACTGCAACCTGCATTCTTCTGAATCTGTTTACTGCCTTCATCTTTTGGCCTCCCTCTATAATTTTTAACCATCCAATACTAAATTGGTGATCCCTTGATGTCTCAGAATGTGTCCTATCAACCAACCCCTTCTTTTGGTCAAGTTATGCCACAAATTTCTTGTCTCGACCCAATTCTATTCAGTGCTTCATCATTAGTTACGTGATTGACCCATCTAATTTTCAGCAGTCATATATTTCAAAAGCTTCTATTCTCTTTTTCTCTAAACTGTTTACCATCCATGTTTCACTTCCATACATGGCTACATTCCAGACAAACACCTTCAGAAAAGACTTAACTTCTATTCTTAAGAAACATTTTTCTCGACATTGCCAGTCTACATTTTATATCCTCTGTACTTCAGCTCTCATCAGTTATTTTGCTGCACAAACGGCAAAATTCATCCACTATTTTAAGTGTATCTATTCCTATCCTGATTCCCTCAGCGTCACCTGAATTAATTCAATAGTCTTCCATCTGGTGTGCAAGATGTATGAGACGGGTGAAATACCATCAGACTTCAAGAAGAATGTAGTAATTCCAATTCCAAAGAACACAGTTGCTGACAGTTGTGAAAACTACCGAACTATCAGTTTAATAAGTCATGGTTGCAAAATACTGACATGAATTATTTACAGAAGAATGGAAAAACTGGTAGAAGCCGACCTTGGGAAAGAGACAGATTGAGCCTACGTGATCTCATTTCCCTACAAATTGCAATACCTATGATTTTTATGAGTTTACTGATTCCAGCTGCAACTTATTGATATTTTAGTTATAGGTTACTACATTTCTGCATTTTGTGAAGTACACAATTTTATATTCCTGAATATTCAAAGCAAGCTGCCAGTCTCTGCAACGCTTTGAATATAAATATGCGTGAATTTTTTCCAGATAGTACATCATTATAGATAACTGCATACTCTATGGAAAGTTGGAAGTTACTACCAATTTCGCCTGCCAGGTCATCAATATAAAACATCAACATTAAAACTGCAGGTAATGTGAGATCAAATCAGTACCAATATTCAAAGCCAAAATAGTTGTAAAAACAATATACACAGAGTTACAATTGAAATTCAGCCAAAATTGTCATAACAACAATACATACAGAGTTCCAATTGAAATTTCAGTTCCAGAAAGCAAGTCGACTGTTGTATTTGAAGTTGAGCTTATAAATGGTCAACAATAAGCAGCTAACTGCCAATCCAATATTTCCTGTTGTGGGCCAATTCCAAAATCAGATATTGGACTGTAAAGTGTACACAGGAAAAGATATATACTGGATCGCAATATAATAATGACAGAAAGTAGACTGAAGTTTAAGAGATTAGTCCAGAAGGATCAATGCACAAAGAAGTGGAATACTAAAGTACTGAAGAACGATGAGAAGCGTTTGAATTCCTCTCACGATACTGAATACCACATGAGGCAGTTCGGTTGAAGAGGAATGAACATATCCAAAAAGGGCAATCACAGAAGTTGTGAAGAAAAACACAGCTACAAAGAAACCTTGGGTAACAGAAAAAGTATTTCAATATTAAGAGAAGGATGGGTTACTAGTCATCATGTAGAGGAGATTGTGAGTAGCAGACAGGCAAAAAACAGCTACACATTTTAGCTCTCGGCCAAAAGGCCTTCTTCTACTGTAGAAAACATACACACATTCATGCAATCACAATTCACACACATGGTTGGAATGTAGAAGGTGGTAACTGATTGGATAGACACAGCAAGGGAGATCTGTTTTTGTACAAGGTTGGGAAGGTAATTTCGGTCTGTGGACACCTCATTGAGACCTTTGATATACACTCCTGGAAATGGAAAAAAGAACACATTGACACCGGTGTGTCAGACCCACCATACTTGCTCCGGACACTGCGAGAGGGCTGTACAAGCAATGATCACACGCACGGCACAGCGGACACACCAGGAACCGCGGTGCTGGCAAATGCGCAGCATTTGTGCACCGCCGCCGTCAGTGTCAGCCCTTTGCCATGGCATACGGAGCTCCATCGCAGTCTTTAACACTGGTAGCATGCCGCGACAGCGTGGACGTGAAGCGTATGTGCAGTTGACGGACTTTGAGCGAGGGCGTATAGTGGGCATGCGGGAGGCCGGGTGGACGTACCGCTGAATTGCTCAACACGTGGGGCGTGAGGTCTCCACAGTACATCGATGTTGTCGCCAGTGGTCGGCGGAAGGTGCACGTGCCCGTCGACCTGGGACCGGACCGCAGCGACGCACGGATGCACGCCAAGACCGTAGGATCCTACGCAGTGCCGTAGGGGACCGCACCGCCACTTCCCAGCAAATTAGGGACACTGTTGCTCCTGGGGTATCGGCGAGGACCATTCGCAACCGTCTCCATGAAGCTGGGCTACGGTCCCGCACACCGTTAGGCCATCTTCCGCTCACGCCCCAACATCGTGCAGCCCGCCTCCAGTGGTGCCGCGACAGGCGTGAATGGAGGGACGAATGGAGACGTGTCGTCTTCAGCGATGAGAGTCGCTTCTGCCTTGGTGCCAATGATGGTCGTATGCGTGTTTGGCGCCGTGCAGGTGAGCGCCACAATCAGGACTGCATACGACCGAGGCACACAGGGCCAACACCCGGCATCATGGTGTGGGGAGCGATCTCCTACACTGGCCGTACACCACTGGTGATCGTCGAGGGGACACTGAATAGTGCACGGTACATCCAAACCGACATCGAACCCATCGTTCTACCATTCCTAGACCGGCAAGGGAACTTACCGTTCCAACAGGACAATGCACGTCCGCATGTATCCCGTGCCACCCAACGTGCTCTAGAAGGTGTAAGTCAAGTACCCTGGCCAGCAAGATCTCCGGATCTGTCCCCCATTGAGCATGTTTGGGACTGGATGAAGCGTCGTCTCACGCGGTCTGCACGTCCAGCACGAACGCTGGTCCAACTGAGGCGCCAGGTGGAAATGGCATGGCAAGCCGTTCCACAGGACTACATCCAGCATCTCTACGATCGTCTCCATGGGAGAATAGCAGCCTGCATTGCTGCGAAAGGTGGATATACACTGTACTAGTGCCGACATTGTGCATGCTCTGTTGCCTGTGTCTATGTGCCTGTGGTTCTGTCAGTGTGATCATGTGATGTATCTGACCCCAGGAATGTGTCAATAAAGTTTCCCCTTCCTGGGACAATGAATTCACGGTGTTCTTATTTCAATTTCCAGGAGTGTACTTGGGGGAGAAGGTGTTGAGGTTCTGGAGGAACGTGGATAGGGTATCCTCACCCTCAATCAAGATTATTTTTCATTTTATTTATTTACATGCCAAGTTCCATTGGACCAAATTGAGGAGCAAATCTCCAAGGTCATGGAATGTGTCATTACATGAAATTACAACATAAAAGTAATAACAGATAAAAATAAAATGCTTATGAACCTGAAAAAAGTCAAACCATAAGTTTAAGTAAATGCGATCAACAGTACAACAAGAATCAGCTTAATTTTTCAAGGAACTCCACGACAGAATAGAAGGAGTGACCTTGAGGAAACTCTTCCATTTCGATTTGAAAGCGTGTGGATTACTGCTAAGAGTTTTCAATTCTAGTGGTGGCTTATCAAAAATCGATGCAGCAGTATACTGCACACCTTTCTGCACAAGAGTTAAGGAAGTCCTATCCAAATGCAGGTTTGATTTCTGCCGAGTATTAACTAAGTGAAAGCTGCTTATTCTTATGAATAAGCTAACATTGTTAACAAAGAAATGAAAGAATATATATATTGTGAGGCCAATGTCAAAATATCCAGAGTCGTGAACAGCGGTCGACTTATTGCCTGAATATGTTTTTTATATTTCGTTTTATCTGTTTTTACTATCGTGTTATAATTCCATGTACTGACTCGTTCCATGACCATGGAGACTTCTCCTTAATTTGGTCCCACGGAACAATAAATAAATAAATAAAAGGCCAACCACCCTTTTACTAACAGAATGCCCATCTAGTAATGAAGAACGAGTAAAAATGTAGTCTACAGCTATGCTATTGTTCCCCTGCACCCTAGTTGGAAAAAACACAGTCTGCGTCAGATTATATGAATTTTGGAGATCTACCAACATCCTTTTTCTTGCACCATCATGTACAAAATTTATATTGAAGTCACCAATATAACTAATTTCTGGTACTTCCTATAATGTGAATCCAGCTTGAGCAGAAATGCTCTGAAGTCAAAGTTAGGAGACGTATAAACAACAACAATTAGAAGTTTAGTTTCACTAAATTCAACTGCCCCTGCACAACATTCAAATATCTGTTCAGTGCAGTGCCGTGATACACCTATGGACTCAAATGGAATACTCCATGAAAAACAGCCAACTAATCTGTATCCTCGTAAAGGAAGCCTCTGAATTGTCAAATTATTTAAGCGGTGCTCCAATATATTAACAATTTCAGAGTCAACATCTATAAGAAGTTCACTAACTTTATCTCTAATACCTCTTATATTCTGATGAAATATGCTAATTTCTTCTCTAATTGGAAACATGACATCCTCTGAAGGTGAGCCCTTAGAGGGACTTCCTTTAAGCAGGTATACCAATCAGCTGACTTGAATCTAAAAAAGGTGCAGCTCTAGCACCATCTGCTATACAAATTTTTCCGTGAGTGATCCCACCACCAACCACTACACAGTCACCTATAAGCTTTGCCAGCCTCCCTTTCCCAAACCTATTGAAGCGCAGGCCATACCTAGTGAAATCTGATCTACTGGTAAGACTCATCAATATGTCATCAACGAATCTGAACCAGGTGAGGGGTTTCGGATTCTGCATGGTTAGGAAGGATTCCCCTAGATTGACCATGAATAGGTTGGCATAGGATGGTGCCATGCACGTGCCCATTGCTGTATGACAGAACTGGTCATAGATGATGTCTTTAAAGTAACTGTCGGTGAGGATATGCTTGGTCATGATGACCAGGAAGGAGGTTGTGGGTTTGGAGTCAGCTGGGCATTTGGAAAGGCAGTGCACAATAGCAGCAAGGCAATGGGCATTATGGATATTAGTGTGGAGGGAGGTTGTATAAACAGTGACGAGCAGGGTGCTGCATGGTAAAATATACGAAGAAATGTTACACCTTACCTGTCACAGATTAAATACAACAGTGGAGTACTTATATCCACCATGAAAATGGTAGATGATATCAGAGAAACAGTTCTTTCATGGATATTGTTAATCTAAGCATATAGTACACACTTGTAAATAGATCACATGGTACACAATGAAATCATTTAAATAATTTCATACTGTGTTTGCTTTGTCTTTCCTAGAGGTAGAGGACAATACCCAAGCTGTAAGTCAAACTGAAATTTTACTCACGAGAGACTGTGTAAATGAAACAACAGTATGAGCAATTAGTATATTCTTTGAAGTATGGTGTCACATGTTGCGTAGTTGATGTATACGATGTTTCTGTTTGTACATTTTAGTTGTAGAAGTTGATCTATGTTTTTGTTTTTAATATATTGTATCCATAGTTCTTGTGAATGGTGTCTTACATTGTGTTGTCTACTATAACTACATTGATCTAGTGGCAATTACAATTCCTTCAAGGGAAATACTATTTTAGAACTTTACAGATTTTTTTGATGAGGATAAGATGACCAAAATGTAGTGTGGCCGTATGTCTACGTTATGTTGGAATGGTTGTGAGTTTACAAAGCCAACGAAACTGTCACAAAATAAAGCCATTTTTATTAAACAAAGGTTGTGGCGACAGTATATGCCGATGTATATCCTGAGACCTACACTATGTGATCAAAAGTATCCGGACATCCCCAAAAACCTGCGTTTTTCATATAAGGTGCATTGTGCACCCACCTACTGCCAGGTACTCCATATCAGCAACCTCAGTAGTCATTAGACAAAATGAGAAAGCAGAATAGGGTGCTATGCAGAAATCACGGACTTTGAACATGGTCAGGTGACTGGGTGTCAGTTGTGTCATACGTTTGTATGTGAGATTTTCACACTCCTAAACATCCCTAGGTCCACTGTTGCTGATGTGATAGTGAAGTGGGAACGTAAAGGGACACGTACAGCACAAAAGCATACAGGCTGACCTCGTCTGTTGACTGACAGAGACCGCCACCAGTTGAAAAGGGTCGTAATGTGTAACAGCCAGACATTTATCCAGACCATCACGAAGGAATTCTAAACTGCATCACGATCCACTGCAAGTACTATGAAAGTTAGGTGGGAGGTGAGAAAACTTGGATTTCATGGTCGAGCAGCTGCTCATAAGTCACATATCACGCCGGTAAATGCCAAGCACCACCTCGCTTGGTGTAAGGAGCATAAACATTGTATGATTGAACAGTGGAAAAATGTTGTGTGGAGTGACGAATCACAGTATGCAATGTGGTGACCTGTTGGCAGGGTATGGGTATGGCAAATGCCCAGTGAACATCATCTGCCAGCTTGTGTAGTGCCAACAGTAAAATTCGGAGGTGGTGGTTTTATGGTGTTGTCATTTTTCATGGAGGAGGCTTGCACCCCTTGTCGTTTTGTGTGACACTATCACAGCACAGGCCTACATTGATGTTTTAAGCATTTTCTTGCTTCCCACTGTTGAAGAGCAATTCGTGGATGGTGATTGCATCTTTCAACAAGATCGAGTACCTGTTCATAATGTAAGGCCTGTGGTGGTGTGATTACATGACAATAACATCCCTGTAAGAGACTGGCCTGCACAGAGTCCTGACCCGAATCCTGTAGAACACCCTTGGGATGTTTCGGAATGACGACTTCGTGCCATGAATCACTGACCAACATTGATACCTTTCCTCAGTGCAGCACTCCGAGAATGTATAATGTATGCCTGTGAAAGTGGAAGCTCCCATCAAGGCTCAGGGTGGGCCAACACCATAGTGAATTCCAGCATTATCGATGGAGGGCGCCATGAACTTGTAAGTCCATTTTCAGACATGTGTCTGGATACTTTTGATCACATAGTGTATGTTAGACTGGAGTGTGACAAGTTTGTTTACGAGATGAATGTGTCATGACAATATTACTTCTTTTCTAAATACATGTAGTGCATTCAAAAGTTACATTTATGTCCTTCATGAAGATCCCTAATCCCACCCTGTGGTTTGATATTTTCAAGTTCATAATAACACCATGCCCACACAGAACCCTGTATTGTCAGTTTTTACTCTGTGTGTTTTTTTTTTTTTTTTTAATTACTTCATAAATTCGTTATATGTTTGCCTTGATGAGGATGTCATCAGTCTAACAGCAAGGTATTGCTTTGTTAACTAATCTATTATGGACTTACGTTGCATGAGTGGGGTTGTAACTTGAAGCAAAGATAAATTTGCAAGACTGTATTGCATGGCATGGCCATTGGGTGTGGAGGGCTGCTGAAGTTCAGTGAACACCCCCCCCCCCCCCGTGACTAAACTGATCTGTAGCATGTCGAATGTCTAAATTTGCTCCATATTTAACACACTTCCACTGAAGTGCCATTACTGAACATGTCTTCATACAAGATGATTCGAGTTTCTGTTTGGACTGTATGAAACATTTAAGGGTTCATCTGCTCCAAGTGTTACATCAGCTTCCATAGGTGCACAAAATAAAGGTAAGTTATCTAATGCCTACATTTGTTTTCTTCAAACCACTTCTCACTCCATGGTGGTCTAAGTGCAGGGTGGGCTCACATCTTTATGATCCATGTGGCCTCCACTTAAAATGTCAGTGTTGACATATCAATCCTACTGATGCAGCAAAGTAATCAATGCATGAATGAGTTGGAACAGCAGCAGCATCTACAAAATTATACGCCAGCTTCATATGTACACAGTAGAAATGTAGCCATTAACTGATACATCACATCCATTCAAGACTTTGCACAACATTTGAAAGACAGAAGCCATATTAATGGAAGAAGAGTAAATGAAAATGGGGCTATTCATGATAATCAATGGTTTCCATGAAATTGTTTTAATGTATTATGACTGAAATGCATTTTCATTTATAATGGTAAGTTTTTATTATTATTCGCAGTAGCTTGTTCTAGTTTGTTACTGAACTCAGTTCAGTCTGTATATTTTATACTGTTAGGTTAAGGAAACACTGCTTTATTCCTTTCACAATCGTATATTTCTACTACTTCGTACAATGCTCATGACTTTTAACTTATTTCATAACTTTTCTCTGGCGCTTAGATAACTATCAGTATTGGAAACCAAATGACTACTAAACAAATTCGAAGACTTATTACAGTTTTTACATTTTAACAACTTTTAGTCGATCGGGTTGTCAGCCATAAAAAAAAAAATTGTTGAGAGAAAATACTAATCCATTTTCTACCACTGATTGTGGTTAAACAACCACTGTTCCCCTGAAAAATTTAAACGTCTTACCACTTATGACGTTCACTACAGTGCAGTAAACAACTCAGTCTTGGCGAGGTGGTAGTGTCGCTGCTGTAATGTAGCCAGAATGTCCACACACCGAAAGTCCAGGTGAAGCAGTATTGTAAGTTTTTTGCGAGGTTGTTTCTTTTGCTCCTATATTCAAAATGGGCATGGCACGTACTTGCACATTCAGTTCTTTAAGCAAACATTCCATTGTCACTATCTCGAAAAATCCATTCTCACTCAAAGCCTTGCAAGTGTTTTGCACTTGCTCTATACACGGTGAAAATGATACAAATCTGCCGCCGATTTTTTTAAAAGCCGCAACTGCATAAGGTACTGCATCCCAAGG
This sequence comes from Schistocerca serialis cubense, assembly GCF_023864345.2. Lineage (NCBI taxonomy): Eukaryota > Metazoa > Arthropoda > Insecta > Orthoptera > Acrididae > Schistocerca > Schistocerca serialis. The sequence goes on from NC_064639.1 coordinate 930,099,859, forward strand.
CTTCGGCAAGTCAAGGAATACTGCGTCTGCACGATTTGTAACAGCCGCCCCGAAACCATCCTCACAGACATCACGGTGTTCAACAGATACATACTCTGACAAACCATGTTCCTTAAACTCTTCCCGAACTACGTCGACTCTCGCAGCATGAAAATCATATGTAAACAAATGTCCTGATGGTTTTATTGTTCGGATCAAGGCGTGAGAGAGCGAGCCACTTCCAGTTCCTGCTTCAATAACTATGCTTCCCGGCTTTAGCTCCAACTGAAAAATTATCATGCTAATATCCGGTGTGTATATGATTTGTGTCCTATGAAGTAAAGTTAAAGTCCACAATTCCGGTGTTGGGTGAAGTACGTATACCCATCCTTTAGTTAATTTAACTTTGCTTCCAAATTTTTTACCAATTAGAGAATCTACTTTTAATGCGCCATAAACAGTTTGGAAAACATTTGACACAAGAGCCCCATTTTTATTTTTTATTTGTGGTGTCACTTTCAATGCATGCATACTGTTAACGTTTACATAAAGTATAACGGTATCGTCTTCTTCTATCACTTCTTTGAAGCGTGCGAAACTCATTTTCGTTGTGTGGTAAACACTGTTTCTCAACACTTACGCCTACGGAACACACAACACCAACTCAAATAACTTCGTCCTCAACAACTGTTTACATATTACACACGTGTTTTTGTACTTGTCAACTTTGCGCGTTGCGTCTGTTCAAAGATAGAACTAATAACATTGAAGAGATTCCAGTCACATCTTTAGACTCTCTTTCAGCCACATGTCCAACAGCATTGAAAATTGGCATTTGCATATCAGGTGGTATGACAGAAAACTCAAAAGCCGTTTAACAAAACATGGGTTCCATCTGCTACTAAAGAACCGACAGTCGAGTGGGTTCACAGAAGTTTCATATGCAAACAAGCAGATTACCGCCACGTCAATTGCATCTCGCAACATTTGCCATAAGGTTCTTGAGAAGATACTAGGCATCCCAACCATCTGCTAGAGTCATTCTGTTTAGTAATGATAGTGCGGGTACCACCATATTATTTTATTTCATTAGTCTCTGACCTCTGTTTATTAGTTTACAGCTACACTGTATTCTAAAATGTACTTTTATTTACTCACAAAGCTGATGTATTAATTTAATACAAAATCGAGCGGCTGATAGTAAACATTCATCACCAGCGGTGGAGTTCGTAAACATATTACATTAACACCAATGTGCCTCACTGGTACTGCAAAATAATTATATTGCTTATAGATACATTTTTTTGTACTATGCAACAACAGAAAATTGAGGAATGTTCAGTCCTTGAACATTTCTTAAATATGGTTGACTACCTGTATGTGAAAACACAATGCACAAGCAAATCTAGAATTTTGTGCTGAGGATGAACTAAGTACATACAATCTACATGAACTAGTTTTTTTAATTCCTCCTTCTGTCAATCTAGATACAGTAATCATTTTTAAGTACAAAAGTATTATCTGTAACTTGTTGTAAGCAAACACATTACCTATGAGAAGAGTTGCTATTAACATGAATAATTTTATTTTGTCATTGCAAAATAAAGAAGGAAACCATGTAAAAGAAGGTAGTGGACTATATCATTTCACACACATCAGAACCACTAAGTTTTAAATTGGGTGTAAGCTATCAGTTACCATAATTAAAATGCTACCAACATGATTTTATTTACAATTACCGTTGCAGGAATGATGGATGTCAATTATTAAGCCATTGGATGCATGAACCCTCGGGGCAGTTTGGTAACTTCTGTCATATGTCAACAACAGATTTTGAGCTACTCCTTCATATGTTTCATATGTTTATTTAATAGCTGTTCAGCATGTTTACCATGAAATTGGTTTCGGCAAAATACATTTTACATATTCATAACAGTTGTTACCAATTTTTATATTATACATTATACATATATATACATACATTCGGGAGGACGACAGTTCCATCCCGCGTACAGCCATCCTGATTTAGGTTTTCCGTGATTTCCCTAAACTGCTCCAGGCAATTGCCGGGATGGTTCCTTTCAAAGAGCATGTCCGACTTCCTTCCCCATCCTTCCCTAATCTGATGAGACCGATGACCTCGCTGTCTGGTCTCCTTCCCCAAAACAATCCAATCCAATATATGTAAATACAACTTTTTAGTAGTTAGTAATTGTTACATTTTACACACATCATCATTATACATATACTGAAGTACATATAAATATGTAAAATTTTTACTGATCAGAACATTTCAGTAACCATCATTATACAGTTTACATTCAAGACTTAATTATACAGTTTTACACATTTAGTTAACGATAGGCACATTATTTCATTGTTTATATATTCCCTCCAAATTACTTCCAAGATACGAGACAGTTTCAAATATCCACTCAGGTGGTATCACTGATAGTGACTGAAGTTTAGAAAGCAGTACAATGTTAAGGCAATGACTGCTTTTAAAATTACTTTGAGTAATAGTGCATGTGAAAGGCACCATTAAGTTTGAAAATCCTACCTATCCGTTTCAAATACCCACTCAAGTAATTTTACTGATAATGCCATAAGGCTGCAAAGTTAATGTTTCTAGCACAATAAAATTCCACCAATTTTAGGAAAATGTAATGCGCAGGCTGTAGGTATGTGGAAAAATATTTATTAATTGGCAAAGGATACTTTATTACAAAACAAAATTTAAAAAATCATTCACTGGTGTTGTTAATTAATAATGCTCTTTCTGTTATGTCTTAGAGCTCTGTGGCTGTTGCACACACTGGACATATTGGTTGTCACCCGAACTTTGGTGCATTGTTATGTATCGATTTTTCAGTGCTTATTTTTTGTATAAGAAATTGTCTATTGCATATATAATGTCCTTTGTTTCTCATTCATCAAATTCTTTAATTTTCTTTGGATTCAGTTGGCAGTATAAATCTATCTTAATAGGGTCTTGTTGTTTTATTTCTCATAATGTTTTGAAGGGAAAGCAGAAAGGTGAAAGGAGCATATAGAGGGTCTATACAAGTGCGATGTTCTTGAGGTCAGTGTCGTCGTAACTGTCGTCTGCTTCACATCTGCTGTGCAGTGATCTACGTTAATTTAAGTATTAACTGTATTTTTCTTACTTGTCTCTTATGCTTCCGTGTGTTTTTGATATTAGGAAGCTTTAATTTTCGAGTACTAGTAATAGTCTTCCATTGATTTCGTGTTTGTTTTGAATACAGTCAGAGAGAGTCCCTTTAGTCAGCTGTAGTGCCAGTAGTGCTAGCGTTTGTTTTGAATACAGTCCAGAGACAGGTAGTGCTTATTTTCATTGTTTTCAACAAGAAGGGTCTAGTAACCACAGATTAGTCAGCTATCAGCCACGTTTAGTGAATTAGCAGTCTACTCTCTACAGTAAATTGATTTCTTAGGATGGATATGATGTGTGACTGCTGTATACGGAGGAGCTGGCCATTGCTTGCGAACAGCTGAGCGTGGTGATGGCTGCGGTCAGCCGTCTTTAGGCTGCTGCCTCAGAGTGTAGCGGCAGTGGGGGTCTGGTGCGTAGCATGGTACACCCCAGGTGTTACATGCTTCGCCCATGGTCCCTGCTGTCGAGACATCTTTGCAGGTACCGGTCGCAGTTGGGTCACCCTCTCCCCAAGGGGAGTGGCGGGATCAGCGGCGTTCGCGGCACATGAGGCGTAGGGCTAATGTGGAGGCTGGCCGTGTGGCATCACCTGCTCTGCCTGTGAGTGGACATGTGGCCACTCCTTCAGCAAGATCCGAGCAGGCACACGGGGGGAGGGGTTTATTAGTGATTTGGAGCTCCAACGTTAGGCAGGTGATGGAGCCCCTTAGGAAGACAGCGGAAAGGTCGGGGAAGAAGGCCAGTGTTCACTCTGTCTGCTTGTCAGGGGGTCTCATCCGAGATGTGGAGGAGGCCCTGCTGGCAGCGATAGAGAGCACTGGGTGCACCCGACTGCAAATTGTTGCTCATGTCAGCACCAATGACACCTGCTGTCTGGGTACAGAGGTCATCCTCAGTTCATATAGGTGGTTGGCTGAGTTTGTGATGGCGGAAAGCCTCGCTTGCGTGGTGGAATCTGAGCAAACTATTTGTAGTATCATTCCCAGAACCAATCGCGGTCCTCTGGTTTGGTGCCAAGTGGAAGGCTTAAACCAGAGGCTCAGATGATTCTGCGGAGATCTGGGGTGCAAATTTCTCGACCTCCATTATCAGGTGGAGAAATGTAGGGTTCCCCTTCTAATAAAACCACCACTTGCAAAGAAGGTTAGAAAACAGATTAATAATGTTGCTCACGCAGCATATGTTCACTTTCTCGGGCAACAACAAAGTTATTGACTGTGGATGGTATCGTCAGAATGGAAATAATGAAGTCACTGTAAAAAAGTCATTAATTTTGGCACTTATCTTGAATGGATTCCCATGTAGGTTTCATCGAAGTTGTTATGGCTCATCTTGTTGATTCTAGGGTGATTCCACTTTGAGTGCTAGAATGCCCAGATCTGTATTTTAGCAATATTTGAAGACCTAACAAATGCGTTTTTCAGGAAATTCTTCATCATCAAACGATCCCAGGTGAGAACAATGGTATGGTAGAAATAATTTTTGACTTGGTGTTAACGATCCACATTTTTATTAAAGTTCTTGTAAATTCATACATACTTCTTCTTAATTGTCACAACATCAAGAAAACAGTTTTGTATCAATCTTGATATATTTAATTTCCACTTTAACCAAACACAAGACTTGACTGTTCTTTTACAAAGCGAAATAACAACTTAACTTCTGCAAAGTGAAACAAAGACTGCTCTGTGCGCATTTGTGCCACAACGGTTACAAGTAAGTCAAAGATTATGACATTCTGACAGAAATGAATACACAAAAGATCCACATCACTGTAATATATCGATACATCGGAGTACCTATACATTTATAAAACCAAATGTGAATATTGTCACAAAAATATGTCTGTTATTTCGCAGAAAAGTAGTACGATATTACTGGTATCGAGAAGTGGGGTTGGAGTGCCGTAATGGTCACATAAATAAAGAACCATTACACCCTGAATAAGTCAGGTGTGCACTACAGGCAAGAAGCGGCTACAAGGGTAGCGGAGTATGTGTGGAGTGCACATGTGGGTATTTTAGGTTAGAGAATTCCCTCCCTAGGCCCGACAAGACGCCTCCTGAGACGCAACAAGGTAGTAGCAGGCAAAACGCAACAGGGAATAACAATATTAATGTGCTAATAGTAAACTGCAGGAGCGTCTATAGAAACGTCCCAGAACTGCTTTCATTAATAAACGGCCACAACGTCCACCATAGTATGAGGGACAGAAAGTGGATCAAAACCAGATGTAAACAGTACTGAAATTCTAAACTCAGATTGGAATGTATACCACAGAGACAGGCTGGACAGTGAAGGGGGAGGCGTGTTTAAAGCGATAAAAGGTACAATAGTAGCGAAGTAAATTGACAGAGATCTGAAATGTGAAATAATTTGGGTGAAGGTCATGGTTAAAGCAGGCTCAAACATGGTAATTGGATGTCTCTATGGGCCCCCTGGCTCAGCAGCTGTTGTGGCAGAGCACCTGAAGGAAAATTTGGAAAATATTTCGAGTAGACTTCACGACCATGTTATAGTTCTGGGTGGAGATTTTAATTTGCCAGATATAGAACCCCATGAACCATGGACCTTGCCGTTGGTGGGGAGGCTTGCGTGCCTCAGCGATACAGATGGCCGTACCGTAGGTGCAACCACAACGGAGGGGTATCTGTTAAGAGGCCAAACGTGTGGTTCCTGAAGAGGGGCAGCAGCCTTTTCAGTAGTTGCAGGGGCAACAGTCTGGATGATTGACTGATCTGGCCTTGTAACATTAACCAAAACGGCCTTGCTGTGCTGGTACTGCGAACGGCTGAAAGCAAGGGGAAACTACAGCCATAATTTTTCCTGAGGACATGCAGCTTTACTATATGATTAAATGATGATGGCGTCCTCTTGGGTAAAATATTCCGGAGGTAAAATAGTCCCCCATTCGGAACTCCGGGCGGGGACTACTCAAGAGGACGTCGTTATCAGGAGAAAGAAAACTGGCGTTCTACGGATCGGAGCGTGGAATGTCAGATCCCTTAATCGGGCAGGTAGGTTAGAAAATTTAAAAAGGGAAATGGATAGGTTGAAGTTAGATATAGTGGGAATTAGCGAAGTATGGTGGCAGGAGGAACAAGACTTTTGGTCAGGTGATTACAGGGTTATAAATACAAAATCAAATAGGGGTAATGCAGGAGTAGGTTTAATAATGAATAAAAAAATAGGAGTGCTGGTAAGCTACTACAAACAGCATAGTGAACGCATTATTGTGGCCAAGATAGTCACAAAGCCCATGCCTACTACAGTAGTACAAGTTTATATGCCAACTAGCTCTGCCGATGATGAAGAAATTGATGAAATGTATGACGAGATAAAAGAAATTATTCAGGTAGTGAAGGGAGACGAAAATTTAATAGTCATGGGTGACTGGAATTCGTCAGTAGGAAAAGGGAGAGAAGGAAACATAGTGGGTGAATATGGATTGGGGGGAAGGAATGAAAGAGGAAGCCGCCTTGTAGAATTTTGCACAGAGCATAACTTAATCATAGCTAACACTTGGGTCAAGAATCATAAAAGAAGGTTGTATACCTGGAAGAATCCTGGAGATACTAAAAGGTATCAGATTGATTATATAATTGTAAGACAGAGATTTAGGAACCAGGTTTTAAATTGTAAGACATTTCCAGGGGCAGATGTGGATTCTGACCACAATATATTGGTTATGAACTGCAGATTCAAACTGAAGAAACTGCAAAAAGGTGGGAATTTAAGGAGATGGGACCTGGATAAACTAACTAAACCAGAGGTTGTACAGAGATTCAGGGAGAGCGTAAGGGAACAAATGGCAGGAATGGGGGAAAGAAATACAGTAGAAGAAGAATGGGTAGCTTTGAGGGATGAAGTAGTGAAGGCAGCAGAGGATCAAGTATGTAAAAAGACGAGAGCTAGTAGTAATCCTTGGGTAACAGAAGAAATATTGAATTTAATTGATGAAAGGAGAAAATATAAAAATGCAGTAAATGAAGTAGGAAAAAAGGAATACAAACGTCTCAAAAATGAGATCGACAGGAAGTGCAAAATGGCTAAGCAGGGATGGCTAGAGGATAAATGTAAGGATGTAGGGGGTAAGATAGATACTGCCTACAGGAAAATTAAAGAGAACTTTGGAGAAAAGAGAACAACTTGTATGAATATTAAGAGCTCAGATGGAAACCCAGTTCTAAGCAAAGAAGGGAAAGCAGAGAGGTGGAAGGAGTATATAGAGGGTCTATACAAGGGCGATGTACTTGAGGACAATATTATGGAAATGGAAGAGGATGTAGATGAAGTTGAAATGGGAGATATGATCTGCGTGAAGAGTTTGACAGAGCACTGAAAGACCTGAGTCGAAACAAGGCCCCGGGATTAGACAACATTCCATTAGAACTACTGACGGCCTTGGGAGAGCCAGTCATGACAAAACTCTACCATCTGGTGAGCAAGATGTATGAGACAGGCGAAATACCCTCAGACTTCAAGAAGAATATAATAATTCCAATCCCAAAGAAAGCAGGTGTTGACAAATGTGAAAATTACCGAACTATCAGTTTAATAAGTCACAGCTGCAAAATACTAACGCGAATTCTTTACAGACGAATGGAAAAACTGGTAGAAGCAGATCTCGGGGAAGATCAGTTTGGATTCCGTAGAAATGTTGGAACACGTGAGGCAATACTAACCTTACTTATCTTAGAAGAAAGATTAAGAAAAGGCAAACCTACGTTTCTAGCATTTGTAGACTTAGAAAAAGCTTTTGACAATGTTAACTGGAATACTCCCTTTCAAATTCTGAAGGTGGCAGGGATAAAATACAGGGAGCGAAAGGCTATATACAATTTGTACAGAAACTAGATGGCAGTTATACGAGTCGAGAGGCATGAAAGGGAAGCAGTGGTTGGGAAAGGAGTGAGACAGGGTTGTAGCCTGTCCCCGATGTTGTTCAATCTGTATATTGAGCAAGCAGTAAAGGAAACAAAAGAAAAATTCGGAGTAGGTATTAAAATTCATGGAGAAGAAGTAAAAACTTTGAGGTTCGCCGATGACATTGTAATTCTGTCAGAGACAGCAAAGGACTTGGAAGAGCAGTTGAACAGAATGGACAGTGTCTTGAAAGGAGGATATAAGATGAACATCAACAAAAGCAAAACAAGGATAATGGAATGTAGTCTAATTAAATCGGGTGATGCTGAGGGAATTAGATTAGGAAATGAGACACTTAAAGTAGTAAAGGAGTTTTGCTATTTAGGGAGTAAAATAACTGATGATGGTCGAAGTAGAGAGGAAATAAAATGTAGACTGGCAATGGCAAGGGAAGCGTTTCTGAAGAAGAGAATTTTGTTAACATCGAGTATAGATTTAAGTGTCAGGAAGTCGTTTCTGAAAGGATTTGTATGGAGTGTAGCCATGTATGGAAGTGAAACATGGACGATAACTAGTTTGGACAAGAAGAGAATAGAAGCTTTTGAAATGTGGTGCTACAGAAGAATGCTGAAGATAAGGTGGGTAGATCACGTAACTAATGAGGAGGTATTGAATAGGATTGGGGAGAAGAGAAGTTTGTGGCACAACTTGACTAGAAGAAGGGATCGGTTGGTAGGACATGTTTTGAGGCATCAAGGGATCACAAATGTAGCATTGGAGGGCAGCGTGGAGGGTAAAAATCGTAGAGGGAGACCAAGAGATGAATACACTAAGCAGATTCAGAAGGATATAGGTTGCAGTAGGTACTGGGAGATGAAGAAGCTTGCACAGGATAGAGTAGCATGGTGAGCTGCATCAAACCAGTCTCAGGACTGAAGACCACAACAACAACAGATATAGACTGGGAGACTCAAACGTTTATAGTGGGTGGCAGGGACAAAGAATCCAGTGAAATTTTTTTAAGTGCATTATCTGAAAACTACCTTGAGCAGTTAAACAGAGAACCGACTCGTGGCGATATCATATTAGACCTTCTGGTGACAAACAGACCTGAACTATTTGAACCAGTTAACGCAGAACAGTTAATCAGTGATCCTAAAGCGGTTACTACATTGATGATTTCAGCCGTAAATAGAAATGTTAAGAAAGGTAGGAAGATTTTCCTGTTTAGCAAAAGTGACAAAAAGCAGATTTCAGAGTATTTGACGGCTCAACACAAAAGTTTTGTCTCAAATACAGATAGTGTTGAGGATCAGTGGACAAAGTTCAAAACCACCATACAATACGCTTTAGATGAGTATGTGCCAAGCAAGATCGTAAGAGATGGAAAAGAGCCGCCGTGGTACAACAACCTAGTTAGAAAACTGCTGCGGAAGGAAAGGGAACTTCGTAGCAAACATAAACATAGCCAAAGCCTTGCAGACAAACAAACATTATGCGAAGCGAAATGTAGTGTGAGGAGGTGTTCAATGAATTCGAAAGTAAAGTTCTATGTACTGACTTGGCAGAAAATTCTAAGAAATTTTGGTCTTATGTCAAAGCAGTAGGTGGTTCAAAAAAAAAAAAAAAAAAAAAAAAAAAGTCCAGATACTCTGTGACCAGAATTGTACTGAAACAGAGGATGATAGACTAAAGGCCGAAATACTAAATGTCATTTTCCAAAGCTGTTTCACAGAGGAAGACTGGACTGTAGTTCCCTCTCTAGATTGTCGCACAGATGACAAAATGTTAGATATCGAATTAGACGACAGAGGGATAAAGAAACAATTAAAATCACTCAAAAGAGGAAAGGCCGCTGGACCTGACGGGGTACCAGTTAGATTTTACACAGAGTACGCAAGAGCTGACAAGTGCGAGAATTATCGCACAATCAGCTTAACAGCTCATGCATCGAAGCTGCTTACAAGAATAATATACAGAAGAATGGAAAAGAAAATTGAGAATGCGCTAGGTGACGATCAGTTTGGCTTTAGGAAAAGTAAAGGGACGAGAGAGGCAATTCTGACGTTACGGCTAATAATGGAAGCAAGGCTAAAGAAAAATCAAGACACTTTCGTAGGATTTGTCGACCTGGAAAAAGCATTCGACAATATAAAATGGTGCAAGCTGTTCGAGATTCTGAAAAAAGTAGGTGTAAGCTATAGGGAGCGATGGGTCATATACAATATGTACAACAACCAAGAGGGAATAATAAGAGTGGACGATCAAGAACGAAGTGCTCGTTTTAAGAAGGGTGTAAGACAAGGCTGTAGCCTTTCGCCACTACTCTTCAATCTGTACATCGAGCAAGCAATGACGGAAATAAAAGAAAGGTTCGGGAGTGGAATTAAAATACAAGGTGAAAGGATATCAATGATACGATTCGCTGATGACATTGCTATCCTGAGTGAAAGTGAAGAAGAATTAAATGATCTGCTGAACGGAATGAACAGTCTAATGAATACACAGTATGGTTTGAGGGTAAATCGGAGAAAGACGAAGGTAATGAGAAGTAGTAGAAATGAGAACAGCAAGAAACTTAACATCAGGATTGATGGTCACGAAGTGAATGAAGTTAAGGAATTCTGCTACCTTGGCAGTGAAATAACCAATGACGGACAGAGCAAGGAGGACATCAAAAGCAGACTCGCTATGGCAAAAAAGGCATTTCTGGCCAAAAGAAGTCTACTAATATCAAATACCGGCCTTAATTTGAGGAAGAAATTTCTGAGGATGTACATCTGAAGTACAGCATTGTATGGTAGTGAAACATGGACTGTGGGAAAACCGGAACAGAAGAGAATTGAAACATTTGAGATGTGGTGCTATGGACGAATGTTGAAAATTAGGTGAACTGATAAGGTAAGGAATGAGGAGGTTGTACGCAGAATCGGAGAGGAAAGGAATATGTGGAAAACACTGATATGGAGAAGGGACAGGATGATAGGACATCTGCTAAGACATGAGGGAATGACTTTGCAACCTCCCCAGAGAAATTTTTATAATAATAATATTTTAAATGTGAATAGACATCAAGTGTAACCTCCCCAGAGATATTTTAATAATATTATTTTAAATGTGAATAGACATAGAGCTAAGTGCAACCTCCCCGCAAATATTTGAAAAAGTCAAAAATTTAAATGTTAACGACAATACAACCTAGTGTAACCTCCCAGCAAAATAACATGATTTATTGACAATGGCAATTAAATAAAAATTAGCAATCTGACCCAGGTATAAGCTGCCCACAAAAATGTAAGTCAATTCAATAAAAAAATGAAATCTCAGTGACAATGAAAACGCAAATAGACCGAAATGTCGATCTTAGGCCCTGATTAAACTCAAATTCTTACCTCAGTAAAACTGCATCTGCTCTTATTTTTCGCCATAGCTTGGAGGAAATGCATCGCAAAATATATATATATATATATATTTTTTTTTGAAGTTAAAGGGAACTTTTCTTTATGGAAATGTAAGGCAAATATTCTTTCAAAAAAGGATTCTTTGTTAAAAATGGTTGGTTTAAAAACAAAATTATTATTGGGGCGATTCTTGAACAAATTAGTTACAGTTAATTTACATTATTAGCTGAGCGCAATGCTGCTTCATTATCTTATTTAAAAATATACCTCGTCCTGAATCTTGACCAGAGTGCCATGTCGACGCCCGCAGACTCCTCACACACAACTGCGACTATCACTCGCGCGCTACTACCACAGACTATGCCATCTCGCATGCGCTACTACTCTCGAACTGCCAACTCGCAACTGAACTGAACTCTCTTGCGGGCAAGCGCAGACTAGGGACGACAAATAGCTCTCAGGTCAGAGACTCTGCAATGCCTCGCCATCGCTGCTACCGAGTACATACGCGTTTAAACTTCCATGGTACTAGAGGGAGCTGTAGAGGGCAAAAACTGTAGAGGAAGACAGAGATTGGAATACGTCAAGCAAATAATTGAGGACGTAGGTTGCAAGTGCTACTCTGAGATGAAGAGGTTAGCACAGGAAAGGAATTCGTGGCGGACCGCTTCAAACCAGTTAGTAGACTGATGACCAAAAAAAAATAAAACGCGAAGGAACTTGCCCCCCTTCTTGGAGCAGTGTACCATAGGTCTCTAGAAGAGCGTAGCATTCCAAAGGATTGGAAAAGGGCACAGGTCATCCCCATTTTCAAAAAGGGACGTCGAACAGGTGTGCAGAACTATAGACCTATATCTTTAACGTCGATCAGTTGTAGAATTTTGGAACACGTATTATGTTCAAATGTAATGACTTTTTTGGAGCCTAGAAATCTACTCTGTAGGAACCAGCATGGGTTTCTTAAAAGACGATCGTGTGAAACCCAGCTCGCGCTATTCTTCCACGAGACTCAGAGGGCCATAGACTTGGGTTCCCAGGTAGATGCCGTGTTTCTTGACTTTCGCAAGGCGTTTGATACAGTTCCCCACAGTCTTTTAATGAACAAAGTAAGAGCGTATGGATTATCAGACCAATTGTATGATTGGATTGAAGAGTTACTAGATAACAGAACGCAGCATGTCATTCTCAATGGAGAGAAGTCTTACGAAGTAAGAGTGATTTCAGGTGTGCCACAGGGGAGTGTTGTAGGACCATTGCTATTTACAATGTACATAAATGACCTTGTGGATAACATCGGAATTTCACTGAGGCTTTTTGCGCATGATGCTGTGGTATATCGAGAGGTTGTAAGAATGGAAAATTGTACTGAAATGCAGGAGGATCTGCAACGAATTGACGCATTGTGCAGGGAATGGCAATTGAATCTCAATGTAGACAAGTGTAATGTGCTGCGGATACATAGAAAGAAAGATCCTTTTTCATTTACCTACAATATAGCAGGTCAGCAACTGGAAGCGGTTAATTCCGTAAATTATCTGGGAGTAGGCATTAGGAGTGATTTAAAATGGAATGATCATATAAAGTTGATCGTCAGACTGAGTTTGATTGGAAGAATCCTAAGGAAATGCAATCCGAAAACAAAGGAAGTAGGTTACAGTACACTCGTTCGCCCACTGCTTGAATATTGCTCACCAGTGGGGGATCCGTACCAGGAAGGGTTGATAGAAGAGATAGAGAAGATCCAATGGAAAGCAGCGCGCTTCGTTAGAGGATCATTTAGTAATCGCGAAAGCTTCACGGATATGATAGATAAACTCCAGTGGAAGTCTTTGCAGAAGGGACGCTCAGTAGCTCGGTACGGGCTTTTGTTGAAGTTTTGAGAACATACCTTCACCACCGAGGAGTCAAGCAGTATATTGCTCCCTCCTATATACATCTCGCGAAGAGACCATGAGGATAAAATCAGAGAGATTAGAGCCCACACAGAGGCATACCGACAATCTTTCTTTCCACGAACAATACAAGACTGGAATAGAAGGGACAACCGATAGAGGTACCCAAAGTACCCTCCGCCACACACCGTCAGGTGGCTTGCGGAGTATGGATGGAGATGTAGATGTAGACAATAGTATGGAAATGGAAGAGGATATAGATGAAGATGAAATGGGTGATATGATACTGCATGAAGAGTTTGACAGACCACTGAAAGACCTAAGTCGAACAAGGCCCTGGGAGTAGACAACATTCCATTAGAACTACTGAAAGCCTTGGGAGAGCCAGGCCTAACATAACTCTACCATCTGGTGAGCAAGTTGTATGAGACAGGCGAAATATCCTCAGACTTCAAGAAGAATATAATAATTCCAATCCCAAAGAAAGCGGGGGCTGACAGATGTGAAAATTACCGAACTATCAATTTAATAAGCCACAGCTGCAAAAAACTAACACGAATTCTTTACAGACGAATGGAAAAATTGGTAGAAACCGACCTCGGGGAAGATCAGTTTGCATTCCGTAAAAATGTTGGAACACGTGAGGCAATACTGACCCTACGACTTATCTTAGATTAAGGAAAGGCAAACCTACGTTTCTGGCATTTGTAGACTTAGAGAAAGCTTTTGAAAATGTTGACTGGAATACTCTCTTTCAAATTCTGAAGGTGGCAGGGGTAAAATACAGGGAGCAAAAGGCCATTTACAATTTGTACAGAAACCAGATGGCAGTTGTAAGAGTCGAGGGACATGAAAGGGTAGCAGTGGTTGGGACGGGAGTGAGACAGGATTGTAGTCTCTCCCTGATGTTATTCAATCTGTATATTGAGCAAGCAGTAAAGGAAACAAAAGAAAAATTCGGAGTAGGAATTAAAATCCATGGAGAAGGAATTAAAACTTTGAGGTTCACCGATGACATTGTAGTTCTGTCAGAGACAGCAAAGGACCTGGAAGAGCAGCTGAACGGAATGGACAGTGTCTTGAAAGGAGGATATAAGATGAGCATCAACAAAAGCAAAACGAGGATAATGAAATGTAGTCGAATTAAATCGGGTGATGCTGAGGGTATTAGATTAGGAAATGAGACGCTTAAAGTAGTAAATGAGTTTTGCTATTTGGGGAGCAAAATAACTAATGATGGTCGAAGTAGAGAGGATATAAAATGTAGACTGGCAATGGCAAGGAAAGCGTTTCTGAAGAAGAGAAATTTGTTAACATCGAGTATAGATTTAAGTGTCAGGAAGTCTTTTCTGAAAGCATTTGCATGGAGTGTAGCCATGTACGAAAGTGAAACGTGGACGATAAATAGTTTAGACAAAAAGAGAATATAAGCTTTCGAAATGTGGTGCTACAGAAGGATGCTGAAGATTAGATGTTTAGATCACATAACTAATGAGGAGGTACTGAACAGAACTGAGGAGAAGAGAAATTTGTGGCACAACTTGACTAGAAGAAGGGATCGTTTGGTAGGACATATTCTGAGACATCAAGAGATCACCAATTTAGTATTGGAGGGCAGCACGGAGGGTAAAATTCGTAGAGGGAGACCAAGAGATGAATACACTAAACAGATTCAGAAGGATGTAGGTTGCAGTAGGTACTGGGAGACGAAGAAGCTTGCACAGGATAGAGTAGCATGGAGAGCTGCATCAAACCAGTCTCTGGACTGAATACCACAACAACAACGTTCTGAATATTGTGACAGCCTGGTGCATTTGTTTTTAGAATGTTCTGTTCTGGCTCTCTAAAGCATTTGGTATTGATAGGTGTTTCTGTTGATTCTTTCGCCACTGAATCTGTGCCTTCTGTTTCACAGTATGTTTGATTGGAACATGTCTGAAAGAAACACATGATGTTAGTTCCCAGATCGTAATTTTCAAGCTACAGCAGAGTGTACGCTGATATGAAACTTCCTGTCAAGTGCCAGACAGAGGCTCCAACTTGGGAACTTTGCCTTTCGCAGTCAAGTTCCCTCAGTAGAGCACTTGCCAGCAAAAGGCGAAGGTCCCGAACTCGAGTCTTGGTCCGGAATGCAGTTTTACTCTGCCAGGAAGTTTGACGATGTTAGTTCTACATCTACTCTACAGCAGCATAGATACTCCGCAAGCCTCTGTACGATACATGGCAGAGGGCACCCTGTACCACTACTTGTCGTTTCATTTCATGTTCCTCTGGCAAATAGCGCGAGGGGAAAACGACTGTCTGTATGCCTCCATATGAGCCCTAATTTCTTGTTCCTTATCTTTGTGGTCCTTACACACAATATATGTTAGTGGCAGTAGAATAGTTCGGCTGTCAGCTTCAATTGCCGGTTTTCTAAATTTTCTCAATAGTGTTTCTTGAAAAGAAAGTCGCCTTACCTCCAAGGATTCCCACATCTTAGTTCCTGAAGCATCTCCATAACACTTACATGACGTTTGAACCTATCAGTAACAAATCTAGCGGCCCGCCTGTGAATTGCTTAGATATTTTCCTTCATTTCGACCTAGTATGGATCCAAAATACTCGAGAAGTACTCAAGAATAGGTCACACCAGTGTCTTATATGGAATCTCCTTTATATGTGAACCACACTTTCTCCTAATAAACCGATGGCGACCATTCACATTCCCTACGACAGGTATTACATGTTCATTCCTTTTCATATCGTTTTATAACGTTATGCCCAGATATTTAAATGGCGTGACTGTGTCAAGCGGGTCACTAGTAATACAGTATCTGAACATTCCTACTCATTTATATTAACTTACATTTTTACACATTTCTCGTTAGCTGCCATTCATCACACCAATTGGAAAGAGTTGTCTTATATCTTCCTACAGTTGCCCAACTTCGACACCTTACCATACACCACATCATCATCAGCAAACAACTGCGAATTGCTGCCCACACTGTCAGGCAAATCATTTATGTATATAGAGAACAACAGTGGTCTTATCATACTTCCCTGGGGTACTCTTGACGATACACTTGTCTCTGATGAACACTTGCCACCAAGGACAATGTACTGGGTTCTATTATTTAAGAAGTCTTCAAGCCATTCACACATCTGTGAACTTACTCTGTATGCTCGTACCTTCTTTAACAGCCTATTATGGGGCACTGTGTCAAATGCTTTCTGGAAATCTAGAATTATGGACTCTGACTGTTGCCCTTCATCCATAGTTTTCAGTAAACCATGTGAGAAAAGGGCAAGCTGAGTTTTGCATAAGCGATGCTTTCTAAAACCATACTGATTAGTGCACATAAGCTTCTCAGTTCCAGGAAAGTTTATTATATTCAAACTGAGAAAATGTTCAAGGATTCTGCAGCAAATGGAAGTTAGGGATATTGGCCTTGTATTTTGCAGGTCCATTCTTTTAAATTTCTTATATACTGGAGTCACCTGCGCTAATTTCCAGTCGCTTGGGACTTTGTGATGGACGAGAGGTTCACAATAAATGCAAGCTAGGTAAGGGCCAATGCCGCAGAGTACTCTTCGTAAAATCGAACTGGGATTCCATCTGGACCCAGTGATTTATTTGCTTTCAGATCTTCCAGTTGTCTCTCAATGGCAGATATGCTTATTACTACGTCATCCATACCGGAGATAGTTATTGGAAAATGTATCCTGTAATTTATTATGTGAACCACCGTCATTTTATACTATTATAGTGAAAGTACTAATTTGATTTTGTTATTTCTGTTTCAGTTGCCTGCAAGTAATGTTGAATGGTTTCTTGTAGCACAAACGTTTCAAAACACTTGACAATACCCACACTATTTGGGGGCTTTGGCTGGCAAACATGTCGAGTTTTTAATTAAAAAAGTAGTTTCAGTATAATACTATTAGGTCTACCTGAGAACGAATACAACTTTGTATTAGCAGATATCGGTACCCATGCCTGGATGAGTGATGGTGGTGATTAGCTTAGATTAGATTAGATTAGATTAGATTAGTACTTGTTCCATAGATCATGAATATGACACTTCGTAATGATGTGGATCGTGACAGGTTAATAAAAGGTGTCTATGCAAGATATTACATTACACAAAATATTACATGACACTTAATTTTTTGTGGGGGTTGGGGAAATTACCTACTTACTATATCCAAAAATTCATCTAATGAGTAGAAGTAGTTGCCATTAAGAAATTCTTTTAATTTCCTTTTGAATGCTATATGGCTGTCAGACTTTTGATGCTGTTGCGTAAGCGACCAAAGACTTTTGTGGCAGCATAATTTACCCCCTTCTGAGCTAAAGTTAGATTTAACCTTGAGTAGTGAACATCATCCTTTCTCCTAGTGTTGTAGCCATGTACACTGCTATTACTTTTGAATTCGTTCGGATTGTTAATAACAAATTTCATTAGTGACTATATATATTGCGAGGCTACAGTGAAGATCTCTAGCTCTTTAAATGAGCGTCTGCAGGATAACCTTGAATGAGCTCCAGCAATTATTCTGATTACACGCTTTTGTGCAATGAACACTCTTTTACTTGATGATGAGTTACCTCAGAATATGATGCCATACGAAAGCAGAAAATGAAAATAGGTGTGGTAAGCTAATTTACTCAGATGCATATCGCCAAAATTTGCAATGACCCTAATAGCATAAGTAGCTGAACTCAAACGTTTCGGCAGATCCTCAGTGTATTTTTTCCAGTTCAATCCATCATCAATGCATACACCTAGAAATTTTGAATATTCTACCTTAGCTACCAATTTCTGATCGAAGTCTATATTTATTAATGGTGTCATTCCATTTACTGTGTGGGAATGTATATATTGTGTTATGTCAAAGTTTAATGATAGCCCATTTGCAGAGAACCACTTAATGATTTTCTGAAAAATATTGTTTACAATTTCACCAGTTAATTCTTGTCTGTTGGGTGTGATAGCTATACTTGTATCATCGGCAAAAAGTACCAGCTTTGCATCTTCGTGAATATAGAATGGCAAGTCATTAATATATATTACGAACAGCAGAGGACCCAAGACCGAACCTTGTGGCACCACATTCTTGATTGTTCCCCAGTTTGAGAAATCACCAGTTTCTTTGCATATTATGAGAACTGCTTATTTCAACTTTCTGCACTCTTTCAGTTAGGTATGATTTAGACCATTTGTGCACTGTCCCATTCATACCACAGTACTTGAGCTTATCTAGAAGTATTCCATAATTTACACAATCAAAAGCCTTTGATAGATCACAAAAAATCCCAACAGGTGACTTCCGGCTAGTCAGAGCATTTAATATTTCATTAGTGAAAGTATATATTGCATTTTCCGTTGGAAAACCCTTCTGGAAATCAAACTGACATTTTACAAAGGTGTGAAGCCACTCTACAATACATTACTTTTTCAAAAATTTTGGATAAGGCAGTCAGAAGAGAGAACGGGCAGTACTTGTTGACATCAGACGTATCCCCTGTTTTATGCAGTGGTTTAACAATAGCATACTTCAGTCTTATCTGGGAAAAGACCCTGCTTCAGAGAGCTATTACATATGTGGCTAAGAATCCCACTTATTTCTTGGGAACAAGCTTTTTTTATCCTGCTGCAAATGCCATCAGTTCCATGTGAGCTTTTATTCTTGAGAGAGTTTATTATCTTCCTAATTTCAGAAGGAGAGGTGGGTGGAATTTCAATTGTATCAAATGGTCTGAGTAAGGCTCTTCCATTAACTGCCTTGCTTCTTCTAATGAACATCTAGATCCTATTTTCTCTACAACATTTAAACAATGATTATTCAAAATGTTTTCGACTTCCAGCTTGTTGTTTATCAAGTTTCCATTTAATTTGATGGTGATGCCGTCATCCTGTACTCTTGGTTGCCCTGACTCCCTTGTAATAATATTCTAAATTGTTTTGAATCTCAGACATGATGCACATGCTTCTGGACTTTTTAATAACCTTTCTTAATGTAGCACAGTAGTTTTTATAGTATCTGGCTGTTTCTGGGTCATTACTCTTTCTTGTTGTTAGATACAGTTCCCTTTTGTGGTTACAAGATATTTTTATTCCTTTAGTAAGCCAAGGTTTTTTGCATGGTTTCTTATAATTAGATTTAACTCCTTTCTTGGGGAAACAGTTTTCAAATTCTCTTACAAGTGTATCATGAAATAAGTTATATTTTAAATTAGCATTGGGTTCCTTGTACACCGCATCCCAGTCGAACTGCTGAAGATTTTCTCTGAAATTTCTAATTGTTGAGTCATTAATTGAATGCATGACTTTGGAGGGTATTTTTGAATTACTGAATGGAGCTTTGTCATATACTGTATCTAGCTGAAAGAAAGGCCATTCTCTACAGGACAAGAATTTATGTTTTTAAACCTATCTTGGTCTATAAAAGTGTTATCTATCAATGTGCTGCTGTCCTTTACTGCCTGAGTAGGAAAATTAATGACAGATGCCAAATTGAATGAACTGAGCAAAACTTCCAGGTCATTCTTCCTATTACACTCTTTCAGTGAATCAACATTGAAGTCCCCACAAATAATAACTTGCTATCCCCTATCTGACAGATAGCACAACAAGGCATCCAAGTTTTCCAGGAATAAGTGAAAGTTTCCTGAAGGGGAGCTATATACTGTTACAATTATAAAAGAGCCCTCCTTCAGTTTAAGTTGACAGGCACATGCTTCTATATGTTGCTCTAGACAAAACTTTTTTGTATCTAAGCTTTCTACATGGTGATAACTTTTGACATATATGGCAACTCCTCCTCTCACCTTATTCTCTCTACTCTTATGTGCAGCTAGCTTATAACCACTGATATTTACCTTTTCCATATCAGACACAATGTGATGCTCAGACAGGCATAGTATATCTATTACATTATCAGATTCAATGTTATCTAAACAAACCAGCTTTTCCATGACAGCTTGCTTTAGCGCAAACTTCAAGACACTGATACATTTCCCCAACCAGCTTCCCTTCCTGGCTGGAATCTACCAGTTCCTTATGTTTTCGTAGCAGATGCCACCTTTGCATTATCCTTACCCTGGAATAACAGAGTTGTAATTGAATCTACATTTGGTATAATGACACCTGTTTCCAGAGTTTTTCAGAAGTCAATGTTGTTCTCACCAGAAAAGCAATACTTGTAACGTTCACATGCGTAATATTGCACAAACTTGAAAGAAAAGATGAATTTCACACAATATTTACATGCCTGAATGCAATGCGTCTTACAGGAAAATCAACCTTCACTACTACCACTAACTAATGCCCCAAGGCAGCCAACGCCAGATGTGAGGGAAATATAGATGCAGATTTAGAAACAATTGAAGATTTTGCTGCTTCCTTTTACTAATCCAGATCTTATATATGAAAATACACTATGTACAAGAGCTTACATGACAATAAAAAGGTCTCATATAAAAATCTGACAAAAAAACTACACATTAAGTTGTAAGGAAACCATGTGTGTCTGTGTATCTCATCTGATGATGCCCCTGAACCATGCAGTTCTTTGGTTTTCTTTTGATATAGTCGGTAATGGTACAATTCTGACTAAATTCCTGCTGTATCTACTGCCAAGCATATGCATTTGCAATGCGGTTTTTTGTTTCTGTTTTTTTTTCTGGATTCCACAAATTAATTTCTTGCTGATACAGCTCCAAGAACTCTAGTACCTGACTACTGGTCCACTGTTATTGCACTATTTCGAAAATAATGAGGGAACAAAGAACCTTTACTCTGAAGCTACAATGGTGGGAAGCAATCGCAGTTCATGCCAGTGTGTGGATGGCGTATGGATACAGGCCCAACGTCCTCTGATATTTGGTCGAAATACTGAAAAGTGATGGATTCGCACCAGCTTTGGGGCCAACGTTGGTTCCAATGCTCGTTCATTGATCTGCAGATTCAGCCAACACTTTGGTGCCAATTTAGCTTCAATGTGTCACTCTGGGGCAAAGTATATAACATTTGATGTATGTCCAGTTTGCGCTATATTTATACCTATTTATACAAAATTTGAAAATTTTAATAAGATGATATTGATAAATCAGCACTGTTGTCATCCATCAAAAATTTACAATGCACGGAAGTAAGGTCATAGAAAATACTAATGGTTCATCATTTACTCAGCAAAAATTCTTTTTTATATTGGGCGACAATGATCTTCCCAAGTTATTTCAGAACTAGATATCTTTCTTCGTAATACTCTTAACACTTATAATTTTGTAAAACTGAAATTTGGAATGTGTAAACTGTGAATTGAAATTCTGAATCAGACTTTCATATTGAACCTGACTGAAAGTCATAAATTAAATTTTCATTTGCAATAAATGTTTTCTATCCTTGAGCAGAATCCAACGACGACCACCACCACAACTATCAGTGCTAGTATAATAAAAAGTCATTGAAATCGTACCTAAGTAGTCGTCATAAGTGCAATTCAAAGCCAGAGGTCGCAAGCATGCAGTCTTTGTTGTGTCTAGGCAAGACAGCCTAGACACAATGCGAGAAAGCCGAAAGGCACGCGCTAAGCTCACGCAGATGGGCATGAGGTCTGAAACAGGATACGTAATGAATGCTATAAAGAAAAGTATGTAGCTTCTGGAATACTTAACTTTAATCCATCATTTGTATATTGCTATTGACGATACAAGTGAAACTCCATAGATACATGCAATGTTACTAATGGCGCCTTGCTAGGTCATAGCCATTGACTTAGCTGAAGGCTATTCTAACTATCTGCTCTGCAAATGAGCGAGGCTTCGTCAGTGTGCATCGCTAGCTACGTCGTCCGTACAACTGGGGCGAGTGCTAGTAAGTCTCTCAAGACCTGCCGTGTGGTGGTGCTCGGTCTGCTATCACTGAAAGTGGCGACACGCGGGTCCGACATGTACTAATGGACCGCGGCCGATTTAAAGCTACCACCTAGCAAGTGTGGTGTCTGGCGGTGACACCACATTCCTCTCCCGCAAATCGGCGAACGGTCGTGTTATAAGGCTTCCGCCCGCCGTGGGGAGGACCCGATGTTGACGTATGCGATGAGGTGGGGAACCTAACAACAGGCGAGGCTGTGCCACCCGCACCCGGCCATTCGGTCCGAGGGGAGCGAGGAAACGCCTGAAAACCTAGTCCAGGGTGCACGTCAACAGGCGGTGTATGCGCCCTTAGAGATATAGGAGGGGCCGAAGGGTCGACCTCCATGTGGTCGGGGCACCCGACGGGCGAAGATGTCATCTGGTCTGGAGTGGGCAAGAGGTCCATGGTGGAGGACATCTGGTCACGGGAAGCGATTGGCGGCGCGTAACCCAGGGAGGCGCTTGGCGGCTGCAGCAAAGCGTCCACTGCGGGCGGCGCCGGCGGGAGAACAGGTGGAGGCGGCGGCGCGTCGCCATGGGGCAAAATGGAAGGCATCGTCGGTAACACCTGGGGATGAGGCGAGCCAGTAGATGGGTCCCCAGGGCGCTGACTGGACGGCACCGTCGCTGAAAGCAGACGGGGAGCGGCAGAACCCGGGCGACGACAGAGGCGGAGCTGATTGAGATGCCGACGCACCTCACCAGAGGCCCCCAAAACTAAATACATCGCGCGGCCGAGGCAGCGAAGAATGCGCCCTGCGAGCCAACGCCGTAAACCTCGATAGTTGCGATAGAATACAACGTCGCCTGGAGCAAAAGCAGGTGGCTGCCGCTGCACAGGAACCTGATGCGGCAGATGCAGCAAAGACATCAAGGTTCGATGAGGACGACCGTGGAGCAACTCAGCCGGCGAGCGACCATCTCGGGGCGGAGAGCGATACGAAGACAAAATGAGCAACAATGCGTCCTCCCGAGAATGCGACGCTTTCAACTTCAACATCTGTGACTTGAAAGTCCGGACCAAACGTTCAGCAGCACCGTTTGACTGAGGCAACAATGGCACGGATGTCAGATGTTGAATACCATTGGCCTTGCAGAATGACTGAAATTCTGCGGACATGAATGGTGGGCCAATGTCGGAAACAATAGTCTGCACACGTTCAATCACACCTTGCGATTCTAATTCGTTGAATGTTCTTGCGACCTCATCACGCAATGCGTGGGGAACATTGTGCGCTCTGAAAAATTTCGGTTGCGCGTTGACTTTCAGTTCCAAATGTGCTTTATAGTTCTCAGCGCAACCAAGGCCCGGTGCAAAAATGTCTGCAAATTCTTCACATAGACGAGAAACACTGGCGGAAGGCACAGTCTGGTTCACTGATAGTACCTGATTGACTATAGACATGTTAAACAATTGAAATAAATCCAAACCAAACAAGTTCACTGCAGTAGAAGAACGAAGAACGTAAAATGACACAAGTTTTGTTTGTCCCTTGTATGTTGCAAGAAGAGTGCACTGTCCTAACACAGGGATATGCTGTCCTGAATAACTAGTGAGCTGAACAGTTGCGGCACGCAACGGAGGTTCGCCCAGTTGTTTGTACGTGTCGTGATTGATCAACGAAACTGCAGCTCCGGTATCGAGCTGGAATGGGATCACTTTGCCTTCAAAATCCAAGTCTACAAAAATTTTATTGTCCTGCCGACGACAAGAGCGACTTTCTCGTGCAATTTGAACTGATACAGGTACAGAAGCACTTGCGACCTGACGGGATTTCCGTCGACGGCGACGCACACGTTTTGTGGGACGAACACAGTCACTGTTAGAGAAAGTGACACTGGACGGAGTGGAATTAACTACATGAATGTCCATGGCCGAAGGTTCACGAGCCTGATTGCCCATGTTTCGATTCCGGCGCGAAGCAAAGGGCCTGGAATGGTTGTGAGCGGCCGATAGGAGCTTTTTCTGGCAAACACTTTGAATATGTCCTTTCCTATGACAGTAAAAGCAAATAGCTTGGCGTGATGGGCAATGTTCACGCGAATGTCTAGTCGCACACCGCGAGCATGATTTCACTGCATTTGCTCTCATACGCGGCAAACGTGGAGAGCTAGGCGGCAGTTGCGCGGACGAGCGCGAGGGCTGTTTATCGTTCCGTGCAGCGCGCCCGGCGGGCCGGTTAATGTGACACACGGCTGGCGAAGGTTCAAATGATTCCTGTGCAAAGTCAAGTGTGTCTTGCCTATCTAAAATGTCTATCACTTGTTGAAGGGAGGGATTAACTAGTTTCAAAATCTGTTCCCTTACACGAACATCAGAAACGTTCTGTGCTATTGCATCACGTACCATTGTATCTGAATAAGGGAGTCCACATTCACACTCAAAAGCACAATCCCTAGTAAGGCCTTGCAATGTCGCAACCCACTCCCTCTTAGTCTGACTGGCTGTACGTTTTGTGCTAAAGAACGTATACCTTTTTGCAACGACATTGACTGTTTCTTTGAAATAGGCATCTAATGCCGACAAAATTTCTTCATAGGACAGAGTTGCTACGTTGCCTCGGGGAAACAATTTCACTATCACACGGTAGGTGGACACACCTACACAGGCCAATAAAAAAGGCTGCCGCTCGTTACCTTGAATTCTGTAGGCGGCGAGATGGAATCCAAATTGCCGTGACCACTCCGTCCATGTTTCCACATCCGCATCATACGGACGAAATGGGGGTGCAACTGCGTGTTGTGGCTGCGGTAGCGATGAAGCGGCGGCGGCCGCATCGTTTTGCAGTGCACAGTGACCCTGGACAAGCTGTCCAAGTGCATCCAATAAGGCCTGCGTCTGCTGATTCTGCAAGCGATAAAATTCGGACAGTACATCTGGAGATTGTGGCGAAGCCATGACAAGTAAAGTAGAGCAATACGAACGCGAAATCCTCTTTTAAGCCTCGTCGCCAAAAATGTTGTGTCTAGGCAAGACAGCCTAGACACAATGCGAGGAAGCCGAAAGGCACGCGCAAAGCTCACGCAGATGGGCGTGAGGTCTGAAACAGGATACGTAATGAATGCTATAAAGAAAAGTACGTAGCTTCTGGAATACTTAACTTTAATCCATCATTTGTATATCGCTATTGACGATACATGTGAGACTCCATAGATACATGCAATGTTACTAATGGCGCCTTGCTAGGTCGTAGCCATTGACTTAACTGAAGGCTATTCTAACTATCTGCTCTGCAAATGAGCGAGGCTTCGTCAGTGTGCGTCGCTAGCTACATCGTCCGTACAACTGGGGCGAGTGCTAGTAAGTCTCTCAAGACCTGCCGTGTGGTTGCGCTCGGTCTGCTATCACTGAAAGTGGCGACAGGCGGGTCCGACATGTACTAATGGACCGCGGCCGAATTAAAGCTACCACCTAGCAAGTGTGGTGTCTGGCGGTGACACCACAGTCTTCATCTGTGAAAGTCGAAGCTGAAAGTCATAGCATAATTAGGGCAAAAGACCCATTACTGAGTGATTACACGATTGCCAAACTACAACAACGGACACATCCATCAAATGTCTGCAAGTAAGCATAAAGAATGATTTAGAATGGAACGACTGTGTAACACCGATCATAGGAAAGGCGGACGCTAGGTCGAGATCATGGAAATGTTCCGCATGAAATATAATCCACATAAATCACAAATCACTGTTCAATATTTACCTTAGTATTGCTCCTCAGTCTGAAGTCCTTACTAGAAGGGACTGTTAGAGGAAATAGGGAAGATCCAAAGAAGTACGACCCGTTTTATCATGACTTTATTCAGTAACCACAAAAGCACAAACAGATGCTGATCCACCTTCAGTGTCAGCTGCTACAACAGAGGTGTTGTGCATTACAGTGTGCTTTATTGTTAAAATTCTGAGAACATATGTTTCTGGAAACTTCTGCCAATGTATTGCAACCTTCTACATAATATATAGTGGGAAGGACCATGAAAGTTAAAGTTAAAAGATTCAGTCTTATGTAAAAGATTTACAACTACTGTATCTCCCATAAGCCGTTCAGACTGGAACGGGAGAGGGGAAAGTGACGGTGATACTCAAAATACCAGCCATCACACACCATGAGATGATTTGCAGAGTACAGATGTAGATGCAGAAATAAATACAACAGTGTTTTAGCTCTTGTGTTATTTCGCATTTGATTCATTGTTCTTTTCTCATTACGTTCAATCCAGTCTCTCCAGAAATGATTGCATGCATTTTAAAAACCAGCCTTTCTTACTGCAGCTTGCTGCTATTATAAAATTCCTCATTTTATAATTATAATTCCTTCTGTAAGTTTAATGACCTGGTTACTGGGCCTTGGTAGCTCCTTTTGTTGCGTTTACTGTCGTACTGTAATTTGGATTAATAACAAGTTTGAAGTGGACCACACTACACTGTATACGTTAACTTGAAATCTTCTCAAATTTATTGTTATCAAAACATTAAAATATCAGCTGTTATTGGTGAATTAATATAGTTTACATATTATAGGGCAGACACTACACTCAAAAAGTCTAACAGTGGCCATATATTTCAGTACACTTTGATATTCAAATTTGATATATATTTCACCACAAGTCTTAGAAATCCACAGATCACAATTTGTATGATATCCGTCAATTTCTAATTATTCACAGAGAGAGTCACAAAAATTTCACAAAAAATATTTACACATAGAAGTTTGCATGTTGAAAAGTAACCCAGGTCTGTTTCAAAGACGTTTCACAAAGATATTTATATACAGATATCAGCAAGCTGACTATTTTGACACTTAGCTGTTTACGTTTTGATGACTAAAAGGGGATAGACCGAAGGACTGTTCAGTGCCTCTACTTTCGAAGAGGGTATGAATAATAGTTCAAAATTTCTATTATGTTTTACATTATAACAAGGGATTTAGCAAAATGAATGGATCTAGAATGACTGTGAGCCAGGAAGTAACTTGGCTTAACTATGGACTGGATAGCTGGAAAACTTATAGGAGCTGTTGGTTGGATGGAGGGGGGGAGGGACCAAACAGTGAGGTCATCAGTCCCATCAGATTTGGGAAGGAAGTCGGCTGTGCTCTTTCAAAGGAACCATCCCAACAATTGGCTGAAGCGATTCAGGGAAATCACGAAAAACCTAAATCAGGATGGCCAGATGTAAGAGCGAACTGTTGTCCTCCCAAACACGAGTCCAGAGTGCTAACCACTGCAACACCTTGCTCAGTGGATAAAGTTGTAGGAGCTATACTGTGAATATATGAGATTACCAGTTCCCACAAAAATGATTAAAATACGTAATTTTCCAGATCAAATAATTAGCAACATGTATCTCTAGTGTAAATGGCCATTTTTGTAATAAGAAAAATTGGGGCTACAAAACAAGGTACTGGCAATTGAATTTTGGAAACATGAAGCACTAGTTAAAAATGGGCAGTTCTGGAAGATGAAAAGTTTTGATTACGAATAACTTTTAAAATAACAGATTTTTTGAAAAAGCATAATATTTACTGAGAAGAGGAACCTAGAAGCTTTCAAATGAGTTAAATTGCTACCTTCAGATTTATGTATTAGTCTACCTCCACATGTTTATGCCAATCCCCAAATTAAGAATATTTACTCATAAAAATTATTTTTTGGTAGTTAATTAGGTTATCAGTACAATCTGGAAATTATGTTGTGAACAACAAGACTTTAAAGTTTCCTGCTCAAGTAAGGAAATAGATAATCTGTACCACAGTGGTGGATGTGCAACTAGATCAAACGATGAAATAATTGTTATCCTCATAAATGGTATAAGAACAGTTGGATGGTTCCAAATTTCGCTGTTACGTTTCCCTTGGTATGTTTAAACCAGATTAATTTATCACATTTGGGGCCCTTGTTGTTGTTGTCTTCAGTCCGAAGACTGGTTTGGTGCCTCTCTGCAAGCTATTCTATCATGTGCAAGCCTCTTTATCTAAGAATAACTACTGCACCTTATACCCTACTTAATTTGCTTACTGTATTTATCTCTTGGTCTCCCTCTACGATTCCTACCCCCCCCCCCCCCCCCCCCCCCCGCGCCCCACAATTGCCCCTGGTACTAAACTGGTATCCATTGATGTCTCAGAATGTGCCCTGTCGACCAACCTCTTCTTCAAGTCGGGTTGTGCCACAAATTTCTCTTCACCCCCAGTTATGTTCAGCACCTCCTCTTTAGTTACATTATCTACCCATCTAACCTTCAGAATTCTTCTGTAGCACCACATGTAAAAAGTTTCTACTCTCTTCTTGTCTAAACTGTTTATCATTCATGTTTCACTCCCATACATGGCTACACTCCATACAAATACTTTCAGAAAAGACTTCCTAACATTTAAATATATATTCGTTGTTAAAAAAAAACTTGTTTTCCTCAGAAACACTTTTCTGGTCATTGTCAGTCTACATTTTATAGTCTCCATCGTTCATCTCTCATCAGTTACTTTGCTGCCTAAATAGCAAGGCTCTTCTACTATTTTAAGTGTCTCATTTTCTAATCTGATTCCCTCAGAATCAGTTGATTCCATTATCATTGATTTGCCTTTGTTGATGTGCATATTACATCCTCCTTTCAAGACCATGCTCAGTCCATTCAACCGCTCTTCCAAGTCCTTTTCTGTCTCTGACATAATTACAAAGTCATCAGCAAACCTCAAAGTTTTTATTCCTTCTCATTGGAATTTAATTCCAACTCCAAATTTGTCTTTGGTTTTCCTTATTGCTTGCTCACTGTACAGACTGAATAACATCAGAGGTAGGTTACAACCCTGTGTCACTCAATTCTTAAAGAATGCTTCCCTTTTGTGCTCCTTGACCTTGGCAACTGCCATCTGGAATGTGTACAAGTTGTAAACAGGTTTTTGCTCCCTGAATTTTACTCTTGCTACTTTAAAAATTTCAAAGAGTGTATTCCAATCAGCATTGCCAAAGCTTTCTTGAAGTCTGCAAATGCCATAAACATAGGTTTGCCTTTCCTTAACCTATCTTCTAAGATGAGTTGTAGGGTCAGTACATCCTCATGTGCTCCTACTTTTCTCTGGAATCCAAACTGATCTTACCCAAGCTTGGCTTCTGTGATTTTCCATTCCTCTGCAAAGGATTCATGTCAGTACTTTGCAACCATAGTTTGGTAATATTCTTGCTTTCTTTGGAACTCGAATTATTACACTGTTCTTGAAGTCTGAGGGTATTTCGTCTGTCTCATACATCTTGCACCAGATGGAAGAGGTTTGTCATGGCTAGCACTGCCAAGGCTATCAGTAGTTCTGATAGAATGTCGTCTACTCTCAGGGTATTGTTTGAACTTAGGTCTCTCAGTGCTCTGTCAAATCCTTGTTGCAGTGTCATATCTCCCATCTCATCTTAATCCACGACCTCTTCCATGTTATAACACTGCTCTCAAGTAATCTCCCTTTAATAGACCCTCTAATACTCCTCCCACCTTCCAGCTTTGCCTTCATTGCTTAGGATTGGTTTTCCATCTGAGTTCATGAGTCCACACGAATAGTAAATGGTTGTAAAAACACACTTGACCTATTTGTAACAAATAATTCTGGCCTAATAACGAGCATCAAAACAGATACAGGGATTATTGAACACAGGGCTGCTGTAGCGAGACTGAATATTGTAAACCCCAAATCCTCCAAAAATAAACGAAAAATATACCTATTCAAAAAAACAGACAAATAAACCAGATGTGACTTGAATTCAAAGAAACCGTATCGACATCAGTTGAGAGATTTATAACAAATAAATTAACAAACGATGGAGCTGAACCTCCTTGGCACACAAAAGCGGCCAGAACACTTGCAGAAACAACGAAAAAAACCGTGATAAATTCAAACGAATGCAAGATCTCTAAGACTGGTGATCTTTTACAGGAGCTCGAAATTTTGTGCGGACATCAATGCGAGATGCTTATAATAATTTTCACAACGAAACTTTGTCTAGGCGCTTCAGTCTGGAACCGCGCGACCGCTACGGTCGCAGGTTCGAATCCTGCCTTGGGCATGGATGTGTTTGATGTCCTTAGGTTAGTTAGGTTTAAGTAGTTCTAAGTTCTAGGGGGCTGATGACCTCAGATGTCAAGTCCCATAGTGCTCAGAGCCATTTGTGAAACTTTGTCTAGGAATCTGGAAGAAAATCCAAAGATATTTTGGTCGTCTGTAAAGTATGCTAGCGGCTTTCCCAAGTCAACCAAACAACCAAGACACAATCAATGTATTCTCTGCGCGATAGCAATGGAAATACAATAGAAGACAATGCTGCCAAAGCGGTGTTACTAAACACAGCCTTCTGATATTCCTTCATCAAAGACGATGAAGTAAATATCCCAGAATTTGGATCAAGAACAGCTGCCAACACGAGTAACTTAGAAGAAGATACCCCGGGAGTAGTGATGCAACTTAAATTACGTAATAAAAGCAAGTCTTCCGGTTTATACTGTATACTAATTAGGTTCCTGCAGAGTATGCTGATACAATAGCTCCATACTTAACTATCATACAACAGTTTGCTCGATGAATTATCAATACCCAAAGACTTGAAAGTTGCACAGGTCATACCAATATTCAAGAAAGGTAGTAGGAGTAATCCACTAAATTACAGGCCCATAACATTAAGGTCGATATGCAGCAAGATTTTGGAATATATTGTGTTCGAACATTATGAATTACGCCAAAAATTAAGGTCTATTGACACATAATCAACATGGGTTTAGAAAAATAATTCTTGTGAAACACAACTAGCTCTTTATAAATACGAAGTGTTGGGTGCAGTTGACAAGGGATTTAAAATTGATTATGTATTTATAGATTTTCAGAAGCCTTTCGGCACTGTACCACACAATCGACTTGTATTGAAATTGTGTGCTTGTGGAATATCTTCTCAGTTATGTGAATAGATTCATGACTTGTTGTCAGTGAGGTCACAGTTCGTAGTAACTGACGAAAAGTCAGCGAGTAAAGCAGAAGTGGTTTCTGATGTTTCCCAATGTAGTGTTATAGCCCCTCTGCTGTTCCTTATCTACATAAACGATTTAGGAGACAATCTGAGCAGACATCTGAAATTGTTTGCAGATGATACTGTCGTTTATCGTCTAGTAAAGTCATCAGAAGATCAAGACAAATTGCAAAACGATTTCGAAAACATATCTGTATGGTGCTATTATTGGCAACTGGCCCTAAATAATGAAAAGTGTGAGATCATTCACATGAATGCTAAAAGGAATCCATTAAACATCGGTTACACGATAAATCAGTCAATTTTAAAAGCCGTAAATTCAACTAAATACCTAGGAATTACAATTAAAAACAACTTAAATTGGAAAGAACAGATAGAAAATGTTGTGTAGAGGGTAAATCAAAGATTGTGTGTTATTGGCAGGACGTGTAGAAAATGTAACAGATCTGCCACACAGACTGCTTACACTATTGAAACAAAAGAGTTGGAGCGGAATCTTCTCAAGATATTTCAATCATCAACTTTCTCCTCTGAATGCGAAAGTATTTTGCTGACGCCGAATTACACAGGGAGAAACGATCATCACAATAAAATAAGGGAAATCAGAGATCGCAGGGAAAGGTACATGCATTCGTTTTTTCTGAGCCCTGTTAGAGGTTAGAAAAATAGAGAATTATTGTGAATGTGGTTAGATGAACCGTCTGCCATGCACCTAAATGTTATGTGCAGAGTATCCATGTAGATGCAGATGTAGATGTAAATTAAATATTAGTGATGATTAAATTATATTATGTGCAAAACTCTACCAGGTGACTTCCTGTTCATTCCTTCCCCCCACTCCATATTCACCTACTGTTTGTCCTAATTTTCCTCTTCCTACTATCAAATTGCAGTCCCCAACCACTATAAAATTTTCGTCTCCCTTAACTATCTGAATAATTTCTTTTATCTCGTCATACATTTCGTTAATCTCTTCATCATTTGTGGAGCTAGTTGTTATATAAAGTTGCAGTGCAGTGGTAGGTGTGGGCTTCATGTCTATCTTGACTACAATAATGCATTCACTATGGTGTTCATAGTATCTTAATAACGTTCCTATTTTCTTATTCATTATCGAACATACTTCTGCATTACCCCTATTTAGTTTTATATTTATAAACGTGTATTCACTTGACCACAAGTCCTGTCCTACCTACCACCAAACTTTACTAATTTCCACTATAACTAACTTTAATCTACACATTCCCATTTTTAGGTTTTTTAACCTACTCGCCCAATTAGGGAATCTAACATACCACAGTCTAATCTGTAGAATGCCAGTTTGGTAATTCTGATGATGACATCCTCCCTTGTAGGGCCTGCCCAGAAATGGCAATGGAGGACCATTTTACCTATGAAACATTTTACACAAGAGGGTATCTTCATCATTTAACCATACATCCCCTGCAACAATCTGGAAAGGTGTTGACTCTCTTCAGGAACCATATGTTTGTTTGACCTCTCAACAGGTATCACCCCATTGTGGTCACACCTACGGTATGGCTGTCTCCATCACTAACGCACGCAAGCGTCCCCACCAATGGCAAGGTCTATTGTTCACTGGTCTCTAGGTGAGATAATGTTGCTTCTGATGCTGTCTTGGCTGTCCTCTTCTATCAACATATTGCACAGTGGCCTTTTGTCTGTCTTATATTACTGTCTACATTCTTGTTATACTCTTTTTTCTAGCGACTTCTTCTTTCTTTTACCTCTAGTAAACCTCTTTCTACTGCTCTACTAATTTGTACTACTTTCCCTGCCTCCATTATTTCACTCCCTATTCCTTTCGTGTCTGTACTCACAAATAATTACCAGGGTATTAGCCCAGATAGGACTATGACAAAATACCTGATCTGTTTAACTCATAATGTTGATACAGTTTTTCGGTGGGTCAGTGTATTAATTTCCAATGTAGTAGTTCTAGCGACCTTCTTTCCATAGCGTAAACCTCAGTTAATAAACCGAGAGACATACATAGATATACTAAGTTCCTGAACTCCTGGAAAATTGCCTCAGTACTAAACAATCTAACAGTGGTTGAGGTGAACTTAAGTGATGAAGACTGTGATGAGGTTGGTGTGGACAATGGAGACTTTGTAGTTAGGTTCATAATGATAACTGGTACCAAAACATCTGTTTGCAAAGAGCTGTAATTCAGTTTTATTGGATTGCTTTCAACTGCTTAGTGGAGAAACATTATGGACTTACAAATTTTCATGACCATAGTGTAAAGTGGGACTCTTTCTTTGCATGTGATGCCACATTTGTGAATATTAAAATTTTTAGAGATGGGTGAAGATAAATCATTGCAGACTGTTACATTAAAATTTTCTTTACATATTGTGTGGGATATTTGAGTAGCATTGGTGAAACTGGTTGCCAGCTAGAGTTATTGATTAAACGTAATTGCTACCACATCAGAGTTTTTATAGTAAAAAAATTATTGACTTTTAAAGTGAATGGTTACATCACCTCACTTTGAGCATTTTCATCTCCATCAACCTTTAATTATTATTTACACAGATAATTACACAGGATTTTTCACAGTTCCTATTACAGACTTCTAGGTGTGCCAGAGGGGACTTAGTGGATAAAGTTTTCAGCAGTAAGTCATGTCCAGAAACGGATGTAAAGTAAATATGACGATCTACATCTACACCTAGACGGATACTCCGCAAACCTCACTTAAGTGCCTGGCAGAGGGTTCATCAAACCACCTTCTATTAATCTAATTTCGAACAGCGTGTGGAAAAAAACGAACACCTAAATCTTTCCGTGTGAGCTCTGATTTAACTTATTTTATTATGATGGTCGTTTCTTCCTATGTAGGTCGGTGTCAACAAAACATTTTCGCATTGGGAGGAGAAAGTTGGTGATTGAAATGTCATGAGAAGATTCCACCACAACGAAAAACGCCTTTGTTTTAATGATGTCTACGCCACATCCTGTGTTATGTCAGTGAAGCACTCTCTTCTATTTCGCGATAATACAAAATGTGCTGCTCTTCTTTGAACTTTCTCGATGTACTCTGTCAATCCTATCTGGTAAAGACCCCACACCACAAGGTACAGCAGAAGCCCTATAACACTACCTTGGGGAACACCAGAAATCTCTTCTTCTGTTTTACTCGTTGAGTTTCCGTCAGTTACTATGAACTGTGACCTCTCTGAGAGCTAATGACGAATCCAGTCATATAACTGAGACGATATTTCAGACACACGAAATTTCTCTACAAGCTGCTTGTGTGGTACAGTGTCGAAAGCCTTCTGGAAATCTAGGAATACGGGATCAATTTGAAATCCCTTGCCAATTGCACTCAAAGCTTCCTGTGTAAAGAGCTAGTTGTGTTTCACAAGAATGGTGTTTTCTAAATCCATTTTGACTATGTGTCAATAGACTGTTGCCTTGGATGTAATTCATAATGCTCGAACACAATATATGCTTCAAAATTCTGCTGCATATCGATGTTATTGATATGGGTCTCTAATTTAGTGGATTACTCCTGCTATCTTTCTTATAAATTGGTGTGACTTGTACAACTTTCCAGTTTTTGGGTACGGATCATTTGTCGAGTTTAAGTATGGAGCTACTGCATCAGCATACTCTGACAGGAAGCTAATTGGTATACAGTATGGCCCAGAAGACTTGCATTTATTAAGTGATTTAAGTTGGTTTACTGCTCTCAGGATATCCTCTTCTAAGTTACTCACATTGGCAGCTGTTCATGAGACGAATTCTGTGATATTTACTTCGTCTTCTTTGATGAAGGAATTTTGGAAGGCTGTGTTAAGTAACACTGCTTTGGAAGCACCGTCGTCGATAGGGTTGAAGGAAAAGTAATGCCTCCACCTTCGTTAATTGGGTTTGCATGTGAATATTTAAAAAAAATCAAATGCAGGAATAATCATTATAATGTGAGCTTTAATTACCAATATTCACTTTTCCACATAATCACCACCCATTTGTATATATTTCTGACAACGATGAGCAAGTTTTCTGAAGCTGTCACGGAAGAAATAGACACCCGGTTTCCGCAACCACAGTTTCACAGTTCTCTCAACGTCTTCATCAGAAGCATAATGATGTCCCCTCAGGCCGTGTTTCATTATCGGGAACACGTGGAAGTCAGATGGTGATAAATCTGCACTGTATGGAGGATGCCATGTGATGGTGAGATTAAGTCTCTGAAGTTCTGCTGTGGTGGCACGTGAAGTGTGTGGTTTGGCATTGTCATGCTGCAAAAAAACATTTCCCCTTTCCTTTCAAACCCTTGTTAGCTGTCATTTCAGAGTTCGCAGTGTTGTGATGTAATGCTCTGAATTTATTGTTGTTCCATAATCAAGGAGATCAACATGGATAACACCATCTGTGTCCCAGAACACTGTGGCCATGATTTTTCCAGCTGAGGGCTGCGTCCTGAATTTCTTCTTCTGGGGCGAGTCTTTGTATCGATATTCCATAGGCTGACTTTTCATCTCCGTGTCGTAATGGTGTACCCACGTATCGTCTCCTGTCACAATTGCATGGAGAAAGGCGTCACCTTCATTCTCGTAACGCGAGATTAGTACCTGGCAAATTTCAAATCTGTATGCTTTCATTTCAGGAGTCAGCATCCGGGGTGCCCATCGTGCACAGATCTTCCGATAACCAAGCAAAGCAATAATGTGACCCATACGTTCTTGTGAAATGCCGATTGTGCTTGCAGTTTCTCTCTGTGTTACACGACGATCGTCCTGAATCAATTTGTCAACATTTTGCTTGTGAAACTGGGTGGTTGCGGTCACAGGATGTCCAACTCTTTGTCACTCAGGTCAGATGTTCCACCTCAACATCTTTTAACTTACTCCCCCAACGACGCACAGTACTCACACCAATACAGTCACCATAAACTGCTTTCATTCCCTGATGCCGGCCGTAGTGGCCGAGCGGTTCCAGGCGCTACAATCTGGAACTGCGCGATCGCTACAGTCGCAGGTTCCAATCCTGCCTCGAGCATGGATGTGTGTGATGTCCTTAGGTTAGTTAGGTTTAAGTAGTTCTAAATTCTAGGGGACTGATGACCTCAGCAGCTAAGTCCCATAGTGCTCAGAGCCATTTGAACCATTCCCTGACGAATCTCCTTTGGGGTGACCCCTTATGCAGTCGAAGAATTCAATGACGTACGTTGCTTAAATCGCACTGACCGACCGTCTACGCAGGGTTGCATACTTTACACTGTAATTACACAACCGTTCAATGCTAAGGCTTCCCGGCAACTGGAGCTGTAGGGAAAAGGCAGTGGAACAAGCCAGTACATGCCACGTACCAATGCTGCCAACTGTTGAAGAGTTACGAAGGTGGAGGCATTACTTTTCAGTCAACCCTCGTATTCCCATTGCAGCTGCGCAGAGAAGGCATTGATTGTGTCTTGCTGCTAGCATGTTTTACATACGACCATAATCTCCTTGGATTTTATGTCAGGTTTCGGGACAAAGTTTCGTTGTAGAAACTATTATAAGCATCTCGCATTGATGTCCGCATTAAATTTCGAGCTTCTGTAAAAGATCGAGTCTTGGAGATTTTGCGTTCGTTTGAATTTGGCGTGCTTTTTCCATTGTTTCTGCAAGTGTTCTGACCCTTTTTTGTGCCAAGAAGTTCAGCTCCGTCATTTGTTAATCTTTTTGGTAAAAATCTCTCAATTGCTGTCGAAACTATTTCTTTAAATTCAAGCCACATCTGGTTCATACTTACATTGTTAATTTTGAAGAAGTGCAGGTTGTCTCTCAAGAAGGCTTCAAGTGAATTTTTATCTGCTTTTTTAAATAGGTATATTTTTCGTTTATTTTTAGAGGATTTGGGAGTTACAATATTCAGTCTCGCTACGACAACCCTGTGTTCACTAATCCGTGTATCCATTTCGATGCTCGTTATGAGCTCAGGATTTTTTGTTGCTAAGAGATCAAGTGTGTTTTCACAACTGTTTACTATTCACGTGGCTCATGAACTAACAGCTCGAAATAATTTTCAGAGATTGCGTTAAGCACCATTTCGGATGATGTTATATGCGTACTTCCGGATTTAAACATGTATTTTAGCCAACTTATGGAGGGTAAATTAACGTTAACACCGACTATAGTTGTTTGAGTCAGGTATGTATTTGAAATTAAACTTGAATCTTCTTCGAACCTTTCAGCAATTGTATCATCTTAGTTGGGAGGTCTGTAAAAGTATCCAATTATTATTTTATTCCGGTTGCCAAGATTGACCTCCACCCATACTAATTTCTCTATAAGATAAACTACTTCTAATAGCAACAAAGACGCCACCGCCCACTGTGTTGAGCCTATCCTTTCAGAGCACCGTTAGGTTCTTCGCAAAAATTTCGGCTAACTTATCTCTGGCAATAGTCCACTTTCAGTGCCTATAACGACTTGAACATCATTGCTTTCTATTAGCGCTTGAAGCTCTGGTACTTTCCCAACACGAATAGGATGGCTCTGAGCACTATGCGACTTAACTTCTGAGGTCACAGTCGCCTAGAACTTAGAACTAATTAAACCTAACTAACATAAGGACATCACACACATCCATGCCCGAGGCAGGATTCGAACCTGCGACCGTAGCGGTCGCCCGGTTGCAGACTGTAGCGCCTAGAACCGCACGGCCACTTCGGCCGGCACACGAATAGGACAATTTACAATTGTTATACCTATGGTTCCTGTATCTATGTTCTTTCTGCGTTCGACCTGCTCCCTTTTTGACTGACTCCCTTTTTGTGCTTCCCCAAGACTCTCTAACCCAAAAAACCGCCCAGTCCAGGCCACACAGCCCCTGCTACCCGTGTAGCCGCGTCCTGCGTGTAGTGGATTGCTGACCTATTCAGCGGAACCCGAAACCCAACCACCCTATGGCGCAAGTCGAGGAATCTGCAGCCTACACGGTCGCAGAACCGCCTGAGCCTGTCATTCAGTCCCTCCACTCGGCTCTGTACCAGAGGTCAGCAATCGGTCCTGTCGACTATGCTGCAAATGGCCAGCTCTGCTTTCATCTTGCAAGCAAGGCTGGTAGCCTTTACCACATCACTGTCAAATCCCATACTTGACTTTAAGGTAGGTAATGGCAGAGCTGCATAGTGTATGTATCAGTAATGTTTCCTGGGTTGTCTCAGTCCTTCGCTGACCATTTTCGCCTAACTACAACGAATGTGAGAAACTTTTATTAAAAGTGAAACTCCCCACTGTACTTAAGATTTTATATTTATTTGGCTACTAGTTTCGACGTTGCGTCAACGCCATCCTCAGGCCTGTAGACTTTGACGATATCAATTGTGTGTGGCTGAGTTCTAGAAGTCCACAACGAGACCAATACGTGGTTCATTGGCCACTAGGAGGGTGGGCAGTGGCGATTCAGGGACCTGCACCAGGTTTTGTGGATCCTTTGTATGAAAACATGTATTGCAGATACACCTTGTGCAGCTGAAAGCAGGGTCACAACAACATCTATTATCCTGCAACAACCTTATTTTGGAAAATAGAAAATGTTTTGCATCGGTGCATGATTGGTCTCTAGACTGATAGAGCTGCAAACATTTATACAAATCTGGGCACATATACAGGTGGATTCAGGTGATGGTTCACAAATTGGGGTGGTAGGTCGCAAATGGGGGTCTGTCTGGGATCTGATGATGATTAGTAAGGAGTCCTATGAATTATAGTTTCGGTTCTAGGCGCTTCCGTCTGGAACCGCGCTGCTGCTACGGTCGCAGGTTCGAATCCTGCCTTGGGCATGGATGTGTGTGTTGTCTTTAGGTTAGTTAGGTTTAAGTAGTCCTCAGTTCTAGGGGACTGATGACCTCAGATGTTAAGTCCCATAGTGCTTAGAGCCATTTGAACCATAGTTTGGGGAACTAGGGTGACGTTAGGGAAATGTGTGCAGTAGTAGGCAAAAGTGTGCAAGTTTCGCATTGCTGCGGTCTACACATCAACACTATGAGACGACGCTTCACTATAGCCTTCACTACGAAACTTCATGTTGTTGCTGTCTGTACCATCCGGTAACTGAACCAGCACAGTGCATCTAGGTGGAGACAACATTTCACCCAGAGATAGTGTGATGACTTGAACAATCGCGCGAGTTTGGGGTTTCTCACAAGCGGATGTTAAACATGTAAAATATGACATAAAATCTTAAAAATTACATCAATCATCAAAAACAAAAATTCAATACTCAAAACTTCAAAATTTCAATTCCATTTTTTTAGCCTGAATAATCGAAATTTTAGTACTTATGAACAGTGTGTAGCCCATAAGAAAAGCACGACTACATGTCAACAAACTCCGGGTGTCACTAATAAGCTATAATGCAATGAAATGAAACTGGCGATCGACTGAGTCACGAAACTGCTGCATGTGTATGTCGTTCCATTAAGAAGGATATCCATGGTGAGATTTCCTTCTCGGAAATGTTGCCTTTCTAGGGAACGAAAAAGTAACTCCCCCAGTTCCCACAACTTCAAAAACATCAATTAGCTATTGGTGTAACAAAACACCGGCATGACAAAACACACCTGTCAACAGCGTCCTCCTTCAAAAATTCAAATAATGTTTACACACTATCAGGCGCCAATATGATGTAGCATATTGTGTTGTATTTATTTTCATTTGCTGCAGGAGTGTTTATTCGTACACTGTGGCCACTGATCAGTACTTGGCAGTAAATAGGAAATCGTTGGCGTTGGAATTGCTGCCAACCTATGTGAGCTATTTAGCGACGAAGCGTCATTCACCAACAGCGGTAAAGTAAACCAGCATAATATGCACTATTGGGCAACGGAAAATCCACGATGGCTGCGATAAGTGGAACATCAGCGACCTTGGCGGGTTAATGTACGGTGCGGCATTATGGGAGAAAGAATAATTGGCCCCCATTTTATCGATGGCAATCTAAATAGTGCAATGTATGCTGATTTCCTACGTAGTGTTCTAGCGATGTTACTAAAAGATGTTTCACTGCATGACAGAATGGCGACGGACTTCCAACATGATGGATGTCTGGCACATAGCTCGCGTGCGGTTGAAGCGGTACTGAATAGCATATTTCATGACAGGCGGATTGGCAGTTGAAGCACCATACCATGGCCCGCACGTTCACTGGATGTGACGTCCCCAGATTTCTTTCTGTGGGGAAAGTTGAAGGATATTTGCTATCATGATCCACCGACAACGCCTGAAAACATGTGTCAGCGCATTGTCAATACATGTGCTAACATTACGGAAGGCGAACTACTCGCTGTTGAGAGGAATGTCGTTACACGTATTGCCAAACGCATTGAGGTTGACAGACATCATTTTGAGCATTTATTGCATTAATGTGGTATTTACAGGTAATCACGCCGTAACAGCAGGCTTTCTCAGAAATGATAAGTTCACAAAGGTACATGTATCACATTGGAACAACCGAAATAAAATTTTCAAACGTACCTACATTCTGTATTTTAATTTAAGAAACCTACTTCTCACCAACTGTTCGTCTAAAATTGTGAGCCATATATCTGTGGCTTGGTGCTAAAAAGGCCAATGTCCAAAATCTCCAATTTCAGCTACGGCTGATTGAAGTTTTGCTGCGTAATTCTCAACACAAATTGGTGTACTGACATTTTTTCTTTCATTTTATTATTTTATGCACATTGTGGCCCATATATACTTATTTTTAAAAAATACCTATTTCTAATTTTATCAAGGGCAACGGCCTTTGTTAAGTATTTTCTTCATGTTTTAATATAGGACATTGGCCCTTATGTTATTAATACATGACTGATTTTTACGTTGTTACAAATTATTATTACTGAAATACCACATTTACTGGTCACAAAACGCACAAATGTGGGCTAATAACAATATTTAGAAAGTATTAGAGCTTTATGTAAGAGGAATGAACACTCAATTAGAATACTGTATGTCTCAATTTTTTTTATTTTGTAGTAATATTTCATGTACAACATGCAGATGATACTTTCAAACTGTTCAAGAAACAATGTAGATACAACATGTAAAAACGGTTTAGTTATTACTAGTTTTAAGTAATAGTGTCATTGATTACAACTTGTTTGTACACATACGTTAGAAGTTATAAACAAAGTGGAAATTAGAACTTTATGAGATAAAGAATGATACTAGGTCAGTTAAAACACACACTAGTTCTCCTCGTCTTCGAACTCGGAATAAGCCTCATCATCCCCATCAGAGGTGCATGTCAAACTACTGACGAAAGTGGCGTAGTACATCCTGCCACTGCTGCTTGTGAATAGCATCAAAGATTTCAGGTCATTTAATTTTTCTTTTGACAGTGGAAGTGGTTGGTTTGATATAGGCTCCAGGTGTTTGCTCCCATGCCGTTTCCCTTTTTTTCTACTTACGTCCAATACTTTGAACGGTACATTATCTTGAAGAGTGGTTTAGTACAACAACTTGCCATGTGAATCTTCATTAAACGCATATTTAACCCACCTAACACTGTTCCAATACACAGTTTCCGCTTCGGTATTTTCAGTCCTGTGGATGAAGATTTTTTCATGAGGGACTTGAAATCAAAGAACTACCTTTGCTCCATTTCGAATACAATAAGATTTGGATCACACTGTATGTACCTGATGAAGGTCACCCAATCCCTTAGAATTTCAATGGGGTCTAGAGATTGTTTTTCTTTGCCCTCTCAATAAGGGCATGAATTGTGTCAGCTTCCATATGAGTATAACCTGGCTCTAAGAATTTGTGGTGGATAACAAGTGGATGCCCTTCTTCGTGACGTTTTTGCACGACATAAAGGAACATTGCACTAACAAAGATGTTTCTTGTTTGACCTGGACAACAGTCGCTGTAGAATCTTACATCTGATACTTCTTTGTCTAATACATTGTTCAGGTACTTCATCAGACACGAAGCTATTTCTTGGCTACCACATTTGGCAATGGTTTCATCCCAAATGAAGCACATTTTTCGTTTTGGATTAGCTTGATTACACCTTGTCTCATATAGTGTGAGATTATAGGTCCAGAGCTGCCTCCTGTAAAAAGATACTCTGTTCACTAAAAACGGCGTTGCAAGGCACTTTTGCAAGTCGAAGGAAACGACAGCTAGCTTTTTATCCTTCAAAGACAATTCCTTGTCTATATCCTTCTGTTTATACGCAGCTTCGGCAAAGTCAAGGTGCTCGTTTTTGAAATTTTCAGCATTTATTCTCTCTTCTTCTTGGTCAGTAGATTTAATATTTATATCAAATTTATCACATTTTTCGCAAGTATCATTTTTGGGCTTTTTAAATTGTTAGTTGAAATTTTCCACAAATATCTGCCTGTAGAAAGACCTACTCTGAGGTATGATGATGTTCTCTATACAAAAGTCCACATATAATTTGTACATTTTACAAATTGACAGATCGGGTGAAAGGTACTTTCTTGCAGTGTGTGAACGAGAGTAATGAGATTCAATGGCAGGAAACATCTGTATATTATCGAGAATAATCTTCCGTGCCTCTTGAGACACTTTTGGCTGGTTCCCATGCTTTCCCCGCAGATCTTCAGCACACATACCTGAGGTCGATTTCCTTTTTTTCTCCGTTACAACGTCAACTTAAGGTGACGTCAAGTGTATTTAAAAAAACATTTTTTGACAGACTGCAATATGCTCACCAGATTTAGGGAGTGAATAGAGGCGAATGAATTTTCGCCTACTCTCCAATTCCCTACCATCTCGTAATCTTTGGCGAGCTTTATCTTTTTCACAAACCAATCCTGCTATGAATTGGTTTTTTGCTTCCTTACTTTATGAGTAATAGTCTGCAAATATAGTTTGTCTTTCAATTTCACTGAATTTTTCGAAACACTTCAGCCTACATGTACAGGCTGCCTTAAGACCTTTGGCCTTAACCGTTTTTCCTGTAGCATTTTTATATTCTAACCCTGCATTTCTTCTTTTCTTCCTCATTTCTCTTGCCCACGAGTTTGGGTTCCTCATCCTTTTCCTGGTAATATTTCCTTCAACCTTCTTTCTTCCACGTTTTTTCGTTGTCGATGCATTTTGTTCCTGAAATAAATTGTCCTGTTCGTTCTCGTCATTATTCAATTCACTCAAAGCATTCATTTCATTTGGAGTGTTCACGACATTCAGTTCATTCGCTTCATTCTGTCCATTTGCATCACTGCCTGTATCGCTTGAATTACCTTCCGAGAGAAAATACTCATCACAGGAAAAGTCATTTAGATCGCCACAATCAGGTGGTGAGCTAGTGACATCAATCTCATTACTAAGTTGTGAAAATTCTTCGTCAGTGCACGACAGTGCCTGTTACTGGTGCTCCCGAGACAGACCTGAAGATAGCATGTATGCTAATAATTTGTTTAAAACACAAATGTACTAATAATTGCTAATTTTATATAGATTATTATAGCGTAAAGCAAACAAAACTAATGCTTAAGAGTCAAGTGTAACAAAGTAAAAGGAATAATACGAGTTTTCATTACCTTGGCTTGGAGTTTCTCTCAAACCCATTAGTAGCAGCTTTTTCCCTCTTGTTGCCATCTTGTAACCTTTGTAAAAATGGTCTAACTGGCGTTTAAACAAATACTACAAAACAATCTCGACAAGCGATTTGAATACACACAATTACACAACAATGTCAACACAGGGTTATACAACTATGCCAATACACATTGCTTGACGTGGGGCCAATGTCACAAACACATATGGGTTAAAAGGGCCAATGCGCACTTTGGCCCTTTTATTTATACAAAAATATATTTCAAATGGGCTTAAGTGTATATTGGCCTTTCTTCCCATTAGTGCTATTCTGACATTCCATTTGGACATATGCCCTAAATGAATCTGTATCTCTGTTAATAAAGGAACTGGACATTGGCCTTTTTTACACCAAAACAATGACCTTACGGACAGTGTCATAGAGCCAATAACTGAAAAACGTTGATGAAATAACTGAAAAACGTTGATACAGGGTGTAACAAAAAGGTACGGCCAAACTTTCAGGAAACATTCCTCACGGACAAAGAAAGAAAATATGTTATGTGGACATGTGTCCGGAAACCCTTACTTTCCATGTTAGAACTCATTTTATTACTTCTCTTCAAATCACATTAATCATGGAATGGAAACACACAGCAACAGAACGTACCAGCGTGACTTCAAACACTTTGTTACAGGAAATGTTCAAAATGTCCTCCGTTAGCGAGGATACATGCATCCACCCTCTGTCGCATGGAATCCCTGATGTGCTGATGCAGCCCTGGAGAATGGCGTATTGTATCACAGCCATCCACAATACGAGCATGAAGAGTTTCTACATTTGGTACCGGGGTTCCGTAGACAAGAGCTTTCAAATGCCCCCATAAAAGAAAGTCAAGAGGGTAGAGGTCAGGAGAGCGTGGAGGCCATGGAATTGGTCCGCCTCTACCAATCCATCAGTCACCGAATCTGTTGCTGAGAAGCGTACGAACACTTCCACTGAAATGTGCAGGAGCTGCATCGCACATGAACCACATGTTGTGTCGTACTTGTAAAGGCACATGTTCTAGCA
Source organism: Schistocerca serialis cubense (assembly GCF_023864345.2). Classification (NCBI taxonomy): domain Eukaryota; kingdom Metazoa; phylum Arthropoda; class Insecta; order Orthoptera; family Acrididae; genus Schistocerca; species Schistocerca serialis. The sequence continues at coordinate 930,144,678 of NC_064639.1, forward strand.
GCACAGGTAGATTTGTTGTTGTTGTGGTCTTCAGTCCTGAGACTGGTTTGATGCAGCTCTCCATGCTACTCTATCCTGTGCAAGCTTTTTCATCTCCCAGTACCTACTGCAACCTACATCCTTCTGAATCTGCTTAGTGTATTCATCTCTTGGTCTCCCTCTACGATTTTTTCCCTCCATGCTGCCCTCCAATACTAAATTGGTGATCCCTTGATGCCTCAGAACATGTCCTACCAACCGATCCCTTCTTCTGGTCAAGTTGTGCCACAAACTTCTCTTCTCCCCAATCCTATTCAATACTTCCTCATTAGTTATGTGATCTACCCATCTAATCTTCAGCATTCTTCTGTAGCACCACATTTCGAAAGCTTCTATTCTCTTCTTGTCCAAACTATTTATCGTCCATGTTTCACTTCCATACATGGCTACACTCCATACGAATACTTTCAGAAATGACTTCCTGACACTTAAATCTATACTCGATGTTAACAAATTTCTTTTCTTCAGAAACGCTTTCCTTGCCATTGCCAGCCTACATTTTATATCCTCTCTACTTCGACCATCATCAGTTATTTTGCTCCCCAAATAGCAAAACTCCTTTACTACTTTAAGTGCCTCATTTCCTAATCTAATTCCCTCAGCATCACCTGACTTAATTAGACTACATTCCATTATCCTTGTTTTGCTTTTGTTGATGTTCATCTTATATCCTCCTTTCAAGACACTGACCTTTCCATTCAACTGCTCTTCCAAGTCCTTTGCTGTCTCTGACAGAATTACAATGTCATCGGCGAACCTCAAAGTTTTTATTTCTTCTCCATGAATTTTAATACCTACTCCGAATTTTTCTTTTGTTTCCTTTACTGCTTGCTCAATATACAGATTGAACAACATCGGGGAGAGGCTACAACCCTGTCTTACTCCCTTCCCAACCACTGCTTCCCTTTCATGTCCCTCGACTCTTATAACTGCCATCTGGTTTCTGTACAAATTGTAAATAGCCTTTCGCTCCCTGTATTTTACCCCTGCCACCTTTAGAATTTGAAAGAGAGTATTCCAGTCAACATTGTCAAAAGCTTTCTCTAAGTCTACAAATGCTAGAAACGTAGGTTTGCCTTTCCTTAATCTTTCTTCTAAGATAAGTCGTAAGGTCAGTACTGCCTCACGTGTTCCAGTGTTTCTACGGAATCCAAACTGATCTTCCCCGAGGTTGGCTTCTACTAGTTTTTCCATTCGTCTGTAAAGAATTCGTGTTAGTATTTTGCAGCTGTGACTTATTAAGCTGATAGTTCGGTAATTTTCACATCTGTCAACACCTGCTTTCTTTGGGATTGGAATTATTATATTCTTCTTGAAGTCTGAGGGTATTTCGCCTGTTTCATACATCTTGCTCACCAGATGGTAGAGTTTTGTCAGGACTGGCTCTCCCACGGCCGTCAGTAGTTCCAATGGAATATTGTCTACTCCGGGGGCCTTGTTTCGACTCAGGTCTTTCAGTGCTCTGTCAAACTCTTCACGCAGTATCATATCTCCCATTTCATCTTCATCTACATCCCCTTCCATTTCCATAATATTGTCCTCAAGTACATCGCCCTTGTATAGACCCTCTATATACTCCTTCCACCTTTCTGCTTTCCCTTCTTTGCTTAGAACTGGATTTCCATCTGAGCTCTTGATATTCATACAAGTCGTTCTCTTATCTCCAAAGGTCTCTTTAATTTTCCTGTAGGCGGTATCTATCTTACCCCTAGTGAGATAGGCCTCTAGATCCTTACATTTGTCCTCTAGCCATCCCTGCTTAGCCATTTTGCACTTCCTGTCGATCTCATTTTTGAGACGTTTGTATTCCTTTTTGCCTGTTTCACTTACTGCATTTTTATATTTTCTCCTTTCATCAATTAAATTCAATATTTCTTCTGTTACCCAAGGATTTCTACTAGCCCTCGTCTTTTTACCTACTTGATCCTCTGCTGCCTTCACTACTTCATCCCTCAAAGCTACCCATTCTTCTTCTACTGTATTTATTTCCCCCATTCCTGTCAATTGCTCCCTTATGCTCTCCCCGAATCTCTGTACAACCTCTGGTTCTTTTAGTTTATCCAGGTCCCATCTCCTTAAATTCCCACCTTTTTGCAGTTTCTTCAGTTTTAATCTACAGGTCATAACCAATAGATTGTGGTCAGAGTCCACATCTGCCCCTGGAAATGTCTTACAATTTAAAACCTGGTTCCTAAATCTCTGTCTTACCATTATATAATCTATCTGATACCTTTTAGTATCTCCAGGGTTCTTCCATGTATACAACCTTCTTTCATGATTCTTAAACCAAGTGTTAGTTATGATTATGTTGTGCTCTGTGCAAAATTCGACCAGGCGGCTTCCTCTTTCATTTCTGTCCCCCAATCCATATTCACCTACTATGTTTCCTTCTCTCCCTTTTCCTACACTCGAATTCCAGTCACCCATGACTATTAAATTTTCGTCTCCCTTCACAATCTGAATAATTTCTTTTATTTCATCATACATTTCTTCAATTTCTTCGTCATCTGCAGAGCTAGTTGGCATATAAACTTGTACTACTGTAGTAGGCGTGGGCTTCGTATCTATCTTGGCCACAATAATGCGTTCACTATGCTGTTTGTAGTAGCTTACCCGCATTCCTATTTTCCTATTCATTATTAAACCTACTCCTGCATTACCCCTATTTGATTTTGTGTTTATAACCCTGTAGTCACCTGACCAGAAGTCTTGTTCCTCCTGCCACCGAACTTCACTAATTCCCACTATATCTAACTTCAACCTATCCATTTCCCTTTTTAAATTTTCTAACCTACCTGCCCGATTAAGGGATCTGACATTCCACGCTCCGATCCGTAGAACGCCAGTTTTCTTTCTCCTGATAACGACATCCTCTTGAGTAGTCCCCGCCCGGAGATCCGAATGGGGGACTATTTTACCTCCAGAATATTTTACCCAAGAGGACGCCATCATCATGTAATCATACAGTAAAGCTGCATGTCCTCGGGAAAAATTACGGCTGTAGTTTCCCCTTGCTTTCAGCCGTTCGCAGTACCAGCACAGCAAGGCCGTTTTGGTTATTGTTACAAGGCCAGATCAGTCAATCATCCAGACTGTTGCCCTTGCAACTACTGAAAAGGCTGCTGCCCCTCTTCAGGAACCACACGTTTGTCTGGCCTCTCAACAGATATCCCTCCGTTGTGGTTGCACCTACGGTACGGCTATCTGTATCGCTGAGGCACGCAAGCCTCCCCACCAACGGCAAGGTCCATGGTTCATGGGGGGGACAGGTAGAGTATCCCGCATGAAATCATGGCGGTGAATCGAGGAAGTACAGTACATACTGACGAAACTAATATGTGCTCTAACATGGAAATTAAGCGTTTCCGGACACATGTCCACATAACATCTTTTCTTTGTTTGTGTGTGAGGAATGTTTCCTGAAAGTTTGGCCGTACCTTTTTGTAACACCATAATATATATATATATATATATATATATATATATATATATATATATATATATATATATATGTGTGTGTGTGTGTGTGTGTGTGTGTGTGTGTGTGTGTGTGTGTGTAAGTGTGTGTGGCTTGATTTTTCAGTTATAGGCTGAACCTAACCGTTTCAGCAGATAATCAATATTTTTCTTCCAATTTAATTTCCCATAAATGCACACACCCAGAAATTTTGAATATTCTGTATTAGCAACAGACTTCCATTCAAAGTCTGTATTAATCAGTGGTATTATGCTGTTTACTGTGAAGAATTGTATGTAGTGTGTTTTCTAAATATGTAGTGAGAGTTCATTTGCCGAGAACCATTTACTAATTTTCTGAAAGACATTATTCACAATTTCCTCAGCTGATTCTTGTTGGATGGGTGTGGTTCTATACTTGCATCATCAGCAAAAAGAACTAGATTTGCATCTTGATGAATACAGAGTGGCAACTCATTAATGTATATTAAGACCAATAAGGGACCCAAGACTGAAACCTGTGGGACACTATTCTTGATGCTTCCCCAGTTAGATGAGTCTGCTGATTTTTGGAGACTGTCTGTACTTTTAATTTCAACCTTCTGCAGTCTTCCAGTTAAATATGTATTAAACCATTTGTGTACTGTCCCACTCATACCACAACACTTTTCTTATCTTGAAGAATTTCATGATTCCCACAGCCAAAGCGTTTGAGATATCACAAAATATTCCAATGGGTGATGTTAGGTTATTCAAAGCAATTAATATTTGATCAGTGACATCATATATAACATTTTCTGTTGAAAAGCCTTTCTGAAGACCGAACTGACATTTTGTTAGTGCTTCATTTTTACAAATATTCTCGCTTTAAGGGAAAAACAGTGAAACATTTGGAAAATAACTATTTATTAATACTCTTGCATATCATTTAGGTAATAACTTCTGCATAAGACTGAATCACTGTGATAAAAGCTCTTATTTACTCTCCCACCATCGACAGGTTTGCAGCAACGAAGAGAGAGAGAGTGAGAGAGAGAGAGAGAGAGCTAGCTTAATATAAACTGTATTCATTAAAATGGCAAGCTGCTCTTAAGAAACTTCCAAAATGTAATAAAAATTAAACAACACTTTAATTTCATTTTAAACGGAAATACATCATGCCACTAAGATTACCATTCTCATATAATGTCAGTCTGTTCTGAAACTTCTGAACTTGTTATTTTCTGAGTTTTATATCTATCACTTAATTCCTAAATTCCACATGCTTTTTTTGACTCAACAAAAATAGTGGGGTGGGGTGTTATTGTCATATCCATGCTCAGTGGAAATAAATTTATACATTTCTTCCAAGGTGCCTCTAGATATTTTGTTTTCATTTCTCCAGAAGCTTTCTCCCTTTCAGTCTGTCATTTTTTTCGAGCAGGAGATACATATTCTGCTCAACACTCATTTTCTTCTTCTTACATAAACTTGTACCAGTGGGATTAAGATCTTTGTTTATTTGTTATGTACACCTGAAACAGTTAATCTCCCTCTCTCATCTCAGGCTCTCTCAGGTTAAGTGATATGGATACAACTTCTGTATTGTCTCTGGTATCAGTCACAATGTTTGAAACGATACTGTTGGTCTTTTCTTCCGCCTGAAAGAATCAATTAATGAAGACGGATCTGCAACAAAATGTTTCCTGTTTTAGTTCTTCAAATGTATCAATACAGTGCTTGCAGAAAATTTAGGGAAACATCTGAGTTTCATTGAATCATCATGTGTCGCCTAAGTGACAATATTTCTGTAAATGTTTTGCATGATGTTATTATAGATCTGAATTATGAGTTTACAGTCAAAATTTGAGTGCTGTAGTTGTACTACTTTAGGCGATTTAACGTTTTTCCATTGTGTAAACAGAGCTAAGGAAGTTTGTTTTTCCGACTAAAATGATTTAATTATCTAAAACTGCTAATTCTACTGCCACACCGTTCCCCCATACCTCACTATCAATCACTGCACACACTACAGACACATTGTTTCATAACATTTCACTCACTACACACACACACACACACACACACACACACACACACACATACACACACATACACACACACACACACACACACTGGTGATCTCTGGGCCATTTTCCGTACCACAACTTTCCATTTACTATCATGAAAACTGAGTCAGAATCCCTCCATAATGAGTTAGATGTTGAGCTCAGAAAGAGAAAAAGGTGTTAGTATTGTGTTGTGCATAATGAGGGGCTAAGTATTTCTAGAAAGGAAAAAATTAGGAAAAAACATAAAGTGAAGGTGTTATGTAGAATGTTGGATGTTTTATAATCATTATTATTATTATTATTTATTTGTATAACATTTTTTATCAAACCCCTACTCTGTTTCATCTAAGTAATCCTTCAGTGTATTAAATGTACTGTATGACAGGTACTTTTTAGCTGCCTTTTTAAATAAGTGTATTTTTTCAATTTCTTTAATCTCTTTTGGTAATTTATTGTACAGTTTTATTCATTGGTAGAAGATGCTTGTTTGAGTTTTATGTTTGTCTTTTCTTGGTAAATGTAAGTTGAATCTATCTCTTGTTGCATGGTCATGTTTGTGCAGTATTACCATTGTTAATTTGATGTGTACAACTGACTGATAAATGTATTCACATGGAGCGGTTAAAATCCCCAATGTTTTGAACAGATCTTTACAATGAGCTTGACTAGTATGTTTGGTTATTATTCTTTTGGCTCTTTTCTGGAGTTTGAAAATTGTGTTCATATTTTTTGCGTGTGTTCCCCAAAAAAGAATTCCATAACTAAGAACTGAGTGTACATATGAATAATATGTAACTAAAAGACACTACATGTTACACACTGATGATAAGATTCTAAGGACATAACATGGTGATTACATGTTTGCAAGTACCTTTGTTTGTTCACACCACTTCAACTGATAATCAATACTCATTCCTAGAAATTTTGCATTTGTTACACAGTCTCTAGATGTGCCATCTACATTTAATTTCACATTAGATTAGATTAGATTAGATTTACTTTCATTCCAATTGATCCGTAGTGAGGAGGTCCTCCAGGATGTGGAACATGTCAGAAAAACAACAATACATGACAAATATTTAAACTAAAACAAATAAGCTAATGTACCATTCCACAGGTCCCAAGTGGAATGATCGTCATTTTTTAATGAACACTAAGAGTCATTTTACAAATACTATTGCACTGAATTTAAAATAAAAAAGTTTTATATTTATTTATAAGGTAAGAAACATGTAATACAACTACTGTAATACTTATTTACAATGAACACATTACTGCACTGAAATGGTGCAGAAGTTAGATTATACTTACACACACACACACACACACACACAAATTTTCAGTGAACACATTACTGCACTGAAATTGTGCAGAAGTTATGTTGTACTTATATACAAATCAGTTGGTTTTCCTCAGAAATTCATCAATGGAGTAGAAGGAGTTGGCCACCAATAAATCCTTTAGGCTTCTCTTAAACTGAATTTCATTGGTTGTTAAGCTTTTTATGGCTGCTGGCAAGTTATTGAAAATGTGTGTTCCTGAATAATGCACACCTTTTTGTACAAGACTAAGTGACTTTAAATCCTTGTGAAGATTATTCTTATTTCTAGTATTGATTCCATGAATTGAGCTGTTGGTTTGAAAAAGTGATATATTTTTAATGACAAATTTCATTAAGGAATAAATATATTGGGAAGCTGTAGTTAGTATCCCTAGTTCCCTAAACAGGCTTCTGCAGGATGTTCTTGAGTTCACACCACATATAATTCTTACTGCACGTTTTTGTGCCCGGAAAACTTTAGCTTGGCTTGATGAATTACCCCAGAAAATAATCCCATATGACATTATGAAATGAAAGTAAGCATAGTATGCCAGCTTTTTCATTTTTATATCCCCTATGTCTGACAAAATTCGCATTGCAAACAGAGATTTGTTAAGACGCTTCAGCAGTTCTGTGGTGTGCTCCTCCCAGTTGAATTTATTATCAAGCTGTAATCCCAAGAATTTAACACCGTCCACTTCTTCTATCTTCTTGTCATCATATGTTAGACATATACTCTTGGGACACCCCTTACAAGTTCTGAACTGCATGTAGTGTGTTTTTTCAAAGTTTAGTGACAAAGAATTGGCTAGGAACCAGTGATTAATGTCTACAAATATTTTATTGGCTGATCTTTCTAAGACTACACTTGATTTGCTATTTATTGCAATGTTTGTATCATCAGCAAACAAAACAAACTTGGCATCTGGTAATGTTACTGATGAAAGGTCATTGATATACACAAGAAAAAGTAAGGGCCCCAAAATGGAACCTTGTGGGACCCCACATGTAATTAGTTCCCAGTTGGATGATGCCTGATAGCTTGATACATGTCTCTTTCCTAATAACACCCTTTGTTTCCTGCCAGAGATATAAGATTTGAACCATTTTGCAGCATTTCCTGTTACACTATAATATTCTAGTTTACTTAAAAGGATATTGTGATTTACACAGTCAAATGCCTTTGACAGATCACAAAATATACCAGTTGCCTGCAATTTTTTGTCTAATGAATTAAGTACATTTTCACTGTAAGTGTAGATAGCCTTCTCAATATCAGAACCTTTTAGAAATCCAAACTGTGACTTTGACAGTATGTTATTTGAGATAAGATGGTTATAAAGACGACTGTACATTACTTTTTCGAAAATTTTTGAGAATGCTGGCAACAGTGAAATTGGACGGAAATTTGATGCTATTTCTTTATCTCCCTTCTTAAACAGTGGCTTAACTTCAGCATATTTCAGCCATTCGGGAAATATTCCACTGATAAACGACTGGTTACACAGATAGCTTAATATGTTACTTAGCTCAGAATCACATTCTTTAATTAACTTTGTTGATATTTCATCGTACCCACTAGATGTTTTTGATTTTAAAGATTTTATGATGGACATTATTTCTGTTGGGGTAGTGAGGGTCAAATTCATATTATGGAAGTTACTTGAAATGTCTGGTCTAAGGTAATCCATAGCAGCATCTACCGAACCTGACAACCCCATCTTTTCAGTAACAGTTATAAAATGTTTGTTAAAAAGTTCTGCAACACTATACACATGTCACCAATGCATCATTTACTCTTAATGCTATTTGTTCCTCTTCATGTCTGGTTCTACCGGTCTCCTCCTTCACTATATCCCATATTGTCTTTATTTTGTTATCTGATATGACTATCTTTTCCTTGTAATATATTTGCTTTGACATCCGTATTACAGTCTTTAATATTTTGCAGTATGTCATTTTTCCTCTTCAAACTGAAATTCATGGCATTAGTTTTCTTTATGTTCAGTATCACTTTATTGCTTATTGACCAATCATAAACTTCCCTGAGAGTTTCATTTGCTTTCTCAGCAAGGAGTTCTCTCTTGTTTTCTCAGTTACTATAATATTGCTGTCATCAGTGAAGAGATTTTTTTCACCATGAGTAACACTACCAGGAAAGTCATTGATGTACATCAGGAACAGTATTCGTCCTAATATGCTACCTTGTGGAACCCCTGTATTTATGTATTTTGATTCTGATAAATGTTTTACTAAATGTTAAATCTATTTGAAGTATGTGTTATCTCTACTCTTTGTACCCTATAGTTAGGTATGATCGAAACCAGTCATTAGCTACCCCTCTTATTCCTAATGCTTCTAATTTATTTAATAGAATCTTGTGGTCGACTGTATCAAACGCCTTAGAAAGATTAAAAAATATGTCTGTGACACACTCATCTTTATCAAGAGCATCAAGTACAACGTTTGTGAATTCTACTATATCTGACTCCGTATTTTTGCCACTTCAGAAACCAAACTGTGCTGCGCTTAAAAAATTGTATTTATTCAGGTGATTCATTAATCTGTCTTTCATAATTGCTTCTATTATTTTTGAGAATGCTGACAGCAGGGAAGTGGGCCAGTATTTTTGTATGTCTTCTGCATTACCTTTCTTAAGCAAAGGTACAACTCTTGTCTGTTTTAACTGCTCGGAAATGTCCCTGATATAAAGGATTCATTTATTATATTTGTTAAGGGGCTTTCTATAATCCCTATGCATTGTTTCAGTACACACATTGGTGCTTCATGTAAGCCTACTGACTTTTTATTTTTTGTTCTGAACAGTTTGATTGACTTCATTCTCTGTGCTTGGAAGTAACATCATTAAATTTAGTGCAACATTATTTACAGGTGTCACATTGGTTTTGGGGAATTTTTGCTGTAACTTCTCTGCAATACTTGAAAAATGCTCGTTTACATAGTTTACTAAGTGTTGTGGATCAATGATTACCTTATACCCCTCCATTAGCCGTTTGTTATTCTGCATTTGTTTGCCTCTCCTCATTTCCTTTTTTATAACATCCCAGACTGCTTTGCTTTTATTCTCTGCATTATACATCATTTTATCATTAAATGACTTTTTTGCAGCAACCAGCACCTTCCTACAGATCTTTCTGTATCTATGTTAGAAATTTAAGAATTTGGATCATTGTGAATCTTTTTCATGGAACTGACACGCATACTTTTGGAAATGCCTTTTCAAAGTTCAATTTAAACAATGTGGAGAATTTAGAAAATTTCATATTCACATTGGTTTCCTTATACACTTCATCCCAGCTTTGTTTTTCTAGCTCTTTTGAAAAATCTTTTATTTTGATTTCTGATAGATGTCATTTGTAGGCTTGTAGCTTAGGGAATGATTCGATACCTGATTTTACTGTTGTTATTTGGCAGAGATGGTCTGAAAGTACGAGATCTTTTACAGCTGCATCACATTTTTCCATGTCCATCTTTGTGGCTACATGGTCAATTACTGATGCAGTCGTTGTAGTAACCCTTGTTGCACTATTGACCAATAGGGACATGCCAAAACTTTGAAGGATGTTTATGAAGGTGCTGCTGGATTCATTTATGATACTAGTGTTGCTGTTAATGTCCCCACACAGAATTATGTTGACCTTTATAGTTCTAGAGAATTTACGTTATCAGGTGTGTTTGGTCAGGTTTTTAAACGTTTATAACTCGAAAACTTTAGGCCTAGATCGCATCTATCTAACTAGTAAACAATACGAAATGTCTTAGTTAAATACGATTTAGAAACGTTTAATCACACTTTTAGTGCGACAATAGACACTGATGGAACTAGTAGCTTTCTTTTTTAAACGAATTTTGCACTACCAAGAAAACTTGAATAGAATTTTTTGTGTTTATGTCAAGCAAAATTTCGAGTTATGTCGCGATTATGGGGACTTCAGCTAAAGAACAACTTTTTTCAAGAAAAAGCTCTGCTGGGACGCTAATATTCAGCTGTGCGACAAGAACGGACATTACAGCAAGTATACAAAACAAAGAAAATTTTAATTTGACGCTATTTCCGCTTAAAAGTTCTTTTAGCGGACGAAGAAAATACCTGTGATCTCACTCTGCAGCCATCTTTGAACACTGTAAAGGAGGGCTTTTCAGGATGACAGAATTGTAAAAGAAGTCAACGCTAGCATCTGACGACGGGCTCAGGGCCGAAACTGGTAACTGTATAATAAAATCATTTCAAGAAAACTTGTGGCTGGTTGCAGTATTTCCTATAGCGTAATTTACGAAAACAGCTGCGGTGCTCTCCAACCAAAATGGATAAAATAATAAGATTATTCTTTCCCACTGAATTAAGTGGCCAAATTGGTCAGTTTCGTTTGACGATAACTACCAGTTGGTAACACTTAGACAAATACTGACCATGCATTTGTTTTCTGCACGTCTTGTTTGTAACGGATCAGCAGCCCAAATGGCTCTGTTGCCAATTGGGATTTATCACAGAACGAACGAAACCGAATGATTCTGCCACCGAATTTATCGGGGAGAAAATTTGTTTGAGTGGCAACGAAATGAGTAGTTAGTATTTGTATGGTTCCTATGCTGTAATAATGCAGCAGTAAAAAATCTCACAGCTGTAGGTGTAGCAGTTTTTGAGAAAGGAAATGTTTTAGTCAGAAAAACAGGATTTTAGCCCTGTTTACAAAACAGTAAAATATTCCATTATTTGAGGTGAAGCAATGTAATTTAACTGAAAACCTGTAATTAAGATGTCTAATAACATCTTGTAAAACACTGACTTAAATACTGTTACTTAAGAGGAACGTGCGAATTCAACGAAATTTAGGGTCGTTCTTAAATTTCCTGCAAGCGTTTTAACAGCCATAATTTACTTTTCCCAAAGACAAATAAGTGGATACTACTAGCAGAGGAATGTGATATGCTTAAAATCAAGAAACTTATTATTGTCCTCCTCATTGAACTGTACCCAGGAAATCCTCGTAATTATACAGACCCCATTTCTTTGGGTTCACTGAGACATTTGATCCTGTTCCAAGCATACCTTGTCTTCCATTTTTATAACATGAGTCCCTTACATATCTCAATGTGTGCTCGAAAATATGACTTAAATGCCATGAAATACAGACTCATTAAAAATAAAAGCATACTATCTTAATTATCTTTTTTCAGGTTTTTAGCAACAGGAGAATCTTTCCTTCCAAATCTCCACAGAATACGTCAGCGGAACTGTGGAAGAAGTACTGTCCGCATTAGTTGGCAAACTTTCTCCTATTTATTCCCAGTTCCTTGAACAAAAATGCTTTTGGAACAAGCAAAGAAATGTTTGACCAAATAGCAGTTTTCCAACTGTGATGGTGCTGGAACAAAGCGCCCTTATACTTATGATGCTTTAAATCCAAAGACACTGATGCTGAGAGACTGGCTCACAGATTATTACCTTCTGTGAGTGGCTAACTGTAGTTTTCTTTGCGTAGAAATCATGCGACAAAACTAGGTAGAACACACCAGTCGCACCGCTCACTGGTGCAGTGCTGCGAGGCGTTCATACCAGCCGCGCGTCGCAGCCCAAACTCAAACTGCGCATGCGCAAGAAGGCATCCCCTTTCGTCGCGAAGGTTCCTATCTTTGCCGCAAGACGCTGTCGCACCTTTGAATTGAGGGTCTGAAGCGGATTTACTGTACTCCGTTCGTCATGAGAATAAACCTCGTGTAAATATTACGCTGTGTATTCTTCCGTGTTTGCTGGACGTCATTGGATTTCGTTTCACGTGGAGCGGAAGCCAAGCTGTCTTATTACTGTCAAATACGATAATGAGGATACGTTTTATCTTGTGCGTTACGCGTACGTCGAGCTATCGATGGTACAGGGCAACATCTTTACCAGCGCGTTTAACTTGGATAGCACTGGCCAGGCAAGTGATCCAACTAAATTGCTGTGATGTGAACGGTTGCAGCAAAGACGTAAAAGGAGACGATCAGAGAACAATTATAGCTTTGAATGTCATTTAATTTTTAAACATAAGGAAATTATAGATGGCAAAACTCAGCTGATACGCCTCTTAGGTGACCTGATGGAAAACATAACATGTCCTCCATCTAAGCTAACATAGTATTGTAATTGAAAACAACAGTGATGAACATTCCTGACTTTAACAAGGGTCATTTTTCTGCATGAGGAATGCGTGGCGTAAGAGGGTACTGGTGATTTCCGATGTAGTTAAATATTGAAGCCACTGGAGGTATTACAGTAAGTCGTTGGTAATCTCTGAACTCCTTCCATATTGGACTCTGAGGAATACATCTGAATGCTGCTACGCTGATAACGAGCCGATGAGCAACAGAATCCCAAGCCACCAAAAAGTCCCTATTTCCTCCTCTTCTTTTATGACGAGCTGTTCTGCATTTCGCCACCGTTCGGCAGTGACGTATCACAAAGCTTCGTGCATCAGTTCCAGTACGTTTGGCGGCTTAAATATCTTGTTATTTCTCGCGGCGAATTCCTTCACTTGGCTCTGGGTCAGTTCAGTTGGGTTCACATAGCAGTGGTACTGCGACAACTGTAAAAATGCAGCATGCAGTTGGGTTCACATACCAGTGATACTGCAACTGTAAAAATGCAGCATTTTTACAGTGTGCTCGACGCAGTGAAAATTATTGTTTTCCATGTTTCTACGACGCTTATCACACTGGCTCGTGTGAGACATCAGTCCTACAAAACATTGAGCGTATTCAAATAAAGAGTATTTGATCTTTCTCCCAAAAATTAGACTGTGTAATGTCTTCTTAACTTCAGGAATCTTTAACAATATCTTATAAAATATCGATACTTCAGAATTCATATTTGCAATGAAAACCAAAATTTTGCGAGTAATATGTCATTAGATACTAGAAGATGTAAATTTTTCTTGAAAAATGGTGGTTAAGTATGAGTTCATTAGTATATACTCAAACTGAAAAAAAATTATAGACCACAACGAGATTAGAGCTGTCTCCCACGAAGTTCATACAATCCGCATACAACTATTATTTATTGTATAGTATTCTCGAAAAACGTCAGAGTTCATTTTTCCCTGAAAGTTTGTGAAAAACATTAAGAACAATTGTTTCCCGCCATTGACGGTGTTCCGCGCGCATGTTTCACAACGAAGCAGGAAGCAGTGTCATCCATTTTCACAGTACTTACTATCAGCGAGACAGCTTGCAACAGTGCTGGCACCACTACCCACAGTAGCTTCGCTAAAGATCACTGTCATTTGCGTTTGATTCAAGACCATCATCATCATCATTGTCATCATTATCACAGCTTGAGGGTGTGGTATTGATAATAACTTAATCGATGACCATTTCCATTATTCCATCTCATGGCCATCGCTCTTGCTCCAGCTGGTGCTCTTACCTGCAGAAACCTTTCGAGTCCTCTGCAGTAGGCCTAACTAAAATAAAAACAGCATTAAGAAGATTCTGCAATCTTTCCTTGGACATATCACCAGCGACATTGTTATCCCCGAAATTGTGTTTTATTTTGCCCCATGCCAATTCTGTAGGATTTAGATTGCAGTTGTAGAGTGGTTAACGGAACATTTTATCGCATCTGCTCTCAGCGATTCCATCCACGATGTACACACTTTCACGCTGGTCTGTTTTCCTTTTTAGACAACAGTTCAGTCTTCCTCACTGAGTCGTTGCAGTTTATTTGCCTGTCTCGCAACCAATCTAACATCGTAATTCTGAAATAATATTTATTAGTCATTCTGTCGAACTTCCTGCTACGGTATTGCTCATTATCCACACAATCACAGAACTGGGCGGAATATAGGAACCACCATATTGGCAAAGCCTCCACCCTTGACATCCGGTAGTTTCTTCAACTTCGAGAAATTCGCAAGTTAGTGAAAACAATTTCTTGCAAGAAACTTCCTAATAAACTAAAACTGTGTGCCATGGTAGGTTCCCACGTTCGAGTCTTGGCCGGCACACATTTTTAATTTTTCAGGAAGTTTCAAATCAGTGCACACTCTGCTGTGGGGTAAAAATTTGTTTTACTTCCTAGCATCTTGCTGGAAGTACCTGCCGGATTTGCATTTTGTGAAAGTTTTTCTCAAACTTACAAAAGTTGTGTGTATTCAGTACCGATGCGAAAATGTCAGTGTTGAAAATGAGAGTGGCACAAAGACAGATGGGCCGAAACAAATGTAATATTGGAACACTTAAATACATATAATTGGCACCACTAGTCAATGAAATGTGAAATGAGTTTACCAACCAATTTGTTTCATCGGACGGGTAAGCAGAATGGCAGCATAGACATCTTTAAATTTTAACAGATTCTTTAATGTTACCAGAAACATAAATGCATTACATTTATGAAAAAAGTAGTAAACACTGCTTGCAAAAATCGAAAAGAAATTAAAAGACAGTCTCTTGGTGAGATACCGCGCCGCATTTTTGTTTCCTGTCTCGAATATTTAATTATACAGTAGACAATAGATGTTCGAAATTTGCATATGACATCCTCAAAGTAATTAATCTAAGTGAAATGCTCTGATTTTAATTGAATAATGTTTCTTGGTAATTTCAATAAGTGCTCCTCTAATCCTTTTTTCTATTTTTTATTTTTATGTTTCACCGCGATTTTTATTCATCAACAATAATGCAGCAATAGTGAAAACTGCTTTGGTTTTTAAGAATAACCGCACTTCTGCAACAAGTACTTGCAGAAAGTTCCTGAAGTAAACTTGCCCAGTGACTTGAACAAGTATACTTGAATAAGATTTTCTTTTACTGTAAACACCTCAGCAAGTGTTTAAAGAAGATATTTTGTTTATCCATTTCTACAAAAACAACTAGAACAGATGATTAGAATTTTCAGAATGTTAAATTTTTTATGAGCACATAATACATTTTATTTCGAATGAAGATCTTCTAACTTGTAATTTGACATCTTATAAGGATTACAGAAGTTACAGGAAATTTAACTTAACAGTTTTTCAGCTAATGTGAAGGACCACATGAACAGATTAGTACTTTATTTTGTATGAATATTTAATATTAAAATAACTGCTTGATAGGGCTATTAGGCATATTAGGCATGTCAAAAATACAAATTTCCCACAAAACGTGATACACCATGCCTATGACATCGGCAAAGTCAAATTTGTTAGTCCATTTGCTAATCGGCTGTATTCTGATAGTTGGTTAAGAGAGAGTTCATCAATTTGGAGAGCAAAGCCAAATTGGTGGGCAAAGAACTTAAGCGTCATGACTTCGTTATACACAGTACTACTTCCAGATTATAT
Source organism: Schistocerca serialis cubense (assembly GCF_023864345.2). Lineage (NCBI taxonomy): Eukaryota > Metazoa > Arthropoda > Insecta > Orthoptera > Acrididae > Schistocerca > Schistocerca serialis. Next base: position 930,160,871 of record NC_064639.1, read on the forward strand.
TTGAGCTCACTGGTTTACCTGACCACCCAGTATCAGGAAATCAGTTTACGAAATCCGGTGTTTGGAGCCCCATGTAAACATGGTGATTGAAGGATACAAAAGCATAGCGAACAGAATGAAAATTCAAATATATCTACTAAAAATACCAGTAATTACACTGATAAAAATTATAGATCTAGCCAACACCTCTTCTGGCCTCTAAGATTTTAGTGTGAAGGATAGTAATATCTTTCAAATGCCCTTCTTCCTTAGATACACGCATGCATAGAAAGTTTCACCCGCGAGTTGTCCAATCCATTCAGCGGACACTGTTACCACAATAAAGAATGTTGTCCCACTGAAACCTTAGGACTCAGTTTTGCACACACTAAGAGAAGGCCGGTTAGCCCAAATCATGCTAATCCCAACAAGTGGTGCTCCCTACATGACCTGGGCTGAAGAAGAAGACTGAGTGATTACTACTGATTTTAAATATCATGAAAGATACAGGCGCACCAACTGCGTCTAGACTAGCAGTCTATTTACCTCCGATCGAGCCATACAACCTGATCCAATCCTATGGTTTGCTCAAGACAAAACCAGTTTTAGCTATGCAAGAATCATGGCAGATTCAACAAAATCGGCCCTTGTCATTAGCCAGCTTGACCATTGCTACATTACAGAGCTACAAGACATGACCACTGCACCACCGTATGAAAGTTCATATGAAAATCTTAAATCAGAATTGATCTAGATAGTTGCTGCATCACACGAAGAAAGAATCAGGCATGTACAGTCACAACAAGATATCAGTGATCGTAAGCTACCGCAATATCTGCGTTATTTGTGGAGCAAACATGACACAGTTACCGTCCCCGACAACCTACTACACACTCTGTCGAGCAGCTAACTGCCACCACAAGTCAAAGCGATCATGGCATTGCAGAGGGATATGTTGGTGGACGCGCTGGCAGAGTTCGTGGATCAGATTCAAGAGGCCATCGCATCCACACTGGTTAGTGCAGTGACAGTGCCACACAGTAGAACGGAAGTGGCACTGAATCACGCACATGAAATTCGACCCACTAGTGGCTCAAGTACACGTGCTATGCACACAGATCGGTGAGCTAATATCTCAGGGTGGAGCTCGGGAGGTAGAGGATGTTATCGCTGGAGTTCCAGAACCCGATCATCAACCAATGCTGCGTCATCGAACACAGAACATCCTAATGCTGGTATCATTGTAGGCTCTGCTGACATGTGCATACACACAGAAGAGCCAAAGAAACTGGCACACCTGCATAATATCGTGTAGGGCCCCCACGAGCATGCAGAAGTGCCACAATACGACGTGGCATGGACTCGACTGTTATTTCGGTAATTAGGAGTTGTTTGCGTGTCTGCAGAGCGTTTAACATGCGTTATTTCGGTAATTTACGAGTAGTTCGCAGCTCTGTAGGCTGTTTGGTGTGACCGCAAGCATGACAGAGTGTGTATCTTCTATCAGTGTAATGAATAAACTGTGTGAAATCTGTCCCTAAATAAATTGCTCGAAAATAGCACAGGCTGACTCATTTTTCCTCCATTTTCCCCCCAGACTGCCATATTGGATTACATCATGGAACTGATGACAGTGCCCTCTGGCGGCAATACTGTGTACTAGGTCAGTTGGACTCCAGACACCATGGCAAACACACCTGATGGTGGTACTGCCTCTAATTGTTTGTATGAAGACTGAAAATAAAGACTTACATCCAGCACAGGCTGAGTCCTTTTCCCACCAATTCCTAGGAAGAGGTGGCGGTCAGATGACTCAGATTAGTGGAGGTGGCCCAAGTGACTTATTTTCCCATCATTTTCTTAGGTTAGTAGAGATAGGCAGGGTGCGTTGCACTGTCTTGATGGAATTTGAACTTCCTGCCATATTTTGGGGGTAGCCCAATTGACCTACCTTCCCACCAAAATTCAAACTTCCCGCCAAATCCGCAATCTAGGGTAATGGTACTTGCATCATCAACTGACATCACGACCATCATCTTGGATGACGTCATGCACTGTTGTCAAGTCTACAGGCCGCCATCTTGGATGATGTCATCGCCGCCATCTTGGATAACGGTACCTTGGGGTGACATGAACTTTGTCCCACTACTCATGTCAGAGAAATCTGGAGTTCAGCAGAAGTTTTTAAACTCAGAAAAGTGTTTCTGAAGCCACTCTGCAGCTATTCTGGACGTGTGGGGTGTCGCATTGTCCTGCTGGAATTGCCCAAGCCCGTTGCCATGCACAATGGACATGAATGGATGTGGGTGATGCTTATGTATGTGTCACCTGACAGAGCTGTATCTAGACATATGAGGGGTCACATATTGCTCCAGCTGCACATGGGTCACACCATTACAGAGCCTCCACCAGCTTGAACAGTCCCCTGCTGAGATGCAGGGTCCGTGGATTCATGACGTTGTCTCCATACCTGTACATGTCCATTGCTCGATACAATTTGAAACGAGACTCGTCCGGCCTTGCAACATGTTTCCAGTCATCAACAGTCGAATGGCGGAGTTGACAGGCCCAGGCGAGGCGCAAAGCTTTGTGTTGTGCAGTCATCAAGCGTACACGAGTGGGGCTTCGGCTCTGAAAGCCCACACCGATGATGTTTCGATGAACGGTTCGCACGCTGTCACTTGTTGATGGCTCAGCATTTAAATCTGCAGCAATTTGCGGAATAGTTGGTCTTGTGTCACTTGAACGATTCTCTTCAGTCGTCGTTGCTCTCGTTCTTGCAGGATCTTCTTCCGACCGCTGCGATGTCGGAGATTTGATGCTTTACTGTTTCCTGATATTCACGATACACTCGTGAAATGGTCATACGGGAAAATCCCCACTTCATCGCTACGTCGGCGATACTGTGTCCCAACGCTCGTGCGCCGACTATAACGCCACGTTCAAACTCGCTTAAATCTTGATAACCTGCCATTGTAGCAGCAGTAACCGATCCACCAACTGGGCCAGACTCTTGTTGCCTTATAAGTCGTTGCCGACTGCAGCGCCATATTCTGCCTGTTTACAAATCGCTATATTTGAATACGCTTGGCTATACCAGTTTCTTTGGTGCTTGAATGCATGTACAACATGGTGTTCGTACCCAAGTGCCAGTGACAGCCGGGAGTAGGCGTAACTGACTGCCCAACAAAGTCATGGTGTCTGTTAGTGACAGGAGATCCTGTGAGAAATGTTTAGCAGACATCAGTTCAGACTTAAGCATCCTGCCAAGAACTTCAGTCCACCACTGCAGACCACCGACTGCATTCTGTTTATCTGCCACAAACATCCCATCCATCTCTATGCATGGAATGCAGAGGACAGAGTTATGTTTGGGGCTACACCATCCCTTTATATGGGAATTAACCATTATCAATGCTATAAGGCTGATAATAAGAGCTGGTCTTCTGGTACGTTACCGTCTTTTACCGGATACAATGAAAAACTGGTCGACAGCATTTACTGGACTGAGGGCAACAGGCTCTCACCACATCACATTAGCGCATAGTGCCAAACTAATACAGGTGTATGACGAGGAGTATGCTGCATTGTTGGGGCAATATCAGACCTTGCCCAGACCATCCGGTGCACGTACATATGTGGCACTCAACACAGTACACCATATGGAAACCGCAACTGGTCCACCAGTGTGTTGTAGACCCAAGAGACTGGCACATGATTATTTGGCTATTGCTAATGTGGAATTCCAGGTGACGATTAAATAAAACATAATTCGGTGATCGTGTAGCTCGTGGTCGTCCACGCTGCACCTTGTCCTGAAGAAAGGAGGAACCTGACACCCCTGTGGTGTCTATCACATGCTCAATGCAAGAACTGTACCTTATCACTATCTCATACCATTGCTAAGCGATTGCAGTGACATGCCACATGGTGCGACGGTATTCAGCATATTGGACTGCTCCAAAGCGTATAAGCAGATACCTTTGGCAGAAGAGGACATTCCAAAGAGAGGGATAGTCACCCCATGGACTCTTTGATAGCAAATTTATGATGTTTGGGATACAGAACATGTCAAAAACCTGACAGAGATTTATCGACTACATCCTGTAAGGACCACTAGTTCGCTTCGCTTACCTGGACGACTCTCGGTAGCTGAATGTGTAACACCATGGCTCTAATGCTGTACTGATTTATTTTGCTTTTGTCTCATTTAATGTTACATTGCTGTGCTTCTGTAAATGTGTTTTATTGAATAGATAACACAAAATTGTATACTCCTTTCTTTATACAAACTTTGAGGTCATGTTTTGGTTCAATGCAAAGTAGTGTATCTGCAATTTATATTCTTTGTCCCATTTGGAGGGACAAAACTTACTGTATGTGATTGTAATTTTGTGTGAATAATTTTTGGTAGAAACGTCAATATGTGCAAATGTTCTGTTTTGTTTAAAATGATTGTTTACTGTTATGTAAACTGCTGATCCTCACTTAGGGTTCTTAGTTAGTTTATATGTAAAAGGTAGTGTGGTTCCCCTCGGGAACGGAACTGGGTAGCGCGCGCAAATTGTGGTTGGCCTAGGTGGAAAAGATGGAACTGACAGTCAGTCGAAGACGAGCTACAAGTCCGGGCACTGCCATGTAAAAGATGCATATTGCGCTGGTTCCGAGAGAGGCTTTTTCTGCTTCTTTCCAATGCCTCGGATGGATGGATAAATAGCAGGAACTATTCTGGAATTTGTATCTATCATCGCCACCAAGAAATGACAGTCCAGCAATTCTGCCTGCAATTCCACCTACCAACATGCAGTTACCACCACATTGCGCAATCATTGCATCGGAATGCTATAATGATGTACAGTGAAGGATCAGCTTAATGGATGTGTTAGTGTGCTCAAATATAAAATAAATTTTATCTGAATTTATGTACCTACCTTGATTTTTTCCTCATCATAACACCTCTCAGGTTCCTCTCCGTTTGAGCCAAAGTGATATCCGAGTGTCCTTACTAAAAGAACATTTATGACCAATGTTATATTAATTAATGCCTCTTGAACTTAGTAAAAAGAAAGTTAAAGTTAATGGCGCTAGAGAGAGAGTTAAAGTAAATGTTGTTTGCTGAAAATATTCCTATTAAAACTGCTTGTTAAAGTGCTGTTGCTAACTTCAAAATTAAAAGTTCTTAAGACTGAGGCTTATAAAACAAATGATCACATTGTTGTCTGTAGTAAATTCTAAAAGGTGAGTCAGTTTCTTTCAATTTTGTCAACATTGTGTTTCGATGTACTAAAAGTGAAAAAGCTGCAGTTGTGAAACGTTATGTACTCATGTTTGCTTAGTGTTTGTCTCTCTGGTGTATTAGGAGTGCATATTAATAGTAATGTTATAAAGACCATTCACTTTGTGTAAGCCCTGAAAGTAATAGTGTGTTTCGGTAGCTGTTATAATTTTGCAAATTGTTTCTGCTGCTCTGTTAGTTCCAATCTTACTGTAAACATATGTATGTGTAATAGTTCACTGCACTCGCGTGTGACAAAGTATAGGTTGTGTGGATCCGTTATAGTTACTAATTATTTTCTTAAAAGAGAATGTTAATCATTCTCTTGCCTAGTTAGGCTGGCGACCGTTTTCTTTCTCAGTTGAACAGTACAGATAGACAAAATTTTGTTCGTACTGTTCAAATATTTACATAATTCTGACTTTCACTTCCGATAAGCCACCTCCGTTAGGTACAACACGGTCAACTTAACAAAATTCCTCTCAGAGGGTAACACTGATCTGTTGCTTTATACCATTATTACTTTAACAAAATAATTCTGTTTTGCAAATTGCCTCCAGTTTCGAGGTTATGGTATAGCAGTAGCAGACAGGAATGTTATACGTGGCTTTCCTGTGACAGGACTATTTGTTCTGTTGGGGCATACTACGTAATAAACCAAACTTGGTATTTCGTAGTACAAGCTACGTAAATACGCTGTTGTAGTGTTATACGTAGCGCCGCGTGACAGGACGTTGTTCAATTTGCACCTACAAGTGGATTTTTTGTTTTTACTTTATTGTTATTTTAAAACCTGTACAAATCAGGTAGGCTGGCAGCGGCACACTACGCCGCTCTTCAGCCATAGAGTTTACAATAGTATAAGAACGGAGAATGATAGTGAACAAAGTGACGGGCAAAAGAGAGAGGTCACAGAGACACAAAAAACACGGAGTCGTTCACACGTGGCGATAACAACACTGAAAACACGTTGGCATGGCGCACAGAACACTGATGAATCCGACAGCACAAGTGAACGTAGTAGTGGGACGGCGGACACCAAAAAACACTAAACGACGTCACACACACGAGACACAGAAGGCAATGATCTCCGGTGCGCGAATGTTCACTATGTGTGTGCGAGTCCAGGGACCTGCCAAGAGAGGAGGAGGAGGAAGGGGAGTGGGAGAGCGAGAGGGGAAAGCAGAGATGCCATGGGCAGGGGAGAGAGGGGGGAGGGAGGAAGGGGGAGAGGAAGCCCGGGGGAAGAGGGGGGAGGGAGGGGACGGGGAAAAGGAAAAAGAAGGGAAGAGAAGAGAAGGGAGGGAGGGTGCCGAAAGGAAAGGACACCGGAAGTGGGGGGTGGGGCAGGGTCAAAGTTGATAGGAGGGGTAGATGGAGGGGACGAGGACATCATCAGGGAGAGGGAGCTGGCGGAAGCCACCTTGGGAGAGGGTAAGGAGGGTGGAGAGATGGAGACCGGGCGGGACGTGGGAATACAGGCGCGGCAGCGGGCGGGGATGGGAGAAGATCGGGGATACGAGCGGGGAGGAGGATCAAGGTTATGGGAGGTGTACAGGATCCGTATCCTTTCAAGGAAAAGGAGGAGGTGGGGGAAGGGGATGAGATCATACAGGATCCGCGTGGGGGAGGGGAGACGGATGCGATAGGCGAGGCGGAGAGCATGGCATTCAAGGATTTGGAGGGATTTATAAAAGGTAGGGGGAGCGGAGATCCATTCTGGATGGGCGTAACAAAGGATAGGGCGGATGAGGGATTTATAGGTGTGGAGGATGGTGGAGGGGTCCAGACCCCACGTACGGCCGGAAAGGAGCTTGAGGAGATGGAGTCGGGAACGTGCCTTGGCTTGGATTGTCTGGAGATGGGGAGTCCAGGAGAGGCGACGGTCAAGGGTGACGCCAAGGTACTTAAGGGTGGGAGTGAGGGCGATGGGACGGCCATAGACGGTGAGATAGAAATCAAGGAGGCGGATGGAAGGGGTGGTTTTGCCTACAATGATCGCCTGGGTTTTGGAAGGATTGACCTTGAGCAACCACTGGTTGCACCAACCGGTGAACCGGTCAAGATGGGATGGGAGAAGGCGTTGGGAGCGTTGCAGGGTGGGGGCAAGGGCAAGGAAGGCGGTGTCATCGGCAAACTGGAGAAGGTGGACGGGGGGTGACGGCGGCGGCATGTCCGCCGTATACAACAGGTACAGAAGGGGGGAGAGGACGGAGCCTTGGGGCACACCGGCGGAGGGGAAAAAGGTGTAGGAATCTGTGTTATGGATGGTGACATAGGAAGGACGGCGGGAGAGAAAGGAACCGATCAGACAGTTGTAGTTAATGGGAAGGGCGAAGGTTTGGAGCTTGAAGAGGAGATCGGAATGCCATACGCGGTCATAAGCGCGTTCGAGGTCAAGAGAGAGGAAGATTGCGGAGCGACAGGAATTGAGCTGTTCGGAAAGGAGATGAGTGAGGTGAAGGAGAAGATCGTCGGAAGAGAAGGACGGCCGAAAGCCACACTGGGTAACTGGAAGGAGGCGGTGCTGGTGGAGATGCTGGTGGATGCGTCGGGTGAGGATAGATTCCAGGACCTTGCTGAAGACCGAGGTAAGGCTGATGGGATGGTAGGAGGAGACGGCGGACGGCGGTTTGCCGGGTTTAAGGAACATGAGGATACGGGAGGTTTTCCACAGGTCGGGGTAGTAACCGGTGGACAGGACTACATTGTAGAGCCTGGCCAGGGTGGAGAGAAAAGAGACAGGAGCTTCACGAAGGTGACGGTAGGTGACACGATCGTGACCAGGAGCGGTGTTGCGTTTCGTGCGGAGTGTAGTGATGAGATCCCGGGTAGTGATAGGAGTATTGAGGTCTGTGTGTGCAATGTTGTCCAAGTACTGGAAACCAGGAGCGAGGGGAGGGACAGAGGTGTCAGTTCGATCACGGATATCCAGGAAGAGGGAGTAATCGAACTGGGGATCATCGGGGATGGAAAACACATCGGACAGGTAGGAGGCAAAGTGATTGGCCTTACTAAGGGCGTCAGGGAAGGGGTGATCATCATGGAGAAGAGGATAGTAGGGGGAGGGCTTAGTTCCGGTAAGGCGACGGAAGGTGGACCAGAACTTGGACGAGTTTATAGGGAGGGTAGCATTTAAACGGGTGCATGTCTGTCGCCAGTCCCGGCGTTTCTTAGCCGCGAGCAAATTACGAATGTGTCGCTGGAGTTGCCGGTGGCGTCGTAGTGTGTCCGGGTCACGCGTGCGGAGGAAGGCATGGTAGAGACGACGGGATTCACGGAGGAGGAGGATGACCTGTGGGGGTAAGGTAGGACGGTGGGGGTGGATGGCAATAGTAGCGATGTGGGCCTCCACGGCCTCAGACAAGGTCTGCTGGAGAAAGGAGGCAGCATGGGTGACATCATCGGGATGGCAATATGTGAGAGGGTGGCTATCGACCTGGGTGGAGAGGGTATCCCGGTTGGCATTCCAGTTGGCACGGGAATAGTCATGAATGTACTTAGGGGGAGGGTCAGTACGAGGGTCAGGGCGGGGGCGACGACCGTCTGAAACGGTGAGGACGACAGGGAGATGGTCGCTACCAATAGGCTCCAGGACATCCACCATAATGCGACCAAGGAGGTTGGGGGAGGAGAGAATAACATCGGGAGTGGAGTTGGATTCGGGACGGGTGTGCTGGGGGATGGGGATGAGGTCGCCTTGAAGGGAGGAGAGGAACCGATGCCACCGCCGTAACTGGGCAGCGGAGCGACTATGGATGTTGAGGTCGGCGGCGATCACGTAGGAGGAGAAGGTACGGTCGATGTGGGAGAGGAAGTCGAAAGGAAGAGGGGCGTTGGGGTGGACATAGATGGTGGCACAAGTAAGGCCAGGGAAGAAGAGACTAAGGATCAGGTGTTCGGTGGGGTCGGGAAGGAGAGGTTGGAGCCGAACGGGGATCTGGCGGTGGTGACCAATGGCAACTCCGCCGCGCACAACTGGGAGGGGATTATCGGAGCGGTGGAGGAGATAGGGGGAGGTGTGGGTGGAGTGGTGGGGTTGAAGGAAGGTTTCATTGAGGAGGAAGGCATCCACACGGTGGGTAGCAAGGGTGTGCAGGAAGAGGTTCTTGTTGGCAGGAAGGGAGCGGATATTGTTGAAAAGGATACGGTGCTGTCGCGCCACGACAGGGATTTAGACGAGGGTGTCAAGACGGGAGAAGGTGAAATGGGCCTGGTTGTTGGAATAGGTGGCGTACATTTTAAGGTAGAAAATGGAACGGGTGGCGAGGGAGATCTGTTGGAGGGTGTGGGGGTGCTGAAAGGGATGAACATTCTGGAGGACGATGGTGAGGAACCTGTTGATGTCCTCAGCGGTGGGGGGGGGGGACGAAGGGAATTGCCAGGACGGGTGGGGGCGTCCAGAGGATGGACAGGTACGGTGAGTTCAGGAGTGGTTGGAGGGGGTTGGGCTTTACGCTTTTGGGAGTAGGTGGGATGGGGGAGATTGCAGGTATTACAGGAGGGAGGGGATTGGAGGTTAGGGCACTGCCGGAGGATGTGCACTTGCCGACAATGCGGGCAGGTGGGGGCCTCGTGGCACTCAGCTGTTGGGTGTGCATTATAGCGCAGACACCTCTGGCAGCACAGGGATTGAGGAGGGGAACGGGAGGGGTCGACCTTGTACCGCTGGTTGAAGAGGAGGGCACCCTCCTTCAGGAGACGGTCAATGGAGGGGGCGTCCTCAGAGAAAACCCGCATAAGGCGGGTGGGGCCGGCCGAGTTGAAAATGCGGCGGACCGCCCGCACCTCCAGCATTGGATGGGCCTTGAGCTCCGCCAACACCTCCTCCTCCGTGATCGACGGACTGAACCGAGTGATCACGGCGGTGAGGGTCGGCGGGCAACGCGGAGGTTGGGGTTGGCGGGAGGGAGGTGGCGAGGGAGCAGGGGTGAGAGAGGCATGAGGGCCAAAGCGGGTGACAGGGATGCGGGAAAGAGGTCTGTGTGGAGGGTAGGGCTGGGGGAGGAGATGAGCACCGAATCACGGCGAGGAGTGAGGAGGGAGATGGGGGCACCAGGACAATTCTGGTGAAGGAAGAGGGTGAGGTTCCGGGCTTCAAGGAGGGAGAGATCCAGACGGGAGAGGAGGTAGCGGTAGGAGGAGGGGGTAGAGGATGAGGAGGAGGGGGCAGGGACGGGAGGGGAGACATCCATGGCATCAGGGGTGGGGGAAGGGGGACGAGGCGGAGCCTTTTTTGGAGCAGATGAGGCAGGGGTGCCACTGGGGCGCTTGACGGCGGCGGAGGAGGTGTGGGGGATGGGAACAACAGGAATGTGATGGGAGTGGCAGGTCCCGGGGCTGGAGTCGGCGCCGGAGATGGTGACGGTGACGATGATGATGACGGTGGCGGAGGCGGCGGTGATGGCGAAGGCGACGGGGAGAGCTGGGCATGGACAGTGGCCTGACGGGCCACCACCCTAGCTGGAGCTGCAGTGACAGGCTGGGGGAGTGGGGGGAAAGGATCAGATCGAGAGGAGCGGGAGGAAGAAGCTGGAGAGGGGGCGACAAAGAGCGAGGGCGAAGGGAGAGTGAGAAGAGGTGGGATGGAAGGAGGGGGTGGGACTGGGCACACCACGTTATAGTGGTGGAGGCGGCGGAAGGGGAAGTGTAAACTATGGCGGTGGTGGTAGCGGTGGCGGTGATGGTGGGGGTGGACATGACGTCAGGGAGAAACAATAACGCACAGAAGGAAAGGACACAAACAGGGGACAGACGAAGACAAAGACGGAGGAAGACGAGGACGGCGGCGGCGGCGGCGGCGGCGACCAGGCGTCGGCGGCGGCGAGAGCCGGCTGGCGGCGAGCACCGGCTGGCGGCGCCCAGGCGGCGGCGAACAGACGGACGGACAGACTGCAGGCAGCAGCGGTAGCGGCGGCGACGGCGACGGACAGCGAGCAGGCAGGCAGGCAGGCAGGCAGGCAGGCAGGCAGGCGGACGGACGGACGGACGGACGGACGAACGAACAGCTACAGCAGTAAGCGGCGGACAGACAGACACAAACTTCGAAAACGGAGATTCCAACCTATCTATATATATAAGTAGTTAGCATTTTACAAACATAGAGTGAACATAAAACGTCCAGCGGCACGAACCTGTACATTAGTTGACAGAACGGATAGTGAAAGTTCAGTTTAAATTGAAAATTATAGGTATCAGTACTTAATAATAGCTAAAATGGACAGGAAACTAGAAATAAATCTAGACACGCGAGAACAGAATGCGATCGAGAGCAGTTCAGGCAGCACACCAACAGATGGCCTCACGCGCGAGTTAAATTACGTACGGTACCACGCCGATGTCAATAAACAGATAGAAGCTATGAATGTCGCTCGTACTAAGCAAGACAATATGAGCGATGTTGTGGAAGACAGTGGCTATGTTAATGAATCGCGGGATATGTTCGAATCACCAGAAACTGAGAGGGGTGTAGGATCTGAATACGAAAAGGCAGTAGAATCTAAAAGTGAAAAGACACTAGATCTGACTGACTTGCTTAGAATACTGTCTGCGCAAAATTTCAATATTAAGGCACAAATTGCAGCACAGGGGCATCAAATTGCAGTACAGGGACAACAAAATGCAGCAGAAAATGACAATATTAAGGCACAAATTGCAGCGCAAAACGCAGCACTAGGTAGTGATATTAGTAAACAAATGCAAGAGCAGGGCAAGAATCTTAGTAAACAGATTGAGAAGGTTGATGTAAAAGTAGACATTGTGAGTAATGAAATTAAAAACATCAAAAGCGAAATTATTGTCATCAATGGCAATATTGCCAATATACAAGGACAAATTGATGACATTAATGAAAGATTTGACACTGAAGTAATTAAAATTCAAGATCAAATAAAACCCTTAGTCTGTACTAAAGTGGACGAAAAGGTATTCGGCATTAAATCCGAAATACAAGCAGAATGTATCGCGGAATTTGCACAGATTAAACAATCTGTAACAGAAACAAGCAGAATACTAACCGAACAGATTGTTACTTGCGAAAAGAAATGTGAACATAACACTTCACAAATCCAAGGCAAAATGCATGACTTGGAAAGAAAAATACAAACAGGACCTACACATTTTACTGAAAGAATTCCTTTCAGTAAAATCTTAGAGGGCGAGGAAAAATTCGACCCTGCAAAGAGACATAACGGATGGCATCCCCTTGATTTTGTAAAGAATTGCGAAAGAAATTTTCCTGAATATTTGTCTGACCAGGAAAAAATTAATGTGGTAATCAGTGCCTTAACGGGAGAAGCAAAAAGGTGGGGGTTGAATCTGGATACTAACCAGATGTCTTTTGAAAACTTAAAACAAAAATTTATTGACGAGTACTGGTCAGATCAAAAACAAGACCAGTTGTGGCGGAGTGCCTAATGGCCAGGCTGTATGATACCAGGGACAGACAAACCATGAAAGAGTTTTGCGAATCGTGGTATAGAAAACTGATACACTTAAAAGCAAGAAGGACTGAAGCCGAGATCGTTTGGGTTCTTTGGCAGAAACTGCCTGAGGATTCTAAACGGTATGTTGGGAGTACCCACAGTAGTTTTTCTGCGTTCTTGGAAAGGGTAGAGGATGAAGATCACTGGCGAAGAAATCGCGAGTCCCGTCCCCATAATAACAATTATTCGCGAGAAAGTAATGACCAAGCTGAACGACAAGAAAATGATAGATTTCGTGTAAATACGATTCAAAGAGGTCGCGCGAGAGGTAGAGGAAATTATACTACGCGCGATAGAGGATACATGGCACGGAATTTTCAAACTAGAGACGAAATGGAAAACTGAAAACCGCGTGTGTTACGGGCCGGATTCACGCGGAAACCGGTTTTGGGCCCAAAGAAAAGATGCCAAATATTAGATTCGAGAAAGAAAGATGTAAACTACAGGGCAAGAAGGTTAAGGACGCGCCTATGGAAGACGGGCTCGGAGTGATACATAGTGGCGTTCCCAGTGCGAAGTCACGTGACCGTTCGTGCTCGGGCCAGCGCTTGCTGGAGCACCGTACATTACACTTGGCAGCACACACAAATGGCAGACGTCAGAACAAGATGGCTGCCGTAGAGAGAAACAGAAGAGGCGGGATCGGACACTTCCGATGGCCGGTTTCAGTAGTAGATGAATGTAAAAATGGAAATAAAGTTAATATGTCATATGATAAAGATAACTCAGTATCGGAATCGTGCGAAAAGACTTTATTAAAGAAAGAAAGGGAGCCAGAAAAGGCGAGTGAAAAAGAGAATATTTGTGCTGTTAATGATGTGTATGAGGTAAAAGACGTAGATGTGGGGGAGGTTATGATGAATAAAGAGGAAAGGGAGGTAGAATATGCCACGCAAAAGACGTGTGCACAATTAATAATAGGTGAAAATGATGTAGAGGAGGACGTTAGTAAACATGACATTATAAGCAGTGCAGGTGGAGTTATTGTTGATGGAAAGGTGTTTTGTGGCTCGAATGCAGAAGGGTCTGGTAGGGATTTCTCACGATTATCTGAAACTGATAGTAAAGGAATCAATGAAATGAAGATTATCGAAGTATATGACGATTATACTAAGTATGAAGTTAAGGCTGAAACCGTTCAAAGTAATTCAACAGAAGTACTTGAGTGTCCAAACGATGTGCAGTGTGTAGAAAATGAGTCGAAAAACGAAGTGGCTGAAACATCTAGTGATAATCTGCTCCACTGTTTAAAAGTTGCTTTCCTGCTAGAATCTGATGACGAAAATGAAATTAGTGATAGTTCAGATGATGAAGGGTATATGAACACAGATAAGAATGAGTATACTAACTTTCCCTATTGTTCAAAAGTCGCGTACTTAAGTGAATCTGATGGTGAGGAAGAGAGTAGTGATGACTCTAGTGAAGATGAATTTTCAGGTGTAAACGAAAGTGAATACACTTTTACTGAAAGAGGGTATGAGAAAATTAGTGACATTTTACCAAAGCAAGATACAGAATGTGAAACTGGGCCAAACCCGAATGAATTATTCAGTAATGTAACACAGGGGCATAATTTGCTGGAACCTCCAGATGATACTATACTGGGGCAAGCCTTAACAAATGTTTTGAAGGAGTGTGAATTACAGGATCGAAAAGATACACCCGATAAAGTGATAGCAAAACAAGAGGTGTTGCACCTTGCTAAAGACTTTGAAATTCCAAAACCTAAAAAGCCACCTGATGAAACAAAACGTTGGCAAGATCTGAATAGCTTAGTGAAAGATGTAGAAAATAGGAGGCCTAAAAAGCTACCAGATTTAAGTCACTGTTTTTGAACCATAAAAGACTGCCTTGTTAATAAAGGGACTGGGGGCAGGAAGCTGTATGTATATATATTTTAATATAATGCATGAATTTATTATTATTATATCTGAGTGTTACCTGAAAGTTAATTATTGTTTTGTTGACCTTGAGGCCTGGGGCAGGTTGTTTATTGATTGTAGTGTACTGTTTGACTTTGCTTAGGAGCTGTTTATTTTCAATTGAATACTTATTGTTGCCAGTCTAATTATGAAATAGGGCCATATAGTGTGACAAACCTGAAAACTTTATGAATAATGATGCTTATGATAACTTAATGAAAGTGCAAAGAACTCCACCGGATAATAATTTATTTCTAATGTACTTAAAGACCAGAAAGGGCTGACGTTTGCACCACGTTGTGTATATAAAGGTACATGTCCTCAGATGAGGGTTGTTAAGCCTCAGGGGACATGCACTCTTTGCATTGTCAGGTGCCTGACGAGCACCAGGGACCCGAGTCGTTGCCAGCACTACTTCCGTTTCTTTTCGTGCTGCCAACCTTCCTCTTCATCATTCAGAACTTTTACTATCTTCCTTCCTTCTTCTCTATCAAAGTAAATTGAATAGTGTGGAAATAAGGTAAGATACTGTGTATTGTTTGTGAACAAGTAAATGAAGAATTAAATTGGGTACACTAGAAAATGACCAAGAATAATGAAAGTGTAGTGAGTATTGTAAAATAAAAAATGTAATGGAAAAGTAATTGGAAAGAGAAGTATAGATGAGAAAAAGTAAGAATACTGTAAACAAGGTAAATGAATACTGTAATATGACAGAATGTAAATGTGTTTCTGAAAATAGGGATAATTATGATGTTGAAAAAATATGTGTGTTTAAAACTGAGGAGATGAACCTGACTAACATATGTGTAAAGTAGATATGAGATATACGTGTCTAGTGCCACAAAGAGTAGGCAGAAATCACTTGCAGTAGGATGTAAAATTATTGTTCTGAGCTTGACATATCTGATGACCTTTTTGTGTGGAAAAATAATTAAACTAAATACTGAGTAAGAAAGTGGGGAGAAAAACTACAAATCTGGGACTCTCAAATAACCCCTGAACATTGTCATTATACCAAAAATGTCATTTAAATTTTTCTTTACTAATGATGTGTATATGACCTGATTTTGTTTTGGTGTAAAGAAAAATTTAATATTACCAGTGTCTAATTGCTGTTTCAAAGTTGCAGGTTTTATGTTTTATACCATTAAAGCAAATTTTACCAAAGATGTGACATAAAGATGAAAAAACCTGGAGATGATGACAATAAACTGCTCAAAAATATGGTTTTGAGCAGCAAAACAAGACAAAAGAATAAAAATGCAGTGGTCCTAAAGCTGAGGGCTACCCAAATATGCTGTGTGAGCAGTAGCCAAAGGACTTGCCATTGTGGGGCAAAAAGTTGATAAGTGGTCACGAACTGCCAAACCTAGAGGATGGGCAGTGTACCAATTTAAAAATGTGTCTTTTAGTGTTCTTTATCTAAATTGTGTTTTTTGTGTCTAAATGTTTACATACAAAGACTGCCAAACCAATAATAGGCAGAATGAGTAACATGGACTGCTTATGCTGAGGAAAGCAGTGAAGTAAATTAGGTTGGTTGTTTGGTTGTTTGGGGAAGGAGACCAGACAGCGTGGTCATCAGTCTCATCGGATTAGGGAAGGATGGGGAAGGAAGTCGGCCGTGCCCTTTGAAAGGAACCATCCCAGCATTTGCCTGGTGCGATTTAGGGAAATCACGGAAAACCTAAATCAGGATGGCCGGACGCGGGATTGAACCGTCGTCCTTCCGAATGCGAGTCCAGTGTGCTAACCACTGCGCCACCTCACTCGGTAGTAAATTAGGTTTATTGGTCAATGTGTTATGAACTAACTATTCTTATTGAAATTAGTGAAAAGTTATTACAAAATATATATGGATTCTTATTCAAATGGATGTAGATGTTTGTTTTGGACTGCCTTGTTTTAAAAATACAGCAGTGATGATTAAAAATAGGTTCTGAATATGTTAGTGTGTTTATGTGCAACAAATATTTTGGACTGCTATCAATGAAGGGCAGCTTTAAAGTTAATTATTTTGAAACAACCTTTTAAAGTTAATTGGTATTTAAAGAGTCAGTTGAAAAAGGTTCTCATAGCTGTTTTGTGCAAAATATTGGTACATATGTGGATGAAGACTGAAATTTTCAATATTTCATGAATTGCTGAATCTTGTAAAATGCACTGTGATCATGAGTATGTTTGGGTGTCTGTGAATATTTACTTTCTTTGAAAATATTGAAAGACTATAATTCCTGCTTTGTCAAGTTAAAATGTTCTGTGCTGTTGTATGTGTGTTTATTTTCTTTTATTTTATTTGGAGGCTATACCTATTCTATTAATGTGTAGATTAGTTTGTGTACTGTTTGTTTGTTTTTTTTTGAACTGTATGTGTATGGAATGAACATGCTTAAAGGTATCTTGTGTAACGATGCAAAATTAGTTTCCTTAAACCAGTGTGAAAATGAAAATTAGTGTAAATGTCTCATTTTTGAAAATGTTTTTGGAAAAAAGTATAAAATTTCTTAGTGTATATGCTGTATGTTTGTAATATGTATTTTTTTTCTCCCAACTGAAGTTGGATGGTATAATTTTTTTTCTGTAGCCAACACCACTTAGGTGTTATGGATGTTTCCTTGAAGTGTCCCTTACAGGAAACTTCAACGAAACATGGGGCATGTGTAACACCATAGCTCTAAAGCTGTACTGATTTATTTTGCCTTTGTCTCATTTAATGTTACATTGCTGTGCTTCTGTAAATGTGTTTGATTGAATAGATAACACAAAATTGTATACTCCTTACTTTGTACAAACTTTGACGTCATGTTTTGGTTCAATGCAAAGTAGTGTATCTGCAGTTTATATTCTTTGTCCCATTTGGAGGGAACAAAACTTACTGTATGAGATTGTAATTTTGTGTGAATAATTTTTGGTAGAAACGTCAATATGTGCAAATGTTCTGTTTTGTTTAAAATGATTGTTTACTGTTATGTAAACTGCTGATCCTCACTTAGAGTTCTTAGTTAGTTTATATGTAAAAGGTAGTGTGGTTCCCCTCGGGAACGGAACTGGGTAGCGCGCGCAAATTGTGGTTGGCCTAGGTGGAAAAGATGGAACTGACAGTCAGTCGAAGACGAGCTACAAGTCCGGGCACTGCCATGTAAAAGATGCATATTGCGCTGGTTCCGAGAGAGGCTTTTTCTGCTTCTTTCCAATGCCTCGGATGGATGGATAAATAGCAGGAACTATTCTGGAATTTGTATCTATCATCGCCACCAAGAAATGACAGTCCAGCAATTCTGCCTGCAATTCCACCTACCAACATTCAGTTACCACCACATTGCGCAATCATTGCATCGGAATGCTATAATGATGTACAGTGAAGGATCAGCTTAATGGATGTGTTAGTGTGCTCAAATATAAGATAAATTTTATCTGAATTTATGTACCTACCTTGATTTTTTCCTCATCATAACACCTCTCAGGTTCCTCTCCGTTTGAGCCAAAGTGATATCCGAGTGTCCTTACTAAAAGAACATTTATGACCAATGTTATATTAATTAATGCCTCTTGAACTTAGTAAAAAGAAAGTTAAAGTTAATGGCGCTAGAGAGAGAGTTAAAGTAAATGTTGTTTGCTGAAAATATTCCTATTAAAACTGCTTGTTAAAGTGCTGTTGCTAACTTCAAAATTAAAAGTTCTTAAGACTGAGGCTTATAAAACAAATGATCACATTGTTGTCTGTAGTAAATTCTAAAAGGTGAGTCAGTTTCTTTCAATTTTGTCAACATTGTGTTTCGATGTACTAAAAGTGAAAAAGCTGCAGTTGTGAAACGTTATGTACTCATGTTTGCTTAGTGTTTGTCTCTCTGGTGTATTAGGAGTGCATATTAATAGTAATGTTATAAAGACCATTCACTTTGTGTAAGCCCTGAAAGTAATAGTGTGTTTCGGTAGCTGTTATAATTTTGCAAATTGTTTCTGCTGCTCTGTTAGTTCCAAGCTTACTGTAAACATATGTATGTGTAATAGTTCACTGCACTCGCGTGTGACAAAGTATAGGTTGTGTGGATCCGTTATAGTTACTAATTATTTTCTTAAAAGAGAATGTTAATCATTCTCTTGCCTAGTTAGGCTGGCGACCGTTTTCTTTCTCAGTTGAACAGTACAGATAGACAAAATTTTGTTCGTACTGTTCAAATATTTACATAATTCTGACTTTCACTTCCGATAAGCCACCTCCGTTAGGTACAACACGGTCAACTTAACAAAATTCCTCTCAGAGGGTAACACTGATCTGTTGCTTTATACCATTATTACTTTAACAAAATAATTCTGTTTTGCAAATTGCCTCCAGTTTCGAGGTTATGGTATAGCAGTAGCAGACAGGAGTGTTATACGTGGCTTTCCCGTGACAGGACTATTTGTTCTGTTGGGGCATACTATGTAATAAACCAAACTTGGTATTTCATAGTATAAGCTACGTAAATACGCTGTTGTAGTGTTATAAATGGTCAGCGCGACGGAATGCCATGCAAAGGCGCTCAGGGACTGGGTGTTGTGTTGTTATCATCTCATCATCCCCATCGACGCGCAAGTCACCAAAGTAGCTTCATCTAAGAAGACTTGCACCAGGCGACTGATCTACCCGATGGGAGTCGGTAGCCACACGAAATTTCATTTACCTGGACGGCACACTTGTGTTTTTTGGCACCAGGGAGAAATATCATCAGCATCTACAAGGAGTATTTAAGCATCTAGAACAACTTAGCGTGGTCTTGAATGTGGTCAAGTGTGTGTTTGGACAGCGTAAGGTAATGTTCCTAGCCCACCTAATTTCATCTACAGGTTCCCTTCCACTGACGGAAAAGGTCGAAGCGATCGTTAAAGTACCACGGCCGATGACACTCAAGGAGTTAACACCAGGTTTTTGTCATGCTGAACTTTTACTGCCGACACAGCAGCGGAACTGCAGGAGCCTTTGAATGGAACAGTTTCCGACCGCAAGGTTCGAGGCTGCGCTCTAGAATAGTGGAATAAAACTATGTGATCTACTTTCGAAGCCGCATCAAACAGCATAGGGAACGCATCACTGCTTGCGCACCCTCAGTTGGACGCATCTTTAGCATTAGTCCTGGACGCAAGTCAAAATGCTGTTGGTGCGATACTCCAACAATGGTCAGAAAATTCGTGGCATCTTCTCACATATTTCTTCTGCAGACTGTCGTCGTCTCAGTGCAAGTGAGTGCATATCACTACGAACTCCTGGCCATATACGAGGCAGTCAAATATTTCCATCCACAAATAGAAGCGAGGACGTTCACAATCTACATGGATCACAAACCACTGATCTACATATGCAGAAGTAATAGTATCATCTGTTCTTCCCGTCAGTACAATCATCTAGAATTTATAAACCAGTTTAGTATGGCCTTAAGGCACATTACTGGAGTTTATAATGTAGTGGCTGACCATCTCCCGCATGTCAGCAATGTAGTGGGCCCTTTTGACTTTTCGGAGTTGGCACATACTTAACAGGACAACCAAAAGCTCTAAATATTTGTCGACAATGTCACGTCAGCATTGCAACTCATCGAGAAGATGCTAGCCTATATTGTGACGTCTCCTGAGGAAGACTTCGACCTTTTCTCCCATCACCTTTCCAGCGACAAGCCTTTGACAATGTCCATAACCTAAGTCACCCTGGAGCCCGTCCATCCTTTTGCTTCATGTCACAATATTTAGTTTGCCCAGGTATGAAGACGGACTGCGGAGAGTGGACATGGACATGCCTTTAATGCCAGCATTGTACACTACTGGCCATGAAAATTTCTACACCAAGAAGAAATGCACATGATAAACGGGTATTCATTGGACAAATATAATATACTAGAACTGACATGTGATTACATTTTCACGCAATTTGGGTGCATAGATACTGAGAAATCAGTACCCAGAACAACCACCTCTGGCCGTAATAACGGCCTTGATACGCCTGGGCATTGAGTCAAACAGAGCTTGGATGGCGTGTACAGGTACAGCTGCCCATGCAGCTTCAACACGATATCACAGTTCATCAAGAGTAGTGACTGGCGTATTGTAATGAGCCAGTTGCTCGGGCACCATTGACCAAACGTCTTCAATTGGTGAGAGATCTGGAGAATGTGCTGGCCAGGGCAGCAGTCGAACACTTTCTGTATCCAAAAGGCCCGTACGCAACCTACAACATGCGGTTGTGCATTATCCTGCTGAAATGTAGGGCTTCGCAGGGATCGAATGAAAGGTAGAGCCACGGGTCGTAACACATCTGAAATGTAACGTCCACTGTTCAAAGTGCCGTCAATGCGAACAAAAGGTGACCGAGACGTGTAACCAATGGCACCCCATACCATCATGCTGGCTGATATGCCAGTATGGCGATGGCGAATACATGCTTCCAATGTGCGTTCACCGCGATGTCGCAAAACACGGATGCGACCATCATGATGCTGTAAACAGAACCTGGATTCATCCGAAAAAATGACGTTTAGCCATTAGTGCACCCAGGTTCGTCGTTGAGTACACCATCGCAGGCGCTCCTGTCGGTGATGCAGCATCTAGAGTACCGCAGCCATGGTCTCCGAGGTGATAGTCCATGCTGCTGCAGAAGTAGTCGAACTGTTTGTGCAGATGGTTGTTGTCTTGCAAACGTCCCCATCTGTTGACTTAGGGATCGAGACGTGGCTGCACAATCCGTTACAGCCATGCGGATAAGAAGCCGGTCATCTCGACTGCTAGTGATACGAGGTCGTTGGGATCCAGTACGGCGTTCCATATTACCCTCTTGAACCCACCGATTCCATATTCTGCTAACAGTCATTGGATCTCGACGAACGCGAGCAGCAATGTCGCGATACGATAAACCGCAATCGCGATAGACTACAATTCGACCTTTATCAAAGTCGGAAACGTGATGGTACGTATTTCTCCTCCTTACACGAGGCATCACAACAACGTTTCACCAGGCAACGCCGGTCAACTGCTGTTTGTGTATGAGAAATCGGTTGGAAACTTTCCTCATGTCAGCACGATGTAGGTGTCGGCAGCGGCGCCAGCCTTGTGTGAATGCTCTGAATAGTTAGTCATTTACATATCACAGCATCTTCTTACTGTCGGTTAAATTTCGCGTCTGTAGCACATCATCTTTAAGGTGTAGCAATTTTAATGGCCAGTGGTGTAGTTTCCCATCATTTGCATGTGCCAGTGCGTAATTTTCCAGATGCAACCTCTCGCTTTACTAAAGTACACATTGATGTTGTGGGACCATTTGCTCTGCAAAACGCCAGCTCCTTACAATGATAGAGCTATTTATATACTACCTGGAGGCAACACCCGTGGATAACATCACTGCAGAAACCTTAGCATCTGACTTCACGTCAACTTGGCCAGCTAGGTTTGACTGCGAGCTTCACATAACTACCAATCGAGGCAGGCAGTTTGAATCAGAACTGTTCGCCCAGCTAGCTAGACTCTGTGGGTATGTATGTCATGAAACTACTAGCTACCACCCTGCTAGTAACTGTCTGGCCAAGAGATGGAACTGTTCCGTGAAGGCAGCACTCATGTGCCATGGCGTCCGCCTCCCGCCGGGTTCGATTCCCGGCTGGGGCAGGAGATTTTCTCCGCTCACGGACTGGGTGTTGTCCTCATCATCCCCATCCCCGACGCGCAAGTCACCCAATGTGCAGTCTGGAACTGCGCGACCGCTACGGTCGCAGGTTCGAATCCCGGCTCGGGCATGGATGTGTATGATGTCCTTAGGTTAGTTAGGTTTAAGTCATTCTAAGTTCTACGGACTGATGACCTCAGATGTTTAGTCACATAGTGCTCAGAGCCATTTCACCCAATGTGGCGTCGAATGCAATAAGTACTTGCCCTCGGCGGCTGAACTTCCCCAAGTGGTGGACTCCAGGCTCAAAATGCTGTACGCTCATTTCCAAGTTCCACGGCACATTCTGCACTTCTGATAGTTCTCCTGAGCCTAAGAAAGACGTATAAGCAAGAGTTGGACTCTTTGGTTGTGAAATTGACTCAAGTAGCTCCAGTACTAATGATGAAACGAGTGACAGTAACGACACTGACATAACACAGACAGGCATAACACACATAAATAGTAAAACAAGCACAACTACTCACGTGAACTTGAAACAAAGATTTCAATTTATGTCTTATTATGAATGAATGTAATTAAAAGCAGAAGTAATTAGAATAGTCTATGGATAGATATTGTTCTAGAAGCTACGCTAAACCCTTACCCAAATTGTTAAGCAGTTACATAAATGTACACATCATTGTAAATGTTATGAGTGCAATATAAACTTAATATAAAGTAAGGAAGCAAAATTAAACAGTGTAAATACACAACAAAATAGATCATGCATGTTACGCAATTGCACGAAAGTAATGGGTCTACTATTCAAAAAAGTCTAGTTTTATTCCACAAACATGTTTTTACAAGATTAATAGTAGGTTAATGGCGGCTTGTTATATCTCCTACAGCTGTGTGCGAACAGTATGTAATTTAATTAGATTACGCTGAGGCAGGATATTGTTCCAAGGTAACACAGAATTTGTTTACTAACTAATCTATGTGTAGTACTTGTTATGTAACGTAATAAACATCAACACACACACACGCACACACACACACACACACAGCACGTTAACAAACAACACCAATATCGAGTAGATGCGTATGAACATGTGGACGCTGGGCTTGAAGTTCAGTACCAAGTCCTCTTCGACAGGTAGTGTTTATGAAGGGATATCTGCGTCTACTCTTTCCTGTCTTTTTTCATTCTCTTCTAAAATTATGCCATAAATTTATAATTTCATACTTCCAAATTACTATATTTTTCTTTAAAAAATAGTTGTAACTGCTCTAAGTAAATAAAAGAAACACCAAAAGAACTCTGCGCAGCCTCACCTCCACGTGGTGCTGCGTGGGCAACAATATCTATGGCCACAACTGCGTAGCACAATTTTTTCACGGTAGTGGCCATGGGTACTCGCTAAGAAGTCTGTGTGGAGCACTACAGGCTGTGTAAAGTAATACACTGAAGCGCCAAAGAAACTGGTATAGGCATGCTTATTCAAATACAGAGACATGTAAAAAGGATATGGTGCTGAGGTCGGCAAGCCTCTATACGACAACAAGTGTCTGGCGCAAACCTTTGATCGCTTACTGCTGCTACAACGGCAGGTTATCAAGATTTAAGTGGGTTTGAACGTGGTGTGACAGTCGCTGGACGAGCGATGGGACATAGCATCTCCAAGGTAGCGATGAAGTGGGGATTTTCCTGTACGACCATTTCACCAGTGTACCGTGAATATAAGAAATCCGCTAAAACAGCAAATCTCCGATATCGCTGCGGCCGGAAAAAGATCCTGCAAGAACGAGACCAACGACGACTGAAGAGAATCGTTCATCGTGACAGAAGTGCAACCCTTCCGCTAACTGCTGCACATTTCAATGCTGGGCCATCAACAAGTGTAGCGTGAGAACCATTCAACGAAACATCATCGTGTACCCTTGATGGCTGCATGACACAAAGCTTTGCGCCTCGCCTGGGCCTGTCAACAACGACATTGGACTGTTGATGACTGGATGGTCGGATGAGTCTCGTTTCAAATTGTATCGAGCGGATGGACGTGTACGGGTATGGAGACAACCTGATGAATCCATGGACGCTGCATGTCAGCAGGGGACTGTTCAAGCTGATGGAGGCTCTGTAATGGTGTGAGGCGTGTGCAGTTGGAGTGATGTGGGACACCTGCTTACGTCTAGGCACGACTCTGAAAGGTGACAAGTACGTAAGGATTCTGTCTGATCACCTGCATCCTTTCATGTTCGTTGTGCATTCCGACGGACTTGGGTAATTCCAGCAGGACAATGCGACGCCCCACACGTCCAGAACTGCTACAGAGTGGTTCCAGGAACACTATTCTGAGTTTAAACACTTCCGGTGGCCTCCAAACTCCCCAGACATGAACATTATTGAGCATATCTGGGATGCCTTGCAACCTATTGTTCAGAAGAGATCTCCACCCCCTCGTACTCTTGCAGATTTATGGACAGCCCTGCAGGATTCATGGTGTCAGTTCCCTCCAGCACTACTTCAGACATTAGTCGAGTCCATGCCACGTCGTGTTTTTCTGCACCTCTGCGTGCCCGTGGGGGCTCCACACGATATTAGGCAGACGTACCAGTTTCTTTGGTTCTTCAGCGTAAATGGCAGGCTCTAGTAGTCATAATGGTACTTGGGAAAAATATTCAGCTTGTGGAATTAGTTTATGGTGAACCACTGCGTCTTCCCAGGAAATTTCTTGAGGCTAACTCAGTACCGTTACCAACTCAAAATCAACGAAATCCCTTTAACGATTAAGAGACCGGCCGCCTGCATTGACCCCAGTACTGCCTCCAGACAAGGTTCGTTAACCACTTACATGTCCTGAAAAATGGAAAGCTGCATGCTTGTGATGGTTCGAGCAGTGTTAAGACACCGTTGCACTTGCTGTATACTGGCCCGTACCGTGTCCTACGATGAAAACGCAGACTTTAGACATTGTGGTACATGGCAAGCCTACCACTGTTATCGTTAACTTTGTCAAACCTGCATACGTGTTCAAAGAAGTGCCACTGCAGCACTGATACTACAGCAACCTTCAGTACCGGTGCCACAATCCCTACTACAGAAAGAACAATCAACCACCGTCGACCGACGACAAGAGCGCACAATCCTTCTGGCCAAAAGCTGCATTTCCCGGCGCAATTCTGTGACGGCGTTCCGCTTCCGTTATGGGGATGATACAGCACCTACTACAAAGTTCGCGCCAACCGGCCATGTAATTGTTTTTAAGTTGTGCGGTGTTATGTGTACAGTCTACGATAGCAAACGAGTCACAGCTGGCAAACTGCTTCTGCGCAAACTGCCAGGGGCGCAGTGTTTCATCATGTGATTTTAATTTATCGTGTATTTTTTACTGTTGGATATGTGAATTTTTATATGATTTTGTATGTTTTATGTTTTTATTTTCCATGATTACTTTTATCACTCCAGGATACAGTGTCAACGACTGGTTTTATGACTGCCTTCTTCCTTAGTTATGCTCATGTTCAGAACGTACCATCTGTGAGTTAAACGTTCGGATTCGTACTTGAAGTAGGGAATAACCGCTTGTCCAATCTGTTCAGCAGACGCTGTTACCGCAACAAAGGATTTTATTCCGTTGAAACCATAAGATTGTTCTGTTCACGATAAGCCAAGGTCGGTTAGCCCAAATTGTACTAATTCCGACAGCAGCTACAGATGCTTGTTGTGTGTTATGTGATGTTCCAGTCATGTGTAATGCATTGCAGTCATCGTGGCCCAATTGCTATACGAATTCTGAAGATGCCTCAGAAAGGTGAAAAACGTCAATAAAACTTATGCTGTTTTTGCAACTCAGATTGTATTTTGCTCCTGAAAATGTATCACACTTGCTGCACCATGACCACCAAGTGGAAGGATTTTATAACTTTTATTTATTGTTTGGTTTTGCACAATTTGTCTGTTGTAACATCACAATGTTATGTTCCACAACTAGTTTTATTGTTAGTAGATAATATACATCAAGTGAAAATTTGTGTTTTCTGTTTGGTATTATGTATTTTGCAACGTTATATTTTCCATTGCTTTTTGTTGTAATAACTTTGTTTATTTTTGTGCAATATACATGCTATCAGTATTCTTACATATTAAATATTTTCAGTTCGTAACATTTTATTTTTGTTTTTGAAGTCAACTGAAATATATTTTTTTTATTTCGTAGTTTTTGTTGTGTACATAGTTCCGCGTAGTCAGCGCGTACACAACTTTCCCACTAGAGCGCGCCCCGCTAAGCACAACAACGCAGGCGCAGCGCTCGTCCGCCTCCGTACTACGAGATGGCGCTGCCATAAAGTCGGACCAAATTCTTCTTCCGCCGATCCGCGTATTAATATTTAACGCAGCCAATGAGATTGCTACTAACGTAGAACCTTTTCTCGTCGCGGATCACACTCGCGCAGTGATACCTGAACGCTCGACGTATTATAACGAGTCTGCATTAGTCTGCGCCTAATAAGATTATCATATTCCTGTACATAGCCATGAAGAGAAATGTATAGACACTCTGTCAAGTATCAGAGATATGTAAGAATAAGATTAACGTACCAAGACACAAAAGAACTTCAGATTGTCAATTGTAAACAGCATCCAGAATCAAGTTACGTAATATCTATGTTTTTTATCATTTTAATAAATATGTGTGAAAATTAATCAAGTTCTGTTTAAAGTTGGTCACCGTCAATCTGCTACTCTAAGCGTGCAAGTGGCATTTCTATCGTCTGACCTAACGGTAGAAGATAAACACGCCACGATAAGACCACGAGACATTTTGCTGACACTCGCGTACTTCGTTAGAGCGACAAGTCAAATAATCTGATGGTGTGTGTAGCGAAGGTCTTACAGTACGCACACCACAGTTTTTATTATATTTGTAATTATCGCAATGAAAATGAAAGAAGAAAACCCTCAAACAATGAAATAGCTGTTTTAGTTTTACTGTGCATGGAAATGGTCATGTCAACAAAGTACACTTATTCGTTTTTATTACATTCTAAGGACATCACAGATTGGCTTGTCTGCTTTTGGTTGGCTCTGAGCACTATGGGACTTAACATCTGTGGTCATCAGTCCTCTAGAACTTAGAACTACTTAAACCTAACTAACCTAAGGACATCACACACATCCATGCCCGAGGCAGGATTCGAATCTGCGACCGTAGCGGTCAGGCGGTTCCAGACTGAAGCGCCTAGAACCGCACAGTCACACCGGCCGGCTGTCTGCTTTTGGCTTGTAGTCACATCCAAGGGCAATACGCTCCCTTTTGAAGGCGCCTCTGTCGAGTAATCTTCTGTCGACGTGTGCACCCGCAAGCTCTCGTCCTAACTGTAGCAGAAGCTGCTGCCTCTTCTGATTAGAAGACAGGCTTTGTGGTGATGATACAACCGTATAACCATAGCAGCGACGCCAGAAACGTCAGTCATATTGTAGAATATTAGGTTAATCCATGGTGACAACACCTGCCTATGCTACTGTAACAGTCTATTACTTCTGTTTTCTTTGCACATGTCAGCTGCAACATTGCGGTCCTTATCGACCCGAGGTGTGGCGCCATATACCGCTCCCTTCTAGAGCCTGTGTATAGGGAGAATCACTCATGCGTGCACAGTGACAGATGGTCCGAAGCGGGATCAGTCGAATACGTAGTTCTAATTTTCATCTGCTAGAGGACAGTAGTGGAAAGGACTAAACAGAAAGAATTATAATGTAGTTAAGAATTTTGAACATCAGAGTCCATTAGTGCTCTGAGACATTCAAGAAACAGGCCAAGAGAATCTTTTTGTGAATTGTCCTGTTTATTTCTAGAGGGCTTTTTTGTTTATTTATGTTTATACAGTTTCGCATATGCTTTTAGTAGTGTGAATGATGCGTTAATGTGGTCTAAAGCAAATATGTAGATCATTGTTCTGCTGATGAACGCTGTACCAACTAGTGTGAGGAAGTTTTAAGACGGTGTGAATGCAGACGGCGGGGAATTATGTATCATAATATGATAAGTAGGTTAGTGGTAAAATGAAAGCTAATTATAGTGCAAATGAAAATAGTTAATAACGTAAAGTATAAACAAAATATCAGAATGCTAAATATTTATTTCGGGAAAAGTACAGTTCGAAAGTGTGCTATTTGATGATTGGCTAGTCATGAAAAGCGGGGCCTAGCGCGGGAGAATGTTTTTTCTATTGGCCTTAAAGAAAACTGACCAATCAGAACGTTCTTCGCACGTCTTTACTCTAGGAGATACAGAATGCTTACAGCAGTCTAGGAGTCGGAGCCCAG
This sequence comes from Schistocerca serialis cubense, assembly GCF_023864345.2. Lineage (NCBI taxonomy): Eukaryota > Metazoa > Arthropoda > Insecta > Orthoptera > Acrididae > Schistocerca > Schistocerca serialis. The sequence continues at coordinate 930,189,474 of NC_064639.1, forward strand.
CCGTTCAACGGTACGGTCGTGTGTAGTATGAGCTCCGAAGGAAGTTATAATTTGCCGGTTTTAGTTGTGCTCCATGTTTCAAACACGTTTTAAGCGTTTTAAAGTGAAGGCATATTTATTCCTGTGTGTTTTTTAGAAAGTACGGATTTTTAAAGTAATTTTGTGTATGAGAAAAACAGTAATTCCGCTTGGCATATTGAACAGATCGGTGACTAAAAACTTGAGTGCATTAGACACCGATAAACTTAATAGTATGGCGAACATTTTCATTCAAGAACAATCCGTGCTTAGTAGCTGTTTAGATTTCGGGAAATACGTAACCATAAACTTGCTAACGTGAATGAAAGGGTTTGTGCATGACTGTTAAGATTAGCATGGGCCTGGCAGTGAACGTGTTCAAATGGTTCAAATGGCTCTGAGCACTATGGGACTTAACATCTGTGGTCATCAGTCCCCTAGAACTTAGAACTACTTAAACCTAACTAACCTAAAGACATCACACACATCCATGCCCGAGGCAGGATTCGAACCTGCGACCGTAGCGGTCACGCGGTTCCAGTCTGAAGCGCCTAGAACCGCACGTCCTGACCGGCCGGCGAACGTGTACATCTCAGGGTTCAGAATATACCGGAGTTTTGTCAGTATTTCCACCTTTCATTCAAAATTAATACATTTTCCCGATTCTTAGAATAGTTACGTTGTATGCAGCCTGGTGCGAGTTCCAGTACGGTAGGTTTTTGCTCGGCTTTCCTAACGACGATACGCTGCAACGAGTTCACAGGTAGGTGTAGGGAACGGACGAAAGTAAACGCGCCGCCGCAGCCCCATTTTGTCATGTCAAAGCCTGAATTGGGTATTGAAGGTAGCCTTGAAGTGTTTCTAAATGTAGTTAATTTATCATGAATCCTACGATCTGGCCTAATTTCTCTATTGTCAGATCTGAAGAAATGTGTGGTAACTTGAAATATTTTTAGGTGCACTGTTGCCCTGAAAATAGGCCTAACATTTTCCTCATTCCACTGTTCACCAAAGTCCTCCTGCCATGATCTGTAACTAATGCAGGCCAGTAATTCTTCCCCATCTATTTCCTTCTATACCTTAGGTGCACTGTTAGGGAAATCTTCATTCCACTTGTTGTACACTCACCTATCCTCTGTTAGCTTCCAATACTATGACAGATATAATGCCTGGGGTAAATTGGCACTTTAGGGCTTCTTTTATTGAAATAGAGGGTGTTGCTTTAGGACCACGTTTATCTCAGATTATATTACAGGATGAAATCCGACACTGAGCGCTCTTTGCATCCAGTTATTCAATTTTTCCAGCGAAATAATATTTCTTAGTGTTGTAATCATTTACTATTGCACCATAATTATTATGAATGACGTCATAGTCATTATCTACCTTTTTCTATTCCCTTATGTCACTGCTTTCATCCTCTCTTCTATCTCAGGGCAAGTATTTACATCATTCAGGTGAAAAATGTATCTCACTGTCGGCATCAGAATTGGCTCTGGGCACTATGGTACTTAACATCTGAGGTCATCAGTCCCCTAGAACTTAGAACTAGTTAAATCTAACGAACCTAAGGACATCACACACATTCATGCCCGAGGCAGGATTCGAACCTGCGACCGTACCGGTCACGCGGTTCCAGACTGAAGCGCCTAGAACCGCTCGGCCCCACCACCGACGGCATCAGAATTACCCCACATCTATAGAAGAATCTTATCAACCTGTTCCAACAACAATAGTTTTTCCTACACCTACAAACTTCATAATTTTTGACTTACTTAAGTTACAATGAAAAATTGTAAGATTTGAATGCAAATACTGAGGTTACCTAGTAATATATGACATCATTTATTTTCCTCACATCAACAATGCTGTCTGAAATACACCAAATATGAAATCTTCATTGTTAGTAAGTTTTGCCACTTTCAGCCATTTGCTAACAACACTGAATCAGCTATACTAGCTAGGGATTTTGAAGATCCCAAGTGTCCACTTTTGTTCATTCTTAAACTAAGGTGTCATAAACTAATGTTGTTGTTATTGTGGTCATCAGTCCGAAGACAAGTTTGATGCAGCTCTCCAAGCTAGTCTGTCCAATGCAAGCCTCTTCAATTCTGAATAACTACTGCAATTGACATCCCTCCGAATCTGCTTAGTGTATTCATTTCTTGCTCCCCCTTTACGATTTTTAATCCCATGTTTCCTTCCTGTATTAACCGGTGATACCTAGATGTCTCAGAATGTGTCCTGTCAACCAATAACTTCATCTAGTCAGGCTGTACCACAGATTTCTTTTCTCCCCATTTCTATTCAGTACCTCCTCTTTAGTTACATGATCGACACATCTGACCTTCAGTATTCGTCCGTTGCACCACATTTCAGAAGCTTCTATTCCCATCTTGTCTAAACTGTTTACTGCTCATGTTTCACTTCCACACATGGCAAAACTCGAGACAAACGCCTTTTTGTAAAGACTTCCTAACACTTAAATTTCTTTCTTTGCCATTGTCAGTCTACATTTTATATCCTCTTCACTTCGGCCATCATCAGTTATTTTGCTGCTCAAATAGCAAAACTCATCTACAGCTTTAAGTGTCTCTTTTCCTAATTAATACCCTCGGTATCAACTTATTTAATTAGACTGCATTCCATTATCTTTGTTTCGGTTTTGTTGATGTTCATCTTATATCCTCCTTTCAAGACCCTGGCCATCCCATTCAACTGCTCTTCCAAGTCCTGCCTTTGACGGAATTACAATGTCATCAGCAAACCTCAAAGTTTTTATTTCTTCTCCCTGGAATTTAATTCCTACTCCAAATATTTCTTTGGTTTTCTTTACTGCTTGCTCAATATACAATTTGAATAACATTAGGGATAGGCTACAACTCTGTCTGATTCCCTTCTCAACCACTGACCGCGCGAGGTGGCGCAGTGGTTAGCAGACTGGACTCGCATTCGGGAGGATGACAGTTCAAACCCGCGTCCAGCCATCCTGAATTAGGTTTTCCGTGATTTCCCTAAATCGCTTCTGGCAAATTCCGTGATGGTTCCTTTGAGAGGGCACGGCCGACTTCATTTCTCATCATTCCCTAATCCGATGGGACCGATTATAACACTACTTGTATATGGTTCATCTACTTTTTTTACAGTTTTTTCCTTTAAAATTTTCGCACATTGGTACCATATTTCCTGTGTATGTAAAGCAAAGTGCCCTATACTAGGAGATGTAGTCCTTTGCATTGTATGCGAGTAATGTATGTAAAATACTATGTAAAATTGTTTATTACGTTAAATAATTTTCTGATGACATTTGCATTTAAAATATTTGTCTGTATAAACTGTTCATGTTGATGTAAATTTGACAATTGTAAGAAAAGGCCACGCTTATGAATAAAGTAAGAAATAGGTGTTATGTAAAAGCCAGTGTGCTTTTGTTGGAAATGAAAGTGGCTCTGGGGAGTGGAAAAGGTGGAAAGGACGAATTGGCGCGCTATCTAGAGCAGAGACAGGAAGTGAGTTACACAGTCTGTAGGCAGCAATGATTGAGGCAACACCCTTGTGGAGCTGGAGAAGCTTTGCCAACAAATTTGCACGAAAATGCCTCGGATGAAGACTTCGAGCGGCTTATGGCAGAGCTGTGATTTGTTGGGCTACTGTATGTAAAACTGAACGACGCCAAGAAGTGAAATTGAACCCATACAGTAAGATACATGCAGCCCGTACTGTGGGTAGAATTGCATAGTCTCATTTATTTGAGCATTAGACACAACACACGGTCAAATCCTGTAAAAAGGGTAACTCTCTTGATTAGCTTTTCCTATTAACAGGACTATCCTCCCATAGTGTACTTTATTTGCAAACTAAGCTAAATTTTAGTAAGAGGGTTATACGTGGCAACATAGAGACAGGGGTTCTGTTATTTAGGTAAAAGGATACTAAATAACAATAGTAGTGGTAGGGTTATACGAGGGCTATTCGGAAAGTAAGGAACGATAGGTCGCGAAATGGAAACCACAGTGAAGATCAAAACTGCTTTATTTGCAATAGTTAGCTACAACTTCCAGATACTTATCTCTATAGTCGCCAATCCGACTTAGACGTCTGTCGTCGCGTTGTACCAACTTTCCAATACCCTCGTTATAGAAGGCAGCCGCCAGTGCTTTCCGCCAATTCTCTATGCTGGCCGACAGCTCGTTGTCTGTGCCAAAATGTTGTCTTCATGGCCAGCGTTCATGTGAGCAGAGATGAAACTCAGAGGGAGACAATTACGGACTGTATTGTGGGTAATCAAACATTTCCAATTGAAAACGATGCTGGAGCATCTTCATTGCCCCTGCAGAATGCAGCTGAGAATTCTCTTGAAGAAGAAACCCACGACAGTTATGTAATGTTGACTGAATAGCTTCAGGCAAAATTTCTCACTAGGCCCTTGTACTTGGCGGGAGACACTATTGTTCTAGGTATCTTTATGTTCTCCCTAAACTTAAAAGAACTAAAAAGAACGACGCAACGCAATCGACGGGCACGCTAGAGACACTGCCCAACATACCTGTGCAAAACTTCATTGGATTTTCACTGCGGTTTCCATTTCGCGACCGATCGTTCCTTACTTTCCGAATAACCTTCGTGAGTTTGGCATTTATGACCTCTGAAGTGCTGTCTTGTCTTTTGAAATATGTACTAAATCACCTACATTCAATTTCTGTTTGTGCGGATCTAACATTTTAATACGATTGTTTACTGTAACTTTAAGTCTATTATCACAAACATCGATTGGTCTCATTTTTGTTGTGCGATGTTTGATTCGTTTATATTGTGCAATTATTTGCGGGAGGATATCGATCCTTTTGTGTGAGACACGAAGATTGAATCGCATCCACATTTGTGTTTTCGCTATTCCGTTTAGACGTTGCACGATACTTGTCTTCAGGTGTGTGAACGTTGAGCGATGTATTCCATACAGCACCATCACAGTCTTGAGATATCTACTGCAGAACTCACCGCCGTGATATGTTTGAAGGTTGTCTGGGGCTTCGATTCACTGGACAGCTGGTAGCCTCTTGAAACTCGGTTGATTCCTTCCGGTACTTTCATACGATTCTTCAAAACCCGCCTTCTTCGACGCTCGACATTCAGTATCTGTCAGTACATGACGTCTGGCTGGTTTTGGTTTTAGCTGTGGTTGTTTTTTCGCGTTTCCAGTTCACAGTTACATCACCAACGGTCGACTTGGACAGCTTTAGAAGCGCCTTTCTGCTGCTATTGCTTCTCAGTACCCCCTGCTTCTTTTTATAGTGGCGGGTCTGCCTCTCGTGACATCTACTGGTCAATTCCTCACTATACAGGGATGTCTGGATTGCTTTGATCAGATAGTGTGTAAGGAGAAGGAAGACACTTCGCCTTGTACTAATAATAATTTCAAAAATAGCCTTATTCATAATCTGAAACCAGTACATTCTCCCTTACAGAACTCAGGTGTCTATAAAATCAGCTGTGATACATGTCCAGCCTATTACAAAGGGCAGACAGGGCGAGCAATTGCTGTTAGATTTACAGAACATTTCTGAGGAGAGAAAGGTGCAAATATATACAACTAGTACTGTACTGATCATTTATTAATTACAGACTACAAGGGCAAAGAAATTCATGACGTGAATACCCCACACAAAAAAAGAAAGGCGTCAGACTTAATATCATTGAAGAATTAGGTATTTTCAAATACCTTTCTCCTAGTGACGGTTTCATTCTGAACGAACAGTTGCAGCTACGTAATAAAAATTACTTAGAAATGGCTAATACTGAATCCCATTTTTCTTCAGAGCAGACTCTACAATATCGTCTTCCTCCAGCTTTTTTATTTATTACATTGTAATGTATAAAATATTTGCTCTTGCATTGTCCTGTATAAATTTTTATTTTGCATAGTACTGGATGTTGACTTGCGACATGAACGCTTATATTCTGTTTAAAATACCTTTGTTGATGTAAGCAGCAGATTTCTTGGATTGTTGGTAGATGGTGTGACTTGTTTTGTGCTCACGTTGTGACGACTTCGGCTTGCGATCCTTTTAGTCTAATGCCACTTCCAGTCTCCCAGTGCCTTACAGCCCTTAGCGGCGTACAGTGTGCTACGTCACGAACTATACTAAATATCCACGGGTGTACTGCCGGTCTACAGTGTCCAACGGGCACAATATTTCGGCGACGTGTATGATATCCGAAATATTGTGCCCGTTGGACACTGTAGACCGGCAGTACACCCGTGGATATTTTGATTATCAAATACGCCGGGAGAAACTCAAGGATCACAACTTCGCCCAATGATCGGAATGAAACTCATCGAAACGTCGCACCATAGTGTAGAATGTATAATAATTACGCACAAAAATTATGTGTTATTTGTGGTTGTTCAAAGCAGAAAAATACGTAAAGACTTATTATAGGTTAAGTGAACATTTTGCAGACACTGACACGTTAAGTCACAGTCGAATAAGGAAAGCCGACACGTATGTGACATTGGTCATGTTTCTGCCCAGCATGAGAAGGCCGATGATCAGCGGAGTTTACGCAGCAGCAGTCAGCACTTCGAGAGATCAATGACCGAGCAGATGGGCAATGCTTCCAAGGAAAACAACGACCAGCGCTGTTCGCTCGTCAGTGGTCAACGCTCCAGGAACTGTCGGCATACTGAACTCACGTGCGTGACGTATCTGGCGATGGAAAGGTGGGAGACAGGGCAATGTTCGACCACGCCAGCATAGAGGTAAAACAGTGGAAAGCCGGCACGTGTGTCGACATTGGTCACGTTTCTGGCCAACGTGAGAAGCATAGATCAACGACCGAAGAGTCAGTCGCCGCCATAGAAACTTCGCGACGTTGGCAAAACCACCGAATAAATACCTACGAAAAACCGGCTTGAGATAGTCCTTTGAAGATGTCCTTCGAGGGGAGAAAGAAGACATGACGAAACGTCACTTGGACGGACGGACCGATGGTTAGTCAGTGGACGTCTTACTTTGTAAGTAGGCTGTTTATGTTTTCTCTATGTAAGTACGCTGTTTAGGTTTTTTATTGGTAACGCCACCTCTGTATGAAAATCACTGGCTGTGCTGTGTGCAGTCTGTGGCTAGTTTGCATTGTTGTCTGCCATTGTAGTGTTGGGCAGCGGCAGCTGGATGTGAACAGCGCGTAGCGTTGCGCAGTTAGAGATGAGCCGCCAGCAGTGGTGGATGTGGGGAGAGAACTGGCGCAGTTTTGAAATTTGTAAGACTGGATGTCATGAACTGCTATATATATATTATGACTTTTGATGACTATTAAGGTAAATACATTGTTTGTGCTCTATTAATATCTTTCATTTGCCAACTATCCCTATCAGTAGTTAGTGCCTTCCATAGTTTGAATCTTTTATTTAGCTGGCAGTAGTGGCGCTCGCTGTATTGCAGTAGCTTGAGCAGCGAAGATTTTTGTGAGGTAAGTGATTTGTGAAAGGTATAGTTTAATGTTAGTCAGGGCCATTCTTTTGTAGGGAATTTTGAAAGTCAGATTGCGTTGCGCTAACAAAATATTGTGTGTCAGTTTAAGCACAGTCATGTATAATTGTTCAAAGGGGACGTTTCAACTTCACTACAACAATTTAGCCGCCACGCTGCTTGGCTGATATCGGTACCGCGTCAATAGCTCAAGGCAGAGGATGCCATCCCTGATGTTACCAGAAAGAAGCCCATGTGGTACTTACCTAGGTGGCTGGTGAGGACGAAGGGGCTGCGGCCTTACCAAATGGGTCATATGTGAACCGTCCTCTTTTAGAATACTGCTGCGCGGTGTGGGATCCCTACCAGGTAGGACTGACGGAGTACTTCGAAAAAGTTCAAAGAAAGGCAGCACGTTTTGTACTATCGCGAAATATGGGAGAGAGTGTCACATAAATGATACAGGATCTGGGCTGGAAATCGTTAAAAGAAAGGCGTTTTTCGTTGCGACGGAATCTTCTCACGAAATTCCAACCACCAACTTTCTCCTCCGAATGCGAAAATATTTTGTTGACACCGATCTACATAGTGCGGAACGATCACCACGATAAAATAATGGAAATCAGAGCTCGTACGGAAAGATATAGGTGTTCATTCTTTCCGCGAGCTATACGAGATTGGAATAATAGAGAATTGTGAAGGTGGCTCGATGAACCCTCTGCCAGGAACTTAAATGTGATTTGCAGAGTATCCATGTAGATGTAGATGTAGAAGTTGATGAACTCCGCCAGAAGACGCCGAACCTGAGGGTCGCTAATTCGATTCCGGGATGGTGCACTCCGCGTCACGCCGTAGCTGCTTGTTAATAACGCAACGAGCGTATTCACAAGGAGATGACCGCGCCGCCGCCGCAGTGAGTCACGGGTACGGTGTTGAATGGAAGAATACCCCGCCGGCGCACCGCTGCAACACGAGGCGTCGCCGTACCAGAAGTCACTGGAATCTGCACGCTACGACTCCACCGCTCCGCTGCTGCGAGAAATTGAGTGAGTTAAAACCTGTTGTATTTGTCTGTTTGTTTAAAGGGTCCTATGTCTCAGTAAATGACTGTTAGTGGAACCAACAGTGTTTCACTCACAGAAACATCGTTCTTGTGCAACGCAGCTAGCTCTTTATTCGCACGAAGTAATGGCCGCTATCGACAGGGGACCTCAAGTTGATTCCGTATTTCTAGATTTCCGGAAAGCTTTTGACACCGTTCCTCACAAGCGACTTCTAATAAAGCTGCGGGCCTATGGGATATCGTCCCAGTTGTGCGACTGGATTCGTGATTTCCTGTCAGGAAGGTCGCAGTTCGTAGTAATTGACGGCAAATCATCGAGTAAAACTGAAGTGATGTCAGGTGTTCCCCAGGGAAGCGTCCTGGGACCTCTGCTGTTCCTGATCTATATAAATGACCTGGGTGACAATCTGAGCAGTTCTCTTAGGTTGTTCGCAGATGATGCTGCAATTTACCGTCTAGTAAGGTCATCCGAAGACCAGTATCAGTTGCAAAGCGATTTAGAAAAGATTGCTGTATGGTGTGACAGGTGACAGTTGACGCTAAATAACGAAAAGTGTGAGGCGATCCACATGAGTTCCAAAAGAAATCCCTTGGAATTCGATTACTCGATAAATAGTACAATTCTCAAGGCTGTCAATTCAACTGAGTACCTGGGTGTTAAAATTACGAACAACTTCAGTTGGAAAGACCACATAGATAATATTGTGGGGAAGGCGAGCCAAATGTTACGTTTCATTGGCAGGATACTTAGAAGATGCAACAAGTCCACTAAAGAGACAGCTTACATTACACTCGTACGTCCTCGGTTACAATATTGCTGCGCGTTGTGGGATCCTTACCAGGTGGGATTGACGGAGGACATCGAACGGGAGCAAAAAAGGGCAGCTCGTTTTGCATTGTCACGTAATAGGGGAGAGAGTGTGGCAGATATGATACGCGAGTTGGGATGGAAGTCATTAAAGCAAAGACGTTTTTCGTCGCGGCGAGATCTATTTACGAAATTTCAGTCACAAACGTTTTCTTCCGAATGCGAAAATATTTTGTTGTAGCAATGATCATCAAAATAAAATAAGAGAAATCAGAGCTCGAACAGAAAGATTTAGGTGTTCGTTTTTCCCGCGCGCTGTTCGGGAGTGGAATGGTAGAGAGATAGTATGATTGTGGTTCGATGAACCCTCTGCCAAGCACTTAAATGTGAATTGCAGAGTAATCATGTAGATGTAGACCTCTCCCTCCGAGCCAAGGAGAGAGCCCACACCACCGCCCACAAAGTGTCGTTTCCCCTCCCGCCATCCCTGACAAAATAATGACCTTTGTCCTCCTCTGTCACTGACGCTCAATATCTCGTATCACTAAACCCCGGCCCGCTGCAACATTGACGAACTCAGCTGGCTTGAAATACGAGAGCTTTATATTATTTCAACTCGCCGAGAAATACAACGACGTGATGTATTAATATTCTTGCCAAATCACCACGTTTATTTGCCTCAGTTAACACCCATTCAAATATTTTAAGGTCACAACCGCCACCTCACAGTACATGCGACTCTTACTTCTCGTTCTGGTGAATAACACTGGCCAGGAAAGGACGGTACAGGTAACAGTCGTTGTGAGGGACGCGAAGACCGCGCTGGCTCTACGGGTAGCGGCAGCGGCCGCAGGCTCTAGAAGCCGAACTCGTCGGACGCCTGCTCGGCCTCGAGCATTGCGCGGATGCGGTCGGCGCGCTGCTGGCGCCGCAGCTGAATCTCGGCGCACAGCAGGTCCAACCAGCTGGAGGTGTCCGCCTCCTGGAGCTCCACCTCGCGCGCGGGCGGCGTGGGCGGTTGCTCGGCCACCAGGAACGGCGGCGCGAACACCGGCAGCGGCATCTCGCGCTCCCCGGGCAGCACGCAGCTGCCGTCGAGCGAGCGCAGCTGTGGCACCAGCGACAGCACGCGACCCCTGCAGAGCACCGGAGGCGTGAGCAGTCGAGAGCGCCGAGCCAGAGAAAGCCGACCGCAGTACGCCTGCGGCCGAGGCGGAGCAACTGGACGGTTGCAGTCCGGCGGGGCTTGCCACTCTGTTTACAGTGCCTTGGCTATGGCAGATAGACAGTCGATTATGACAACCCAGCCTTCAGACATGGCATGATCAGCCATGCCAAGGGTAGGGGACGATGGTGGGCCAGCCCCGCAGCTGGTAATCCCGCGCCCTCCACGACAACGATCTAGATCAGAAACAAGGCAGGATAGCGCGGGAAGAATTGTTGACTTACCCTCCACCTCCGACCATCATCGCAACACCGAAAAACGACCCATCAGCGAGGAGGACAGACGTCAGACGGATCTGCGTGCGGAATGTTGACTTCGGTTCAAAAAGGGAGTGACAGTTCATCTGAAGAGGAAGGTACACCACTGCAGAACTATGCATCCGATTCTGGCGATTCAGACGGAGATGGACAATGCCAAAACAATGAAGGCGCCACCGATGGTTTCCAACTAGTGGACTGACAGCGCGCAAGCAGGAAGCGGAAAATCTCACAGGAGGCGGATGGCGCTTCGAAAAACACATTCCTGTCCCGGCTGCCAACAGATTCTCCCCTCTGCAACCTGGGAGCGAACAAATGGGTGTGACATCGCCGCCAGATGCGGCGGGAACGACTTCTGCCATCGCACCAGCACAAATTGAACCGACAGAGTAGTCACCGGCGAAGATTCCGCCAATAACAGTACAATATAGAAGAGGCTACCTAACTCTCAATGCCCAAATCAAGAAGAACGTGAAAGGACCAATCAAAGCCATCTATAGAGGAAACATAGTCAAATACCACTTGGATACATTAGAAGACCAGAGGCTGGGCTTGCGCTTTTTCCAAGCAGCAAAAACCCTGTTTTTCGCCCACCAACTACTAACAGACTGGACACAAAAAATGGTGGTGCAATACTTTCCAGCTGAGATGACAGGAAAAGTAGTGGAGAAAGAACTACATGCCATCGGCTTCCTGCAGACCCCAGTCCACCCATTCAAGATCAGGGACGAAAAGATGAACAAGCTGATCCTCCAACCGGTGTACTATGTCACCCTGCCGGCTGGACCAGCCAGTTAGTCAATTTATGGTGTGCAATATCTGTTGAATATGGAAGTCCAAATCGAGACTTCCTGCTGGAAAGACGACCCACACAAATTCAAGCGTTGCCAACATACTTCCACACGGAAAATTATTATTCTCTGCCCCCACGGTGCGTCAAATGCACCAGTAACCATGTGTCAAAGGCCTCTCAGAAACCTCAGACCCAGAAAGCGATATGTGTCAACTGCAAAGGCGAACACCCTGTCACCTGTAGGGGGTGTCAAATTTCCCAAGAAGCTCTACACCCCTACACAGCACAAGGAGAAGTAGCACGCCCCAGACAACAATAACCGACCGCCACTCTAACACCACTAAAGGCCAGCGACCCAACCACTTTTCCATCATTACCAACACAGGAGTCTGACACCACCGCCCAACACCCCTGTGCATGGACGACGCGCCAGCGGCAACCCACCCCACAACTATCGAAGCAGTCAGCATTCAGTTTTTCAGAGATTAAAAATAGGATTTCAAGCGTCACTGACTTTCTTGGAGCGTTACGTCGGCAAAACTCTTCAAATAAAGGATGCATCAAAACGTTCAAATGTGTGTGAATTCCAATGAGACCTAACTGCTGAGGTCATCGGTCCGTAGACTTACACACTACTTAAACTAAATTATGCTAAGAACAACACACACACCCATGCCCGAGTCATGACTCGAACCTCCGGCGGGAGGGCCGCGCAGTCCGTGACATGAAGCCTCAAACTGCGCGGCCACTCCGCGCGCCGAAACGATGCATCAATTCAGCAGTGCAGTAGACACCGTGTCAACAATCTCCTCATCTCATTCAGCGGAGCCATGAAACTTCTTGCTCCAACAAATGGCCCATAGACCAACTTGAAATGACGACCTCACATTCTATGTTTACAAGAACAATGGGGTTTATGATAGTCAGAGTTAAAGGAATTTCTACATTTCCACGTCGACTCCTTTTCCTGACAGAGATACACCTCCAATCAACATATACCTTCAAAATCGGCGACATTGTTGGATACAAAACGGAACACGCCAATGGCTGGGTTGATGGCGTAGCCATCTTCGTAAAAAGGACAAACACTCATTCCCATGTAGTGTTACCACTGTTTCAGTTTTAGTCACTGGAGGTATTGGTTATTACCATCTGAGCCTATCGCGGACCCATCACGTTTATTGCTGCCTATCTTTGCCCTGCAATACGATTTGTCAAAGGAGATTTCATAACTCTGTTTGATCAGCACAATAAAATCCTTCTTTGCGGAGATATCAAGGCACACAGCACGCAAATCAAAGAGGAAACAAGCTATATGTGCTTGAAGAATGGCTGGAGACGATCACTTACATACCGGAAAATCCGACGCACATGCCTGTCAATCGTCAACATTTTCCAGACGTACTGGTCATTGCGATCTTAAAGAATCTTTGAGTGGACCTACACCTCCAGGCGATTAACGATCTTGCTACGGACCACCACCCAGTCATTGGCAACTTCTTGGCAGCTCTGGAACATATATGGTCACAAATAAAGACTTCAGCTGACTAGGAACAATTCCAAACCTTCTTGAATAACAACATCCGACCTGTTGCGGATGTGTCCACCCCAGCCGTCGTCGACGAAGCAGTGATTGCACTTACTGTTAAGATCAAATGGGCCTTCCGCAGGGCGATAATCACCACCAAACGGCATGTTCAACAACAAGATGAATTCACCAAATTATCCAGGACCTCAAACGCTTAAAAATAGGGTGCGGAAGCAATGGCAGAAGAACCGAAACCCAAAGGATTATCGAGCTCTTAACCACCTCTCACGGTTTTTATTTCGCCTGTTTGCTACTGGTTTATTTATCGATTGTCATTTTTTATTTGTAGATCACTATTGCTATTTGAGTTAACGTATTGTCATTTTATCATTTAGAGATAGTGAGTGGAGCTGTGCACCCTAGAAAATGCAGTGCCAAGTGGAGAAATCTGAACCTTTCCGACATGTTCTTCTGTTTGAATTCCATAGAGGGGTAACACCAACGGAAGCAGCAAGAAACGTATGCGCCGTGCATGGGGGTAATGCCATTCTACAGAGCACGCCAAGAAAATAGTTTTCTCTTGTTAAGAAGGAATGGTTTGACATTAGTAACGGACACATTCAGGAAGACCTTTAGGGTTTGATGAAGATCGTTTAAGCCCATTAATCCACAATGATCCACGTCAGTGTACTCGAGAACTGGCAAAAGTGTTGAACTGTGATCATCCCACCGTCATGCGACATTTGCATACAACGGAGAAAGTTCAAAAATTGTGTGTATGGGTACTGCATGCTTTAATCCAAAATAAAATAATCAGCGGTTGACCACATGTGCATCTCTGCTTGCACGTCATCAATTGGCTCATGCTCAACACTGACGATTCCTATCCTGTATACTTAATGGTGACGAGTAATCATGTCTGTAAGCTAACGTAAGGAAAAGAGAGGAATGGTTGAGCGAATCAATGCAGCAACTCCCCATACAAAGATCTGCGCGCATCTACAAAAGATAGTGTTGTGCATCTGGTGGAACAGCGACCGTATGGTGTACTACGAATTGCTTTACCGAGTGTAACCATCACTACTGATATTTATTGCTAACAACTGAAACGTCTTGCAGAACCAATCCAAAATCAACCACCACCAAGACTGTGTGAAATGACGCTATTCCATGATAAAGGGCGCCTGCATCCTCACAGGTTGAAAAAAACGTTATAAAGGAGTGGGATTGGAAAGCTATAGAGCACCCACCTTATTCATCTGATCTTCTGGTCTCAGATTTTCACCTTTTCCGCTCTGTCGAACGACCTTCAAGGAACTTCTTTTCTGTAAGAACATGGTTCGACGAGATATTCGCCTCAAAACCATGTAATTTCTGCAGCGGTTGAAATGGAAAAACGCTACGGACTTGGAATCAACCCAATACTTCAGCCGGTTTCAGTTAGGCTGTCAACGTAATTCGGAAAACATATCAGTATGCCAATTGTACGGTTCTGGAGTCAGACATCAGTCACTGATAGTCAGTATCCAAAAAGATTAGACGTTTCAGAGTTTGGTGCAACCGAAGTCAACAACCAGTACAATTTACAGATCCAGACTGTCGATACAGCGTCGTAGACCACGTGTCAACTGGTAATGGTCCGTAGTGTACTGACTGCCCAGGAAGGACGAATTGGCGGTGGAGCGGTGGTGGACTGCGACGCGTCTTCCTTGAATGCGCCGGAGTGAGACCCTGATCGTGGCAGAGCAGTTGATCTTGGCACCTGGCCCAGTGACTTAGTGAAGACTGCCTTCTGTGTTTTTTTTCCTTTATTATTATTATTATTTCATCCCCCCCCCCCCCCCCCGGCCCATGTGGATACAACTGCTGCTCTCCTGCCATATGAGAGCAAAAATTTTAAAAAAGTAAATAAACGGTTTGTACAATGAAGACACAGGTCGTCAGTTACATAAGTTATCATCTTGTAAAAGGCTGATTTGGTGATTAGTTAAAATATAGACGCAGTTGAGTGAAAAATGTGTGTCACACAGGAATATATAAAACCAGATAGACAACTGAATACAGAAAAATGGAAAGGGTGATTGTTGACTGATTAAAACAGATACATAGACGAGTGAACAGATGAGTGGATGCAGACTGCCAGGTATAAGGACATCATGGGAACGTGGCATTGTCTTTTGTCAATTGTGCACAGCTTTAAATAGACCGCTGATAGCAGAATACTCTGCGTATTATTTTCAATCACATGTCTATATACAATAAAGAAATCTGTGTACGTCGTGATCCCAAGTGGCGTATCGGATGCCTCCTGGCGGGTGGGGGGGGGGGGGGGGCGGTGTGACATGGACTCTGCTTGGTGGCCAACAGGGTGGCCCCTACTCAGTCCGGGCCCGCGTGACGGATCTGTTATACGGGTGGCCGCTGCGTGGAGGCACACGGGCGAGATATTTTAATTATTGTATCCGACTATACACAGCTGAAGCTCCACAGGTCATAAAATCCAATGACGTAATAGCAAACTTGGAAGAATACGCAGAGTAATGTTTACGATCAACAGACTATAGCTATAACAACGTCTGTATGTGCCCTAAATAGGCACGTTAAACCTTTAGTAGCTTCAGTTTAGAAGGAGTAACACTAAATCACTAGATTCTACAGGGTGACAATTATTGAACTATACGAAATAAAATCGTCATAACTTCTGTACGGTTTGCGTTAGGACGTTCAAACTGCACTTTTGGCAGCAGGACATGATGGGAATTAATATGCGCATGCGCACGCGACTTGTTGTTGTCGCCCACTTTTCAAATGGCCCTGAGCACTATGGGACTCAACTTCTGAGGTCATTAGTCCCCTAGAACTTAGAACTAGTTAAACCTAACTAACCTAAGGATATCACACACATCCATGCCCGAGGCAGGATTCGAACCTGCGACCGTAGCGGTCTCGCGGTTCCAGACTGCAGCGCCTAGAACCGCACGACCACTGCGGCCGGCTCGCCCACTTTTATTTGGGTGGGTTCTTCAATAAGCAAAACTGGCGCATTTGGGGGACTGAGAATCCGAATTTCGCGATCGAGAAGTCTCTTCACCCTCAATGGGTGACTGTGTGGTGTGCAGTGTCCAGTTACGTAATAATCGGTGCGGTATTCCTTGATGGCACGGTGACTACCGAACGGTACGTGAAGGTTTTGGAAGATGATTTCATCACCATTATCCAAAGTGACTGTGATTTTGACAAGCTGCGTTTCATACAAGACGGAGCTCGACCCCAATGAAGCAGGAGAGTGTTTGATGTCCTGGAAGAGTACTTTGCGGAACGCATTCTGGCTCTGGGATACCCAGAGGCCACTGGCGTGGGCCTCGGTTGGCCGTCATATTCCCCGCATCTGAACACATACGACTCTTCTTTGGTGGGCTATATTAAAGACAAGGTGCACATCAGTAACTCAGAAACCACTGCTGAGCTGAAAACCGCCATTCAAGAGGTCATCGACAGCATCGTTGTCCCGACACTTCAGCGGGCCATGAAGAATTTCGCTATTTGTCTGCGCCACATCGTCGCCAATGATGGCAGGCATGTCGAACATGTCATTACCTAAATACGAATACCTGTAGCGACGTTTACATGTTGAATAACGTGTGTGCACGCCGTAGTTTGTAACTATTTTACGATTATTTTCATATAGTTCAATAATTGTCACCCTGTTTGTAAATGAAACACGCTAACCACACACAGATACAAGGACTTAGATTAAATTAGAATAGAATAGCAATTATAATAGAATATCACAGAAGCAGAATAGCAAGGCAGCAACTATACATTCATTTGGAGATTATTCCCTGCAGTCAGTCAATGACTAGCATTACAAATAAGTATGCTACGCAAAGGCGAATGGCTTGGAGTGTACCACTGATGTCCTCGCATTTCGAATGGCGGCGGTGGGGGGGATCTTATCATGTCTATCTCACTTCCTAATAAAATAACCATAACTTAAATCCTTCTAATTTCTCAATGTTGTTGTGGTCTTCAGTCCTGAGACTGGTTTGATGCAGCTCTCTATGCTACTTTATCCTGTGCAAGCTTCTTCATCTCCCAGTACATGCTGCCACCTACATTCTTCTGAATCTGCTTAGTGTATTCATCTCTTGGTCTCTTGATGCCTCAGAACATGTCCTACCAACCGATCCATTCTTCTGGTCAAGTTGTGCCACAAACTCCTCTTCCCCCAATTCTATTCAATACCTCGTCATTACTTATGTAATCTACACATCTAATCTTCAGCATTCTTCTGTAGCACCACATTTCGAAAGCTTCTATTCTCTTCTTCTCCAAACTATTTATCGTCCATGTTTCACTTCCATAAATGGCTACACTCCATACAAATACTTTCAGAAACGGCTTCCTGACACTTAAATCTATACTCGTTGTTAACAAATTTCTCTTCTTCAGTAAAGCTTTCCTTGCCATTGCCAATCTACATTTTATATCCTCTCTACTTCGACCATCATAGGTTATTTTGCTCTCCAAATAGCAGAACTCCTTTACTACTTTAAGTGTCTCATTTCCTAATCTAATTCCCTCAGCATCACCCAACTCAATTCGACTACATTCCATTATCCTTTCTGCTTTCGTTGATGTTCATCTGCCGGCCGGGGTGGCCAAGCGGTTAAAAGCGATACAGTCTGGAACCGCGAGACCGCTACGGTCGCAGGTTCGAATCCTGCCTCGGGCATGGATGTGTGTGATGTCCTTAGGTTATTTAGGTTTAAGTAGTTCTAAGTTCTAGGGACTGATGACCTTATAAGTTAAGTCCCTAGTATTCAGAGCCATTTTGATCTTCATCTTATATCCTCCTTTCAAGACACTTGTGGGGCGGCTGGTAGAAAATTTACTGTTGTATAAATGTTTGAATGTAGAAACACTTCACGGCCGATGCACCATATGTGGGGTGGCTGGTTGGATATTTATTGTTGTTATTCAATAAAAATGTTTTGTTTGTAATGTAGAAAACATGCAATTCCCTGCCTATTAACCATATGTGGGACGGCGGGTGAAATTAATTGTTTATATAAATGTTCCTGAATGCAAAACCAGTTCCTATTACTTATGCTGTCTTTTGCCGTTCTCAACACTGGCTCTCTAACTACAATATTGGCAACTAGAAAGTGATTAGCAAAATGTGAAGCCTGTAATTAGAATTCCTATTGCCCACTTCATCTGAGAAATACACTTATAGCTACAACTTATAGCTCTGAGAAATTAGGAGATTGTCTGGGATCCATAATCAAAAACGATTTTGATTAAAAATAGTTCAGTATATTCTGAAAGTCACAGATGAAAAAAAAGAAGAATCCACACAATCTGACTAACAGAGCAGTTCAGAGTCTAATGCGCTGATGCAACTATAACTGTCCAAATTAAATGATTAAGTGAATGCTCGCCATAATTTGATGGTAATGTTCATCAAACACCACGCTAAATAATGGTAAGCCGGCCGAAGTGGCCGCGCGGTTCTGGCGCTGCAGTCTGGAACCGCGAGACCGCTACGGTCGCAGGTTCGAATCCTGCCTCGGGCATGGATGTGTGTGATGTCCTTAGGTTAGTTAGGTTTAACTAGTTCTAAGTTCTAGGGGACTAATGACCTCAGCAGTTGAGTCCCTTAGTGCTCAGAGCCATTTGAACCATTTAAATTAAATAATGGTAGAATGTCTGTCCCGCGACGGCACATGAAAATACGACATACGCAAACTGATGATAGATAATTAAAGTCATCCCAGAATTAACACTTCACTCGAAAATGATTTCATGGTTACGCGTATCCCGAGTAACTTAATACGGCATCCGAGGCTGTTTATAGCAATGATACCGACGCGACACGACTCCCGACACAGATGGTGTGCTATTCAGCGTCTGGAGAGAACTGGGGCCTTGCTTCCTTGCGCAGAGTTCTTATATATAAAGCCGCGGTGCGGACGGCTAAGGGAACGCCTGATCAAATCGGCTCTCCCGACTAGCCGCTGGGCTAGTAATGCACCACTTTAAGTTACTGCATAAATCATAGCTTCTTTTGCTGACGGCTGATGAAGCTCTCAATTTAAATGTGCATTCAGCACACAGGTAAGTAATCATAATAAATGTCTGACGTGGCTAAGTAAAATATTTTGGGAGAGAGAATTAATTGAATTCCACTATACGCAGTAGACGAGCTCTGAACTTGCTCTTTGGAGATACGCTATCGCTATAGTTTTATAGTCATTCAGTTGAAATTTCTCACATCTTTATGATTATAGCGGATCTCCCTTCTACTTAAATCTAAACATCCTAGCCTTATTTATTAGCCTACTTAATCTATCTTGCTTCCTTAATTTTTAAGAAAAAAACCAGAAAATTATGAATTTCAACTAAAATCTTAATTTGTGAGATCCAAAGTACTGTTTCTATTAAATAATTATGAAAAAGGAATATAAATATAAATTTTTAAGTCTCTAGCTCTTTTCTGTTGCGCCAATGATTTTTACAGAAAAACGTCCAAATTTCGAAAATGGTTAAAGTTATCGAACTGATATTCAACACATATTAATTTACTATTACTCCTGACATGCTAGAACCGTTTTAGGTTATTTGCTTGATTTTTAAAGTATCGCGCAACATTCTTGACGTCAGAGCTAGTTACAGCGGACTGGCTGGCACACAATGGAAAGACTGATGTGAATTTATTACGGCGTGAGTAGGCTGCTTCCCTACATCACCCTCTACTTAAATTTTTTTATTTTTGAATGTTAATGAACGAGGAAATAAAATTTAATTACAAAAAGGGAAGCAAGAGTACAGCTTAACTCCCTATGAAAATTAAAATTGAAATGTAAACATATAGAAATATTAAAAGAAAACTGATTACCTACTTCAATTATTTAAATTACAGGCATGTTGACTGCCTCTTAAGCAATATTATCCCTCAAAATTTAAGCAAAATCAATGAAACACTTTGGCATACAAATTGCCTTAGACAAACACACACATAAACATATGTAAAAATATGAAAATCTTAAATCCGTTAAATACATTTTTACATACACAAATTCGAAGAAAATAACACAGTCATTCAAGATACATAAACAGATCTTAGCAGTCTTTTCTAAACGTGAAAGAAAATTTCACAAATCATTTTTACACACATGGTTGTAGCCGCTTTGGCTGGCGTTCTACACTTCCATTCACAAGGGTAGAGTAGGGGAAGTTGCTATGGTGTGCATCCTTCACGTTCACTCTAAATTACATGGGGAAAGGGGAGGGGTCACTGTGAGTTGTGTCCAAGTCACTCCACGCTTTCACGCAGCTACCAGGCTGCCATTATCTGGTTTGTCCTGTAGAACAAACAAAAAGAGTGCCTCAGACTCTGTTCACTTAATATTTAAGGGTGGGTCACAATGAAATGGGGATATATACATTTTATCCTTCAATATGTTACTGGAACAAAGTTAACAGAACCTTTTTAATTTTACTCTCACGGTTACCTGACTGTTATAAAATCGGTAAACAAATGGCTCAAAACGCCGTTAGTCACTTACTAGAGAAAATTTATGCTCAAGGCACACAATCATGAATCCTATTTAATTTCAATTTATTATTTCTGGGCCGGAATACTGAACCAATGCTCGGTACATTCCTGATACATTTGTATTTCATTTACTTAGCTGACTCATCTTTGATTACCTTATTCTCAGAGATAGTATGAGTATATTTGATTAGTAGTTGTCTTCTCAGCTTCTTTGTACATGTGAGTAACTTGTGGTAATAGTACAGTTCTGAGTGTTCAAAACACACTACGTTTAGTTGGCTACTAAATCCACTTATTGGTCCTCTGCTGTTGTGTCAGTTCCACATCTGCAATTATGTACTTACTTCATCGAAGTGTATTTATGCTGAGCTATAAATAATGTTTCACGTCTGCCATTATGTTATTCAATTCTGTTGCTAGTGTATGTACTTATTTAACACTCACTCTATTAACACTTAAAGCATAGGATAGCACATTTATTTCGTATCTATAGTGTATTGCAGCTGATCAGTTTGCTCACGTGGCAATCCATTTCCACTCGATCGGACGCTGAAACCTCAGGTAGTCTCTCTCGACCTACCACTAAAATGCATTAAGTAATTATGGACGAGAGTAATGCTAAATTCCTTAAACCCATAGCACACCATGAGCTGCTCTGTCTCATCTAACATAAGGGTACCAATGGTCGCATTCACGCCTCCAACTGATAACGTCAATACGTGTAGGTGTGTCCTGTCTCACACTACACCAAAATAATGGCCAGCTCCAACCTTATAAATATTTCAAAGACGTGTCCTTCACGTCCCAACCACAAACACTGTTCAATTCTATTACACTGCCATTCCTTGCTACACAAGGTGAGTTCATTTTTACAACTTATCTGCATATTTTCATAACACTAAGCACTCTCTCTTACTATTTATTAGCTAGCTCTAATGCATACACTAGGTTTCACTGCCACTTCAGATCCTGCTTGTACACGAATTTGTATATCTTTTCAATTTTAAATATTGTTAGTGGACCATTTCCAATAAAACAACACTTTATACTTACAATATTACCAGGGTTCTATACATAATTGTTACTCAAATACATTTGTATCTTAATTACGTCATACTTCTCTGTTGTTTATGTCACAGTTAGGTTTGTCACATTAGGTATTTTCTTCACTAATCGGTGGATATAATGGTTACAGAACTCATGGCTTAATAGCCATACCGGAAGATTTTAGTATTTGAGAGTAAGACCCGAAATTATGGTGGATAGGAAAGATGAAGAATGAGTGAGACCTGAAATGGAAAGAAGATCTCACACAGCTGGGACTGCACAGCTGCCATACTGTGTAGAGGTTACAGAACAACCTCCTCCCTACAGCATTCATTAGCTTAATGCTGGCTTGATAGTCATACCGGAAGATTTTATTATTTGAGAGTAAGAGCCGAAATTATGGTGGATAGGAAAGATGAAGAATGAGTGAGACCTGAAAAGGAAAGAAGATCTTACACACCTGGGACTGCACAGCTGCCACACTGTGTAGAGGTTATAGAACAACCTCCTCCCTACTGCATTCATTGGTTTCAGAAAATTTTCATATTAGAAAGAAGGGGTCGAAATTTTTATGGATAGAAAAGATGAAGAGTGAGTGAGACCTGAAAAGGAAAGAAGATCTCACACAGCTGGGACTGCACAGCTGCCACACTGTGTAGAGGTTACAGAACAACTTCCTCCCTACAGAATTCATTAGTTTAATACTGTCTTGATAGTCATAACGGAAAATTTAATGTGTTGGAAAGAAGAGGTCGAAATTTTTGTAGATAGGAAAGATGAAGAGTGAGTGAGATCTGAAATGGGAAAGAAGATCTCACACAGCTGGGATTGCACAGCTGCCACACTGTGTAGAGGTTACAGAACAACCTCCTCCCTACAGCATTCATTCATAACCTTTGACCACGCCACGTCGATCTGAAAATACCTTATGATGCCTTTTTAAAACCTGTCTCAGTTCTTCCTTCTGAATAGCTGAAATTTTATCGATTTCCTGCAATTTAGCTTCTATTTTGTCCAAAATAATTGCTTCTTCTACTTCTGTGTTTAGCTTACTTGTACTAAGATTAACACCTTCGTCCCAATATCTCCTATTTTTCAGCACTCGTATAGGCAGCTCCCAAGTTTCATCATTAGTTACTACATGTTTATCACTAAAAGGTATTGTAATTACTCCGGTTATTGGCAAGACCATTTTTAACTGGCTTCTTTCAAAGTCAACAACACTCTGATATTTTGACAAGAAATCTATGCCAATTAAAACCTCAATACTGAGATTGTTCACAATTAAGCAAGGATGATCAATTAAATTACCATTAATGTTAAAGGGCAGCAAAGCTTCTTGCTTTACCGTTTTTGACACCTTGCCAGTAGCACCAATTAATCTTAGTCCTGATACCCTCATTACTGTAAGCTTGTCTTTACCAGGTAATGCATCAAAGAAGGACTGAGATATCGTACTCACCTCACTTCCACTGTCTAAGAGACAACGTACATCGATACCCAACATATTCACTATTATTATAGGGTGGCTTATTCTAGGCTGTACGGGTGGTTCCTCAAACTCATCCAATAGTTCCTTTTGGATTTGTCTCCAACTAAAGTGATCGACATCTGTCTTCATTACATTTAGGTCAAAGTGTGTAGGGGTTTCCTGAATTACATTTTCAGCTGCCTTTTCCAGTCGGTCTATTAATTTCAAATCGAAACACCGCACGACTTCATTACATTTAGTTTGCTGAACATGACCCAAATTACTGTAGTCTGAGCGATTCTGCGCCTCCAGACCGGGCATATCACTAGTTACAGCTAAAACACTTTTACTATTATCGTCGGGTTCCTTCTCCAGTGACAACTGGTCACAGCTACTGGGTTCATCGACCCCCAACAGACTACCCTCTACATTCTCACTTACCTCCTGCCCTCAATCTATTAGTACAGTATCAACATCCTGCACAGGCACATTAGATAAGAGCCCATCATCCTCATCGTAAATATAAGCATGAATTTCTTCTGCTTCTTCACCTGAAAATTCAGTATTTTGTAGCTCCTCCCTATCGTTACACTGCTGCGCCTTCTCTTTCTCTTCCCACTTAGAAAGCGTCTCTAACACGGTATCTATCAAATACTGTGAGTGATCTAATATTTCTGTTGTATCCTTAGATGCTACCGACCCTTCATCCACATGTTCAGTCTGAGTATTCTGATCTGTCTTACCAATTACCGTAACTACTGGCTTCGGAAAAGTAACCGCCTGGTGAGCGCCAGTGTCCTCATAGATGGGAACTAGTTTTCCTGCCTCGGCCTACTACTGTTTCCTTTATTTCCGTTATAGTTAACTGGCACAGCATTGCTTTCCGCACTGTTGTTTACCTGCATAATTTTGTTTGGAACAAAATTACTATCATTTGGATGCCATTGTTGGTTCTGATAATTACTTCTCCCATTCATACCTCTCTTAGGATGGCGAATACCTACTGTTCTGATGTTTACATTGCCATTCTGCTCGTTCCTAAAATTACTACTAGTGTTATTAGCATTTCTGTTATTACGTGCTTGCTCCTCATTGGCAGCAACACGTTCTACACGTTCCAAATACTCAATGAATCGATCCAGATTGTCTCTAGGGACAGATATAATTCTAGTTTGCCAGTACCATGGCAGTTTAGCTTCCAGACCTAGTATAATCATTTCTGGTTTTAGCTTTTCGGCCAAATGTGACAAACGTGAGATCCATGACCTAGCAAACTCTTTAACAGATTCCTTGCCTGCATTGAAGCGTTTTCCACTCCAAAATTCTCTCAACACTTCATTTTGCTTATTACTAGACCAATACTCATTAATGAAAGCTGTTTTAAATTCTGCTAATGTTTTACACTTCAACATAACATCAGCTGACCAACGCATGGCGTCACCTGCTAAATGGCTTCTAATAAATGAGATTTTCTCTCGTTCAGACCAAGCTGGTGGAATCACATCTTCAAAATCGTTCCAGAAATATAGCGGGTGGATATTTGTATCTGGATCGAACCGCAAGAACTGCCGACACCCGATAAAAGCGGCGTTTGCAGCTACAACTTGTTGTATATTACCATCACCAGAAGTTACTGAAGCTACTTTACTTTCAATGTTAGCAATGTTAGTACTGATATTTTCTACTCTCATTTCAACATTATCTACTCTTTGCACACTATGAGTAGTATCAGTTTTGATTGCATTTACTTCCGCTTGACGTATGTTTACTTTTATATTAACATCTTTAAACCTATCTGAGCACAGTTCAGATTCCACCTCGATCTTTCTGTTAACTTGTGCTCCAGCTTCGCATCTTCCATTTGGAATTCTTTGCGAACCTCAGCAACTTCGGATTTTACTGTTTTATACATTTCAGAAAATTGTTGAGCAACCCTTTTCTTAATATCCTCATGATTTTAATCAATTTTATAATTCAAACTGTCCAGATCCTCTTTCAACTTATTGCAACCAGCCTTGAAGGTATCGTCCATTACCTCCAATCGTTTATTAAAATTAGTTTGGCTGGCCACAATCTCATATTTTAATTCGCATTATGGGTTTCTGATTTATTGTCCATTTCCTCAAACCGTTTATTAAAATTGGTTTGACTGGCTACAATCTCATACTTTAATTCAGCATTACTGGCTGACAATTTTGCATTAATGGCAGCTATTGCTTGTAATATAACATTTAAATCCGTAGGCCCAGTATCTTTGGGTTGCTCACTAGCTGGTTTCTTTTCACACTCAGGTGACGATAAACTAGCTCCAACACCAGAATTATCAAAACTAAATGAAACTTCTGATTGATCAGTCATATCTAACTTCTCCTGTTTAAACTCTACCACCTCTGATTGCTGTTTCGTTTTTAACTCATCAGATAAACTATCATCCAATAAATTAACAATTTCTGATTTCTGCTTTACTGTAGGGGTCTCTATTATTGAATCATTGCCCCTTTTCACAATACTCTCAGGAGAAAATAATTTATATTTCACTTAAATTTTACTATTTTCATGCATATTTACACTTGAACCGTTGTCTGGATTTACAGTTCCCTCAACAGACATAGGTTCTGATTTAAGTTTAACCTCAGTTTCTTTTGGCAGTTCCATTTCCAACAGTCTTTTAGTGCAGGTTAGTAAAATTTTTAACAGCTTTTCACTTAACTTAGTTCCTTCTGCACGATGTATGGCGTTGCCGGCGCGGCGTACCAGGATTACTGATGCGACGCAGCGCGCTGAACTGCAGACGGCACTCTGACGGCTGTAGTGTGTTTGCGTGGCCCGCAACTGCAGGCGCGGCTCCGGCTGCTCTGGCGGACGACTGTAGTGAGGCGAGACTGGCTTCTCGCGATGCCGGCAGCACCGCCAGACTCAGTGCCAGCTCCGTCAATCCAGATGCGTTGTTAATCCAATTGCGTCGTCTACATGCACACGTCACTATCACTGTTTTATTACTCAGTTGCGTGTCGCATTTCACTCCCGAATCCGAATATTTAAAAATCACTTTCACTTTTACTCAGTTTCTTTCCCGGCCGATGCACCATATGTGGGGCGGCTGGTAGAAAATTTATTGTTGTATAAATGTTTGAATGTAGAAACACTTCACGGCTGATGCACCATATGTGGGGGCGCTGGTTGGATATTTATTGCTGTTATTCAATAAAAATGTTTTGTTTGTAATGTAGAAAAGATGCAATTCCCTGCCTATTAACCATATGTGGGACGGCGGGTGAAATTAATTGCTTATATAAATGTTCCTGAATGCAAAACCAGTTCCTATTATTTATGCTGTCTTTTGCCGTTCTCAACACTGGTTCTCTAACTACAATATTGGCAACCGGAAAGTGATTAGCAAAACGTGAAGCCTGTAATTAGAATTCCTAGTGCCCACTTCATCTGAGAAATACACTTATAGCTACAACTTATAGCTCTGAGAAATTAGGAGATTGTCTGGGATTCATAATCAAAAACGAGTTTGATTAAAAATAGTTCAGTATATTCTGAAAGTCACAGATGAAAAAAAAGAAGAATCCACACAATCTGACTAACAGAGCAGTTCGGAGTCTAATGTGCTGATGCAACTATAACTGTCCAAATTAAATGTTTAAATGAATGCTCGCCATAATTTGATGATAATGTTCATCAACAGATCCAAAGTACTGTTTCTATTAAATAATTATGAAAAAGGAATCTAAATATAAATTTTTAAGTTTCTAGCTCTTTTCTGTTGCGCCAATGATTTTTACAGAAAAACGTCCAAATTTCGAAAATGGTTAAAGTTATCGAACTGATATTCAACCCATATTAATTTACTATTACTCCTGACATGCTAGAACCGTTTCAGGTTATTTGCTTGATTTTTAAAGTATTGCGCAAAATTCATGACGTCAGAGCTAGTTACAGCGTACTGGCTGGCACACAATGGAAAGACTGATGTGAATTTATTACGGCGTGAGTAGGCTGCTTCCCTAAACACTGTCCATTCTGTTCAACTGCCCTTCCAAGTCCTTTGCTGTCTCTGACAGAATTACAGTGTCATCGGCGAACCTCAAAGTTTTTATTTCTTCTCCATGGATTTTAATACCTACTCCGAATTTTTCTTTTGTTTCCTTTAGTGCTTGTTCAATATACATTTTGAATAACATCGGGGAGAGGCTACAACCCTGTCTCACTCTCTTCCCAACCACTGCTTCCCTTGCATGTCCCTCGACTCTTATTACTGCCATCTCCTTTCTGTACAAATTGTAAATAGCCATTCGCTCCCTGTATTTTACCCCCGCCACCTTCAGAATTTGAAAGAGAGTATTCCAGTCAACACTGTCAAAAGCTTTCTCTAAGTCTACAAATGCTAGAAACGTAGATTTGCCTTTCCTTAATCTAGCTTCTAAGATAAGTCGTAGGGTCAGTATTGCCTCACGTGTTCCAATATTTCAACGGAATCCAAACTGATCTTCCCCAAGGTTGGCTTCTACTAGTTTTTCCATTCGTCTGTAAAGAATTCGCATTAGTATTTTGCAGCTGTGGCTTATTAAACTGATTGTTCGGTAATTTTCACATCTGTCAACACTTGCTTTCTTTGGGATTGGAATTATTATATTCTTCTTGAAGTCTGAGGGTATTTCGCCTGTCTCATACATCTTGCTCACCAGATGGTAGAGTTTTGTCAGGACTGGCTCTCCCAAGGCTGTCAGTAGTTCTAATGTAATGTTGTCTGCTCCCAGGGCCTTGTTTCGACTCAGGTCTTTCAGTGCTCTGTCAAACTCTTCATGCAGTATCATATCTCCCATTTCATCTTCATCTACATCCTCTTCGATTTCCCATAATATTGTCCTCAAGTACATCGCCATTGTATAGACCCTCTATATACTCCTTCCACCTTTCTGCTTTCCCTTCTTTGCTTAGGACTGGATTTCCATCGGAGCATATTCATGCAAGTGCGTATCTATCTTACCCCTAGTGAGATAAGCCTCTACATTTCTCAATAAAATGCTATTTTTCAAGTTTTTACTTAATTGTAAAATCATAAGTACAGGTTGTTTTCGTAAGAGAGTTCAAAAATTTAACAGGACATAGATGATGCTCCACTGAACAATTTGAGGTAAGATACCTGTGTACGGGAAGCCAACGTAAGGAGGTAATAGGAATGAAACACATTACTGTGTAATTTTTCATTTACATTAATTACAGTTAACTGCAAATACAGTACCATAATTGATACAATGAACGTACCATCTGTACTGTACCTTCCAAAATGTGCTGATACTGCCGGCCATCAACCTCAATGAAAGCATGAATCGGCGAACAAGATGCTGACTCACACCGACAAATATCCCTGGTGTGTTTCGAATCACATCACAGGCAGCTACAATTCTGGCAACTAATTCGATCTCCTTAACCACTGGGGTCTCATACGCAACTGT
The DNA here is from genome assembly GCF_023864345.2 of Schistocerca serialis cubense. Lineage (NCBI taxonomy): Eukaryota > Metazoa > Arthropoda > Insecta > Orthoptera > Acrididae > Schistocerca > Schistocerca serialis. Next base: position 930,218,179 of record NC_064639.1, read on the forward strand.
CTTTAGATATCCCCATAGGAAATAATCAAGAAGATTCACGTGAGGTGAACTCGCAGGCCATGGAAGAGGACCTGCTCTTCCAATCCAGCGACCAGGATATACTGTACAGGTACTGCTACATCGTATTGCACTGTACGTATCTGAATACTACTGAGCAATTTTTTCTTTTTTCTGTGGTAAGTTCCTATGGGACCGAACTACTGAGGTCATCGGTCCCTAGGCTTACAAACTACTTAATCTAACTTAAAATAACTTAGCTAAGGACAGCACACACACACCCATGCCCGAGAGAGGATCGGAACCTCCGACGGGGGGAGCCGCGCGAACCGTGGCAAGGCGCCTAAGACCGCGCGGGGCACCACTGAGTAATGATTGTGTCTGTCGTTGATTCATGGCACGTTCGGTCATGGGAAAATGTAAATACGATACAACAGAGTCACCTTATCGACAAGTAAAGTAAACAAAACCTGTATAATGATTTCCTGGAAATCAGACTCGTCCCCCTTGTTTCCTCGCAGGAAATAAAGAATGTACATGTAAACCTGTACGCATACCAGTTTTAAATAAGCTGGAATACAGTAATGCTAGACAAAGCGGTAGACAAGTTTGTTTCTTTATCTCCTGAAGCTCGCTGCTCTGACTCCAGGTTCCCTACCTCAAATTGTTTAGTGCAGCATTTTCTATGTCATGCTGCACTTTTGCACGCTCTTACGAAAACACCCTTTGTATAGGAGGATACAATAAAAATGTCATGATAATTACATCGACACCTTAGCTGCAAACAGGCATTGATATACATCATTTGGGACGTGTTGAAAGTGTATGTCCTGACCAGCACTCGAACCCGCAATCTCCAGCTTACATGGCAGACGCTCTATCCATCTGAGCCACCGAGGGCACAAGGGATAGCGCGCCTGCAGGGATTTATTCCTTGCACGCTCCCCGTGAGACCCACATTCCCAACATGTCCACACTACTACATCGTAGTGCGCCTAATAGAAGTTGACCCCTCACACTCATTACTCGTGGCAGATTAATCTACCTAGTACAGTGCGAGTTGGGGCATAGCGTGGGCGCCAGCACAAGAAGGTCAATCGCCGGGTAGCCATATTTTAACTATATGTAATCTGCCACGAGTAATGAATGTGGTGGGCAAACATCTATTAGGCGCACTACGAATGTAGTGGTGTGGACATGTTGGGAATGTGGATCTCACGGGGAGCGTATAAGGGATAAGTCCCTGCAGGCACACTGTCCTCTGTGACCTCGGTGGCTCAGATAGATAGAGCGTCTGCTAAATAAGCATCCGATCCCGGGTTAGAGTCCCGGTCGGGGCACACATTATCAACATGTCCCCAATGATGTATATCAATGCCTGTTTGCAGCCAGGGTGTCCATTTAAATATCATTTCATTCTAGAGAAGCTGCACGGTCATCAATGTTATCTGTGCTTTCGGGAACACATACTACCTTCATATAACAAAAATGTCTTTTGCGTGACTTGTACAAATAAATAATGCAAAAAACTGTCCATTTAGTTATCTATGTGATGGACTATCACTAAAGACAAACGCAAATGTGAAAAATATACAGGGTGGTCCATTGATAATGACCGGGCCAAATATCTCACGAAATAAGCGTCAAAGGAAAAAACTACAAAGAACGAAACTCGTCTAGCTCGAAGGGGGAAACCAGGTGACGCTATGGTTGGCCCGTTAGATGGCGCTGCCATAGGTCAAACGGATATCAACTACGTTTTTCTTTTTTTAAATGGGAACCCCCATTTTTTATTACATACTTGTGTAGTAAGTAAAGAAATATGAATGGTTTAGTTGGACCACTTTTTTCGCTTTGTGATAGATGGCGCTGTAATAGTCACAAACGTATAAGTACGTGGTATCACGTAACATTCCGCCAGTGCGGACGGTATTTGCTTCGTGACACATTATCCGTGTTAAAATGGACCGTTTATCAATTGCGGAAAAGGTCGACATCGTGCTGATGTATGGCTATTGTGATCAAAATGCCCAACGGGCGTGTGCTATGTATGCTGCTCGGTATCCTGGACGACATCATCCAAGTGTCCGGACCGTTCGCCGGATAGTTACGTTATTTAAGGAAACAGGAAGTGTACAGCCACATGTGAAACGTCAACCACGACCTGCAACGAATGATGGTGCCCAAGTAGGTGTTTTAGCTGCTGTTGCGGCTAATCCGCACATAAGTAGCAGACAAATTGCGCGAGAATCGGGAATCTCAAAAACGTCGATGTTGAGAATGCTACATCAACATCGACTGAACCCGCACCATATTTCTATGCACCAGGAATTGCATGGCGACGACTTTGAACGTCGTGTACAGTTCTGCCACTGGGTACAAGAGAAATTACGGGACGATGACAGATTTTTTGCACACGTTCTATTTAGCGACGAAGAGTCATTCACCATCAGCGGTAACGTAAGCCAGCATAATACGCACTATTGGGCAACGGAAAATCCACGATGGCTGCGACAAGTGGAACATCAGCGACCTTGGTGGGTTAATGTATGGTGCGGCATTATGGGAGGAAGGATAATTGGCCCCCATTTTATCGATGACAATCTAAATGGTGCAATGTATGCTGATTTCCTACGTAATGTTCTACCGATGTTACTACAAGATGTTTCACTGCATGACAGAATGGCGATGTACTTCTAACATGATGGATGTCCGGCACATAGGTCGCGTGCGGTTGAAGCGGTATTGAATAGCATATTTCATGACAGGTGGATTGGTCGTCGAAGCACCATACTATGGCCCTCACGTTCACCGGATCTGAGGTCCCTGGATTTCTTTCTGTGGGGAAAGTTGACGGATATTTGCCATCGTGATCCACCGACAACGCCTGACAACGTCCGTCAGCGCATTGTCAATGCATGTGCAAACATTACGGAAGGCGAACTACCCGCTGTTGAGAGGAATGTCGTTACACGTATTCCCAAATGCATTGAGGTTGACGGACATTACTTTGAGCATTTATTGCATTAATGTGGTATTTACAGGTAATCACGCTGTAACGGCATGCGTTATCAGAAATGATAAGTTCACAAAGGTATATGTATCACATTGGAATAACCGAAATAAAATGTTCAAACGTACCTACGTTCTGTATTTTAATGACCTACCTGTTACCAACCGTTCGTCTAAAATTGTGAATCATATGTTTGTGACTATTACAGCGCCATCTACCACAAAGCTAAAAAAGTGGTCCAACTAAAACATTCATATTTCTTTACATACTACACGAATATTTAATAAAAAATGAGGGTTCCTATTTAAAAAAAAACGCAATTGATATCCGTTTGACCTATGGCAGCGCCATCTAGCGGGAGAACCATAGCGCCATACGGTTTCCCCCTTCAAGCTAGACAAGTTTCGTTCGTTGTAGTTTTTTCGTTTGACGCTTATTTCGTGAGATATTTTGCCTGGTCACGATCAATGGACCACCCTGTATATACCGGGTGATCAAAAAGTCAGTGTAAATTTGAAAACTGAATAAATCACGAATAATGTAGATAGAGAGGTACAAATTGACACACATGCTTGGAATGACATGGGGTTTTATTAGAACCAAAAAAATATAAAACTTCAAAAAATGTCCGCCAGGTGGCGCTTCATCTGATCAGAATGGCAATATTTACATAACAAAGTAAGACAAAGTAAAGATGATATTCTTTACAGGAAATGCTCAATATGTCCACCATCGTTCCTCAACAATAGCTGTAGTCGAGGAATAATGTTGTTAACAGCACTGTGAAGCATGTCCGGAGTTATGGTGAGGCATTGGCGTCGGATGTTGTCTTTCAGCATTCCTAGAGATGTCGGTCGATCACGATACACTTGTGCCGTCAGGTAACCCCAAAGCCAATAATCGCACGGACTGAGGTCTGGGGACCTGGCATGACGAAAGTGGCGGCTGAGCCCACGATCATCACCAAACGACGCGCGCAAGAGATCTTTCACTTGTCTAGCAATATGGGGTGGAGCGCCATTCTGCATAAACATCGTACGTTCCAGCAGGTGTTTATCAGCCAGGCTGGGGATGATGCGTTTCTCTAACATACCGGCTTACCTCTCACCCGTCACAGTAGCAGTTTTGCTGTCCAGCGCCATCTGTCGGACATTTTGTGAACTTTGTTTTTTTTTGTTTCTGATAAAACCCCATGTCATTCAAAGCATGTGTGTCAAATTTTACCTCTCTATCTACATTATTCCGTGGTTTATTAATTTTTCAAATTTATACTGACTTTTTGATCACCTGGTATATAAGAGGGCCGTTCAGAAAGTAACCTCCGGTTGATTTAAAAAAATACACCAAGTTAAATAAAAATATTTTAATATATACATCTTACAACTACATCTTTGCACTATTTTTCTACATACTCTCCAAGCGATTGAGGCACTTATCGTATCTCTTCACAAGCTTTGAAACTCCTTCTGCATAAAAATCACCCGCTTGTGCCTGGAGCCAGCCTGTGACCGCATCTTTGACCTCTTCGTCGTCATCAAACCGCTGTGACCCGAGCCATTTCTTCAAATGCATGAAGAGGTGATAATCACTTGGCGCCAGGTCTGGGCTGTAAGGTGGATGGTTGATAACGTCCCACTTGAAGGACTCAAGAAGGGCCGTTGTTCTGCGAGCAGAGTGAGGACGGGGGTTATCGTGGAAAAAAACGATACCGGAAGTCAGCATACCACGGCGTTTGTTCTGTATAGCCCGTCGTAACTTTTTTATTGTTTCACAGTACACGTCTTGATTAATGGTCGTACCACGTTCCATGAATTCAACCAACAACACCCCTTTGGCATCCCAAAACACCGTTGCCATCAGTTTTCTGGCAGAAAAATCTTGCGAGGCTTTTCTTGGTTTGGTAGGCGAATTTGAATGTGCCCACATCTTTGATTGTTCTTTTGTCTCAGGGTTCACGTACTTAATCCAGGTTTCGTCACCGGTCACGATTCTGTTTAACAATGGTTCTCCTTCGTCCTCATAACGTGACAGAAAGTCTAATGCAGAGGCCATTCTTTGAGTTTTGTGGTGGTCGGTAAGAACTTTGGGCACACATCGTGCACAGAACTTACGGTAACCCAATCTTGCTGTCACTATCTCGTACAAGAGAGTCTTAGAAATCTGTGGAAAACCAGTAGACAACTCCGACATTGAGAAACGTCGATTTTCACGAACTTTTGCATCAACTGTCTGAAGGAGTTCGTCAGTCACCAATGATGGTCTACCACTCCTCTCTTCATCATGAACGTTTTCTCGTCCACTTTTAAATAAACGTACCCATTCACGGACAACTCCTTCACTCATAACTCTTGGTCCTTACACGGCACAAAGCTCACGATGAATAGCTGCTGCAGAATATCCTTTGGCTGTAAAAAACCTTATGACAGCACGCACTTCACATTTGGCGGGGTTTTCTATTGCAGCACACATTTCAAACTGCCACAAAAACTAAACTAGCGCAGGTACGACGTTCACTCGACCACGGCTTGATGCCGACTGACCTGTTGAGTGCGTGAACGCACAGATGGCGTCGCTACTCCCCCCACAACCCGCACTGTGACCAATCGGAGGTTACTTTCTGAACCGCCCTCGTAAATTTGGTCTCCATGCCAACGATGGTATATGACTCTTCCTTTGTTTGGCCACATAGTGGACAGTTAAGGGCTTAATTAAACGGGTCATTGCGTCTAGCTCTTTTGGATACCTGTAGAAGGGAACTTGTGCGAGCGGGTTGCCGTGCAGAGTGAGGTGGGCGATGAACGGCAGGTGTCGCAGCACGGCGATCCCGCTGAGAGTGTGGACGCGGTTGCAGTGCAGGTAGAGGATGGTCAGGTTGTGGAAGTCGGCCAGCTCGGTGCCCAGCTCCACCAGGAAGTTGTGCGACAGGTTGAGCCAGGCGAGCGCTTCCGGCTGCCACAGCAGACGCCGCGTCAGCGCTTGCAGGCCGCGCACCGACTTCAGCAGGTTATTGCTCAGCCACAGCGAACGCGTTATGTACAGCCTGCACAGCGTAGCGTGCAGACGTCAGCAGACTGTTGCCCAACCACAGCGATAGTGTCATAAACAACATGCATAATGCAGCGCACAGACCTCATCAGTTCGTTGCTCAGCCACAGCAACCTTGTTTTATACACTGAAGCGCTAAGAACTGGAATAGGCATGCGTAGTCAAATACAGAGATATGTAAACAGCGCTGCGTCGGCAATGCCTACATAAGACAACAAGTGTCTGCCGCAGTTGTTAGATCGGTTACTGCTGCTACAGTGGCAGGTTATCAAGATTTAAGTGAGTCTGGCCGTGGCGTTGGCGCACGAGTGATGGGACACAGCACCTCCGAGATAGCGGTGAAGTTGGGATTTTCCCTTACAACCATTTCACGAGTGTACTGTGAATATCAGGAATCCGGTAAAACACCAAATCTCCGACATCGCTGCGGCCGGAAAAAGATCCTGCAAGAACGGGACCAACGACGACTGCAGAGAAGCGTTCAACGTGACAGAAGTGCAATCCTTCCGCAAACTGCTGCAGATTTCAATGCTGAGCCATCAACAAGTGCCAGCATACGAACCATTCAACGAGACATAATCGAAATGGGCTTCCGGAGCCGAAGGCCCACTCGTGTACCCTTGATGACTGCACACACAAAGCTTTACGCCTCGCCTGGGCCCGTCAACACCGACATTGGACTGTTGATGACTGGAACCATTTTGTCTGGTCGGACGAGCCTCGTTTCAAATTGTATCGAGCGGATGGACGTGTACGGATATGGAGACAACCTCATATATCCATGGATCCTGCATGTCACCAGGGCACTGTTCAAGCTGGCAGAGGCTCTGTAATGGTGTGGGGTGTGTGCAGTTAAAGTGATATGGGACCCCTGAGATGACTCTGACAGGTGACTCGTACGTAAGCATCCTGTCTGATCACCTGCATCCCTTCATGTCCATTGTGCATTCAGATGAACTTGCGCAATTCCAGCAGGACAATGCGACACCCTATACGTTCAGAGTTGATAGAGTGGCTCCAAGAACACTCTTCTGTGTTTTAACACTTCCGCCACTAAACTTCCCAGACATGAAAATTATTGAGCATATCTGGGCTGTCTTGCAACGTGCTGTTCAGAAGAGACTCCACCCCCTCATACTCTTACGGATTTATGGACATGGTGTCAGTTCCCTGCAGCACTACTTCAGACATTAGTCGAGTCCATGTCAAGTTGTGTTGCGGCACTTCTGCGTGCTCGCGGTGGTCCTACACAATATTAGGCACGTGTACCAGTTTCTTTGGCTCTTCAGTGTAAAATACGCGTAACGCAGCATACAGATCTCAGCAGTTTGTTGCTCAGCCACAGCGATCATGCCTCATACATTCCACTCAATGTTGAAAAATGTTCACACAAGGCTGTTGCAAACCACAGCAACCACATCATATACAACATGCATAATACGCTACAGATATCCATTGTGAATTAATCTGGGTGAAGTTAAGTACCAAAGATCGGTCAGAATGGTAATCGGACGCTTTTATAGACCGTGTGGGTCAGGAACTCTAGTTACGGAGCGCTTCAGATAGAACTTGCAAAATATCGTTAGTAATTTTTCTGATCATGCCTTTGTGATAGAGCGTGACTTCAACTTGCCAGGGATTCGTGTGAATTGTTCTGGATGTCTTGTCCGAAAATTACTTTGAGGCAATAGTGAGAGAACCAACTCGTGAGGGTAACGGCTTAGACCTCGTGGCAACAAAAAGACCTGAACTTCCCGGATTAGTTAATGTGGGGGAAGTTATCGGTGATCATAAGGTTGTGATAGCATTTATGACAACGGGCTTTGCAAAGAATTTTAAGAAATGTAGAAGGTATTTTTTCTTAGCAAAAGTGACAGGATACCAAATTTGAGAGAATCTGAACACTCAGCGTCAAATGTCCGGTGGTGAGGACGAAGATGTGGAGAGCAAATGGAAAAAATTCAAAGGCATCCTGCATTACTCTCTAAACAAGAACGTCCGGGCTAAGATCTTAAGGGATGGGAAAGATACACCATGTTTTAATAGCCGTATTAGATAACTACTACGTAAACAAAGACAACTCCATCTCAGATTCAGGAGAACTAAGAAAACGTACTTGACGAACAAAAGCTGAACGAAGCGAAAATGAGCGTAAGGAGAGCAATGAGAGAAGCGTTCAATGACTTTGAAAGTAAAACTTTTTCGATCGATCTGAGTAAAAACCGTATGAGGTTTTCGTCGTACGCAAAATCAGTAAGTTGGACAAAATCATCTATTCATTAGCTCAGTGACCATACTAGCACCGAAATGGAAGATAACAGAGGGAAGGCCAAAATACTGAATTCGGTCAAAATTGTTTCACCGCCGAAAATCGTAACAGGGACCCTCCTTTCAATTGTCGTACGAACGTCAAAATGCAGGTATTGAGAAAACCGATCGCGGAATGGAAAAACAACTACAATCGCTTAGTAGTGGGAAGGCGTCAGGACCAGATGAAATACTTATAGGATTATACAGAGATTATGCGAAAGAACTTGCTCCCCTTCTAGCAGTAATTTATCGTAGATCGCTTGAGCAACGAAGTGTACCTAGTGACTGGAAGAAAGGGCAGGTCATTCACGTTTTTAAGAAGGGCTGTAGGACAGATGTACACAATTATAGACCTATAAAGCTGACGTCAGCCTGTTTTAGAATTATGGAACATGTTTTATGTTCAAGAATTATGACGTTTAAGTCACGAAATCGTTTGGCCACAGCGAGAGCGCTTCGAAGATGCTGAACAAACTACATTTGCAGACGCTATAAGAGAGGCGTTGTGCATCACAGAAAGATTTACTATTGAAATTTGGAGAGAGCATTTTCCGGGAAGAGACGAACAACATATTACTTCCTCCCACATTCGTCCCGCGTAATGACCACGATGAGAAAAATCGAGAAATTAGAGCCAATACAGAGGCTCACCGGCAATCATTCTTCCCACGTGCCATTCTTGAGTGTAAAAGGGAAGGGGGATTGGTTAGTGGTTCCAGAAATACCCTCCGTCATACACCATTTGATGGCTTGCGGAGTATGATGTAGACGTAGGTACTAAACTCAGCAGTTTGTTGCTCAAGGATTGTAACGTCGTCACATACTACCTGCACGACGTTGCATATCGATCTCAGCAGGTTGTTATTCAACCACAGCGACCAAATCACATTCAATCCACTCAGTGTTGCATACTGACATGAACAAGTAGTTGTTCAGCCACAGCACCTTATTCACAGCATGCATAACGGGACGTGCTGACCTCAGAATTTTACTGCTCAGCCACAGCGACCATGTCACATACAACCTGCAGAACGTTGCAAACTGATCTAGGCAGGTTGTTACACAACCACAGCGACCACGTCATGTACTACATGACTGACTTCAGCAGCTTGTTGCTCCGCCACAATTACGACGTTGTATATTCACCTCAGCATGTTGTTGCTCAACTGCACCAACCAAGTCACATACAACCTGCATAATGGAGCATACTGACTTCAGCAGATTATTGCTCAGCCACACTTACCATATGCATAAACATCCTTGCACAATGTAGCATACTGACTTCAGCAGGGAGCTACTCACTCACAGTGACCACCTCACATACAACCTACACAACACTGCATATTGATTACAGCAGGTTTTTGCTCAACCACAGTGAATGTCATACAAAACCGGCACAATGTAGCATTCTGACTTGAGCAGGTTGCTGCTCGGCCACAATGACCACGTCACATACAATATGTAAAAAAATAGCGTACTAACCTCAACAGGGTGTTGTTATTCATCCTCAGCCATCACATCACATAGAACCGGCACAACATTACATATTGACCTGAGCAGTTTGTTGCTCAGCCACAGCACAAACTGTATTTCCTGACAAAAGATAGAGAAGCAGCCGTGAAATGGCCGTTGCTCTTACTGACGATAAAAACCACAATTTACTTTTAGAAATTTGCGAAACGATATGGTGTCTGTTACATCCTGTTCGTCACGCAGACAGTATTTTGCATGAAAATGTTCCACAAAAAATCATTTTTGTCATACTTCTACCTTAGTCGTTATACGCATATAAAAAAAAATTTTAGAACCTCGGTTCCGACAGTTCCGAAACCTGTACAGAAAATTGGAACATCATTTTCGCCCTTTTTATTTCTCATGAAAACCACACATTGCAGTTGTACCACCATACAGCGAAACCTTCAGAGGTGGTGGTCCAGATTGCTGTACACACCGATACCTCTAAACCCAGTAGCACGTGCTAATTGTCGTCCATGAAGGCGAATACCTCGCCACTATTCTGCTGATATGGATGCACTATCGGTTGTAGGATGGCATTCACGTACCGTACAGCCAATTCGGCGCCTTCCATGACAACCAGCTGCGTACGTCGGCCACACAGCTGGGAACCTCCGCCTTGCTACACTCGCTGGACAATGTCTCTAAGGCGTTCAGCCTGACCGGGTTGCCTCCAAACATGTCTCTGATTATTGTATGGTTGATGGCATATACGACACTCATCGGTGAAGAGAACGTGATACCAATCCTGAGCGGTCCATTCGGCATGTTGCTGGGCCCATCTGTACCGCTTGGCATGGTGTTGTGGTTGCAAAGATGGACCTCGCCAAGTGCGTCGGGAGTGAAGTTGCGCATCATGCAGCCTATTGCGCGCAGGTTGAGTCGTAACGCGATGTCCTGTGGCTGGACGAAAAGCATTATTCAACATGGTGGCGTTGCTGTCGGGGTTCCTCCGAGCCTTAATCCGTAGGTAGCGGTCACCCACTGCAGTAGTAGCCCTTGGCCTGAGCGAGGCATGTCATCGAAAGTTCCTGTCTTTCTGTATTTCCTCCATGTCCGAACAACATCGCTTTCGTTTACTCCGAGAGGCCTGGACGGTTCCATTGTTGGGAGCCCTTCCTGGCACAAAGTAACAATGTGGACGTGATCGAACCGCGGTATTGACCGTCTAGGCGTGGTTGAACTACAGACAACACGAGCCGTGTACCTCCTTCCTGGTGGAATGACTGGAACTGATCGGCTATCGGACCCTCTCCGTCTAATAGACGCTGCTCATGGATGATTGTTTATATCTTTGGGCGGTTTTAGTGACATCTCTGAACAGTCCAAGGGACTGTGTCTGTGATACAATATCCACAGTCAACTTCTACCTTCAGGAGTTCTGGGAACCGGGGTGATGCAAAACTTCTTTTGATGAGTGTAAAATAAGGGAACAGATTCTCAAGTATCCCGATACTTCCTTGTAGAAAGTTTTGCAAATTATTGATAATCAAGATTCTTGTGACAGTGCCGTAGACAGTTTTCAATCAGTGGACATTCGTGCTGTTGCGTCTAGCAATAGCATTGCACTGTCGCTTAAACTGGCCGCTTCTAAGCGCACAGCGGCCCTCTCTGGCTCAGCAAATTTATGTATTCACTTATTCTTCTTAATTACAGCCTATTATCTGAAAAGCTAAAGTAGGCCACACAAAATATATTTCCTTGGATAGCAATAAATTTATGTATTGATTATTTATTTCTGATAGTTAATTTTTTTAATACTACAACTACTTCTACTTTATGCATTAACTATTTACTTTCGATGCTCAATTTGTTTTAGTATTACGACTACTTCTACTAATATTAAATTGCAATAAAACCCTTAACCAATTACCCAACTACTAAGCATTACAGAATCTGTTCTCTCCTTTTTCATTAATGTTGGTGCATTTAAGTTGTAGATGTTTGTTTCCGCTACTGGATTCGCCCTCGTACTATCCCGGTCAAGAGCCATTGTTTGCTGGATTCCATGGGTGTCGGACAGGACGCCAACAGCGTTTCCATTATAGCAAGCAACTCCACCCATCACCACTACGTCTTGAAGTCTACCTCTCCATGAGATGTTACACCAACGCAATGTAGATCCGGTGGTCGTCTACCTTAGTTATCTTCTCTCCAGCCTGGATGGCAGAAAGCTGACTTATGGTCTTCCTTGGCCTTCCTGAATACTGCGGCTGCAGTATCGTCCACGATGCATCAGATCGACTCACTCCTTAATGCTGCTTTGGGATCCAGCGCCATTAATACCTGACCTCCATTACCCCAGCGTATGTACTTGGGTACCCACACTGCCGCAGGCGCAGCTATCATTCACGTATTTTTTGATTTTGTACAGATACGTAGCATACGGTCCATGGCCAGTCAGTAATGCATTAATCCACTCTATGGGTTAAGAAATCTCATTTTTAATCCCTCCCTGATGTCGGGGAGAAATTCGTATGTTCTCCTGCCTGTGCCTGGAGTGTCCCATTCATATTGCCACAGTTGTAATATGTGGTCTTTTATCATCTTTTTCGAATTGCCGTCAGTTCCAAGCACCATTCGTACTTCCATTTGATTGCCTTTCTTTAACCAGTAAAAGACTCTCCTTTTCCTAATTTCCAAGTCCAGTGGGGACATTCCTAGAATTACTAACACTGCATCATTCGGGGTAGTGCAGTTAGTCTTAGCAGCACTCCTCGTTGAACTTTTCTCACTAATGAGGCTGGCTTCACTAGCTGCAGTCTATGAGCCCAAACGCTCGCACCATATCCTACGACTCATGCTAATACAGATTGGTGGTATACTCTGACTGTTTTCAAGGGAAGCCGAAATTTCCTATTATCAATGGTTACAATTTTGTTCATTACGTTGGTACCTTTCCTCTCTGCTTCCTCTACATGGCGTGCAAAGTTGTGATGTTCGTCTAGAAATACCCCTCGATATCTTGTTACTGCGCTTCTCCTAATCGTTATATCATTTAATTTTATTTTAGGGTTTCTTATTAGGTTCCTTTCAACAGGAGGTACGGTTGTTTGTGAGGTGCTAGTGGCAATTTAACACTTCGACTCCAGCCCTCAAGTTCATGAAGCACCACATTACATTTGTCTTCTAAAGCGTGATTAGGTATGATGGGTATATGTTCGACAATAATGTACTTCTCTCCTGTAATCCCATGCTATAAGACAGTGTGTCATCACAACGTGCTTGCACAGCGTATCTAAGGAAAATGATTAATTTCTTCTGGCAGAAACCTGCTTCAGTAACTTCTCCAATATTCCACTTCTGTTCGAAGATTGTTCCCTTCGAGATGGATTCTATCTACGAAATGTGGTATAGGAAAAGTAATATATTCCTCTTCTGGATGCCTATTCCTTACTAGAGTCTCAACGCCGTTGTAAACGTTCTCTGCTCTTCCACTCTAGAACTACGTTTTCTATGCTTTCATAAATCTGTTGCGCATCTGTCCCGGTCTGTATTTTATTGTTTACTTCTTTTTAGTAGGTGTTTGTTTCCTGTTACGAACTGGCTCTGAGTCTCTTTTGTTGTGTCTTCTCATCCTGGTATTCGTGAATCTTCTTTTTTTCTTCTGTAGGCAGTTCAGGATTTCAGGATTTATGCTGTCGCATTCTACATACAACTGCCTAGTTTGTGTCAGCAAATCCTGATCGCCTGTATCATATATCACTTCTATATCCGTCTCTGATCTTTCTTCTCTGTTATACCACAATGTTCAGAATTTTCGCCAAAAACTTCCTTCCTGCTTTTTCGTAGGTACATGATCTTCTGTGTGGAATGCTTTGTGTCGAATGATCTTTTCTATGGTACTTACTGCTCGATTTTTGCCACAAATTCCTCGCTCTTTCTCCCTTCTTCTCCTCGATGGTGATTTATGTTTCTTACGTAGACAGCGTTTGATAGTGTCATTAGAGTCCTCATTGCTTTCTAGCGTTATGAGACGCACACGAGACGCACACTCATAATCCGTTCTTAAAATCTGCGGACTTGATACGTGTGACATCTGTCTCTGTTCCCTGTGCACTTTTTACCCCTATATTTATATGGCACACACACTACCGCTTGTTTGATTTTGTTGTAGTCTTTTCTGATATGGCCTTCTTCCCCATAATGACCATAAATTACTACCTGTTTATCACAATGTTCTACCAAATGACCAAGATCTTGGCCCTGAACTCATCGCATCACTACTACCGAACGAAACCCAAGCTATACTTTTTGTGGCTTCATGAGAACTGTTCTAACCTCAGGGCTCACTTCAATAACTTGAGGGATGACTTGCCTTCCCACTGGTCCTGTCCTGAATGGTACTGTAAAGCCGCTTTACAGTCCAAGCAGTATGCTTACATGAAAAGAAGGCTCCCTCTCCTAATATACGCCAAAAGAAATCAAACTTTGCTGTACATGTTGTGTGTTCCGAATCAAACAGAGCTTCTAGTGTGAAACAGAAGTGTGGCAGTTCGCATTTCAAGAAATCAATAGTCTCTTCTTCGGTGCAACGCCACTCTAACAAACTCTTTGTGGACCTTGTGGCAGCTGCCCAAACTATTCACTTGCAATTAGCTACGGGTGCCTCAGTTTCTTTACTCAAGCGCAATACTTATGATCTTGGCAAGCCGTAGCTGCAGAAATTACACACTACGATTACAGCTTGTAACGGACAAGACATTCCAGCGTTAGGTTCTTACAGCCTTCCTGCCGTTTCCCAGAGTTTACAAAAGACTATGGCATTTCAGGTTTTGCGTTCACATAACAGTGCATGTATATTTGGCCTTGATTTGTTTGATTCGTTTGGGCTACGTGTGGTAGACAATGTGTTGCCAGTTACTCCCTTTGATTCGAAGGACAGTGTTGCTCAGTTGTGTGCTGAATTCAAAGCCTTGTTTGCTGGTGGTTCAGGCAAAACTTCTAATTTTGTTGTGTATGAGGCCATGAAAGATAATACACAGCCTCATTTCTTCAAGGCTGTACCGTACTACACCTGCTCCGTGAACGGATTGTTTAGGAACTTTCTTAGTGGCAGAATAGTGGCGTTACTGCAGCCATCACAGCCAGTCAGAGGGCATCTCCGTTAGCCAAGAAGCCTTCAGGAAAACTGGGTATTTGTGCAGACTTCTAAGCAACAGTTAATACACAAACAGTGGCTGATTCACTTTCTTTCCTTGATCTAATGGACTTATCGACCGTTTGGGAGTTGGCCGTTACTCCCATAAGATTAATTTTCGCGATGCCTACCTCCAGATACCTTTAGATGAACAGTCACAGCAAGTGTATGTCGTTAATATGTACATGCGTCTCTTCAAATTTCTTCGTTTGCCTTCCTGTAGGACATCCGCACCAGCAATTTTCCTGCGCTATTTCGAACAATTAACTGCCTCTGTGTCTTCATGTAAAAATTATTTATATGATATAGTGGTATCAGGTCACATAGCAGACAAGCACCTTAGTAATTTGCCCACCCTATTCCAAGTGTTATCAGAGCCAAACCTTAAATGCAGCAGAGACAAGTGTATTCCTCCAAACTAAGATTGAGTACATGGGGCAAGAAATTAATTCTCTGGGTGTTTATCCAACGCAGTCACACTCGCAGGCCATTCTTGACCTCAACTTCCAAGGAATGTTACTGAATTGCGGTCAGTGGTAGGGAAGCTGATGTATTACATTCGCTTAATTCCGAATACAGTTCAGATTGAGGCACTGTTGCACAGCCTTCTCTACAAGAATGTATCTTTTGGTGGTACCAGGAATGTGACACTGCTTTTCGACGACTCAGAGACACTTTGTTCAGTGATTGCTGACTAGTTCATTTTGATCCTTCCAAACCTGTAGTTATGGTCGTACATACCTCTTCGTATGATATTGGCTCCGTACTCTCGCGCAGAATTTGGTTCTGCTGACAGACCAATAGTATTCGCCTCCAGATTGCTTAATGAAGCTTAGAGCAACTATTTGGAAACAGAGAAGGGTGCTCTTTCCATCATCTATGAAGTGACTGAATTTCATCATTATTTCTATGTAAGAAAGTTCTGCTTGGTCATCGACCAAAAGTCTCAGCAGTGACTTTTCAACTCAGCCAGTCCATTCCGAATCGCACTGCAGAAATTGCAGTGTGGGCTCTCTTCTTATTGCACTACAAACACTAGAAAATACGCAGTCATCAAAGTGTGCCAGTGCAGACACTCTTTTGTGTCTTCCCTTGGGACTGGATGTAGACTTTGATGCATCAGAAGCATCTCGTTATCACACTAATGCAGAGGACTCCAACACACTGGATCAGTATCCATTAGATCAACGGAAGATCGTCCAGGCAACGACAGCAGATCTGGACTTGCAGATTCTGTTGCATGACGTCTGCACTGCTTGCCCTCGCACTGACAAAATTATTGTCAGCCCTATGGTTCGCCAATACTCTGCACGTCAGCATGACTTGTCTTTGTTACATGGTGTCCTACTGTTCCGCACTGACTCTCAACGATCTCGTGTGGCGATTCCAAAGGTTCTCCCGAAACATGTTTTTAGTTTGCTTCATCAGGGTCATTAGGGTGTGGTCTGCACCAAACAATTAGCTCACTGACATTGCACATGGTTTGGTATGGTCTCACAAACAGAGTAGGTTCTTTAAGACTGGCCGACGCCTAAAGCGCCTTGGTAGTGCATGCATTTGGATTTTGCAAGACCCTATTGGAACACTCGTTGGCTGATTGTCATGACACATATAGCAAGTTTCTTTCTGTGATTCCCACGCCCTCTATGATGACATGTTGCACCCTTCAAGCCTTGCAATCCATATTTTACCTTACCTTGAGGGTTTGCCAAAGTTGCTTGTGACTGAGGGTTTGCCAAAGTTGCTTGTTCAAATGGTTCAAATGGCTCTGAGCACTATTGGACTTAACAGCTATGGTCATCAGTCCCCCTAAAACTTAGAACTACTTAAACCTAACTAACCTAAGGACATCACACAACACACAGTCATCACGAGACAGAGAAAATCCCTGACCCCGCCGGGAATCGAACCCGGGAACCCGGGCGTGGGAAGCGAGAACGCTACCGCACGACCACGAGCTGCGGACGAAAGTTACTTGTGACTGAGGGTTTACCAGAGTTGCTTGTGACTGACAACAGACCTCAGTCTGTGTCTGAAGAATTCCACGCATCTGTATAGCCAGTGGGATCCGTCATATCACCAGCGTACTTTTTCATTCACAGACCAACGGCGAAGTTGGCAGTTGCTCTTTTACACCTTCAAACAGCAAATGGATACAACACGTGCGGGATCAAGCTTTGCTGCTCTTCTTGTTGTCCTTCCACACCCAGCCTCACAATGGTGGAGCTGCTTCATGGATGGCGCCATTGCACCTAGGTCCAGGTTGCTGCACCCACCATGGCGGCCAGCACCTAGTCCGCCCACTCAGGCAATGACCCAAGCTAATGACCCAATTTTTTTAGGTGTTACAACGGTCGATAGCGCTGGGAACACGACATCGTCGTAAAGTTGCTTGGAAATTGGTGCTCAACATTACATTGGTGCTGAACATTACATTGGTGTTGAACATTACATTGGTGTTGAACATTACATTGGTGTTGAACATTACATTGAGCAGTCGACGATGCATGTCCATGTTGCACCTCTGCTTACAACTGGTCATGGCTGCCACAAGTTGTCAATAGTACAGCAGTTCTTGAGCAACAAGTTGAGTAAAATATATTTATTTCAAGTGCACTTGCATCAAATAATCTTTTGCTTGTTTGTCCAGATTCGTACAGTGACAGATATCTTTGGCCACCTCCTACACATCTATCATTCACAATGAGTATATAACATTGGACTCCTCTTAACATAATGGTTGCAGAATCATATCGTAACACCTACACTGTATTGACCATGCTAATGTGCTGTATTTTTGTTGCTCCCATATTTTTGTCCACCCCCTGTAGGTGTATATTTTGGCCTATTATATTGGTTTTTGTTTCTTTGATTAGCAAATGATCATTCAAATGTATCATGCATGCAGATCGCTCACACAACTTTTTTTGGGATTAGCGATTGATGTTCTAAGCACATTTTCGTATGGTTCTGGGCGTTAGAGGTCACACACTCCCCTTGTCAGATGAAGAGTCTTGCTCAGAATAGAGTAGTGTGGAGATTTGAATCACACAACTTTCGGGCTGAAGACTACAGAAACTACGTTTAATGAAGGGATGAACTAGAGAGTAGGCAGAGTGACGAGCACCTCCCTTACCCGGACTTTTTGGAGCGCTGCGGCGCACGGCGCACACGGTCGGTCCTGGGTTCCAGCCCCATGTCCTCGAGGTGGTCCAGTTCTCGCAGCCGGGCATACGAGTAGTCGAGGGGCGGCGCCTGCCGCAACAGCCACACCTGCAGCTCGCTCCTCTCCGACGACTGCTGGCCACCCGCTGAGCCCTCCTGCTCTGGTGCGGCGCTCGCCTTCCGCACTATCCCACTGCCAAACACCAACTGACATCTTAGCAGGCTCTTTATGCGCTACATCCGCACAGGTGCGGGTCCAGGCAGAGAGTCATGGAGGACTCCAGTGAAAAATTTACATAATTTTGTCCACAGTCGTCAGTGTTGTCACCATAACTGCAACCTATTACACTGCCTGTCAGAAAGAGTGAATCACCCAGATCACATGTTCATGCAGATCGAATGTTAATGCAGCTTTGTACACATCATCGGTGGGTTAGAAAGTGATAAGGCCTGATGTGAGTGCATATACCCTACCAGGCCTGGTAGGGTATATGTCCTGTCAAGGACACGGAGATGCACCATACCCATGTTGGATGGCGTTGTCAAGATCTGACAAAATTTGAAAGGGGCCTCATTGTGGGTTTCCATTTGGGCAGGTGGTCAATTATTCATGTGCATACACATCTACTGGGTGATCAAAAAGTCAGTATAAATTTGAAAACTTAATAAACCACGGAATAATGTAGATACTGAGGTAAAAATTGACACACATGCTTGGAATGACATGGGGTTTTATTAGAACAAAAAAAACAAAGTTCATAAAATGTCCGAAAGATGGCGCTGGACAGCAAAACGTCAGTGACTGCGCATGACAATCGCGTATAAAAGGAGCTGTAATGAGAGAGAATCAGATGCGCCAGCAGTCGCAGCATGTTGACGTTACCTGAAAAGGCGCTTTTAGTGAAGCTATATTATCAGAATGGGGAATGTGCTAGTTCAGCGTTACGATCCTATCGCCATAGGAAGGGGAACGGGTAAAGGTCCGTTGACAAATGCAGCTGTGGCGAGAATGATTTCGAAGTTCGAAGCCACGGGTTGTTTAGACGATAGACCCCGTAGTGGCCGACCGAGCACAAGGTGTATTGCTGCTGGGACAGTTCATGAAGAAATGGAGACTGTAGCGGGTTCGTCTATGCACGGGAAGTCAGCGCTCGTGCAATCGCATTCCATACACTACTGTTTGGTTGGCACTGAGGCGTACCCTCCGATGCTATCCGTACGAAGTCCATCGGCATCATGAACTGTTACCTGGCGACTTAGTGAAGCGGAGGGCATTTGCGGTGTGGGCGTTTCAAAAGATGGTGGAAGATGACGTTTGGTTGAGTAACATATTGTGGACCGACGAAGCTCATTTCACGCTCCGCGGGTCTGTCAATGCCCACAACTGCAGAATTTGGGCTACCGAAAATCCTAGAACTGTCGTGGAAACTCCATTGCACGACAAGAAAGTCACGGTATGGGTTGGATTTACCACATCTACCGTTATCGGGCCTTTTTTCTTCGAGGAAATGCGTGATTCTGGTTTTGTAACTGCTACCGTGACGGGTGAGAGGTACGCCGATATGTTACAGAATCGCATCACCCCCAGCGTGGCTGATAAACACCTGCTGGAACGTACGATGTTCATGCAGGATGGCGCTCCACCCCATATTGCTAGACGCGTGAAAGATCTCTTGCGCGCGTCGTTTGGTGATGATCGTGTGCTCAGCCGCCACTTTCCTCATGCTTGGCCTTCCAGGTCCCTAGACCTCAGTTCGTGCGATTATTGGCTTTGGGGTTACCTGAAGTCGCAAGTATATCGTGATCGACCGGCATCTCTAGGGTTGCTGAAGGACAACATCCGACGCCAATGCCTCACCATAACTCCGGACATGCTTTACAGTGCTGTTCACAACATTATTCCTCGACTACAGCTATTGTTGAGGAATGATGGTGGACATATTGAACATTTCCTGTAAAGAACATCATCTTCGCTTTGTCTTACTTTGTTATGCTAATTATTGCTATTCTGATCAGATGAAGCGCCATCTGTCGGATATTTTTTGAACTTTTGTATTTTTTTGGTTCTAATAAAACCCCATGTTATTCCAAGCAGGTGCGTCAATTTGTGCCTCTCTATCTACATTATTCCGAGATTTATTCAGTTTTCAAATTTATACTGACTTTTTGATCACCCGGTATACTCCGCAAGTCACCTTGTGTGTGGCAGAGGGTCTTTTGTATACCAGTGTAACTTCCTTCTTCTCCTGTTTCATTCACGAATGGTTCACAGAGAGAACGATTGCTGATAAGCCTTTGTGTGGGTCGAATATCTCTATCTTCAAAGTCTTTTTCCGAGGTACATGTATGAGGAAACATTATACTGGCTGACTCTTCTAGGAACATAAGGCTCTGAACTTTAACAGCAGACCATAATGTGGTGCAGAATGCCTCTCTTGCAGCTTCTGACACTGCAGTTTGGCTGAACATCTTTATTACTCTCTTGTGTGCTTACTAAATGAACCTGTAACTAAAAGTGGTGATCTTCTTTGGATCTCCTTTATTTCCTCTCTATATCCTACTTGATACGGGTCTCAACTGACAAGCAGTGTTCAAATTGTAAAAAATTGAGGTCTGTGCGCCACGCAGATGTGATAGTGGCCTGATGTTGGAACATCAAGGTTCTGGTATCACCACCACAAGGGGAATTTACATACTGTCCCACAAGCACATCATAGACCCTTCACATCTCCCTTGCCATCTGAAAACAGGTAATGGACTCCCTGCTACATTCTGTCTGATCTGCATCATTAGTCAGAGACTAGCAGCAGACAGACAATGGAATTACCATGCCATTATCACCACATCACAAACGTATGCATTTTGATTGGAGCTGTGACTGTGAAGCATGACTGCTGATGATTGGTATCGTATCGCATTCAGCGATGTTCACAGTTCTGTACTAACCTGTATGACCATTGTTGGTGAGAATAGCAGAGACCTTGGGAGAGGTTTCATTTTTCCAATGTTTTGGAGAGGCACAGCGGTGTTACTCCTGGTGACATGGTGTGGGGAAACATCAGTTATGACTTCAGCTCGCAGTTATTCATGACTGAGGGAACTCTTCGGTCCAACAGTACTCCACGAAAACCCTGCATCCTTATGCATTACCCCACATGCGACAGTATCTTGGTGCCATTTTCCAACAGCACATTGTTTGTCCACACACGACATGTATCTCTGTCAACAGTCCGAGTGATGCTGAGGGATTCCTGTGATCAGCTGGCTATTTGTCCCAGTAGAACATGTTTGGGAGCAGCTTGGACTTCAACTCTGTCCAAGTACCAGGACCGAGGATACCAAGGATCAGTCACAACAGTTGTGGACAAACTTGCTTCAAGGGAGGATACAACAGCTTTTTGACACTCCTCCCAGCCGAATCAGAGCATGCTTCCTGGCCAGAGAGTGTGCAACGTCATACTGATAACTGTGCTTATACTGCCAAAGTCTTTATAAATTTGACTCGATTTTGTAATCAGTGTGGTATTAAATACTCTCTCAGCCTGTGAAGTTCCGTTCATTTCCTCATACTCTTCTGGGTGCTTCAGTTTTTTTGTCAGGCAGTGTAATTTCGTAAAAATGAAAACAACTCGTTTTCAGGCACTAACTGTGATTTTTTTTTTTTTTTTGCTACACGATAAATATTGAGCCCTGAGGACTCATCTTCGTGTACTTCATCAGTTTACATGATTTTCTGCAAACACCTTTCCAATAGTCCTACTGAGAGTATATAGATATATTACAGGGTGGAGAAACCATTTTTACCGAACTAAGACAAAAAAGGGAATTAAAGATTGTTGCTCACAGTGATCACATAGTTTTCAGGTACAGCATATGTAAATACACACATCAAAAAACGTTTTGCATCACCCCGGTTCCCAGAACTCCTGAAGACAGACGTTGTCTGTGGATTTGTATCACAGACACAGAACCTCTGACTGTTCAGAGGTGTCACTAAATCCGCCCAAAGATGTAAACAACAATGCATGAGCAGTGCCTATTAGACGGAGGGGGTCCGACAGCTGATCAGTTCCAGTCATTCCAACAGGAAGAGGGTACACGGCTCGTGTTGTCTGTAGTTCAGCCATGTCTAGACGGTCAATAACGCGGTTCGATCGCGTCCACATTGTTACTTTGTGCCAGGAAGGGCTCTCAACAAGGGAAGTGTCCAGGCGTCTCGGAGTGAACGAAAGCCATATTGTTCGGATATGGAGGAGATACAGAGAGGCAGGAACTGTCGATGACATGCCTCGGTCAGGCCGCCCAAGGGCTACTACTGCAGTGGATGACCGCTACCTACGGGTTATGGCTAGGAAGAACCCTGACAGCAACCCCACCATGTTGAATAATGCTTTTCGTGCAGCCGCAGGACGTCGTGTTACGACTCAAACTGTGCGCAATACGCTGCATGATGCGCAACTTCACTTTCGACGTCCATGGCGAGGTCCATCTTTGCAAACACAGCACCATGCAGCGCGGTATAGATGGGCCCAACAACATGCCGAATGGACCGCTCCGGACTGGCATCACGTTGTCTTCAGCGATGAGTGTCGCATATGCCTTCAACAAGGCAATCATCGGAGACATGTTTGGAGGTAACCCGGTCAGGCTGAACGCCTTAGACACATTGTCCAGCGAGTGTAGCAAGGTGGAGGTTTCCTGCTGTTTTGGGGTGGCATTATGTGGGGCCGACGTACGCAGCTACTAGTCATTGAAGGCGCCGTAACGGCTGTACGATACGCGAACGCCATCCTCCGACCGATGGTGCAAGCATATCGGCAGCATATTGGTGAGGTATTCGTCTTCATGGACGACAATTCGCGCCTCTATCGTGCACATATTGTGAATGAATTCCTTCAAGATAACGACATCGCTCGACTGGAGTGGCCAGCATGATCTCAGACATGAACCCTAACGACCATGCCTGGGATAGATTGAACAGGGCTATTTGTGGACTACGTGACCCACCAACCGCTCTGAGGTTTCTACGCCGAATCACCGTTGAGGAATGGGACAGTCTGGACCAACAGTACCATGATGAACTTGTGGATAGTATGCCACGACGAATACAGGCACACATCGACGTGCTACTCGGTATCAGAGGTACCGGTGTGTACAGCAATCTGGACCACCGCCTCTGAAGGTCTCGCTGTATGGTGGTACAACATGCAATGTGTGGTTTTCATGATCAATAAAAAGAGCGGAAATGATGTTTATGTTGATCTGTATTCCAATTTTCTTAACAGGTTCCGGAACTCTCGGAACCGAGGTGATGCAAAACGATTTTTGATGTGTTTATATTTGCATGGATACCTACATTTTTAGTTCCACAGTACATTTGCGCAAAATTTAAATACGTCAAAGAC
Source organism: Schistocerca serialis cubense (assembly GCF_023864345.2). Lineage (NCBI taxonomy): Eukaryota > Metazoa > Arthropoda > Insecta > Orthoptera > Acrididae > Schistocerca > Schistocerca serialis. Next base: position 930,241,769 of record NC_064639.1, read on the forward strand.
TATCTAAATGGAAAGATGTTACATTTTTATATATACACAGATGTTGTTATTTCCAAGATGGTATAGATATGTTACATTTTGATCTATACATGGATGTTATTGCCTAAACGAACTTTTTCTGCAGATATCAGATGTTGTAGCGTATCTAAACCGGGACACGTGAAAGACTGTAATTTTTTTAACTGTTTGTCTTTCTCTTTCTCATAATTTATAGTAAGATTAACCTAACAAGATTACACAATATATGGTATAGAACAATGTTATCTTAGTAATTCCAGTTTTTTAAATGTTGATTTGTTAACTGTTTTCATCATTAATAACTTCTCTTGTTTCGGACGCCTCCATGGTTGGATATTTGAAGGATATGCTCCGTCTTTTGTGTGAAAGAAAACAGTGTAAACTTATATAAAAATGTTTTCAATACAGTGTGTATTACAGGTGTGGAGTGGGGTTTTATTTAGTAAGAGGAAAAACATATGTCTATTAAGATTCCTACTGCAAAAATTTTATTTCACGAAGACGATGGACTTATCGACGTGACATGGTCAAAAGAAATTTGTTTATCTAGTAAGAGGACGGCCACAGAAGAAGATACCGGAGCTGCTACCATTAAGATGAAACGAGGTAAAGTGATAACTTCTGTGGACATTACTCTACAACACATTACTGAGATTTAGTACTGTTACAGATGAATGTAACAACAGCAGCAGTTCGGTCTGCTGCCCTCCCCGTATATCTTCAAAGACTTAACATTATTTATACAAACAAAAAAACTGAATCACATCGCCCCCCTTTCAATGTGACTATGATGAAATACGATTACAGCAATTAAATTCTGGCTTCTTTACGAAAAAACCAACTTTTGAAACTGCTGAAAAAACTGTGGCTAGTTAGCTCAGTTTATTCTTTTAACATGTATTCATAACATTTTTCTTTGAAAACATTTTAAACGAACAAACTGCATTTAAGAAACAGTTGCACAAGTTTATTTTTCTTCCTAAAGAGGCCCGAATTGAGCAGTTTTAACCATTTTTTAACATACAGTCACATCTGATGTCTACAGAAAAAATTTCTTATACCAAAACAACAGTGTGTAGACAAAAATGTAACACCTATATCATCTTGAGAGTAACAAAATCTGTGTATATATAAAAATTTAACGTCTTTCTATTTAGATATTCTGGGAATTGTTTAAAATTTTGTGCAAATATACCGTAGAACTAAAAATGTATGTATGCATGCAAACATGTTTACATGTGCTACACTTACAATCTACGTAACCATTGTTGGTAACAGAAAGTAATTTCCTTTTTTGTCCTAGTTTTGTAAAAATTGGAGTTTCACGGCCCTGTAATATACTCTCAGCAGGACAAGTAGTAACGTATTTTAAATAAATATTAACTAAATGGACATCTTCAGATGGGCCCCCTAGGCTAGAAATGCATAATGAATTGAAATAAAAATCACGATTAGTTCAAATGGTTCAAATGGCTCTGAGCACTATGGGACTTAACTTCTGAGGTCATCAGTATCCTAGAACTTAGAACTACTTAAACCTAACTAACCTAAGGACATCACACACACCCATGCCCGAAGCAGGATTCGAACGTGCGACTGTAGCGGTCACGCGGTTCCAGACTGTAGCGCCTAGAACCGCTCGGCCATCCCGGCCGGCATCACGATTAGTAACTGAAGGCGGTTTGGTTTATTTTTGTATAAAAATAATTTAGTTCTTCAATTTCCAAAATTTTCTAGCAACGTATGGAGAATAATGTGAGTTGAAAACTAAAGGTCTTGAGGTCTAAATCTAAATATGTACATGCGTATTCTGTAAACCATTGTGAAGTGCATGACAGAGGGTTCTTAGCATTGTACCACATGTTACGCTGTGGTCACAGTGGCACCGACATTGATGGATTCTGCTAAAGACCGACATCGGCCGAAGATTATCGATGTTTCTCAATCAGCACGCTGTTATGTGCGTGGACACAATGCAGCCGATCTCACAGCCGGAAATACAAACTTCGGACAATAATCGGTGAAATTCAAATAAATTTATTTTCTTTCGTCGAATAGGCCGACGTATTCATACACGAAATATGGACTGTGAGAAATTAATAAGTTTAGTCCAAGAAAGAAGGAATTTGTGGCATCCTGAGCATGAAAAGTATCTTAATCTGGATATAGCTCGGAATGTATGGACTGAAGTCGAAACTTTATTGGAGACTACAAGTAGGCAAATTCGTAATGAATGTTTTAGTCGTAAATTATACCCTTGAAAAAATATTTTGTTCAAGAGAGAAGCGTAACGCAGCCTTAAGGTTTCTTTCCATTCCAATCGTGTAAGGAACATGGACCTTAGGAACCCGTCAGAAACAGCCACCCTTAGTGACGGTAGAGGTAAGCAGACCCACAGGATTCATCTCCTCGACAAAAGGTCGGTTGGTGTGCATTTTCTGACGCTTACAGCGCCACCCACAATTCCAAATTTAATTACTTTTTTCCTTTCATGGCGTTTTCCCCTCCGTCAATAATATGCTGTTCAAATGTGACGTCATTCTGGATGATGATAATGATTTATAGTGGAGGGCGCTAAACAGCAAGGTCATCAGCGCCCTTGCATTAATGTTATACCAAAGAAGATTTTCACAATTTATGGAATAAGATCAATAAACTGGAAAACTACGTATGATCCCACCACAGGAAACGTAAAGCAACTCCAAGAAGGTGAGGTTCAGAAAAGCCCGTAATAAAGCCCCAGCGAGACACAGTGGGATAACTAAATAAAATTAGGGATAAAATACCTGTAAAGACGCTGTTACAAAGTGACAAATAACCGTGGCTGGATGACGACTTAGAAATAATACGTAACCCAGCCACTCTGTGACACATTAAGATCTGACACCCGGGATTTTGCGAAGAATTCCGGGCACCACGCAAAATCTTAAGACACGAACAACGCTCGTCTCGTTATCAGTTAAAATAGAGGGAAAATCCTGTGGAAGACCCAGTTCAACCCTCAGGCCGTCATATAAAACACACTCAGTTAAGATATGTCGTATTGGCAGCTGTGTCCCGCATCTCTGACATACTGGCGGCTCCCCCCGACGTATGAGGAAGCCATGCGCCAGTAGACAATGTCCCACTGTGAGCCGAGTAAGGGCTACTTCTTCACACCGCAAGCGGAAGGAGGTAATCCAAGGTCGCACTGAAGTCTTAGTGGAACGCAGTTTATTATTCCTCAATTCCAGCCATTGAGACTCCCACCAATATATGGCCTTCCTGGTCACATATGAAGTGACAGCTCCCAGAGGGACTGAACAGCGAGCAGGGGGAGGAAGGGAGCAAGCGTCCTTGGCGGCAGCATCAGCGCTCAGGACAGCAAACAGCTCCGCGTAATAAACTGAAAACTGCTCTGGGCGTCCTATACTGAGGACAACGTCGGGGAACACGACAGCACAGCCGAATAAATCTCCCTGCTTAGAACCATCCGTGTACACAGTAATAAAATCTGGGTGGCTTGTAAAACCTTAAATTTATGTTTAAAAACATAGTCTGGGGTACAATGTTTCTTGTAAGCAATCAGTTCTTCAAATGGCTCTGAGCACTATGGGACTTTACATCTGTCATCAGTCCCCTAGAACTTAGAACTACTTAAACCTAACTTACCTAAGGATATCACACACATCCATGCCCGAGAGGAATTCGAACCTGAGAACGTAGCGGTCGCGCGGTTACAGACTGAAGCGCCTAGAACCGCTCGGTCACATCGGCCGGCTCAATCAGTTCTAAAAGCAATCTGGGCCTTGGTAGTAGGCAAGGGGATTCCCTACTCCAACCCTGACTTTGGACCTTAATACCACCAACCTGTAATAATTCAAGGCTCTCCCTCGCACGGATCCCAAATGGCTGTGTTGCTTTTGGCCGATGACAGAATGTCCGTTCCAGTGGCGCTTGAACAACGTAACTGGAAGCTGGCGATGTAGGAACGGACAATGCCCTATATGATTGGCGTACCACGAGAAGAAGACGTCGACTAGACAGCGGAGGCTCACCAGCTGCTGCACACAAACTAACAAGAGAGCTCGTGCGATAGGCGCCTGTCGACAGCCTAATACCCTCGTGGTGAACTGCATCCAGCATTTTAAGGTATGAAAGCCTTGCTGATCCATAAATCTGCCATCCGTATTCAAGCTGGGGTCGCACAAAGGCCTTATAAATTTGGAGTAGACGTGTCCCGTCAGCTCCCCAAGACCTATGACTGAAACATTTCAGGCTGTTAAAGGCTTTGAGACACATGAGTTTCAGTTCTTTAAGGTGTGGCAACCTTGTTAACTTCTCATCAAAGATAAGACCCAGATACTTCACCTTTTCCTTAAGAGTGAGAATGGTGTCCCCCAGTTTTGAAGTGGGCAAATTAAACAGACGGCAGGAGAGATTAAAATCAACAGAAACTGACTTTTCTAATAAGAATTAAAAACCTGTGATGCAAGTCCATTCCTCCAACAGCCTGATCGTCAGCTGCAATTGCCGAGTCGCCGTGGCAAGGCTGGAGGATGCGCAGAAGATGGAGAAGTCGTCCACAAACAAGGAACATAGTACTGGACGTCGCACTGTGGTTGTAATACTGTTGACTACAACGGCAAAAGCCGTGACACTTAAAACACTCCCTTGAGGGACATCATTCTCCTGCTTAAAACCGTCAGACAGGGCATTCCCAACCCTGTGTCTAAAATATCTGTCCGAGAGAGCCGGCCAGAGCGGCCGAGCGGTTCTAGGCCCTACGGTTTGGAACCGCGTGACCGCTACGGTCGCAGGTTCGAATCCTGCCTCGGGCATGGATGTATGTGATGTCCTTAGGTTAGTTAGGTTTAAGTAGTTCTAAGTTCTAGGGGACTGATGACCTCAGAAATTAAGTCCTATAGTGCTCAGAGCCATTTTTTTTTGTCCGAGAGAAAGGACAATATGAAGGTCAGTAGGCGCCACGGAATCCCCACTGATGGAGCTATGACAAAATATTATGCCTCCAGGTAGTGTCGCAGGCCTTTTCCAAATCGAAGAAAACATTGATAAGGTGATGCTTACGAAGGAAAGCTTGTTGAATTGCAGCTTCGAGCAGGGTCAGGTTATCGAGAGTGGAGCGATACCTCCTGAACCCACACTGGGAGTGACTGATTAGGGTCCTGGTTTCAAGAATACACACAGGGCGCCGATTGACCCTAGGCTCCATAGTCTTTCCTATGCAGCTTGTCAGGCTAATACTACGATAACAACCAGGGTCTGTCTGATCCTTTCCTTGTTTTAAAATTGAGATAAAAATAGATTCTTTCCAAGAGTTGGGAAAGTCGCCAGTTATCCAGATTTTATTGAAGAGCTGGAGGAGGACTTCCTTCAACTGTTGGTCCAACTGTTGCAACATGCTGTTGGTTATCAGGTCGTTTCCAGGGGTCGTATCACAAACAACTGACAGTGCAGAATCTAGCTCCCACAGAGAGTGAGGCTGGTTGCATTCTTCCATGTTGGTGGAATGGAAATCAAGATCAACCTTCTCCTGAGCCTCCCAATATCGATGGAAGGTGGGATCCTGGCTGGAATCAGCCGTAATGGATTTATATGATTCAGCCATTGTCTGAGCTATGTCCATCCTCGATGTTACAAGAGACCCCTGTATTCATGCAGCTGCTATTGGCAGTTAAGAGTTGTGCCTTGAGATCCTCCTGATGGCTTCACCAAAATTTACTTGCGGATGTGGACTCATTGATGGAGTTCAGGAACTCTTGCCAGGACCTCTGCTTACTCTCCCGAATTATTCTCCTCGCCTTTGCACGCGCCATTCGAAGTTTGCAAGATTCGCATCTGTAGGGCATCAATTGAATCTGCGCATAGCTGCCCTCCTGTGCCTGATTGCAAAACGATACTCATCGTTCCACCAAGGGACTGGTCGCCTCCTAGGCACTTCCACAGGCTTTGGGATGGATGCATCAGCGGCATGGTGAATCACAACTGTAATGTGATCCACCCAGTCCTGGATGCCGTCACATTGTTTGAAAACAGCTAACTGCCTGTAAAGCATCCAGTTAGCCTTCTTGAATAACCATCTCGCTGGCTTTCTTCCAGGATCTGCTCCATCAGGCAGACGAATCCAAATAGGGAAATGATCACTACCATCAAGGTCATCGTCCACTGCCCACTGAGCAGTGCCCACAAGAGCTGACGAGCAGAAGGAGAGGTCTATGGCTGTAGACGAACCTGTAGCGGTGCTAAAATGTGTGGCTTGACCATGTTCAGCAGTATAAGATCTGTTGTGTGTAGCATATCCTCAAGTACCTGACCCTTGGGGCATGTGATGTTAGAACCCCATAGTGCACTGTGTGCATTGAAGTCCCCCAAAAGGAGAAAGGGTTAGGGTAGTGCATCAAGAAGATGAATGAGAACGTAACTTTTTCAAGAGGCTCATGAGGTGGAAAGCCACAGAGCACACTGTGTTGTCAACATAGGCTACTATCCGAACAGCAACCACTTGGAGTGTTGTTGTTAAGGGAATAGGTGAGGAGTGAATAGTATCCTTTACGAACACTGCAACCTCACCTTTTCCAATCTCACCAGTAAGGTCATCGTTTCTATAAAGGTGATAGCCTCCATGTAGAGAAGTGTCAGTCTCTTTAAAATGAGTCTCTTAAAGGCAGAGGCAAAAGGGTTATATCCTGTACAAGGAGTCTCAGTTCCTCCAGATGAGTCCGGTATCCATTTATATTCCATTCGAGTATGGGAGCCATTTCATCAATGTGGTCTTCATTTACCCCTGTCTTTGCACTGGGGTGATGAGGCTCTTGCAGAGCGAGGTGGGATGTTAGGGCTGACTGAGTCTGGTGATGAGATATCAAAATCCATGATGCTGTCATCATCAGCTAGACATTCCAGAATGACATCTGATAGCGCCTGGGTCAGCTTGTGACCCGAATATTGAGATTCTTTCTGTGCTCCCTTTCCCAGCGAGGATTAGGGGGAGGGGGGGGGGCGATGAGAGCCTTTCTTTGAAGAAACTTGGCGTTGAGAGGCACTCTGCTTTTGGGGTGACTTCAGGCTGTGCACTGTGGAAGCTTTACTGGTCTCTTCCGTCATAGCTGTCTGGATCTCTACGTCTTTCACTTTACTTTGGCACATACAGGTGCAAGTTCAGGTGCTAGAGGTGGATAATGGAACACTGGACGCCGTGTAAGTCGAGGTGTCGACCCCAGTCACAAGTTTCTGCACCTACGAAGCACGAATCATAAGAAGTGGCAAAGACAGGGGGTTTCATCGCCTGATAGTCCTTTTTGGCTACTGCATAGGGGATCCGTTTGGTCACTTTGATTTCCTGAATTTTTCGTTCCTCTGCAAAAACAGGGCAGGCTCGGCTCCAGACTGGGTGGCTCCCAGAGCAGTTAATGCAGACTGCTGGAGATGGACAGCCTCTCCACACTTACCACAAGTCGCTTCGCCTCTGAAACTCAGCATTGTATGGCCAAAACACTGGCATTTGAAGCATCGCATAGGGTTAGGTACACAGGGCTGAACCCTAAGTTGGAGGAAACCGGCCATGATGTGTTCAGGTAGCATTGGAAATTGGAGGCCACAGTAAAAGTGGCAGTCTTCTCAGTGTCTCCATTGTTCTTGCATGTCCTTTGTTCCACATTGTTGATCCCCTGTGGTGCCCATTCATGTTTGAGTTCAGCAACATCTATATCCATAATATCACGGCACGTTACCACACCTTTGCTGGAGTTAAGGGGTTATGCAACTCAACAATGATGTTGTACTCACCCAATTGCTGTGACTTCTTAAGGAGTTGCACCTGCTTAGCCTGATTAGTCTCAACAAGTAAGGAACCATTTCGCAACCACTTAATAGACTTTAGGGTACCAGCCAGCCCTTCTAAGCCTTTATGGATATAGAAGGGGGACACTTTCCTCCTTCCCCTTGATAACTACAAAGACATTGCGATTCATGACTCCTTGAACCCCATTACTGACAACAAGTTGATTATCAGGAGGACTAACCTCCCTCATTCTTTTTGGTGAGTGGGTGTTAGAACTCCCAGGCAGTACACCCTTCCCGCTGGGAGGAGAAGAAGAAGATTTCGAGGGTTCCATCTCGGTCCCATGAGCAGCTAGGGAAGTAAGGGTCCACTCAAAAAAAGAAAATATGTGTGAAATCTTATGGGACTTAACTGCTAAGGTCATTAGTCCCTAAGCTTACACACTACTTAACGTAAATTATCCTAAGGACAAACACACACACCCATGCCCAAGGGAGGACTCGAACTTCCGCCGGGACTAGCCACACAGTCCATGATTGCAGCGCCCCTGACCGCTCGGCTAATCCCGCGCGGCGGGTCCACTCATACAGAGCCCTGCATGCCTGAGTAAGCTTTATACAACTGAGGTGCGGCACGTTCTCCAGAGGTTGCCTGCTAACGACTGTTCCACCTCAACAGCCATGCATCTCATCAGCGCGCAGTACACTTTGAGATTGAGGTTTTTTAATAGAGTTTTATTCCATACTCGCGATCTGGATGGTCAAGCCAAGATCCCCATTCCGAGGTGACACACACCGTTCCACCGCCGCGCAGCACAGTGGTCACTGAAGCATGGCGGCGCTTACCAGTCCCCAGCTCAGGAATCCCGGCGTCGCCAAGCTCGTACTCAGCAAACAAATCCTGAGCCCCTAAGGGCGTCATTCTGGAGGAGTGTTTCTCTTCCTATAGCGCTTTGAAATTGGAACTTTAGTTATGGACAACCTGCATATGTGAGAGACCATCGAAACTTTTATATATTCAACTGGAAAGAGATCACACGGAAGATATAACCGTTACAGATGTCCATAGCTTTCGTAAACACATTTACAAAGCTAGGTGAAAAATTCTACCGAAATTTTCTAAAAGTATTCAGGAGGTTCATGTTTTTCTGAACTCATTGTGAAAACTACAGACGAGGCGGATTTGTTGTCACATAATGAAGCTCAAGAACGACGTAATACTTTGCGAAGCTGAAAACCAGAAAACACTTAAGTCAGTACCGAGCAGGTGGCGCAGTGGTTATCACACTGGACTCGAATTTGGAAGGATGACGGTTCAACCCCGCGTCCGGTCCTCCTGGTTTATGTGTTCCTTGACTTCCCTAAATCGCTTCAGGCAAATGCTGGGATGGTTCCTTTGAAAAGGGCACGGCCGACTTCCTTCCCTAATCCGATGGGACTGATGACCTCGCTGTTTGGCCCCCTCCCCCAAATCAACCAACCAACCAACTTAGACAGTGTGACACAATATTTATATGTTGACAGAACTTTCAAGTATTGTACACAGTTTTTTGTCACCTATTTACAGTCTATGGGCTTGTTAATGGACATTATATTCCAACAAGCTTTTCTTTCTTGAACGATAAGAAAACTTCACGTTATCACCATGTCTCTTCAACAATTGTTGATAAATGTGATAACCTTTGTCTGAAATTATCTCTGTCAACGGAGTTTTCAGACTTCGAAGGAAGCGTAACGAAAGCTGGAAGTGATTTTTGGACTAAGGTTGGAAATTTCATGTAACACAGAGCTCTCGTGGCAAAGCATACATACGTTGGGACTTGCACATGACTACAATTTCTTAAATTGAAATCGGGAAGTTTCTGTCTTATACAGGGTGCACATTAATAAAACCGACAAACTGCAGGTACTGATTCCTGAATGCAAATGGAGGAAGAAAGATCCTATGAACACGTGTCCGGAAAAGCATCGTTGCCACAGCAGATGGCGCTGACAAATGACAGTTCCTTTGCCCACGTACCGTGAGTTCCTTGTAAGTTGCAGGCATTTTGATTGATGCAGCGTACTATAAGCTGTAGAATGGTCCGGTATCCATGTCGGGAACAAGCCGAAATCGTGTTTGTGTACGGCCAAGCAGATGGAAACGGTCGAGAGGCAGCACAACTATATCAAAACAAGTACCCTCACAGACACCAACCACATCAAACAACATTACGAGTTCTTTTTGGGCGTTTCTTTGATCATGCGACCTTTCAGAGCGAAAAACGTGTAGGGAGGCGGCGGACTGAGGGTACAACAGATTTGGAAATTTGTGGTGAGTTCTATGGTACCAAACTGCTGAGGTCATCAGACCCTACTCTTAGACACTACTTAGTCTAACTGAACCTAACTTACGCTAAGGACAACACACACGCCTATGCCCGAGGGAGGACTCGAGCCTCCGACGAGGGGAGCCGCGCGAACCGTGCAAGGCGCCTGAGACCGCACAGCTACCCCGCGCGGCGCAGATTTGGAGGACCGGGTTCTACAGGATACTGAGACGAACCCTAGTTCAAGTTCCAGACAAGTGGCCCCCCAACATGCTGTAAGCTGAAGTACGATTATGTGTATCCTGCATGACAACCGCTACTATCCCTATCACCTGCAACACACAACACACAACACATCGCCATCTACCATAGCAACGATTCATATCTGGACACATGTTCATAGGACCTTTTTTCCTCAATTTACAGTAAGGAATCCGTCCCTACAGTTTGTCGGTTTTATTAATGTCCACCGTGTATATTTGGTTTGCCAATGCTAATATGTTTGGTGACTGATTGGGTGAAGACTTCGTTTCAGTGATGCCCGTGTGTGAAAAACTACAAACTTTCTGCGACTACACGGTACGTATTTATATAGGCAAATACACGATCTTTCCTCCATCTAAGTGGGCAGATCTAAGTTGCAGTAGGCAGCAACTACCAATACTTGCGAAAGTTTCCACATCAAGCACAATAATCAGTTCTACTCCAGCACTTTTGATTTCTTGAAGTACAGATGCAAATTCAACTCGACTTCAAAATTGCAGTCAAATCCTCAACAAACGAAAAGAATGAAAGATCTTATCAGGATTTAAAATTCGTGAAGCAAGAGGTGCAGACTTCAAAGATGGAAAAATCACAAGTAGGTAATATGTGAAATTAGTTTCCTATAAAGTAAAACCTGAGAAAGTTCGCCTCCATGTGGTACAGCCTGGGTAATGGTAAACGAACTGGTGCTAAAATAACTAATTCATATTTAAGCAATAGCAGTATGTTAGGGGCATTTTTTCATATTACTTACGACGGAAAAACATTTTACAGCTTCGACCAGAAGTATGTCTGTTACTAAATGCATTGAACGGGCAACCGCCGGGATGGTTCCTTTGAAAGGGCACGGCCGACTTCCTTTCCCGTCGTTCCCTAATCCGATGAGACCGATGACCTCGCTGTTTGGTCTCTTCCCCCAAACAACCCAACCCCAACTCAAGTATACAGAGAATGGTCACAGGTTGCTTGAACCCTGGGGAGTGTCACAGAGATGTTGAAAGAACTGAACTGGCAGACGCTTGTAGACATGCGTAAACTATCCCGAGAAAGCCCAGTTACAAAGTTTCAAGAAGTGGCTTTAATCGTGGCACTACCAAAAAACCCCTACACATCGCTCCCTTAGGGATCGTGAGGACAACAGCGGATTAATTACAGCATGCATAGAGGCATATAAACATTCCTTCCGTGCACCATACGTGGGAAACGTACAAGAAGCCTTAAAATCCACAGCGCCTGACAGATAGTCTACCCTCTGACCTGTGACACCATGTGGCCACTGTGAGCCTTTCAGTTCAAAATTCAAAACGTCAAATAAACAAATGCGTTTTATTTTTAAAATAAGATGTATTTTCGTATGAAATATTTTTTATTATAGTTGCAAACAACTCTAAAAATTTGTCATAATCGCTTATTATGGGATTATGACGGCTGTACCCTTAAATGTAGGCGAGTAAAACCAATGTAATAGCAAAGTAGAGCTTTTACTGTAATATGACGTCGTTTTATATTTCTCTGTATAATCGGTGGTTAAGGACTGCACTCACAGATCCTGTTTATTTTACAACAATGTCACGGAATGTGATTAATTTTTAACAAACTGTTGTCATTACAAGGCGTAGTATAAGAAATACGCATGTGATCTCATGACATTGCTTTTAAAGTATCATTTGGTAATAACCTTTACAGGAAACTTCCTACCTCTTCGTTAACACCTAGGCCATAGTGCTAGTATATTTGTCTGGAGCGGTAACAAACACTCTGCTGTGGTAACTGTTTAGTTATTTTTGTTGTTGTTGTTGTTGTGGTCTTCAGTCCTGAGACTGGTTTGATGCAGCTCTCCATGCTAGTCCATCCTGTGCAAGTTTCTTCATCTCCCAGTACCTACCGCAACCTACATCCTTATGAATCTGCTTAGTGTATTCATCTCTTGGTCTCCCTCTACGATTTTTACCCTCCACGCTGCCCTCCAATCCTAAATTGGTGATCCCTTCATGCATCAGAATATGTCCTACCAACCGATCCCTTCTTCTAGTCAAGTTGTGCCACAAACTTCTCTTCTCCCCAATTCTATTCAATACCTCCTCATTAGTTATGTGATCTACCCATCTAATCTTCAGCATTCTTCTGTAGCACCACATTTCGAAAGCTTCTATTCTCTTCTTGTCTAAACTATTTATCGTCCATGTTTCACTTCCATACATGGCTACACTCCATACAAATACTTTCAGAAACGACTTCCTGACACTTAAATCTATACTCGATGTTAACAAATTTCTCTTCTTCAGAAACGTTTTCCTTCCCATTGCCAGTCTACATCTTATATCCTCTCTACTTCGACCATCATCAGTTATTTTGCTCCCCAAATAGCAAAACTCCTTTACTACCTTAAGTGTCTCGTTTCCTGAGCTAACTCCCTCAGCGTCACCCGACTTAATTCGACTACATTCCATTATCCTCGTTTTGCTTTTGTTGATGGTCATCTTATATCCTTCTTTCAAGACACTGTCCATTCCGTTCAACTGCTCTTCCAAGTCCTTTGCTGTCTCTGACAGAATTACAATGTCATCAGTAAACCTCAAAGCTTTTATTTCTTCTCCATGGACTTTAATATTTTTATAATTGAAAAATATTGTTTAATTGTACCATATTTGTATAAACTATTGCACGTAACAAATTAAATGTTGCATTGTAGTAAATGAATCACACCTAGTATAAACTTCTAAAAAAATAAAGTAAAACGATATCATATTGCTTGGTACATTGGTTTTAGTATGATGTATAATAAAGAGTCTATATAAGAATCTATAAAAAAACATAATAATTTTTTCTTATTGATAAGTATATAGGTAATTATTCGACTCTTACCAAAGAAGAGTTACGCTTTTCGTTTATTGGTTTTAGTAATAATGACCTCTCGTTTTTCTCATGTCCTGGTGAGAAGACGTACAGGCGAAGTGCTGTAATCGCCAGAGGTCGCCCGATAACATAGAACGACAGCTTGGTCACGATACGTCCGATCTCATTCGTCAGTGTTTGGCGAGCAGGTTAGGTCAGATTATAATCTAGTCTATGTATGAAGTACGTTAGATTTTGACTGCCATGGGTGTGATGGATACCACGACGCCTCTGGGTTTGGAGACGAGTGTTGCAATGCGGCGTTTGCTATTAAAAAGATGCCGAATGAGTTATATCTGCCTCAAAGAGAACGTCACAAGTGCTGTACTCTCTATCTTCAGTTATTGGGATTAGCAGACAAGTTTTACGAAATACACTTGTATTACAAAAATGTGTAGTTTCAGTGATACACCGCACTAAGGATCTCTCCAAAACACGTTGTTCAGATTATGGTTAATTATGCTATAGTGGCTACTTCGATGTATAAACGTTTTGCCAATGAGGATACGAGCATATAATAGTTAATTTACCTGGTGAAAGTAGATGTTTCTATTATACACTGAAGAGTCAAAGACACTGGCACCTCTACCTAATAGCGTGTAGGGCCCCCCGTGAGCACACAGAAGTGCCGCAACACGACGTGGCATGGACTCGACTAATGTCTGACGTAGTGCTGGAGGACACTGACAGCAAGAATCCTGCGGGGTTGTCAATCAATCCGTAAGTGTAGGATGGGGTGGAGATCTTTACTGAACAGCACGTTGCAAGGCATCCCAGATATGGTCAATAATGTTCATGACTGAGGAGTTTGGTGGCCAGCGGAAGTGTTTAAACTCAGAAGAGTCTGGAGCCACTCCATAGTAATTCTGGATGTGTGCGGTGTCGCATTGTCCTGCTGGAATTTCCCAAGTCCCTCTGAATGCACAATGGACATGAATGGATGCAGAGGATCAGGCAGTATGCTTACGTACATGTCACCTGTCAGAATCGTATCTAGACGTATCGGAGGTCCCACATCACTCCAACTGCACATGCCCCACACAGTTACAGAGCCTCCACCAGCTTGAACAGTCCCCTGCTGACATACAGGGTCCATGGATTCATGAGTTTGTCTCCATACCCGTACACGTCCATCCGCTCGGGACGATTTGAAACGAGTCTCGTCCGACCAGGCGACATGTTTCCAGTCATTGTTGTTGTTGTTGTAGTCTTCAGTCCTGAGACTGGTTTGATGCAGCTCTCCATGCTACTCTATCCTGTGCAAGCTTTTTCATCTCCCAGTAACTACTGCAACCTACATCCTTCTGAATCTGCTTGGTGTATTCACCTCTTGGTCTCCCCCTACGATTTTTACCCTCCACGCTGCCCTCCAATACTAAATTGGTGATCCCTTGATGCCTCAGAACATGTCCTACCAACCGATCCCTTCTACTGGTCAAGTTGTGCCACAAACTTCTCTTCTCCCCAATCCTATTCAATACTTCCTCATTAGTTATGTGATCTACCCATCTAATCTTCAGCATTCTTCTCTAGCACCACATTTCGAAAGCTTCTATTCTTTTCTTGTCCAAACTATTTATCGTCCATGTTTCACTTCCATACATGGCTACACTCCATACGAATACTTTCAGAAATGACTTCCTGACACTTAAATCAATACTTGATGTTAACAAATTTCTCTTCTTCAGAAACGCTTTCCTTGCCATTGCCAGCCTACATTTTATATCCCCTCTACTTCGACCATCATCAGTTATTTTGCTCCCCAAATAGCAAAACTCCTTTACTACTTTAAGTGCCTCATTTCCTAATCTAATTCCCTCAGCATCACCCGACTTAATTAGACTACATTCCATTATCCTTGTTTTGCTTTTGTTGATGTTCATCTTATATCCTCCCTTCAAGACACTGTCCATTCCATTCAACTGCTCTTCCAAGTCCTTTGCTGTCTCTGACAGAATTACAATGTCATCGGCGAACCTCAAAGTTTTTATTTCTTCTCCATGAATTTTAATACCTACTCTGAATTTTTCTTTTGTTTCCTTTACTGCTTGCACAATATACAGATTGAACAACATCGGGGACAGGCTACAACCCTGTCTTACTCCCTTCCCAACCACTGCTTCCCTTTCATGTACCTCGACTCTTATAACTGCCATCTGGTTTCTGTACAAATTGTAAATAGCCTTTCGCTCCCTGTATTTTACCCCTGCCACCTTTAGAATTTGAAAGAGAGTATTCCAGTCAACATTGTCAAAAGCTTTCTCTAACTCTACAAATGCTAGAAACGTAGGTTTGCCTTTCCTTAATCTTTCTTCTAAGATAAGTCGTAAGGTCAGTATTGCCTCACGTGTTCCAGTGTTTCTACGGAATCCAAACTGATCTTCCCCGAGGTTGGCTTCTACTAGTTTTTCCATTCGTCTGTAAAGAATTCGTGTTAGTATTTTGCAGCTGTGACTTATTAAGCTGATAGTTCGGTAATTTTCACATCTGTCAACACCTGCTTTCTTTGGGATTGGAATTATTATATTCTTCTTGAAGTCTGAGGGTATTTCACCTGTTTCATACACCTTGCTCACCAGATGGTAGAGTTTTGTCAGGACTGGCTCTCCCAAGGCCGTCAGTAGTTCCAATGGAATATTGTCTACTCCGGGGGCCTTGTTTCGACTCAGGTCTTTCAGTGCTCTGTCAAACTCTTCACGCAGTATCGTATCTCCCATTTCATCTTCATCTACATCCTCTTCCATTTCCATAATATTGTCCTCAAGTACATCGCCCTTGTATAGACCCCAGTCATAAACAGTCAAAAATCAGTGTTGGCGGGCCCAGGCGAGGCATAAAGCTTTGCATCGTGCAGTTATCAAGGGTACACGAGTGGGCCTTCGGCTCCGACAGCCCATATCGATGGCGTTTCGTTGAATTGTTCGTACGCTGACACTTGTTGATGGTCCAGCACTGAAATCGGCAGCAATTTGCGGAAGGGTCGCACCTCTGTCGCGTTGAACGATTCTCTTCAGTCGTTGTTGGTCCCGTTCTTGCAGGATTTTTTTCCGGCCGCAGCGATGTCGGAGATTTGTTGTTTTACCTGCTTCAGGATATTCACGGTCACTCGTGAAATGGTTGCATGGGAAAATCCTCACTTCATTCCTACCTCGAAGATGCTGTGTCCCATCGCTCGTGCGCCAGCTATAACACGACATTCAGCCTCACTTAAGTGTTGATAACCTGCCATTGTAGCAGCAGTAACCGATCTAACAACTGCGCCAGACACTTGTCTTCTATAGGCGTTGCCGACTGCAGCGCCATATTCTGCCTGTTTACACACCTCTGTATTTGAATACGCTTGCCTATACCAGAGTACGCAAGTACTATTTAATCAATGAAAAGTAGATTTGTGGTTCCACAACAGCTCACTTTATTCTGAAAACGGTGTGTAGTAATGCAATACTGGCAGTAGATATATCCGGATAATCAGATTCTAGTACTGGAAACTTCACTGCACTTTGAACAGTTGCCCAGTGGATCTGAGAAAGGACGTAATAAGATTTCTGGTGAGAATATTAGTTCATTCAGTGTAACTTTTAATAAAGAAAATCAACTCTATTAAAAAATGTTTTAGGGCACTTGCACGAAGCATAGCTCCAAAATTCTATATAGAATAAATTAAAAATTTTATAGTATTTGGGGTGCAAGATCGAAAAAATTAGCTTTTAAATTAGTATTTTGGCATTGTAAATAACATCCAACGCATCACACAAAAGCTTTGAAACTGTGCTTTTCAGATCGCGGTATAGACCTAATCATTGGAAAGATGTAATCCCCAGATGTCAAATATCAAAGTGTTACTACTAGTTTTACTTGAGCCACAACTGCATCTTTAATGCGAGTATCGGATTCCTTAATCGAGCTAAAATCACACCTCTAGGCAAGCACTAGAAATCTGTTTCGCTGAATGTGTTTGTAGTTGTGCAGACATACGTCATGTCATGTCATGTCCAATGACTGTCATTCAGTATACGTATGAAACATAAACACAAAGGTTGGAGTAAGATACTCTGAACGCCTAAAGCACTGTAAAGTGGAAACACATACATACACCACGTTTGCAAACCACTTCATGTAACAGAATCACGCCAGTTAGCAGTAACAATAACTTGTGGACATCTAACGTCCACTTACCACAACCCAAAAAGATTCCCTGCTGAAACTTTAATCATAAGATACATCGTCCCTGTCACTTGAACAATTTGTTTTTCGAGGTTATAATCTATACGGAAGATTTCCGATGAGGATTTTGTTTACTTGTAGTTTTCAATAAAACTGCGATATCAGCCCTTAGATTCCTAGCTGTACCCCAATTATGGTATTTTCCATCCTCAGGATGCCACAGACTACTCCTTTGACTAAACTTATCAGTTTCCCATAGTCCTTGTTTCATGTCGTGTCGGCCAATATGTCCGAACAGAACAAACTGATCAGAATTTCACCGACTGTCGGTCGAAATCTGTTCGAGCTACATTGTGACCGCGCTTGTAGTGGCGTACTGATTTGAATAGATCGGCTGTTTTCGGGCGATGTCGGTCGTCGGCGGAATGTACCTTGTAATGGTGAGTCCGAAGGGAAAGGAGTATTCGTGACGCTCAGCAGGGTAAAAATTACCATGAGATTGGTAAAGAACATTCTGTTAATTACACAACAGTGCGGGCAATAGCCAAGAAGTGTCAAGAGACTGGTACAACAGACAATAAAAGCAGATCCGGATGTCCAAGAGTTCTTACATTTATAGAGCGTCGAAGGACAGCCCTTTAAAAGTGTCGTTTAATGGCGTCCAGTCAACGGCCAACAAACAAGTCTGTGCTCAAATTTTTAAGAATGTGTTGAACACAGCCAATGTTCATGGCAGATATCTCAGAAGGAAGCCATTTATTCTGGAAATTAACCAAAGAAAACCTTTGCAATTCGCCGAAGATTATGTCAATAAATCGATTGAAGTTTGGGATACTGTGCTATTTTCTGACAAATCCAAATTTATCAGGTTTGGATCTGACAGAAAGGGAAAGGTGAGGCGCAAACCAAGCTTCAATCACATGTCCTACCTACAGTAAAACTTGGGGTAGGAAGCATAATGGTTAGGGCATGCATCGCAGCTTCTGATGTTGGTGACTTAGCGGTTATTGAAGGCTTCATGGATCGTCGAAAATAAATCGATGTGTTGCTAGGCCATTTACGTAGCATTGCACAGAAACTAGGTCTTAATGGCGTCTTTTACTTTCAACAAGACAACGACCCTAAACGTACGGCTCTGAGAATTCTGGAGTGGCTGTTGCATAATGCCCCAAGAACAGTTTTCACTCCACCATAGAGCCCTAATCTTAAACCGATAGCGCATTTTTGGGCACACTTGGATACAAAAGTTAGGGAGTTTCAGACGGTGGTGTTGGAGAACTGGTCAAAGATCTCACCAGATATTATTCGCAATTTGCTTCACTCCATGTCACGACGTTTGCAAGCTGTCATCAGTGCGTTTGCAAGCTGTCATCAGTGCTAACGGTATAAACACAGGCTACTAGAACTGAGTTACATGAAGTAGAGAAACCTTAATTTCATTTTTGTTAAGTTGTACTGATACTTATTCGATGTGTAGAGGAAGTGATTTCTTTTCTTAAACTAATATTTTTGCTGTAAGAAACCAATTATATTAGAAGAACCTTATGTTTGCAACCTTACGTTTAAATAAATGTGTCTTGTCATCATTTTTATTTGGCAGAAAAAAATCTTTCCGTTTCCATTTTCATCTCATTTAATTTTTATTGCCAACTGCCTGAAGAGCGGGTTGCCTGGACCACTGACAGATCATCTTCTCTCTTCCCTCCCCCCCCCCCCTTACACCCACCCCCCATGTGGGGCTCGAGGGGACGAAATAAGATGCAACACAAGGAGTAGAAGGACTTACAAACACCTACAGGTTAATTTTTAAACCGCATTTTTTTAACTGATCAGGTTTTGCGCTCCCTACATACCTGTGCCCTTGGCGGGGATGTATCTCGCCATTACCTCGGTAAGATCCTGCCACTTATCCGACTTTCCCGCTTCTAGTGTGATTATTGGAGAGGTTTATCTATTTTGAAGCAGGTTTCAGTATGCTAATATGTAATGGTGTACATATTGTACAACCATGTGTAGAAGTTTGGAAAGCGCCTGCTCTAATGAGCAATTAGGATTCAATGTAAATGTCTGGCGTGGGCTTGTTTACTAAAATACGAGATAACTGTCATTTCGGAGAGGTGCCTCGGCGGCAACAATCACAGTTTTTTGTCGCTGGATGACTAACTTCGGTTATTGGCTACAGTCTGTTTCACGTCAAATGTTGCAGCACATGGAGCCTCTCCGTACAGCTGGAGCACATAGCCTACATTGCAATGCGATATGAAGATGGCCTTTCACTGTATCACTAAAAACTGTAACTGTACTCTTGCTGAATAAAATTTTAAAAAATGTTAACTGCAACTAACATTAACAGAAAATGTATTCCCTTTCACTACCATCTAAACCTGAAATAATATTATTCGGACCTTGAGCAGAGTTGCAATATATACGCTGCTTACCTTACAGATTGCATCTTTCGATCCGAAATTTTTATCCACTGATGGTGTTACTGGATAGCGACAGTAGTGACTACAGCTGCTACTGCCTCGATCGGTGGAGAAACGCCATACAAAGAGATTATATATCATACACAAACCAGGTACCGATGTGTTACATTTATCCTTGCGGTTACTGTATCGTCCATCTTTAACTTGTGTTATTGTAGCACATTCACTTCTGATACAATGCGAAAAAGTGATAACATATAAAACATGTCATGTAAGAATAGCGAACTCGTATTTTATTGTTGTATTGAATTCACGAAAATTAGCCGAAAGTGCGCCAACTGAGAAGAGCATAGCCTCAAATGTTTGAATATTTTTTGATTAATCAAGCTTTATGATAGTAAAATTTAATATTTAGATAAAATTTGGGACAATGTTAAAACACACAGATATATTAAATAGATGGCTCTATTGTTAAGTTATATCAGATTAGGGTCCCTCAATAGCATGAAATGTATAATGTGTGCGATTTTCTTTTAGTATTGTCACATCATTTAACTGTCTCAGAATGCTTACGTTCTGATATAATGAGGAAGAAATTGTTTCCATTCTTCCTGAAGCAAGAGACCGGTAATTAGTTATTGACAGGTTTTGAGGCAAATCTATCTGACTTTCCAGGAATTCACACCAAAAATGTTCAAATGAGCCAGAAATCCATCTCATTGCCATGGAACTACGAAGAAATGGTTATTGCTTTGTGCGCAGGTGTTCCGTCTTAGTGATCTCTACGGGATATGGTTTCAAACCATTAACAATGTGTGAGAAGTACAGTACCCCGTAGTTTGAAACGATTTTCCAGACGCTTGCGTTCATGTTATCTTTGTCTGAAACATCTTTGGAATGAATTCCTAGAATGCCAGCCTTGTTTTCCATAAAATCTGGGCAGAAACTGTTTACCACTATCGTGCATTGGGAAGAGAGGAAGCAAATGTCATCCTGTAGTTTCACAGGGGTGAATGAAGTGGGACAGAGAAAGGATTACTACTGAGGTTCTCCCATGCATATTTTTCGTATGTTTGAAGGGCTGAGAGGTCACAGAGCAAGAGGTGAACGTTTGTGTCCTTTTGGTAGGGTATAAATCTGCATTAATTGAATTACAGCCCTTGAGGGGGTGGTAAAGAAGTGATATGTGTGAAAAGATAAGAATAGAGGGAAGAAAAGGATATAGTTTGGGTAGTCTTGTTACCTTTGAGTTAAAGAACGTATGTAGTCTGTTACCTATTGAAGGGAAGGAGCCCCATTCAGATGAAGAAGAAAGCGCAGCAAACATTAATAAAAATGTAACAGGCAGGTTGGAAAATACTCCTGGGAGAGGGATACGTCAACAGCTGCAGAAAAAATGAAAATCTGGGTGGCAGGTCACAAATATTGTTAAACCTAGTGTTAGCCTTGGCTGGGTAATAGGGAATATTGAGGCAATGACTATGGATTTGAGTAAAGAGGTTCAAGCGTTTATAGTTGGGGAGGAGGCAGTCGCCTCTCCAAGGACAGAAAACAGAATATCAGATGTGAACTGGAGAAAATAAGTACAGCAACCGCACACACAAGTGCGATCTTCTTTGCAGTTCTGTATGGCATAATAACCTCTGGGTGAACAAAGCCATCAGGAGACCTAACCAGAAACCGGCTGGGTCGCTGCTAGCTTCAGCTGGCTCTTACATACCATTATCGGCCAGAACATCATCGATATAAACCCATCCAGGCAGTAGCACCGTCACCTGGCGAGGAACGACTGCTAGTCAGACACGCACAGTGCATGTAGTGTCAGTGAGTGTGCTGTCAGTGTGCAGAATGGGGATGGCGCACGATCTATCTGAGTTTGACCGACCCAGGGCAGATTGTGATGGCCCGGAGACTCAGCATGAGCATTTTCGAAACTGCATGACTTGTTGGGTAGTGGAGGAGTGCTGTGATGAGTGTCTTCAAAATGTGGTGTGAAATTATGTTCACATACGTTGACGTTTGGGTGGCCACCCCTCATTACAGATGCCGGATATCCGAGACTGGGCACACTGGTGAAACAGAACAGGCAGCCAACAGTGGTGGAACTGATATCAGACATTAATGCTGGGAAGAGTAGAAGTGTGTCTGAACACACAGTGCACCAAACACTCCTAACGGAGGGTCACCGCAGCTGACTACCCATGCATGTGCCAATGTTAACACCACAACGTCAGCAACTACGACTAAAATGGGCATGTGACCATCGCCACTGAACGCTGGCACAGTGGCAGAGCATTTCATTATCTGATGAATCCCAACACCTTCTTCATCATACCAGTGGGAGAGCGAAAATCTGTCATCATCCAGGAGAACAACTTCTTGACACCTGTACAGCAGGATAAAGACAAGCTGGCGGCAGCTCCATTATGCTCTGGGGAGCATTCACGTGAGTATCCATGGAACCAGTGGAACTTGTGAAAGGCACCTTGATGGCCAAGGAGTATTGTACACTGGTTGAAGACCATGTACACCCCTTTATGACAATCATGTTATCCGACAGCAGTGACATTTTTCAACAAGATAATGTGTCATGTCACAAGGCCAGGAGTATGATGGAATGGTTTGAGGAACACAGTGGCGAGTTCCAATTGCTGTGCTGCGCCCCCCCCCCTCCCCCCCCCAGCTCACCAGAGGAATTAACGAGAATTAAGTGACCTGTGCGTGCAGATGTGATGCCAACTGTCTCCAGTGACTTACCAAGGCCTCATTACTGCGACACTATTATCTGTGTAAAAGGTGGACATACTGGCTATTAGGTAGGTGCTCATAATGTTCTGGCTGATCAGTGTAGATGTGATGCCAGTTGCTGTTATTAGAAGATGAGGGATACACAAGACATAGCTTACACTTTTACAGGAGGAGGAAAGGTAGATTAAATGAACTGACAGTTGAAAATATAGCAGGGTCACTCTCACCAGTGGTAAAATTCCTGTAATTAAAGGTGTGAGAAGTAAGCATTGTTTAGGTTAAATAATTCTTTGAGACAGATTGTTTTAACAGAGGTCCAGATGAATGAAGTATCACACACCAAAAAAATACTGTTTAAAATAACATTATCATAATGTGTCAGGATGTTAAAGGACTAAAAAACAAAGTTCTTAACTGTTTCCACAATTGATAATTTCAAGAGGAAGTGGAAGTATTATGTCTGGCTGAGTATCATGTAAATGCAACAGTTATATGTTAAATACAGAGGAATGTAAACTAGCATACCTTTTCTGTAC
This sequence comes from Schistocerca serialis cubense, assembly GCF_023864345.2. Classification (NCBI taxonomy): domain Eukaryota; kingdom Metazoa; phylum Arthropoda; class Insecta; order Orthoptera; family Acrididae; genus Schistocerca; species Schistocerca serialis. The sequence goes on from NC_064639.1 coordinate 930,264,908, forward strand.
AGAAAATATGGAGAGAGGAGAAAATGTTATCTATGAATAAAACAAAATCAAGTTTATATCTGTTGAAGCCAGTAGTTTCTGGTTAGGTCAACAATTGGAAATCTGTGCTTCTGAATTGCTGCTATGAAAAAGTCATTGATAATTATTTCTGTGCATGGGTCAAAACTTGAAAACTTTCAAACACTCGTAGAAAAGTTTGAGTCATTGTTATTCAGTCTAGCAGACAAAAGACAGCAGATGAAAGTCTGTGGAGGTATTAATATTAATTTTGTGAAATACTGATAAAAAAAGGGTTTGGATATGTTGCTTAACACTTGGAACATGAGTTCTGTTGCTAATTTTTCCAGCAGAAATGTACAGGAAAACTGTAGCTTACATTAATAGACAGTATTTTTGTAGGCGAACAGTTGATCAATAGTAAATGTTTATCCAGTGATGAATGGCTGCACAACATACTATACTAAATAACTTACATAATTACAATGAAATGCTGTCATGGAAAACAGAGTAATTAATGAAGAGAGGACAAAAAATTTCAAGACAGCCTTACAGGAAGCTGGTTGTAGAGGTGTGTATATTGTGACAGATGTTAAAACCGAATTCACTGTATTTTAAAAAGATTTCTATCAGTCTTTACAGCTACTTTTGTAAGATTGGAATAAAATATGGCACTAATAAGACATAAAAAAGCTCTGGATTACAAAAGGACTCAAAGTATGATGTGAAAGGGACAGGAAATTGTTTGAATTGGTCAGGGCAAAAAGAGAAGTATGAGTACATATTACAAGACACCCTCTCCTGCCATAAGGGAAGTGATTAAAAAACTCAAAAAACATCTGTGTAATGTATGAAATTAATTGGTCAATCATTGAAATTAAATCTGCATGGGCAAGAGTTAAAAGAGAAAACAAGAAATGAGTTATGGAATTTGCAGGCTTTGTTATTAAAGCAAACTGCCAAATAATAAATGACAGCAGTCAGCTCCTTCAAAATAAAAAATTCTCACAAATTTGATAATATTTCAAATAGTAAAGTATATGCAATATAGTCAGTCACAAACTCAGTACTGGCACATCACAATCACAGTGCTTATTTTCAGACAGAGTGAAATGTGATTTTTTCATGTCCCTTTACAAAAATGGTAGTAATACAGTTATTACTAATTATCAACAAGTCTCACTACTTACCTCCTCCTTGAATGTAGTGGAAACATTATGTATGCAAGAACCAATGCACACCTCTCTAAAAATAAGGTAATTCACTCTCAATTTGGATTTTAAAGAGGTCTGTCTACAGATCATGCTATTTTTCAATTCATGAATCAAATTATACAGAATTCACATGACTAAACATTGCAAAATTGTATTTTCCATGGCTTGGCAAAAGCTTTTGATTGTGAATGTCACACTATTCCCCCAGAAACGTTTATGTATTATAGAAACAGAGATTTTTACGGTAATTGGTTAAAGGATGCAGAGTGTTACATTAATAAACTCACAGAGTGTACACAATAAAACAGTATCTGCAGAATGAGAAATAATCACTACAGATGGACCATAGGGATCAATGTTCGGTCCATTCTTGTTCTTATTATGTGTAAATGATGTGCCATAATGTAACTATCAAGCCTAATGGGGTTACTTCAAAACTTGAAAATGTAATAAAATTTTCTTGAAAATTAATACCTGATACTCTGCAAATGCTTTGTCAGTGCATTTAGATAAAGCAGAATAAATACAAGGAAGAGCAAAAGAAACCGGTAGACCTGCCTAATATCTTGTAGGGTCCTTGCGAGCACACAGAAGTGCCACAGCATGAAGTGGCAGGGACTCGACTAATGTCTGATGTGGTGCTGGAGGCAATTGATACCATGAATTCTGCAGGGCTGTCCCTAAATTTGTAAGAATATGAGCGGGTTGAGATCTCTCCTGAAGAGCACGTTGCAACGCATTACAAACATGCTCAATAATGTTCATGTCTGGAGAGTTTGGTGGAAGTGTTTAAAGTCAGAAGATTGTTGCTGGAGCCACCGTGCAGCAATTCTGAACGTGTGGGTGTTGCATTGTCCTGCTGGAATTGCCCAAGTCCATCAGAATGAACAATGGACATGAATGGTTGCAGGTGATGCTTACGTATGTATCACCTGTCAGAGTTGTATCTAGATATACCAGGGGTCCTGTAACGCTCCAACTGGATGTGCCCCATATCATTACAGAGCCTCCACCAGGTTGAACAATCTCCTGCTGACATGCAGGGTCCATGGATTCATGAGGTTGTCCCCATATCTGTACACATCCATCTGCTCGATACAATTTGAAATGAGACTCATCTGATCAGGCAACATGTTTATAGTCATCAACAATCCAATATCAGTGTTGATGGGCCCAGCTGAGTTGTAAAGCTTTGTGTCTAGCAGTCATCAAGAGTACACAAGTGAGCCTTCGGCTTGAAAAGCCCTTATAAATGATGTTTCATTGAATGGTTCACATGCTGACACTTGTTGATAGCTCAGCATTGAAATCAGCAGCAATTTGCTGAAGGGTTGCACTTCTGTCATGTTGAACGATTCTCTTCAGTTGTTGTTGGCCCTGTTCATGGGATCTTTTTCTGGCCACAGCGATGTTGAAGATTTGATGTTTCACAGGATTCCTAATATTCATGGTACACTCACAAAATAGTCGTATGGGAAAAATCCCTACTTCATTGTTACCTCAGAAATGGTGTGTCCCATTGCTAGTGCGCTGACAATAACACCATGTTAAAACTCAATTAAATCTTGATAACCTGCCATTGTAGTAGCAGTGACTGATGTAACAACTGTGTCAGACTCTTGTTGTCTTATACAGGCATTGCCGACCACAGTGCAGTATTCTGCGTGTTTACATACACAGTTTCTTTGGAGCTTCAGTGGATGATTCAATATGGCTCCAGAACTGACCATATCATTACAAGTAATGTATGAAGGTCAGTCGATAATTGGAGCACAATATTCGAAATTATTAAGTGGTTATATTGATAAGAACCTGAATTGGGAGTCACATTTTACAAATCATCTTAAATCTATAAGCTCTACATCTTGTGTTACAGATAACATTAGGGTTTGGAAATAAAAATTTCAAAACGTTTACTTACTTTTCATATTTTCATTCACTAATGCAGGGGTCAGCATCATGTCAACCATGGTGTAGTGGAATATGGCTAGCACTTTTTTGGTAGATCGTGTGAGTATTGAGAGAGCAAAAGAAAAATTATTGAATAAAAATGATAATTTTTTTTTTGTAGCACTGAAAATACTGCTCGTTCAACACAAGTTTATTTTGTTAGTTAACAAGCACATAGAACTGATACTGACATCTGTCTTCAACCTTTGAAACTGTGTTAATCATACTTAACCATATTTCTCACATCAGTTTAATCAGTCACCACCTGCACAACACTTGTTGCCACATAATTTCATTTATCTTTTGTGCATAATTGGTTCAGTATGTGTCAGGAGAAGTCAGTGAGCTTCATGCCATTACAGTGCACTACAACTTCTGTGATGCTATAGTGTGTGGAACAGACATAAGTAGAATGCTGTAAATAGTTTGTGTATGCTGTCAGACCTGGCCATAATTACAAGCTGACATGCTTTGTGAGAATGTCATCACAGTTAGCCACACCTAAGTGGTGTTATCTCAAAGTTCATGTGTGGTCATCATGGAAATTTTATGACTAATGTTTGCAAATGTGATCTTGTATGAAGAAAATAATACACAGTGAAACGACTTCATGCATAATGGGTTGTGCATTAAAAAAACATAAAATTTATCATTTGCAATCCAAATGGGAATATGAATTTTTCATTACAGAAGGAAATGTCACATACATTTGTTTATTATGATAAAGTACTACTGCCTTTGTGAGGAAGAAAAACATCAAGAGACATTTTCAAACTGTGCACCCAAGTGTGAATGCTAAGTTTCCTTTATAGCGTGAGCTGAGAGAAAAAAAAATCAAGGAACTTAAAAATCAGTTACATTTTCAGCAAAATCTGTTCACAAACCAGTAGATGGAAATGCTGCTTCTTACCATGTTTTGAATATATTGGTAAAAAGGAGGTAAGCCTTTGAAGGTGGTGAGTTCATATACAAAGCATTTTAAGAAGCTGCCAGTGAGTCGTTTCAGAATTTCAAAACCAAGTCTGAAATAGTGGTTGCCATTGAATCCCTCAGCTTTCATCAATAATGATCACAAAAAGAACCATTGCTCAGTTACCAGTTTTTGTAAAGATGATTTTTAATATCTTGTTGGTCAAAGAAGAACTTTAGAAAGTAATTTCTTTGAAAGGCTGTACAAGAGGGAAGATATATCTTTTAAGATGAAACAACTCATCCTATCTGAGAAAAGATCAGTAATATTATGAAAAGAATAGATTGCTGCTCCTAGGACCCGTACTCTGCTCCCTCCACCTTCCCCACCATGCTCTGATGACATTCTGATTGCAGACAGGCACAACAATAAGATCATTCCACATGCCAGCTTTTGGCCAAAGACTTCTTCAGAAAAGAAAACACACACATATTCACACAATTTAGCATACCTCATGCACACATGACGACTACTGCCAGAATGAAACTCTGCCGTATTGAACGGGAGCAAAAATCTGTAGTAGCGTGGGAAGATGGAGGGAGCAGGGTACAGGGCTCAGGAAAGAAGTGAACCCTGCTTGGCGGAGCAGAGTGCAAAGGGACTAGATTGTGGCAGAATAAGGCCGCTAGGTGCAACATCAGGAGTCTGTGAGGGAGGGGGCCGGGGGAGAGCGGGGGGGGGGGGGGGGGGGGAGGCATGCAGAAAAGAAGTAGAGGAGCAGAGAAGGTCAATAGACCAACCATTGGTTGTGTTGGCAGAGAGCTGTGCACAGTGAGTGGGGGGGAGGGGGCCATGAATTGGGAGGAGGTGATAGGACAGACAGGGTGGAAACTCTTGGGCGGAGGATATTGGGACAGTAGTTTACTGGGATGTTTTAGGGAGCAGAGAATGTGCTGCAGATAATTCCCATCTGCACAGTTTAGAAAAGCTGATGGTAGAAGGGAGATTGTGAAGGAGCCATTGAAACCAAGCATCTTATGTTCACCTGTGTGTTGGGCCACAGGGTAGTTCAGTTTGCTCTTCGCCACAATTTGGCAGTGGCCATTCATCCTGGTGGACAGCTGATTGATAATCATACCAATATAAAAAGCTATACAGTGATTACAACAGAGCTGGTATATGATGTGACCACTATCACAGGTGGCTTGGCCTCTGACAGGATAGGTGTCCGCCCCGGTAGCTGAGTGGTCAGCGTGACAGACTGTCAATCCTAAGGGCCCGGGTTCGATTCCCGGCTGGGTCGGAGATTTTCTCCGCTCAGGGACTGGGTGTTGTGTTGTCCTAATCATCATCATTTCATCCCCATCGATGCGCAGGTCGCCGAAGTGGCGTCAAATCGAAAGACCTGCACCAGGCGAACGGTCTACCCGACGGGAGGTCCTAGCCACACGACATTTCCATTTTTACAGGATAGGTTAAGCCTGTGGCAGCATTGGAATAGGAAGTGCTGGCTGGGTGGATTGGGCAGGTCTTACACCTGGGTATTTCACGGGGATATGATCCCTGGGATTAGGAGTGGTGTGGGAATGGATTAGGCTCTTGTGAAGGTTGGGTAGGCAGTGTGGAACACCACTTATGAGGAATGAAAAGATCTTGGGTAGGATGTCCCTGATTTCAGGGCATGATGACAGATAATCAAAGCCCTTATGAAGGATATGGTTTGCCTTTGTATGGAGACATTTGAAAATGGAGTTAAGCATTTCAGCTTTTGCTTTGCTACCCTCAGTTTCAGTTCATCTCATTTGCTAGGGACTGGAAACTAACTTTGGTGCTGCTAATGGCCTTTACATATGACCAGAATTTCTTTGCATTTTGTGGAAAGTCATTTGACAATATTCTCCTATGGTTCTCACTGAAGGCATCTCACATTGCTCTCTCAGCATCCAAATGTGTTTAATTCAGCATCTCTCTATTTACAGACCTACACTTGATTTTACACCTGTTGTGCAGTAATCTCTGTTTTTTTAGAAGTTTCTTTATGGTGACTGTATTCCATGGAGGTTCCCCGCCATTATGAACTGTTCTACTGGGTACATATCTATCCAGTGCATGATCAACTGTTCTTTTAAACTTGAGCCAGAGTTCCTCTTCATGCTCCTGACCTGTGCTAAAAGTTTCAAGTTCCTCATTGAGATATGACACTATTGATTTTTTTATGTATTTGACTCAACATATATATCTTTCTTCTTGTTTTAGTTATTCTTTGTACTTTGGTAAGCATTGTTGCCACAACCGCGTCTTGGTCATTGACACCAGTTTCAGTGTGGACATCTCAAAGACATCAGGTTTATTTGTTGCCATTAAACTAAACTCTGCCCAAACAGGCCATGAAGGCCCATTGGTACCAACTGGCTGCCATGTCATCCTCAGCCCATAGATGTCACTGGATGTGGATATGGAGGGGCAGATGTTCAGTGCACTGCTCTCCCGGCCGTATGTCAGTTTACAAGACGGAAGCCGTTACTTCTCAATCAAATTGTTCCTTAGTTTGCCTCACAAGGGTTGAGTGCACTCAGCTTGCCAACAGCGCTATGCAGACCGGATGGTCACCCATCCAAGTGCAAACCCAGCCTGGCAGCACCTAATTTCGGTGATCTGATGGTAACTGGTGTTATCACCATTGTTTCCATTTGAGTCAATATATTTGCATCATGTGTGGGGTTCCTGACAATCTGTTGTAGGTAGTTTTCAGAGAAGGCATACTGAGTCTTGCACAAACAATCTCACATACATATAGACTCTATCTTGGTGGATTTGATTTTCTTGTCTACTGTGACAAATTCACCACATCCATTTCCCATTTGCCTATCCTTCTGATAAACACTTAAATTTCACTGCTATCAATTTTAGGTTTCAACCAGCCTCCTGTACCTAGTATTATGTGAGCATCACTGCTTTTCATGAGCACTTCAAACTCGGACACTTTGTTGCGAATGCTTTGGCAGTTTACCATTATAATTTTAATACTCTCACCCTTGGGAGGCATTTCTTTTGATCTTATACTAATACTTCAGGATTTACTACAGCTATTGTTATCTGGATTGGATGGAGAGTCACCTAACATAAAAAACCCTTGTGTGCACACCACACACAGTCAGCTATCTGAATAGCATCCTTTGATGAGTAGTGCGCACCTGACCTATTTAGAGGGACCCTACACTTATCAACCCTATGGTGAAAGTCCAGGGAGTTGCAGTCTAGCTTGTCACCAAATCTTCAAAGACCCTTGTTCAGTCCTTCCATTCGAATCAGAAGCAAATGGCTGCAATCAGTTCTGGGAACAATTATGCAAATTGTGAGCTTCATTGAAACTCCACATGCAAGGTTGGTCTTCTGAACCATGCCTGCCAGTTGCTGGAATGATCCAAGAATGACCTCAGAGTGCAGACGACAGGCATAATTTGTTCCAACATGTGCCACAATCTGCAGCTGGTTGCACCCTGTTTCCTTAATGGCTGCTGGAGTAGCCCCTTCAGCATACTGGGTGAGTCCCCCAGACATACACAGTGAGTGCACCTGGTGTCCTGTCCTAGCCCTTGCTGCTGTTTCCCTGAGGGTTACCATCATTTGTCTTATATTTGAAAAGCCTATGATTAATAGATTCCCTATACTTTTGTGTTTGTCTCCTCCTGATACGCGACAAAACGTGTTCCCCCAAAACAGGTGAAGTGAGTCCCACTGGTTTAGTTTCAGTTTCAGTGAAAGGCAGCACCTCTAACTTTTTGGGTATAGGGATTGGTACAACACTCTGAGTCCTCCGTCGTCACCATCCACCCTGTACAGGATGCCTAGATCTACCACTGACACACCGCTCACAGTCAAGGGGATAGGTAATGGCAGATACTGTACTTTCTGCAGAGGACTCAGCATCCAAGGGAGAGGATAGCACTTGAGGTACCTCTGGTACAGGTGTCACAGGTGCACGACTCTTGGGAGCTCTTCCAGCACATAAATTCGCAACAGCTGCCAATTGTTTGATGGTAGTCAGAGCGATTTACAGCTGCTTCTGAATGTCAGCCATCTCATCCCATGTTTGAGAACAGTGTTCACAGTGGTGCTGGTGAAATGTATTACAAGGGAGTGAACAAATAACTCTAAAATCAAACCTGCTGATTACTATTGGAATCAGCCAACTCATACAAATACCTGGGTGTAACACTTTGTTGGGATGTGAAATGGAATGATCACATAGGCTCAGTTGCAGGTCAAACAGGTGGTAGACTTCTGTTTATTGGTATAATACTGGAGAAGTGCTGTCAGTCTATGATGGAGATTGCTTACAAGTCTCTTGTGAAACTGGATCTGAATACTGCTCAAGTGTATGAAACCTGTACTGGACAGGACTAACAGGGGATACTGAGTGTATACAGAGAAGGGCTGCACAAATGGTCACAGGTTTGTTTGATCCATGGGAGAGGGTCACAGAGATACTGAAGAAATTGAACTGGTAGACTCTTGAAGATAGACATAAACTGTCTCAAGAAAGTCTGCTAACAAAGTTTCAAGAACCAGTTTTAAATAACAACTCTGGGAATGTACTAGAATCCCTATGTATTGCTCACAAAGGGATGTGAGGATAAGATTAGAATAATTACAGAACGCCTGTAAATTCATTCAAACAATCATTCTTCTTGTGCCATGTGTGAACAGAATGAGAGAAAACCTTATAACTAGTACAATGGGTTTTACCTTCTGCTGTGCACTTCATGGTCGTTTGCAGAATATAGATGTAGATGTAGATGAAGACCAGGTGAAGCAGGTGGGAGAGAAGGTGTTGAGGTTGTGAAGGAATGAGGGTAGGATGTCTTGGCCCTGAGCCCAGATCATGAATATTTCATCAGTGAACCTGAACCAGACCAGGAGTTTGGAAATTTGGGAGGCTAGGAAGGTTTCCTCTAAATGGTCCATAAACAGGTTGGCATAGGAGGGTGCCATGTGGATGTCTGTGGCAGTGCCATGTATTTCTTTGTATGCCTTTCCTTCTAAGGAGAAGTAGTTGTGTGTTAGCATAAAGTTAGTAAGGTGTATGAGGAATCAGGTAGTGGGTCTGGAATCTGAAAGATGTTGGGAGAGAGAGGTAGAGTTCAGTAGCGGCAAGAGCATGGGTACAAGGGATGTAGGTATATAGCAGTGGTAGTCTACCCGGTCCCTATTACCCACTAGTGGGCATTGTAGCTTTTATGGTAGGAAGTAAGATTGTAAAAACTTTTTCATTAGGTTTCTGTAAAATTTTGACATAAAAGTATTAAGTCGGTGCATAAGTTCATAGCATTTTTCTGTAAGTTTAGTAAATACAACAAATAAACATAACCAATAATATATTATCCTGTACTATACACGACTGTCTGTCAACATTGGAGCAACTTTTTGATTCCATGACTAGAAATCACATGGTTTTGGGGCATAGAACTTGTTGCGCCATGTTTGGAGCTCATTTTCATACAGAAAGGAAGTCCTTTGTTTGATAGGGATCAGAAAAGGTGAAAATCTGAGTCCGCCAGATCAGGTAAATGAGATGGGTGCAGAATGACTCTCCAACCTAACTTCTGTATAGTGTTTACTGTTAATCTAGCAGAATGCGGATGGGCATTATCATCGAGTAGCATCACTAGATGCAATTTCCTGGCAGTTTTTGTTGGATTGTGTCTGCAAGACATCTCAGATGTCGGCAGTGCTTATTACACATTGAGCAAGTAATTCATAGTACACCACACCATTGCTGTTCCACCAGATGCGTAACATGATCTTTTACAGATGTGTTCAGGTCTTTGTGTGGGGAGTTGCTGCTTTGCTTCAGCTCTGCTATTCCTTTATTTTTCTTACATTAGCATAAAGGTACAATTTCTCATCACCAGTAGTGATACAGCATAGGACTAGTTGATGTCTTTTATGAGCCAACTGATGACGAGCAAGTGGAGATGCCCATAGGGCCACCTGTTGATGTTTATGATTTTAGCTTAGAGCATGTGGTATCCATACACCCAATTTTTGAACTTTCCTCACTGCATGCAAATGTTGCACAGTGGTGGAATGATCACAGTTCACCACATTAGTCAAATCTTGTGTACACTGATGTGGATTAATGCATTTAAACGATCTTCATCAAACTCCTAAGGTCTTCGTGAATGTGGAGTGCCACTAATGTCAAAATGAACCTCCTTAAAATGAGAACCATTTTCTTGTCATACTCTGTCCAGTGACATTATCCCCATATATGGCACAAATGTTTCTGGGTGCCCCTATTGCTGTCACCCCTGTATTAAACTGAAATAGAACAATATGTCGGAAATGTTCCGATTTTACCACTTGGCTCTTCATTTTTTAGTGTCCACAGCTCCACTCACTATCTCCAAATGACAAAATGATGATATGTAAACTCATATAGCAACAGTGAAATGCAAATAAAAAATTACAATCAATAAATACACCCATAGCAACTGGAATACCAACCTACAAAACGAAACTGCTGTGATCTTATGCACCACTCTTGTATTTGGTAAGTAGTTATTATTATATACTTTAATGTGCTGTAACTCTGTTTTATGAATTTCTTAAAGTAAAGTTACTCCCCTACTTTGTAAATTACCATTATTTTGGAACTAGTGGGTGGTCAGAAAATTTTACTACTGAGAGAGTTACAGAAATGGGTGGTAGGTGAAAGGTTGACTACCACTGGTGTATAGGGAAGTGACATCGACAGTGATGAGTAGGGACCCAGGAGGTAAAGTAGTGGGGTATGATTGAGAGTTGGTGAAGGAAGTAGTTGGATCTTTGATGTGGCAGGCTAGATTTTGGGCAGTTGACTGGAGGTCTTGATGAATGAGGGCTGAAATTCTGGCAGTGGGAGTACTATAAACAGCTACAGAGGGGGAGTCGAGGGATGTTGGGTTGTGGATTGTGGAGAATGTGTAGAAGGTGGATTTGCAGAGTGTCATTAGGGCGAGAAAGGAAATGGATTAAGTAGAGAGTTACTGGGCTGGGCCCTATGCTTTATGCAAGGACTGAAAGTTTTCATGGGCTCCTGGGATGGGATCACTCTGACGCAGATTATAGATAGTGGAGTCAGACAATTGGCAGAGGTCTCCTGCTAGATAGTGACTGTGATTCATAACAACAGTGGTGGAACCTTTGTCTGCAGGTAGTTTGGTTAGATGAGTATCTGTTTTGAGGCTATGTATGGCTGTTCTTTCTTCTGCTGGAAGGGTGGTGCTCTGTTTTTATTTATTTATTCATCCAAAAAAATTTTCCTAGTTGTGGGACACAGAAAAAACACAAAACAAAACAGTAAAACAACACAACACAGTAAAAATACAGTTTTATTTCAGTAGACACTTAAATTTTAGCTTTACCTACAAAAGAGCTTGCACTACTTGCAATTGCTGCACTGCCTTGTTTCAAGTCTCTTTGATCTCAAAAGTGCTAAAAATTCTGTTACTGAATAGAAGCAATGATCTAATAAGAATGCCTTTAGGGTTTTAGAAAAGAGTGTAAATTATGATATGACTTTTACCTTATGTGGAAGATTGTTGTAAGTTTGAATGCCACTTTTTATTGTGAAAGTTTTGTAGTCTGATGTCCTTACTGATTGGATATGAAACTTTTCCTTTTACCTTGTGTCATGCTCAAAAATATTAAAATTTTCATTGATATCTTTTAAATTATTTGTAACATACTTAAATAATTTTATTATGTACATATAGGGAAGTGGGAGGATTGACAACTTTTGAAAGAGGGGTTTGCAAGAATCTGTTTGTCGCGCATATTGAATTGCCCTTACAGTTCTTTTGTGAGTAAGGAAAAATCTGTTTGTTGAGCATGTTGCATTGCTCTTGCAGTTTTTTGTGGGTCAGGAAACTGACTGAAGTAAATGGTGTATTTCCACAGAATATAATTCCATACTGTAGGATGCAATGGAATTGAATGAAGTAGGTAACTCAGACAGTGTTAAAATTGCTTTAACATACAGTAATTGTAGCCTATAATATATTTTATTTAGTGTTCCATTTGTTTTGTTTATATGTGTATGCCATTTGAAGTTGTTTTAAAGCCGTATGCCTAAAAACTTTGTTTCCAAAGAAGATGAAATTTTGTTGGAGTCTACTGTCACATTGGTGGTGTATGCATAGCCTTTTAAACAGAATTTTAGGAATGTTGTTTTTTGTGGATTGGCCCAAGAATGGATCACTGAAGGGCTCTTTTTTTTACAACTGATCTCAGAAACATATCCTAGAATTTTTCTTTAGTTCATGTTTTATTTGTGTTTTCTGTTTCCTGTTTGTCAAGTTCTGAGTAAATACCTATTCATGATCTTGGAAGCACTATCACAAGTTGAGCTCCAGTCTTAAGAGAGTCTAAAACAGTTTTCTTGCTCAGTGCCAAAATGATGAAAGTTTTCCACAGTTTGTAACATGTCACTGTATTTTACACTAGCAATCTGTATGTGGAAAGGTTTTTCAAAATTTGAAGGAAACAATGAAAACTGTTGTGAAGATAGTCAACAGAATGAGGTGTCACTCTCTTCAAGTAAGACTTTTCAAAGATTGGTAGATGAAGTAGAACTGCAATAAGGACATTTACTTCTCCACACTGAAGTGTGTTGCTTAGGGAAGAAAAAGCATTTCAACATCACAAACTCTTCTGGCTGTCAAACTGTTTTCAAGAACTGGAAGTGAATAGTCTGTTAGCCTGTACTGAAGATCCTCTCTGGGTTATGAATATTACTTTCTTAACTGAGCTAACAGAAAAACTTAATGAAATAAATTTGAAATCTCAAGATAATTACAAAGACATTGCTAATATGACAGCTGAAGTAAATTCTTTTTGTAATAAGTTGTGTGTCTGGATTAAGACACGTCCCAACTCAGAAGACCCTAATAGGAGAAAGTTAGATACCTTATGATAGTGAATGTCATGCAGCAGTGATATCCAATGTTAGGGATGATTTCAGTGTCTGGTTTTCAGATTTCAAAAAGATTTCAGTTTGTGTCTTTCCCTTTTGCTGATGTTGAGCTACTAAATATATCATCCTCCTATGAACATGTTTTTTTCATAGATATGGCAGCAGCTGAACTGAAATAATATATTTTAAAAATGATTCGTATCTTAGAAGTGATGCAGAACCCAAAAACTGCTGGCCTCTAATTCCCCAGGAGAAAATCCCTATATTACTTAGTATAAAGACCTTGTTTGATTCTGCTTTCCTTTGGGAATCATCATTTTCAAATATTAATTATGTTAAAAATAAGCACAGAACAAAGTTGACTGATGATTACATGGACTCCTATATTCGATTGAGTGTAACAAGCTATACACCAAATGTTATGGACATTCTTGTCAGATCATCTACTAAAGTTTCCCATTAAATGTAAGATAACTCTTACATTGTGAATATACAGGGTGTTTCAAAAATGACCGGTATATTTGAAACGGCAATAAAAACTAAACGAGCAGCGATAGAAATACACCGTTTGTTGCAATATGCTTGGGACAACAGTACATTTTCAGGCAGACAAACTTTCGAAATTACAGTAGTTACAATTTTCAACAACAGATGGCGCTGCGGTCTGGGAAACTCTATAGTACGATATTTTCCACATATCCACCATGCGTAGCAATAATATGGCGTAGTCTCTGAATGAAATTACCTGAAACCTTTGACAACGTGTCTGGCGGAATGGCTTCACATGCAGATGAGATGTACTGCTTCAGCTGTTCAATTGTTTCTGGATTCTGGCGGTACACCTGGTCTTTCAAGTGTCCCGACAGAAAGAAGTCACAGGGGTTCATGTCTGGCGAATAGGGAGGCCAATCCACGCCGCCTCCTGTATGTTTCGGATAGCCCAAAGCGATCACACTTACAGCAGAAAGACGACGTACAGAATGGCGCACCCACAGACTGCGTTATCTTCTATATCTTTCACATCACTTGCAGCGCCATCTGCTGTTGAAAATTGTAACTACTGTAATTTCGAAAGTTAGTCCACCTGAAAATGTACTGTTGTCCCAAGCATATTGCAACAAATGGTGTATTTCTATCGCTGCTCGTTTAGTTTTTATTGCCGTTTCAAATATACCGGTCATTTTTGAAACACCCTGTAAGAATATACACCATGTGATCAAAAGTATCCATACACCTGGCTGAAAATGAATTAAAAGTTTGTTGCACCCTCCATCGGTAATGCTGGAATTCAATATGGTGTTGGCCCACCCTTAGCCTTGATGACAGCTTCCACTCTCGGAGGCATATGTTCAGTCAGGTGCTGGAAGGTTTCTTGGGGAATGGCAGCCCATTCTTCAAGGAGTGCTGCACTGAGGAGAGGTATCAATGTATTATGTTCCATTTAAAATTCTAGTGACTCTGTCTTCACAATAATGTAGCAATATTTCTACTGCTGTTCTCCCTAACCTCCCAAAAGCATTTTCTTTGTTCAGGGATGAAAAGCAAAGAACTTTAAATATTTAGCGTAGTTTTTCATTTGTAAGTACAAAAATGTTCAGCCAAGGTGCAAGGGAGGAATTCCTGCTTGAAACAGCTTACCAGGTTGTCGACTGTTGAAGACAAGAGACAGCTTTCCAATGATTGCCCTAATGATGTTCAGTTTATTATGTTTGACCTCCAGATCGTACAGCTAGAGAAGTTCAAGAAAAAGTTTATAAGAGAGCAGAAACTCCAAACTTAGTAAATCTATGGCAAAGCAATTAGTTGAACATTAAGACCAAGACAAAACTGAGGAATATCTTGGTTTTCCTTATTGATGAGTTCTTTAGTTTATTCTGTTTCTCCTGTTGCTGTAGTCTTGTTTTATGCCTCAATGTGTATATCACATTATGTGTTAGACATACTCTTTTGGTAAATTAATGAACTTTGCGTCACTAATACTGTTCACACTTAATTGTGGATCATCATTCCCGCAAGTGGTGGTCCTAACAAGTGCCATGGCAGATGACAGACACATGAAAAGTGAGGATACTCAAGTGGCCACTGTGCACACCACCTCATCAGGACAGTTGTTGTGTACCTCAGAGGAAATAACTATCATCCTGCTAGTGGTGATAAATTTCAGACAAGTGCCAGGCACTTAGTGTGACTTACAGCTTGCCAATAAGCTGCATCACATCTTCTATGCTGCGAGGAAAATTTGTTGCTCTGCCATAAATGCCACAGCAATTGGATCTAAGTTCTGTCTCCTAGAACGTTTGTTTGCTACTTCTGGTGTCACTGATGACAACTTTCAGTTTGTTCTCATGGAGCATTAAACTCTCAAACCTGGTTCTTATTGTCTGATATCATGGGTAACACATGACAGGTGTGCAATTCATGTATAAAAATACAATAAATAGGACAATGTGCTTTGCTGAGTTCATAAACCAACAGTTTTTTGAGAAGTGAAGTTACTGATGCCAAATTGCCTTCTGTGTTCTAGCATCATGTCTGGTCACTAGTGTCTCAATCTGAAGTGTCTGAGGCAACTCTGTAAGATGTGTGCATTAATTAGATGCCTTTTGTGGTCAAAAGGACTATGGTTTCAAGTAACATGTCAAATCTGAATTCACAGTTACTCGGTGCTGGCCAAATAAATGATATGTTGTTACATGATAATGCAGGAGGGGCCTGCCAAACTGGAAATGGCATTGCAAGTGTAGGTATGGGGGACACTACTAGAGGGGAACAGGTTCCACTAGCAAGACTAGTTAGCTCACTATAGCAAGACTTCAGTGCTCTCCAGTGGCAATTTTGACAAGCTCCTGCAAGTTTCAGTAGCCCACTTTGCATTTTGGATGCCTGGCTAGAAAATACATCCCTCCTTGCAACTACACAAACAAGGATAGCAGGTGAGTGTAGGTGTGACTGACCCCTTATACAAAGTTCCTATACCCCACCGCTACAAGAATGTGGGCTGATGTCAGCTGTGAACACTGAGTTGCAAGAAGGCAAATTTCTCCCTGGTATTGGAATTGTGATCCTACCAGGCATGTCTAGCTGATATTCCACTATTAACAGTTTTATAATATGACACCACTTCTATGTCCAGGACACCTGCTCTGCACAAAATTATTTAACTGAGTTGGGATCAAATATTAGCATTCTACTGACAAAACTCAAAGACCAACCTTCCGTTGCCTCCTGGCTTACCACTGCAAATAACTTGAAGATACCTACTTTCAGGCAACTCCATATAAGCAGTGACACAATTTATGGACACACTAGCTGTTTAGGAATTGCTTGCAAACTGAAAAATACGGAGGTTTCAGGTGCAACAGTGCCCAAGGAGAAGCCCTGTCAACACAGAGGCCTTGTTATTAAAAGAACTTCTTATCATAGTGTACACTATTAGTGGATTACATGGGAAACTAGCAACCTTGAAAGAAGAGAAAACATGCATTTTTGCAGACAATCCTGTGATACATGCTCAAATTAATCCTCAGCACAGCTAAGAATAAATTACATATGTTACAAGATGACATCACTCCCTAGGTGACCTTGGACAATATGAAACAGCTGCCTGCAGCCCTCCACAGGATGCTATACAACACTAGCTACTCTGAGACCACTGTTTGCCTCCAAAGCCCACAGGTTGGTGCCTGAAAGCAAAGAAAGAATTTGAAGGCTTTTTGGCTGGAGGGATTATTCAACCTTCAGAGAGTCTCTGGGCTTCAGCCCACCATTTTTTTTTAAAAAAGGAAGATGGTTTCTGGTGTCCTTGTGGGAACTGTTATGCTTTGAATGCACATATGGCTATTGACTGTTATCCTATTCCACATCTTCAGGATTTTACAGCTATGTTAGCAGATGCTCAGCTTTTCAGCATTATCGACTTTCGAAAAGCGTATCATCAGATTCCTGTGGCACTGACAAATATACTGAAGATGGCAGTGATCATGCCTTTAAGTCTCTTCAGATATGTCAGATTGCCATTTGGTCTTAATACGCAGCATTTTGTTGATGAACTGCTTTGTGCCCTGCCCCCCTATTTCGTGTATCTGGATGATGTATTGGTTTTCCCAAATGTTGCGTAGAGCATGACTAACATCTACAGATTATTTTTGATGGAATTTCTCATTGCAGGCTGCAAATCAACAAAGACAAATATATGCTTAGGCAGAAAGAGGTGGACTGTGTGGGATATTGTGATTATCTCCTCTGGCATTTGGCCTTTACAAAATAAGTGTAATTTGATTCAGCCTGTGCATTTGCTGGAGAACTTCAAAGAGTTATGACATTAAATATGGAAAAATCCTACAAGCACAATATTCCCCACACCATGACCTTACAAGTGCACCTCACTGCTGTGCTGTCCAACTCAAGTTCAAGAGGGAAATACCCTGTCACATCTGAAGGTAGTCAAGAAAAGTGATAGGAGTGACCCTACAACAGCAAGTAAGTGGTATGTGGTAGCCATTTGGGTTCTTTTCCAGAAAATTGCTGGAGTTGTAAACAAAATGAAGCACCCATGACAGAACTTTTCTTGTCATGTCCATATCAACTTGGTTAGATCTCCCAGCCCTGTGCACCGCTGGGGTGGAAGCAGAACCCATCATGGAAATTTCGGCAGAAACAGTTCCACAAACCTTTCACACCATGTGGAACTTGCAGTTCTGCTCTTCAATGAGTGTTACAATGGACTAGGATCACCAGTTTGAGTCCACCTTATTTCATGAATTGGTAGATTTATGTGGTTGTGCACATCATTGTACCACCGGCTACCATTTGTTCAGTAATGGTATGGTGAAATATTGGTAATCAGCTTTAAAGTCAGCCCTGATATGTCATGGTTCTTTTTGGCTGTTGGCCTTACCTCTCATGTTGGTTGGTTATGTGCAGTACACAAACCTGATATTGGAACATCAGTGGCAAACTTTGTGTATGGTGAGACCATCAGGCTTTCTTTGGGTCTATTGCGGCAACAGTTGGGCTACCTAATTTGAGATCCTCCCTTCTTAATATGACAAACCAAGAAATGTATTTCCTGTTTCCATCCTTCCCTACAATCCAACATGCAGATCCCCCCCACCCACATTTTCATTCACAAAGATCTCTGTACATGCTCTGAATGCTCTGATGTTTTGCTACATATGGACTACAACCGGTCATCTTTGCAAAGGCCTTACATGGATCTGTACCTGGTACTGAAACTTGTTGTTCACATAGTGATGATATTGGTTAATGCCAAACATACCAAGCTTTCTGTTATACGTTTCAAAGCAGCCTATCTGCTCCAGGTGAATGATGCTGCAATTTGATTCCATTATTGTTGTTGCCTGGTACTTATGTCACATCATCCAGTGGCTAACCTGCTTCCACTGTCACCAGACAAGTTCATTCAGCCACCAGCTATGTCAATAGATGCAACTGCTAACAAGGTTACACAGTCACTGGACCAATCCTCACAGAACTCTCTCGATTTATCTTGTTTTGCATCCAGTCTACACATGGTCTCGGAAAATTGTAAGACATAACTATCCATTCATTCCAGGAGCTCTGATCTATAGTGGGATGGCAGTGGGGGGTGAAGCCTATGTGATGTTACAATTAGGCAAAAATTAAGATCAAGATTATAGTATGGTGTGTTTTTGTTTTCATTTGAATGCGTGGTGACTGTTCATTTGGACATATCTGAAAGATCAGATACCATGCATTCATATAACTGATTTATCTTGATGGGCAATTAATCCACATCCTTTTAGTCCAGATGCAATATTACATTTGACCTCTTGTGGGAATCTCAAAGTAGTGAGCATGGAGTACATGGATGGGAACTGCGGACAGATGGTACTAGGTGGGAATGTGGATTGCCCAGGAAGTGTGCTGAGAGAGTCTGTGCAACTGCAATAAACACTGTGTCTTGATGATGCAGTGGTTAACACGACTGCCTAGTAAGCAGCAGTGCCTGAGTTTGAATCCTGGTCAAGCACACATTTTCTCTCGTTGCTGCTGATTCTGCATAAAGTTCTGATGCAGATGACACCGAAAGTTCCTTCATTTCCCTTTCCTTTCTCCCTCATCCAAGCTCAGTTTACATAGTAGTCTTTCGTTTTCCTCACTGACAGGTTTCTACTGTACTCTGTTTTCCCACTATTATCTTCTTGCTTTGATCTCTTCCATGTATCTTCTGTCATGTGTCATATGTATTCTTTTAGTAAATTAATGAAGTATGTGTTGCGAATACTGCTCCCAATTCATTGTGGACTGTCATTTCCACAAATCTTTTAATTAAATGTATGTCGATCAAAAATTTATTCTAGATTAAAATGTCTAATTTGTTTAAAATAGTTGTAATGTCACTTTTTATTTGCATTGTATTTTATTAATGTTTTAAAATTGATGCAGTCTTTCCACTCATGGCTGATGAGTAATGCAGACCTGTTAATAATTGAATAAATACTGGAAACGGTAAATGTAATAAGTTATCCTGGCAATAATACTGTACTTTTTTTGTAGAAGACTTGTACAGTACTATTCAGTAGTTTTCACATTTGAGGTGATGTAGTTAAATGTCTCAGGCATTGGACATCCAAAAGTCATGTGATCAAAATAGAAATGAACCTTTAAAATTCACAATTTTCATTCTGTATATTATAAAATATAACTTGGAATATGTATATGTATATATAATTTTAGCATCTGTCACACTCTTCCATTTTACTACAAAACAAATAGCACTCTTTCTTAAAGACTTATGGACTGTTACCATCAAATTCATCCATTTTATTTTTAAAAAAATATGACATAAAATGTATCAGTCAAGACTGTGACCCTGATTTAGACACAGTTGCATGGCAGTAAATCTGTCAAACGAACAGAAAAGCACCATAACTTCAGTTAATTATTAATTTGTTAGGAGTATCCTTAAATGTCCTCTTATTACTGGAGAGTCAAAACCAGTCTGATTAGGTTACAGATAGTAAGCAATGAAATAACCAGATCTCATAAATATATAAACTGTCAGTTGCACACTGCCTTCAAAAACTGTCACGTAAAAAACTAAGATAGCACTTCTGTGGTTGCTTCATATTCATACTAAAATGTATGAAATTTGTCTTATTGTGTTAAGAGATTCACTTATTACAAAACAACACAAAAACAAAATAAAAGACTCTTTGAGCTGGTATTTCATAATTTCCTTCTCTGTGTGGTACAAATGATTTAACACTCAAGGTATTTTCATTTTCTTTTGTTTTCCTTGGTCTCTTCTCTTCAGATGTCTTTTCATTCTTCTTTTCACTCATGCAGTTCATACATCATTTTCATGGCAGTATTCTGTCACTGTCTTCTGGTGTCTGGTGTGCTGTATCAAGTCAAATTCTTTCTTTGAAATTTTAACTTTCTGTATGCAGCCCTGAAATCCAGTGTAGTATGCAGTAGGCAAGCCAGAAGGTAGGACTGGAGCACCACCTGTTTTAAATAGGATGTAATTAATGACCATGTGTTTCTTTCAAGCAAAGCATTATCATCTATTCTTAAGCTTGTAATTGATATAAATTTTTTAACTGTGGACTAACTCATAGTGCTCAAATTCAGTAGATGTGCATATGATGAGACATTGAACTTACTGACTAATTCTTCAAATCTGTGTGGCTTGGTGTATTACATTTATCATCAGAATTTGATATGACTAAAATGTTGATTGGTTTACAATAAAATAAAGGTAATGAACTGTATTACACTTTGGGTATTCATTGCAGTCTGCATCATTTTCTGTGAAACCATTCAACAGGCAAATAAATCATGCAATTAAAAACTCATCATAATCAAAACTTAAAAAAATAATTTACAGTAATCAAAAACAGTGAAACGCCCAAGGCACAGATTTAATAAATCAAAATTAATAAGTTTGTTGAAGAATTAAAAGTTCTCAATTAGCAAAAATTTGACAGAAACCTAAAATCGCACACTTCTGAGTCTGAAATTATTCCTTCAGAAGTAAAATGTTGCAGCCTATAAAAGCAGCAAGTATCCACAATTCTGTATTATCTATTGTTGCATATACTGTTTGTCATTTTTGATCTAAGTACTCTCTTCAAAGAGAGTGCGCAAATAATGAGCACTATCCTCAGTTTCATGAGTTTTTAAGTCCATAAATTGTAAAGTCTACAGTGAGTGCTAAATTTTAATGTGTTTACTGCAGATTTTAGTAGAATGTTGCCAAAAAGTTAAGTGTATGATTTACAAGAAAGGTTTGCTTCTACAGACCTAGCCAAAGCCACCCATTCGAGTGAAGTCTCACAGGCCCAGAGAGTGCCAGTGCTCTGATAGGACTCTCATCATCGACTTGAAGGAAGCCATGTCTTTGTCTTCTGTAGGCTATGAGTGTATGCCAGGCACCATCACTGACATAAACCTGAAACATATGAAACAAAGCAGTGATGAGCCAATTATGGATGCAATTAGTGTCAGATATGTGGACCTTTTGTTTAAATTAAGTAGTACTGAGTAATAAGGTTGTACATAGTCTCATATGAGAGAGAGAGAGAGAGAGAGAGAGAGAGAGAGAGAGAGAGAGAGAGAGAAGCAAACATAAAAAAATTATTATAGAGAAAGAAATCCTTCTGCCAGAAAGAGGCAGAGATTCATGTCTGAAACATCATCCAGCACACTTAACTTTGTACATGTGATCAATGCAACAAATATTTTGCACATGGCAAAAGATTTCTTTCTCAGAAAGTATTCTGAGGATTTGGATAAAGCAGATTCCCTACTATATCCTTTCACACACATGTAAATACTTTAGAAGTAAAGGAGACCACTCACTGAAAAAGCAGAAGCATTGAGTCACTGACAGGGACATAAAAAAGGAAGAAAACTTGATAGCTTTTGAAATAAATTCTTTCTTGAGTACACAGACACATGTATGCATGCATGCCTCTCCCCCCATCCCCTACTCATCCCCCCTCCCCTATTCCCCCCACCCCCACCCCCACATGAACTCTTGTTGTGGGAGGACAGGTACTCCGGCTTGACGAGGGATTTATTCTGAAAGCTATATGCTTGTATGTCCCTGTCGATGATTCAGTGCTTCTGCTTTTCAGTGAGTTGCCTCATTTACTCCTAAAGTATTTACATTCTGTCAGAGCTTTCCTACTATAACTTTCATGCATATGTGGTATTCTCACAGCACCATGGGAAAGTCTTTGTAGAGTTTGGAAGGAAAGGGGAGGAGGTGTAAGAAACAAACACTTTGAGACAGTCCCTTATTTATGCTTAGTGTAAGTAATTATTCATAAGGGGTCAAAACCCAGTTCGGCAAACAAATTTAATGTGTCGCACATAATCTGATTATTGTGGGCTGTATATCAGAATATGTTGAAAACATATTTCGCTGTCATTAGTTTTAAAAGCATCCTACTGGAAAAGAAGATACAAATGCTCCAATGGCAATAGAAGTACAAAAGTTATTGAAAGATTTCAACAGATTTTCATTATAGATTAACAAAATTTAAAATTGGTGTAAAGATTACTATAAGTGACCACAAGTATTACAGTAAATACAAATAGCACAGGTGTGTTTGTGTTTGTGTGTGTGTTTACATTCTTTTTTGTGTTCTTGTGAATGACACAATGTTTCCACTATTCAGTCAGTTGTGTCCTTTACTCACAAATGATTTGCATAGGGAAAGAAGGAAAAGACTTATTTTGTAGTTTGTTATTCTCAGCAAGGCTATATTTTTCATGAATAATCATATTTTCAACTAAAAATATTCACTTTATATTTTCTCAAATCTGTGTCCATTCTCATATGAGGTATCTTTATTGGTTTTGCCAGTGAACTGGTATAGGAATCTGTTTATCAAATGTAGTGGTCACTGAGAACAAACAGGTTAAACACACAGACTCAATAAGGCTTTTATCAAATATTACTGCCATTAAGATACAGTTTTAAAAATTAAGCCTTTGATTAATAGTCCTTCTGCAGGTCTACTAAGTGTGAGTATATTGCAAGTAACATGTGTTGTATTTTGCAAAATGTTGATGTGAGTGATGTGGAGTTTTAACTGCTTTTAACTGTTATGAAATGAGGGGAATAAATATACATAATTTGGTAACAGGAGAAGTAGATATTATGTACAAGGTGTCAAATAAATAATAGTAAGTACTTTGGTATGCTGTTCCTGAGGCATAGGAGGGAAAAAACTTTATATAAAGCACTGTTTACTAAATCAAACAATGGAATCTCCAGGTTGGAATATCAATAAATCAAGGAATATATAGATTGCTAATTGCTGTGAAGATGACACATTAAGCTGCAGATGGGTGCAACTAAAAGGTTTTAGGAAACACACACACACCACACACACGCATGCACGCATGCACGCATGCGCGCGCGCACACACACACACACACACACACACACACACACACACACACACACACGTATTCATTCACACAAGTAAGCATGCCTCACGCACGTGTAACTACCGTCTCCAGCGGTTCGGATTGGAATGCCAATTAGCTGTGGCCAAAAGCTAATGTATAAGTATCTTTTAGTTCTACTTGTCTGCAACTTGATATATCATGAAACTTTTTGGCAGATTAAAACTGTGTGCCGGACCAAGGCTCGAACTTGGGACCTTTGCCTTTCATGGGTAAGTACTCTACCAACTGAGGTACCCAAGCACAACTCACAACCCGCCTTCACAGCTTCAATTCTGCCAGTACCTCATCTCCTACCTTCCAAACTTTCCCGTGAAAGGCAAAGGTCCCGAGTTCGAGTCTCGGTTCGGCACACAGTTTTAATCTACCAGGAAGATTCATATCAGTGCACACTCTGCTGCAGAGTGAAAATCTCATTCTTGACATGTCATCTTTATGGTAAGTAGTTTTGTTGACTATATTGACTATAATGCAGTTTATGCATAATGATGAAAAATGCCTTTTTTTCTTCCTTATATTATGTGGCAACAATTCGGTAGTGTTTACCATGACCAGTTTGCCTCAATACAGTGTACTTGTGGCTGGGTCTCCTTGGCCACAGAGCCTAAAATACACTGGATCTTATCTTTTGGAAGTGTACCAAGTGTTTATGCAATGAATAGTGAAAGGCATGTATGATCTGCGAGATTACAATAGCTACTGCCACTGGATTCATCATAAGCATTAGCAACAGTAAAACAGCATGTGTGTAACTACTGTGAAGCTTGTATTGAAATGGATGACACACACTTAAAACTTTAAAGGGAGATGCCTGACAGATATATGCAAATATCGTGTTCCAAACATATTATGGGTTGTTTACCAGGAACTGGAGGATACCTTATGCTTATCATAATCAATTCTAAAAATACACTTTTTAATATATATTCAAGTTTAAACATAATGTGTCATGACTGACAATGCATTTGTTTCAGAGGCTGAAAAAAACCCTTGTCTACCACTCAGGTTGCACTATCAGCTCACTGGCCATTACTGTAAAAGGACGCAAGCTGCTGGCTCATCTTGTTATAATTGCAGTCGCCCACAACAGCACCCAGTGACCCAGGTCTGGCCACCAGGTGGTGGCACAATCAACCATCAAAGGCAGCTTCCCACTAAGGTCGACGAACACAGTCAGTCCAAGAAATTGACTTGCAATCTACATTACAATTCCACCACAGCAGAGTACATTCTTCCTCATTCCATTAGGATTTGTTCACTTGACCGTGCTCTCGGGTCTCTCAGTATCTAATTAGACTCAGCCTGGCATTGTTCTTGGACTTGTATGGAACTTCCCAACTGTGTTTTCATTATCCCTTAACCTGAAACATTGGTCTCTCAGACCCATTATTCATTTTAAGCCCTGATTGTGGTAGCACTGCAAAATACCACAGTCTCTCTTTTTCAGTGTCTTTGTTTTGATACTTGCTGCGTGTTAATCAGCATTCAACAATCGTATTGACTTTGTCAGTCTAATGATAAACTGTGTTATTTAGAACTGGGCATGAAAGTGGTTCCCTGCCTGACTGCATGTTTCACATTATATGAAATAATGAGGTAAAGTTCGATAGCTACATGTTTCTAAGTGTTATACACACATCAAAAAAAGTTTTGCATCACCCCGGTTCCCAGAACTCCTTAAGATAGAGGTTGACTGTGGATATTGTATCACAGACACAGTCCATTTGACTGTTCGGAGATGTCATTAAATCTGCCCAAAGATGTAAACAACCATGCATGAGCAGTGCCTATTAGATGGAGGGGGTCCAACAGCAGATCAGTTCCAGTCATTCCACCAGGAAGGAGGTACACAGCTTGTGTTGTCTGTAGTTCAACTGTGCCTAGATGGTCATTACCGCAGTTTGACTGTGTCAGCATTTTTACTTTGTGCCAGGAAGGGCTCCCAACAAGGGAAGTGTCCAGACATCTTGGAGTGAACCAAAGCGATGTTTTTCGGATGTGGAGGAGATAAAGAGACAGGAATTGTCGATGAGATGCCATGCTCAGGCCGCCCAAGGGCTACTACTGCAATGGATGACCGCTACCTATGGATTATGGCTTGGAGGAACCCTGACAGCAATGCCACCACTTTGAATAATGCTTTTTGTGCAGCCACAGGACGTCACGTTAAGACTCAAACTGTGCGCAATAGGTTGCGTGATTGAAACTTTACTCCCGATGTCCATGCAAGGTCCAACTTTGCAACCACGACGCCATGCAGCTTCATACAGATAGGTCCAACAACATGCGAATGGACCACTCAGGATTGGTATCACGTTCTCTTCACTGATGAATGTCGCATTTGCCTCCAACCAGACAATTGTTGGAGATGTGTTTGGAGGCAACCCAGTCAGGCTGAACGCCTTAGACACAAAGTTCAGCAAGCACAGCAAGGTGGAGGTTCACTGCTGTTTTGGGGTGGCATTGTGTGGGGCTGATGTACGTTGTTGGTGGTCATGGAAGGCTCCATAATCGCTGTACAATATGGCTCCATAATGGCTGTACAATATGTGAATGCCATCCTCCAGCGGATAGTGCAATGATATCGGCAGCATATTGGCGAGGCATTCATCTTCATGGACGACAATTTGCACCCCCTTTGTGCACATTTTGTGAATGACTTCCTTCAGGATAACGACGTCATTCAACTAGAGTGGCCACATGTTCTCCAGACATGAACCCTATTGAACATGCCTGGGGCAGCTTGAAAAGGGCTGTCTATGGATGATGTGACCCACCAACCACTCTGAGGGATCTACACTGAGTTGCCGTTGAGGAGTGGGGCAATGTGAACCAACAGTACCTTGATGAACTTGTGGATAGTATGCCACAATGAATATAGGCATGCATCAGTGCAAGGGGACATGCTAGTGAGTATTAGAGGTACCAATGTGTACAGCAATCTGGACCACCACCTTTGAAGGTCTCATTGTATGGTGCTACAAAATGCAGTGTGTAGTTTTTGATGCTCAATAAAAAGGGCGAAAATGATGTTTGTGTTGATCTCTGTTCCAGTTTTCTGTACAGGTTTTGGAACTCTCAGAACTGAGGTGATGCAAAACTTTTTTTGATGTGTCCATATTTTTCTTTCAATTGACTTTTCAGATTTTCTTATTTTATACCATTTTATTATATGCATGAATTTATGTTACTTTTCAACTGTAGCATGAACTGACTAAGAGGAATATCTCAGCAGTTGATCTGAACTTTGAAGCTTGGGCACAAGAGCAATTATGTGAAATAAATGAAGAAGAAAATGGGAATTACAGCAAAATTTTTGATGTTTCTGATGCCTGATGCTGATTCTGATTTTAAGGTAGCTGAGGGTCACCATGAAACAAATAATGATAGTAGTGAAGAAAATGCTTTATTGCAGGAAGAGCCTGTTGTGGCATGTACCACAGGTAACTAGTCATCATAAACAGTCTTATAACGAAGATAATTTCAAGTGGAAACATTGAGACTCAGAGTCTGTTCGAGCAAGAAAAACACATCAACAACACAATTTGGAAGGCGGAATAAAACTAAAGAAACTAAACTTCTCCCAAACAGGCCATGAAGGCCAAATGGTACTGACTGGCAGCCGTGTCATCCTCAGAAGATAGGCATCACTGGATGTGTATATGGAGGGGCATGTGGTCAGCACATTGCTCTCCCAACTGTATGTCAGTTTCTGGGATTGGAGCTGCTACTTCTCAATCAAGTAGCTCCTCAGTTTGCCTCACAAGGGCTGAGTGCAGCCCGCTTGCCAACAGTGCTTGGCAGACCAGATGGTCACCCATCCAAGTGCTAGCCCAGCCTGACAGTGCTTAACTTCGGTGATCTGAATCTCAGATATAGGAGAATTATTTGATGATGTCATGTTGGAGTTATACCAAGTCATAGAACAGAAAAGAGTAACACTTGAGTGAAGTATCTTACCTCAAAGTAAAGGAAAATGGCGTATAAGTGCACCAAATGTGACCAACCAAGTTGCCTGGAAATGTAGTGGGAAGATGTGTTTTGACTTTGCAAAAGCTCTAATAATTAATATTTTCAATTAATTTATTATTACGTTCATTTATATTTTCTGCAATCTTTCATTTTAATCACGAATATTGTGATCAGTGTAACAATATTAACCATCATTTGAAGACTTGTTTTAAATGACTAGAGATACTCATGATGTTTTCCGTTAATTTTAAATAACATAAATTCTTTCTAAGTGCTGAATAGTATTTCATCTAATTATAAAATAAAGTAGTTGACTACTCACTTAATTTTTGTCAGCTAATGTGGAGTTATATGATAAAAAATATAACAAGGTCTATGAGACTGCATGTTTCTAGTTAGGCATGTTTAAGAGATGTTCCAGGTTAAGAGTTAAATTAATTTTAATATTATACCTGGTGATCAAAAAGTCAGTATAAATTTGAAAACTGAATAAATCTCGCAATAATGTAGATAGAGAGGTACAAATTGACACACATGCTTGGAATGACATGGGGTTTTATTAGAACCAAAAAAATACAAAAGTTAAAAAAATGTCTGACAGATGGTGCTTCATCTGATCAGAATAGCAATAATTAGCATAACAAAGTAAGACAAAGCAAAGACGATGTTCTTTACAGGAAATGCTCAATATGTCCACCATCATTCCTCAACAATAGCTGTAGTCAAGGAATAATGTTGTGAACAGCACTGTAAAGCATGTCCGGAGTTATGATGAGGCATTGGCGTCGGATGTTGCCTTTCAGCATCCCTAGAGATGTCGGTCGATCATGATACACTTGTGACTGCAGGTAACCCCAAAGCCAATAATCGCATGGACTGAGGTCTGGGGTCTTGGAAGGCCAAGCATGACGAAAGTGGCTGCTAAGCACATGATCATCACCAAACGACATGTGCAGGAGATCTTTCACGCGTCTAGCAATATGGGGTGGAGCGCTATCCTAATAAATCCCCATGCCATTCCAAGCATGTGTGTCAATTTTTACCTCTCTATCTATGTTATTCCATGGTTTATTAAGTTTTCAAATTGATACTGACTTTTTGATCATCCAATACATGTATTTATTTGTATGTGTAGTTACAACATCAGTGGTGACAATTGAAGTTGATAATTCATGTGTGTTTTTGGATAAAGTGATGATGTCAACACTGGCCAGGGTGGCCAAGCGGTTCAGGTGCTACAGTATGGAACCGTGCAACCGCTATAGTTGCAGGTTTGAATCCTGCCTCAGGCATGGATGTGTGTGATGTCCTTAGGTTAGTTAGCCTCAGTGTTAGGCTTCTTGCCGTCACTGTAAGAAGAATATTGTGGGGATACATCACACTCGGTCAGCTCCGGCTGAGGATTTGAACTCTCAGGCA
The DNA here is from genome assembly GCF_023864345.2 of Schistocerca serialis cubense. Classification (NCBI taxonomy): domain Eukaryota; kingdom Metazoa; phylum Arthropoda; class Insecta; order Orthoptera; family Acrididae; genus Schistocerca; species Schistocerca serialis. The sequence goes on from NC_064639.1 coordinate 930,293,799, forward strand.
ATGGGCATTAAAATTGTTAGCCTCACATGTGACAATCTTGAAACTGGCAGATTAAAACTGTGTGTTGGACCGAGACTCGAACTCGGGACCTTCGCCTTTCGCGGGTAAGAGCTCTACCGAATGAGCTACCCAAGCACAACTCACACCCCGTCCCCACAGCTTTACTTCTGCCAGTACCTCGTCTCTGCAATATCCTTTCTTTCAGAAGTGCTAGTCCTGCAGATTCGCAGAAGTGCTTCTGTAAAGTTTGGAAGGTAGGAGGTGAGGTACTGGCAGAAGTAAAGCTGTGGGGACGGGGCGTGAGTCGTGCTTGGATAGCTCATTCGGTAGAGCACTTGCCCGTGAAAGGCAAAGGTCCCGAGTTCGAGTCTCAGTCCGGCACACAGTTTTAATCTGCCAGGAAGTTTCATATCAGCGCACACTCCACTGTAGAGTGAAAATTTCATTCTTGTAATCTTGAAACTCTTCTGACAAATTGTTCATCAATGTGCGTATGAATGGACACCCCTACGATTACAAGTGGATACAGCTGGGGTGACTTCGCTTCTTAATTCTGACTCATATCTGTGCCTTGGCTCCCCTGCGGTGTCTTCTACTTCACGCTGTTTTGTCATTTACAACTGGTAACAAATCCCTATTTTTGGACAGTTTATGGCAGAGATGACATACAGGGTGGTGTCCGCCCATTGATATTCCTTGTGGTGGACAGTGCATTTGTGGAAAATTTGTTTGTCTTGGATGCTTTTACAGCATTTAGATTCACTCTCACTGATTTGATGTGCTGCATTTCTTATCATGTGCCCTATCAAGAAGTGGATTAACTGTGCAAGGAATATTTTGTCCTTGTCCTTTCTCTGCCTGGGTTAGGCAAGGTCACAGATTTTCTCTTAAAACCGTGATAGAAATGTGTCCTCACTCCCTCCCTCCCCCCCGCCCCCCCTCCTCTCAAAATCAGGCCAGTACTGCTCACGCTTAATGATTAAGTTAAGAAAGCACTCGATAGGCTGACTGCTTTGGATGTCATTGAACTATGTTATCAAGAAACCAACTGGCAAGCTCCGTCTTTCCAGTGATTTCATGGTGATGATTAATGCACAGTCTGGGGCTGACTCATACTGCATCCCACACCCACAACAACTCATGGCAAAACTGGTAGGGGGACAGTATTTTTCTAAGCTGGATATGGCAGAGGTTTATTTACAACTGCCACTGGATGAAGAGTCGCAACAGCTCCTTGTCGTCAACACATCAAATGGTCTCGACAGGTAAGGCTGGTTAGTTTTTGAAATTACAAGCACACTGGCCCTTTCTCCACTTTTGTTGGAGCAACTTGCACATTGTGTTCCTGTTGTATCAACTACCTTGATGACATTGTTGTCACAGGTTGCACCACCAAGTACCATCGCTACAACGTGTGGCTTCTGTATCAGACCATGTCAGATGTGGGTCTCAAGTGCCATTTAGATAAGCCATATTTCTTCCAAATCTCTGTTGAATATGTGGGTCGTGTCATTTCCCATAGAGGGATCCAGCTGACAAACAGTCATATGGGGTCTGTTCAAAAATTCCAGAACATTTGTAATTTCGCACCAGTGGTGTGTTGGAGCAAAATGTGGTTGTCATCCCTGCACACACCTTTGTTTAATGTGTAACTTCTGGAAGTTTCATTGTTATATGTCTTTTAGTTATTGTTAAGTGCTGTATTGAGTAGAACGTTGTGTTGCAGAGTTTGCGAATTTTGAGATGGAAGAGTTAGAGGAGCAACATGTCTGCATTATATTTTGTGTGAAACTGAGGAAAACCTTTACAGAGACACACCATCTGATGCAGGGAGCCTATGGTGATGAGTGATTAAGTCATACTCAGTGTTATGAATGGTTCACATGGTTTAAAAATGGCTGGACAGAAGTTAAAGATGGCCCTCATTCAGGACGCCCTTCAAAGTCTATCGATGATGCTCATGTCACAAATGTCAGTGAAATTGTGCATGAGAATCGAAGACTGACAGCATCTTGGAGTGCACTGTGTTGCCGCCAAGTTTGTCCCACAGCTCATGACTCAAGGCCAGAAAGACCTTCACTTTGCAATCTGTGGAGAGCTTTTGGGTTGTGCAAATCAGAACTAGATGTTCGTTAAGAGAATCACACCTGATGATGAGACATGGGTCTACAATTATGATTTTGAGACCAAGGTTCAATCTTCACAATTGGTCAGGAAAGGTTTTCCAAGATAAAAAGAGCTCATCAGGTCAGGTCAAATGTCAAAGCCATGCTGATAGTTTTCTTTGACTTTGAAGAAGGATTAGTTCATCATGAATTCATGCCACAGGGACAAACTGCTAATTGATAGTACTATTGGGATGTGTTGCAATGCCTGCGAGAAAATTTGAGAAGAAACGGCCTGAAATGTGGTGAGGCAATTCATTGCTTTTGCATTACAATAATGCACCCGTACATTCATCCCTGTTGGTGCGAGACTATCGCACAAAAAATGAAATCACCATGCTGTCTTGCCCTCTGTGGTCTCCAGACTTGGCTCCTGTATACTTTTCTTTAATTTCCAAAGTGGAAAATCACATTGAAAGGACAAAGATTTGCAACAATAGATGAGATAAAAGAAAATTCACGTCCTGCAAGAGGCATAACAGGACTACTTCCAGAAGTGGAAACGGTGTTGGGAGCAGTGCATCAGTTGTGAGGAGAGTGTTTTGAAGAAGACGACACTCAATAAGTAAAGGTAAGTGTAGAAAAAAATTGTGGATGAAGTTCTGGAATTTTTTTGGTAGACCTTGTACTGCAGCTGTTGAGGTCCTTCCTTGTTGGGCTGATGTGAAGGAGCTTCATGTACTTTTATGTATAGTTTCATACTGCCACAAATTTAAACTGTGGGCAGATACCATGGCATATCCTCTAAATCAGTTGCTCAAAAAAGCCATGTCATACTTGTGAATAAGCATTCAAGAATTTGAAAGATAGTCTTCATTGTGCGCTGTGGCCGCCACATATGAGCTGGTTTGACAGGTTGTTGTGGCTACAGATGCATCTCTGTATGGCTTGTGGCTATACTGTCCCATCACATTGTAGGTGGTTCTGAACAGCCAATATCTTTTGCCTTGATGACGCTCAATGTGGCACATAAGAAAGACTCTTACATTGAGAAGGAAACACTTGATATTAACTATGCCATCAAGAAGCTTCATGTGTTTCTCTATGCTGTTAAGTTTCACCTATTTATTGTTGACAGTCCTTTAGTCAGTCTCTTTAGCCCTATGGCACATCTGCCAGACAAAACGGCCCATACATTTCAACAGTGGGCACTGTTCCTCAGTCATTATCGCTATGCAATTCACTTCTGTTCAACTGCTCAGCACTATAATGCTAGTGCTCTCTCACACCTTCCTGCGGGTTGATCAGGATGAAGTCCTTTAGTTAAACTCAATGACAAAGCTCAAGCGAAACTGAACTGGTTACCTATTATGGGCTCCTGCTTTGTCTCGCAGTCAGCTCCAAGCCTATTCTTCTCCAGGCATGGCAGTATATTCTGCAGGGGTGGCCGGAATGGCTACCAGCTCGAGCGTTGGGTCCCATCTGTAATTAGTTTGTGCTGTGCCATAGACTGACTCTTGACGATGGTGTAATTTTGTTGTTGAGAGAACACACTGTGCCATGAGTAGTCACTCCAGACTCCCTCAGTTGAGTTGATATTGCCCTATATTTGTCTGACCAGAAAATAATGTTATCTTTTCATTGGTTATTCAGTCTTTTTCTCATGGTCATCTCCTTTTTGGCAGTCCCCTTCCAGAGATTGAAATGGGGGACTATTCTGGAACCTTTTGCCAATGGAGAGATCATCATGTTGCCTTTCAATTGCTGGCCACATGGTTTGTGCATACACATTATGGCCGGTCAAGGTGGCCGAGTGGTTCTAGGCGCTACAGTCTGGAACCGCGCGACCACTATGGTCGCAGGTTCGAATCCTGCCTCGGGCATGGATGTGTGTGATGTCCTTAGGTTAGTTAGGTTTAAGTAGTTCTAAGTTCTAGAGGACTGATGACCTCAGAAGTTAAGTCCCATAGTGCTCAGGGCCATTTGAACCATACACGTTATGTGTCTTTAGTGCAGTGGTTCCCGTTGCCTTCTGCATCCTCATGCCATTGATCATTGGTGATTCTTCTGCCTTTGGGACAGTTTCCCACTCAAGGGCAAGAGAGTGCCCTGAATCTCTGTCCACTCCTTTGACCTCTCTGAAAGGCCGTTGGCTGAATGAGGGTGACTCCTTATGCTGGAAGTCTTCGGCCGCCATTACTGATGATTTTTACTCAAAATATAAAGTGGTGAGACCAAGGACTTTCCTACTATAATCAAATTTTGCATATTTTGGTTCATTGATCTCTTTATGGGTTATTATTGTGGGGTAACTCCTCACTTGCTCAAGAAGTATTCATTGTAGAAAATAAAGTAATAAGAAATGTGCGTAGAGTTCACACAAGTACATCATGCAGCTATCTCTTTAAGCAGATGGGAACATTAACTGCACCCCCACAGTACATATATACTGTACGGCTGATAATAAACATTTATGAAATTATCAACAACCCATCTAAATTTGGGAATAACAGTGATATTCACAAGTACAAACAAGACACATAAATGATCCACATGGGGCTGAGAGCCAGAGGTAGGTCACACTCAGGAACAGGTAGAAAGTAGTTATATGTCTGTACTTTCAGTGTTCACACACTGTGGCAACTACTTTTAACAACAGATTTGATATCCAGAATGTTTGTAAAAGCTTGTAACGAACACCAATGTCCTTGAAGGAGAAGGGTTATGAAGCCATCCCAAGTAGAGTTTGCCATTTCTGCAGGCACAGGAAGACTGATATAGTACTGTTTGCATAAGATCTCAAACACATACCTGGCAAACAGCCGTATTTGTAAACTTGACAAATCATCAAATTAGACAGTTTTTGCTGTGGGTACTATAACATGTATGCTGGTCTGTAGATCAATAGATGACTGTGTCTGCACAAATAAGTCTTAGTTTAACTCACAGAGTAAAAGGAAATGGTGTGGTTTGATAAGTCTACAAAAATGTTATCTATCAAACATCCATGAAATAGATGATTTCAGATAAGGCAGTATTTATGTGGTGGTGGCTGTAGGTGTGGACATTGTTGTCCCTCTGGGTAAATACACAGGCCTCCATGCCTTTATAATTGAAACTGTGACTATATGTATGAAGGGATGGCATATATGAGGTTTAAGTGTAGTCCCAAGCCCATTCAGTAAGAAAAATTTCTTCCTTAGAAAACAATAGGACTCATTTCACAGACAGATATCTTTAACAGCAAAAATTCTGTGCATGGAGTGGTCAGATTAATAATCTCTTGCCCTGATTATCAGAAATTATATTTGGAATGCACCTTGTTGCTTACACCCTCCTCTGTAGATCTTTGCCAAACTGAGTGTCTTTGTAAGAAGTTTTAATGTTCAAATCCTTGGAAATCAAAAGCAGCAGCATTTATGGAATCATATGCCACTGTGTTCTTCATACTACTCATGTGAATTGACAGTACCTCTATTACACTATAGTGATATAATGACAAAATGATTTTGTACATGTTGATGTCGCAGAAAATAAATTCTTTGATTGAAACAGTGTTTTAAAGCTGCCCTGTGTTCAATTTATTTGCTACATTCCATCATATCTGACGCTTAATTTTTAAAGTGCTGTAATTTTTGTGACATCTGTTTTATCAATGGAAACTAGTTTTGTGAGAGCAAAGTGCACCTAATGAGACATATTTTTTAAATTTATGTTCAATTGGATGAGAAATTACTTTTGAGTTTAAGTACATAATTCCACTCTGAGTCATAGTTCAACACTTTTTACTGTCTGGAACAAAAACCTTTAAGGAATAAAAGCACTGGGAAGAGAGTGAAAGAACTTTGGGACCCTTAAGCAGACTACTGCAAGATATATAATTATCTACTTTACACAATATTCTCACTGCTCATTCTGCTGAATAAATACCTTATTCACTTTAAGTAGACTGCCTGCAATGATACTTCCATAAGACAACAGGGGCTGAAAATATTCAAAGTAAGCCAACACTCTTAATCTGATTCTACACAATCAGAAATCCATCTAAGAGCAACACAAAATTATTATAGGGAAAACATGTTGATCTGAATTTCTTGATTAGTTTATCTGTCTTGACTCCATTTAAACTTATTGTTGAGCTGGATACCACGAAATTTTACACAGTGTTCTTTTAGTGTATGTCCATGCTAAAGGTACAGATAATTTTTGCTTGACTAAAATCGTACGACTCCTCAGGAGATTAATATTTAAACTGCTTGTAGTGGATCAGTCATAAGGCTTTTCAGCTACTATATCATTTAGACATGCCTGACAGGGACCCCTTAATTAATATGTTTGTATCAAGAGCAAACAACACATTTATTGAACTATATTTCAAAGTAAGAACATCAGTGGGTACAGTACTGACCCTTGTGAGATGCCACATACTCTAATAATAAAGTTTATTTCAGTCAAATGATTATATAAAATGTTTAATAGCTCTGCTTGTTTTGACTAACTGTCTTGTTCACAATACTGAAAGGCACTGTTAAGGACACTGTTGCTTAGAAACACTGTGCAATCCAAGCAATATAGATGTAATGTCTATCACAAGCAACTGATGAAACTATACTTACAAAGTATATTACTAACATCCACATCTGTGAACTGACCATATGAAAAAACAACAACTGTTCAACTGTTCTAGCTTTGAAATTATGGCAACTGATTATTCACCGTTGTGTGAGGCCATAATAAATGTAGCAAAACTATATATTCCTTTTCATACATCTTTAATTATGAAACTTCCTCACACATTAAAATTTGTGCCAAACCAGAACTCAAACATGAGACCTTTGCCTTCCATGGACAGGTGCTCTATTGAATGAGCTACCCAAGCACGAAACACAGTTCATCTGCAAAACTTGCAGAACTATCACTCCCAGAAGAAAGGGTATAGTGGAGACATGGCTTAGCCACAGCCTGGGGGATGTTTCCAGAATGGGCTTTTCACTCTGTAGTGAGTTGTTCTGTGACTTTGGTAAAGCTTTTTCTTTCTAGTTCAAGTTATTTTAGTCCCAAGAATTAACTGTGCCATATCCTTGTTTTTGTGCATTGTATCTTTGTTTTTTAGAGGACAACAAAACTCAAAGTCCTGTAAAAATTTGTTAAAAAAAAGAGTTAAATTTTACATGTGCACTGTCTGCCGTATACAGTACTTCCCAATATTCTTCCCATAATTTCTTCTAAACACCACAACTGAGTTATTGTTTATGATTTTACGATATAGCACTTTTCTTGTATGCTCTCTTTGTAACTGTTCAGTATATTTTATTGTTAAGATTTGACTAATATGGTCAGATGAACTATTGACAACTGATTTTACATTTAAATCATTGAAGAAAAATGTATGTAAGAACAAACTGTTAATGCTGTTGCACAATGTCCTTTAATCGTCATAGAGCATTTTAATGAAACAAATATTCCAAAGCTAGTCTAGGTATTCAAAATCAATTTTCATTCTGTAGCCATGTGTGGTCTGATTTGAAGCATCAACTCTATGTGCCTTCAGTCACTACTAGTTAGTAATTAATTATCATAGTGAGAAACTGTGCCGTCTCTACTGGCTGAAATTGCAAAAATTGATATCTACCTTTGATTTAGAAATTTGGAGAGTAGCTTGCTTTTTGCCAAGATTGAACCTCATTTCTGGGAACCCATCAGCTACAGTCACTCCAAAATGATGTCCTTTGTTGTTTCTCCCTTTACCGAGCCACAACAATAAACCATTGAGCTCTGTTGTTCGGAAGACTATTTCGTAACGATTCATTCGCTCACCCTTCCTCCTGTAATAGAAAACACAAAGATTTTTAATATGTTGGAAAACATTATTATTTACTGACAATTGTTGAATATAAAAATGTATATTAATATTAAAATTAATAATGATAAGTCTAAAATAATGTGCCATGAACATATAGAACAAAAAGTGCAGATTGAGAGTGAAGTAATAGAATCAATTGATTCTGTTTTGTATTTGAGCAGTTGAAGACAAAGACTGTATGAATGGGAAAAGAAAAAAGTATAGTAAGACAGGTTTAGAGTGCTTTTTGTAAATTAAATAGCGTACTCAAAACAAAGCTCTTGATATGACTAAAACACAATGTCTTCAGTCAATGTCTATTACCAGTACTGACTTATGACAGTGACACATGGACTTTTAGTGCAAAAAAACCATTAATAATCTAATGTCATCTCACTGAAGAATGGTGATGCATGTAGGGAATTACTAGGAGAGACAATAAGATAAACAGATGAACCATGCAGTACAATTGAGAGGAAGACATAATAATGACTGTTCTGAAAATGGAATGAAAGTGAATAGGTGATGTTGCAAGGTGTGTGAATGGAAGGTGAACTAAGGGAGTTCTTAGCTGGACTTCCAGATACAAAAAAAGTCCAAGACAATGATGTAATGATAAGTGCATACTTGACATAAGGAAACAAACAACAGCAGTATAGATGCATGTTGGTGAAGACTGCAATGCACAGAAAAGTCAACATTTGGCCTTTCTCCAGCAAAGGATGACAAATTATTTGACCGAGCGAGGTGGCGCAATGGTTAGCACACTGGACTCGCATTCGGGACGACGACGGTTCAATCCCATCTCCGGCCATCCTGATTTAGGTTTTCCGTGATTTCCCTAAATCGTTTCAGGCAAATGCCAGGATGGTTCCTTTGAAAGGGCACGGCCGATTTCCTTCCCTAACCCGAGCTTGCGCTCCGTCTCTAATGACCTCGTTGTCGACGGGACGTTAAACACTAACCACCACACCACCACCACCACCACAAATTATTTAATTGGATAGATAAAAAATCTACTCACCAAGCAATGACAGAACACACACATAAAAGACTGTTGTGATTGGCAAGTTTTTGGAGCCAGTGGCTCCTTCTTCAGGCAGAAGTGGAAGGAAGAAGGGTGAAGGAAAACGACTGGAGAGGTCTAGGAAAAGGGGTAGATTTTGAGAAAGTCACCCAGAACCATGGGCCACTAACAATATGGTAAGTCTCCTCTGACCCGCAGTTCTGGGTGGCTTTCTGAAAATCTATCCCTTTTCCTAGAGCTCTCCAGTCGTTTTCCTTCACCATTCCTCCCTCCCCTTTTGCCTGAAGAAGGAGCCACTGGCTCCGGAAGCTTGCCAGTCACAACAGTCTTTTGTGTGTGTGTTCTGCCGTTGCTTGGTGAGTAGATTTTTTATCTATCCAATTAAATAATTTTATCAATAAAGGATGACAAATGGCTGCTGCTGCTGATGATGATATAATCAAATTTCATGCAAATAGTAGTGACAGATTGTACTCATATTGGGGGTGAACTAGGCAGTTCTGAAAGAAATAATAAAGCAAGATAAGGGCTTACTGTCATGCTGATAACGAACTAATTAGAGCTAGTAGGGGTGGAGGAAGTTCCCAGAAAGAATAGCATGAACTAAATAAACAGTTTAGCCGTGTATAGATTTGGGTCAACAATTGAATTTGATTAATTGCGGAATAACATATTTTCCAGCATTGGCTGCAGTTTACTGATAGCCACTCTTGTAGTCACATGAATCCTTCATCATCCTCAAGCAAACAAATACATATCTAACTGACTACATTTGATTGGAAGTAACTAAGGAATTTCAACCCTACTCTATGGGATACGAGCACTCTGAGATGCCCACAGTCTGGTGCAGGTGTGATACGCTGCCCACCAGGTGGCCCAATTACATACTTTTTGTGCATGTGTGAACCACTTGGTCACCCCTGCCCGTGTGTCTTGGCTACTGGAATATGATCACATATGCTCCTGCCTGGCTGCCTAACAACCCACACATCAGCTGTTTGCCCATCCCTGTTGGCCTCGGCTCCTGGGCACCTAGCTGTCCACAGGTGGGCACTTGAGCTAGAACAGCCAGAACTAAGGGACTGAATATAGTTAACTGTTATGAATGATTGCAAACAAAACACATCCACAGAGGAAAAAACAATTCCCTTCCTTTTTAGTCTAATTATTTGAACTTTTGTGCCGACAAGTAGTAATTCTTGATGATTAGCAGAAGAAAAATCAATATAAACATTGACAATTACACCTATGTTCTGCAAATAGCTGTGAATTACATGGCAGAGGGCACTTCCGAAGTACAGGGCAGAGGGCAGTTCCTATTGTATTATATATTAGGACTTCTTTTCATTCCATTCTTGTATGTTTGTATGGAGCATTGTATCTTCTCTTTGCATGCTGCAATTAGTCTAACTTTGTGTTTACATTCCTTATGTGATGAATATGTAGGGGGTTGTAGTGTGTTAGCAGATTTCTCACTTAGCTGGTTTGCTGATTCCTGAAACTTTGCAAGTAGGCTTTCATGGAATAGCTTGCATCTGTCTTCAAGATCTACCTCTTCAAAGATTTCAGTACCTCCATGATTAGGGAAATGAGGAAATGTACAGAGTATATGTTGTGTATTGAGGAGAAGAGAGGTGGGCACATAGAGACTAGGAGGATATTTGGATGCTAAATGGAGAGTTGAAACTTGACAGGCAGTAGTGTTCATACAAGAGACGTTAGCTAGAGAGAGATTTTATTTTACACTTACCCTTTGTCAAAGAATTCTGTGTCATCTTCATCATACATGTCATCCACACCATGAGTGTCATAATCATTATAAATTTCGTATTCTTCATCTTCTTCTCGTGAACTTAAATCAGTGTAGTTTGTGCTTTGAGAAATGTTAGTGCTGCATAGAAGTGACAGAAAGATTGATGTGGTTAGTATGTTAGATGAAGTAAATGTATGAATAAAGTTAAACAGAAGTTCACATTTTAGTATGTTAATCACTTAAGTTACATCAGTCATTAGTAACAGATTTTAGTAACATGTTTTTGTGTACAAATTATACAAACCTATGAACACATATAATCAGCGAACAAACAATTACTGATTTATTTAAATCTGAGAGGGGAAAGTGCAGCTATGTGATGGATTTACGCAGCGTGGAACTCATGAATGATAACAGAATTAGAAGCCAGATGAATCTAAACAATCTGTGTAGAGGGAACAGTCTGAAGTACACTGATGTATAGAAGTAGTAGTACTAGAATTAGCAGTGATAGTAGTAGTAGTAATAATAGATAAAGAATAAGGAGAAAAAGAATTAATCTGAAAAAATACAGTGCTTTGCAAATAGAATTAGCATCTAGTAGTTTCATGAGATTCTTGGTAGACTGCTTTGATTCTGTGGAATTCTCATTTTTTACCAAGAATATGAAACTCGTCATACTAATTAATGATACTTATCAAGGGAGATTAGGATGGAAAAATGTTCAAGATTAGCGTTTAATTTCTTTTTTGACATTAATTCCATTAGAGGATAAGTTTGTCTGGATAAAGAAGTTCCAGAACTCTGGCCACAGCCTTATCAAAGGAATCATTCTGATAGTCATCTGAAGTGCTTTCTTGAAATCATTCTGCAGTGTCTTGGACTATTTGGAATCTAATCTTCCTGAATAAAAGTTCAATGTCTTAGCCACAATCCTTAGAAACTAAAAACCAAATAAAAACAATCTTCAACCAAACAGCTCTCCTAAGTTATCCAAACATCAGAATTATATGATTACATGTAATAAAACAAGTAAATAGCAAAAATGCTTTTATTTTTACATTAATTAGAATTCTTTTCTTAAGAGTATGAGTTTGTACTCATAAATATAAAGTAGAAGGGATAGATAAATAGTGGCTGAACATTAAGATTAGTCCAAGGAGATGGTTCCTTTTAAAATAGTGTCTTATTTCAGCAGCCAAACATAATCAGTGTTGTTACAGTCATAAACGTCTATGTTTGGATAGTTTTGATGTTCTGTGAAAGAAAATTTTTGAACTAAAACTAGAAAACAAGCAAAACCCGGTACAATTTTCTGAGGTTTTAAGTGCTTATATCAACTAGTTACCAATCACTTGCTGATGAGTGGCTGCTTATCCTCATGTTTGAAAAACTTGTATTCAAATATTTAATGGAAACACACATACAAGCACATATAGACTCACCTATTCTTAGATATAAATATTGTCTACTAAAAAATTATCCAATAGATGGAAAGGAGCTGTCAAGCAAAACTCATTGAAATTTGTTTCTAAACTTTATATTATAGTTATTTTTGTGCCGGTGTACCTAATCTTTCCACATTCTTGTACTTCCTATGAGCTTTAACCTCATCCATATTTACCTGACTTGACTGCCCCTTACATCTTCTACCTCTCATCACTTCCTGGATCAGAGTAGTAAATTGAGAGGAATGACAAGGTAAGTGACTAATGGATGGATGAGTGGATGGATTTAAAACTGGTGGGTGCTAAACAATGTGGTCATCAGTGCCCTTTCTCAAGATTGTGGTACAAAGCCTCAGCCATAAAAAAAAAAAAAAATCACACACATTGTCCAGTATATCTGTTCATACCATTGTTGTAAGTTAACAGTATTAATAAAGCAGTGGAAGCCATAAACATGACTGGCTGACCGAGGAACTAATAGGATGAGCCAACCACCCAAAACAACATTAAAATCTTCACCCAGTTAATCATTTTTTTTCTTGTATCAATGTCTTTTTGGAGCAGGCTCCTTGTTTCTTCTGTTATCCTGCCCAAAGTATCTATAACTTCTATTCCAGCAGCACATCTCAAGAGCTCGCAGATGTTTATTTTCCACCTTCCTCAGTGTCCACATTTATGACCCGCAGAAGAATAACTGTTATCAAATAGTTTTTTTGCTATCTAGGGACACACAGTTCCATGTTATATTTTTTTCCAAGTGATTGTAATAGCTGAGATACTCCTTTTTTCACATTAGTCGTACTTGTTCCATCTGCTGTGATACAGCTTCTCATGTACGCATACTTGAATACATTTACAAGTGTCAGCTTATCAGCTTTAAAATGCGCAATTGCATTTTGTTTTCTGTCTCTTGTGTAGGTCATAATTTTTCTTTTGATTTCACTGGTCTCCATCTCACATATCTATCAGAGTGGTGAATCATCTTCAGTAGCTCATCCTTATTTCTGCCCAATGGCAATGCCATCAGCTGCTTCTTACTTAGTACAAAAAGTGTTTTTTAAGTGCTTATACTTTATATTAAAATAATTATTATAAAGAATTTGAGCTTTAAAGAGGGCTCTTACCTTTTGAGTATCTTATTTGGAATTCTGAAGAATGTCTTCCCTGAGAACTTAACAGCCATGCTGTTACTAGAGGAATCGACATCTGGAAAGAATTCTTTTTATTAACACTTAGAAAATAGATTACCCGATTTGTAATTATAACCACACTATCTTATCAAATAAGTAGTTATATGAGCACTTTTACACTGTAAACAACAGGTTATGGATTTACGTATAATTAGGTCATAAGGAGGCCACTTAACTTCTAATGTGACAAGTTTCTTTGTTTCAAGAGCAGACATGGAGATGGAGTGTATGTAAATCTGAAACTGACTTTGTGTGAAAGCATCAACAAACCCAGACTGACAAATAAAAACCAATTATAGACAACTAACTGCCATCTGTGTCACGTCTGCTGTGCAGCGAGCTACATTAATTTAAGTATTAACTGTATTTTTCTTACTTGTCACTTCTTCTTCCATGTGTTTTTGCTTTTAGGAAGCTTTAATTGTCGAGTGCTAGTAATAATGTTCCATAGATTTCGTGTTTGTTTTGAATACAGTCAGACAGAGTCCCTTTAGTCACCCATAGTGCCAGTAGTGCTAGAGTTTGTTTTGAATACAGTCCGGAGACAGGTAGTGCTATTTGCATTGTTTTCTACAAGAAGTGTCTAGTAACCACAGTCTAGTCAACTATCAGCCGTCTTTAGTGAATTAGCAGTCTAGTTAAAAGTTGATTAACTCTGTACAGCAGATTGATTTCTTAGGATGGATAGGAAGTGTGACTGCTGTGTACAAACGCAGGAGGAGCTGGCCACTGTTCGCGAACAGTTGAAAGTGTTGATGGCCGCAGTCAGCCGTCTTCAGGCTACTGCCTCAGAGTGTAGCGGCAGTGGGGGTCTGGTGCATTGCATGGTACACCCCAGGTGTTACATGCTTCACCCACTGTCCCTGCTGTCGAGACATATTCACGGGTACCGGGCGCGGTTGGGCCACCCTCTGCCTAAGGGGAGTGGCGGGTTCAGCGGCGTTCGCGGCGCACGAGGTGGAGGGTCAATGTGGAGGCTGGCCATATGGCATTGCCCGCTCTGCCTGTGAGTGGACATGTGGCCACTTCTTCAGCAAGGTCCGAGCAGGCACACGGGGGGGAGGGGTTTATTAGTGACTGGGAGCTCCAACGTTAGGCAGGTGATGGAGCCCCTCAGGGAAATAGCGGAAAGGTTGGGGAAGAAGGCCAGTGTTCACTCGGTCTGCTTGCCGGGGGGTCTCATCCAAGATGTGGAGGAGGCCCTGCCGGCAGCGATAGAGAGCACTGGGTGTACCCGACTGCAAATTGTTGCTCATGTCGGCACCAATGACTCCTGCCGTCTGGGTTCAGAGGTCATCCTCAGTTCATACAGGTGGTTGGTGGAGTTGGTGAAGGCGGAAAGCCTTGCTCATGGGGTGGAATCTGAGCTAACTATTTGTAGTATCGTTCCCAGAACTGATCGCGGTGAAATAATTTGGGTGAAGGTCACGGTTAAAGCAGGCTCAGACATGGTAATTGGATGTCTCTATAGGACTCCTGGCTCAGCAGCTGTTGTGGCTGAGCACCTGAAGGATAATTTGGAAAATATTTTGAGTAGATTTCCCCACAATGTTATAGTTCTGGGTGGAGATTTTAATTTGCCGGATATAGACTGGGAGACTCAAATGTTCATAACGGGTTACAGGGACAAAGAATCCAGTTAAATTTTTTTAAGTGCTTTATCTGAAAATCTACCTTGAGCAGTTAAGCAGAGAACCGACTCGTGGTGATAACATATTAGACCTTCTGGTGACAAACTGACCCGAACTATTTGAAACAGTTAACGCAGAACAGGGAATCAGCGATCATAAAGCGGTTACTGCATTGATGATTTCAGCCGTAAATAGAAATATTAAAAAAGGTAGGAAGGTTTTTCTGTTTAGCAAAAGTGACAACAAGCAGATTTCAGAGTACCTGATGGCTCAACACAAAAGTTTTGTCTCAAGTACAGATAGTGTTGAGGATCAGTGGACAAAGTTCAAAACCATCATACAATATGCGTTAGATGAGTATGTGCCAAGCAAGATCGTAAGAGGTGGAAAAGAGCCACTGTGGTATAACAACAGAGTTAGAAAACTGCTGCAGAAGCAAAGGGAACTTCACAGCAAACATAAACATAGCCAAAGCCTTGCGGATAAAAAAAAATTACGCGAAGCGAGATGTAGTGTGAGGAGGGCTATGCAAGAGGCATTCAATGAATTCGAAAGTAAAGTTCTATATACTGACTTGGCAAAAATTCCTAAGAAAATTTGGTCTTATGTCAAAGCGGTAGGTGCATCAAAACAAAATGTCCAGACACTATGTGACCAAAATGGTACTGAAGCAGAGGATGACAGACTAAACGCCGAAATACTAAATGTCTTTTTCCAAAGCTGTTTCACGGAGGAAGACTGCTCTGTAGTTCCTTCTCTTGGTTGTCGCACAGATGACAAAATGGTAGATATCGAAATAGACAACAGAGGGATAGAGAAACAATTAAAATCACTCAAAAGAGGAAAGGCCGCTGGACCTGATGGGATACCAGTTTGATTTTACACAGAGTATGCGAAGGAACTTGCCCCCCTTCTTGCAGCAGTGTACCATAGGTCTCTAGAAGAGCATAGCTTTCCAAAAGATTGGAAAAGGGCACAGGTCATCCCCGTTTTCAAGAAGGGTTGTCGAACAGATGTGCAGAACTATAGACCTATATCTCTAACGTCGATCAGTTGTAGAATTTTGGAACACATATTATGTTCGAGTATAATGACTTTTCTGGAGACTAGAAATCTACTCTGTAGGAATCAGCATGGGTTTTGAAAAAGGCAATCATGTAAAACCCAGCTCGCGCTATTCGTCCACGAGACTCGGAGGGCCATAGACACGGGTTCCCAGGTAGATGCCGCATTTCTTGACTTCCGCAAGGCGTACGATACAGTTCCCCATAATCGTTTAATGAACAAAGTAAGAGCATATGGACTATGAGACCAATTGTGTGATTGGATTGAAGAGTTCCTTGATAACAGAACGCAGCATGTCATTCTCAATGGAGAGAAGTATTGCGAAGTAAGAGTGATTTCAGGTGTGCTGCAGGGGAGTGTCGTAGGACCATTGCTATTCACAATATACATAAATGACCTTGTGGATGACATCAGAAGTTCCCTGAGGCTTTTTGCAGATGATGCTGTGGTATATAGAGAGGTTGTAACAATGGAAAATTGTACTGAAATGCAGGAGGATCTGCAGCGAATTGACGCATGGTGCAGGGAATGACAATTGAATCTCAATGTAGACAAGTGTAATGTGCTGCAAATACATAGAAAGAAAGATCCCTTATCATTTAGCTACAATATAGCAGGTCAGCAACTGGAAGCAGTTAATTCCATAAATTACCTGGGAGTATGCATTAGGAGTGATTTAAAATGGATTGATCATGTAAAGTTGATCGTCGGTAAAGCAGATGCCAGACTGAGATTCATTGGAAGAATCCTAAGGAAATACAGTATGAAAACAAAGGAAGTAGGTTACAGTACGCTTGTTCGCCCACTGCTTGAGTACTGCTCAGCAGTGTGGGATCCGTACCAAATAGGGTTGATAGAAGAGATAGAGAAGATCCAACGGAGAGCAGTGCACTTCATTACAGGATCATTTAGTAATTGTGAAAGCATTACGGAGATGATCGATAAACTCCAGTGGAAGACTCTGCAGGAGAGATGCTCAGTAGCTCGGTACGGGCTTTTGTTGAAGTTTCGAGAACATACCTTCACCGAGGAGTCAAGCAGTATATTGCTCCCTCCTATGTATATCTCATGAAGAGACCATGAGGATAAAATCAGAGAGATTAGAGCCCACACAGAGGCTACCGACAATCCTTCTTTCCACGAACAATACGAGACTGGAATGGAAGGGAGAACCGATAGAGGTACTCAAGGTACCCTCCGCCACACACCGTCAGGTGGCTTGCGGAGTATGGATGTAGATGTAGATGTAGAACTGCATTACTTTACTATTTACTTCCATTAGTAAATTCTTCCACAAAACTCTGGGCAGCAGTAATACAAATAGCCACAATCTCAGTACTTCACTTCATATGCTGGCTGTTTGACTGCAGTTTGCTGACAAACAAAGGGACAGCATTCAATAATGTGCATGTGTTGCCTGAATGAAACAAAAATGTATGCCTTCCTGCTGGTTAATGATGTGTGAAAAATAAATGAAAATGTTGGTGTGCTCAAAGCTACAACTCATGCCTCCTTTCTAATAGAAAGCAGTGAATTACAATAATATAAATGAATATTGGGATATGCTCACTTTCCCTGCCTACAGGTTGTCTGACAGGAGAAATGAAATGGAGAGGGTTGGCAGCAGGACATCTGTGTTTTTGCACCATAATAATACTATTTCTCATGTTATGTAAGTTCCAGGTTGAGATGAATTGAAGACTAGAAATTTGAAAGGGGCTAAGTGCAATTTTTGTAAAAAACAAAATTTTGCTGTTGAAAGGAGGCATGTGTCAAGCCCATTACTTGATAAGAAGTGCTATGTCTGTATGTGCTCCCATTAGTTTTCTATGGAGAATTGTAGATGGCATTCAACCCATGAGGAATGTTGATCTGCACTAAGTCCATGTTCTACCACTGGCACTCTGGTGTTCATCAGTTGACATTTGTTAATGAAAGTGGTTGAGGTTATGATGTGCTGTGAGTCTGGATACTCTGATGATTCAAAAGCAATGAAGAGACTATGTGGAAGTGTAAGTAGGAGAGTGGTGGAGAAGAAAAGAAGATTGGCTGGTTTATCATACAAGACAGGAAAAGGAAAAGAAAGATCTCCCAAGCAACAGTCAAGCATGCAGGTATGGGAACAGTACATCAAATGTTAATGCTCCACAATGAGATCATCTATGTGAGACTCTTTGATTGATAACAAATAATATAATATTGTAATATTATAATGAGTCACAGTATTTGGTTTTAGATTCCTTGCAGATATGGGTATTCTTGTCATTCTTATCAATGGAACATAAGATGATCTTGTTTACTATACTCTACCAGCAAGATAAGCAGACACAATGTATGTTCTTAATGGGGCTCATGGACATTATTCCAGTAGAATAGTGGTGAAATGGAAAATACCCAAACCAACAGAAAGTCATCACTAGCGCACACTGATTTTCACGGTTTCTCATGGTATATTTTTCACTAAATCATGAAATAATGATTCAATGGGGTGCCTGTTTTTCCTTATTTCTAACAATTCTTTTTCATACTGTATTTTGTATGGTTCCCATATTGCACATTCTAAGTCACACTCCAATTTCATTCAGTTTTTCATTTTTGGTTTTATTGCTACCATAGTTGAAGATCTATTTTAAGACCTGAAAGTTGTGGTGGGTGGAATATGTATGCTTAAAGAGTTCTTCCAGTAACAGTAGCTAACCACAGACCTTTTGCTAAAATAAATGTCAATTTTGTTTCATGAAACTTTACTTATGATGTGTTGCCTTATTGAGGTCCAAGAAATTGTTCTTTAGCTCAAATTTTACTATCTGAAAATATTCCTTCATTTAAAGAAACTGATCTCAGAACCCAGATATTTACTGGTCATTTTTCCAAATAAAAGAAGAGTTGCTGTTAGAATTTATTACCTATGATGGGTCCTGACTACTACCATTGGAAACAAGCAAAAGAAATAAATACAAGAGTGAAAATGGTCTTGAGTGCTCTTGATAAATTAAATAAGTTTTTAAAATGAAGTTTTCAATGTTTATTGGACTGAACATATACAAACAATTTGTACACGATACAGTCATGTTAATATGACCACCTGAAAAAGCCTCAATAACCACCTTTTGTAGCACAGACTGCTGCGAGATATGCAGGAAGAGAGGCAGTGAGGTTCAGAAGGTACTGACAGGGATGTGGAGACATGCCAACTCCAGTGCTGTGACCAGCTGTGCTAGGTTCCATGGTTGAGGATCAATTATGTGAACAGCCCCTTTGAGATGGTCTCAAAGATTCTTGACTGGGTTTAAATCTTGTGGAGTTTGGTGGCCAGGGGAGTAGGTAAACTCATCCTGGTGCTCTTTGAACCAGAAGTGTACACTGCAAGCTATGAGACACATCGAACTGTCCTGCTGGTAGATGCCATCATGCTGAGGAAAAACAAACTATATGTAAGCTCAAACAACGGAAAATCCAGGATTGAATAATGGTAATATTATGAAAAGGTTAGACTGAAACACCACACAGCAGAGACGTTGACATGCAGCCACAACAAAAAGACTGTTAAACAAGTAACCTTTGGGCAAACAGGCCTTAATCTGAATTAAAAAAACAAACACACACACTCATGCAAACACAACTCACACACACATGACCGCAATCTATGGCTGCTGACGCCAGACTCCTCAGCAGACAGAGATTGTGGTCATGTGTGTGTGAGTTTTTTTTTGGCTGGAAGCTTACTTGTTTGACAGTCTTTTTATTGTGATTGTCTGCGACTCAACGTCTCTGCTATATGATGAGTAGCAATCTATCCTTTTCATAGTATTGTCAAAGTGTGTGTTAGGCTGGTCATGGTCCACAAGGATAGGTGCATATTTGTGTTGATCCATTGTGTCTTACAGTATGACAAGATCACCCAGGGAACACCACAAAATCATTCCCCAGACCACAATGCTCCCTCCTCTGGCCTGGACCCTTGTGATGAGAGTTGCAGGGTGTTGGCTTTCAGACATTTCATGCTGTACACACCAATGTCCATCTGTTGAAAGGAGCTTAGAACATGATACATCTGAAAAGGCTGCCTGTTGCCACTAAGTAAATGTCCAGTTGCAGTAACGGTATGCAGATTCCAGCCTTTGCCGCCAATGAGCAGCAGTCAGCATTGGTGGATGAACTAGGCTCCTGCTGTGGATGCCCATGCACTGAACGGTTGTCAAGGAGACACTGTTGGCAGCCTCTTGTTTTGTCTGAGTGGTTAGTTGCTCACCAGCAGTATGTCTATTTATCCATAAATATCTCAGCTGTCATTCACCACTGTCATCTATGGCCTGCAGTGCACCACAATTGTGTCAGCACCAGTTTTGGATAGGGCAATTTTGACAAGAATGGTATACTTTAACCATGGGGGTTTTGGAATGGATTACAAACTGAGCTGCCTTTGAAATGTTTACACCCTTGGCCCAAAAACCAATGACAATGCCCTTTTGGATGACAGATAAATTGCTTCATTTCCGATCATGGCAACTGTTTTCCAAGTCCCCCTGCACGTTTTTATATACTCTCCACTGCTAGTGCTGCCACCTGGAATCTGTGAGTGGTTATTGCACGTAGGTGTCAAACAAAGATAGTGGTCACATTAACGTGACTGAAACATGTATTACCAGGTATAACTTATTTCAGTTAGATGTGGCCTTTTAACATGAAGACTATTCAAAATGTGAAGGTGGCTCAGTCACCAGTGGAGGGATGCATGTTGTAAATTACTGTGAGAGACAGGAATGCAAATAAATAGATTAGGGAACAGATTAGAGTGAAAGACGTAACTATAATAGTGATGGAAAGAAGTGGAGATGAGCTGGACAGTAGCCAGAAAGATGAATGGCAGCTGGCCAAGAAATGACAGAAGACTGAGAAGGCAAACAAATGGAAGATGAGTAGATGGTGGTAGAAAATATGCAGGAGCAATGGGGATTCTTGGCAATCAAGATTTCAGTGCATGAAAATATCTAGAGGAGGCTATTATTCGTCACTGGATTTCAAATGGGTGGCAATGATCCATCTTATATTAGAGTCTAGCATAACAGTATTACACCAATGGCCTTGCTACAGTGGTAACACTGGTTCACGACACACCACTGAAGTTAAGTGCTGTTGGGCTTGTCTAACACTTGGATGGGTCACTGTCTGGGTCTTCCAAGTGCTGTTGGCTAGTGGGGTGCACTCAGCCCTTGTGGTGTTAATTGGGAAGTAGCAACACTGGTTACAGAAACTGACAACGGCCGGGACGGAGGTGTGCTGACCACATGCCCTCCATATGCACATCCAGTGATACCTGTGGGCTGAGCAGGATGCAGTGGCTTGTCAGTAGCTACCATTGGGTCTTCAAGGCCTTTTTGAATGTTGTATGTTTGTTTTGTAATAGTAATATGAGGGTGGTTTGATAAGGCTGGTAAATTTCCATGAAAGAATGCAATATTTTTGTTGCGTTTTCATGGTTGGTAAGCTTCATTGTTCTAAGGATACTCTAAAAAATTTTAACAATATAAAGCAATAGATTCATTGTTGACAGCCATCTGAATTGGTCAGTGCATCAACTGTGGTTGAAAATGGAGAAAACCGAGTTTCATGCTGTCATTAAACATTTTCATTTGAAGGGTTCGACTGCCACACAAATCAAAACAGAATTGCATGCATTTCATACGGACTCTGCACCATCGTTGAAGATAATTTACTTTTGGATTAATGAATTTAAATGTGGTTCGACAAGCACTGAAGATGGAAAAAAAAAAAAGATCCTGAGATTGCTGAGACTGTAGGCCAGTTGGCCAAACTGAGCGAGTATATAATATCCCACTGGGAAATTTGGCTACGAAGAAGCTATGTGAGGGTGTGTGCCGCGATTGCTCACATCAACCAAAAGCACATCCGGCACAGTATTTCAATATCGAAGTCCACAAGACATTTTGCGCCGATTTGCTACAGTTGTTGAAACCTGGATCCATCATCATGACAAACCAGAGTCAAAACGGCAGTCAAGAAAATGGAGAAAGGCTGGTGAAAGAGCACTGAAGAAATCAAAGACCATTTTGTCTACTGGTAAGGTGATGGTCACTATTTCTTGGGATTTCCTAGAAATAATCTTTATCGATTAATTGAAAAAAGGCAGAACCATAATCAGACCCCATAATGCTTCATTATTGGATCGTCTGAAACTTGCATTGGCCGATATAAGACCAAGGTTAGCACACAGAAACGTGCTGCTTCACCAGGATAATGCACCATCATAAACACATCAGCAATAACAATGGCGAAAGTGCATGAGCTGGTATTTCAATTAGTTCCTCATGTCTCCTACTCACCAGACGTAATCCAAAGTAACTTCTTCCCATTCCCTAACTTGAAACGATGGCTTGCTGAGAAGAAACTTTCATCAAATGAGTCAATGAGTATTTTGTAGAATTTACAGAATCCATTTTTCCGATAGGAAAGCTGAAGGATCGCTTGACCAAATGTGTATCCCTCAAATGAGACTGTGAGTGGTTTACGAAACAAACATTTTTTCTTGCTTTTTTACCGGACTTATCAAACCACTCTCGTAAAGTGACTATTTTTAAACAAATAATTTCGAGCGGTCGCTAAATCTTTATTGAACAAATTTCGTTTTTCTCCTTCACCACTTTCATTTTACTCCTGAGGGGGTAATTATTACCACTGCTTTAGAAAGTGTATATTCGTTCTGCGCTCTTGTCCAAGTGGAGTGCCTGTGTTGCAAAAGATATTATTGGAATGAGGATGCATTGGATTCTCTGTGGCAATTACTCGCCTCGGACACAAGTAAGTAGCGAGGACAAGTTGTGACCGGCAGCTCAAGTGGTTACACTGTCAACATGAACTGCAAGCGGAAACTTCGAGTTGTCTCCGAGAGAGCCACACTTGGACAACTGGCCAACAGCGAAGAAGCGGTTTTCGTGTTACTGCGTGATGCGACTTCTGCCCTTTGCAGCTACAGCGTCGCAGACAAACAGCCAAGGGGGAGAGAGCAAATGCGTGTCCGACTGTGGCTCGCAGAAGTCTACAAGAGAAGCTGTCGCGGCACCCTCTGTGCCGTGAGCAAGGGGAAGAGAAGCAGCACCCAGCCTAAGAGCTAAAGCCCGTGAAACGCCACTGAAGAGGGCTCAAGATTATGAAATTGAGTTTTTTGATATACCGTAACTAAATACATTGTAGCTGATTCGCTGAGTTCGAGAACACGCCGTACCCCAGAAGTGAACTTAACAGAAAGAATATAAAGCGTACTGCACGTCAAACTATTGATAAATCCAACTAATGTTTTTTGAAGGTAGAATACTTTGATACGTAAAAGGTAAACATACTCCATCAGTATACGCAAATTACATATTTTTGTATTAACAATGTGAATATGGACCTTACCTCTTTGCTACGAAGATCTGAAATTACTTCTGTATCTACGAAGGATTCACAAGACAGTTACGAAAAAGTGGACCTTTAGATAAATCTGTCCAAAACAAATATGCACAATAAGTGTGCATGTGTAAGACAAATAATAGTGAACGACAACTGTCTAAAAATGTTAACGAATATGTTTATCTGGGCAACTGATATTTCAGGAAACTTACGAATTGAAATTTACCAACGAATCCAGATGGGCAGGAGGGCTTACTGAAGAAGCGCAACAGATTTTAACTAGCGTACCCAACGAGTTAGGAAATAAAGCTACAACATACTCAAGGAATGTAACTTTTTTCGCACGATATATAAATGACGTTAGGTTGAGCACGAAAACTAAATACCGGGTATCTGAAATAGAAAAAAAGAGTTTCAAAACGCGTCAGATAACCCTGTTTGTTGTTAACAAACGTGGACGTTGACATAAACCACTGGCTCTACCCTCCAATAATATCGCTGCCCTACCGCAGCAAGAACAACAGTAACTTTGCCAGACCAGGTTCTGTAGTACGTGCTCTATCTACACGCATTGTCCATACGCTGCGAGAATAAAAGTACTCATAGTAAGAGACGGGAATGCGAGTGATTATTCATCGTCGTAATTACCACGCCCGCTCTCCACTACCTACACACTAAAAATGGTTATTGAACGTAAATGTTTCTATGACACTATGAACAGAAAACTTCGCGCATGTGACTGTGCTAATGAATTTATTGCATTATTTTCGTGCCTTCTTACTTTTACAGTTGAGCGCATATTAAAAATTTCAATAAACTGTACTGTATTTTGAAACCTATGTTTTTGGTATTGTTTTTCAACACGAAATTTGATACCTTTTTAGCTCACTTCGCGCTGAAAACAGAACTTTTCGATGGACGCATTTGCCTCATAGATGAAATACCGCTGAAGACGTGTCTATGTTATAGCAAGATCATATGCTTCGAAGTCCACCATAGACGAGGAATATCTGCAGAGTGAGCCCAGCGGACTGCACTTGTAGCAAACATGAATATATATCGCTGTTTGTTTACATTTTGAGCTAAGACTGAAACATTACTATTAAACTTATTTGCCCTGTTTTAAAACATTTCTTTGCCAGTAACAGCAATGGGTAATAATTACTTCTGCTACGGATGCAAATCAAAATACGGCAAAGGAAGAAAAGTTACTCTTCATAGGTAAGGTCTAATTACAATTATCACATTAGAGACAGGCAGTTCATATGTTGGTTAATGTCGAGACACAGTCTGATGAAGTTATAAAATCGTAGGATTAATTTATGTGAGTGTATAGTTATATTTTTGGGAGATGGTTGGTAAAAAACAATTAACAGCAATTCACAGTGATAAGGGGTTCATTACAGATAAGGAAGAAACTGTAGTCATATAAGGAATTTTTACAGCAAACTGTATGATAGAACTTGTGAACCGCTGAGAACACTTTAAGTGAATGAAAACGACAAAGACTCAGAAATACTCCCAAAAGAAATAAGGGAAGCTATAAATGAAAAGCAAAATGGCAAAGCAGGAGTCATGATGGTTTGATGGTTGTACTACTTAAGCTCACTAGTAAAGAAGCAGAAAAACATCAGTCTAAAATCGTTACGGCTTGTATAGGAAAAGGCAGCATCCCCGCCCACTGGAACAAGGCAAAGATAATCCTTATATACAAAAATGGATGTATCTGCGATTTGAAGAATTATCGTCCGATCAGCTCACTACCTGTTATCTACAAAGTCTTGACAACTCTCATCAATGGTGTTCTGGAGAACGCACAGGCCACAGAACAAGCTATATACTGCAGTGATTATAGCATAATGAACAATGTACACACGCCGTGTGGCGTAATTAGTCGAGCCAGTGAAAGTGAAATGCCACAACGCATAGCTTCTGTAGATTCTGAAAATGCTTTTGATTCTGTCAACCAACCTACAGTTATACAGGCACTGGCCATAAAGATACATAAACATATTATGTAACATCAATGATACATCGACAGCTTCTGTTTGTGTTGGAAAACGCACAAGGGAATTTTCCATTTGAAGAGGAATAAATCAGGGTGATCCTATATCCCTGAAATTATTCATAGCAGTTCTTGAGATGGCTATGTCCAAAATCATTTTAAGATTAAGGGGAATCAGAATAAACGGAAAGAGACTCGCTAACTTGAGATTTGCTCACGATATAGACCGAAGAGCCAAAGAAACTGGTACACCTCCCTAATATCGTGTAGGGCCCCCTCGAGCACGCAGAAGTGTCGTCAAACGAAGTGGCATGGACTCGACTAATGTCTGAAGTAGTGCTGGAGGGAAACGACACCATGAATCCTGCAGAGCTGTCCATAAATCCGTGAGAATACGAGGGGCTGGAGATCGCTTCTGAACAGCATGTCGCAAGGCATCTCAGATATGGCCAACAATGATTCCAGAACGAGATTTTCACTATGCAGTGGAGTGTGCGCTGATATGAAACTTCCTGGCAGATTAAAACTGTGTGCCGGACCGAGAATCGAACTCGGGACCTTTGCCTTTCGCGGGCAAGTGCTCTACCATCTGAGCTACCCAAGCCGGACTCACAGCCCATCCTCACAGCCTTACTTCTGCCAGTACCTCGTCTCCTACTTGTTTGGAAAGTAGGAGACGAGGTAGGGCCTACTGGCAGAAGTAAGGCTGTGAGGACGGGCCGTGAGTCGTGCTTGGGTAGCTCAGAGGGTAGAGCACTATATATACATTGAAGTGCCAAAGAAACTGGTAAAGGCAAGCATATTCAAATACACGGGTAAGTAAACAGGCAGAATTCGGCGGTGCAGTCGGCAACGCCGACAACAAGGGTCAGGTGCAATTGTTAGATCAGTTACTGCCGCTACAATGGCAGTGAGTTTGAACATTGTGTTGTAGTCAGCACAGGAGTGATGGGACAAGCTATCTACGAGGTAGCGATGATGTGGGGATTTTCCTGTGTGACCATTTCACGAGTGTACCACGAATTTCAGGAATCTGGTAGAACATCAAATCTCCGATATCGCTATCGCCGGAAAAAAAGATCCTGCAAGAATGGGACCAACGATAACTGAAGAGAATCATTCAGTGTGGCAGAAGAGCAACACTTCCGAAAATTTCTGCAGATTTCAAAGCTGGGCCACCAACAAGTGGCAGCGTGCGAAGTGTTCAACAAACCATCATCGATATGGGCTTTCAGAGCTGAAGACCCACTCATCTACCTTTGATGACTGCATGACACAAAGCCTTACGAATCACCTGTGTCTGTCAACAACGACATTGGGCTGTTGATGACTGGAAACATGTTGCCTGGTTGCACGAACATCGTTTCCAATTGTATCAAGCAGATGGACGCGTATGGATACGAAGACGACCTCATGAATCCATGGATCCTGCATGTCAGCAGGGGAATGTTCAAGCTGGTGGAGGCTCTGTAATGGTGTGAGGCGTATGCAATTGGAGTGATATGGGACCCCTAATACGTCTAGATACAAACTCTGACAGGTGACACATATGTAGGCATTCTTACTGATCACCTGCATCCACTCATGTACATTGTGCTTTCCCACAGACTTGCGAAAATCCAACAGGACAATGCGACACCTCACACGTCCAGATTGCGACAGAGTGGCTCCAGGAACACTCTCCTGAGTTTAAATACTTCCTCTGGCCAACAATCTCCGCAGGCATGAATATTATTGAGCATACCCGGGGTGCTTTGCAACGTGCTGTTCAGAAGAGAGCTCCACCCCCTTGTACTCTTATGGGAGCCGGCCGGAGTGGCCGTGCGGTTCTAGGCGCTACAGTCTGGAGCCGAGCGACCGCTTCTGTCGCAGGTTCGAATCCGGCCTCGGGCATGGATGTGTGTGATGTCCTTAGGTTAGTTAGGTTTAATTAGTTCTAAGTTCTAGGCGACTGATGACCTCAGAAGTTAAGTCGCATAGTGCTCAGAGCCATTTGAACCATATTTTTTACTCTTATGGATTTATTGACAGCCCTGCTGGATTACTGGTGTCATTTCCCTCCAGCACTACTTCAGACATTAGTTGAGTCCATGCCACATCGTGCCGCGGCACTTCTGCATGCTGGTGGGAGTCCTACTCGATATTAGGCAGTGTACCAGTTTTTTTTTGGCTCTTCAATGTAAAAGGCAATGTCCTGACTAACTGACCGGCAAATTTATTTATTTGCATGTCAAGTTCCGTAGGACCAAACTGACGGGCAAATCTGCAAGATAATGGAACATGTCAGCATATGAAATTACAAAAAAAAGCAATAACAGATGAAAATAAAATGTTTATGAAACCAAAAAAAGTCAAGCCATAAGTTTAACTAAACGCAGTCAATAATATAACAGAAGAATCAGCTTAATTTTTCAAGGAACTCCTCAACAGAATAAAAGGAGTGACCCATGAGGAAACTCTTCAGTTTAGATTTGAAAGAGCGTGGATTACTGCTAAGATTTTTGAATTCGAGTGATAGCTTATTGAAAATGGATGTAGTAGTATACTGCACACTATTCTGCACAAGAGTTAAGCAAGTCCGATCGAAATGCAGATTTGATTTCTGCCAAGCATTAACTGAGTGAAAGCTGCTAATTCTCGGGAATAAGCTAATATTGTTAACAAGAAACGACAGTAAAGAATATACAGGGTGATTCAAAAAGAATACCACAACTTAAAAAATGTGTATTTAATGAAAGACACATAATATAACCTTCTGTTATACATCATTACAAAGAGTATTAAAAAGGTTTTTTTTCACTCAAAAACAAGTTCAGAGATGTTCAATATGGCCCCCTCCAGACACTCGAGCAATATCAACCCGATACTCCAACTCGTTCCACACTCTCTGTAGCATATCAGGCGTAACAGTTTGGATAGCTGCTGTTATTTCTCGTTTCACATCATCAATGGTGGCTGGGAGAGGTGGCCGAAACACCATATCCTTAACATACCCCCATAATAAAAAATCGCAGGGGGTAAGATCAGGGCTTCTTGGAGGCCAGTGATGAAGTGCTCTGTCACAGGCTGCCTGGCGGCCGATCCATCGCCTCGGGTAGTTGACGTTTCATAACTAACCTTTTTCGTAGGACTCTCCATACAGTTGATTGTGGAATTTGCAGCTCTCTGCTAGCTCTGCGAGTCGATTTTCCTGGGCTGCGAACAAATGCTTGCTGGATGCGTGCTACATTTTCATCACTCGTTCTCGGCCGTCCAGAACTTTTCCCTTTGCACAAACACCCATTCTCTGTAAACTGTTTATACCAACTTTTAATACACCACCTATCAGGAGTTTTAACACCATACTTCGTTCGAAATGCACGCTGAACAACTGTCGTCGATTCACTTCTGCCGTACTCAATAACACAAAAAGTTTTCTGTTGAGCGGTCGTCATCTTAGCATCAACTGACGCTGACGCCTAGTCAACAGCGCCTCAAGCGAACAAATGTACAACTAAATGAAACTTTATAGCTCCCTTAATTCGCCGACAGATAGTGCTTAGCTCTGCTTTTTGTCGTTGCAGAGTTTTAAATTCCTAAAGTTGTGGTATTCTTTTTGAATCACCCTGTATTTATTCAGAAGCCAATGTCAAAATACCAAGACTAGTGAATAGGGGTCGACAAGAGGTTCATAAACTTACACCACTTATTACCTGAGCTGCTCTTTTCTGAGCCAAAAATATTCTTTTAGAATGGGAAGAGTTACCCCAAAATAGGACGTAAGCAAATGAAAATAAGGAAAGTAGACTAATTTTCGTGCCAAACGATCACTTACTTCAGATACCATTCAAATAGTAAAAATGGCAGCATTCAGTCTTTTGAAAAGATCCTAAACACGGGCTTTCCACAGCCGTTTACTATCTATATAAACACCCAGAATTGTGAACTGTTCAGTTTCACTAATCACATGCCAAATCTGTGAAAGTAAAACGTCGAGTTTTGTCGAATTGTTTTTCAGAAACTGTAAAAACTGAGTCTTACTGTGATTTAGCGTGTTTATTCTCTACAAGCCATGAACTTATGTCATGAACTGCACTATTTGATACAGAGCCAATGTTGCACACAACATCCTTTAGAACCAAGCTAGGGTCATCAGCAAACAGAAATATTTTAGAGTTACCCATAATACTAGAGGGCATATCATTTTTATAAATAAGGAACAGGAGTGGCCCCAACACAGATCCCTGGGGTACCCCCCATTTGACCATACCTCACTCAGACCCCACATCACAACCATTCTCAACACTGTGAATAATGACCTTTTTCTGTCTGTTGTAAAAGTAACAGGTGACCCAGTTGTGAGTTACTCACCATATTCTGTAATGGTCCAACTTGTTGTTGTTGTGGTCTTCAGTCCTGAGACTGGTTTGATGCAGCTCTCCATGCTACTCTATCCTGTGAAGTCCTCTTCATCTCCCAGTACCTACTGCAGCCTACATCCTTCTGAATCTGCTTAGTGTATTCATCTCTTGGTCTCCCTCTACGATTTTTACCCTCCACCCTGCCCTCCAGTACTAAATTGGCGATCCCTTGATGCCTCAGAACATGTCCTACCAACCGATCCCTTCTTCTAGTCAAGTTGTGCCACAAACTCCTCTTCTCTCCAATTCTGTTCAATACCTCCTCATTAATACCTAATCTTAAGCATTCTTCTGTAGCACCACATTTCGAAAGCCTCTATTCTCTTCTTGTCCAAACTACACATTTATCGTCCGTGTTTCACTTCCATACATGGCCACACTCCATACAAATACTTTCAGAAACGACTTCCTGACACTTAAATCAATACTCGATGTTAACAAATTTCTCTTCTTCAGAAACGCTTTCCTTGCCATTGCCAGTCTACATTTTATATCCTCTCTACTTCTATCATCATCAGTTATTTTGCTCCCCAAATAGCAAAACTCCTTTACTACTTTAAGTGTCTCATTTCCTAATCTAATACCCGCAGCATCACCCGACTTAATTCGACTACATTGCATTATCCTCGTTTTGCTTTTGTTGATGTTCATCTTATACCCTGCTTTCAAGACACTGTCCATTCCGTTAAACTGCTCTTCCAAGTCCTTTGCCGTCTCTGACAGAATTACAATGTCATCGGCGGACCTCAAAGTTTTTATTTCTTCTCCAGGGATTTTAATACCTACTCCAAAATTTTTTTCATTTCCTTTACTGCTTGCTCAAAATACAGATTGAATAGCATCGGGGAGAGGCTACAACCCTGTCTCACTCCCTTCCCAACCACTGCTTCCCTTTCATGTCCCTCGACTCTTATAACTGCCTTCTGCTTTCTGTACAAATTGTAAATAGCCTTTCGCTCCCTGTATTTTACCCCTGTCACCTTCAGAATTTGAGAGAGAGTATTCCAGTCAACATTGTCCAAAGCTTTCTCTAAGTGCACAAATGCTAGAAACATAGGTTTTCCTTTCCTTAATCTTTCTTCTAAGATAAGTCGTAAGGTCAGTATTGCCTCACGTGTTCCAACATTTCTACGGAATCCAAACTGATCTTCCCCGAGATCGGCTTCTACCAGTTTTCCATTCATCTGTAAACAATTCGCGTTAGTATTTTGCAACTGTGACTTATTAAACTGATAGTTCGGTAATTTTCACACCTGTCAACACCTGCTTTCTTTGGGATTGGAATTATTATATTCTTCTTCAAGTCTGAGGGAACTTCGCCTGTCTGATAAATCTTGTTCACCAGATGGCAGAGTTTTGTCAGGACTGGCTCTCCCAAGTCTGTCAGTAGTTCTAATGGAATGTTGTCTACTCCCGGGGCCTTGTTTCATCTTAGGTCTTTCAGTGCTCTGTCAAACTCTTCACGCAGTATCATATCTCCCATTTCATCTTCATCTTCCTCCTCTTCCATTTCCATAATATTGTCCTCAAGAACATCGTCCCTGTATAGATCCTCTATATTCTCCTTCCACCTTTCTGCTTTCCCCTCTTTGCTTGGAACTGCCATATGAGCTCTTGATATTGGTGCAAGTGGTTCTCTTTTCTCCAAAGGTCTCTTTAATTTTCCTGTAGGCAGTATCTATCTTACCCCTTGTGAGATAAGCCACTACATCCTTACATTTGTCCTCTAGCCATCCCTGCTTAGTCATTTTGCACTTCCTGTCGATCTCATTTTTGAGACCTTTGGACCCCTTTCTGCCTGCTACATTTACTGCATTTTTATATTATCTTTTTTCATCAATTAAATTCAGTATCTCTTCTGTTACCCAAGGATTTCTACTAGCCCTCATCTTTTTACCTACTTGATCCTCTGCTGCCTTCACTACTTCATCCCTCAAAGCTACCCTTTCTTCTTCTACTGTATTTCTTTCCTCCATTCCTGTCAATTGTTCCCTTCTTCTCTCCCTGAAACTCTGTACAACCTCTGGTTCTTTCAGTTTATCCAGGTCCCATCTCCTTAAATTCCCATCTTTTTGCAGTTTCTTCAGTTTTATTCTACAGTTCATAACCAATAGATTGTGTGTCAGAGTCCACATCTGCTCTTGGAAATGTCTTACAATTCAAAATCTGGTTCCTAAATCTCTGTCTTACCATTATATGATCTATCTGAAACCTTTTAGTATCTTCCGGGTTCTTCCATGTATACAATCTTCTTTCATGATTCTTGAACCAAGTGTTAGCTATGATTAAGTTATGCTCTGTGCAAAATTCTACCAGGCGGCTTCCTCATTTCTTAGCCCCAATCCATTTTCACCTACTACGTTTCCTTCTCTTCCTTTTCCTACTGTCGAATTCCAGTCACCCATGACTATTAAATTTTCATCTCCCTTCACTACCTGAATAATTTCTGTTATCTCATCATACACTTCATCAACTTCTTCATCATCTGCAGAGCTAGTTGGCATATAAACTTGTACTACTGTAGTTGGCGTGGGCTTCGTGTCTATCTTGGCCACAATAATGCGTTAGCTATGCTGTTTGTAGTAGGTTACCCGTACTCCTATTTTTTTATTCATTATTAAACCTACTCCTGCATTACCCCTACTTGATTTTGTATTTTATGGAGCAATATTTTGTGATCAATGCAATCAAACGCCTTAGTTAAATAAAAAAATATGCCTAGCGTTCGAAACCTTTTGTTTAACCTATCCAGTAACTCACAGAGAAAAGAGAATATAGCATTTTCAGTTGTTAAACGTCATCTCACGCTGAACTGCACATTTTATAGCAAATCGTGTGATATAAAATGATCTATTATCCTTACATACACAGCCTTTTCAATAACTTTAGCAAACACTGATGGCATAGAAATGGGTGTAAAGAGTCTGCATTATCGCTTTCTCCCTTTTTATGAAGTGGCTTTACTACTGAGTGCTTTAATCGTTCAGGAACGTGACCGTTCCTAAAGGAAAAATTACATATATGGCTAAGTACAGGGCTAACATGTGCAGCACTGTACTTTAATGCTCTGCTAGGCACTCCATCATATCCATGAGAATCCTTAGTCTTCAGTGATTTAATTATTGACTCAAGTCCCCCTTGTCTGTATCTGAGAGGATTATTTCAGACATCAGTCTCGGAAAGGCATTTGCCAAGAAAGTAATTTGATTCCCTGTAGAAACTAAATATTTATTTAATTCACCAGCAATGCTCAGAAAATGATTGTTAAATACTGTACATATATCTGATTTATGGGTAACAGAAATATTTTTACTGCGAACTGATTTTATATCGTCGACCTTGTGCCGCTGATCAGACACTTCCTTCACAACTGACCATATGGTTTTAATTTTAACCTGTGAATGAGCTATTCTATTTACATACCACATACTCCTTGCCTTCCTAATAACATTTTTAAGCACCTTAAAATACTATTTGTAATGGGCTACTGTAGGTTGATTTTGACTACTTCTAACATTTTGATATAATTCCCACTTTGTTCTACAGGATATTCTTATTCCACTAGCCAGCCACCCAGGCTGCCTTTTACTGCTAGTACCCTATTTAGGACGTTCTAATGAAAAGCAACTCCTAAAGAGGATGATAAATGTGTTAAGGAAGGCATTACATATGTCGTCCATGTTATTGCACTATAAACATCCTGCCACTCTTGTTCCTTGACGAGGTTTAAAAACTCTCTATTGCCGTCAGATTAACTTTCCTACATAATTTGTAGTTACATGTGACATTTGTTTTAGTGCACAAAGCTTTGGTGTTAAAATTTGTGAATCATGGTCTGAAAGGATATCTGCCCTTTTATTAACAGAATGCCCTTCTAGTAATGAAGAATGAATAAAAATATTGTCTATGGCTGTGCTACTGTGCTCCTGCACCCTAGTCGGATAAAGCACAATCTGCAACAGATGATATGAATTAAGGAGATCTACTAAGATTCATTTTCTTCCACAGTCATATACAAAATTAGCATTGAAGTCACCACATATAACTAATTTCTGGTACTTCCTATAAAGTGAATCAAGAACCCTCTCTAGCTTGAGCAGAAATTCTTTGAAGTCAGAGTTAGGGGACCTATAAACAACAAAAATTTTAAGTTTAGTTTCACTAAATTCAACTGCCCCTGAACATCATTCAAATATCTGTTCAGTGCAGTGCTCTGCTACATCTATGGACTCAAATGGAATGCTGTTTTTTACGTACATGGCCACTCCCCACTTCGCAAGGAACTCCTTCAAAAACAGCTAGCTAATCTGTATCCTGGTAAAGGAAACCTCTGAATTGTCAAATTATTTAAGTGGTGCTCCGATATACCAAAAATTTCAGAGTGAACTTCTATAAGCAGTTTATTAACGTTATCTCTAATATCTCTCATATTTTGATGAAAGATACTAATTCTTTCTCTACTTGGAAACATGACGTCCTCTGGAGGTGATTCCTTGAGGGACTTCATTTAAGCACGTATATGTATCAGCTGACTTCAGTCTAAAGAATGTGCAGTTCTAAAACCACTACTACACGAATTTTTCCATGAGTGGTTCCACCACCATCCACTACACTGTCACCTATAAGCTTTGTCTGCCTCCACTTCCCATCCTATAGAGGTGGAGGCCATGGCTAGTGAAACCCAATCTACTGATAGATTCAACTGTCACCACTACAATGTGACTCATGCCCTCTGCCATCAGTGCCATCTCCAGCCCAGTGCTAACACGCTTTACATCTGCATTAAGATGAGGCCGATTATGACACAGAAACAGTTGCACGAAATGCACATTAGTGCAACCAGTGCCACCAGTTTGAGTAGCTATCTTTACCAGGTCACCACTTACATCATAATCCCTGTTCCTATCAAGACTATTCTCTGCTACACCCACTATCGCTACCTGATCCTCCTTCGTAAAATTCCTACGTAACTCCTGTATGCTGTCACTCACTTAAGCCAACCCTGCACGAGGCTTCACAGTGCTGGTAACCTGGTACTCACTCCCGAACACTTGCTCGAACTGTTGGCCCACACCACTACCGTGTGAACTATCTAATAGCAGAACCTTCTTCTTTCTGTTAGTCTTTGCAACTGACTTAGGCCTCCTAACTGCTGAGGACTGCTGCATATTTCCTAGACCCACAGCAACAAAAGGCTCCTCTCCACTCAACTCTGTCAGTTGGTCAAATCTATTGCGTATACGCAAAGTACAACTGTCTGAATACCTCCTCCTCGTAGTTGCCTTCTTGCCAACTGCCAGTTCCCATTCCCTAGCACCCTTCACCCTCCTCAACGTATCTAGTTTCTTCTTTGCGTATTGTAACTGCACCTGAAGGGCACAGATCTTACGTTTCTGCTCCTCTATCAACTTATTTCTACTACAGATTGTGCATCCCCACGAGAGGATCTCGCCAGAATGCCAGCTAGCTTCCCCATTGCATTTCACCCAATGGAAAGATTTGAACAAATCTCACAACGCAGACCATCCATCATCACCCAGTTCAAAACGCTAAGGATGGAAACTTGAAATTTGGAGATTTCGATCTTATACTATAGGGGTCATTTAAGAAGGTGTTTTTCGAAATACCAACCCTAGGCAGATGAAATAGGGGATGGAGGTTTTTTTGAAAAATGCCGCTATTACGGCAATTTTGAACTAGACAAATGAAAACTGGTATTTGGTTTCTCAGTCAGAAATAAATAAATGCGTGTTTCAGCATTTTTGGATATTTAACTCTATGGGGGTGAAATAGTGGGTGAAAACTTTTTTTGAAATCATATGATTATTAAAAAACTACTGAAGTATTTTTAAAACTACATATATGAACATTGGTATTTGACTTCTTGGTTATAAATAATAAAACAAAAAAGGTGTTTCAGTGTTTCTGGATATTGAACCGCTAAGGGTTGAAATAAAGGATGAGATCTTTTTATGAGAATATCTTATTATGAAAGCAATTTTAAACCGAAATCTATGAAAATTTATATTTGGCTTCTGAGTTGTTTTTGGAAATTCAACCCCTATGGGGGTTGAATGGGGGATGAAAGTTTTTATAAAAATATTTAATTGTAAGAGCATTTTTGAAGCTAAATCTATGAAAATTTGTATTAGGCTCCTGCGGTAGAAGTAAAACATATGCATCTCACCTAAGAGGGTGAAATAGGGGAAAAACGTTTTATGAAAATGTTTCATTGCAAAAGCTTTTTTAAAGCGAAATCTTTGAAAATTGGTGTTTGACTTCTTGGCTAGAGATGAAAAAATACGTGTTTTATTGTCTTTGGAAACTCAACCCCTAAGGGGGTGAAATAGGGTCAGACTAATTCACTGACTCATCATCGCCCAGCCCAAACAGCTGAGGATAGAAACTTGAAGTTTGCAGATGGTGTGGATCTTATACTGTAGACATCATTTAAGAAGAGATTGCCCGAAATTTCACTCCTAAGGGGATGAAAGGCTTTTTGAAAATATGTCAGTATTAAAGGAAATTTTGAAGCTGGAGCTACGAAAACTGGCATTCGCTGCTTAGCCAGAAAATAAAAAATAGGTGCATCGTCATTTTTGGAAATTCAACCACTAAGGGGATAAAATAGTAGGTGAAAGTTTTTTTGAAAATTAATAATTGCTAAAGAACTACAAAAGGATTCTAAGGCCACATCCATGACAGTTGGATTTAACTTCTCCGTTAGATATAAAGAAAAATATGTGTTTCAGTGGCTCTGGAAATTCAAACCCTAAGGGAGTACAACAGGGGATTAAAACTTTTAAGAAACTATTTCGTTACATTAAAAAAGTTTAACCTAATTTATGAAATGTGGTATTTCACTTCTTGGTTAGATATACAGAAACACCTGCTAGGGGTTGAAAGTTGCTATGGAAATATCTCCACAAGAACGCGAAAGGCATGATTAACAAAAACTTCGGACTCAAGCTACCAGAATCGTTTTCTAGTCGGGAGTATATTCGGAAAAGATTATTTTTATATAGCCTTAATTAGCATGAAAAGCTTAGGAGGTGTTGCAATTTGAGAACAACATAAAAATTCGATTAAATAAAAAGCAAAAGAAAATCTCTGCATTCCGTACTGCACCATGTGCGGGCGCTAAGCTATTGTGTACATAAGGCAGACTGTCAATCTGCATCTGAATGTACATCCATACTCTGCAAACCACTGCGAACTTTGTGGCAGAGGGGGCTTACTATTGTGTCAGTTATTAGGCCTTTTTTCCATTCCATTCACTTGTGGAACACAGGAGGAATGACTGCTTAAACGCCTCTGTGCCTGCTGTCATTCGTCTGATCTTCACCGCACGATCCCTATGGGAGTGAGATGTACAGATGACAGTACATTCCAAAGTTCATCATTTAAAGCTGGTTCTCGAAACTTTGTAAATGGGCTTTTCTCCAGATAATTTCCACCTATCTTCAAACTTCTGCAAGTTCAGTTTTTTTAGCATCTCTGTGACGCACTTTCTTGGGTCAATGAAACCTTTGAGCACTTGTGCTGTCCTTCGTTGTCTACGTTCAATATCCCATGCTAGTTCTGTTTACTAAAGTTCATAAACACTTGGGTAACAATGTAGAGCAGGTTACATGAGTGTTTTGTATGCAATCTCCTTTGTTGAATAATTGCATCTCCCTAGTGTTCTGCCAATGGACCCAAGCCTACCACCTGCTGTACGTATGACTGAGCCTATTTGCTCAACCTATTTCATATCCATACATGTATTTGAATGAGGTCACTGATTCCACACCCCTCAGATTCTACATGTCTGCAAGCAGGTTCTAGGGTGGCAGAGTAGTGTCGCTTAGTTGTAGCGTGTCATAGGGGTTGCCTGCCCACAGGCACCTAGGAACAGGCCATCTCTGTACGGGTACGTTTTTAAAGTGTTCAACAAATGTGCGCGGTTGGCACTGATTTTACTGCCGAATTGGAAGGTCTCAGAGGGACAATTTACCGTTCTATTCACACAATGTGTCACTGTCCCCCCTTTCGCCCCCATGGCACACCACAGGAGAACACAACAGATATTGACTGACGTAACCTAAATACCCTTTCTTGCTTTGGGTCATGTTCAAATTTCGGAGAATGATCTGGAACAGTCGCTAGTGGCTCCACCCTGTATACCAGAGCAAGAATTACCGTCGCGCACCCTCCAGAGGGGTCAGTTGATGTTCAACGTGGTTGCAGTCACACGATGTCCTTAGAGAAGGAGTAAATAGTCCAGCGAATGTCGACAATCCCAAAAGTTGTCAAGAGCGTCGTTCTGTTGTACTTTGCATTCTATACTGTTGTATTCGCCGGCGAAATGTGTTTAAATGAAAACCCCAAAAGAAAGGGGTGGTTTCACCGACATCCTTTATGCCTCCTCCTGCTGCCTTTTCGTGTCGATTCTGAACAGAAGTGTGTCTAAAATGTTTTCCCTGGCTATCCATAAGAAAGACGCGTGATTTCAACGCTGGGTATCGCAGTTCTGACCTCCTATGGAGAGGTGTCAAGAGAAACGGTGAGATGTGGGTATGGGGGCACGTGAAGATGTTCCCACCCTGTGACACATACGCTGTGGCGTTGGGCAGAATTATGATAAAGTCTGATGCCAATGTGAGCGCATGAACCCACCTTTACATCTCACACGAACTTCTGAGCTCTGGCCTTTTTCTCCGAATACGTCGACACCTCTCCGTTTTAAGCGAGGTCGAGAGTGAGGGTAGTGTCGTAGGGCGCCACGCTTTTGCACCATCACGTAAGAAGGTTGTATGAACCTGTGAACCAAACTTCAAACTTCTGCGTCACAATGGTGGAAAATGGCGTAGTTTCTAAACAGTGATCATTTATTCTTATGCCCAGTGTACACTGAGGTGGCAAAAGTCATGGGATAGCAATGTGCACATATGCAGATGACGGTAGTATCGCGTACACAAGGTATAAAACGGCAGTTCATTGGTGGAGCTGTCATTTGTACCTAGGTGATTCAAGTGGAAAGGTTTCTGACGTGATTATGCCCGCACGACGGGAATTAATAGACTTTGAACACGGATTGGTAGAAAGAAATAGGTGCATGGGACATTCCATTTTGGAAATTGCTAGGGAATTCATTATTCCGAGATCCACAGTGACAAAAGTATGCCGACAATACCAAATTTCAGGCATTACCTCTCACCACAGACAACACAGTGGGCAACGGCTTTCACTTAATGAAAGCACATCACCTGCAGCACCTCTCCTGGGCTCGTAACCATGTCTATTGGACCCTAGGCGACTGGAAAACCGTGGCCTGGTCAGGTAAGTCCCGGTTTCAGTTGGTAAGACCTGATGGTAAGCTACAAAGCCATGGAGCCAAGCTGTCAACAAGGCACTATGCAAGCTGGTGGTGACTCCTTAATGGTGTGGACTGTGTTTACATGGACTGGACTGGGTCTTCTGGTCCAACTGAACCCACAGTTCTGGTCCAACTGAACCCACAGTTCACTGGTAATGGTTGTGTCCGTCTACTTGGGGACCATTTTTAGCCGATCATGGACTTTATGTTCCTAAACAACGATGGAATTTTTATAGATGACAATGTGCCATGTCACCAGGCCACAATTCCTTGTGATTGGTTTGAAGAGCATTCTGGACAGTTTGAGCGAATGATTTAGGCACCAGTATCGCCTGACATGAATCCCATAAACATTTATGGAACATAATTGAGAAGTCGCTTCGTGCACAAAATCCTGCACCAGCAATTATGGAAGACTATAGACACAGCGTGGCTCAGTATTTCTGCAGTGGACTTCCAACGACTCGTTGAATCCATGCCACATACAGTTGCTGCACTACGCTGGCAAAAGGAGATCCAACACAATATTAGGAAGTATCACATGACGTTTCTCACCTCACTTCACGTTCTCTATTTTCGGCTCTCGAGTAAGAATGGACTGCCATTCCGCCACAGACATTTAGATAACTCATTGGAATTGTCCTCCGCAGATTTCAAGCCGTCGTAGAGGCAAGTGGTGGACACAACCTATGTTAACGTTCACCGATGAGTGTCCATATGCTTTTGATAAGACAGTGTATGGTAAAATGAAGAGGGTAGCTGGTAAGGGATAGGAATGGAGAGCCGTGTCACACCTGTTGAAGGGGTGATGACCAAAATATCAGTGAAACAGGTTCGAGCAGTGTCTCGTACGTTTCTGACGGTAGTGATGTTGTTGGTACTCACTGGGGTGTTGGCAGTGGGCGCCGGTGAAGTGCGGCGGGCAGCGGCAGGAGTAGGCGTTGAGCAGCGGCTGGCAGACGCCGCCGTGCAGACAGGGGCTGGGGAGGTCTCTGCTGCCACAGGGCGGGCCCTGCCATTGGAACACGCCCTGCCTGTCCTCGCCCAGGTTCTCCAGCGACTGCCCGTTCACCACTAGCCGCTGCACCGCGCCGTCCAGCCCGGACGACACGTTCGAGCAGTGGCTCACCTCCATTCCTGGACTAGGGACGGCAAAAAATATCAGTATATCAAAATATCGGTTTTCCATCAAAATACTGTCGCTATACATCGTCGATATTTAAATTATCGATATATTCGTTAATCGCTATACAATACAGAATATCGAAAGTGATATTTTCATTCCTCTTTTCTTGATTCATAGGCACTAAAGTGCTCATAAGCAGATTTCTTGCCCAATCCAACAACTACCGATCTTTGCAATTTGACAGTAAATGTCTTGCAATGGGCTTAATTTAATTTCATATTCAGCACCACAAATGAGCACCAGATTTGAACAGATGTATCTATGTTTCATACTCATTCACTCTGATAGTCCTGTTGCAGTGTCAGCTGCAGTAGTGGAAAAAGCGAATGGGCCAATTGTCACCTGAACAAAGAGCTGTAGATATAATACAAGAAGACTCTAACTAGCCTTCAGTTTGGTTATGGCATGAAAACTATTGTCCGGAAGCTCAGTCGCACAAGAAATTCCAAACTCTGATTCTCTGTCAAACGAGCTAAAACAGTATCTCGCTTAACCAAATTTAGGACGGAACTGTGATCCTGCGAAGTTGTGGGTTCATAGTCGTCATTTTACACCCTTTTTTGTCGGAAATTGCTCAACAATACTTAATATGCCAAGCCTCTCCCGTTTGACTGAAAGAGTGGCATCCCTAGTAGATTTGGTTGTGGCAGATAACAAAATCAGACTGACAGGGCAACATATTAAACAGAAAGTTCTGTTATCGTCTATCTATTCATTTCTGTGACTTAGATTAATTTTTTAAATTCCTGCAAATTTTGAAAAATCCACCGATATATCCAAATGTCGATTTTTATGTATCGATAATACATGCACCTTATATATTAGTTTTTTGTAAATAAGTGATTTTATAATTCAATGTATACCTTTTATTGGTTAATGTTTGTTAATCATTTCTGTGACTTAGATTAATATTTTTTTAAATTCCTGTAAATTTTGAAAATATCAACTGACATATCCAAATGTTGATCTTTTCGTATCGATAATACATACGGGTCTGATATACATCGATACAATATATATCGATATTTGCCCATCCCTATCCTGGACTACAGGAATGCGCACCGCTGCCGCAGCTCTCACAGTGCTTCACAACTGCACTCCATATGACATGGTCATTGTTAATAAACCTCTGACAGGTCGACCTTAAGAAGTGGCCCTTTCAGGTCCTCTCTCTTCATCTTCTTAAAACAGTAAGAGACAATCATAAAGCAAACTGGAAAAAACAGTTTTTGATCACGGTAAGATTACCGATCTCCGTTAAGTCCAAAAATTTATAGGTCATTAACGAATTCATCGAAAGCTCAGCTCGTGTTGCGATCGGATTGTAGTTATGCACTCACTGGTTCGAATCTCGCAGGTACCTATATTCTTCTTAATTTTTTCAGTTTCATATTTGCCAACAGATGGAAATGTTAAATAACATTTATTTTCTGATCAGATCACAACAGTCAATGAATGCTGTATGTCTTTTTCTAGTTCTTACTGCACACCGATTTTTTAGTTCGTTGTTAACACATGACGAGTCTCGTTTCGGCTGTTATGTTGTTTTCAAGTGATCGTTTTAGATGTCACAATACAGCGTCGTCGAGTGTTTTGTGAGAGTTTTTCTCAATTTTTTTACTAGTGGAGTTTCTTAGAACTTTATGTTTAGTTCACTTGATATTTGCGCCAATGCTCATTTGACATAAAACATATTTGAAAAGATAAATACAGCAAAGATATACCTGGTTATAAGCATACTCCTCTCGACTTTTGGCAAGACAAGTGTTTACTGTCAAGGAAGGCCCCCTGGACCCCACAATATGCTGTGACATAAATAGTCGGTATTACATCTCACAAGGGAACCTCCCCATCGCACCCTCCTCAGATTTAGTTATAAGTTGGCACAGTGGATAGGACTTGAAAAACTGAACACAGGTCAATCGAGAAAACAGGAAGAAGTTGTGTGGAACTATGAAAAAAATTAGTAAAATATACAAACTGAGTAATCCATGCGAAGATAAGCAACATCAAGGTGAATGTTAGCTCCGGAGCGCCGTGGTCCCGTGGTTAGCGTGAGTAACTGCCGAACAAGAGGTTCTAGGTTCAAGTCTTCCCACCGCTGAAAATTTTACTTTCTGTCTCTGTTCACTGTAATAAGTTTAGTATCTGTGTTTTGCGACCGCACCGCAAAACCGTGAGATTAGTAGACGAAAGGACGTGCCTCTCCAATGGGAACCGGAAACATTGGATCGCAAGGTCATAGGTCAACCGATTCCTCCACAGGAAAACACGTCTGATATATTCTATACGACACTGGTGACGGCATGTGCGTCACATGACAGGAATATGTTGTCGACCCACCTAACTTGTACACTTAGCGAATGGGTAAAAAGATTCTTCTATATTGTCCGATTTAAGTTTTCTTGTGGATATGATAATCACTCCCAAAAAAGTGATGAAAACATAAGAGTTCGTCACATAAACAGAAATAAAAAATTAAACTTTTCACTCGAGGGAAGACTTGAACCTAGGACCTCTCGTTCCGTAGCTGCTCTCGCTAACCACGGGACCACGGCACTCCTTGACTCGTGTTCTCCTTGATGTTGCATATCTTCGC
The DNA here is from genome assembly GCF_023864345.2 of Schistocerca serialis cubense. NCBI lineage: Eukaryota > Metazoa > Arthropoda > Insecta > Orthoptera > Acrididae > Schistocerca > Schistocerca serialis. The sequence continues at coordinate 930,336,818 of NC_064639.1, forward strand.
ATGGACTACTCAGTTTGTATATTTTACTAATTTTTTTCATAGTTCCACACAACTTCTTCCTGTTTTCTCGATTGATCTGTGTTCAGTTTTTCAAGGCCTATCCACTGTGCCAACTTATAACTAAATCTGAGGGGGGTGCGATGGGGAGGTTCCCTTGTCAGAAACTTATATACACTACGTCACTTATAGTTACGTGTATTTCCTCACATAATATACAACTAAGGGAAGCAACTCTCCTTTAGGAAAAGATTCCGGAATAGTCCTCCATTCGGATCTCAACGAGGGGACTGCCAAGGGGGAGGTTACCATGAGAAAAAGATTGAATAATCAACGAGATAATAACATTGTACGAGTCTTGGCGTGAAATGTCAGATGCTTGAACGTGGTAGGGAAACTAGAAAATCTGGAAAGGGAAATGCAAAGACTCAAGCTAGATATGGTAGGGGTCAGTGAAGTGAAGTGGAAAGAAGACAAGGATTTATGGTCAGGTAAGTATAGGGTAATATCAACAGCAGCAGAAAATGGTATAACGGGAGTAGGATTCGTTATGAGTAGGAAGGTAGGGCAGAGAGTGTGTTACTGTGAACAGTTCAGTGATAGGGTTATTCTTATCAGAAGCGACAACAAACCAACACCAACAACGATAGTTCAGGCGTACATGCCTACGTCGGAAGCTGAAAACGAAGAGATAGAGAAACTGTATGAGCATATCGAAAGGATTATACACTATGTAAAGGGAGATGAAAATCTAATAGTCATGGGGGACTGGAATTCAGTTGTAGGGGAAGGAGTAGAAGAAAAGGTTACAGGAGAATGTGGGCATGGGTCAAGGAATGAGAGAGGAGAAATATTAACTGGGGTCTGTAATAAGCTTCAGCTACTAATAGCGAATACTCTGTTCAGGAATCACTGGAGGAGGAGGTATACTTGGAAAAGGCTGGGTGATACGGGAAATTTCAATTAGGTTACATCATAGTGAGACAGAGATTCCGAAATCAGATTCTGGATTGTAAGGCGTACCCAGGAGCAGATATAGACTCAGGCCACAACATAGTAGCGACGAAGAGTAGGCTCAAGTTTAAGACATTAGTCAGGAAGAATCAATACACAAAGAAGTGGGGTTACGTAAGTACTAAGGAATGACGAGTTACGCTTGAAGTTCTCTGAGACTATAGGTACAGAAGCAGGGAATAGTTCAGGAGGCAGTACAGTTGAAGAGAAATGGACATCCCTAAAAAGGGCGGTAACAGAAGTTGGGAAGGAAAACACAGGTACAAAGAAGGTAACTGTGAAGAAACCGTGGGTAACAGAAGAAATACTTAAATTGATCGATGAAAGGAGGTAGTACAAAAATGTTTCGGGTGACTCAGGAAAACAGAAATATACAATAAGTGCAGGGAAGCTACGACGAAATGGTTGCATGAAAATTGTGAAGAAATCGAAAAAGAAATAATTGTCGGTAGGATTGACTCATCATACCGGAAAGCCAAAACAACCTTAGGTCACATTAAAAGCGAGGTTGATAACATTAAAGTGGAACTGGAATCCCACTGTTAAATGCAGAGGAGAGAGCGGATAGGTGGAAAGAATACATTGAATGCCTCTATGAGGGGGAAAATTTGTCTGATGTGATAGAAGAAGAAAGAGGAGTCGATTTAGAAGAGGTAGGGGACCCGGTATTAGAATCAGAATTTAAAAGAGCTTTGGAGGACTTAAGATCAAATAAGGCAGAAGGGATAGATAACATTCCATCAGAATTTCTAAAATGACTAATCACGTAGGTGTGTAGGATGTACACTACTGGCCATTAAAATTGCTACATCACGAAATGACGTACTACAGACGCGAAATTTAACCGACAGGAAGAAGATGCTGTGATATGCAAATGATTAGCTTTTCAGAGCATTCACACAAGGTTTGCGCCGGTGGCGACACCTACGACGTGCTGACATGAGGAAAGTTCCCTACTGATTTCTCATACACAAACAGCAGTTGACCGGCGTTGCCTGGTGAAACGTTGTTGTGATGCCTCGTGTAAGGATTGTAGCCTATCGCGATTGCGGTTTGTTGTATCGCTACATTGCTGCTCTCGTTGATCGAGATCCAATGACTGTTAGCAGAATATGGAATCGGTGGGTTCAGGAGGGTAATACGGAACGCCCTGCTGGATCCCAACGGCCTCGTTTCACTAGCAGTCGGGATGACAGGCGTCTTATCCGCATGGCTGTAACGGATCGTGCAGCCACGTCTCGATCCCTGAGTCAACAGTTGGGTACGTTTGCAAGACAACAACCATCTGCACGAACAATTCGACGGCGTTTGCAGCAGCATGGACTATCAGCTCGGAGACCATGGCTGTGGTTACCCCTGACTCCCCTGTAGTTTGTTGTGAACCTGTCATTTTCGTGCAAATAGTAATTAAAAGTAAGAGTGAACAATTTTTAGTAAAAATTGTGATTCCATATTTGTTAATTAACATTTTCAATTGTTAATAAATGTGAGATTAAAAAAAGTAAGACCATTAGTAGTAGTGAGATTCGAATCAGCGAATTTATTATGTTTCATTTCAGTTACCCTAAGTGCTGAGCTGCCGATGAATTCGTCAGTAATTTACAAATGTTTCTTACTTACAAATGCTCGGAAGTCTTCTGACCTTCAAAGCCCATTTATTTGAGATTTTTTTTTAAATCAGAGAGGGCCAGTGCATAAGGTCAACTTGTAAGAAATGTTTTAATTATAATACTCTCTAACTTAACATCTGTTAGATTGGCGCACGAGTTAGTAGAGGTTTTTGCATAGTTTAATAAACACAACATAGGTACGTAATAGAGGCTCTAGGCATCAGTAATATATTCTCCTTCACTGTTTACGACAGTCTTCCAACGTCGGTGTAACTTTTCGATTTCTCGACTGTAGAAATCACGTGGTTTTGAGGCGAATAACTTGTCGAGCAATGTTCGCAGCGCATTTTCGTCCGGAAAGGAAGTTCCTTGAAGGTTGTTCGATAGAGAGCGGAAAAGATGAAAATCCGAGAGCGTAAGATCAGGTAAATGAGGTGGATGCGGAATGACTTCCCAACTCAACTCCTGTATAGTGTTTTTTATTAATCTAGTAGAATGTGGAAGGGCGTTTTCATACAGTTGCATCACTTCACGCAGTCTTCCTGGTTGTTGTTCTTTGACTGCTTCCGAAAGACGTCTCAGTTGTTGACAAGAAATGGTTAAACCTCGGGGAAGCAATTCGGACAACACGAAACCGTCGCTGTTCCACCAGGTTCATATTATCTTTTGTGAAGACGTTCGGGTCTTTGTATGGGGAGTTGCTGCTTTGTTTGAGGTCAACCGTTTCTTTCTTTCGCTTATGTTAGTATAAATACACCATTTCTCGTTACCTGCAACGTTACAGCATAGGAACTTTGGTGTTGTTCAAGAGGCAGTTGATGACGAGCAAGCAGAGATGCACATTTGGCCACCCGATGTTCTTTGTGAGTTTGGCTGAGAGCATGCGGTAACCATGCACCCGATTTTTTAATCTTTCTCACTGCAGCAAAATGTCGAACGATGGCAGAATGATCACAGTTCTTCAAATCTGCCAGTTATCGAGTAGCCGGCAGCTGTGACCGAGCGGTTCTAGACGCTTCAGTCCGGAACCGAGCTGCTGCTACGGTCGCAGGTTCGAATCCTGCCTCGGATGTGTGTGATGTCCTTAGGTTAGCTAGGTTTAAGTGGTTCTAAGTCTAGGGGACTGATGACCTCAGATGTTAAGCCCCTTAGTTCTTAAAGCCATTGTGAATTAATAAGTTTAAACGATCTACATCAAAGCCCGAAGGTCATCCTGAACGTGGAGAGTCACTAATGTCGAAGCGACCCTCCTTAAAATCATTTTCTTGCCAGGCTCTGTCCAATGACATTACCCCTACACGCAGCGCAAATGTTGCTCGCTGCTTCCGGTGCTGTCACTCTGCTGAACTCAAAACAGAAGAATATGTCAGAAATGTTCCTATTTCTCCACTTGCCACTCCATTTCTAGCGTCCACAGCTCCAAATGACAAAATGGCAATACGTAATCCCAAATAGCAACAGTGAACTACAAATAAAAAATGACAATCGGTAAATAAACTCATAGCGACCGGAATACCAACATGCAAAACAAAAACGCTACAATCTGCTCATATATTACTAAACAGATAAACCCGTCATGCAGCCGCAATTGCAGGTTGCCTATGTAGAGGATTTCAGGGGCGACAAAACTTAGATTTTGAGTATTTCGAATAATAATTGACCGAATGTAAAAACCTGCTGTCATAATCTACTCATTAAGAGGTATTAACTCACTTTAAAGGTTTAACGCAGTATTCAAGTTAGAAACTGTGTAGGCCTACTTGTCTTGAGGCAACATAACTAACGGCATACAAATTACCGAGACTGTACTTATCCAGTGTTTGAGAATGACAGCACTTACAGACTTCCAGCATAGTTTTTTCGTTTACCATTTCTGGTTTCATTCTTTCAGTAGTCTATGTGTGAATAATAAGAAATTAATTGGTGCATATTGGACGACATGATGACTTGTGCGTTGTTACGCTTAAGGCTGTTGGGAGCCATCAAGGGCACTCCAAGATACGAGATCAGAGAGACAGTGCAGAGAGCGGGCAAAAGTGATAGTGTTTATGTTAGCGGAGCTAAAGAGTAACACTAGAGCCGTGCAAATTGCAGACGCTCTGGACAACTGTCCCAGGGGAGAAGTTTCACTTCAGAGAATTAACTGGTGACTCCATTCACATCCTAGGCGCTGCTGTAAGGCGTCACAGTAGAAGATAGTACGTCTTAGCAGGGGCAACATGCTTGATACTTACCCTGATAACTGCAACGTCAGTGGTTTACACAGGTTAGAGTGCTGCTACAGCAGCCCCCACTCACAAAAGGATTGAGGACGGATGTAAAGTGCAGAAGCCTTCCAACCTAGGGTATACTAACAAGGGGAGGCCGCCAATTGTGAAATTCAGATTCGATTCATACTGCGCATAATAAAAGCTCATGGCCAGAGGTGTAATGTGGCAAAGCACCAAGATGCACTGCTCAGCCGTTGTCGAGAAAATCGACAGTTAAAATAAACCGTTGCGGTGAAATACTCTCTACGATTAGTAATTTTCTACAGCGTGGTGGTGAAGCGGTAAGCGCACGGGTTCGTAATCCCAAGGTCGCCGGATCGAATCTCGCTCCATGCAACTTTTTTTTTAGTATTTGTTTTTTGTGATTCATATATATATATATATATATATATATATATATATATATATATATATATATAATTCCCGGCAATCAGTTGCAACAATTATGCATATAATAAGTTGTTGAAAGTCGTTTGTCGTGGAAAAACTGGCGACTTCGAACATCATTATGTTTTCCGAAAACAAAGTTGTATTTCAGAAATGTTATTAATTGTCTTCATAATGTTATCCACGTACAGTTAACGGAAGACGTAGAAACGAATACGTATAGCGTAAGTCAAACGTTCGAATTAGAATAGAGACCCCACGAACACAAACTTGCTGTGGCAGGTATGAAATATAAACTCCGTTACTCGCTCGTTACACTTGAAGGACAGATGTTGAATGGGCCGAAACGAGCCGCCCCATTACAGTGTAGATGCATGCTAACTTCGAAAGAAGGTAGATGCGGTCCCTAGAGCAACTTATAACATCGTCGAAAATCAGTGCGGACGGGGCAGCTTTGGCACACCCTGTTAAACAAACGCCTTCACCAACATGCATAAGCAATTCATTAATAGTTTATATATATATATATATATATATATATATATATATATATATATATATATATACGCTGTAGAAAATCATTAATCGTAAAGAGTATTTCACGGCAACGGTTTCTTTTAACTGTCGATTTTCTCGACAACGGCTGAGAAGTGCATCTTGGTGCTTTGCCACATTACACCTCTGGCCATGAGCTTTTATTATGCGCAGTATGAATCGAATCTGAATTTCACAATTGGCGGCCTCCCCTTGTAAGTAGCAGAAGGGGATGAATCTAAATATGGTTGGCCAGAGGCGCCCTGGAGGTACAGAGCGACTTGTCAGATTGATCGAAGCTTGTTAAGTGCCTATGGATAGGTAGGTCTTATATAGGAAGGGAGAAATAGTGCGCCGCAACGGTTCATTAAAAACCCATGTTTTTGTGTTCAGAGGAGAGTTCTCCGTCAGATCGTTGTGGTGCCGGCTGCCTGTCGTTCGGGGTCAGCTTCGGTAACCTCCGTCATGTCTGCTTTTCTCACTTGGAGTGCTGCTCTCAAGTTTGTACTTAACGTGCTGCTGCCGGCCGCTGTGGCCGAGCGGCTCTAGGCGCTTCAGTCCGGAACCGCGCTGCTGCTACGGACGCAGGTTCGAATCCTGCCTCGGGCATGGATGTGTGTGATGTCCTTAGGTTAGTTAGGTTTAAGTAGTTGTAAGTCTAGGGGACTGATGACCTCAGATGCTAAGTCCCATAGTACTTAGAGCCATTTGAACGATTTTGAACTTAACGTACTGCTAGTGTTCGCTACTTCTGTCAGCGCTCAACATCGTGTATTCAGACACTGACTTCTATCGTCCAGCCAATTGCTTCCTTTGCTTTACCTAATGTTTAGGGTTAGCCTTCAGTGTAGTAGACAATCTGGTTGCTAAAAAATAGTTTTAATCCTGCTCCTGAATTCCACTAGTCTCCTGAAATATTAAGGTTTGAATTTGTAAGCCTAGAACTGTATCGTTGACTGTCGATAGTCGCCTCTCTACCGGGCGCAGAGCAACAGTGGGGAGTCATGGCGTAGCTTGCTTTCCTGGAACGTGGGCGGAGTGTTGTGTTGATGCTGTGGCTGGAGTGCGTATCTTACAAGTTATGGTGAAGTAATTGAACATGTTGCCACACACGTTTTGCGTTTGATTTCAGTGTTCACGACGCCGTATCAATGTTTATCCAAAAGGTGATGTTTCTCGGTTTCGTGTGTCGTGTCGGAAGAACAACAATCAGCCGTGTCGCGACGGTTACGGAAAAATGATGTGGACTGGAATGATCCTAACTGCAAGTCATAAATGAAAGAAACATATATGGTTTTGACTGGCTGAATATCACGAGTGCAGATACTTTCTCGTTCGTATATCGTACCAGAAATTTTATGGAGCATCCGCGTCGCGATTCGGTCACGCGCTCGCTCGTATTATAAGCTATTGAATTGTTTAGTACTGTTGGAAGAACTGTAGCAATCGTCGACTGATAAAAAACATCCGTTGAACAGTGATTATTTTGTGTTCTATGCACCGTGTTTTTGCATTGGATGCCATCATTCAGACAACGTCCTTATACGTCACAATGGACACGTACTGGGAATACAAATACTGATCACGTACGTTGTAGAATAATGCTAAATGTGAACATTGCAGCCCCACCCTGTGCAAATGTTTAACAGAATACAGTGAATTCTACCAGATTAACTTGGTATTACTGGTGTGAGTGACTCCTCTCCCTGCTGGACACATCATAGCAGGCAGTGTAGACAGCAGCAGATCAACCGCCGCGAGAAGAACCAGGTACGTGGATTTAGGCATATGGCCGTTAAATATCCAGCCCCGTTCCTGTGTCTCGGGAGTGTTGTACAGTCTCGAGTGCTGAAGGCTAGCTTTTGTTAGTACTGCATACCTAGCCCACCCAGCTAGCCGCTGCTTCCCGAGCGGGAAGGCGTGCCGGTCCCCGGCACGAATCCGCCCGGCGGATTAGTGTAGAGGTCCGGTGTGCCGGCCAGCCTGCGGATGGTTTTTAAGGTGGTTTTCCATCTGCCTCGGCTGGTTCCCCTATTTCCACCTCAGTTACACTATGTCGGCGATTGCTGCACAAACACTGTCTCCACGAACGCGTACACCGTAATTGCTCTACCATGCAAACAATTGGGGTTACACTCGTCTGGTATGAGACGTTCCCGGGAGGGTACAATGGAGGCCGAACCGCGCAATACCCTGGGTTCAGTGTGGGGCGGCGCTGGGGTGGGTGGACTCCTGTGGCCTGTTGTGGAGTTGTGAACCACTGAGGGTTACGTCGAGACGAAGCCTCTCCGTCGTTTCTAGGTCCCGGTTTAATACACAATGCACACAATACACTGCATATCTACCCCATTTCCTCCTGGGCGTGTTACAAATTGTCAACAATTCACTGTGTGTGAACCGTGGGAAAATATGGGATACATCAACCTGTATCCGAAAGTTATAAAACGTTTATTGCAAAATGTGCGAAAATAGGGTTTGGACGACCTTTGTAGGCAATGGCTCTAGTATAACTGATAGTGACCTTTGTTGTACGAGTCTTAAGATTTGATCTGATAATGGCAGTAAATGAAACATCATGATAAATGAATATAATTTAAGCAATCAGGACGTTTGTATTCGCAAAAATAAAACAGTTTTAACTAGGGCCGTGATCGGAGAGAACACCTAGCAAGGCAAAATTCTTAATTTTCAGTCATTCGAAAAACTGATGGTAATAAACATTTTTACGGGCTTCAACTTTTCAACGCAACCAGACACTAACACAATGCTAGGCACAAATCCATGAAAAATGAAAATATGGAAGCAGACACTAGTCTTTCGTATATGCCGGCCGGAGTGACCGAGCGGTTCTAGGCGCTTCAGTCTGGAACCGCGCGACCGCTACGGTCGCAGGTTCGAATCCTGCCTCGGGCATGGATGTGTGTGATGTCCTTAGGTTAGTTAGGTTTAAGTAGTTCTAATTTCTAGGGGACTGATGACTTCATAAGTTAAGTCCCATAGTGCTCAGAGCCATTTGAACCATTCTTTCGTATACCTCTTCTCATTTTGCCACAGCATTTACTTCGATGCTGACAGTCCAGATCCAATTTTTGTCATTCCATGTGTTTAACGTAGCTGTCTTTAATTCTGTCACAGAATCAGTTTGTGAGGAACGAGAAGTACAAGATATGTATATCAGATGAATATAATTGTGATATTAAAGAAAGGCTTCTATATCTCCTTGAAAGCTCCATCTAACAGAGAAGCAAATAACTTGCTTTCATGGAATATGCTTAAGCTCCTGAGAGACAAGCAGAAGTTTTTCCTCTACGAAAATATGTTACAACATTAAAATTGGCAACTTCCATGAGAACAAGTGAAACATGTAGTGATTACGAAATACAACACAAGGGAAGACGAACTCAGTAGGATTACAAAAGTAATGTAAAGATAGTGGCTTTTCTAATTTGTGTTATGGAGGTATTTTCCTAACGTATCCGTTCAGTGAATAAAACTGACATTAAAAACAATTTTTCTTAGTATTAAAGGAATGAAAAAGGTTTTATATCTTTTATGAATACATTTTAGAGTGTTTTCAGCATAAATATTTAAATAATTATTTTGGTATAAAATTCCATTCTTTAGAAATAACTAACATAAAAATATTATAGTACCCACACAGGCTTAGTTGGTCGGCTTCCATGAATGAAAATGAACTTGGCAGAACCAATGGAACATGATTCTTTACAGTGTGCCTTAAACTCTCAAGTCCCATAACCTCTGATAATAAAACATTCCACACCAGTTAGATTGCATAATTCTTTTTAAGCTTTGATTATGTAAGTTGCATACTTTCAATACTCGATGATTACTAATGGATGGCAAAAATAGGGTAGTCATGTTGTACAAGCCCATATTTTGTCTCATTTGCTCTCTCTATGTTTTATTATTATCCCACGCAAAGTTAATTTGTTAACACAAAGATAGCGATTTGTCTCACGCTCGTTGTGAGAGGACAAAGTGACCCTGTATTTGTAATTTGGCTAAGCAACTAAATTCCTGTTCATGGGACTGATAATTGGCACCACCTAGTATTTTTAAAGAAATATAAATGTTCTTTCCATACTGCAAGCTGTTTTTCCTTCTGTAATTCGGATGGTTATTCCCAATTCCCATATTTACTCCATCCATTCCTATTTCCTTTTTTTAGAAGGAGCTGTTCTTCCCCATGAAGGGCATGGGTAATTTTTCCACCATCAACGCTAAAGTATTCGTGCTGCAGGCATGGACTGAAATTCTGGCAAAATTAAGTAGGAAAAGGCTGTAAAAATTAGCGGAGGACAAAATATGCAAAAGCTGATTGTAATCATTTTGATGAAACAGAAACTGCTCGAACTTGTATTTTCAGCTCTGTGAGCGTCGAATTGCGTGTAGCCATTACAAAATCCTTTTGGGATTTTTAGGCCGACATATGTTATTCAAATTCGCTAACGTTTCTGTGATGCGAGCGGCCGCCGCCCACAAAGGGCCGTTTCCATTAGCTTCCGTTACCAAAACCGGCGCTGATACCGCAGACCGATTGCATTGGCGTGTAAATGGACTCAAAGCTCTCTCTTTGTGTTCGAGCTTTCTTTGTATGCCACTGCGAAGGTTTCACGTAATGATGGCACGACCCATTTACGTTGCTTTCCTTTCTGTTAAGGTAGTGGACATACTTCTGCCGCCAGCAGCTTTCCTTAGCGTAGGAACACAGTAACTGTCGACTTTAGGGCATACTATCGTGTAGCATGACTGAAATGATTGTCTTTTATTAAGACATATTTGATCGCTTATAATCATACGATCGATTTAAAGATCATGCGGTCTTAAAATAGGCCTTGTGCTGTCAAGACAGCAAGGTTAGACACGTCTGTTTGGCCCTGCGTCGTAGCGTGCTTGTTACTCACACAAAGTTATTTAACAAGTGACGGTGCTTCTGAAATGCAAAGGGTTTTTACGACCTAAAGAGTTACGTGTCACCATCCTCTACCTCTCCTTGTATTTTTCGTAACTGATGTACCGTATATGCAGGTAATACAGGGTAAATTACTTGATGTAGATTTATCTGTTATGTAATAGAACATCTCTTAATTTACCTGCAAAATAAAGGAGCTGAAGTCACCGGGGAGAGACTACACACCCCGAGATATGCAAATGACATTTCAGTATTAGCAAATCATTTTGAAGAGCTGCAGATATTATTATCGGATCTCACTTCGGAATGTCAGGCAGTGGGACTGAAGATAACGATCTTCAAGATAAAAATTACTTCAAATAAATGGAGAATATTAGGAAACGTACACCTCAGAAACACAGAACTGGACCTTGTCAGAGTATACATCTATCTTGGCCAGCTAGTGAATATGACAGTAGATACAGGATCGGAAATCGTTCGACGCATCATTGTAGGTTGGCAGGCTTTAGGAAGACACAGGGTGGTTATGGTTAACTTTTGTTACTCGAGGGGGCCCCCACGAAAATCGAATGATCGTAGGTGAGAGGGTTCCCATGAAAATCGAATGATAGTAGGACAACGAAACTTTGCGTAAAATCAGGACTGTAAGGAAAACATACACCATGTGATCAAAAGTATCCGGACACCGCAAAAAACATACGTTTTTCATATTAGGTGCATTATGCTGCCATCTACTGTCAGGTACTCCATATCAGCGACCTCAGTAGTCATTAGACATCGTGAGAGCAGAATCGGGAGCACCGCGGAACTGACGAACTTCGAACGTGATCAGGTCCTCTAGGGGACAGTGCGGCTCTCGCAGCCGAGCGAAGCAGACGTGCGGTGTGTGCTCTCCGCTGTCAGAGAGAGCCCGCGCGCCTTGTTTACTTTTTTCGGCCGACACTAACGTGACGCCGTAGCGCTACAAGACCATGACAAACCAATACAGAAGATCAACCTTGAAATTCACATTTCGGAACGACTTTACCCGACCAAAGGCGCTCGAAGTCGAACGCTTTTTAAAAGAGGAAGCCAAGATGCCGGCTGCCGACATTGTCGGCATTCACTTTTCGATCGTCAGTAGCACGGTCTATGTAAAGCTTATAAACGAAACTACATGCGACAAGGTGCTTCGTGAGATGAAACAAGAACTCCGCTTCTGCCACGCAGATGGCAATGTTGGCAACGTCGAGGTCGGCCATGCCGCAATGGGGCTGCGGACTATCCGCATATTCGAACTTCCATTTGAACTCCCGGCGGCAGAAGTTGTAGCGGCACTCCGCCCCTACGGCACGGTACACGAACACGTGGCTGAAAAATGGACCCAGTTTAAGACGTATCCAGTACTCAATGGAGTACGCCAAGTGCGCATAGATCTCCAACGACACGTGCCATCCTATCTACAGATAGGAGGATGCCGGGCCAGAGTTATTTATGACGGCCAGCCGAAGACGTGTTCCGGATGCGGCAAAGAAGGACACCTTCGTTCCGAGTGCCTCCAGCGTCGGATCACACAACTCCCACCGAAGGACGTTGCACCACCAGCGGCGAAGACTGTTCTACCCGTGACTTACGCGGCGGCGCTCACGACGTTCTCCACACAACAGACACGGTCGACCGCTTCAGCGGTACAAGAATCACTTTCCACGGACAAAAACCTGGATGATCCGCCGACCTGGCCAGTGGTGGAAAATAGTACTACGACTCTGGAGCTACGGAACGCGACAGACATTGACGCCGGCAAGATGGCAATTGATTCCCTTATTGTACCGACCGAAGCGTTTGTTCCGGCGGACCGTGAGTCAGTGCCGTCTTCTGACAATGAAGGCCATGTACGGAAACAGCGATCACCGAAACGCCGAAAGCGCCGTCGTCGGACCGTGTCGGAACACAGCGGTTCGCATTCGGCCGGGGAAGAACAACTGACCCCTCAAGAAGCCAGCCGCGAAGGTGAGGCTGTTTCCACTGACTCCAACCTTGCAGAACAGACAGAAAAACATGCAGCTTTCGAACATCAGCCCATTGACAGAAACAGTGAGCAGCGGGAAGGTACCAGTGCAGGCAGCGAAGTCGCCCGGTCCCTTACTACCAACCATTCCGAGGCTATGGAACATGAACAGACATCCGCGCCCGCTTCGTGGGCTGAGGACGTCGAGACACAAGATCCCGACCCGCGGCCAGCTGAGGCGCCGCCGGATCATGCAGCATAAGCAGCACAAGGAGGACCGCGTTTGGCGGGGGGTGACATCACTTCGGATGTTCGCTTCTCTCCAACTTCAACATGGATAACCTCGCCCAAACAACGCGTTGCCAGGCTTACCGCCTGGCGACAATGAATATCAACATGATCAGTTCTCCTGTCAAGATCCAACTTTTGAAAGAAACCATACGAGCCATGGGAGTTGACTTTGCTTTCCTACAAGAAGTGAAAGCGACTGCACTCCCGCACTTTTACGGTTACGCCACACATGTGACGCCCGGTAGCCCTGCAGACACCGGAGTGGCAATATTAGTGCGTGGAGGTATTGAAGTTACCGACGTCACGTTTCTTCCCTCCGCGCGAGGAATAGCATTTACGGCACTCAACACCCGATTCATTAATGTTTACGCGCCGTCGGGTACCACAAGACGTCACGACCGCGCCAGATACTACTCCACAGATGTCGCTCCCCTTTTCCTTGGACGATACGACCACAGCGTCTTCGCCGGCGATTTTAATTGCGTACTTCACCCCAAGGACCATATCCCACATTACATGCCTTGTCCGGAACTGGGTGCGATGATCCAAGAACTTCACTTGTGCGACACGTGGGAAAAAGTCCACGGTAACCGCTCTGGCCACACTCATCTTACCAGTCATTCGGCCAGCCGACTTGACCGCATATATGTGTCACACGATCTCACACAAGGTGTGGTGGACGTCGAATTATGGCCTCAAGCCTATTCCGATCACAGTGCCTATATCTGCACTATACACCTACGCCCCCAACAAGTCTGGCGCAGCAATGGCTTTTGGAAGCTCAACATAACTCATCTCCAGGACCTGGATTGCCGTCGGCAAGTTGCAGCAACGTGGACTGACTGTGAACGCCGTCACCCACGATACACCTCGACCCTGGAGTGGTGGCTCCTCTGTGCCAAACCAGCAATCCGTAGGACACTTATGCGATATGGCAAGGACGTGACTGCGTGGCATGGACATACCCTCGATTTTTACTACGCGGCACTCAGGGACCTCGACGCCTTACCCCCTTCCCCGGAGAGACAACATGACCAAAGCAGAATCAAGGCTCACATACTATCATTGACGAAGCGTCGACTAGAAGGTGCAGTAGTCCGCTCGCGACGGCACGACCGAACGGTTGCAGAGGAACCCACTATGCACCACGTTGTGGCAGATAAGCGCCGACAACGTCAACATTTAATCACACAACTCAGGACACACGACGGTCGCTTATGTACGACCCAAGCAACCATAGTAAAGGCGGTGGAGGATCATTTTCGTCACCTTTACAAGGAAAGAACCGTCATTGACGAGGCCACTACTGAAGTGTTACAGCAGATAACACGTACTATCGACGAGGCTACCGTGAATGCACTAACAGAGGAAATCTCACTCGAAGAAGTCGAAGACGCCGTGGACAAAGGTGCGGCCAATAAATCTCCTGGACCTGATGGATTGCCCATCGAATTCTACCGGACTTTCCGTGACATCATGATGCCTCGCTGGGTTATAATGTTCCGCGAACTTATGTCTCCAGACTGTGTTGTGCCGCCAGCGTTTGTAGAAGGTCTCCTCATACCAGTACACAAGCCAGGTGGAGGGCTATCGATTAACGACTATCGGCCGCTTACAATGTTGAACGCCGATTACAAGATTTTCACCAGGATTATGGCGAGCCGTATTAAGACGACTTTGCCGATGATCCTCGCTCCAGAACAGACGTCGCAGGGGGGAGAAGCCAACATACACATGGCCACCGGTGACTGCAGGGACTTAATAGCGATCGCTTCTGCGTGCCGTCTGAGAGCGGCGATCGTCTCCGTCGATTTCAACCGCGCCTTTGATAGAATGCACCACAACTTCCTCCTACGAGTGATGGACTGTATGGGATTCCCCCCGGGCCTCATCGACACCCTAGGGCGTCTTTGGACCGCAGCCAGCTCACACGTCCAGGTCAATGGAAGGACGGTAGGACCAGTACCCATTAAGAGGTCTCTACGACAGGGTTGTCCCCTTTCTACCTACCTTTATGCAATCGCACTCGAGCCACTCCTAGGGGGCCTTAACCACCGCCTATCTGGTATCACGCTGCGGGACGTCACCTTTCGCTATAGGACATACGCTGACGACCTGCTGCTGCTGGTTCGTTCAAAGCGTACTAACCTGGATCGAGCGATACGGACAGGCCGCAGGCAGTCTTCTGAACATCAACAAGTCGGCGGCGTTGGACATTGGGCGTGGTCTCGGACCGGAAGCCCTCGCTCCCCTCCCACCAGTTTCTGATCTGCGATATTTGGGAATCACGTTCAAGAAAGATGTACGTAAAACAGCTGCAGCAAACTACCGACGGTTATTACAGATCATACGCGCAATGGTGCGACAGAACCTGCTCCGGGACTTGAATCAGCTACAACGTGTTGAATACCTGAACCTCTACGTAGCATCCAAACTCAACCACGTGGCACAGGTCCTCCCACTACCGCTGCAGATAGGTCGCCGGCTTCAGGCGGCCTTCAGTTACTACGTTTCCGCAGGTCATATGTTTAAAGTTCGATACGATACTCTTACCCTCCCAGTGCACAAAGGAGGGCTGGGATTGGTCAACGTCAGGGCGAGAGCAGCTGCCCTTTACATGAGCAACATGAGGAAACGATGGAAAAGTCAATATACCTCTCTCACGGGTCGTTTACTACAGGTTCTGATGCCAGCCTCTAACGTCCCGCCGGTGTCGGTTGCGCACGTCGCACCACAGCTTTCCCATGTGTCGACCTTCATTCTTGATTACAGCTATGTCAGCTTGAACCTCTCCGCCACACGTCCACCAAAGGCGAAAGATTTTTATACCAACCTTCTGCGGGCTGTTCACCATAACGTGGTGGAAAACAAGTACCCTACGGTTCACTGGCCAAGAGTGTGGAAAACGATACACCACCACTTTCTGTCATCCACGGTGCGTTCGAAGTGGTATCAGATCGCCAACAAAAAATATGCCACACGCCAGCGACTTCACACTATTGGACTGGCAGACTCCCCTTATTGCCCAGATTGTCACCTTTTGGATACCGATGAACATCGTTTTACTTGAGCATCATCGTCTGGAGTTTGGCGACTAACACAGAAGATATTGGCTTTTTACCTCCGGGTCACACCTGATATGATTGACCCGCAGACCCTACTCTGTCCCGATGAAACTTACTTTCCGGCTGCAAGTATCATGCGCTTAGATGGTTCAAAGGACTTACCGTCGCCTACATCTTTAGCGACGGAGAGAAAGAGCAGCTTGATTACTGGTGGTTCCTACAAAATGCTCACAATGCCCTCGAACACACACCGAAATACCGTACGCTCTTCGCAAATTATTTACGCAGCGTTTTCGTTAACCCCCCACTCAGCTGGGGAATGCCAGGCTGTGGTTAATGTGCTGTGCCGCATCACACTAACGGCTCAACGTTCTGCCTTGTCAGCCATGACCAAAGGAAGAGACAAGTTGCTGCAAGGATACTGTTTTCCTTGAGGCACTAGCGAAGCAGAATGCCTCCGTTGCAGATGCCCTTCAAAGGCGCTATTGGAGATTTCAGATAACGATGGCAAGGCTCCAAGTGGAACCAGTTACATTATTGAAGAACCTTTTAGTTAGAATTACATCAGTGGTTTATGTTTTTATTCTTTTGGTTACTCTTTTATGCCACCTTTGTTGTTGTAACACTTAGTTACTAGACTTCTCATTTGTACACGCTCCCTAAATGTAATTATATAAAAAAAAAGAAAAAGTGGAATGGATAGCCCTAACCTTGATTCCCATATCTCCCCTGGTCTATAGGCAGCTCTCTGGGGTGGGTTTCCTCAGGAGCCAACGCCTGAAGTGGATCAGATTTTTTTTGTTATAGGGTGACAAGTGGCGGTGGCACTTAGGTTTTTTAATTTTTTTATTTTTTTATTTATTTATTTTTTTAGTTCCATTTTCCTAAGGGGCTTTTTAAGGGAAAAAGTGGTCCAAAAAGGGGGTAGCGTCTAAAAAATAAAAAAAATAAAAAAAGGGGGGTAGCGTCTTTGAAAAAAAAAGGATGGACAGAGCGTCTTAAAAAAAAAAAAAAGGGGTAGCGTCTTTGATTCATAATCAAAACGTCTTCGGTCCCGGGTTCGATCCCCGCCACTGCTTAAATTTTGATAAATAATCAGCATTGGCGGCCGAAGACTTCCGGCATAATTGTCAGCCTCATTCTGCCAACGGTCTTGTCAAAGAGGGCGGAGGAGCGGATAGAGGTTCAGGGCACTCTCTTGTCCTAGGGGTGGGAAATTGCCCCTAAAGGCGGAAGAATCAGCAATGATCAACGACATGAGGATGCAGAAGGCAATGGAAACCACTGCATTAAAGACACGTAACGTGTATCCACAGGACATGTGGCCTGTAATTGAAGAAGTGTCATGATGATCTCTCCATTGGCAGAAGATTCCGGAATAGTCCCCCATTCGGATCTCCGGGAGGGGACTGCCAAGGGGGAGGTTACCATGAGAAAAAGACTGAATAATCAACGAAAGGATAACGTTCTACGAGTCGGGGCGTGGAATGTCAGAAGCTTGAACGTGGTAGGGAAACTAGAAAATCTGAAAAGGGAAATGCAAAGGCTCAATCTAGATATAGTAGGGGTCAGTGAAGTGAAGTGGAAGGAAGACAAGGATTTCTGGTCAGATGAGTATCGGGTAATATTAACAGCAGCAGAAAATGGTATAACAGGTGTAGGATTCGTTATGAATAGTAAGGTAGGGCAGAGGGTGTGTTACTGTGAACAGTTCAGTGACCGGGTTGTTCTAATCAGAATCGACAGCAGACCAACACCGACAACGATAGTTCAGGTATACATGCCGACGTCGCAAGCTGAAGATGAACAGATAGAGAAAGTGTATGAGGATATTGAAAGGGTAATGCAGTATGTAAAGGGGGACGAAAATCTAATAGTCATGGGCGACTGGAATGCAGTTGTAGGGGAAGGAGCAGAAGAAAAGGTTACAGGAGACTATAGGCTTGGGACAAGAAATGAAAGAGGAGAAAGTTGAGTTCTGTAACAAGTTTCAGCCAGTAATAGCGAATACCCTGTTCAAGAATCACAAGAGGAGGAGGTATACTTGGAAAAAGGCCGGGAGATACGGGAAGATTTCAATTAGATTACATCATGGTGAGACAGAGATTCCGAAATCAGATACTGAAGCAGATATAGACTCAGATCACAATATAGTAGTGATGAAGAGTAGGCTGAAGTTCAAGACATTAGTCAGGAAGAATCAATACGCAAAGAAGTGGGATACGGAAGTACTAAGGAACGACGAGATACGTTTGAAGTTCTCTAACGCTATAGATACAGCAATAAGGAATAGCGCAGTAGGCAGTACAGTTGAAGAGGAATGGACATCTCTAAAAAGGGCCATCACAGAAGTTGGGAAGGAAAACATAGGTACAAAGAAGGTAGCTGCGAAGAAACCGTGGGTAACAGAAGAAATACTGCAGTTGATTGATGAAAGGAGGAAGTACAAACATGTTCCGGGAAAATCAGGAATACAGAAATACAAGTCGCTGAGGAATGAAATAAATAGGAAGTGCAGGGAAGCTAAGACGAAATGGCTGCAGGAAAAATGTGAAGACATCGAAAAATATATGATTGTCGGAAGGACAGACTCAGCATACAGGAAAGTCAAAACAACCTTTGGTGACATTAAAAGCAACGGTGGTAACATTAAGAGTGCAACGGAAATTCCACTGTTAAATGCAGAGGAGAGAGCAGATAGGTGGAAAGAATACATTGAAAGCCTCTATGAGGGTGAAGATTTGTCTGATGTGATAGAAGAAGAAACAGGAGTCGATTTAGAAGAGATAGGGGATCCAGTATTAGAATCGGAATTTAAAAGAGCTTTGGAGGACTTACGGTCAAATAAGGCAGAAGGGATAGATAACATTCCATCAGAATTTCTAAAATCATTGGGGGAAGTGGCAACAAAACGACTATTCACATTGGTGTGTAGAATATATGAGTCTGGCGATATACCATCTGACTTTCGGAAAAGCATCACCCACACAATTACGAAGACGGCAAGAGCTGACAAGTGCGAGAATTATCGCACAATCAGCTTAACAGCTGCTTACAAGAATAATATACAGAAGAATGGAAAAGAAAATTGAGAATGCGCTAGGTGAAGATCAGTTTGGCTTTAGGAAAAATAAAGGGACGAGAGAGGCAATTCTGACGTTACGGCTAATAATGGAAGCAAGGCTAAAGAAAAATCAAGACACTTTCATAGGATTTGTCGACCTGGAAAAAGCGTTCGACAATATAAAATGGTGCAAGCTGTTCGAGATTCTGAAAAAAGTAGGGGTAAGCTATAGGGAGAGACGGGTCATATACAATATGTACAACAACCAGGAGGGAATAATAAGAATGGACGATCAAGAACAAAGTGCTCGTATTAAGAAGGGTGTAAGACAAGGCCGTAGCCTTTCGCCCCTACTCTTCAATCTGTACATAGAGGAAGCAATCATGGAAATAAAAGAAAGGTTCCGGAGTGGAATTAAAATACAAGGTGAAAGGATATCAATGATACGATTCGCTGATGACATTGCTATCCTGAGTGAAAGTGAAGAAGAATTAAATGATCTGCTGAACGGAATGAACAGTATGGTTTGAGAGTAAATCGGAGAAAGACGAAGGTAATGAGAAGTAGTAGAAATGAGAACAGCGAGAAACTTAACATCAGGGTTGATGGTCACGAAGTCAATGAAGTTAAGGAATTCTGCTACCTAGGCAGTAAAATAACCAATGACGGACGGAGCAAGGAGGACATCAAAAGCAGACTCGCTATGGCAAAAAAGGCATTTCTGGCCAAGAGAAGTCTACTAATATCAAATACCGGCCATAATTTGAGGAAGAAATTTCTGAGGATGTACGTCTGGAGTACAGCATTGTATGGTAGTGAAACATGGACTGTGGGAAAACCGGAACAGAAGAGAATCGAAGCATTAGAGATGTGGTACTATAGACGAATGTTGAAAATTAGGTGGACTGATAAGGTAAGGAATGTGGAGGTTCTACGCAGAATCGGAGAGGAAAGGAATATGTGGAAAACACTGATAAAGAGAAGGGACAGGATGATAGGACATCTGCGAAGACATGAGGGAATGTCTTCCATGGTACTAGAGGGAGCTGTAGAGGGCAAAAACTGTAGAGGAAGACAGAGATTGGAATACGTCAAGCAAATAATTGAGGACGTAGGTTGCAAGTGCTACTCTGAGATGAAGAGGTTAGCACAGGAAAGGAATTCGTGGCGGGCCGCATCAAACCAGTCAGTAGACTGATGACCAAAAAAAAAGTGTCATTCATTTGTACGTGAGATTTCCACACTCCTTAACATCCCTAGGTACTCTGTTTCCGATGTGATAGTGAAGTAGAAACGTGAAGGGTCTCGTACAGGACAAAAGCGTACTGGCTCACCTCGTCTGTTGACTGACAGAGACCGCCAACTGTTGAAGAGGGTCGTAATGTGTAATAGGCAGACATCTATTCAGACCATCACACAGGAATTCCAAACTGCATCAGAATCCACTGCGAGTACTATGACAGTTAGGCGGGAGGTGAGAAAACTTGGATTTCATGGTCGCGCGGCTGATCATAAGCCACACATCACGCCGGTAAATGCCAAACGACGCCTCGCTTGGTATTAGAGCGTGAACATTAGAGGACTGAAAAGTGGAAAAACGTTGTGTGGGGTGGCGAATCACGGTACACAATGTGGCGATCCGATGGCAGGGTGTGGGTATGGTGAATGCCCGGTGAACTTCATCTGCCAGCGTGTGTAGTGACAACAATAAAATTCGGAGGCGGTGGTGTTATGGTGTGGTCGTGTTTTTCATGGAGGAGGCTTGCACCCCTTGTTGTTTTCCGTGGCACTATCACAATATAGGCCTACATTGATGTTTTAAGCACCTTATTGCTTCCCACTGTTGAAGAGCAATTCGGGGATGGCGATTGCATCTTTCAACACGGATCGAGCACTTGTTCAGAATGCACTGCCTGTGGCGGAGTGGTTACACGACAATAACGTCCCTGTAATGGACTAGCCTGCACAGAGCCCTGACCTGAATCCTATAGAACACTTTTGGGATGTTTTGGAATGCCGACTTGGTGCCAGGACTCACCGACTGACATCGATACCTCTCCTCAGCGCAGCACTCCGTGAAGAATGGGCTGCCATTCCGAAGAAACCTTCCGGCACCAGTTTGAACGTATGCCTGCGAGAGTGGAAGCTTGCATCAAGGCCAAGGGTGCGCCAACACCATTTTGAATTCCAGCATTACCGATGGAAGGCGCCGTAAGTTTTAAGTCATTTTTAGCCAGCCGTCCGGATACTTTTGATCACATAGTGTAGATTGCCACCTAAGTAAAGATGACACTTTCGGTTGCAGACAGGCACAATTAAAAGACACTTACACACTAGCTTTCGGATATAGCCTTTGTCAGAATAAAACACACACATTCATTCACACAAGCAAGTACACCTCACGCACACATGACCGTCATCTCCGATAGCTCGGTGCAGAAGAATGCTTTTCCTTATATTGCTGACACTCCAACTTGGTTTCAATTGTTTGTTTTTAAGCTTTGTGAAAACATTTGTAAGGACATGTGAAAGAGAGATAACGAATAAACCACTGAAAGAAACACATTTTAATTTCCATATGAGAGCGAAACATTTGTTAATTGCGTACCATGTTTACGTTCCAGGTTACAAATGTTGCTGAGTGTGACGATCATCTGCGTCCACGACAGTCTGGAATCGCACGATAGATTGGTCTACTGCTGTTTCAAGGTCACATGTCGTCGACTTCATCCTTATTTAGAAACGGAAGATCAAACTCTACTCGAATGTCTGCGTCACGTGGCAAAAGTTGATGAGTAACGTGAAGTTTGTACGGATACTTTTTGACAGTGGTTCGCAGCACTTTTCGAGTGGCGCAATTGGCCGTCGACCTCTCGCAAATCGCCAGTTAATTCGAACTTCCGTATCATGTCCTTCAGCCTCTCCGTATTCCTTTAATGTGTCGATCCTAGCGAAGAGCAGCAGCACTATTACTATTGTTTTAATAAAACGGCTTTCTTGAGAAAATCTGTGCTCGCCTTGTCCAGACCTATGTTGACTGTCTGCAACTGTAACGCAGACTGATGCTTGCGATTCAATCCTACGTCACCGTACCAGTACTGGCACTTAACAGCAAGGCATGACACTAACACTACTAAGCTGGGTACCCATACAGTAAATATACTGATACACCATATCTATATAAGTATATAGTTCTGGCAATACCGGCCATGACCTCCTTCTTCTGTGCGGATGCACACATATTACACGAACTCTTATGGGACTTGGTAAGAATGTTTTTCGCGAGTAATGAGTGTGTTGTGTAGGGACACTACGAATGTAGTGTGTGGACATGTAATGTGAGAATGTAGGTCTCGCGGGAGGCGTGCGCGGGATCGTCCCTGCAGTCGCACTGTCCTCTGTGCCCTCGATGGCTCAGATGGATAGAGCGTCTGCCATGTAAGCAGGAGATCCCGGGTTCGAGTCCCGGACGGGGCACACATTTTCATCTGTCCCCGTTGATATATATCAACGACCGTCAGCAGCCGAAGGTATTAATACATAATTCTAATTTCATACAGTAAATCGTTTTCCGTCTGTACTCGCTCAGGCAGCGAAAGTTTGATTACAACTACCCTTTTTTTAAAATTATTTTCAGGTGAAACATGATAGTAAAACTGAAAAAAAAAGTCTTTCCTTGGTGTCTCCTCTACGTAATGACTAACGGCTGTTAAGACCTGGACACTTCATCAATATACAATAAGGAAACTTAGAACCACACTGTGAGGCATGGAAAGGTCTAGTTGGGATTTACAAGGAAAGACAAAAAAGGCCAGAATATATCTGGACAATTTCTGACGTCAAGCACATACTGGAGCAAACAGCTGCTATTAGATGGAAATGGGTCGGCTATGTTTCCGGAAGAAATGATGAACGATGGGAAAAAACGGCGCTGGAATTGAGTGTAAGAGACAGAGAACGGCGAAAAGGAGGACCGCTAGAGTAATGGGCAATGACCTGTGAAAGGTCGCTGGAGTCAACCGGCTGAATATCGCCCAAGACCGTTCATCATGGAAAATGAAGTTGCAGACATAGCTGAGCTCAGTAATTGGAGAGCCACATCATTTATTGATAGTAATGTCTGCTGCTGCTGATGACGGTATAGAAAAGTGGGAGTGATAGTGCTACTACCAATTCTTTCCAGAACTACAAATGGCTGAACCAAAAATAAAACTGGGATTATGTTGTTGTTGTGGTCTTCAGTGCTGAGACTGGTTTGATGCAGCTCTCCATGCTACTGTATCCTGAGCAAGCTTCTTCATCTCCCAGTAACTACTGCAACCTACATCCTTCTGAATCTGCTTAGTGTATTCATCTCTTGGTCTCCCTCTACGATTTTTACCCTCCACGCTGCCCTCCAATACTAAATTGGTGATCCCTTAATGCCTCAGAACATGTCCTACCAACCGATCCTTTCTTCTAGTCAAGTTGTGCCACAAATTTTTTTCCCCCAATCCTATTCAATACCTCCTCATCAGTTACGCGATCTACCCATCTAATCTTCAGCATTCTTCTGTAGCACCACATTTCAAAAGCTTCTATACTCTTCTTGTCCAAACTATTTATCGTCCATGTTTCACTTCCATACATGGCTACACTTCATACAAATACTTTCAGAAACGACTACCTGACACTTAAAACTGTACTCGATGTTAACAAATTTCTTTTCTTCAAAAACGCTTTCCTTGCCATTCCAGTCTACATTTTATATCCTCTCTACTCCGATCATCATCAGTTATTTTGCTCCCCAAATAGCAAATCTCCTTTACTACTTTAAGTGTCTCATTTCCTAATCTCATTCCCTCAGCATCACCCGACTTAATTCGACTACATTCCATGATCCTCGTTTTGCTTTTGTTGATGTTCATCTTATATCCTCCTCTCAAGACACTATCCATTCCGTTCAACTGCTCTTCCAAGTCCTTTGCTGTCTCTGACAGAATTACAATGTCATCGGCGAACCTCAAAGTTTTTATTTCTACTCCATGGATTGTAATACCTACTCCGAACTTTCCTTTTGTTTCCTTCACTGCTTGCTCAATATACATATTGAATAACATCGGGGAGAGGCTACAACCCTGTCTCACTCTCTTCCCAACCACTGCTTCCCTTTCATGTCCCTCGACTCTTATAACTGTCATCTGGTTTCTTTACAAACTGTAAATAGCCTTTCGCTCCCTGTATTTTACCCCTGCCATCTTTAGAATTTGGAAGAGAGTATTCCAGTCAACATTGTCAAAAGCTTTCTCTAAGTCTACAATGCTAGAAACGTAGGTTTGCCTTTCCTTAATCTATTTTCTAAGATAAGTCATAGGGTCAGTATTGCCTCACGTGTTCCAATATTTCTACGGAATCCAAACTGATCTTCCCCGAGGTCGGCTTCTACCAGTTTTTCCATTCGTCTCAAAGAATTCGCGTTAGTATTTTGCAGCCGTGACTTATTAAACTGATAGTTCGGTAATTTTTACATCTGTCAACACCTGCTTTCTTTGGGATTGGAATTGTTATATTCTTCTTGAAGTCTGAGGGTATTTCGCCTGTCTCATATATCTTGCTCACCAGATGGTAGAGTTTTGTCAGGTTGTCAGTAGTTCTAATGGAATGTTGTCTACTCCCGGGCCTTGTTTCGACTCAGGTCTTTCAGTGCTCTGTCAAACTCTTCACGCAGTATCATATCTCCCATTTCATCTTCATCTACATCCTCTTCCATTTCCATAATATTGTCCTCAAGTACATCGCCCTTGTATAGACCCGCTATATACTCCTTCCACCTTTCTGCTTTCCCTTCTTTGCTTAGAACTGGGTTTCCATCAAAGCTCTTGATATTCATGCAAGTGGTTCTAGTTTCTCCAAAAGTGTCTTTAATTTTCCTGTAGGCAGTATCTATCTTACCCCTAGTGAGATAAGCCTCTACATCCTTACATGTGTCCTCTAGCCATCCCTGCTTAGCCATTTTGCACTTCCTGTCGATCTCATTTTTGATACGTTTGTATTCTTTTTTGCCTGCTTCATTTACTGCATTTTTGTATTTCCTCCTTTCATCAATTAAATTCATTGTCTCTTTCTGTTACCCAAGGATTTCTAGCAGCCCTCGTCTTTTTATCTACTTTATCCTCTGCTGCCTTCACTACATCATCCCTCAAAGCTACCCATTCTTCTTCGACTGTATTTCTTTCCCCCATTCCTGTCAATTGTTCCCTTATGCTTTCCTTGAAACTCTGTACAACCTCTGGTTCTTTCAGTTTATCCAGGTCCCATCTCCTTAAATTCCCACCTTTTTGCAGTTTCTTCATTTTTAATCTACAGTTCATAACCAATAGATTGTGGTCAGAGTCCACATCTGCCGTGGAAATGTCTTACAATTTAAAACCTGGTTCCTAAATCTCTGCCTTACCATTATATTATCTATCTGAAGCCTGTCAGTATCTCCAGGCTTCTTCCATGTATACAACCTTCTTTTATGGTTCTTGAACCAAGTGTTAGCTATGATTAAGTTGTGCTCTGTGCAAAATTCTACTAGGCGGCTTCCTCTTTCATTTCTTCCCCCCCAATCCATATTCACCTACTACGTTTCCTTCTCTCCCTTTTCCTACTACCGAATTCCAGTCACCCATGACTATTAAATTTTCGTCTCCCTTCACTATCTGAATAATTTCTTTTATTTCATCATACATTTCTTCAATTTCTTCGTCATCTGCAGAGCTAGTTGGCATATAAACTTGTACTACTGTGGTAGGCGTGGGCTTCGTGTCTATCTTGGCCACAATAATGAGTTCACTATGCTGTTTGTAGTAGCTTACCCGCACTCCTATTTTTTTTATTCATTATTAAACCTACTCCTGCATTACCCCTATTTCATTTTGTATTTATAACCCTGTTTTCGCCTGACCAAAAGTATTGTTCCTCCTGCCACCGAACTTCACTAATTCCCACTATATCTAACTTTAACCTATCCATTTCCCTTTTTAAATTTTCTAACCTACCTGCCCGATTAAGGGATCTGACATTCCACGCTCCGATCCGTAGAACGCCAGTTTTCTTTCTCCTGATACCGACGTCCTCTTGAGTAGTCCCCGCCCGGAGATCCGAATGGGGGACTATTTTACCTCCGGAATATTTTACCCAAGAGGACGCCATCATCATTAACCATACAGTAAAGCTGCATGCCCTCGGGAAAAATTACGGCTGTAGTTTTCTCTTGCTTTCAACCGTTCGCAGTACCAGCACAGCGAGGCTGTTTTGGTTAGTGTTACAAGGCCAGATCAGTCAATCATCCAGACGGTTGCCCCTGCAACTACTGAAATTGCTGCTGCCCTTTTTCGGGAACCACACGTTTGTCTGGCCTCTCACCACATACCCCTCCGTTGTGGTTGCACCTACGGTACGGCTATCTGTATCGCTGAGGCACACAAGCCTCCCCACCGACGGCAAGGTCCATGGTTCATGGGGGGGAGGTACTGGGATTATATGTCGTCGTAATGACGTGTAGCAATGGTTCAAATGGCTCTGAGCACTATGGGACTCAACTGCTGAGGTCATTAGTCCCCTAGAACTTAGAACTAGTTAAACCTAACTAACCTAAGGACATCACAAACATCCATGCCCGAGGCAGGATTCGAACCTGCGACCGTAGCGGTCTTGCGGTTCCAGACTGCAGCGCCTTTAACCGCACGGCCACTTCGGCCGGCTAGTGTGTTGAGGTAAGGTTTAATTTATTTTCTTCATATGTCCAGAGCTATTCAATTTTCATCTTAAAATGGCATGTTAGAGTCAGTTGTAACAGCGTCCTTGGGTATGTTCGTAAGATGCTACAATTGGCCCCCAGTGAAATCGTACCGTACACTTTTTTGTCCGTTTCGTCACAGTTTAGCTTGTATGAGTAGTGTCTGCAAGATATGTTTGTTAAAATGGTTTACGATAACCTTTTTTATGGTAATTGAAGGAAGTGTTACCCTACAACAGAGATGGGGCACGTGCAGCAGTAAAGTATGGAAGCTGCTACTTCTGAAGTTCCGCATTCCAGAAAATCAGCGAGGACTGTGGCTGGAGATAAGGCATTCATCACGCGTGTATTCAGTACCTGCCAGGAGAAAAATGCAGAGATAAAATATTCTGCCGATCTGTATCATGGGCTGTCCACAAGGGATGTTAGTAAATCAAGATCTCCGAAATACGGCGTGAAAAGGAGGCAGTTGGAGTGGATTGGTCTCCTCAAAGTTCATAACCGATTCGTCGTCCATAATGAATTTCAGTAAAGAAAATGGTAGGTAGAGCTTTAAAAAATATTGCATGACTACAAGTTTTAGATCCATCTCTTTTATAGTGTAGTCGAGACTGGTGACCATACCGCACAGGCTAATACTGGCAGAGGCAGCTCCTTCCGCAGAACCAGGACGTTTTGTGACGGTTTGCGTAGTAGTAAGAACAGTAGGAAACAGTGTTCGTCCAGTGTACCTGTTCCCTCGTAAAATCTTCCAGGACGATTGTCTGCGTGGTTGTCTTGTTGCTATATGAATAACCTCCCATAAAACCGAGTGACTTTGTGACTTAGGTATCACTTTGCGCCAACACCGCGGTCTATCTTTTTGCACTGACCAGCCACAACGCTATGACCACTATCGATATAAACCGGTCCAGGTGATAGCAGCTGGCGAGCGAGACTGCTAGTCAGACACACGCAGGGTGCGTATAGTATCAGTGAGCATGCTGCTCTTGTGTGGAAAGGGGGAGGTGCGAGATCTATTTGAGTTTGACCGATGGCAAATTGTGATGGGCCAGAAGCTCGGCACGGACAATTCGGAAACTGCACGACTTATCGGGTGTTCGAGGAGTGCTGTCATGAGTGTCTTGAAAACTTGGCAAAACCAAGGTGAAACGACATTCAGACGTCGTGAGGTTGGGCGGCCACCCCTCATTACAGATATCCACGTCGGGGCTGGGCAGACTGGGAAAACAGGACAGATTGCCATCTGTGGCGGAACTAAGACTAGATTTAATGCTGGTCAGAGTGAAAACACAGTGCTCCTAAAACTCGTAACGAAGGGCCTCCACAAGTGACGACCCATACATGTGCCAATGTTAACACAGCGACACTGGAAACTACGACTCAAATGGGC
This sequence comes from Schistocerca serialis cubense, assembly GCF_023864345.2. NCBI lineage: Eukaryota > Metazoa > Arthropoda > Insecta > Orthoptera > Acrididae > Schistocerca > Schistocerca serialis. The sequence goes on from NC_064639.1 coordinate 930,365,125, forward strand.
ACGCAGCCAGCGGCACTGGACGTTGGCGCAGTGGCAGAGCGTAGCCTGGTCTGAAGAATCCCAATACCTTCTTCATCATGCCGATGGGAGGGTGCGAATCCGTCGTCTTCCAGCAGAACACCTCCTTGAAACGGAGACAGGCTGGCGGCATCTCCATTATACTCAGAGGAACATTTACGTGGGCGTCCATCAGTCCAGTGTAGCTGTTGCAAGGCACCAGAACGGCCAAAAAGTATCGTACACTGGTTGCAAACCACGTACACCCTTTCATGGCGACCATGTTTCTCGACGGCAGTGGTATTTTTCAGCAAGATAATGCGTCATGTCACAAGGGCAGGAGTATGATGGAGTGGTTCGAGGAACACAGTAGTGAGTTCAACTGGTGTGCTGGCCCCCAACTCCCGAGATCCGAACCTGATCGAACACCTCTGGGATATGATTAAATGTGGCATCAGAACTCATCACCCCCTCCCCAGAATTTACTAGAATTAGGTGACTTGTGTGCGCACATGTGGTTTCAACTCTCTCCAGCAACCTACCAAGGCCTCATTGCCTCAAGACGTGTCGCCTCTGTTATCCGTGTCAAAATGGACATACCGGCTATTAGGTAGGCTGTCATAATGTTCTGCATAATCAGTCTATTGTTTAATGTTGTAACTCGAGCCAGCACTCAACATTTGAAACCTGGAACGTAAACATGGTACGCAATCACCAAATGTTACCCTCATCTACGAAGAATGAAAGTTTGCAGATCAGTAAATGTTTCCTTATTTACAATATGGATGCATGTAGTACACAACTATAGCAATGAATTCACCATACATGAGAAGCATATCTACAGGGTGCCAAAGAATTCCCTGACTATTTCTCGGAAGGGGCACTTTAATTCAAATAAAATGTTTACATTATGAAAGGATATGAAATAACATGGGGGAAGACGCGGCAGTTCAATGAAATAGCCGGCCGCGGTGACCGAGTGGTTCTAGGCGCTTCAGTCCGGAACCGCGCAACTGCTACGGTCGCAGGTTCGAATCCTGCATCGGGCATGTATGTGTGTGATGTCCTTAGGTTACTTAGGTTTAAGTAGTTCTAAGTTCTAGGGGACTGATGACCTCAGATGTTAAGTTCCATAGTGCTCAGAGCCATTTGAACCATTTCAATGAAATATAGGCTGGCAGGCTTTTGAAAAGTACAAGGTGGTTATAATTAAACTTTCGTTACTTGAGAGGACCTCCATGAGAAAAGAATGATCGTAGGACAATGAAAATTTGTGGAAGATCAACAGTGTAAGGAAATTGCTACTTACCGTGAAGATGATGCTTTAACTGGAAAGGAAGCACAATTAAAAGACTCTTGCACATTAGCTTTCAGCCACAGCCTTCATTAGAAAATTAAACGGAAACACACAAACATTCATTCACACAAGCAAGCACACGTCACCCACACATGACCATCATCTTCGGCAGCTCTGGCCAAAATGCTTTTTCGTACACTGTTGACATTGCAACCTGGAATTTCTATTGTTTGATTTTAAACATTGTGGAAACATTTGTAACAGCATGCGGAAGAGAATTAATGCATAAACCATTGAAAGAAACATGTTTTAGTTTCCACAGTTCTGCCAAAGTGTGTTCTTGCATAGTTCTGCCACTAAGTCACATGTACGTGCATCACACATTAGCTGGTCACAGAAACTTTTTGTTTGCAGCTGGAAAAATGCGTTTGTAGATTTCTTGGAAACTTTCTGTACTGCCGGTAAATTTGAACAGGTGACTATCTGAATGTAAGTTGATATAAGTAAAGTGTATGTGGAGACCATTCTGGGTGAGTTAATTTTTTTGAAAAAAAAAAAAGAAGTCTTCAGCCATTGGAAAGCGAAGGAATTTATTTCCATACATTATTGGAATAATTGAGACAGCATACACATACCTGCCAAAACAAGTGTGACAATTTAATTTGTAGAAAACAAGTCTCATTAATGAAATTAGGGGCATATGTGAATGGTTAGTAGAAAAGATAAACTTTATTTCATATTATATGTTTGTTGCTAAATGTAACACACTGTTGCTGAAAATCTTGTATTCAGTGTGTCATCGCTTTTTTATGCTCATAACACCAAACTTCATAGTAAGTGTCTAACAGTGTGCACTAATTTCCTTCTTAGAGGATATTGTGTTAAATGTAAGTGTTGTGATCTGCTTTTTATCTCACACAGTTCCACTGAGCAGATGTGTGTAAAAGTATGAAGAAGTTTAATTTAATTACCTTCCGTCATGCAGTTTAGTTTTTTTAATTCTCATTTTATTTGATTGAGGGCACTAAAGTAATTATTTGCATTTTAACAAAAATAGAAAAATAAATCTCAATAATTGACAAATTTTTTTTGAGAAATTTTTTTCTGTGTAGTGATGAAACAAAATTCATAAAACCGAGTATATTGTTACAAAGTTATACTTGTGTGTCATAAAGAAACGCTTGACAAACTCTTTAACTCTAGCTTTATTGTCGTAGACCTCATGTCACAATGTTGTCCTGAACTGAAGCGGGGGAGGGGGTGGGGGCAGAATAATGTTGTGACAATTAATATTCCATATTCTGAACACCTCACTGAACATAAAACTGTATTGCTATCAAAATTGAAGGATAAATGTTATAAAATTCCATGGATGTGGAAATTAAATTTCGTAGTACACATTTGTATAAGCTTATGTTTCAAAACTTGCTAAAATCGCCATAAAGTAGCCCCTTTTTACGGTATATCAAAACTAATATCGAAGAAGATATCACGGTAATACAACTATTATCTGCATTATATGAATATGATACAACTGACACCTGTGTGTGTTACAGCTGATCCACATGTAGGAACAGATACAGCACAACACAGTTTTAAGTGCACATCTAAATACTGCGTAAAATATCATAGAAGTATAAATAACAAATGTATGATCATAATTAGGAAAGAGGTTTTACTTTAATAAACTACGTAATTTATATACCATAAGTGAAAAGTTAATTACAAAAAATCGGAATTTTGTATGATTCGCACTTTAGTGCAGTAACGAAATGCACTAATTTTGCTATAGCCTGTCTATTTAGAAATGTATTACTTTCTGCAGTTTAAAACATCAGCTAGTTCAATACTTCATAAAACCTACCATATAGGACCCACTGTACTGGCCGAGCACTACTGTGCACTTATTCAACACTGACGTGTAACAGACGCAGGAACATCACATACAATAATGAGCCAAGCTTCCCAGCAAAGAGTCTGTTATCGCTAAATGCGTTACTCTTACATTGAGGTAACAAAAGTGACTTACGGTGCACCACCGACGTAGAGCGGCAGCTCGAGGTTGAGTTCGGTGAGGGCAGGACCCGACTGGCCGGCCGCCACCGGCCCCGAGTCCAGCTGGAGGGTGCCGTCGCGGTCCAGCCGGCTCGCCTTCACCGAGTGCCACCTGTTGGGGCTGATCCTCTCCGTTGACCTGCCAGAACAGCCGGAATTATCTTCAGCACGAGAACTTCACACAGTACAAGATGTTCTAATTTTAACTTCACCTCAAATACCGTTGGCCATTTAAGAAGTAATGGTGATCGAGTTTCACCAAGATATCCACATCTACATAAATACTCTGTAAACCTCTGTTAGGTGTATAGCGGAGATTACTTTGGATGACATCAAATGTTAGGCCTTTTTCCCATTCCAATTGCGTGTGCTGTATGGTAAGATTGACTGCTTAAATGCCTCTGTACGTGCTATAATTAGTCTACTTTTACCTCCACGGGAATGATACATAGGGTGATGAAAGCTATCCCTAGGTTCTTCCCTTAATACTGGTTCCTGACTTTCGCGGGATAGAGAAGATAGAAATGTTAACATCTATGCAGTTTCTACGAGTATATTGGCAGATCAGTAATAATGATAATGTTTCCTTCTTTACAATACGGGTACATATAGTACACAACCGTCGTATCTACATTCTCTGTAGATGAGTAGCACATCCACAGGATGCCAGGAAAGTCCCTAACCATTTCTTAGAAGATTCAAATGAAATGCTTACATTATGAAAGACTATGAATATAACATTGGAGAAGACATGGTACTTGAATGAAATCACTGCCGTTCGACATAACTGCCCACCATATCTAAAAGCGTTAACATCTCTTCTCAGTGCGCCTGAACACACGCTGCAGCATTGCTGTGGTAGTTGTATGCATCGCTGCGAAATGCGTTCACGCAAAAGCTGTAAATCCCTAATCTTGATCTTGTACACGCGACTTTTGACGTGATCGCGTGTAAAGAAGTTCAAGGGCATTAGATCAGGAGAAAATGCTGCGAAGAACCGTGGTGAGCCTCGTCCTATCCAGCGTCCTCGTTGAGGTCGTTACGTACAATGAGCGCAAAGTGCGGTTGGGGCACTGTCTTGTTAAAACACCATCAAATCCAGAATCTTGTCGGCAAACAACTGGGGTTCCAGGAATTGCTCCAGGATGTCCAAAGTACAATGTTGACGTGATTGTTGCCACAGCAAAAAACAATTGACTGTAAATGCGCTGTTGGGTGAGGATCAGTCACACATTTACGTCTGGAGGGTTACGCTCCAATTCCATGGCGACGTGTGGTTGTTCATCAGCCCATACCCTCCCATTGTGACAACTGATAGGACCATGGGTATAAAATGATAGCCTGATCACTCAACAGGGCGTCAGCCAACAAGTGTTCATTGTTTACTGCTTGAAGCACGTTGTGGCACATGGCCATGAGTGCCACATAATCCTTAGATTCAAGATGATGGAGCACATGGATGTGATAAGCCATTTTCTTCAATACGCAGTGCAGGGTTTGGGATGCCATGTTTCTGGCTGAGACGAGTCAACACTTTCGAACTCTGCTCGACAACCTGCCATGTGGTCTCCAAAGTTTCCTACGACGTCGACGCCCGCCCAAAACGTTTCTCGTCACGTAAATTCCCATGTCACTGAAACTTTGTGACCAGACCTCTAACGGTTGTTCCTACTGGGCCTTATGTGCGGTACTCTCGATGAAACCATTCTTGAACCTCAACAAAAGGCCGTTCATTGAGTCTTCACCTTACGACCCTTATTCGTTGTTCTGTGGTCAACATCTTTCAGATTATCTGCAATACAGAAATAAAAATTAGCGTTGTCTCGGGTATGGTCAGGGACTTCACCGGCACCCTCTGTCTTCACTTCACTGATGTACTTTGTACTCACACTGTCAAGCCATTGCCAATTGGGAGTTACAATTTTTTTTTCTTTCTTGTCTTTCGTTTCTTTTCACTCACAATTTTCTTGTTTAGTTCAATACTTTAAAATGTACCTATATTATACTTTATTAGTATACTGCACGAATCTCTTATTAATTCGGTATTCAAATTTTCAACCTGTTAAAACTTCTTTTTAATACTTTTGTTAACTGCAGCTTCTAAACCTATATGTGATATACTAACTGTGACGTGATAGCAATATCGACAATCGCAGTCGAAGAGAGAGAGAGTCTGTGCATGTACAGTTGTGTGATCGGGAGAGCGTGTCGTGTAACGTGCTATTACCGCGTTGGATAAAAACACACGCAAAAGTTTACGGCTGGGTTCTTATATTTCGGACGTGATTTGGACTAGAAATTGACATGAACATTTTGAAAGAAAATATTAGACAATGTTGGAAGCTTCGTGAAGTGTTACAAACAGCAGTGCCAATGTACAAAGTGGACGGTTATTGCCGTTTTTAGAACCAAATTGTTTGCAAGCAACTCATTTGCTTGAATTAACACACTACAAAGATTCTTATTTTATTTGCAAATTAATGAGCTGTCGCGCGCGTTAAAATATTAACAGTCGCTGTGGAAACATTTAAACTTTTTACTACATGTAAAATTGGTTCGCCAAAAATCGTGAATTTGCCAAGGTGAATTGCATGCTGAAACGGGAGAACTAACTTCGAGAATGGCAAGTTCAAGTGAATAGTACACTGTTTTAAAAATGTTTACTTGATGTCAACAACAGTGTCGTGTGTGCAAGAGACATTATCGTCGTGCATGAGCTGGTATTTATATAGCAAATACTACCTTCGACCTGCCTTTGACCACAGGAAATACGATGTACCGCCATGGGAATCATATACTAAACTAGCAGATGTATCCACTGCAGTTTCGTGACTGATGGAGCGACTGTAATTGCGCTCCCACAACGACGTGCCGCTGTTGACGTCACAATGCACCAACCACACGAATAGATAAAAGCTCTCGCTCTCTCTCGTCAATCAAGACTTTGCACGTAGTTCAACAGTTTCAGTTAAAATTTTATTTTGTTTTTTAATGAATATTTGGCTAGCATTTCTTGTTCTATAAGTAAATGTAGTTTCAGTGAAGTTGACATTGTTATTGCACGTCCCTTTTTGCGTAAGTCCTATCTTTCGGAATGGTATGATTTTTATTTATCAGGCGCATTTACCTGTTTTTCTGTGATATGAGGTGTACTGTGTGATCTTTGGTGTCCGCCATTAGTTTGCAAACGCCGACCAATAGTAGCAAGGCTACTCGCTCGCCACTGGTGCAAGACACGAATTCTACAGCTTCGAGGAGCATGTTTACATTCTATAGATCGTAACAGGATCGAGTGTGGGTTTATTTGCTTTCGTAGTTACAACTAAGTAACATTACAGCCCGTTACGCTATTCTTTTACAAAGCACGACATATGCTTTCGAGTTTGCTAAGCAAAGTTCAGTTCCTTTCAGTAATTTCACTAGAGAAACTGATTCTTTTGAGTCTAAAATAATCAAAATCCACTTGTTTACGTTTTTCCATGAAAAATGTTGAGATAAATTCACCGTCAAAATTTTGCAAAGTAGATCTCTTAGAACCGGTTTTTCACAACACAATCCTTCAGCTGAAGAGGATTGACTGAATGATTGGTGTGCATTTTCCTCGTGTTTCTGTTGACATCCTATGATAAACTGCTGAACAGGTGACGTTCAGGGGAAGTGGGTTACCGAACAAAAAATACAAGGTTCTGTTTTAAAAACACATACTGCTGTTCATGTCTTCGAAGCGAACAAAGTTACAAGGAAGGATATCATATTAGTTAGTGCTTCCTTGAAGCTAAACAACATTTGCTTGATGCATTTTTTGATTTTGCTTCTGGACAAAATGTTACTTGAGGTCGGTTTTTGGCAGAAGCTGACAACCCAATTAAATAGCAGACACTTTCCTAATATGGTGCAGAATTACATTTATTTGGTCACGAACCGGTTCGTGAGATCGCCGGACAAAATATTCGTCACGCTCTTAACAGGAGCTGTATATGCAGAAGAACTTTCACTAGGGGTCATGTGACCCTCCATCGCTGACGTTATGGTAGGGATGTGATGTAAATGTGCCACCGGAAGCATGCAAAAATCTGGAGTAAGATGGGGTGACGAAGAGACGTGACGGAATGGCATCATTGGTCTATCGTCTTTGATCGCTTCCACTACCACACCGCTAGTGATATAGCCATGTAAAACGGCGAAGAAACAGTGATCGCAAAAATATCCCGATCGACAGGGATGGGAGACGAGTGTTACGCCTTGTCAACGACAAACTGTTTCGAACCCTACAGGCATTGCCGCTGTCAGTGAATGTAGGTCCACATCAACCCTTTGCCAAGCAAACAGTGCGAAGGGAACTGCATGCAGTGGACATTTGGAGTAGCGTAACTCGTAAAAGCCATTGCTCACCTCGGCACGTAAATCTGCACGTTTTTAGTTTGTCAAAGAATACAACAAACGGACTGTAGCTGACTCGACATGTGTAATGTGGTCCGATTAGTCGCGATTTTGCCTAATTGGAAATGAAGCTATGTGTTGCATGCAATGAGCGTCCAATGAAATTTTTTTCCCGCAGTGTATTGAGGGTGTAGTTGAGGAGACATATGGCTCATTTACGTTTTGCGAGTATTCCTCGTATCATGGCTTGGTCCAGCTTACTCAGCTTACGGTGACCAATTGCTGCCCTTTCTTCCTACATCTTTATGATGAGTATGCTGTGGACACTCCTGTCTTCCAATGTGACGGCGGCCGTGTTCACAGCACTGCAAGCATGTGTTCCTATTTTGACGAACACTTGAACACCCATTTGCGCACTGACTGTTGCTTTAAACACAGCAATTAACATATCCACAATCTGGTAGCTCTATGGGATCCAATCATCAGTGACTGGCCTCAGCCGTATATGGCATACTTGCAGAAACTTGTGGACTTTCAAGAAACTTCCTGGCAGATTAAAACTGCGTGCTGGACCGAAACTCGAACTCGGTACTGGCAGAAGTAAAGCTGTGAGGACGGGACATGAGTCGTGCTTGGGTAGCTCAAGTGGTAGAGCACTTGCCCGCGAAAGGCGAAGGTCCCGAGCTCGAGTCTCGGTCCGGCACACAGTTTTAATCTTCCAGGAAGTTTCATATCAGCGCACACTCTGCTGCAGAGTGAAAATCTCATTCTTGTGGACTTTTGCTTGCCAAATTGAGATCACTATCAAGTTTAGAGACAGTGTTACACTGTACTAGCTCAAGTCTCTGGGCCGACTAACGTTTAGTCCAGTGTATATACTTTAGGCAGAGGCAAAGATGTTAAGTAAGATTTATATTAGTACCATAAGCACTTTGGAACGGCTGACAAATTATAATAGAAAATATAACAGCTCTCACGTGATGTTTGCTGGACCACTGCCCAAGTTGTAACAGAACTGCACGTGCCCGTTCACGAGGTTTAGGGAGATGTAATCCCCTTTCCCATTCGATAGTTGTCCATTGTAGAGGAGGAGGCCGTTCAACGACCGCGAAAGAAACCACAGCTCCAACGAAAACGCTCTGCCGACTCCTTCAAGACGTGGTAGTTCAATATGGGATGCTCCGTTGAATTCCGGGATAAAAATATCCTGAAGCTCCGTATCAGCTGAAATTGTAAGCGCTGAATTACTTACACGGAACCTCAAGCATAGTGTTATTGTTGAACACAAATTTTTTTATACTGTTTCATTACAAGTGAGATTGTTATCTGAAATTAATGAATAAATAAATAAATTCTGAACATTTTTGTATTGCACTCAGTACTTACAGTCTTGGCAAGAAAGCCCTTTCGTGCCAGGAGCACATTTACACATAAAACCTCCGTGCGGCAAGACTTCACACGTTGAACCCGACACGCAGGGACTGGAACTGCATGGATTAACTCGACTTTCACAGAAAGCACCTGAATAAGAAAAAAAAGGTATACATATTTACGCCGCTTATTGTCTTCGTGTTTAATGCTAACAGTTGTGTCGTTACGAAGAGAGAAGCATTGGCAGTACGAGATTTCCATACTAAAATTTGAAACATATGCTACTTTCTGTTTGTGTGAATCAAAATATAATTTCAAGTAGCTGTAGTAAAACGACAAAAGCTGCAAGTGATTCAAGATTTATTTTCTAACGGGAAATAACGGCAATGCCCTATGAATTAATCTTTTAGTCTTATCTGCTTAAAATTATAGGCAACAATAAATTATTCAGCAGAATTTTATTTTACTTGAGAAGCAAAAATTTTTCGCCCAATGTATTTAGGCATCTTCAGTGACTTACAACTGAAATGGATTTCATTATTTTAGCGTTACTGCAAGCGTTGAGTGTTTTAACTTAGAAATTTAGTGTTTTGTGTAGGATAACACCTTATTTACATAGATCAATCAGTTTTATCTTTCCTATCTGCTATATATGTCAACTGGCTGTTCTGGACTCGCCGAGGAGTTCCCTTTAAATAAATTTATCCTGTACAGCACTGCATTGTCGCAAAGTATCAGAGGGTTCATGGGAAGTTGCATTTGTAGCGGAGAGCAGTGGTGTGGGTATGTTGGAGTATGGAGAAATGTGGAAAAGTCCCTGTAGGCTCTGTCTGTATGCATGTGGGTGTTTATGTGTTTGAGAATAACAGTCTTTCCTGATTGAGACCGGTGAATGTGAATGAAATAATTAGGCAGAACATATTTAACTGAGGGACAAAATAAAATGAAATTACAAAAGAAGAGCAGTAGTTACTTGTGTCTACAAGAAAGTCAATAGTAACCTAATCACTGAGAAAAAATGTCGACAATATTGATAACATAGTAATTATTAACATCAGTAGTCAGCTGTGTGGGAAGTAATTACGAGTCATGTCCTTCAGGGTTCGATTGGGATTATGTGATACTTTTCCTATGTGTTAACGACCTTTCATCAACAATATAACCAAAGTTTTATTTTTTTCAAGATCTAACAAACAAGCAACAAATATTGAATCAAGTAAATTTTAGAACAGGTCATGCTCGAAAGTTTCGTGGATGTTAATCGATGGTTTGTTGCAAATTAACTGCTGTTAAACATTGAACGTACTCACTACAGGCAGTTCAAAAACTGTAGGAGGTTTTCATCCAGAATATGTACAAAATATGAGGCTGGACGGTTAGAGGAGTGTGACACGATGATAGAAGATTAAATTTCATATTTCAGCTTTCTGGATATTGGAGGAAATTGCATTGATTACGGTAGGAGAATTTTCGACCATGAATTTAGCACTATTTTTGGCTTTTGGTAGGGAATCCTGTGTGTGTGTGTGTGTGTGTGTGTGTGTGTGTGTGTGTGTGTGTGTGTGTGTGTGTGTGTGGGAGAGAGAGAGAGAGAGAGAGAGAGAGAGAGAGAGAGAGAGAGAATAGGCTACCACGCATCGTGCAGTGTAAAGAAACTTTGTGAACTGAAATGGTACTCAATGTGTAAAATAAATTCATGACATGTAATTGTGAGAAGTACAGGGTTGAATTTTATATTTTTTTTATGAGTTTTTTTATGAGTTTTTTTATGAGTTTTGTTCAGCTACCATGTCGCATGGACAGAGGTAGAATCTGAATCTATTCGTTATTGATCTTTCAGTAAACGCTTGCACTTTTGTGCTTAAGTGATGTATGAGTAGGTTCCCAAATTTAAGCTGGTTATTATTCTTGTTTAAGAAGCAGGTTTTCTCTGTATGGACCACTTTTTGCGTGTCACTCAAAGTTCATCGAAACTCCATTCTTTGCTAATTTGCGGAGCAGAGAGAATACTTATATGGGTGAATCATTTCCCGTCAGTTTGGATACATGTAGTTTAAAGGAATTTTTGTGATTTAGGAGGTTGTGCAAATTACATGAATGCCTTAACCATTTATTCAGTTAAGTGCCTGACCTTCAGTGCTCATATACTCGTATATGTGCAGTTTTCTAATTTGAAATTGCATTTTCTTGTGGAACAGGTGGTTTTTTTTTATATGTATAGCAATGTGTTTAACCATGTGCCACTCAGAGTAACCAACAATTCCAGTCTTTTCTAATGAGTGGTAGATCTAAATTTGCAGTATACTCGTAGAATGAATGTCTGCATGTGATGATTATTTTTATTTATTTTTACATGTGGTTTGGTACTCATTTAGGGTTGAGCTAAGACTTTACTGCTGAGAACGTCGTAATTTTTATAGTAGTTATCAGGAGTGGTCAGCTATTGTCATCTCAATTTCTTAATGCATGACAAACTGTGTAACTACGAGATTTCCATACTAAATCACGTATCCTCAAGTGAACATATCCCAGCTATCCTCTGTCACTACTTAATGCTAGTAAGTTGAAAAAGTTAATTTAACTTTCCTGTAAAATAGGGACCATGCTGACCCAGTATGCTGATGCTTGAGCTGTCATTGTGTATATTTGGTCGATATTCAACTTATTTGATCAATAAAATCATTCAGATAAAGTATTTAAATAGAACTATAGTATATACGAGGGTTGGAACTTAAATAATGGCAACTATTTATTCACAACCGATACAAATAGTTACATGTTTGCGCCCATTACTGTCCTTCAAAGTAGTCACCAGCATTGTGTAGAATCCGTTGCCAGCGATGTGAAAGGCGTAGTATGCCATTAGCAGAGCCTGTTCTGTTGATGATGCGAATGGAGCGGTCTAAAGTTATGGTGATTCTCGAGTACGACTGGGATTGTGTTATCCCAACGCGTAACGTTCCTGCACGGCAGAGCGTCAGTGCACAGCATTACTGTTCGTTTTTGGAACATGACCTGCGACCAGCTTTGCAAAAGAAGCGGCGACACTTTCTGCGCAACCCACCCATCATTTTGCACGACAATGCGCGGACGCATACAGCGCAAGCTGTGGCTGCTCTGTTCGGTCGATAGGACTGGGAAGTACTGTACCATCCACCATATTCCCCGGACTTAAGTCTTTGTGACTTTGGTTTGATTCCGAAGATGAAGGAACCACTTCGTGGCATCCGCTTCAGAACTGTTCCAGAGATTCGACAGGCAGTAGACCGCTCCATTCGCACCATCAACAGAACAGGCTCTGCTAACGGTGTACTACGCCTTCCACATCGCTGGCAACGGTTTCTATATAACGCTGGTGACTACTTTGAAGGACAGTAACAGGTGCAAACATGTAACTCTTTTGCATCGGTGGTGAATAAATAGTTGCCACTATTTAAATTTCAGCCCTCGTAGATTACGATTTTGTCCCATTTTAATGTATTCATGAAATAATAACATAGAATTTCTTAATAGTAAAATTAAGTGTGGTATCCTGACCCCCTGATTGAATGATTTAAAAGAAGCAAAGTTATCTGTTGCATTTTTTAAGAACTGTCATCACATTTGTATCGTCAGTGGAACAGTAAATCAATTAACAAATTAAAGAAAATTAATGAAATTAAAGTAGCAACGGGTTTCATAATGAGACTGAAAAACAGATGCGTTTGTATGGCGACTCTTGCCAAAATTATCAGAGAACAGTAACGTTTTACATGCTGAGCTTCCTGGATACATTAGTCAATTCACAACAGCAATCTTTTACATGCTGAGCCCGTAAAGATAGTTTCTTTTCACACAGACCAGCAAAATAACAGACTACCTTTAACAGAAAGAAGTTTGAATTGTTTATTATCAGTTTCAGCTGTATCAAAGACTATCAAAACATCAATATTGTCAACCTCATTAACGCCACGCATTGTCACTGGTTAGTCCTTAACGAGACTTCAGTGCTTTACATTGATACGGAGGTGATATAAGGCTGAAACCCGTAACATAAAAATACAAATAGGATCTTGTCAGCAATTAAAAATGGTTTTCGACAGATATGGTACATGGTCTTCTCTAGAAGATAAAAGTGTCTCCTGTCACTCGTAGCTGAAAAGGGTATCGATGATGGGTGATTACCCATCACTCGGCTCACACACTACCACACAAACTAACACAGAAAAAATTAGTCTGTGAAAGGATCAGACCTTCTGGAGAGGATGCTTTCGGCCACCGTGTGGCAACATGAAAGACTACGGCTACATCTACATCTACATCTGTATCTATGTCTATAGTCCACAAGCCCCCTTAAGGTGTTTGGCGGAGAATACTTTATGTACCAGCGTCACTTCCCCTTTCCCTGATCCAACTGCATATGGTTCTCGGGAAGAGTGATTGCTGGTAAGCTTTCGTGTGGACTCGAACCTTCCCAATTTTATGTTGATGGTCTTTTCGCGATATATATCTATAAGGATGCAATATATTGGTTTAAACTTCTAGGAATGTACGCTCTCGAAATTTTAAGAGTACACTTCATCGTGAAGGAGAACACCTCTCTTGCAACACCTGCCATTGGGATTTGATAAGAATCTCCGTGACGCTTCCATGCTTACAAAAGGAATCTGTAACGAAACGTGCTGCTCGACTTTGAATCTTCTCTATTTCCTCTATGTCCTATCTGGTGTGGCTCCCATACAGGCGAGCAATATTCAAGTATTGGTCGAACGAGTTTTTGTAAGCTACTTACTTTGTTGATGGCCTACATTTCGTGAGGATTCTTTCAGTGGAACTGAGTCTGGCATCTGTCTTACAATTAATTTTATGCGGCGGTTCCATTTCAAATCGCTCCACATGCATAGTCCTAAATATTTTATGGATGTAACTGTTTTTAGTAATTGTTCTTTAAGTCTGTAATCACACAACACAGGGTCTTTCTGTATATATATATGTATATATATATATATATATATATATATATATATATATATATATATATATATATATATATATATATATATATATATATATATATATATTCACTAGAGGTTATATTTCATCATGCTGAGTATCAACTGCCACTCCCTGCACCAAGCATGGATCCTCTGCTTGTCTTCCCGCACTTTGTTACCATTTTTCCTCGTGTCAACTTCTCTTTAAACGCCAGTGTCATTGGCAAAAAAGTATCATGGAACTTCTGACGTTATCTGCTAGGTCATTTATATATAGTACGAAAAGTAACACTCCTATAACACTCCCTTGGGACACACCCAAAGTTACTTCTGAAGACTTCTTTCCATTCAGAATGATATGCTATGTTCTCTTTGATAGCAACTCTTCAATTCAGTCACACAGTTGGGCAGATATTCCACACATTTGTGTTTTGTTCATTACGCAGTGGTGAGGAACTGTATCAAATGCCACCTGGAAGTCAAGGAACGTGGCAACTACCTGGGCGCCTGTATCTATTGCTTTCTAGGTGCATATGCAAAGAAAGGAGTGGTCCCAATCTTAGTCCTTGTGGAACACCTGTCAGAATATATTTCAGCATGGAAACTAACATTGTTGTCACACACAAACCTCTGCACCCTGTCAGTTAAATAAGAAGTGAACTGACCTGAAAGCTAGCAAATATTCATTTGTAAAAATTGGCGTGATCTCAACAGTGAATCGTGTGGAACCCTTGTAAGAAACTGATTCAGCATAAATCCTGATAGAGATGTGAAACAACTCTATTCTTCTTGTCAGTTAAATATGACGTGAACTGTTTTGGAGGATTGTAAATAATATTGTGTGCAAGAAAAGTAGTGGTACCAACTTTGAGCCCTGTGGAATACTTGTCAGAATATGATTCAGTACCTAAAGTGCCAGAAATGCAAACATGACCCTCTTATTCCTGTAATAAGTGAACACACCTGAGAGTCTGCAAAAACTGTAGTATGTGAGAACTAGAGTGGACCCAACATCGAACCCTGTGGAACATCTGTCACTATATGATTCTGGACCAAAACTGCCAGAAATTCAAACATGACCCTCTGATTCCTGTGAAAAGTGAACACACTTGAGAGTCAGCGATAATTGTAGTGCATGAGGAGTAAAGGGGACCCAACGTTGAAACCTGTGGAACTCCTGTCAGACTATGATTCAGCACCAAAACTGCCAGATAAGTCAAAAACGACCCTCTCCTACCCATCGGTTGATATGCAACGAACAATCGTGAATATGTGCTCGGGCCAGGCACCAGTGTGGCCGCATTACCTGTATACTCCGGCTGGCAGTCGCAGTGGAAGGAGACGGCGCCGGTGGGCGTGCAGGAGCCGCCGTTGAGGCAGGGCAGGCGCCCGCACGGGCTGTGGCCGCACTCGGTGACGCGGTGCGAGCGCACCACCAGCGGGTCGCCCTCGTGCAGCCGCACCGCCACCTGCCCCAGCCGCAGCAGCTGCACGCACCCCACCAGCCCCTGCTGCGCGCCCGCGTTCTCGAACACCCTGCAAGCACCACCGTACTCACTGTATCTGGAGCGTGTCATGTTATACTGGAGAGATGAGCGTGTATACAGCGTAGGGAAAATGTTCTCCTATTGGCATAGAGGAGGCGTTCACATCAAATAAATGATTTCCTTTCAGTTTCAAGTCTTCAGTCACCTTGACAGAACACACCAATGATTCTAAATCCACGAAATTGTACTGACACATATGAACCTAAGAATGAGATTTTCACTCTGCAGCGGAGTGTGCGCTGATATGAAACGCCCTGGCAGATTAAAACTGTGTGTCGGACCTAAACTCGAACTCGGGACCTTTGCCTTTCGCGGGCAAGTGCTCTACCACCTGAGCTGCCCAAGCACGACTCACGACCCGTCCTCACAGCATCACTTCCGCCAGTACCTCGTCTCCTACCTTCCAAACTTCACAGAAGCTCTCGTGCGAACCTTGCAGAACTAGCACTCCTGGAAGAAAGGATATTATGGAGACATGGCCTAGCCACAGCCTGGGGGATGTTTCCAGAATGAGATTTTCACTCAGCAGCGGAGTGTGCGCTGATATGAAACTTTCTGGCGGATTAAAACTGTATGCCGGACCGAGACTCGAATTCGGGACCTTTGCCTTTCGCGGGCAAGTGCTCTACCAACTGAGCTACCCAAGCACGGTAGGAGACGAGGTACTGGCGGAAGTAAAGCTGTGAGGACGGGTCGTGAGTCTTTCTTGGGCAGCTCAGGTGGTAGAGCACTTGCCTGCGAAAGGCAAAGGTCCCTAGTTCGAGTCTCGGTCCGGCAGACAGTTTTAATCTGCCAGGAAGTTTCGTGAACCTAAGGTTTGCGTTACCGATCTGGATGTACCGAGGTTTACCTGAAACATGATATAACGACAGAACTAATGGGTAGTGCATAAGTTCGCTGTGTTTTTGGTTTGCATGTTGGTATTCCGGTTGCTATGGCTTTATTTATCGATTGTCATTTCTTATTTGTAGTTCACTGTTGCTATTTGAGTTTACGTGTTGTCACTTTGTCACTTGGGGATAGAGAGTGAAGCTCTAGACGCTAGAAAATGGTGCGCCAAGTGGATAAAATCGGAACATATCCGACATATTCTTCTGTTTGGGTCACTTACAGGGGTGACAGCCAGAAACATTTGCGTCGTGTATGAGGATAACGCAGTTCGACAGAGGACGGCGAGAAAATGGTTTTCTCGTTTAAAGGAGGATCGTTTTGACGTTAATGACTGCCCCCGTTCAGGAAGACCATTGGGTTTTTATGAAGATCGTTTAAACGCATAAATCCACAATGATACACGTCAATGTACTCGAGAGCTGGCAAACCTCATTAACTATGATCATTCCACCACTGTTCGACCTTTGCACGCAATGGGGAAGCATAAAAAGTCGGGTGTATGGGTACCATATGCTCTGGGCCTAAATTATAAAAAAACAGCGAGTGGCCATATGCGCATATCTGCTTGTTCGTCATCAACTGGCACGTCAACAGCACCGATTATTCCTATCCTGTATCGTTGCTGGTGACGAGAAGTGGTGTCTTTATGGTAACATAAGGGAAAGAAAGGAACAAATAAATTTCTTTATTTCCGTCTATGATCACATACTCGTTAGGTTCTGACTATTGGTTTCGGTCAGCAATGATCATCTTCAGATCTGCAGCAAAACGTGGAAGAAACACAAATACAACTAATGGATTGTCTGAAGTTTAAAACAATAAAATATGCTAAAATGAAAAAGTGTTACTGAGATACATGTGAAAATTATGAACTTTAAATACTACAAGGCATACCTGTTTTAAAAATATGTTATAATATAATACCTCGTCATATTTAAAACGCATGATTTTCACATGTATGTCAGTAATACTTTTAATTATGGCCTATTTTATTGTATTCGTGTTTCTCCCATGTTTTGCTATACGTATAAAGATGGTCATTGGTGACTGAAACCAGTAGTCTGATGAAATAACGTGTTTGTGATCGTAGATGGAAATAAAGAAATTTATTCTACACTTTCTGGATCACTGTACGACTCTCGACCATATCGCAACTTGTAAAGAAAGGAACGTTTGAGTTCAAACAAAGCAACAACGCCACTTACAACGACCTGCGCGCATCCACAAAAGATAACGTTATGCAGCTGGTGGAACAGCTTACATGAGGTGTTGCATCGCTGCTGACATTTAGTGCTATCTTTTTATCAACTGAGACGTCTTGCAGATGCAGTCAAGGAACCACGAAAGGAAGACTGTGTGAAGTGATGCTACTCCGCATTCTGCTAGGCTGACAAAAACACTGTACAGGTGTTGGGTTGGGAAGTCATTCCGAATCCATCTCATTCATGTGATCTTATGCCCTTAGATTTTCATCTTTTCCGCTCTCTATCGAACAACCTTCAAGGAAATTCCTTTCCGAATGAAAATGCGCTCCGAATAGGGCTCGACAAGTTCTTTGCCTCAAAACGAAGTGATCTCTACAGTCGCGGAATTGAAAACTTATCCCAGTGTTGACAGACTGTTGTAAATAGTAAGGAGAATATATTAATTGATGACGGAAGTCTCTGGTATGCTGTGTTACGTTTCTGTGATGTTTATTAAACTAATGGAAAAACTCCACAAACTTATGCATCAACCCGGTATTA
The DNA here is from genome assembly GCF_023864345.2 of Schistocerca serialis cubense. Lineage (NCBI taxonomy): Eukaryota > Metazoa > Arthropoda > Insecta > Orthoptera > Acrididae > Schistocerca > Schistocerca serialis. The sequence goes on from NC_064639.1 coordinate 930,383,381, forward strand.
GGCATCCCCCAGGCAAGTGTTGAAACCGGGGTTTTAGCAACGAAGGTTCAGCGGAAGAGATAAGTGATGACCTTCAAGGCGCTACATGCATTCAAAGAGACTGAGTACAGAGAGTCGGTGGAAGAGGGGTTAACAAACCAAAAAATTTTTTTCCCATAGTCCTAGGTGCCTGGCTGATGTTACAGGTTGCAGCTGGAGTGCGACAAAAACGCTATAAAAAACTACGTATCCAAATTCGTAGAGTCTTTAGAGGAGATAAAAAGAAACACTTTTGCTATGTGGCACAAATGTCACAGGTGCACCGTTTCCCCACTAGCGGTCCTTGAAGGGTTTGACGCTGAAGTTCCCTTAGACCTACGTCCATAGCTGTTTAGACTCTTTCACATGCAACACGTTGATATCGGAATCTGATTTGCAATGCAGTTACATTTTAATGCTAGAAAGCGTCCTGAACACACAGGGCAACATTTATTTCTGACTATGACGACATACAGTATGATTTTCAGCATTCTAGACTCGTGTTCAGGAAAACCGGTTACAGCAAGGGAGACACTGCAAAAGCTTTCAGGCGCCGTCGAGAAAAGACATCTCGTGAATCGGCGGAAGAAGCCTAGCTCCACTACACTCCTTCCGTGCTGTGGGGCAACGACCAGGAAGATAAGACGCGTCCTTGAAACACGTTAACTGTACCTAGTGTTCCGGTCGATTTCCAAGATACGAGATGTGTTACACCCCGTTAACGACAACGTAGGTCTTTGAGTGCCTAGTGTGAATGAACATGCCTCAAAAGCGGACAAAGAATTCAATCTGAATATATGGGAGTCCTGACTCATGCATCATCGTAATGTGATTCCATTATACAGGTGACGGCCAAGATTACAATAAATCACAACGATTTTAACAGAGACTAGAGGTACACACTTCGCAGAGCATGAGGTTCGGGCTTTGAATATCCATCGAAAGCAAAGACGGGTGCTTGACGCTTGTAGGGAGCAGGAACCCATGCGCCACATGCCGTCATTCTGCCCTGTGGTGGGCCGGAGCTGCTATGAGCTGCCCAACTCGCTTTCCTATGCGTACCTCACTTCGGTCCTAACTGGAAGTTTCCGGGCACTGCTATTGCATCTATATAAGCGGAACACCGAGCCAGTCCCGGCAGTCAATGGCTTTTTACTCCTGATGACTACGGTGATGAAAGCTATTGAAAGCTCAATGTTTTATTCGAAGTGACGAGGCTTGTAAAACATTATTCTGAGAGTTTGTTTAATACACAGTTATACTTCAAGCATAATACCTGATTGTCACATAATAGTTATTCAAAATAATTCTCATTATAATTTGATATTACGCAACGAACTGTATAAATTGAATGATGTGTTGCAGCTGTTCTCCACTGCCGTACGATTGTACATAGAGTAATAGACAGTCAGGCCAAAGACCTACGAAAATCGAACGTGCATTCAGTTCTACACCGTCAAGCTCGCAATCAAAGCAACAGATTACTTTAAAAAGGGTTGTCAGGTCGCATGGTCATTACCAGGAGTTATGAGTAAAAGACGTGTGCAGCTCAAGATATATCTCAGAGGGAATGCATTTGAATCTAAATATGAGGTTACTTCCGTTGTAAATATCCTACAGAGTTTGAAACAAACGCCGGCCGCGGTGACCGTGCGGTTCTGGCGCAGCAGTCCGGAACCGCGGGACTGCTACGGTCGCAGGTTCGAATCCTGCCTCGGGCATGGGTGTGTGTGATGTCCTTAGGTTAGTTAGGTTTAAGTAGTTCTAAGTTCTAGGGGACTTATGACCTAAGATGTTGAGTCCCATAGTGCTCAGAGCCATTTGAACCATTTTTTGAAACAAACTTCTTAATCGGGTGGTAATGAAGAAAGGTATCTCATTCGACCAAATACATTAATCACACTATAGATTATATAGAGACGTAACAGCTTCTTTCTTCGGGTATTAATCCACCCTCATACGCAATCAGTACCTTCATATGCTGTCATTTGTTGGAAATAAAATTCTTAGTTTATGAACACAACTTACAAAGCACACTAAAGAATAATAGCTGAAACATTGATTGTGTTCACTGTAATTGTCTATTTGAAAGCTTAGGTGTTGTCGTTGTATGTATACTGAAAGATTTGTAACCTGTTGTAAGAAGAGCGTTAATAATCATTACAAAATACATATCGAACATATATCAACAAAATAAATAAATAGACAGATAACTCAAACAGTGTATGTGTGAGTGAGTGTGTGTGAGTGTAGAGGATACAAACTGTAGGCCTGGATTGGAATACATCCAGCAAATAAATGAGAACGCAGGATGTAAGTTCCCCTCTGAAATGAAGAAGTTGGCGCTGAAGAGGAATTCGTTGCTGGACAGTGCTGTAAGAGCTCTCGTCATACAGGCGTTAACTTGGCCTTCTAAGCCGAACTTAACTGAGAATTTTCGTTGGTATTGACGATATTCTTTTGGATCCGTTTTTCTAGGGATACCTTTATAAAACTGTGCCGATAGCCGTTTGCTCGGCATAGTAACTTGGTGTTCTCGACGTATATTCGTTTATGCTGTGCTTTTCCACTGCTGATCTCTCAAAGTGTTCCTCGCATCGTTTTGAGGTATAGCGTTGCGTTTGCCTTATGTAGTGGCGGTCACATCCACAAGGGATGCAGTATATCCCTGGTACGTTACTTTGTGGTGGGTGTTTCGCAGACAGTTTTGACGTTACATTTGCCGAGCAGCCTCGAGATTTTGGCTGAGAGCGGTCCCAAGTAAGGAAGGAAAACGAAACTCTTGCCTCCTTCCTCCTCTTCCTGGCTTGCTGCATAAAGATGAATGATCCAATTTGTGCTTTACTGTACCCATTTTTGTGGAATAGTTATTTTTGGCTGTTGTAGCTTGGCTTGGAGGCTTTCTTTATTGCAGATGACGCGCGCCCTATGTACCATGGTCGTCAGCACTGTTTCTCTCTGCTCTGGAAGGTGGCAGCTCGTTGCATGCAGGTACAGGTCAGTGTGAGTCTTCTTCTTATATACTGTTTGCTTTTCTTCATTAGCACATACAAGAAAGGCGGATATACATTTTCCTCTACTTTCATAGCGAATGCGATATTTTGATGGACGCTGTTAATGTGGCCCAGGAAGTCATTTGGGGAAAAATTGCTGTGTGTTTTGGTGAGTGGTTCGATTGCCACCTCCTCAGAGCGTTCAGTGTACGAATTTGCAATCCCAGGAGACAGTGGGATCACATGGTCACTGCATCTGTTTGTTCAACATGTCCATACTGTACATGGCGATACCATGGGCACCAGGCGGCAGGTACAATTTGTAGTGACTACCAGCAGCCCAACATCGGTCATTCCACTTGACACTAGCCAAGACTGCACGGCATAGCCGAAGCAAGGAAGTCTTTGGAGCTATATTAGCACAGATGAAGCAAACTTACAAACTTACTTGAATAAAAGACCTTTGGTGGTATCAGAAATTTATATGTAAATGAAAGTAGCTACTGAAATTTTATTTTTGGAGCACAATATTTTATGTAAGCGTAACGTAGGCCACCTGAGACCTGGAGAAAAGGAATATTGGGAGCATTGTAAAATGGTGTTACCCAATGATGTTAAGAACTAAGTGGACGGATAAAGCAAGAAATGAAGAAGCATGGTGGGATGGTTCCGGCAGACAATGTGTTTCAATATGCCCTCAAAAAATTGTCACTAGGAGTCACATCGGGCGAATATGGAGGCCAATCCATTCCTGAGACAGTAAATTTGCAAGTAATCCGACGCAATGACTCTCTTTCCTGGCATCATCTTGGATAAGGCCAACGCTAGCTGTGTGGCGACCAATTGTTCCAAAATTGCAACGCAACGTTCACTAGTGATCGTTTGTAGCATGTAAACAGCAAGGCGAATAACGCCTCTGGTGCGCATCAAACAGTAACTTTGGAAGAATACATTGGTTTCCCTTCACACAAATCGGGATTTTCGGCACCCCATTATAGCCAGTTTTGTTTATTCACAACTCCAGTGAGATGGAAGTGTGCGTCATGTGTGAGCCCTATGCAGCCGACATCAGGTCCTTCATTATCAATCATTGTGAGGAGCTGGTTCGCAAAGTCAGCCCCCTGTCACACAGATCGTCCAGGTACGGCCTGGTAGCTTTGGATTTTGAATGGAAACGTGTGTAGGCTATGTATGAGTAGTTTCTGCCTGTTGAAACGCTACAAACCAGTTTCTGCTGCAGTTCTTCGGACAGATTTCCTTGTATTTTGCTGATTAATTCCATAAATAGTGGCGACATTTTCTGGAGCAACTACAGTCTGCCAGGTGCCAATAGTCCTCGTTAGATCATGAGCCATGCTGTCTATCCGTTGCAGTTTGACGAAGAGCTTTCGCATGGTTTTTGCATCAGATCCTTTTGCAACATTAAATCTTGTTTGAAAACTGCGTCTCGTTATGATACGACTTTGTTTTAACCTGTGGAATTCCAGTACTAGAAAAACACGCTGTTCAATGAAATATGTAATTTAACCTTTTCCTTCGATACACTAATCTCCTTTCACGTTTGAACGGTGGAACTGATCGCTCTGAGCTGAGGCCCACTGGTTATAGGCACTATGTATTGCGATTACAGCGTCATCTGTTAGCAGTTGTTCGAACTATTTCGAAACTTCTGCATTACTTCTGTATAAACTTTTTACGGCTTTCACAATAAACTTATCGTTTGGTACTCTCGTCTGCTGACCTTAATTTTGAAATGAGGGACTCCTTTGCTGGACACCCTGTGTATAAACGGAGCAGAGACGAACAGGGAATTATTCTAGCGACAATACAACCCGGAATGAGGAAATCCACTGACGCAAGAGACTTTGACAAAGGGAAGATTATGAAAGACCAGCACGTGAGATGAGCATCCAGGCGATCGTCATAGGCCGCGCCACCTGCTCCTTCCGCCTCCATGATTTCTACCTCACCAATTATGGCCGTTCTATCCACCTCCCTCCTACCCTCCAATACCTTGGCCTCACACTCGACCGCCACCTCACCTGGACTCCCCAGCTCCTTACCATCCAAAACAAAGCTCACAATCGCCTCCTCCTCCTGAAACTCCTGTCCGGGCGGACGTGGGGTCTGCATCCTTCCACCGTCCTTCACACCTACAAATCCTTGATCCGCCCCATCCTCTGTTATACCAGCGTAGCTTGGATTTTCGCACCTCCTCGGTTCTATAAAGCCCTCCAAATCCTCGAACGCCATGTGCTCCGCCTCGCCTTCCGCATCCGCCTTCCGTCCCCCACGCGCATCCTCTACGACCTCGTCCCCTTCCCCCACCTTCTCCTTTTCCTTGAACACGACCGCACACTACATATTGTCCACCGCCTTGGTTCCCCTCACCCACTGGTGTCTCCCTTCCTCTCCAACCCCAACCAGTTGCCGCGCTTTTACCGTTGTGTCCCACCCTCTCTCCATCTCCACACCCTCCATCTCCTTTCCCAACGCAACTTCCACCATCTACCCCTCCCAGATGATGAGCTTCGCCCATACATCTACCCTCCCTACCAACTCTAACCCCATCTTCCTGCCCCCTCCCCAGGGCTCCCTCTCCTCCCCCTCCCTTCTCCTGCCCAGCTTCCCCCTCCTACTCCCCCTCCCTCTCTTGTGACCCCTTTCAGTGTCTCTGCACTCTGTCCTGCCCTCTCTCCCCTCTTCATCTTCCGCCCAACGTGTCAACTGCCTCTCCATGTACCCACTGACGCCCCTACTCTCCTCATCCCGCCGCTTCCCCTGCTGCCCCTTGCTCTCCCCTCCTTTTCCATCCTCTCTGACCTTTCCCTCGGCAGGTCCCACCTGGCAGTTTTATTCTTCGTCGTGTGTGCTACAAGTGGGTTTTAAGTGTGTTGTTCTAGAGTGTTTTTTAATACGTGGCCGACATTTAACCTGTACACGTCCATTCAGTGTCTTCTATGTGTTTTAAGAATCGCCGACTGTGTTTTTTAACTTTCTAGTGACTTTTTTAACTGTCCCCCATCAACGTCTCCATGTCAGTCTATTTTTACCTCAATTTTCTCCCATTACTCTATGTTCCCCTTTTTTATCACCTTATGTATGTAACATTTTATTCTTATTTTAGTTGTCATGTCACTCGGCTGAAGAGCAGCGGATTGTGCTGCTGACAGCCCTCCCCTGCCCATATGGGGCAGGGGAATGAAATCACAATAAAGAAAAAAAAAGAAAGAAAAAAATATGAGCATCCATCCCCTCCATCTAGCCCTCCTACCAACTTTGATGCTCCCCTTCCTCCCCCTGTGCTTTTCCCCCAGGGAACCCTCTCTCCCTCCTCTCTACCTCCCTCACTCCATCCCTCCCCTCCCTCCTGGACTTCCAGTACCCCCCTTCGCCCCTCCCCCTCCCTCCTCCTCTGCCAATGGCATCCACAACCTCCCCATCCCCCCTACCTGCACCTCTTCCCTTTGGCCGGTCCCCGGCTTTGTGCATGAACAGTGAACCTTCGTGCACTGGAGATCGTCGCCAGTGCTTTCGTGTGTCTTCGTATTAGTGCTGAAGTGTCTCCGTTTGTGCTCCACGATTCACGTGTGTACTTTCTGTCTCCTCCATTTGTGTACAGTGATGAATGTTTTTTTATTCAGACAGCGCGCCTATTAATGGCTACATGTATTTTAACATGTCTGTCTACCGTTTTTATCCACCGTGTTTGTTTTGTTTATCTGTGTCTCTTTATATACTTTTTGTGTTATCTGTGAAAAAGAGCGGCATAGATAGGCCACTGCCGGCCTACCTTTTTGTGTAAAGGTGTTGAAATGACAATAAAGGAAGAAAAAGATGAACATCCCCGCCGCCTTGATCCCCCTCATCCTCTGGTTGCTCCTCTCCAACCCCCACCCTCTGCCGCGCCTTCACTGTTGTGTACCCCATACCCTTCACATCTACACCCTTCAGCTCCTTTCTCAGGGTGGCTTCCGTCTACTCCCCCTCCCAGATGATGCACTCTCTCCCTCCATTTATCCCTCCTATCAACTCTGATCCTCACCTCCACCTCCCTTCCTCTGTCCGTTTCCCAGGCTCCTTCTTCCCCCCCTTCCATCCTGTTTTTTCCCCACCTACCCTCTCTCTGCCACGCTTCTCTTCTCTGAGTCCTTTTAGCTCTCCCCCCCCACTGCCTTTCCCACACCTTCTTGTGTTCGTCCAGCCCCTGCCTTTTTCTATGTCCCCTCCCTCCATCGGCTCCCCCTTTTTTTCCCTCTCCTCCCCCTTTTCCCCCTCATAGGTCTGGGCCCTCCTCCCCCTCCCCATATGCCACCATGTCACCTGTATAGTGCTGTTGTTAAGTGAGTGTTCAGTGCTGTGCGTCCCCTGTCAGTGTTGCGAATAGCACCCATACTGTCGCTAGTTGTGTTTTTTATCTTGTGCGAACAGGAACCAGACTGTCGCCGGCTTTTTTAATTGTGCCTGTCTACTTCTTGTGTGTCTTTATCCGCATCATCACTTTCCGCCATTTTATAGTTTTTTGCAATGTTACCACTTTATCGCCTGTTTTCCTTGTTTGTTTGTACTCTCATATGTTTTTTAACTTTTCTGTAGGCTATAGAGCAGCATATTACGCTGTTGCCAGTCCCCCACCGCCCCCCCCCCCCCCCCTTCAACCTCCGTCTGGGGGGAATTGAAATCCAATAAACAAAAAAAAGATGAGCGTCATGGCGTGGCTGGTGGCTGTTTGCGATTTTCTGGGTGTAGGAGTAGATGGTGTGGGTAGTGAGGTGCGTAGAGTGGGTGGGTTTTGGGGAGCAGCGTGTGGAGTACCGGGGCCACACACTTGGAGACGTTGGTGGGCGGGGCGCCCACGTAGGCGTCGCCGCGCAGGTCGAGGGCGCGCAGCGGGCCCTGCGACTGGCCGGCCACCTCGGGCCCGCCGTCGACTCGCAGCTGGCCGTCGCGGTGGTAGCGGCGCGCCGTCACGCGGTGCAGGCGCCCCGGCGCCACGCGCTGCTCAGACGCCAGCCACACCGGACCGTTGCCCAGGTTGTACCGGAACTCCACGTGGCTGCAACACCGCCATGCACCAAAGATCACACTACCTTACAGACAGTCGCAGTTTGGCCAATGTAATGACGCAAAATCTCTAACAGTGGCTGTTTTACCAGTTTATGTATGAACATCTTTCTAAATGCTTACGGAAAATATGTCTTCTGTTAAAATGATTCATCAGTGTGTGGGAAAATACAGTCAGGTTTTCATTGTCCGAAATCCAAGCAAATCTGCAATATACACTACTGGCAATTAAAATTGCTACACCACGAAGATGACGTGCTATACACCCGAAATTTAACCGACAGGAAGAATATGCTGTGATATGCAAATGATTAGCTTTTCAGAGCATTCACACAAGATTGGCGCCGGTGGCGACACCTACAACGTGCTGACATGAGGAAAGTTTCCACCAGATTTTTCATACACAAACAGCAGTTGACCGCCGTTGCCTGGTGGAACGTTGTTGTGATCCCTCGTGCAAGGCAGAGAAATGCGTACAATCACGTTTCCGACTTTGATGATGGTCGGATTGTAGCCTATCGCGATTGCAGTTTATCGTATCGCGACATTGCTGCTCGCGTTGGTCGAGATCCAATGCCTGTTAGCAGAATATGGAATCGGTGGGTTCAGGAGGGTAATACGGAACGCCGTGCTGGATCCCAACGGCCTCGTATCACTATCAGTCGAGATGACAGGCATCTCATCCACATGGCTGCAACGGATCGTGCAGCCACGTCTCGATCGCTGAGTCAACAGATGGGGACCTTTGCAAGACAACAACCATCTGCACGACGTTCGACGTCGTTTGCAGCAGCATGGACTATCAGCTCGGAGACCATGGCTGCAGTTACCCTTGATGCCGCATCACAGGCAGGAGCGCCTCCGATGGTGTTACTCAACAACGAACCTGGGTGCACGAATGATAAAACGTAATTTTTTCGGATGAATCCAGGTTCTGTTTACAGCATCATGATGGTCGCATCCGTGTTTGGCGACATTGCGATGAACGCACATTGGAGGCGTGTATTCGTCATCGCCATACTGGCGTATCACCCTGCGTGATGGTATGGGGCGCCATTGGTTACACGTCTCGGTCACCTCTTGTCCGCACTGACGGCACTTTGAACAGTGGACGTTACATTTCAGATGTGTTACGACCCGTGGCTTTACCCTTCATTCGATCCCTGCGAAACTCTGCATTTCAACAGGATAATGCACGACCGCATGTTGCAGGTCCTGTACGAGCCTTTCTGGATACAGAAAATGTTCGACTGCTGCCCTGGCTAGCACATTCTCCAGATCTCTCACCAATTGAAAACGTCTGGTCACAGGTGGCCGAGCAACTGGCTCGTCACAATACGCCAGTCACTACTCTTGATGAATTGTGGTATCGTGTTGAAGCTGCATGGGCAACTGTACCTGTACACGCCATCCAAGCTCTGTTTGACTCAATACCCAGGCGTATCAAGGCCGTTATTACGACCAGCGGTGGTTCTTCTGGGTACAGATTTCTCAGGATCTATGCACCCAAATTGCGTGAAAATGTAATCACATGTCAGCTCTAGTATAATATATTTGTCCAATGAATACCCGTTTATCATCTGCATTTCTTCTTGGTGTAGCAGCTTTAATGGCCAGTAGAGTACATCCGCTAATGGACTTTACTGGAGGAGGAGATTCGACGTTGAGAGTATTCCACTACAAAAACTGCATCACTCTCATACTTCGATGAATCTCTCATAATGAGAAGTATTTTAGCTAGAACTGCAGTTCGAGTAACATTAAAGGGTGTAATAGCCGGAAACCGGTATTTGTGTAAGCACTGAAAAATAAAAAGAATTACAACTGAAACGATATTTTCAGTTTCTAGTTTGTGAATTGTATTAAGAATGTTAGATGGCCTCAATCAGCATTACGTGTTGAAGTCAGCGAAAATCAGGTTGCTGGTAATGTACTTGAAGGGATGCCACTGGAAGGCTTTTCACCGGTGCTGCTTGTTAATAAATTCGATAGTCTCCTTAATTTGGTCCAAGTAGCGCTGGATGTAGAGAGCATTAGTTTCGTTGATCAGAAACAGGGGGTCGGCGAACAAGAGAGTAACTTGCCCGGAATATCGTCCCCTCAGTATTACGAGAGTGGTCATCGTGGATGAGATCGTGGAAATTGTTTTATGTGTAATAACTCAGCTGATTTTCATTTAGGGGAAGAAGATGAGATCATGGAATAAACATGCCATTTAGTTCCCATCCTCATTAACTGACTTCATTATGCCGATACTTTCAGTTCTTTATTACTCACCCGTCAACTACGGCCAGCGACACGAAGTCCCCAGTACCGTCTTCTTTCTGCTGGCTGTACAAGATGATACCTTCACTGGCGTACGTGATGAATTCTACTTCGATACTGAGCTTATGGTATGCTTTCAGTCCCCTCAGCTGTACGTAAGAGCTTCCGTCAAAGGCAGGAACGTGATACGCTGTAACACAATAGAATTTTTTTATAATCACCCATAATACAAATCTCCGGTAAGAAAATTATAGTAAATTACTCACTTTATGAGAAAATGTGTCAACTGGTGCAAAAATGCTTCATTCTTAGCGGAACGAATGTTGTTAGTTACCAGTCACGTTGAAATTTTTGGACGATCTTGGGTCTCTAATCGATAATGCAAACAGTCATGCTTCATGAAATTGTGTGTAGGTAAGTTGCAAAATTTGCTTACGCAACATATAGAGTGTTGCAGTTTGAGACGGATGCAAAAATCGGCTGTGGCGGAGCACGTGCTTTGTGAGACCGACCACGTAACAAACTTTGCCGATTCGCAGGTTCCAGCTGTGGAGAACAGATAAGATACCTGCTTGTTCAGGGAAGCCACTGAAATTCGTAAACGTGACAATAGTTTTACAATAAAGAAGAAAGTCTCTAGATAAATGGATCTGGATTTCTGTGCTGCAGTTAACTACCATTGCAGGTAACAATGGCAGAAACAGAGTGGTAATGACAGGGAAAATTCCTCAGACATTGGCGCGACGGGTGCATATAATTTTCAGCAGCGGAATCAACCTCCAGTCCGTCACCAAGAATGCAGGACAATCCTTTGACAGTCCCATCTATTCGTGGTCTAGCTTCAAACAGGCGTTGATATGTGATGGGCAAACATCTATTAGGCGCACTACGAATGTAGTGGTGTCGACATAATGGGAATATGGGTCTTACGGGTAGCGTCCAAGGGAAAAGTCCCTGCAGACGCACTGTCCTCTGTGCCCTCGGTGGCTGAGCTGGATAGAGAGTCTGCCATGTAAGCCGGAGATCCAGAGTTCGAGTCCCGGTCGCCACACACGTTTCCAACATGTCCCCAATGATGTATATCAAAGCCTGTTTGCAGCTAGGGTGTCGATTTAATTATCATTTCATTCTAGAGAAGCTTCACGGTCATCAGTGGTACCTGCCACTGTGGTTGGTTCTAACGGTGAAGTACGGAGGACATGGTATTACGGTAGGAGCAGTATTTCTCGTGGTTAGGGTGTGGTTCTCCTTATCAACAGATACTACCCTCATATATAGTAGAAATTTTTAAGATGCTGCCTTCACATATTGTACACACGGTCTCATCAAAAGTACGCAGACAACTCTACGTAGCACGTAATTGACGAATAGATGTCACGAGAGGCGGATCCGCCCGTCACGAAAGGAGACGGAGAATTTTGTGTTGTGAATAGAGAAACAATAACAGCAGAATGGGTTGGTCCGGAGAACTCTGTCTGTTTTGACTACATTCAACTGAGTAAGATATCCATCAGGACTTTCGATGCTTCTATAGTTACTCAAGCCGACTGTTGCTAATGTTATTGTGAAGTGGAAACCTCGAAGAACAACTACACCTGAACCAAGACAGGCAAGCCTCATTTGCGAACGCACTTGGGCCGTCGAGCATCGTGGAGGATGTTTGTAATAAAACGCTTGAAATCGGCGGAAGAAATCAATCATGATTTACCAACTGCCAACAGTTCAGCTGGTGTAATGACTATGCGTAGGGAGTTAAAAAGAATGGGGATAAATTAGTCGAACAGCTCATCATAAGTTACATATTTCTGTAGTCAGTGCTAAATGGCGCCTAAGGTCGTGTAAAGGGCCACGCCACTGGACAGTGGATCACTGTAAATCATTTGGAGCGATGGATCACGCTATATGCAGTGGAAAGATTTGGATTTGGTGGATGTGTGAAGAACGTTATTTGCCATTGTGGTTGGTGCTAACGGTGAAGTACGGAGGACATGATATTACGGTAGGAGCAATATTTCTCGTGGTTAGGGTGTGGTTTTCCTTATCGCATTTAAGCAAACGCTAAATGCGGAAGGGTATGAACAGATTTTGCAGCATTGTTTACAGTAGAGGAACAGTTCGGACACGATAATTGTTGCATCAGTGCGACAGGGCACATTATCAGAAAGCAGAATCTGTGAGGCAATGGTTTGTGCACAATGACATTCCAGAAGTGCACTGGCGTACCAATGGGTCAGCTTTGGGACGAGTTAGGACGACGACTTCGCTTCAGTTCCAGTGGCTATTGAGGAAGTATGGGCTGCCATTCCTCCACAGACATTCAGACATCTTATGGGAAGTGTCACCAACAGAGTTCAAGGCGTCATAAAGGCGAAGGGTGGACACACCCCATATGTATGTCCCCTAATAGGTGTCGGGATACGTTTGGTCAGGCAGTCTAGAAGTAAAGAACCTGTCCGGATAGCCACTTGTGTTAGGGCGCCGCTTCTGGGGCTGGGGGAGGCGTACCGGCACCTGTTTGAATGAGCCCGGTGGATCAACGACGAGGACCACTGCGGCAACTAGCCTAGATATGTTTTATAAGTGGTTTCCCACACCCGACTAGGTGAATACCAGGTTGAAATCCACATACGGCCACAGTTACATGATTTGCTAAGATTTCGAACACGTCCTCACACTTTTCACAAGAGTTCATGAGATGACACTACACACAGACCGAGAACGAACGCAGATTCCGTACAGGGCAATGGGAGGTGAGAGTGGGGGGTGGGGGGGGTGGGGGAGGAGGACGGGGGAAATGGTGGTATCAGGAGGGACATCCGGCCACCACCAGCGCCAAAGCCGTCATCAACCACCACCAGTGATAACTGACATTAACTGAACTGTATGAAACTCAATGCAGGAAAGACGAAGCCCGTAACGTTTACACAACGACGCCCCGACCTCCGTGATCGCCTGGTTCGGCAAAATCGACCACTTTCATGGACGGACAAATTTAAATATCTTGTTCTTATCCTGAATAAGAAAATACTTTTCACACAGATATAGGAGAGAAACGAATAAAGCTCCTACACTTTCTCCACTAGGTCTACCCTTTACTACGGACCGGGACCAAGTTCCGCCTTTATTCTGCAACAATCCTCTCGGCGCTTCTTCACGTCTGCTCCACATGGATCACTGTTTGCCCCTCATTCTTAAGCCTCCTCCAGGCAGTCCAGAATCGATGTTTTCGGGCCATACTCCATGCACCTCATTGGGTCCAAATCCAAGAACTCGATTTGCTGCTCCACAGGGAACAGATTCGAGTACCCACTACGAAACTCCTCAACAAGATTGAAGCACGACGTCCAGGCATCTTGAGTATGTCGACTCTGTGACACCTGCACGGTGGCACAGGGTCAAGGAACCCCAAGCCATCGTGGAAGATGTTCGATAGTGACGTCGTCTTGAAACAGATTGGGAAAAAAGATAATAAAAAAATAGAAAGTTAAAATAAAAAATTTAGGGACCAGCACCTCTGCATGGTCTACAGACCCGGAGCCCAAGACCTTGCTTAAGAGTAATAAAGATGAACATGCCAGTCACAGAGGTGACAGTACTTTGGAATCCTTCCCCCCCCCCCCCCCCCCCCCCACCCCCCACACGCACACACAAACCATCAGTAACGGTTTAAAATGCAGAGTAAAGGGATAAGGCCGGGAAAGAGAAGATGTGGTAACAGTTAGGTATACATCTAAAATTACAACTACGTATTCGTAAATAGGGGCCCTACAGTTCATGAGTGCTACAGGCCTTGAGGAGGTTCTTCGTGGGCGCGTGTGTACCTGTGCATGTGAGTGTGTGTGTGTGTGTGTGTGTGTGTGTGTGTGTGTATGTGTGTGTGTGTGCCCGTGAATGAGGGTAGTGGGTTAATGGGCTGCTCACCCAGACAGTGCTGGCGGTCGTGCGAGGGAGTGCGGCCGGGGCGGCAGCGGCAAGCGGCGGCGTCACAGCGGCTGCCCGGCACCCCGCAGTCGGCGTCGCTGGAGCAGAGGTCCCCCAGCAGCGGCGACAGCGCCTGCACCGTGGCTGGTGTCGGCCGGTACATGCCCGCGTAGTACATGTCTGCCGGCACAAGCACGGTACAGTGGGCTGAGTGCACAAGGGTGGTGTAAGCTGGGTTGCCTACCTTCAAGGGGGTAGAGGACGTCAAACCGATCGACTAGCAGCAGGAGAAGCAGCGCAGAACATTTTAACTTCCACTGTCAATGCTTTTCCAAACAAATTCGTAAAACTTTTTCAGCATGACCAGGAAGGATTCACAATTCACGCTGATAAGAGTCGAAGTTCCAAAACATAACAGACTAATTTTTTTTGATGTAAAATCTCTTAACTTTTTCACTAACTTTTTGATGCACCTGTTGAGGTAGGTATACTTTTCTTAGTAGCAGAGATTCTTCTACGAAGTTTGAAGAGCATACAAAGCATACTTGTAGATGTCTAGAACTATAGAATTCATTTAACCGATGATGAAATGAATGAGCACATGCATTTTAAACTTCACGTTTAGAAAAAAGCTCGAAATTTGTATTTAATTACCTCAGTTTCTACCGGTTTTCTAATACACTTGGAAAATTCTAGAGTTCTGCATTAGGGATGTTGTGTTTTATAAGTACACCACTTTTGAAAGTAATAGAACTCTTTATTTTGGGTTTCATATGTACCTACATATACAAATTTGCATTTTGCGGAAAATTCCCGTTAAAGTTTCTTCTTGTATTTGGCATTCTCTTAGAACTGTCCAGTACCATGAGCAGGTTCTTTTTCACTTTATATATCAGTTTTATTCCTTTTCACATTCCTATAATGCACTCTTCTTGATCCTGTCACCTCTAAAAATGATTTCTCTGCTTTCATTACACGCTATCTATTCCATACAAAGCTTTCATGTACTTTACTCCAGGCTAAGTTCCTACTTTCTCTAAAATATATTTTCTGCTTTTGACGCCGTCATGAAAACATGAAACTGCACCATGAACACAAATAGCAAGAGCATATCTTCCCGCATGTGGTTTTTGGCAATCTTTCCCATACACATTGTTTAAAACTCACAGTTGGGGTTTGGTACCATCATGCAGAAAAAAAAATGGCTCCAAGCACTATGGGACTTAACACCTGAAGTCCCCTAGACTTAGAGCTACTTAAACCTAACTAACCTAAGAACATCACACACATCCACGCCCGAGGCAGGATTCGAAGCTGCCACCATAACAGGAGCGCGGTTCCGGACTGAAGCGCCTAGAAGTGCTCGGCCACAGCGGCCGTACCCGTGCAAACATTTCTTCAATAAGTTTCAGTAAGTTTCAATAAATTCAATAATTTGAATAGTCATTTGGTTCAGGTATGAGAATACGTGGGGAAAATACACACCTTTGAATTCCACAGAGCGAAATACAGTGACGTATGACAGAAGAATGTTCTGTGAAGAGGTGTGGCACTGCACTTTGCTATACTTAAAACCACATAACATGTATTATATTTCCGTAAACATATATGTTTTATGTATAGAAACTCTTCAGAAAGATGTGCGCTACAAAATGAGCATCTTTCTGAAAAACTGATTTTTTTTAAAAAAAAAATTGACGTTCTATCCCCATAAGGCGAATAAAATATCATGTAGGCCAGTTGTACTTTGTGCGCCGGCCGGAGTTGCCATGCGGTTCTAGGCGCTACGGTCTGGAACCGCGCAACCGCTACGGCCGCAGGTTCGAATACTGGCTCGGGCATGGATGTTTGTGATGCCCTTAGGTTAGTTAGGTTTAAGTAGTTCTAAGTTCAAGGGGACTGATAACCTCAGAAGTTAAGTCCCATAGTGCTCAGAGCCATTTGAAGCCATTTTGTACTTTGTGCACACTATTCTTCTGTATCTGTACTCTAGCATCCACTGCTGTGGCAAGCGTGAAGAGATACTAATCTCCCAAAAATTATTTCATAAATGCAGTGTCAAATAACTTGACTTGTAATTCATGTAGGAAAAAATGAGCCGGGCAGGGGAGGGTTCTGTACAAACGTAATTATGTACGAGGCGCGTTCAATAATTAATGCAGCACAATTTTTCCTCGGCCAATTTTTGTTGAAAAAATACAGAATTTATTGCGGGACATTGTGGAATATTTCTGCTTCAGCCCCTACAGTTTCATGAACTTCCGATAGGTGGCGGCGCTATACGCAACCTTAAAAATGGCGTCTGCAACGGAGGTGCGATTCAAACAGAGAGCTGTCGTGGCGTCTCTCATTATCGCAACAAGGCCGCGCAAACCTGTTCAATCTTCCGCGTGCAGAACACGTCTGTGACTCCTGCAGTGCTGGGCCTTGCGGACTCTCTCTTATGAAGTGATCGACGGACCACTGTCAAACACCTTGCTGCACAGCTGGACGCTTGTTGGTAATGGTGACACACTCGTCCACCAGTGGGGCACCCAAAGGTGTGCGCCTACTGGGTTCCTCACCGCTGTTAGGAGCCCATAACCGAACCGGAAGCAAAATGCTGGTCCAAGGAGTGGCGCCACACCAACTCTTCTACGAAGAAAAATTTCAAAGCTCCATCCTCAGCTGATAAAGTCACAGCGACGGACGTCTGGGACTCTGAATGGGTTATTCTATTTCTCGTCATCCCTCATGATGCAACGACCAATCCTGAAAAGCTTAGTGCTACTCTCAGGAAGAAACGACTTCATCGTATTCGTCGCCACAGAGATGCAAAAAAGCTCTACCTTCTCCACGCCAACGAAACGCCTCACACAAATCTCTGGACCCAAGAGAAGCTCACAAACCATCAGTGGACTGTTTATTTTTTATTTTTATTTTACGCTTCTAGTTCCGTAGGACAAAATTGAGGAGCAAATCTCCAAGGCCTTGGAACATGTCAGTACATAACATTACAACGTTAAAGTAATAACATATAAACTAAATTGTTTATGAACCCAAGACCACTTGTATGAATATCAAGAGCTCAGATGGAAACCCAGTTCTAAGGAAAGAAGAGAAAGCAGTAACGTGGAAGGAGTATAGGGTCTGTACAAGGGTGAAGTACTTGAGGACAATATCATGGAAATGGAAGAGGATGTAGATGAAGATGATGGGAGATATGATAGTGCGTGAAGAGTTTGACAGAGCACTGAAAGACCTAAGCCGAAACAAGGCCCCAGGAGTAGACAACATTCCATTAGAACTACTGATAGCCTTGGGAGAGCCAGCCCTGACAAAACTCTACCATCTGGTGAGCAAGATGTATGAGACAGGCGAAATACCCTCAGACTTCAAGAAGAATATAATAATTCCAATCCCAAAGAGAGCAGGTGTTGACAGATGTGAAAAGTACTGAACTATCAGTTTAATAAGCCACGGCTGCAAAATACTAACACGAATTCCTTACAGGCGAATGGAAATACTGGTAGAAGCCGACCTCTGGGAAGATCAGTTTGGATTCCGTAGAAATGTTGGAACACATGAGGCAAAACTGACCCTACGACTTATCTTAGAAGATAGATTAAGGAAGGGCAAACCTACGTTTCTAGCATTTGTAGACTTAGAGAAAGCTTTTGACAATGTTGACTGGAATACTTTTTTCAAATTCTGAAGGTGGCAGGGGTAAAATACAGGGAGCGAAAAGCTATTTACAATTTGTACAGAAACCAGATGGCAGTTATAAGGGTCGAGGGACATGAAGGGAAGCAGTGGTTAGGAAGGGAGTGAGACAGGGTTGTAGCCTATCCCCCATGTTATTCAATCTGTATATTGAGCAAGCAGTAAAGGAAACAAAAGAAAACTTAGGTGCAGGAATTAAAATCCATGGAGAAGAAATAAAAACTTTGAGGTTCGCCCATGACACTGTAATTCTGTTAGACACAGCAAAGGACCTAGAAGAGCAGCTGAACGGAATGGATAGCGTCTTGAAAGGAGGATATAAGATGAACACCAACAAAAGCAAAACGAGGATAATGGAATGTAGTCGAATTAAATCGGGTGATGCTGAGGGTATTAGATTAGGAAATGAGACGCTTAAAGTAGTAAATGAGTTTTGCTATTTGGGGAGCAAAATAACTGATGATGGTGGAAGTAGAGAGGATATAAAATATAGACTGGCAATGGCAAGGAAAACGTTTCTGAAGAAGGGAAATTTGTTAACATCGAGTATAGATATAAGTGTCAGGAAGTCATTTCTGAAAGTATTTGTATGGAGTGTAGCCATGTATGGAAGTGAAACGTGGACAATAAATAGTTTGGGCAAGAAGAGAATAGAAGCTTCGGAAATGTGGTGCTACAGAAGAATGCTGAAGATTAGATGGCTAGATCACATAACTAATGAGGTGGTATTGAATAGAATTAGGGAGAAGAGAAATTTGTGGCACACCTTGACGATAAGGAGCGATCGGTTGGTAGGACATGTTCTGAGCCATCAAGGGATCACCAATTTATTATTGGAGGGCAGCGTGGAGGGTAAAAATCGTAGAGGGAGACCAAGAGATGAATACACTAAGCAGATTCAGAAGGATGTAGGTTGCAGTAGGTACTGGGAGATGAAGAAACTTACACAGGATAGAGTAGCTTGGAGAGCTGCATCAAACCAGTCTCTGGACTGAAGACCACAACAACGACAATGAACCCAAGAAAAACAAACTATAAGTTTAAGTAAACGCAATCAACAATATAACATGGGGATCAGCTTAATTTTTCAAGGATCTGCTCAACAGAATAAAAGGAGTTATCCATGAGGAAACTCTTCAGTTTCGATTTGAAAGCACTAAGATTTTTGAATTCTTGTGGCAACTTACTGAAAATGAATGCAGCAGTATACTGCACATTATTTTGCACAAGAGATCCAAATGCAGATTGGATGTCTGCCTAGAATTAACTGAGTGAAGCTGCTAATTCTTGGGAATAAACTGATATTGTTAACAAGAAACGACAATTAAGAACATATACATGGAGGAGAAAAATTCTGTCACGAAATTTTAACCCTGAGTAGCTGATGCCAGTAGGAACCAAAATTACCAGTGTTGTGTAGGTTGACTACGCACAGTTTTTAAACTACGTGAACTTAGTGCCACGGGCTCCGATTGGCCGCGGGATTGCACTGTTGGCGGATGCTCTGGACAACGCATGACCGCGAATGCTTTGCCTGCCGGAGATCGCTATGTGTCCAGGGCGGCCCGCACGGTCGGTGGTAGCGCGCCAGCCTTCCAGTCTGGGGCCCTGGGGTTGAGTCCACCAGGGTCCCGACACAAGCATTGTAGCTCATTGATAAGACGTGCCCGGAACAAACACGTCAACAGCTGTTAGTTGGCGTACAGAAAGTCTTTTACAAATTGTGTCGGCCCTGAAAAGGGCCTTTTTTGTAGCAGGTGCTCGAATTGCCGACCCTCTGGCGCGACACAAGCTTGGTAACGTCGAACGGTGTTTTGCCGAACTCTTTCAAAGATTCCTGGCATTGTCCTGATGTGACTGGCGGCATGTTGAATGCGATCCATTAATTCCTCTTCGTTTTTAGGTGGTTCGCGTCCAGGTGGATGAACTATAACCTTTGTAGAAGCCCCACAAGAAAAAGTTTGTCCGCGTGTGGTCTGGTGATTGCGGGGGCCGTGTCCTACAAGCACCTCTGCCAATTACCCGGCCTTTGAAGAGTTCATTTAAATATCCGCCCACAGCACGACTGTTATGTATGGGCTCCTTATCATGCTGCAGCCACATGTGTAGTCGTATGTCCAGGGGAACATCTTCCAGCAGGCTGGGTAGTGTTTCTAGCAAAAAATGAGGGTAATTTGTCCCGGTAAGTCGAGGAGGTAGACGGACCGGCCCAATCATCGCCATCCACAACGCCTGCCCACATGTTGAGCGAAAACCGTTCCTGGTGTCCGTGGACGTATGTGACATGAGGATTTCCCCTTGCGCGGTAATAAACGTTTCGAGTGCTGAAAGACCATCCCGATGGAAGGTACACTCGTCGATAAACAATACAATGGCGGGGAAGTCGGGATCTCTTACAACACGTCGCAGAAACACCGGCAAAACCCTAACCTGTCTTCATAGTCAGCCACAGGATTTAGGTCTTGGACGGGGTGGAAACTGAATGGATGCTGGCCGTCATCCTTCAAAACCTCCCAGGCTAACCGATGAGTGACTTCAATGTCGTGTCCAACCGCTCGACTACTTGTCGTAGGTGTATTCTCGAAGCGCTCGAGAACAGTCTCTTCAAACGCAGCATCCCGTCGTGTTCGAGGTCTTCCAGCATCACTATGATATCCTGCTAACGAGCCTGTTTCGCCAACTCGCCGGTGAACCGCTGTAAACGTTTGCGGGTGTGGGTGGCGTCTTGTTGGGCACTGTCTCTCATACAACCATCGTGCTTCACGCGCATTAACGTCGGCTAGTCCATAAACAAAAACCATATCTCGTCGTTCTTCAAACGAATACTTTGCCGCCATGCTTACTGTATGACTAAATCGCAGGTGTGCGTGCTCCGGAGCGAAGCTTCTGTGTGAACGCCTCTGACGTGAAGTGGAGACAAACAGCAAGATGCATTGGACACGTGTGCGTATCACGTTGGGGCAGTGGCGGGGTGAGGGACGTTTGTATGTGTGAAACCACAACAATAGCGCTGCCCGTAAACTGACGAATGGCAACAGGGCAATCCGACGGCCAATCGGAGCGCGTGGCGCCAAGTTTCCGTAGTTTAAAAATGGTGCACTGTCGACCTACACAACATTAGTAATTTTGGTTCTTATTGGCATCAGCTATCAGGGTTTACAATTTCTTGGTACAATTTTTCTCCTCCCTGTACACTGAGAGGACAATGTCAGAATACCCAGACTAGCGAACAGGGGTAGACAAGAGGTTCGCGAACTTAACTCACTTACTGCCCGAACTGCCCGTTTCTGAGTCAAAAACATCCTTTCAGAATGGGAACAGTTACCTCAAAATATAATACCATACGACATAAGCGAATGAAAATAAGCAAAGTAGACTAATTTTCGTGTCAAAGGATCACTTACTTCAGATAGCGTTCGAATAGGAAAAATTGCTGCATTAAGTCTCTGAACGAGATCCTGAACGCGGACTTTCCACGACAGTTTACTATCTATCTGAACACCTAGAAATTTGAACTCTTCAGTTTCAGTAATCATATGACCATTTTGTGAAATTAAAACGTCGGATTTTGTTGAAATGTGTGTTATAAACTGTAAAAACAGAGTCTTACTGTGGGGCATAGAAAAATTTCCGCTACCAGTCACAATAAAAGGTTATTTATTCGTCACACGACCGGTTTAGGGCTTGTGTCCAACTCAGGTGTATATACATTCATGTACATGTTTAATTTGCTGGAGATAACTGTATAAATACAAAAAAGTTATTTGCTGGTGACTAAACAGATACAAGTGGAACAGTTGTAAGTGGGAACGTAACATATATTGAAATGTATCTGCACTAACATAAAGATGAAGCATCATTATTATAATTACGCTGTGGTGATAGTTTTTCCACTTAGTTGCACTCTGTTATCATTTCCACAGCCATATTTCAGTTTTATAAAGTTTAGCTGCATATTTCACTATTATAATGTGCGCTCGTGAAATAAACTGTGTTTACATGCAAACATGTAGGCTATGGACAAATAACTTAGACGTAGGAAGTGTAAAGATATTGCTAATACAGCAAAATTTTTCTACACCCTATGAAGGAACAATCACGGAGTTCAACAGCATCCACTATGGATAAAATTCACTGAGTCTCGCTGTGATTTAGCGTTAGTTTATTTTCTACAAGCCATGATCTTATGTCATGAACTGCGCTATTTGAAACAGAGCCAATGTTGCACATATCTTTTACTACCAAGCTAGTGTCGTCACAGCAAACAGAAAAATTTTAGAATTACCTGTAATACTAGAGGGCATACCATTTATTATAAATAAGGAACAGGAGCAGCCGCAGCACTGATTCCTGGGGCACCCCCCCCCCCCCCCTGCTCCCCTTATTTGACTGTGCCACACTCATACCCCACATCACAGCGATTGTCAACACTGTGAATAATAAAGACCTTTTATTATCTGTTGTTAAAGTAAGAGGTGAGCCAATTGTGAGCTAATCCCAGTATTCCATAATGGTCCAACTTTTGGAGCAATATTTTATGATCAACACAATCAAATGCATTAGTTTAATAAAAAAGATGGCTAGCTTTCGAAATCTTTTTTTTAATCCATACGGTGCCTCACAGAGAAAAGCGAATATAGCATTTTCAGTTGTTAAACCACTTCTAAAGCCGAACTGTACATTTGACAGCGAATTATGTGAAATACACACATCAAAATAGTTTAGCATCACCTAGATTCTGATAGTTTCGGAACCTGTACAGAAAACTGGATTAGAGATCAACATAAACATCATTTCTGCCCATTTTATTTCTCATGAAAACCACACATTGCATGTTTTACCACCATACAACGATACCTTCAGAGGTGGTGGTCCAGATTTCTGTACACACCGGTACCTCTAATACCCAGTAGCACGTCCTTTTGCATTGATGAATGCCTGTATTCGTCGTGGCATACTATCCACAAGTTCATCACGGCGCTGCTGGTCCAGATTGTCCCACTCCTCAATGGCAGTTCGGCGTAGATCCCTCAGAGTGGTTGATAGGTCATGACGTCCACAAACAGCCCTTTTCAATCCATCCCAGGTAAGTTCGATACGGTTCATGTCGAGAACATGCTGACCACTCTAGTCGAGCGATGTCGTTATCCTGAAGGAAGTCATTCAGAAGATGTGCACGATGGGGGTGCGAATTGTCGTCCATGAAGACTAATGCCTCGTCAATATGTTGCCGATATGGTTGCACTATCGGTTGGAGGATAGCATTCACGTATCTTACAGCCGTTACGGCGCCTTCCTTGACCACCAGCGGCGTACGTCGGCCCCACATAATGCCACCCCTTAACACAATGGGATCTCCACTTTGCTGCACTCGCTGGACAGTGTGTCTAAGGCGCTCAGCCTGACCGGGTCGCCTCCAAACACGTCTCCGACGATTGTCTGGTTGGAGGCAAATGCGACACTCATCGGTGAAGAGAACGTGATGCCATTCCTGAGCGGTCCAATCGGAATGTTGTTGGGCCCATCTGTACCGCTTTGCATGGTGTCGTGGTTGCAAAGATGGACCTCGCCATGGACGTCGGGAGTGAAGTTGCGTATCCTACAGCCTATTGCGAACTGTTTGAGTCGTAATACGACGTCCTGTGGCTGCACGAAAAACATTATTCAACACGGTGGCGTTGCTGTCAGGGTTCCTCCGAGCCATAATCCGTAGGTAACGGGCATCCACTGCAGTAGTAGCTCTTGGGCGGCCTGAGCGAGGCGCGTCATCGACAGTTCCTGTGCCTATGTGTCTCCTCCATTTTCGAACAACATCGCTTTGGTTCACTCCAACACGCCTGGAGACTTTCCTTGTTGAGAGCCCTTCCTGGCACAAAGTAACAATGCGGTCGCTATCGAACCACGGTATTGACAGTCTAGGCATGGTTGAACGACAGACAACACAAGCCGTGTACCTCCTTCCTGGTGGAATGACTAGAACTGATCGACTGTGGGACCCCCTTCGTCTAACAGGCGCTGCTCATGCATGGTTGTTTACATCTTTGAGCGGGTTTAGTGACATCTCTGAACAGTCAAAGGGACCGTGTCTGTGATACAACATCCACAGTCAACGTCTATCTTCAGGAGCTCTGGGAACCGGGGTGATGCAAACCATTTTTTGATGTGTGTAAAATGATCAATTATCCTTACATAAACCGTCTTTTCAATAACTTTAGCAAACACTGATGGCATAGAGATAGGACGAAAATTGTCTACATTATCCCTTTCTCTCTTTTTATAAAGCGGTTTTACTGCTGAGTACTTTTATCGTTCAGGAAACTGGCCATTCTTAAAGAAAAAATTAAATATGACTAAGTACAGGGCTTATATGTGGAGCACAGTATTTTAGTATTCTGCTAGAAACTCCATCATATCCTTGAGAGTCCTTAGTCTTCAGTGATTTAATTATTGATTCAATCTCCCCCTTATCAGTATCACAGAGGAGTATTTCAGGCATCAGTCTCGGAAAGGCATTTTCCAAGAGAGGTATATGATTCCTTGTGGAAACGAAGTTTTTATTTATTCACCAGCAGTGCTCAGAAAATGGTTGTTAAATACTGTACATACATCTGATTTATCAGTAACAGAAATATTTTTACTACGAACTGAATTTATATCGTCGACCTTGTGCTGCTGACCAGACACTTCCTTCACAGCTGACGAAATGGTTTTGATTTTATCCTGTGGATTAGCTATTTTATTTGCGTATCACATACCCTTTGCTTTCCTGATAACGTTTTAAAGCACCTTACAATAGTGTTTGTTATGGGTTACTATAGCCTGATTGTGACTACTTCCAACATACTGATATAATTTCCACTTTGTTCTACATGATATTCTTATCGCACTAGTGAGCCATCTAGGCTGCCTTTAAATGCTAGTACCCCATTTAGGAAGTGCTAATGGAAAGGAACTCTTAAAGAGCATGAGAAATGTGTTAAGGAAAGCATTATATGTGTCAACTATGCTATTGGCACTAAGAACGTCCTGGCACTCTTGTTCCTTAATGAGGTTTAAAAAATTCTCTATTGTCTTCGGATTAATTTTTTTACATAGTTTATAAGTATATATAACTTTTGTTTGATTAAAAAAACCTTTTAGTGTTAAAACTGGTGCATCATGGTCTGAAAGGCCATTCACCTTTTTTTCAGAAAGCCCATCTAGTAATAAAGAACGAATAAAAATATTGCCTATGGTGGTGCTACTGTTCTCCTGCACTCTGGCTGGAAAAAACGCAATCTGCATCAGATCAAAAGAATTTAGGAGATCTTCCGATACCCTTTTTCTTGCACAATCACACATAAAATTAGTATTGAAGTCACCGCATATAACTAATTTTGGTGCTTCCTATAAAGTGAACCAAGAAGCCTCTATAGCTTAGAAGAAATGCTCTGAAGTCAGAGTTAGGGGACCTATAAACAATAACAACTTGAAGTTTAGTTTCAGTAAATTCAACTACCCCTGCACAACATTCAGGTATCTGTTCAGTGCAGTGCCGTGATACGTCTATGGACTCAAATGGGATACTGTTTCTTACATACATGGCCACTCCTCCACGCTGCAAGGAACTCCTTGAAAAACATCCAGTTAATCTGTATCCTGATAAAGGAAGCCTCCGAATTGTCAAATTATTTAAATGGTGCTCCAATATACCAACAATGTAAGAGTCAACATCTATAAGCAATTCACTAACTTTATCTCTAAATTCCTCTTATATTTTGATGAAATATGTTAATTCCTTCTCTACCTGGATACCTGACCTCTTCTGAAGGTAACTGCTTTGTCAGAAGGACTTTCTTTAAGCTGGTATATCTATCAGCTGACTTCTATCCAAAAAATCACCAACTACTACAGGAATTTTTCCATGAGTGATCCCACCACCACTCACTATACTGTCACCTATAAGCTTTGCCGGCCTCCTCTTCCCATGCCCACTGAGGCGCAGGCCATGCCTAGAGAAACCCGATCTATTGATAAACTCAACTGGCACCACTGCAACGTGAGCCATACCCTCCGCCATCAGTGCCTTCTCCCACGATATGTTAACACGCCTAACAGAAGCATTAAGATGAGGCCGATTAGGACGCTGAAACAGCTGCACGAAATGCACGCTAGTGCCACCAGTTTGAGTAGCTATCTTTATTAGGTCACGACCTACATCATATTCCCCTCCCCAACATATTCCCCGTCCCCGTCCTCCTCCACCCACTATCAATACCTGATCCTCTTTTACAAAATTCCTAGGTAATTTCCCTGCGCTGTCAGTCATCTGAGCTGCACTAGGTTTCACAATGCTGGTAACCTGGTACTCACTTCCCAACACTTCCTGCCACTGCTGGCCCACACCTCTGCCATGCGAACTACCTAGCAGCGGAACTTTCTTCTTCCTATTAGACTTTGCAACTGACCTAGGCCTCTTAACTGCTGAAGACTGCTGCATGTCTCCTACGTCTACAGCTACAAGAGGCTCCTTTCGACTCAACTCTACAGCTGGTCAAATCTAGTGCTTGGACGCAAAGTACAACTGGCTGAATATCTCATCCTCCTAGTTGCCTTCTTACCAATTGCCATTTCCCATTCCCCAAAGCTCTTCATCTTCCTCGTCCTATCTAATTCCTCCTTTGCGTCTTGTAACTGCACTTGAAGGGCACAGGTCGTGTGCTCCTGCTCCTCTATCAACTTATTTCTGCTGCAAATTCTGCATTCCCAGGAGAGGATCTCACTAGAATGCTCACTGGCTTCCCCACTGCATTCCGCCCAATGAAAGTACTTTGAACAAATCCCACACAGTAAGCGACCGCTCACAAACCTACGACAAAGCCAACAGTTCTCACTCGTAGTAAAATTGTAACAGTTACTGAAAAAACTAAACGTCTATGTCACTTAAGCTCAGTTACAACAGTAAAACTATTTAAAGAACTACCATTAGTGGTCTCGAAATTCTCTCTCTACTAAGAAAGCAACAACTTTTATTAATACTACTAAACCACAGCTAACACCAATATCACCAAAAATTCACAGAATTTCATAGCTAAAACCAAAAATTCAGGCGGCTACTGGAACACTCAATGAAATTAGAACAGTGATTGAAAATTTCACTGAAGTATTTCACTACAAACAATGAGAAACCTTAGCTGAAAACTACCGCACGAAATTTCCTAAACGACTACAACGCACAAACTACTCAAAAAAGATCGTGGGCGAAAATTTCCAAAAGTTTATTAAATAGTTATTTTGTCAGAAACAGCACGAGACACCGACGAATTTAATAACTTTACAAGAGTGCACAAACAACTTTGTCAGAACTTAACTTAAGAACTGCTACAGCTGCAACTGCACGCGCGAAATGTAAACACACTGCTAATATTTGGATGAACGATTGAAAACTACTAAATTTAATATTCGAATTCAGCGCACAAAGAGCTTTGTAAGTATTTAGCTTTATAACCGCTACAGCTGCAACCACACACCGCGAAATGTAAACACACTGCTGAGGCCTGAGATTTGGATGAACGACGTGAGCACACTCAAGAATAACAGGCCACTCGAATCAATAACACAGAAAGAAAGACTGAGATGGATGCAGATCCACTAATAAGTTACTTTTACAGCAAACTTCAAAAAAAGAATCTGAAGTCTAAAATTTTTCTTCCTCATCCTCCGTACAACTCGGATCTTCCACCTTCCCACTTCCATCTGTGTGGTCCAATGAAGAATGCACTCCTCCAGAAGCAGTACCTAGGTGACGAGGAGGTTATTGATGCAGCAAGACGTTGGCTCAGATAGCGACCAGCAGAGTGATACCATGCGGTGATACAGGCCCTTCCACTGAGCTGGCGTAAGGCTGTCACTTTGAACGGAGATTATGGTGAAAAATATGGTTCCGTAGACAAACGAGGTGCGAATAATATAATATATTGGAATCCTGAATAAAATCAACATGCTTTCAGGAAAAAAAGTGTGTTGCACTACTTATTGAACTCTTCCCCCCCCCCCCCCCCGCATCCACCCCCCCCCGCCCCCCCCCCCCTCCACGTTCGTATTATTGTCGGCCTTCATCACGGCTCTAATCTATTACCGCTGTGATGCAGCAACAGTTTACGTACAGCCACCACATCCTTGGACACTTACGTATGCAGACAGTGCAATCCTAGCCCAAGAAACATGCCGTGAACTCCAACATAAAAACAAACCTGAACGGACACACTGGCTGTGAATGGGCTGTGCCTCAATTTTTACAAGATTGAGTACCAGGAAAGTGGTTTCCAAACCAATGGTACTACCAGGCTCAGTGATCGAGAGTTGCAGGGTATGCTTTTTAAACACCTATCATCCATTATCATCTCAGACTCTGATACTACTTCTGATACTTGGGCGACGGTAAACGCATGTAATGTGACGAAACAACATGAGAAGACTCTTTATACATTGGAGACGAAGATGCTCCGAAGCGCTCTCGGACTGGCTTGATATGCCCACGTTAGAAACGAGGACGCCGGAGCCCCGCCGTCAGGCCACAGACTCGCACTCACCGTTGGCCCTGCGGCCGCCGGCGTCGTCCTCGGGCGCGCGCTGCGGTAGTCCCCTGCCGTAGCCGGAGCCGTCGGTGACGAGGCGCGCCCCCGCGTCGCCCCTGTCCAGGGGCGCCAGCAGGTGGTAGCGCGGCGCGCCCGCCAGCAGGTGGCGCGTCGACTTGGACATGGGCCACGCCTCGTCGTCGCCGGGCTGCGTGAAGCGGCGAGGCACCGTCCAGCGGCCGGCGCCGGGGCGCTCCGTCCCGGACTCCTCCTCTGTCGACACGTGTGGTTCGTACAGAATGACACGTCGGACGAGCACTAAAAGAGCAGTCAGCTAGTAACAGTGATGGTGCCATCAACCTAGAGAGGATACACCTTTGTGTAACCCCTAGCATACAGTGTGTTTGCACAAGAGAGTGGAAAAATGTGACAGGACATAGAGACTGCTCCACTGAACAATTTGAGATGGGGAACCTGGGGTCGGACAAGCCAGCGTCAGGAGATATGGAAGTAACGCAGAACAGGGAATCAGCGATCATAAAGCGGTTACGGCATCGATGATTTCAGCCGTAAATAGGAATATTAAAAAGGGTAGGAAGATTTTTCTGTTTAGAAAAAGTGACAAAAAGCAGATTTCAGAGTACCTGTTGGCTCAACACAAAAGTTTTGTCTCAAGTACAGATAGTGTTGAGGATCAGTGGACAAAGTTCAAAACCGTCGTACATAATGCGTTAGATGAGTATGTGCCAAGCAAGATCGTAAGAGATGGAAAAGAGCCACCGTGGTACAACAACCGAGTTAGAAAACTGCTGCGGAAGCAAAGGGAACTTCACAGCAAACATAAACATAACCAAAGCCTTGCAGACAAACAAAAATTACGCGAAGCGAAATGTAGTGTGAGGAGGGCTATGCGAGAGGCGTTCAATGAATTCGAAAGTAAAGTTCTATGTACTGACTTGGCAGAAAATCCTAAGAAATTTTGGTCTTATGTCAAAGCGGTAGGTGGGTCAAAACAAAATGTCCAGACACTCTGTGACCAAAATGGTATTGAAACAGAGGATGACAGACTAAAGGCCGAAATACTAAATGTCTTTTTCCAAAGTTGTTTCACAGAGGAAGATTGCACTGTAGTTCCTTCTCTAGATTGTCGCACAGATGACAAAATGGTAGATATCGAAATAGACGACAGAGGGATAGAGAAACAATTAAAATCGCTCAAAAGAGGAAAGGCCTCTGGACCTGATGGGATACCAGTTCAATTTTACACAGAGTACGCGAAGGAACTTGCCCCCCTTCTTGCAGCGGTGTACCGTAGGTCTCTAGAAGAGCGTAGCGTTTCAAAGGATTGGAAAAGGGCACAGGTCATCCCCGTTTTCAAGAAGGGACGTCGAGCAGATGTGCAGAACTATAGACCTATATCTCTAACGTCGATCAGTTGTAGAATTTTGGAACACGTATTGTGTTCGAGTATAATGACTTTTCTGGAGACAAGAAATCTGCTCTGTAGGAATCAGCATGGGTTTCGAAAAAGACGGTCATGTGAAACCCAGCTCGCGCTATTCGTCCACGAGACTCAGAGGGCCATAGACACGGGTTCACAAGTAGATGCCGTGTTTCTTGACTTCCGCAAGGCGTTCGATACAGTTCCCCACAGTCGTTTAATGAACAAAGTAAGAGCATATGGACTATCAGACCAATTGTGTGATTGGATTGAAGAGTTCCTAGATAACAGGACGCAGCATGTCATTCTCAATGGAGAGAAGTCTTCCGAAGTAAGAGTGATTTCAGGTGTGCCGCAGGGGAGTGTCATAGGACCGTTGCTATTCACAATATACATAAATGACCTTGTGGATGACATCGGAAATTCACTGAGGCTTTTTGCGGATGATGCTGTGGTGTATCGAGATGTTGTAACAATGGAAAATTGTACTGAAATGCAGGAGGATCTGCAGCGAATTGACGCATGGTGCAGGGAATGGCAATTGAATCTCAATGTAGACAAGTGTAATGTGTTGCGAATACACAGAAAGATAGATCCTTTATCATTTAGCTACAAAATAGCAGGTCAGCAACTGGAAGCAGTTAATACCATAAATTATCTGGGAGTACGCATTAGGAGTGATTTAAAATGGAATGATCATATAATGTTGATCGTCGGTAAAGCAGATGCCAGACTGAGATTCATTGGAAGAATCCTAAGGAAATGCAATCCGAAAACAAAGGAAGTAGGTTACAGTACGCTTGTTCGCCCACTGCTTGAATACTGCTCAGCAGTGTGGGATCCGTACCAGATAGGGTTGATAGAGAAGATCCAACGGAGAGCAGCGCGCTTCGTTACAGGATCATTTAGTAATCGCGAAAGCGTTACGGAGATGATAGATAAACTCCAGTGGAAGACTCTGCAGGAGAGACGCTCAGTAGCTCGGTACGGGCTTTTGTCAAAGTTTCGAGAACATACCTTCACCGAAGAGTCAAGCAGTATATTGCTCCCTCCTACGTATATCTCGCGAAGAGACCATGAGGATAAAATCAGAGAGATTAGAGCCCACACAGAGGCATACCAACAATCCTTCTTTCCACGAACAATACGAGACTGGAATAGAAGGGAGAACCGATAGAGGTATTCAAGGTACCCTCCGCCACACACCGTCAGGTGGCTTGCGGAGTATGGATGTAGATGTAGATGTAGAAATTCATCCACCACTTTGTCTAGCATTACTAAATGGCTCTGAGCACTATGGGACTTTAACTTCTGAGGTCATCAGTCCCCTAGAACTTAGAACTACTTAAACCTAACTAACCTAAAGACATCACACACATCCATGCCCGAGGCAGGATTCTAACCTGCGACCGTAGCGGTCGCGCGGTTCCAGACTGTAGCGCCTAGCATTACTATTTTCCAGCTTATTTACAACTAAGACGCGTACAGGTTTACACGCACTGTGCTGTTTATTTATACGTACATTATTTATTTCCTGCAAGGAGACAGGAATAGCCTGATTCCCAGGAAGTCATGACGCAGGTTTTGTTTACTTGTCCATAAGGTGCCTCTGTTGTATAGTATTTAACTTCTCCCATGACAGAACGTGCTATGAATCAACAGACACTTTCATTACTCAGTGCTATTCAGAGACGTACACTACAATGTGATGGAGCAGTACCGGTAGAGTACGTCCTGGTCGCTGGACTGGCCTCCGAGGTCATCTGACCTGAGTCTTCATGTGTGTGTGTGAATTCCTAAGGGACTAAACTGCTAAGGTCATCGGTTCCTAGACTTACACACTACGTAAACTAACTTACGCTAAGAACAACACACACACCCTTTCTCGACGGAGGACTCGAACCTCCGGCGAGAGGGGCCGCGAAATCCGTGGCATCGCGCCTCTAGCCGCGAGTCCAATTTGGGCCGGTCCTGAATTTTCGCGATTATTTTCTATGAACATATCTAAAGTCACTTGTTTAAGAGATCCCAGTGGATACGAAGATGGAATTACACTACTGGCCATTAAAATTACTACACCAAGAAGAAATGCAGATGATAAACGGATATTAATTGGGCAAATATATTATACTAGAACTGACATGTGATTACATTTTCACGCAATTTGGGTGCATAGATCCTGAGAAATCAGTACCCAGAACAACCACCCTTGGCCGTAATAACGTCCTTGATACACCTGGGCATTGAGTCAAACAGAGCTTGGATGGCGTGTACAGTTACACCTGTCCATGCAGCTTCAACACGATACCAAAGTTCTTCAAGAGTAGTGACTGGCGTATTGCGACGAGCCGGTTGCTCGGCCAACATTGACCATACGTTTTCGATTGGTGAAAGATCTGGACAATGTGCTGGCCAGGGCAGCAGTGAAATATTTTCTGTATCCAGAAAGGCCCGTACAGGACCTGTAACATGCGGTCTTGCGTTATCCTTCTGAAATGAAGGTTTTCACAGCGATCGAATGAAGGGTAGAGCCACGGATCGAAACACACCTGAAATGGAACGTCCACTGTTCAAAGTGCCGTCAATGCGAACAATGCGCCAATATGGCGATGACGAATACACGCTTCCAATGTTCGTTCACCGCGATGTCGCAAAACACGGATGCGACCATCATGATGCTGCAAACAGAACCTGGATTCATCCGAAAAAATGACATTTTGCCATTAGTGCACCCAGGTTCGTCGTTGAGTACACCATGGCAGTCGCTCCTGTCTGTGATGCAGCGTCAAGGGCAACCGCAGCCATGGTCTCCGAGCTGATAGAACGTGCTGCTCCAAACGTCGTCGAACTCTTCGTGCAGATGGTTGTTGTCTTTAAACGTCCCAATCTGTTGACTCAGGGATCGAGACGTGGCTGCACGATCCCTTACAGCCATGCGGATAAGATGCCTGTACCGGCCGTGGTGGCCGAGCGGTTCTAGGCACTACAGTCTGGAACCGCGCGACCGCTACGGTCGCAGGTTCGAATCCTGCCTCGGGCATTGGATGTGTGTGATGTCCTTAGGTTAGTTAGGTTTAAATAGTTCTAGGGGGCTGATGACCTTAGACGTTAAGTCCCATAGTGCTCAGAGCCATTTGAACCATAAGATGCCTGTTATCTCGACTGCTAGTGATACGAGGCCGTTGGGATACAGCACGGCGTTCCGTATTACCCTCCTGAACCCACCGATTCTATATTCTGCTAACAGTCATTGGATCTCGACCAATGCAAGCAGCAATGTCGCGATACGGTAAACCGCAATCGCGGTAGGAGACAATCCCGCCTTTATCAAAGTCGGAAACGTGATGGTACGCATTTCCCCTACTTACACGAGGCATCACAACAACGTTTCACCAGGCAACGCCGGTCAACTGCTGTTTGTGTATGAGAAATCGGCTGGAAACTTTCCTCATGTCAGCACGTTGTAGGTGTCGCCACCGGCGTCAACCTTGTGTGAATGCTCTGAAAAGCTAATCATTTGCATATCACAGCATCTTGTTTTTGTCGTTTAAATTTCGCGTCTGTAGCACGTCATCTTCGTGGTATAGCAATTTTAATGGCCAGTAGTGTAGTTCAAATGGTTCAAATGGCTCTAAGCACTATGGGACTTAACATCTGAGGTCACCAGTCCCCTAGACTTAGAACTACTTAAACCTAACTAACCTAAGAACATCACACACATCCATGCTCGAGGCAGGATTCGAACCTGCGACCATAGCAGTCGCGCGGTTCCGGACAGAAGCGCCTAGAACTGCTCGGTCACAGCGGCCGGCATGGAATTAGTTGCCAGAATTACAGCCGCCTGTGATATGACTCGAAACACACCAGGGATAGTTCGTCAGGGTGCGTCACAATCATGTTTGCCGATGTCATGCTTGCATTGAGGCTGATGGTCGTCAGTTTCAGCACATTTTGTAAGATACAGTACAAATGGTACGTTCATTGTATCAATGATGGTATTTGCAATTAACTTATGTAAATAAAAGAGTACACAGTAATGTGATTTTATTCCTGTTATTTCCGTAAGCTGGTTTCTCCGACACCAGGTTCCCTACCTCAGATTGTTCAGTGGAGCATCCTCTATGTCCTGTTAAATTTTTGCACGCTGTTACATCCGGCCGGGGTGGCCGAGTGGTTCTAGGCGCTACAGTGTGGAACCGCGCGACCGCTACGGTCGCAGTTTCGAATCCTGCCTCGGGCATGGATGTGTGTGTTGTTCTTAGGTTAGTTAGGTTTAAGTAGTTCTAAGTTCTAGGGGACTGATGACCTCAGAAGTTAAGTCCCATACCGCTCAGAGCCATTTGAACCATTTCAACGCTGTTACGGAAACACCCTGTATATTCTCTTCCGTCGTAAGTATTGTATGAAGAACAATCAAATGAAAACCAAACACCCGCCACGGCAAGACCATGGATTGGTTCCATTCAAAAGTAATCACCACAAGCATTAAGACATTTATCGCACAGAGAGACGAGACACCTACTCTTTCTTGTCCGTTTGAAACCAACGTCCACACATGTCTTTCTTCAGATCGCCAAAGACGTGAAAATCACACGGCGAAAGATCCGGGCTGTACGGAGGATCTTGCGTTGTTTCCCCAACCAACCGCTGAAACGTAGCCTTCGTATGATTGGCGGTGTGGGGGCGGGCCTTTTCATGCATCATCACCTTACGTAGTGGCACAATTTCGAGTCCGAGGGAAAATGGCAAAGACAACACTGGAAACATCCACATCTCCCCCACCAAAGACGTCCAAAGCTGTGCACACAAGTTCTTCGACTTCGGGGGCCCCTCTGCTCTTCGAGTTCCTGGAGCGTGAAACCACAATGAGTGCGCAGTGCTATGAAGACACTTTGAAGAAACTGCGATGTGCCGTAAGGCAAAACACCCGGGAATACTGTCAGACGGAATCATCATGTTCCATTGTAACACCCGCCCTCACGCAGTCAATTGGACGAAGACCGCTGTGCAGCGATTTGTTTGGGAAACACTGCTACATGCCCCATACAGCCCGGATCTTTCACAACTTTTGCGATCTGGAGAAAGACATGAATGGATATCGGTTTCAGTCGGACGAGGAACTGCAAGAGTAGGTGCGGTTGTAAATCCGTCAGCAGACGACCGCATTCTATGAAACAGGAACTAATCATCTCATCTCCCAGCGGGATATATGTCTTAACGCGTCTGGTGATTACTTTTGAGCGGAACCATTCCATGCTCCCGTTGTGGCAGGTGTTCGGTTTTCATTTATCTGCCCCTTATAGCTTGTTTAACACAGATCGCTTGTAAATTTATTAACAGCTTACTATAACCAGCAGTTTAGTAGCTTTAGCTCATTTTTATTTTCAAAGATAATGCATCTTCTATAACTACGTTATTCATGATTCATGACTTATGATGGTTCTATGAGATTGTAATTGCTGTTCCTGATATATTTTACTTGATTTTTCAAATATATTTTGTAATTATTCACTTGTGTCATAGCCGTCAAATGATGATGGAGTTTGGTGTAAGCACTGTCACCTGTACCCTTGTTATTGTGTGTAATTTTGTTGTTCACTTCTGTTCGTTTCTATTTTTCTATTGCGCGGATTAATTGTGTAGTGTTCAATATCAGTTCTGTGCGTAAGATTTCGTCATTGCTAATAACGTTAATGATCGCACAGTGGTCTGTCACACTCGACAGGGATCGAGTACTACGTTTACCTTGCGCGTGCGTGTACGACGTCGTGGCACTTACTTACCGAATGTATTTGCCCTCTGCATGCCTCTTTCCTATTACTGGGAAACTAGAGGACGCCAGCCCGCAAGAGGGTGCGTTAGCAGCGGTGGACGGGAATATAGGGAGGTGCAAAGCAAGCAAGAGGGAACCCATTTGCTGGGAGCAATGTAGAGAGTTGGAGGTCCGGTTTTACTTAGGAAGTGTATGCGCTCTGTTGTGCCGAAAATAGATGTTGGGTGGCGTCCTAGCGTGTACTGATATTGGCGGCATCACGCTACTTGTAGTTCGGTTGTCAGCTAGTGTACCACTGGAGAAAGCGAGCCTGCTGGGGGAATCGTTGCCTACCTATATTGTGGACTTGATGGTGAGGCCTTCTCTGTAACAGGCAATAATTTTGTTCTTAACTGACGTGTGACCCACTGCATCCTAGTTCCATTCGGATCTACCCGGTATTTGTGGTCGTTCCTCGGATATTCTGTTGTGAGTGAAGGCGTTCGTTCGTACTTTTCTACCTGGCTGTGTATAACCGTTTTCCTGGACACACATTGGCGATCTGTGACGAACATGTATTGTAATTTGGATTTTGATTCTTACTTACCACGTTACTGGGTAGTGTGGCTTGGTTGATTGTTAAAGCAAGCCACCGCGCGTGGTAGCCGCGCCGTCTAAGGCGCCTTCTACATCTACATCTACATTTATACTCCGCAAGCAACCCAACGGTGTGTGGCGGAGGGCACTTTACGTGCCACTGTCATTACCTCCCTTTCCTGTTCCAGTCGCGTAAGGTTCGCGGGAAGAACGACTGCCGGAAAGCCTCCGTGATCGCTCCAATCTCTCTAATTTCACATTCGTGATCTCCTCGGGAGGTACAAGTAGGGGGAAGCAATATATTCGATACCTCATCCAGAAACGTACCCTCTCGAAACCTGGACAGCAAGCTACACCGCGATGCAGAGCGCCTCTCTTGCAGAGTCTGCCACTTGAGTTTGCTAAAGATCACCGTAGCGCTATCACGCTTACCAAATAACCCTGTGACGAAACGCGCCGCTCTTCTTTGGATCTTCTCTATCTCCTCTGTCAAACCGACCTGGTACGGATCCCACACTCATGAGCAATACTCAAGTATAGGTCGAACGAGTGTTTTGTAATCCACCTCATTTGTTGATGGACTACATTTTCTAAGGACTCTCCCAATGAATCTCAACCTGGCACCCGCCTTACCAACAATTAATTGTATATGATCATTCCACTTCAAATCGTTCCGTACGCATACTCCTAGATATTTTACAGAAGTAACTGCTACCAGTGTTTGTTCCGCTATCATTAATCAATAAAGGATCCTTCTTTCTATGTGTTCGCAATACATTACATTTGTCTATGTTAAGGGTCACATGCCACTCCCTGCACCAAGTGCCTATCCGCCGCAGATCTTCCTGCATTTCGCTGCAATTTTCTAATGCAGCAACTTCTCTGTATACTACATCATCATCATCTGCGAAAAGCCGCATGGAACTTCCAACACTATCTACTCGTACTAGGTCATTTATATATATTGTGAAAAGCAATGGTCCCATAACACTCCCCTGCGGCACGCCAGAGGTTACTTTAACGTCTGTAGACGTCTCTCCATTGAGAACAAAATGCTGTGTTCTGTTTGCCAAAACTTTTCAATCCAGCCACACAACTGGTCTGATATTCCGTAGGCTCTTACTTTGATTATCAGGCGACAGTGCGGAACTGTATCGAACAACTTCCGGAAGTCAAGGAAAATGGCATCTACCTGGGAGCCTGTATCTAATATTTTCTGGGTTTCATGAACAAATAAAGCGAGTTGGGTCTCACACGATCGCTGATTCCGGAATCCACGTCGATTCCTACGTAGTAGATTCTGGGTTTCCAGAAATGACATGCTACGCGAGCAGAAAACATGTTCTAAAATTCTACAACAGATCGATGTCAGAGATATAGGCCTATAGCTTTGCGCATCTGTTCGACGACGCTTCTTGTAAACTGGGACT
Organism: Schistocerca serialis cubense; assembly: GCF_023864345.2. NCBI lineage: Eukaryota > Metazoa > Arthropoda > Insecta > Orthoptera > Acrididae > Schistocerca > Schistocerca serialis. Next base: position 930,421,120 of record NC_064639.1, read on the forward strand.
ACCTGTGCTCTTTTCCAATCATTTGGAACCTTCCGTTCCTCTAGAGACTTGCGGTACACGGCTGTTAGAAGGGGGCAAGTTCTTTCGCGTACTCTGTGTAGAATCTGAGTGGTATCCCGTCAGGTCCAGCGGACTTTCCTCTGTTGAGTGATTTCAGTTGCTTTTCTATTCCTTGGACACTTATTTCGATGTCTGCCAATTTTTCGTTTGTGCGAGGATTTTGAGAAGGAACTGCAGTGCTGTCTTCCTCTGTGAAACAGCTTTGGAAAAAGGTGTTTAGTATTTCAGCTTTATGCGTGTCATCCTCTGTTTCAATGCCATCATCATCCCAGAGTGTCTGGAGATGCTGTTTCGATCCACTTACTGATTTAACGTAAGACCAGAACTTCCTAGGATTTTCTGTCAAGTCGGTACGTAGGTACCACATAGGTACCACAGTTCGCGCGGCTGCCCCCGTCGGTGATTCGAGTCCTCCCTCGGGCATGTGTGTGTGTGTTGTCCTTAGCGTAAGTTAGTTTAAGTTAGATTAAGTTGTAAGGTGTCAGGCAAATCCAACACCTTCCATGAAAACCCTGACATGATAAGCAAATCCAGTAGTATGTCACATAGCTCCGAATAAATCGTGACATTAAATTAACCAAAGTAATACGAGTAACGAGTGAGCAAATGGAATACCACAGACTAACTTAAGAATGCCTAAATGCATGTCATACCTTCCCACCGTGAGACAGACGCAGTTCCGTGGGGAGAAACGAGAGCAGAAGCCGAGAGCAGAACCGTGTTAAGCGAGAAAGCCCTACGATAAGGGACGGACACCCACGTCGCCAGCTAACCGCTACGACCACACCACCCACAAGTTTTTAGCGTGAGACTTTTTCGCGTCTCTGTTACGTTAGGACCACCCCCAGCCCATGTTAAAAGCTAGAGCCCTCCAGAAGAACAGTATAGATCTTACGATAACACAAAAAGGGTCACACCACCCGCAAGTTTTAGCGTGAGATTTTTTCGCGTCTCTGTTACATCAGGACCACCCCCCAGTCCATGTTAAAAGATAGAGTCCTCCAGAAGATCAGGATAGATCTTACGATAACACAAAAAGGGCCACACCACCCGCAAGTTTTAGCGTGAGACTTTTCCGCGTCTCTGTTACATCAGGACCACCCCCCAGCCCATGTTAAAAGCTAGAGCCCTCCAGGAGAACAGTATAGATCTTACGATAACACAAAAAGGGTCACACCAACCGCAAGTTTTAGCGTGAGATTTTTTCGAGTCTCTGTTACATCAGGACCACCCCCCAGTCCATGTTAAAAGATAGAGTTCACCAGAAGATCAGGATAGATCTTACGATAATACAAAAAGGGCCACACCACCCGCAAGTTTTAGCGTGAGACTTTTTCGCGTCTCTGTTACATCAGGACCACCCCCCAGCCCATGTTAAAAGATAGAGCCCTCCAGAAGAACAGTATAGATCTTACGATAACGCTAAAAGGACCACACCAGCTGCAAGTTTTAGCGTGAGACTTTTTCGCGTCTCTGTTACGTTGCAAACTTTAAAAATATTGCCCCACCACAAAAAGTATAACGTTTCTCATTGGATTGACAGAATTTTTGTAGGCGGAGCTTAAGGTTAACATTGAGACCCTGATTGGTCAGATGAAAACACAGCCAGATAGTTTTTTTTAAACCAACTTCGGTAAATTGTAGTAAGGAGAAGTGAGGAGAGAGTTGCTTCTGAGAGGGCGAGCTGGACGGAGCTGCGCCGACCGCCGCCCCCTGACGAACACCGACAAGGTAATGAACGCACGCGATGCCACATTTTTGAGCGCATAAGGCTTCACTCAGAACTGCAGAAGTCTCATCTGTTACAACCCCTTTTTGCGTAATACTAGTGTCGATCGTCAATTAAAGCTCATAGTGTTCACATTTGCCACTTGAAGTAAAAATCTGAAACGCGATGATTTTTCTGTTATATAGTTATTGAGAAGCCACATCAGCCACTGTAATTTACGACAAGTTAGATAAGTAATTAAAGATAATTGAGGGTCACTGTGGGCCATTTTGATAGTTTTCTCTTTTGTGAAACTTAATTTAAACCTAGATTATAGATTTGGTATGGCATAGGTCATCCTTCAACCCATTGTAGAACTTGGAAACCCATTCAGGGAATATTCTTTCACATTTTTGTTGAACGCAGTTGGTTTTTACCATCATGTATTAAAACATTTCCTTTTATCAATAGTGCAATTTATAAACGATGTTTTGTGAGTAGAATAAAATTTCCAATGGTAAACTTAACTGCTTTTTCGACGTTATTTTACCAGCTAACTAAAAATAGGAAAGCCTTGAACCCCTTCCACTAAATTTAGTTAGTATTAAGATTTCTTTACAGGGAGTGCAGTGGAGCTGACGCTGAAATCATTAAGTATTTGGTTGTACCATCGCTAGTCTCACTGACCTCTTCTGAATTCTACGTCATGTGTGGTCTGACGTCTCCTTACCAGCAACAGGTCCCAGGTTCAAACTAGTCAATTCCCTAAAAAACACGCCCAGAGCGTCGTAGCGCGAAAGTGGTAGGGAGACACGATGTAGAAGAAACAGACACCATGCTGAATGTTTAGAAAATGGCGACCCTGCCAGGATGGTAAAATACCATGATTGTAGGTCGACCACATGCCTAACTAGGTCAGAAAAATATCCTGTTGAAAAATTTTCGTAATAAAAAGATATTGTTTTTGAACGTTATAAATAGTCGAAAACAGTAGCTGCAGGGATAGATAGTAATAAAATATTCAATAGATAGACATTCTATCAGAGACAACAGCATAATTAGGTTATGAGTGTAATATTGTTAGAATTAAGTTTTCTCTCCAATGGAGGCGCACAGGTGGCGGATACGTCGTTGACAAGTTGGTTCTGACCCAACAAGTAAGTGAATTGTTTGTCAAGTCGTGTGAACAAAAAGTTTATGAAACGCGTGAGATCGTATGAGCGCATGTTGACGCGAAGTAGGGCGCGTGAATTGCTTTTAAGACAGAAAATAAGGGATTCGGAAAGATTAGCAATGGCAGATCGAGACCTTGACCGAATTGAGGTAGAGACCCAGCATGAAAATGGACAGAGAATAGAAGACAGTACAACAGACGATGCAGTATCGCGAGAAATAGGACACATAACGCACCATATCGAGGATAATGTACGTCAAGGCACAGAAAACCTAGGTCAGCATACGACAGAGGAGCAGGAAAGTAGAGAGACAGTCGATGAGGATTCTAACTTGCGTCTTGAATACGTAGAACCCATAGCACAAGTAATCAGAGCTCCCACACCACAGAGTACAAGGAATGCGAGCAGAAACGTGTCACAGCACAGTTCAATGCAATCGGTTGCGAACCAACACTTGGGCGAAAACACGGAGCGTAGGACGTCGGAAAAAAACACAATAGGACCCACCAATCTGGCAGAATTATTACAACAAATTACGGAAACCATGACAAGGCAAAATAAAGACATAGCGAACCAAATTCAAATTCAAATTGCAGAAACCACGAGACAAATGCGTGAGATTAAAGAACAAAACAAAAAAATTCAGTTACATCTAAGTCATATTGAATACGAGGCAAAAGAATCTCGATAAGTGATAGGAAACTTAATAACAGGTCACAATCAATTGAGAACAGACGTTGACAAGGTACAAGCGGACGTACAAACATTGCGTTATGACACTCAGGGCGAGATCAAAGAAGTCAAGAAACTAGAGAAACAGATAAACGTAATTACTAGACAAGCAGCAGGTACAGCGCGTGAAGTTGTTGAAAACAGTGTGTTACACAAACGTATCACAAAAGCAGCGCTGGAAAGGTATGATAACCGCATAGTCAAAATAGAAGCGCAAACGAAGCGACAATTTCAGAAGTTGCGAACAGAGTTGTTGCAAACCATTGAAGAGCGTAGTGAACAGGATCGAACAAGCACAGAGTCTGCAACCACATCCGTATCTGTAACAGCACCGGAAAAACAAGCAATTAACGAAGATATTACGCATTTGCGATTCCAATCACAGGCGGAAAGTAACATACGTGACAATGGAAAGCCAGGTCGCGAAGAATACAGTGCAATGCATTCAGCTACACGTTCACAACCGATGGGAAAAAATTATTGCGTACCACTCCAACGATACTACGCAAGGGTAGGCGAAAGTTACAGTGGACAAAATCCAATGGATCTACCACAACCGGAAAGAACGACGGGAGAAATGATCAGAAACAAAAGTGGCGAAGAATCGCGAATTTCATATTGAACTATGACAAAGTACGACAGCGATTATTTCCTCACAGTCAGAAAATTTCAACACTTTCGAGAAGGAAACTCATTACATCCACGAACTTTTATTGATCTATTCCGAGTTGGAATACCAGAACACTGGACGCTAGCACACAAATTAGACTTTATATGTGCACACATGTCAGGAACAGTCGCAGAAACCATGCAGAATGTTGTAGCGACATGCCGATCGTGCGAAGATTTCAGAGAGAAGTTTCTCTCACGATATTGGTCCAGCGAAGCACAGAACAGAGTGAAGTACGAATTATTACAGAACACATATTTTGAAAATTCAGGAGAGAAGAGTCCCGTGAAATTTTTCGAAATAATGGCAAACAAAAATCAATGCTTAGATGTACCATACAGTGACGGAGAGTTGATTAAATTATGCGCGATGAAGCTACCATTGAAATACCAGCAATCATTAGTAGGTCGCGGAGGCAATGACGTCAAAGCATTTAAAGGTATTCTAAGGGAACTAGAGTTCATATTTTCGGAAGATGACGCAAGAAAAAAGACGAAGCGCACGTGAAAACGAAAGCAAAAAGCAGTGGAATCCACAAGACACATTACGAAGAAACTATAATTACGAACCATGTGATAACTTCGCACCAAGAAACGACAATAGATTTCAACAAAGAACCGGTTATGGATTTAGAAGAGAATACGGCAATAACTATAATTCACCCGGGAACGGCAACTATTAGAGGGAATAACGACAACCGGAACGGGTACTGGAGAACCAATAGACCGACAAATTATCAACAAAGAAACCACTATCAACAAGCTGAACAAGAAAAGAGAATACACATAGAAGAGATGGAGGTAAGACCACCAAACCCCGATAAACGTTCGAATTGACAGCTAAGCGCCCATGCCAAAGAGAATGACGCACCGACCCAGGACAATTGCAGCACCTTGAACAGAGAAGTAAAAATCTTATCACGAGAAGAGAAGAAGGAAGAAACAAATCCGCAGGGACCATATGAAAACGAAGACAAGAAAATAACAATATCGTGCTGGGACGAAATTAATTGGGAGAATACTGACGAGGAAGATGAATTACCAGAGGCATGCACGACGAATGTAGGAGGAAAGGACGAAGTAATGAGTATTGCAGAGCCATTTGAGATGGAAACCAGGGAAAGCGAATTCAATGAGGATAATGCGCAGTTGACAGAAGTTGAAAATAAGTTACGAGTGGGCACACAACCCAACGTATATAATGAAGGAAGTTATGGAGCGATAATTGGAGCATTTAGATGCGATTATGTGGAAGTAGCGACGAAGAAGAGGAAGATAGACGAGGATGAGGAAAAAGTAGAGGATGTTGAAGAAAGCGTAAATGAAGGAAGAAATAGAGAAGAGGAAATAAAAGAGAGAGAAGTAGCAGTCGAAGCTTATCCTACAGAAAATTGGAATTCACAAGGGAAATTCCTAAAAAGACTCATGTATGATTCAGTGGAGGATTCGTTGATGCAAGAAGAAGAAGAAGAACAGAGCCAACCCTTTCAAATTCAACCAATTGTGAAGGCCATGGTAAAGCATATCCCAGTCAATATTGTAATTGATAGCGGAAGTGAACTGACTGCGATCTCAGAAAATTTATTCATGCAGTGCAATGCCAATGAGGAATTGCCCGTTCTGAAAACACGTAAGATTAAAGTAAGAGGTCCTATTAGAAACAATGCTGCCCAAGTTACGAGACAAACAAGGTTAACTCTTTCGTGCCAAGGTCAAAAGATCGAAGCTAACTTCGTGATTATACCTAAACTAACTGTAGATTTGATTATAGGTGCAGATTTTTTAAATGAGAGACGAGCGATAATAGATATGGGGAAAGGTAGCTTAACATTCGGGAATATCACACTTGTCTTTGAGCAGAAGCTAAAATTAGAAGAAATACCAGTTATAAACAAACAATTAAGAATGGCGCGAGATAAAGAGGATGAAGAATAAGAATGGTACGCACAAAAGGGGGAATCGCCTCAACTCATGTTAGAAGTCCATAAAGAAATCGACGAAAAATTGCAAGAAGTTTAAGGTATTTACCTAAGACTGGCAGTATTAAGCACTTTCAGTACAAGTTTGAAGTAAAACAGCACAAACCATTTAGAGTGCCACCCTATACAATCCCATTAAGCTACAGGAATAAAGTATTCCAGGAGATATCTAAAATGTTAGATGACAATATTATTGAACCAGCTACCTCCACATATAACAGCCCGCTCCATATTGTACAAAAACGAGATGGGAGCATCAGGTTAGTGCTCGATTCCAGACAGATCAACACAATCATAATCACTGAGACAGATCGCCCAGAAAAATTAGAGGAATTGATACAAAACTTCCACGGTGCTAAGATATTTTCAACAATTGATTTACGGAGTAGTTTCTGGCAAATAGAATTGACCCCAGAAGGTAGAAAATTTACAGCATTTATTGTATTCGGTAGATGTTACCAGTTTAAACGATTGCCAGTTGATTTAGACATATCATCAGCAGCGTTTATTAGGGGATTTAATACTATACTCAGTCCTGAAATTTTACAAAAAATTACTTGTTATGTTGATGATGTGATTATAGCAGAACCCTCTTGGGAACTTCACAACGACACATTAAATCAGTTTTTACAGATCATGAAAGAGCATGGGGTCACAGTAAATATAAAAAAATGGAAATTTGGAAGGCGAGAGGTCAAATTTCTAGGACACATAATTTCAGAGAAAGGGGTAATGCCCGACCCAGAAAAACTAACGGCAATCAAAGAATTCTGTACTCCATATAATAAGAAAACTCTCAGAGGATTTCTAGGTGTCACCGGATTCTATAAAAAATTTATTTGGATCGACTCTCTCGCAACACCAGGCCTATGTGCATTGACTGGAAAAAACACGCCATGGGTACGGGATCAAGGAGCCAATGAAGAATTTTTAAAAGTGAAAAACGCACTAACAACAGCACCGATTTTAGCACATCCTGATCTAACACAAAATTTTTGTATGGCCACTGATAGCGCGAAAACAGGTTTAGGAGTTGTTTTATTCCAAGAATACGAACAGGCAGGGCTAAGATCATATAGAAAAATTGCATTTGCCAGTCGGGTACTCACAAAAATCGAGAAAAACTATTCAGTCATGGAGCTGGAAGCATTGGCCATTGTATGGGGCTTCCAACGTTTTCGATACTTCCTATTCGGAAGAAAAACAAAAGTATACACTGACCACAAAGCATTAGAATTTCTGTTATCCGCCAAACTAACTCATGGGAGGTTAGCCAGATGGATGTTAATACTACAAGAATTTGACTTCACTATTACGCACATACCAGGACCAGCGAATGTATTAGCAGATGCTTTATCACGATGTCCACAGGGTGCATCCAATAACATAGGTTTGGAAGCAGCAGAAGACCAGTTTACAATGTACTATATGAAACAAGTACCTTCCGAAAACTACATTACGACAGCATTGAAAAACATAGGCAAAGAACAGGACAAGGATCCCGAAATACTAGGAATCAAACACAAGTGGAGAAGTAAGGATTTTCCAGACATTCGACAGCACTGTCTCGTAAAAAACAATGTTTTATTTTTTAGACGAAATGTTGCAACGAATGAATGGTTAATTTATATCCCAGATGAACTAATTAATAAGTACATATGGTATACACGTTTAAGAAATGCTTTTTAAAAATAAAACAAACAAGCCATTTTCCTAATATGGAAGGACGAATTAGAACAGTATTAGTCAAACGCAAAAAATGTATGAGGGCTAAACACATCACTTTCCAAACCAAACCACCTACGTTTCCAATAATCCCTAAAAGATTAAAACAAATAGCTGCAACAGATTTGATGGGGCCCCTCCCACGCACAAAAAATGGATATCTTTTCATATTTATCGTTTTGGAACTTACTTCTAAATATGTTACCTTGACGCCATTAAAACGGGCAACAGGTCTTACTATAAGTAAAGCATTTAGACAAGATTTTCTCAGACAAGTAGGCTGAGTGGAACGAATAATTTCGGATAATGGCCCACAATACAAATCAGTGCAATGGCAAAACACGTTAAAACAACACAAAATAAAACCCATCTACATATCTAAGTACAAACCTAGCGTAAATCCAGCAGAACGATCTATGAAGGAGATAGGCACTTTATGCCGATTATATGCAGGCAAAAGACACAACACTTGGGATATATACCTTAAAGATTTTCAAGAAGTAATAAATGAAATGCCACATAGCACTACACTACTACCTCCAGTTACTATACTTAAAAATACTGAACCCCCAAACATAACCAGAGAAAATGTTAGATTTCCTATTGTACCATGTAGACAGCACAAACAAGTCATAGCAACAGCACTCTCCAACATCAGAAAGGCAGCCATTAAAAGAAAAGAAAGAGGAGATAGAACAGCAATTAAAAGAACATTCTTAGTAGGCCAGAAAGTATTTGTAAAAACACACCATCTCTCCAGCAAACAGAAACACAAAATACATAAGTTTTACGCTGCATACAAAGGACCTGTCATAATTAGCCGAATTGCTCATGATAATGCTGTGGAACTAATGAACCCAAAAACAGGCAAAACCTTAGGACTTCACCATGTGAGCCATATCAAAAAGTTTGAAGATTCATTTTATTACTGGTAAATAATCAGCACAATATTTCAAGATTGTGTTGCAGATAATATCGTCAGGAGAAAGAAGAATGAAGAGAGAGGAAGGTATGAAAAAGAAAGCAGTTTCAATAAAAACAAAAACAAAAATAACACCAATAGTACCATAGAATAAGGTGAAGGAATAAAACGTAGATAGTCTAACAGCATGAAATACTAAAATGCTATACACCATGACACTACACAAAAATAAAAAGCGAATTTGAGGTTTCTTGTATAAGTTAAGACTCAAAATATCTTAGAATTGTAACATGGAAAGGGCGCCAAAATTTGTAGAGCTTTTTAAAAAAGCGAATTTGAGGTTTCTTGTATAAGTTAAGACTCAAAATATCTTAGAATTGTAACATGGAAAGGGCGCTGAAATTTGTAGAGCTTTTTAAGAAGGTGTAAAACAATGTAGGTACTAGACATATGTTAGATGATTATAAGTAAAACTTTTTGTAAGAACCATTGTAAAAACTCCAGCAAAGACCAGATGAAACGACCCACAAGTTGCAACGCGAGAAGTATCAAGAAAGAAAAGGACGTAATTAGCAAGACACGATTCCTACAAGGCAGAAGCGTCGAGAGAAGGGAAAGGACAGTCAGACCAACAGAAGGCCCTTGTAACTTAAGTGGACAATAAATCTAACCGCTAGGTGGAACCCTGCTTGAATGAGCACGGAGCCGCACAGTGACGGAGCCCTGCAGAGAAGGGACGCCGAACGCCGAATGCTGGAAGGGTCTCCGAGCGCCCCCACTCAGCAGAGTGAGCAAAAAATGGCCCGACGAGAAGACCTCTTGGGCAAGCCACCACTGGCAAAAAATATGTGTAAAAGTCACACTACCGCTATTAAACAGCACGCTGATGCACGAAACTGAAGAAAACGTCCACAAAGTAAAAATGACACACCCAAACAATTTATCAAACTGTTACTAAGAGGAGAACTTCAAAGCGACTAGTTATCAATAAATATTTCCATATCCTGCCCAGAGAAGAACCAAGAATCAAGTAAGAAGCAGAGAAAAAGCAGGAAGAACAGGAGTTGAAGATTCGCAAGATTGAGACCAAGAAAGAAGATCGGTGAAGAATAGACGACATACCTTCCCAAATCCCTATCCTATTGTAAACTAGTCGCCTGCAAAGTATTACAACGAAAAACGACCGCTTTCAGCGACACATAACGATGACTTTCACGCATACAGAGCCAGTAATCCACGAGATTCTGCACTCACAGCTCCATTCCATTATGGGACCTCCACAACAGCAACACACACTTGCAAAGCCAACAAGGAATGACGAACGAAGCTGTACATCAAATATTTGCCGACATCCATCTTGCTCAAGTCCATCACCTTCGTGCAAAAACATTCGCCAACCTCATGCTTAAACATTCATAGGATTGCGTGAATGTGTGAAATCAAATTATGTGATGTAGGAATTATGCAAAAGAAACGTGTGAAAAACTAAATAAGTTAGGCATACCAGACAGCCAATAAACTACAAAATAACAGTCATTGACTATGGACTTAAATAAAAAATAGACTATCGACAAAAATAAGTCATTAGTTCTGAAATGGACAATATATAAAGAACAAAAGTAAGGCTTAATAAACACTAAAACTATATGCCACTTATTTTCTCCTCATAAAAATAAGAGAATAACTATATTTTACTTATTTTCTCCTTATAAAAACAAAGAATAAAAAATTATCTTGTTGGATGTTTTCCCCCTTTTTTTGACATTTGTACCATTTGTTACGATAATATCTCAATACTTGTGTATGTATATTTCTTTGTCAAAGCATTTCCTGGAAATAATTCTTATTTGTTACTGTAACAATGTTGAAATGAGTGTCTAGAAACAAAAACATTTTACTTGTACATGATATTTAGAAAATGTGTTAGGAATAGATTTTACTTAATTACTACATTTATAAAAACAATATTTCTAAGAAAATCGATGTGAAAGACTCCTCACTTTCGATAACAAACTTCGTAAAAAACAAACTTCACACTTAAATAAAGAAAGAAAATAATTAAAAATTAATAATAGCATAAAATATTCTTCTCTTGTCATTTTTAAGAATAATGTGGAAGAATATAAAAATAAAAATTAGTAATACAAACTAGCATAGAACCAGAATAACGTGGCTGAACAGTAGGCAACAAAATTTAGATAAAGCAATAATTTTTGACTGACTTAGACAATGATTCAATCATTGCCCAACTTCAGTGCAAAAATTAAGTTCGAAGGGTGGTGAAATGTAAGGTGTCAGGCAAATCCAACACCTTCCATGAGAACCCTGACATGATAAGCAAATCCAGTAGTATGTCACATAGCTCCGAATAAATCGTGACATTAAATTAACCAAAGTAATACGAGTAACGAGTGAGCAAATGGAATACCACAGACTAACTTAAGAATGCCTAAATGCATGTCATACCTTCCCACCGTGAGACAGACGCAGTTCCGTGGGGAGAAACGAGAGCAGAAGCCGAGAGCAGAACCGTGTTAAGCGAGAAAGCCCTACGATAAGGGACGGACACCCACGTCGCCAGCTAACCGCTATGACCACACCACCCGCAAGTTTTTAGCGTGAGACTTTTTCGCGTCTCTGTTACGTTAGGACCACCCCCCCAGCCCATGTTAAAAGCTACAGCCCTCCAGAAGAACAGTATAGATCTTGCGATAACACAAAAAGGGTCACACCACCGGCAAGTTTTAGCGTGAGACTTTTTCGCATCTCTGTTACGTTGCAAACTTTAAAAACATTGCCCCACCACGAAAAGTATAACGTTTCTCATTGGATAGATAGAATTTTTGTAGGCGGAGCTTAAAGTTAACATTGAGACCCTGATTGGTCAGATGAAAACACAGCCAGATAGTTTTTTTTAAACCAATTTCGGTAAATTGTAGTAAGGAGAAGTGAGGAGAGAGTTGCCTCCGAGAGGGCGAGCTGGACGGAGCTGCACCGGCCGCCGCCCCTTGACGAACACCGGCAAGGTAATGAACGAAATGTCGATCGTCAATTAAAGCTCATGGTGTTCACATTTGCCACTTGAAGTAAAACTCTGAAACGCGATGATTTTTCTGTTATATAGTTATTGAGAAGCCACATCAGCCACTGTAATTTACGACAAGTTAGATAAGTAATTAAAGATAATTGAGGGTCACTGTGGACCATTTTGATAGTTTTCTCTTTTGTGAAGCTTAATTTAAACCTAGATTATAGATGTGATATGGCATAGGTCATCCTTCGATCCATTGTAGAACTTGGAAACCCATTCAGGGAATATTCGTTCACATTTTTGTTGAACGCAGTTGGTTTTTACCGTCCTGTATTAAAACATTTCCTTTTATCAATAGTGCAATTTATAAACGATGTTTTGTGAGTAGAATAAAATTTCCAATGGTAAACTGAACTGCTTTTTCGACGTTATTTTACCAGCTAACTATAAATAGGAAAGCCTTGAACCTCTTCCACTAAATTTACTTAGTATTAATATTCCTTTACAGGGAGCGCAGTGGAGCTGACGCTGAAATCATTGAGTATTTGGTTGTATCATCGCTAGTCTCACTGACCTCTTCTGAATTCCACATGTGATGTGTGGTCTGACGTCTCCTTACCAGCAACAGGTCCCAGGTTCAAACTAGTCAATTCCCTAAAAAACACGCTCAGAGCGTCGTTGCGCGAAAGTGGTAGGGAGGCACGATATAGAACAAACAGACACCACGCTGAATGTTTAGAAAGTGGTGTGAAAGCCAAGCGACCGATCACCTCAGCAGTTTGGTCCCATATGAACTTACCACAAATTTCCAAATTTGTACACAAGCCTATACTTACTGTTAAAATACTTCTGTAAGCTATCTGTTTGCCATATTACCTACATAGCCCTTGCCAGCCTTGTTTTATTTACTGGTGTTTTGTGTTTTATTAGAATGGTGTTTAATTTTGCTTAGTTGTGTGTACTACTGGACAGATTAGCCGTTGTTTAATATCCTGTACATATACTGGATTCACGAGCGAATCAGGAAATGGGCCTCTCTATACGCTTTAATTGGTCTTGTATTTTATAATCATTTTTGGTAATGTCTTCGTTCATCTGTGGAAAATGTATCTATTTTTGTAAGAGAACTGGTCAGCTGATTACACTTGTTAGTAGCCTTTTGCCGAACTAGCCACCTTTGTAGTAATGATACCATAATTTCCTTATTTGCCGTTTCTACTTGTTGGGCTTAGCTACTTCTTTCTCTATATTCGGTCGGCTACTGCCATTGTTTGCTTGTCCGTAAACCGTTGAGGTTAAGTGTTTGCCTTACTTTGGCGTTCTACATTTCAACTGAACATGTTACCGGCAAAGGGGGGGGGGGCAATTGATATTTATAATTAGTTTTCCTTAATCTTTGTAAGTTATAGACAATTTGCCGTGAAGGTCTCTTGAACTTCATACCTCGTACTTGGTGATTTTGATCGCCCATTGCGCCGTAAGGGTCACTGAGTTTATAAGCCTGGTGACCTGCCTGCCCACGGAGGCGAGTTTGAACGTAAGCTCAAGCTCCCTTAAAATAATTACTAAAGAGCATCTTGTATTATTAAGCAAATTTAATGCAAATCCTAAAGCACCTTAGCCCATTCTAAAACTTGTCTGCATCGCCGCGACCGTTGGTTCTGTTATCCTGCATCTTTCCTTAACGCTATCAAAGTTTTTTGAATAATGACTTGTGTTCTCTTAGGATTGGTCAGTCTTGCTGTAAACTGGTATTTAGGGGCGAAGCATCACGTCCCTGAACGGAGAAAACCTCCGTATCGAGGATACACATTTCTTAAAGTAGATGTGTCCATTCCACCACTTACCATTTTGTGATACAAGCATTTCCACCTATAACTTTCTTTGCATTCTCAAGTAAGTCTAACTGAAAATTACGTCTCTACACAGAGCTGACACGTTCGACCCCCCCCTCCCCCCCCCCCCCCCCACCCGATTTCACCAGTGCGACCGAGGTCGTTTACGTCCGCAACCCACCTTACGAAGTTTGGCGGAGAGTACTTTGTATACCAGTATCACTTGCCTCTTTTCTTGTTCTAGTCAGTCAATTGCCACCCCCGTTCATCAAACAATTATGGTCGTCTTGCATTGCGGTTTATGCGTGTGTAAACGTAGTTTCCATGATACTATTGACCCACCTAAACCTGGCAAACCAGAATTCTTGAGTAATTTCCTATGTGCGATGACAAATGTGCATGTTAAAGATTATCATTCCACCTTTAAATTCGGTTAACTCGCAGCGTGCTGCCAAGTTCATCACAAATCTGCCTGTAATAGACTGCTCAGATACTGAAGCTACACTCGGCCCATGCACTGCATCTAGCTGCAAGATTTGGGATTCATACACGCCACATCTTCAAAGGGGCTTTTGGCTCCTCAATTGATATCAAAATGATTTCAAATTTTAACTGACAATATTTCTAACAGCTAAGTGAATCTCTTCGTCCGCCTCCTCAGCTTACTGGTCAGCGCTCTGATTGCCATGTAACGGCCCGGCTTCGATTTGTTCCGAAAACAATGATCGTGTGGAATCCAGCTCGCCCTGTTCGTCCACGAGACACAGAAAGCTTTAGATACAGGCTCCCACATAGATTCCGTGTTCCTTGACTGCCGAAATGCATTCGATACAGTTCTGCACTGCCGCCTAACGAACAAAATACGAGCGTATGGAATATCTGACCAGCTGTGTGACTGGAACGAACATTTTCTAACAAACGGAACTTAGCATGTCATTTTGAACGGAGAGACGTAGAAGTAAGTTCAGGAGTGTCACGGGGGAGTGTTAAAGGACCATTATTTCTCACAGTATATGCAAGTGGCTTAGTAGATAACGGCGGAAGTTCCATGAGGCTTTCCGCAGATTATGCTGTTGGTTACAAATAAGTCACGACGCTACAAAGTTATAGCGAAATACGGGAAGACCGGCAGGGGATCGACGCTTGATGCAGGGAGTGGCAATTGGCTGATTGCAACAGGAAAAAAGGCGTGATACTGGTATACAAAGTACTCTCCACCAAACATCGTAAGGTGGGTTGCGGAGTATAGATGTAGATGCAGACGTAAACGACTCGGTCGCACTGGAGAAAGCAGTGGGGTCGAACATGTGAGCTCTGTGTAGAGACGTAATTTACAATTAGACTTACTTGAGAATGTAAAGAACGTTATAGGTGGTAACGCTTGTATCAAAAAATGGTAAGTGGTGGAAGGGACACATCTACTTTAAGAAATGTGCTGTCTCCTCAACTGTCTGTCTTTATAGTGACCACCGCCTATGTCCGACGAGAACGTGCAATCACCACTGATAGACGGCATGTGGCAGGACTAGCAGTAGAGAGTATATAAAGCTTGTTAGTGGGGATGGGAAGGGGGGTGAAGGGCACTACGCGGAAACCATGCGTCATGGGGAACGGAAAGATTTATCTGACGCCCAGAAAACGACGGCTGCGGAGATGTGTATGTGTGGCTAGACTTGGAACTGTTGAGAAACTGACTGCCAAGAGTGTCTGCTCAACAACCGTTCAGCGAACGCTGCTGCGTAGGGATCTTCGCAGAAAGCGCCTGGTTCATGGACCCATGCTGACTGTTGTTCATCGGCGACGAAGGCTGAAATTTGCACGACAGTGCCGCAAGTGAGCTACCACTGAGTGGGGACAGCTGGCCTTTTCGGATGAATACTGTTATATGCTCCATCGGCTTGAAACGCAAATATCCTGCAACAATTGTCGGAAGGGTCCAGGCCGTAGGAGGGAGCGCTATGGACTGGAGAATGTTTTCGTGGCAATCCCTGGGAGATCTCGTTAGTCTCGAAGGCGCAATAGATCAACAAAAATACGCATCTATCCTTGCGGGCCATGTCCACCCTTATATGCTCTTTGAATTTCCTCGGCACGATGGCATCTACCAGCAGGACAATGCAACATGTCACACACTTCATAGAGTGCGTGCGTGGTTCGAGTATGAGTTTACCGTTCTCCCCGGGCCACCAAACTCGCCGGATTTGAACCCAATCGAGGATTTGTGGGACCACCTCGATCGGGCTGTACGCACAATGGATCTTCATCCGAGAAAACTAGTACAGCTGGCCACACATTTGGAGTCGGCATGGCTCCACATCCCTGTCAGTACATTCAGAACATCACTGAGAATGATGGTTATTCATGCTTGTGACAGGTGATCACATTGATGTGACTAAATACTGTATTTCGAGTTCCTTGAACATTCAATAGTGCTTGAAACCATTAGCGAAAACTCCAAGAGAAAAGAAACTTCGTGATAATGATTCCTAGCATATTGAGGAGCTAAAATCTGGAAGAGGATTTTGGCTGCTACCTTTTAAGAGGAGTTGATAATTTACTCGTAATGATGGTAACCGTTAAAAGCTACTCAAGATTTAAACGGTAGTTCTTCTTCCTCGTCGAGGCTTGCGGTTACAGCGAGGGTCGCCTTTCCAATAGTTGGAACTGAGGCAGAATAAGAAACCTCTGCAGATTCTAAAAATAACCCCAAAAATTTTGGTCGTACGTAAAATCTATGAACGCTACAAATAATTCAACACCTTCTCTTGCTGACAGTACGGGTAATGTAACGGATGATGATAAACGTAAGGCCGAATTTCTAAACATAGCTTTCAAAAACTCGTTTACGGTAGAGAACTGCAGCACCATTCCCCCTTTCAATTATCGAACAAACGCAATGACAGCTGACATAGTGTTTAGTGTATCTTGGATTGTGAAACAGTTAAGACCCTAAGACGCCACGAAGGCATCGGGCCCAGACGGTATCCCCGTAAGATTATATGTTGACTGTGCTACAAATATAGCACCATTCTTATCCATCATCTATCAGAGATCATTGGAACAGCGGAAATTTCCACGGGACTGGAAGAAGGCCCAGGTCATAGCAATCTATAAAAAGGGTAGAAAATTGGATGCACATAATTACCGGCCAATTTCACTGACGTCGATTTGTTGTAGAATCATGGAACAAATTTTGTGTTCAGACACAATGACCTTTCTAGTTTCTGAGAAGCTCATCTGCTGAGACCAGCACGGTTTTAGGAAACAGCGGTCATGCGAGACACAGCTGGCCCTCTTTGTGCTTGGTATATAACAGGTTCTAGATACCGGCTCCCGGGTTGATGATGTTTCTCGACTTTCGAAAGGCGTTCGACTCAGTTCCGCACTGTCGCTTGCTCCAAAAAGTGCGCGCTTACGGTCTATCCGATAACATATGCTGTTGGATAGAAAGTTTTCTAACAGACAGGGAGCAGTATGTTGTCCTCAATGAGGTGATTTCAAGAGAAGCAAGCGTAACTTCAGGTGTGCCCCAAGGCAGCGTAATAGGTCTTCTGCTTTTGACGATTTACATAAACGATCTGTTGATGGTATTGACAGCGGCATTAGACTGTTTCCCGATGAAGCTGTAGGACGGTAGATTCACACGAAAGTTGTGAACAAATGAATGAGGTTTTGCAGAAAATAAATGCATGGTGTAATAACTTACAGTTATCTCTCAATATTATTAAGTGTAACCTACTGCGTATAACAAGGCGAAAATCCCCATTAATGTACGAGTACAAAACAAATGCCCAGTCTTTGGAAGCGGTAATACCCGTCAAGTATCTGGGTGTGACTATTCGAAATGATCTCGAATGGAATGATCAGATTACACAAGTAACAGGCAAGGCGAACTCTAGATTGCGGTTTATTGGTAGAATCCTGAAGCGATGCAGTCCTTCAACAAAGGAAATTGCTTACAATACGTTAGTTCGTCCAGTATTATTGTTCGTCTGTATGGGACCCTTACCAGTTGGGTTAGATTCAAGGCATTGAGAAGGTCCAAAGAAGATCGGCAAGATTCATGACTGGTACATTTAACCATCGCGAGAGCGCTACAAATTTCATAGAAAGTTTGAAGTGGGACACACTTGAAGATAGACGACGCGCTAAACGGAAGAGGTTCCTCACTAAATTCTGAAATCTGATATTACCACTAAATTTGAAATCGCGCAATGATCACCATTCAAAGATAAGGGAAATAAGAGCTCGTACTGAGGCGTTCAGACAGTCGTTTCTCGCTGGCGCGATCCGCGAGTGGAACAGAGGGGCGGAAATATGATTTTGGCGCGAATTGTGCCCTCCGCCACACACTGCTTTGTGGCTAGCCGAGTGTATATGCAGATGTAGAAGATGTTGTTGGCTCCTATGTCTCAACAGGTAGGCTTTGGACCCTGTTCTCATGTGGGTGAAATGAATGTATTTTTTGAAGTCGGAAGCTTACAGGAGTGTTGCACCAGCTAAGCCATGAAAGTTCTAGCCATCGTTATATCCTGCCCACTCAGTTTGAGCTTCGAGACGTATCACTGCGGACGCGTCTTGCTGCACGCATATAACGCCTTGCAGCTAGTAATAGTCCAGCTTACTTTGAACACAACGTAGCAATGTCTCTCGTGTATCACGCCATTTTGTTCGCTAGTCGAGCCCAAGTATCTCGAGCTCTGATTGATACCGACGGCGCAAGCCGTTGATAAGATTCGTAACCAAAATTTCCCCCGTTGACATCCTGATCTGCTCTCTTGATTCAGTACTCTCTTTCCGGCCTTTAACTTAGCTTTTAAATTAATTGAGAACACAAGCCGTTGAATAGTTGATATTTGGTATTACACGCAGCGACTCTTGAGTAACAATGGAGCACCTTCACCGATGTTACTGAGAAGAAACTTTCAGCAGCGAAGAGTAAGAAATTTCATCACAATAAGGTGCTTGTTCCTCTTTCTCGGGACTGCAAGTCTCATAGCACGGCAGAAAATCGCTGCAGAGTTTGAAGGACACGGAGGAAAGCTATGGCAAGTATAGCCCCAGAAATTAATCAGTGTGGCGTCAAACACCTTCTGTGGAAGTGTCCGAGTTTGAACTCTTGATGCCGTATAAACCTTGAACGTCGGTCGTCAAAACGTCAATTTCCAAATTATTCATTCTACTGCACCACGTTTATCGATCACTTAATGTATTTCAGTCGATGACTGATCGAGTGAAGACATGTATGCTAGCCAAGACTTTGGAGACTTGTGTACGGACCAGAGTCCTGCGAGTGGCATGTCGTGTGTTTTTCAGCCCCGTGTTACGGCGGACAAAGCATTTTGTTCTGTTCAGCTCTACTGTGTTTTGCTCTTCGCTTCCACTTTCTTCTCGCCATCTCGCCCATTCCACGTGTTGTATTCCGGACAAAGTGGGTACCCGTGGTCTAGGTGTAGCGTCTTTGATTCATAATCAAAACGTCTTCGGTCCCGGGTTCGATCCCCGCCACTGCCTAAATTTTGATAAATAATCAGCATTGGCGGTCGAAGACTTCCGGCATAAGACGTCAGCCTCATTCTGCCAACGGCCTTGTCAAAGAGGGCGGAGGAGCGGATAGAGGTTCGGGGCACTCTCTTGTCCTAGGGGTGGGAAATTGCCCCTAAAGGCGGAAGAATCAGCAACGATCAACGACATGAGGATGCAGAAGGCAATGGAAACCACTGCATTAAAGACACGTAACGTGTATCCACAGGACATGTGGCCTGTAATTGAAGAAGTGTCATGATGATCTCTCCATTGGCAAAAGATTCCGGAATAGTCCCCCATTCGGATCTCCGGGAGGGGACTGCCAAGGGGGAGGTTACCATGAGAAAAAGATTGAATAATCAACGAAAGGATAACGTTCTACGAGTCGGGGCGTGGAATGTCAGAAGCTTGAACCTGGTAGGGAAACTAGAAAATCTGAAAAGGGAAATGCAAAGGCTCAATCTAGATATAGTAGGGGTCAGTGAAGTGAAGTGGAAGGGAGACAAGGATTTCTGGTCAGATGAGTATCGGGTAATATCAACAGCAGCAGAAAATGGTATAACAGGTGTAGGATTCGTTATGAATAGGAAGGTAGGGCAGAGGGTGTGTTACTGTGAACAGTTCAATGACCGGGTTGTTCTAATCAGAATCGACAGCAGACCGACACCGACAGCGATAGTTCAGGTATACATGCCGACGTCGCAAGCCGAAGATGAACAGATAGAGAAAGTGTATGAGGATATTGAAAGGGTAATGCAGTATGTAAATGGGGACGAAAATCTAATAGTCATGGGCGACTGGAATGCAGTTGTAGGGGAAGGAGTAGAAGAAAAGGTTACAGGAGAATATGGGCTTGGGACAAGAAATGAAAGAGGAGAAAGACTAATTGAGTTCTGTAACAAGCTTCAGCTAGTAATAGCGAATACCCTGTTCAAGAATCACAAGAGGAGGAGGTATACTTGGAAAAGGCCGGGAGATACGGGAAGATTTCAATTAGATTACATCATGGTGAGACAGAGATTCCGAAATCAGATACTGGATTGTAAGGCGTACCCAGGAGCAGATACAGACTCAGATCACAATATAGTAGTGATGAAGAGTAGGCTGAAGTTCAAGACATTAGTCAGGAAGAATCAATACGCAAAGAAGTGGGATACGGAAGTACTAAGGAATGACGAGATACGTTTGAAGTTCTCTAACGCTATAGATACAGCAATAAGGAATAGCGCAGTAGGCAGTACAGTTGAAGAGGAATGGACATCTCTAAAAAGGGCCATCACAGAAGTTGGGAAGGAAACCATAGGTACAAAGAAGGTAGCTGCGAAGAAACCATAGGTAACGGAAGAAATACTTCAATTGATGGATGAAAGGAGGAAGTACAAACATGTTCCGGGAAAATCAGGAATACAGAAATACAAGTCGCTGAGGAATGAAATAAATAGGAAGCGCAGGGAAGCTAAGACGAGATGGCTGCAGGAAAAATGTGAAGACATCGAAAAAGATATGATTGTCGGAAGGACAGACTCAGCATACAGGAAAGTCAAAACAACCATTGGTGACATTAAAAGCAACGATGGTAACATTAAGAGTGCAACGGGAATTCCACTGTTAAATGCAGAGGAGAGAGCAGATAGGTGGAAAGAATACATGGAAAGCCTCTATGAGGGTGAAGATTTGTCTGATGTGATAGAAGAAGAAACAGGAGTCGATTTAGAAGAGATAGGGGATCCAGTATTAGAATCGGAATTTAAAAGAGCTTTGGAGGACTTACGGTCAAATAAGGCAGAAGGGATAGATAACATTCCATCAGAATTTCTAAAATCATTGGGGGACGTGGCAACAAAACGACTATTCACGTTGGTGTGTAGAGTATAGGAGTCTGGCGATATACCATTTGACTTTCGGAAAAGCATCATCCACACAATTCCGAAGACGGCGAGAGCTGACAAGTGCGAGAATTATCGCACAATCAGCTTAACAGCTCATGCATAGAAGCTGCTTACAAAAATAATATACAGAAGAATGGAAAAGAAAATTGAGAATGCGCTAGGTGACGATCAGTTTGGTTTTAGGAAAAGTAAAGGGACGAGAGAGGCAATTGTGACGTTACGGCTAATAATGGAAGCAAGGCTAAAGAAAAATCAAGACACTTTCATAGCATTTGTCGACCTGGAAAAAGCGTTCGACAATATAAAATGGTGCAAGCTGTTCGAGATTCTGAAAAAGGTAGGGGTAAGCTGTAGGGAGAGACGGGTCATATACAATATGTACAACAACCAAGAGGGAAGAATAAGAGTGGACGATCAAGAACGAAGTGCTCGTATTAAGAAGGGTGTAAGACAAGGCTGTAGCCTTTCGCCCCTACTCTTCAATCCGTACATCGAGGAAGCAATGATGGAAATAAAAGAAAGGTTCAGGAGTGGAATTAAAATACAAGGTGAAAGTATATCAATGATACGATTCGCTGATGACATTGCTATCCTGAGTGAAAGTGAAGAAGAATTAAATGATCTGCTGAACGGAATGAACAGTCTAATGAGTACACAGTATGGTTTGAGAGTAAATCGGAGAAAGACGAAGGTAATGAGAAGTAGTAGAAATGAGAACAGCGAGAAACTTAACATCAGGATTGATGGTCACGAAGTCAATGAAGTTAAGGAATTCTGCTACCTAGGCAGTAAAATAACCAATGACGGACGGAGCAAGGAGGACATCAAAAGCAGACTCGCTATGGCAAAAAAGGAATTTCTGGCCAAGAGATGTCTACTAATATCAAATACCGGGCTAAATTTGAGGAAGAAATTTCTGAGGATGGATTATATGGTAGTGAAACATGGACTGTGGGAAAACCGGAACAGAAGAGAATCGAAGCATTTGAGATGTGGTGCTATAGACGAATGTTGAAAATTAGGTGGACTGATAAGGTGAGGAATGAGGAGGTTCTACGCAGAATCGGAGAGGAAAGGAATATGTGGAAAACACTGATAAGGAGAACGGACAGGATGATAGGACATCTGCTAAGACGTGAGGGAATGGTACTAGAGGGAGCTGTAGAGGGCAAAAACTGTAGAGGAAGACAGAGTTTGGAATACGTCGAGCAAATAATTGAGGACGTAGGTTGCAAGTGCTACTCTGAGATGAAGAGGTTAGCACAGGAAAGGAATTCGTGGCGGGCCGCATCAAACCAGTCAGTAGACCGATGGGGAAAAAAAAAAAAAAAAAAAAAGCTGTACGCATTTCTCACCTATGTTCAAACTCAATCTCCATTGATCAAAGCCGGCCGGGGTGGCTGAGCGGTTATAGGCGCTACAGTCTGGAATCGCGCGACCGCTACGGTCGCAGGTTCGAATCCTGCCTCGGGCATCGATGTGTGTGATGTCCTTAGGTTAGTTAGGTTTAAGTAGTTCTAAGTTCCAGGGGACTGATGACCTCAGAAGTTAAGTCCTATAGTGCTCAGAGCCATTTGAACCATTTTTTATTGTTCAAAAAGGAAGGTATTGGCCCATGCCGAGTATGTACAGTGTCGCTATTTCACTCGTTCACTCATACTGTAGGCGTACTGTCTACTTCACGTTTCCGCTAATTTAAATATGTACCGGATTTATTAGTATGTATGGATTTTTCTTTGTTTAATTTTTTACGTATCGTGGTCTTGTATTCTGCGTAGTCCATCAAAGGAAAAGTGCAATCTGTCATTTGTTATTGCTTTTGAAATGTGTCTTAACAGTCAGTAATCTAACTAAAACATCTAAGACTTATTTTCCTCGCCCAATCACCCATTAAATCCGTGCTACATTTAGCCTGCACACATGACTGTACATTCACTCTCAAATCTATATTTAGGCTGAGTACGAATTTATTTGTCAAGGCTACCTTCAGCTGAAATATTAATCCAATCACCTATAAAATCCATGCTAGATTTAGCCTGTAGACATGCTTGTATATTCAGACTCAAATCTGTATTTAATTTGAGTACGAAATTATTTGTCAAGGCTGCCTTCAGCTAAAATATTAATCAATGCGAAGGAAAACTGTGTTGAGCAGAGACCTTTTCCAATTATTTACATGCCTTACCATCTGTGAATATAAACTGCTTTGCTGAGACTCCGAAACTACTCGCGGTTACCCAGATTATGTTCGACGTGGTTGTTATTATTCCATGTTTTTGCGTGGGCAGATGCTAGGCTATCAGACTAAGGCTAAAATCCTCGTTGCACGTGGTTTGCTTACAAGAAAGATCAACTATACATTCACCCAATCAGATTAAGAAATTTCGAAAACTAATCATGATCATAAATTAATATAAATAATATTGTCAAATTTCATGATTCTGGGTCAACGGAAAGTACGCTACGGATTTTTATGAGTGAGTTTGTCAGTATCAAAATATGTGACATAAATGGCCATACTTTTTTACTGCATTGTCTTAGAAGACTTAGAAGCTTTACACCATTAAGGGACGGTAATCCGTAATATGTGGCACAAATTGCAACGTGATACGTAAACCGGTTCCTGAGAAAAACGCGTAATTACAAATTAACAATTTCGGATATTCCCTTTACTTGCACTGTAGTGCCTTCCTTCTTGCGAAGCGTCATAATTCTAGGCCAACAGGAAGTACCTTATAGGTTTTGATTAGTGAGTTTGGCCGTGTCAGAATATGTATCATAGATGACCTTATCTTTTGATTGCATTGACTGAGAAGCTTAAGTTTTCTACACCACAAAGGGGCTGTAGATCTTAGTATGTCACGTAAACTCCAACTTGATGAGTCTACCAGTTACTGAGACAAAGGCGTCTTAACAAGTATACGGACAGACAGCCCGATAACAAATGACAAAACATTTTTTGGTTAGAGAAAATTGTAAATTAAAAACTTTCTGATTTTTTCCTTACTTTTACTGCGAAAGCCAACGGCCTTGCCGCAGTGGTAACACCGGTTTCCGTCAGATCACCGAAGTTAAGCGCTGTCGGGCTGGGATGGGTGATCATCCGGTCTGCCGAGCGCTGTTAGCAAGCGGGGTGCCCTCAGCCCTTGTGAGGCAGTCTGAGGAGCTACTTGATTGAGAAGTAGCGGCTCCGGTCTCGGAAACTGACATACGGCCGGGAGAGCGGTGTGCTGACCACATGCCTCTCTATATCCGCATCCAGTGACGCCTACGAGCTGAGGATGGCACGGCGGTTGGTCGGTCCCGTTGGGCCTTCATGGCGTGTTCGGGAGGAGTTTAGTTTTAGGCTTACTGCGAAACGTTTCTTCTCGCCAAACTTCATGACTCTACGCCAATGGGAAGCACCACATAGGTTCTGAGTTTGCGAGTATCGAAATATATGACATAAATGGCCGTATTTCTTATTGCATTGATCTAGAAACTTCAATGTCTTACACCGCCAAGAGACCATAGACCTTAGCATGTGATAAATTTCAGCTTGATACATGTAGCCGTTCCTGAGATAGAAGGTTTTCAACAGTCAGACAGGCAGACGGACGGACGGACGGACGGACAACAAAGTGTCCTGTAAGGAGCAAAAACTGAAAAAGGGACGTGTTTTAGAAGGTCAACATCCCTAATGATTTTTATTTGATTGTCTCTCTCTGTTTCCTACTTTCATTCGAAACATGCTTCAGAGTTAGCTATTCTATCTTGATAGGGGAGTTTACGTCAAAGGCTTTGGCATAAAATTTTCCTTGTAAATAAACCGGAGAAAACTGTTTCGCTCCTCCATGCTACTACGCATTCGCCTTGCAAGAGCGTGTTTCTTGTGTTCCTCAACGGCTTGGCGGCGAAGAAAATGCAGTTCCATATTTCGTATTCATGGGTCATGAATACTGCCGTGTGAACGCCCTGACAGCCGTCAGCAAATTTACATGACAACTCGGGAGCGCGGAAATTCGCCGCATATTCCTTCCGCCGCTTCTCGACTACTAGAATACAGACCTGCAGTGTGGCTCATGGAGAGGTCATAAATTCCTCCGGAAATACAGATACTAGGTCTCTTATTGAACACGCCGTGTTTTTAATATCTACTACCACTCTAAACACTCAGTGACACATCGGAAATACGTTATCTGCCGTCACGTACACGGTTTCCTCAAAGTGAAAGAAATATTCTGTTTCTTTTGCAGCCAGCACCTTTGTCATGAGCAGATGAAATGTGTCGGGTTATGGATCTCCACCAGTAAAGGCCGACTACATGAGCTCGTATGTACAAGAGCCAAGAGGAAATCAAAAGAGTGGACGACCAAGAACGAAGTGCTCGAATTAAAAGGAGTGTAAGACAGGGACGTGGTCTTTCATCCCTACTGTTCAATCTGTATATCGAAGGAGTAATAATGGAAATAAAAGAAAGGTTGAGGAGTGGAATTAAAACTCACGATGAGAAGATCTCAATGACACGATTCGCTGATGACATTGCTATCCTGAGTGAAACTGAAGAAGAATTACATGATCTGCTGAATGGAATGGACAATCTCACGAATACAGAATAGGGATTGAGAGTAAATCGAAGAAAGACGAAAGTAATGGGAAGTAGGAGAAATGAGAATAGCGAGAAACTTAACATCACGACTGATGGTCACAAAGCAGATGAAGTCAATGAATTTGCTACCTAGCCAGTGAAATAACCAATGATAGACGGAGCAAGGAGGACGTCAAAAGCAGACTAGCAGTGGCAAATAGGGCTTTCCTGGCCAAGACCGTCTACTAGTATCGAACATAGGCCTTAATTTGAGGAAGAAATTACGGAGAATTTATCTCTGGAGCACAGCACTGTATGGTAGTGAAAAATGAACTGTGGGAAAACCGGAACAGAAGAGAATCGAAGTATTTGAGATGTGGTGCCACAGACGAATGTTGAAAATTAGGTGGACTGGTAAGATAAGAAATGAGGATGTTCTGCGCAGAATCGGAGAGGAAAGGAATATGTGGAAAACACTGATAAAGAGAAGGGACAGGATGATAGGACATCTGCTAAGACATGAGGGAATGACTTCCATGGTACTAGAGGGAGCTGTAGAGGGCAAAAACCGTAGAGGAAGACAGAGATTGGAATACGTCAAGCAAATAATTGAGGACGTAGGTTGCAGGTGCTACTCCGAGATGAAGACGTTGGCAAAGGAGAGGAGTTCTTGGCAGGCCGCATCAAACCAGTCAGACGATCCGAAGGCTGATTTGCTGTCGCTTGACACCGCTGATATCACATTTTTATCAATGCGCATATAATGCTGCCATTTCCACTATTCGAACGGTATCTGAAGTAAGTGATCGATCGATACGAAAATTAGTCTACTGTTCTTATTTTCAGCTTACGTCATATGGTATTATATTTTGAGGTAACTTTTCCCATTCTAAAAGGATGTTTTTGGCTCAGAAACCGGCTGTTCGGGCAATAAGTGGAGTAAGTTAACGAACCTCTTGTCGACCCCTGTTCACGAGTCTGGGTATTTTGACATTGGCCTCTCAATATATATATTCTTCACTGTCATTTCTTGTTAACGATATTAGCTTATTCCCAAGAATAAGCAGCTTTCACTCAGTTAATACTCGGCAGAAATCAAACCTGCATTTGGATCGCACTTCCTTAAATCTTGTGCAGAAACGTACCTAGCTACCGCTAGATTTCAAAAATCTTTGTTGAGGGAAGACCTGTAACTGTAAATGTAAAAAATAAACCTGGTCTGGTTATAAATCATCGTGGACTGGTCATATTTGTATCGAATGAGTTTAATATCGGTGACGAAGCTCTTATTTCACGTTTGAATGTTGTTCATGCAGACTGTCACATTTTGCATTGTCGTTCTTTGAAGGCGGAACTGGATGCGTCGGACACGTCGAATGTGGAAACCCCGCAGGAGGTCATTTGTATATCGTCGGATGAGGATGATCCGCAAGTTTCGCGCTGCACGCCCGAGGCGTTGGATACGCCGACGGACGAATCTGAGTAGGCCTTATTTTGGTCGTATGTGTAGATGGCGTACGGAATTTACGCAACCGATGGTGTAAGATTCGAGTATGGTAAAATGGGTATTAGTGAGAAGCACGACGAAAAGGCGAAGAACTTTGCAAAATTGCAGCATTATGATATTACAGATGAATTCAAGCTTTTTTCTAATAAATATGCTTCAGTAATAATTAATAAAGTAGTGACATATGTGCATAGAATTAATGTTAGAATAGAACGTTTGACTTTGGATGAAAGGGCTAACAAGAAAATATTTGAGGATCAAGGTGCTCTTGAGAAAGTTCGTATAGCGTGTACGAATAAAATCGGTGCATTTGATCTTAATCCGGAGCGCTCTGCAGGTGTTCCATGGCGTAAATATAGTAGGAGGAATAGATTTAAGTGTGTAACGTATTCTATGTAAATATCTGCATTTGTCCCCCGACTCAGTGCCCCTTGAATTAATTCTGTGGTTAGAAAAGCACCATGAAGAAAATAAACCGTTCAGAATGGTATTGTGCGGGTCGGGCTATGACGCGAAAAACGCATGTTTTGGTGCACGTAGACACCACGTTAAAGAGACGCCAGCGAAACAGTTTAATTGTGGAGCCAGACACAGAAGAGCAGAAGACAGTGAGAGGGAGAGGGAGGGAGGGAGAGGGAGAGGGGGAGGGAGAGAGAGAGGCAGAGAGAGAGAGAGAGCTCGGAGAAGCAACAGTGAATGGCGTGTCGCCATGGTCAGGACTGTGTGTGCAGAAGTGAAAAAAAATTAACGACTGCAAAAACTATGTCGAACGTGCAAGAAAGGTTCGTGTATCACAAGGGATTAATAGGCAAAGAGGCCCGCTGTGTTCACTTTAGTGTTTGACGAAGTGTCTAACATGACACAAAGAAGATGCAAGCTGCGCTAGCTCTGTATATTAACCAAAAAAAAAAAAAAAAAAATCTGGCGCCGACCGTGGAATTTGTTGTAGTATCGAAAGTAAGGTGATATGAGAGAATGCTTAAAGAGCTTATTTGAAACTGCTGAGCTTATTTTGAAACTACTTTCCGAGTCGTTAAAGCCTCTAATGACGTCTACAGCACTGCAAGAAGGAAAGTTAAGCAGAAAATTATGCCTTGAGCCACGACCTAATGCCCGTATCCTTTGCGATAATACATTCCTACCGTGATACATCTCATTAAGAGAAACCATAGCAAGCAATGATAAAACATCAAAACTGAAGATAATATCACTTGGATTCAACCTGTTGGATTTTGTTTTTTCTACAAAATGACAGGAATGATTAATATAAGTTTCAGTTTTTCCTATAAATGGTTGTAGGAAATGTTTGGAAATCGACGTTGGACAATCAATGTCGCTGAAAACTGATCATTGCGGGATGCCATGTTTGTGAATTTTTGGTAAGCTATACAATCTTGTTGGTAATGCTTCTGATTTAATGAGTCCCTTCTTGTCAGTGGAAAAATCGAAGAGGCCTTTATTAGTTTATTCGTTATCCTCAGAAGAGAAATTGTGGGATCTCGCTTAAGTCCTCTCTATATTTTTGGCTCTAATATTTTCCGAATTTCACTGCAGGACTTTCTTTCTTCGGTACCATCGTAGCATTGCCTTTATCTTCTGGATGTCTGACGACGTCACGAACCGACCGTTGAATGGGTTTATATAAACAGTTCGCCTTGCTGAGCTAATTTGAAACTACTTTCCGAGTCGTTAAAGCCTCTAATGACGTCTCCAGCACTGCAAGAAGGAAAGTTAAGCAGAAAATTATGCCTTGAGCCACGACCTAATGCCCGTAAAACAAATATAAGCAATAAAGTGAGTGAATTGGTGGTGTCCTTCGACCAGAGACTATTAACGACTGAACTTAATATTCGTGTGCGTCAGATCAACTTACCACGAGCTTAACAACAACCACTAAGCCATATGACGTCGTTAGACGTCGATTAATTTCGAGCTGGAATCGCGGAAGCCTTACCTACAGTGCTCGTTCAGTCCGGACAAGAGCTACGGATTCGCGACGCACAGAAAAGGCTCGAGGATAATGGAAGAGGCGGCGACGGTCTCTCGTGATATATCTGCCGCAGAAACAGGCCACGGGTCGTAACGAATTAGTCCGCCTCTGGAGAGTTCTTATTGCAGTAATAGTCTGCAGTTGTTGGACTTCCCAGTTGCCAGGGGGTGAGGCGACTCGGCTTCCCGACGCCCTCAACCCAGTTCTCTCCACTCCACTGAGGACTTGCTCACTCCAAGTCTGAAGCAGAATTCGCCCCTTTCGGTCTCCACTTCATCTTGTCAGCCTCTCTGGTTCTCAACAACTCTTAACAAAGGACCGAAAGCATTGTGCTATAAAAGAATTCCGCTGCACGGTATCATTTTTATTTGACCAGTTTTAGGTAATGCAGGATAAAATACAAGGGCAATATCAATGGCAGGTATAATGAGGCGATTTGCTTTTAATAAAATGTGGTTCAAATAGCTCTGAGCACTATGGGACTTAACATCTATGGTCATCAGTCCCTAGAACTTAGAACTACTTAAACCTAACTAACCTAAGGACATCACATAACACGCAGTCATCACGAGGCACAGTGCTTTTAATAAGACACTGTGTTACTGATTCTTATCTACTACTCAAGTAACCTTGTCCAATAGCATAATGTGCAGAACATTAAAATACGAGACGTGGAGATCGTAACCAGAACTGAACTGGCCCTTCATGTAAGCTCTTGACACGAAGGCTGCCGTCTTACAAGCTTATTAACTGTTCCAGTGCAGCATTTCCGAGGAAAACCGGGACCAAAATTGAATAGTTATACAATTATTCTGAAGAGTTTTCGTGTACAGTATTCTACTTAAAAAGTTCATAAGTTTTAAATTTCTAGGATAGTGAAATACTGGCGTATGCAACACATGACTCGTCTTGTTCCACAGCGCCATTACTGAACGCCCTACTGCAACGTTAGGTTGTCTCCATGAAGCTTAGGAGTCAACATTATATGGGGTACAATGTATATATCGATCATATTTAGGTAAGATTTTGTGAAGAAGTTCATCACATAAGAAATATTAGATAAGAAAATATGTCGGCAAAAAAGTGAATGAATTCTTACGTTAAGAACTGACGTCCATCCACATCAAGTTCGATTTCTTCATCCCCCCCCTCCCTCCCCCCCCCCCCCCACACACATACACACCTGCCCCCCCTCCCCCCTATTTTCTGCCAAAGGCACGAATATACTCTAGCATTCATTCTGGCGTGGTGGAGGCGAACAGCCTTCTAATGTCATCTTGATGAATTTTTTGCTATGCCTGAAAGACATGTTATGCCATTTCATGACGATTGCTGGCAGAAGGGTTTCATCATTATCCTGCTGTAATGTGTGATGTGGCGCCCTGATACGTATCCTGCTACGTAAACAAAGGGAGGTTCATTACAGATTCATGAGAAGTCAAAACCTAGCTGAACGAAGCGAAAATGATCGTAAAGAGAGCGGCGAGAGAAGCGTTCAGTGACTTTAAAAGTACAATTTTGCCAAGCGGTCTGAGAAACAAGGCATCGAAACGGAAACTAGCGGAAAGGAGGCCGAAATATTGAATTCGGTATTCCGAAACTGTTTCATCGCGAAAGATCCTAACATAGTACCTCCTTTCAATCGTCGTACGAACGTCGAAAGGCAGGCATTGAGATAATTGATCATTGAATTGAAAAGGAACTACAGATGCTTGGTAGTGCAAAACATCAGGACCGCATGAGATATCTATAAGATTCTACAAAGATTATGCGAAAGAACTTCTTCCCAAAACTATCTAGTGACTGAAAAAAAGTGCAGGTCATTCCTGTATGCAAGAATAGTCGTTTAACACTTGGACGCAGTTACACGCCTATGTAGTTGATGTCAGTCTTTTGTAGGATTATGGAATATGTTTTACAATTGTTTTTGGAGAACGAAAATCTCTTCTATAAAAATCAACATGGATTCCGCAAACAGAGACCTTGCGATACTCACTTCGCTCTGTTCCTCCATGAGATCCATAGCGCTGTAGACAGCGGAAATCTGCTTGATGCCGTGTTCCTTGGCTTCAGGAAGGCATCTGACACCATCCTGCACTTTCTTTTAGTGCAAAAATACGAGCTTTCCGAATATCGGACCGAATTTGCGACTGGATTCGTGACTTCCTTGCAGAAACGGCTCAACACGTCCCTCTTAACGGAACAAAATCGATAAATGTAAAGATAATTTCTGGAGCATCTGAAGGAAGTGTCATATGACCGTTACTATTTACAATGTGTATAACTGATCGAGTAGAAAGCGTCGGAAGCCCTTTAAGGCTGTTCGCACATATGGGGAAGTCCTTCCACGTACATCCCGCAAAAAGATCACGACGGGAAAATTCGAGAAATTAGAGTTAATGGAGAGGCTTAACGAAAATCATTCTTCCCAAGCGCCATTCGCAAGCGGAATGGGGACAGGAAGATAATTTATCGGTACCAGAAGTACCCTCCGTCACAGGTGGCTTGCGGAGTATGATGTAGATGTAGGTGTAAATGTACCGTGGTCACGAAAGATATGTCAACAAAATTTACTATTCTTACCATTTTCTGGTGAGCATTTAGCCTGCTCTTCAGCACGGTCTTCTGGCATTGCAACCTTCTTGCAGGCAACAACATCTTCTGCAGGCAGCCTCATGGACCTTCTGACGTCATCCACCCGACAATTTTTTTTTTTTTTGAGCTACTGCTTCTGACTAGTTTGATGCGGTCTGCCAAGAATTCCTCTCCTGTGCCAACCTCTTCATCTCAGAGTATCACTTGCAAGAATCTGGTCCGATATTGGTATTTTGTTCACTAAGTGACACTGCCGAACAGTGTAGAGTGCATTCCTAAAATCAAGGGACACGGCATCAACCTTGGCAACTTTGTCTATGGCGCTCTGTACATAATGGAGGAACTCAGCGAGCTATGTTTCACAAGACCTCTATTTACAGGATCGATGTTGGTAAACCAGAGAGTGGTTAACAGTAAGATGTTGCGAGAGAGGAACAGAATACTACTTCAGGAACTCAAAGAGAGATCGCTACCTGACTATAATAACATCAAAGAGAGATTTTATTGTGAGTTACGCGTGGAGTCACAGTCAGTCTACCAATGGGATACCAAGAGAGAGCGCAGGCTCTGCATAGCTGATTTGTTTGGCACTGCGAACACTGGAACACCTAAGTAACCACGACTCTCCCCATTTCCCATACAGAGCCCCGTCACCTTAATGTGACAACCTGTCAGAAGCCTGAATACCCATCTTCTGCAGCGCGGACCGCCACGAGAAGTGCACGAAGAAAGTCACTCGCTGGGGTTCTGGAAGATACCAACAGGGATGTGGAGCTACGCCGATTCCAGGCCCATTGCCAGCAGTGCTAGGGTCCTCATTAGAGGATCCACGACGCGAACTTCCCGAGCTAGATGGTCCCACAGATTCTCGATTGGGTTAAATCCGGCAGGTTGATGGCCAGAGGAGTATGATAATCTCATACCGGTGCTCTTAGAACCTCGCATGTAGACTGCAAACAGTGTGACACATTGCATTGTCCTACTGGTAGATGCCATTCTGTCGAGCAAAAACAAACCGCATGTAGGGTTGGTCGTGCTCCCCAAGGACAGATGCATAATTGTGTTGAACCATTGTGCCTTACAGAATGTCGACATCACCCAGGGAATGCCACGAAAACATTCCCCAGACCATAACGCTCCCTCCTCCGACCTGGACCTTTCCGAGGATTGTTACAGGGTGTTCGCTTTCAGACGTTTCACGCCGTACACGCTAACGGTCATATGCCGATGGAGCGTAAATGTGACTGTTCTGAAAAGGCCACCTCTCGCCTCTCAGTGGACGTCCGGTTGCGGTATCGGCAAGCAAATTCCAGCCTTTATCGCCGATGAACAGCACTCAGGATGGGTGCATGAACCAGGCGCTGCCGCGGAGGTCCATACGCAACTACTATCGCTGAACAGTCTCTGAGGAGGCACTGTTGGCAGACCCTTGGTTAATTTGCGTGGCCAACTGCTCAGTAGTTGCACATCTAGTCCACCGTACACAATGTCCACAGGCCACTGTTCACCCCATCATTTATTGCTCGTCCTGCACCACAGTTGCCTCGCCGCCAGTTTTGGATAGCTTCAACCACGGCGGCACACGAACAGGTTGCATACGTTGCTATCCGTTTCGGAAATGGTTCCACTCTTGGCCCGAAAAGCCCGTTTCCTCACTTCGAAAACGACTGCCAATGTGCCTTACGAAACTTCCATTGCCAGTGCTGCCGCCTGCCGTCTGCGGGTGGTTACTGAACGTTGACGTCAGAGATAGGCGGGCCACGTTAATGTGACTGGACCGTGCAGCCTACTACGACTTTCCGTTAAAGCATTTCTGGTTGTAGTGATGCACCTCGCCTGCCACCCATTTCCTCTAATAAGTGGAACACAATAGCGCATCATGTGGTCTTGGAAGCATCCGACTAGATCCTCCTTACAGGAGTGAATCAGGCTTTCAATTTGAACATCGATTAATCAAAGGTCATGACTGGGGACGTAGGTGAAAAGAAGGGCTGTACAAAAATCGTAATAATGGAAGGAGCCTAAATTTTAACTGAAATCTATTCTGCATTTAACATTTACAATGAAAGAGGAAAACGAATATTAAAGACGGAAATCAGGAGCAAAGACTGCACTAGTATTCAGTATCGGGTTTCTCATGAGATCAAGCGTCATTTAAAACACGAATTATAAAATATCAAAGAAGCCACTAGGGGGTTGGGAAGAGCCGGAGAGAGAAACACTAGCAATGAAGAGCAACAGTGGAGCATGGTGGCGTGTTACCTACGTTGTAAACAAATGTTCAAATGTGTGTGAATTCCTAAGGGACCAAACTGTTTAGGTCACTGGTCCCTAGACTTACACACTATTTAAACTGATTTATGCTCAGAACAACACACGCACCCATGCCCGAGATAGGACTTGAACCTCCGGCGGGAGGGGGCTGTAAACCCTAGCATCTCGTCTTGTACGGAAACTGTAGCCGGCTTTTTGCTGTATTCTGATAGCGTGAATCAGGCAGATCACTTGCGTCTGACGAACAGTACACGACATGTTCGATTTTCAGAGGCTCTCATTAGTGTGATAAGTGCGCGAGGTGTTAGAGTCAGACTTTTGCCAACATAGCACCCAGCGCGAGGTCCTCTGTGGTGGAGACGGACGCTATGTGTTGAGTGATCCAGGACAATAGTGAGGCCCACTGACCCTGCTGGGTCATATTTAAAAACTCGTTCTCAGCAAAGAGACAGCAGACTGTCCGGGTGGACACTGTTTTCTGTTGCCGTTCTATGTGGCTGTCACTACAAAAAGCCATGTGTCTTACCAGCTGGTTCTGAGATAGCTTTCCAGCTCTTGTTAGGTTGCCATTACTTGGCTGCTCCCAACCGTCAACTACCTCCCAGGAATGGATCGCTGCGCTCCTTATTCAGGCCAATGAGCTTTTATAACGGTCACGGTAATGTTGGGGATGATAAATATCATTGTAGTTTGGAATGTGCAGCCTTAACCCTTCTTTGACACACGGGGGTGTAGTAACCCCATGCTCACTTTTCGTTAATAATATATAAACCTCAGAAAATGGTGTCTACGGCGCCATCTGTTGTGTGATCTAAGTGACATCACACTGGAAGCGTCATTACGTCTACGGCAGCCGTCCACGGTCGACTGGGGCTGCTTACACCCAAGTGCATCAAGTAACATCGAGTGTGTGAAATTTAAGAGCATTTTCTTTCAATTACATTTGGACATCAGAATGAAAAATAAAGTGAGTGAAGTATGATTCATGATGTACAAATTTTTTGTAGGATACATAATATTTTATTCAAATAATTAGGTAGAGTATAATCTGCGATTGCGGCGTATATGTGAGGAGTTGCTCGAAGTGGAAGAAAATCGTAATTTAAGACTAATGTGTACCTTGAACATATGTACATTTGACCGAAAATTTTTCATTTCGTTATTACGAATTCATTTATGTCATAATCAAAATCATATGTATATTATGATTCAACAATAAAAACCTTGCTTACTTTGATAATAATAGAATTTTTACTTTACTTACAAGAGACTGGTACACCTGCCTAATACCGTCTAGGGCGCCCGCGAGCACGCAGAAGTGCCGCAACACGTCGTGACATGGACACGACTAATGTGTGACGTAGTACTGGAAGGAACTCACACTTGAATCATGCAGGGCTGTCCATAAGTCCGTAAGAGTACGAGGGGTGGAGATATCTTCTGAACAGTACGTTGCAATGCATCCCAGATATGCTCAATAATGTTCATGTCTGGGGAGTTTGGTTACTAGCGGAAGTGTTTAAACTCAGAAGAGTGTCCCTGGAGCTAGTCTGTAGCAATTCTGGACGTTTGGGGTGTCGCATTGTCCTGCTGGAGTTGTTCAAGTCCGTTGGAATGCACAATGGACATAAATGGATGCAGGTGATCAGACAGGATGCTTACGTATGTCACGAGTCAGAGTCGTATCTAAACGTATCAGGGGTCCCATATACTCCAACTGCACAAGCCCCACATCATTACAGAGCCTAAAGCTTGAACAGTCCCCTACTGATTTGCAGGGTCCATTGATTCATGAGGCTGTCTCCATACCCGTAAACGTCCATCCGCTCGATACAATTTGAAACGAGACTCGTCCGACCAGGCAACATGGTTCCAGTCATCAACAGTCCAATGCCGATTTTGTCGCGCCCAAGCGAGACTTTAAGCTTTGTGTCGTGCATTCATCAATGGTACAAGAGTGGGCCTTTGGGTTCGAAAGCCCATATCGGTGATATTTCGTTGAATGGTTCACAACGCTGACACTTGTTGATGGCCTAGCATTGATATCTCCAGCAACTTTCGGAGGGGTTGCACTCCTGTCATGTTGAATGATACTGTTCAGTCGTTGTTGGCCCCGTACTTGCAGGATCTTTTTCCGGCCGCAGCGATGTCGGAGATTTGATGTTTTACCGGATTACAGATATTCACGATACACTCATGAAAAGGTCGTACGGGAAAATCCCCACTTCATCGCTACCTCTGAGATGCTGTGTCCCATCGCTAGTGCGCTGACTACAACACCACGTTTAGTCTCATTTAAATGTCGATAACCTGCCATTGCAGCAGCGGTAAACGATGTAACAACAACGCCAGACACTTGTCGTCTTATATAGGCGTTGCCGACCGCAGTGCCATATTCTGCCTGTTTACATATCTCTATATTTCAAGCCCGCATCTCGTGGTCGTGCGGCAGCGTTCTCGCTTCCCACGCCCGGGTTCCCGGGTTCGATTCCCGGCGGGGTCAGGGATTTTCTCTGCCTCGTGATGGCTGGGTGTTGTGTGCTGTCCTTAGGTTAGTTAGGTTTGAGTAGTTCTAAGTTCTAGGGGACTGATGTCCATAGATGTTAAGTCCCATAGTGCTCAGAGCCATTTGAACCATCTATATTTCAATACGCATGCTTAGACCAGTTTCTTTGGCGCTTCAGTGTATACGCTTTCGAAAGGCAAAATTGGTACTTTATGCAGTCGATACTAGTGTTATAATAAATTCCATTAGAGAGAAAGCAACAGAAGAGTTAGTAAACCATATTTTCAAAGAATTAATAACTGGTTTTCTGAAAATAGGCACTCCCTAAATTTTGAAAAAAAGCGCTATACGTTCAGTTCTGTAAAACAAATAGCATCATACGAACAACTGATGTAGTACATGAGCAGGAGTCAGTAACCAGGATAGAATGCTCCAGATTTTCGTGTGTATATATTGACGAAAACTTGAACTGAAAGAAGCATATTACTGAGATTCTTAAACAATTAAGATCACCTACTTTTTCTCTCCGCATAATTGATAATCTTGGAAACAAACGTATAAATCTCCTAACATATTTTGCGTATTTCCTCAATTATATCATAGGGAATAATTTTCTAGGGTAGCTCATCACGTGGGAAAAAGAGGACTGATTGCATAAAAGCGAGCACCAAGAGTAATATGTGATGTTCACGCACGGGCGTCATTTAAGTACCTCTTTAAGGAGCTAGGCATTTTAACTGCGCCGTCACAATATATAGCTCAGCTAGTGAAATGTGTCATAAATAATCCATCACAGTTTGATAAGAACAGTGCTACCTACAAGACTAGACAGAAAATTGGGCTTCAGTACCCATTGTTAAAGCTGTCAGTGACTCATAGATGAGTTCAACATGCGTTAACAGAAAGTTTTAATCATTTGCTCAATAACACAAAATGTCGCCTGACAAGTAGTGAAGCAAGTTCTAAATCTCGTTTGAAGTTATTTCTCCTGGACAAGTCCTTCTATTCCACTGACGAATTTCTACTTAAAAAAATTTGTTTTTGATTGTACAGGGTAGCGCAGGGGAACGGGAAATTTTGAACGTTACAGTTGGCAGCACAGTAGCGCCGACAGATGTTCGAAACTTTGCACAATGGATGTGAACGCATTGCCATTTAGTAACCATGGAGAATTGGACTGGTGCGGAACGTGCAGTAGCTGTGAGAGCGTTTTACAAAAATGGTGATAGTGCGACTGCCGCTCAGAGAACATTTCGACAGCATTACCAGCTTGGACGTCATGGACGTGTCCCATCTGCGCATGCGATTACAACGAGGGTGCGTAATTTTGAAGAAACAGGATCTGCCTTGAAAAAGAAACCTACAGGTAGCATTCCAACGGAACGTACCCCAGAGAACATTGCAGCTGCTAGAGCTGCAATCGAGAGAAGTCCTCGCCGCTCCGTTCGACAGCATGCATCTTCGCTAGGGATTAAGCGACGAAGCTTACAAAGAATACTGCACGAATTAGACTTCCATCCCTATAAGTTACAGATTGTGCAACACTTACATGAACGAGAACCAGCGTCACATATGGAGTGTAGTAGCCAGATATTGGCTAAAATCAACGAGGACGCGAATTTCCTTGGTATCTTATGGATATCAGACGAAGCCCATTTCCACCTGAACGGATTCGTGAACAAACAGAATTTTCGTTATTGGGCACAGGACAATCCTTGTGAGTTTCACCAGCGACAACTACATAGCGCCAAGGTCACAATATGGTGTGCTGTGTCATGTTATGGTGTTATCGGCCCTTATTTTTTTGAACGTGAGGATGGTAGTGCAGTGACAGTAACATCCGCTCGATATGTTGAAATGCTTCAAACATTATTTACACCGAGATTGCACGAGCTTAATCTCAACGTCGACAACATGTGGTTTCAGCAGGACGGAGCCACGTCACACACTGCTCGACAATCGATGGCAGCAGTTCGTCAATTGTTTGGAAGACGCATTATTTCACGTAACGGTGACATTGCATGGCCTGCGAGATCCCCTGATCTTAGTGTGTACGACTTCTTCCTGTGTGGATATCTTAAAGGCAAGGTGTACCGTACACGTCCTGCAACAATCCATGAACTGAAGGAGAACATTGAAAACGAAATCACTGCCATTCCCCGAGATTTGCTACACCGAGCATTCCAGAGTTTTCATAACAGGCTGTTAGAGTATGAACGCCGAATGGGAGCACATCTTTCCGATGTCATCTTTAAAAAGTAAAGAGACACTTTTGGAGATTTTGATTGTAAAGACATACTGAATAATGGCATACTGAACGATTCTTTTATCGAAATGATAATAAATTACTAGTTTTATGAATTTATTCATGCAAATGACGTTATTTCGAAATTTCCCGTTTCCCTGCGCCACCCTGTAGTTGCATGAGCAGGAATATAATGATAATGTGTTCTTTAAGGTCAACAGTAATCTTGTAAAGATATTCTGTAAAATAACTCGGTCCACATCATTTCGATAAAAGAATCGTTCAGATGATCTGTGGAACATGTAACTAACTAACGAACTAACTATCTATAAATTTAAGTGTTAGGAAGCCTTTTCTAAAGATAGCTGTCTTGAGGGTAGCCTTATACGGAAGAGAAATGCGGACGATAAACATTTCAGACAAGAAAATAAACGCTTTTGAAAAGACGTGTTGCAGAAAAATACTGTAGAGCAGAGGGGGAAAAAAAGTGATTTTACTTGAGAGAAAGATGGTGAGCGTCAGTTGATAGAACGCTTCTCGGGGGATCAAGAAGTGATGAATTTGGTAATGTAGGGAAGCGTGGGGTTTAAAATTGTAAGAGTAAAACAGAGGACTGACTACGTTAAGCAGGTTCAAGTAGCTGTCGGTTGGAGTAATTATGCAGAGAGGAAAGGTTTACACTTGGTAGACTAGCTTGGAGAGTTGCCTGAAACCAAACTTCGAGTCGACGACCGCAACAACAACAACAACGACAACGACGACGGCGGCGGCGGCGGCAGGTACGTACCTGGGACGCAGCCTTCGGCGGCGAGCACCAGGTTGACGCCGGTGCAGATGGTGCACTTCTGGCCCTGCACGCCGGGCTTGCACATGCACCGGCCCGTCATCTGCTCGCAGTCCTCTCGCACGGCTCCCAGGGGCGAACAGTCGCACGCTGGAACAGTCAGTCACCTCGTACTAGTCACATATGTCAACACACACTTCTACTTGATCTCTGACGTACCCTGTCCATGAAAGCAAAATTATTTGTTGCTTTATCAGCTTCCGCCAGGCAATGTGTGTCAAACATACCTGATGTAACGTTTTGGCTTTTGGTGGCATAAGCTTTATTCACACATTTCACATCTCAGTTGAGCGAAGACACAGTATGTGACACATAACGTGAAAAAGTGGAGTGAGGCAAAAAGGACAGATGATACTATCCACTTATAGCAATTATGGGACATTGCGCTACCTGAATCGACTTAAGATTTGGTTGGCTGCTATAGTAAACCATGGAGGGATTACACTCTGGCGTGCATGCCAAAACTCATATTTTTTCTTATTA
Organism: Schistocerca serialis cubense; assembly: GCF_023864345.2. Classification (NCBI taxonomy): domain Eukaryota; kingdom Metazoa; phylum Arthropoda; class Insecta; order Orthoptera; family Acrididae; genus Schistocerca; species Schistocerca serialis. Next base: position 930,461,382 of record NC_064639.1, read on the forward strand.
ATAATTATTAAAATAATTTTTACCCATTATGGATATGGAACATTGCGACTGTCATGGCTAAAGGTTTCCAGGAATTACTTCAACCAGTCGTCTTTTGTTTTATTTTTATTTTACATTTCTGGTTTCGAAGCGCCTAGCGATCTGTCATCGGATGGCGCATATTTATGACATGTTTCCAACAATGTGGGGGTTGTAGCTGTGGGAAAATGTAAAAACGAAACATATAAGCACTGAATGTGGAAAGAATTATGTACTTTATGAGATCGATTTATATGCGTTACTAATGGTTTGTGCTCGGTGCGCGCATTGTTCTGGAAGACATAACATGTGCTTCTCAGTGACGTTATTTTTGTAGCACTTCACGAACTCTGCCACACGTTCTAACTTCCACGTGCTTTACGAAATGTAGATAACCGAAAGAGCGTAACGAAATTTAATTTGAAAGTAACTGTGTTGAGGTGCAGAGTTCCTTTGCTCACCACGAGCATCACCCATTGGCGACAGTAATTATGTTTATATTTATATTATATTCATTATGGCAAAAATAAAATGTATTTACGTTGGAAACTGGAACTGTGCTATTTCAAAATCTATAAAACAACAATGATATTGCGTCAATAGTTTTAGTACTGAAATTGAATTTGAGATTTATCTTTTTGCTTTATAAACATTGGTCTGAGGCGTCCTGTCACGGTCCGTACGGATCCCCCCGTCGGAGGCTCGAGTCCTGCCCTCGGGCATGGGTGTGTGTTGTCCATAGCGTAAGTTAGTTTAAGTTAGATTAAGTAGTGTGTAAGCTTAGGGACCGATGACCTAAGCAGTTTGGTCCCATAAGATCTTACCATTAATTTACAATTTTTTAAAATAAACGTTGATCATTATATATGAAATAAACATCAGAACTCTGCAAGTTATGTGGGCATTTCTGGGGGTCGAGGGCGGTATATGGTGTGTGTGTGGGGGGTTGGGGGGTGGGGGGGGGGTAGGTGGGTGAGTGTGCACTAGAAGAGAGAGAGAGAGAGAGAAAGTGAGAAAGTGATGATCGATGAGTAGGTGCACCACTGTGGAAGGGTGTGTATGTTCGTTTTAGTTTTTTGTCCTGGGTTGTTAAGTTTTTCAATTACAAACATTCTTTGACATTTCGAAAAAATGAGTTAATAGCTAAGTCAGTTCGTTCCTTTAAGATGGTGTAGGATGATTTATTGTTATGTCCGGCAGATCCATCTTTATTCCTTCGCCTACAGCGTGTGAATATGGAAATTTGTTTTGATTTCTGTAATTGAATGACTGTTTTGCGCTAGGTGGGCTAGAAAGCTTAATTTATGTAAATTTTTAAACAGAGTGCATCTGTGTGCTCCTTGTATAAAATTTCAAAGTTTCTTCCAGCTTACCCCATGTAGTAGCAGGAGCAGCTGCACAGATTAATTTATATGTACCATGTTTATGAAAAGGTGGGTTGGCTGTTTTAATGTTACGAACTATTTGGTTTTGCATTTTGTTATTTGTGTGGAAACTTATTTTTATGTTATTCTTTGACATTTTCTATCAGGGGAGATATGCTATCTGTTGATTTAAATATGAGTGGATTAAAATCCCATGTCAGCGTCACAAAATTTCTTTACTAATTACATGTTTCAGCTCATTACCGTACCATCTTCAGATCAATCTAAGATGTTGTTCAGAGCGCAACACTCACTACAAATCGTCATATTTTTTAGTTCTAAGTCGCCCTAGTTAAATAAAAAATCCTAAACTAAAAATCATAGCTGGTTATGTAAACAGAAACGTCAATCAGTACTCAAATGGTGTTACAGTGCATATTTTGCCACACATGCACAAACGGTGGATAGTAATGATAGGTGCATCGCCAATGAGTGAATGTAGACAAGTCATGTCTAACACTCATATCAGAAAAAGGGAAGTGTCTGTGTGACAGCGTTCTCCCCGCGTACATTTCGTAGTGGAATCAGGAAAGGGGGGGGAGGGAGGAGGAGGAGGATGGTGACAGTGGTACCCAAAGTACCCATACGTTGGCTTGCGGACAATAAATGTAGATCCGTTAACGTATGCGGGTGTCCAAGACTACTGTTGTGGAGGTCAGTGAAGGCCTTTGGACCAGAAATGGCGCGCCCTGTGTGTGGGTACTTACCGATGCAGCCGTCGTGTCCCTCCGAGATCTTGGGCAGCCCCCAGTAGCCGTGCAGGCAGCGGTCGCACTTGTCGCCTCCCACGCCGGGTCTGCAGCTGCAGGCGCCCGTCTCGGCGTCACACACGTCCGACACCGAACCTGGCGGCCACATGCACAGCACGTCATACTCGCTGCATAGCCGACACGTTGCCGAGAAAACGTTTAAGAGAGGAGGTTGATAGCGCAACTCACTGAGATCAACGACTTCAGAGTAGAATAGAGTAGAGTAGCTTCACACCTTTGTAAAAATAAAGTTTTAACAAAATGTCAGTTTGGTCTCCAGAAGGGTTTTTCAACGGAAAATGCTTTATATACTTTTACTAATGAAATATTAAATGCTCTGAGTAACCGGAAGTAACCCATTGGGATTTTTTGTGATCTATCAGAGACTATCGATTGTGTAAATCATGGAATACTTGTAGTTAAGCTCAAGTACTGTGGTATGAATGGGACAGTGCTCAAATGGTTTAAATCATACCTAACTGGAAGAGTGCAGAGAGTTGAAATAAACAGTTCACATAATATGCAAAAAACTGGTGATTTCTCAAACTGGGGAACAATCAAGAATGGGGTGCCGCAAGGTTCGGTCTTGGGTCCTCTGCTGTTCTTAATATATATTAATGACCTGCCATTCTATATTCACGAAGATGCAGAGCTGGTTCTTATTATCGATGATACAAGTAGTGTAGCTATCACAACCAACAGACAAGAATTAACTGGTGAAATTGTAAACGATGATTTTCAGAAAATCATTAAGTGGTTCTCTGCAAATGAGCTCTCATTAAGCTTTGACAAAACACAGTATATACAGTTCCACACAGCAAATGGAATGACACCATTAATAAATATAGACTTCGATCAGAAATCGGTAGCTAAGGTAGAATATTCAAAATTTCTAGGTGTATGCATTGATGGGGGTTGAACTGGAAAAAACACACTGAGGATCTGCTGAAACGTTTGAGTTCAGCTAATTATGCTATTAGAGTCATTGCAAATTTTGGCAATATACATCTCAGTAAATTAGCTTACCACGTCTATTTTCATTCTCTGCTTTCGTATGGCATCATATTCTGGGGTAATTCATCATTGAGTAAAAGAGTGTTCATTGCACAAAAGCGTGTAATCAGAATAATTGCTGGAGCTCATCCAAGATCATCCTGCAGACACTTATTTAAAGAGCTAGAGATCATCACTGTAGCCTCACAACAGATATACTCACTTATGAAATTTTTTATTAGCAATCCGAACGAATTCAAAAGTAATAGCAGTGTACATGGATACAACACTAGGAGAAAGGATGTAGCCGGCCGGAGTGGCCGAGCGGTTAAGGGCGCTACAGTCCGGAACAGCACGACCGCTACGGTCGCAGGTTCGAATCCTGCCTCGGGCATGGGTGTGTGTGATGTCCTTAGGTTAGTTAGGTTTAAGTAGTTCTAAGTTCTAGGGGACTTATGACCACAGCAATTGAGTCCCATAGTGCTCAGAGCCATTTGAACCATTTGATTTTTGAGAAAGGATGATCTTCACTACTCAAGTTTAAATCTAACTTTGGCCCAGAAGGGGGTAAACTATGCTGCCACAAAAGTCTTTGATTACTTACCTAATAGCATCAAAATTCTGACAGGTAGCCATGTTGTTTGTTGTTGTTGTTGTTGTTGTGGTCTTCAGTCCTGAGACTGGTTTGATGCAGCTCTCCATGCTACTCTATCCTGTGCAAGCTTTTTCATCTCCCAGTACCTACTGCAACCTACATCCTTCTGAATCTGCTTAGTGTATTCATCTCTTGGTCTCCCTCTACGATTTTTACCCTCCACGCTGCCCTCCAATACTAAATTGGTGATCGCTTGATGCCTCAGAACATGTCCTACCAACCGATCCCTTCTTCTGGTCAAGTTGTGCCACAAACTTCTCTTCTCCCCAATCCTATTCAATACTTCCTCATTAGTTATGTGATCTACCCATCTAATCTTCAGCATTCTTCTGTAGCACCACATTTCGAAAGCTTCTATTCTCTTCTTGTCCAAACTATTTATCGTCCATGTTTCACTTCCATACATGGCTACACTCCATACGAATACTTTCAGAAATGACTTCCTGACACTTAAATCAATACTGGATGTTAACAAATTTCTCTTCTTCAGAAACGCTTTCCTTGCCATTGCCAGCCTAGCCATATAGCCATATAGCCATATAGCATTTAAAAGGAAATTAAAAGAATTTCTTAGTGGCTACTCCTTGTACTCATTAGATGAATTTTTGGATATAGTAAGTGGGTAATTTCCCCAACCCCCACAAAAGAAAAATTAAAAATATTAAGTGTCATGTAATATTTTGTGTAATGCAATATCTTGTATAGACACCTTTTATTAACCTGACACGTTCCACATCGTTACGAAGTGTCGTATTCATGACCTATTGAACAAGTACTAATCTAATCTAATCTAATCTAATATAATATAATCAGAGTCAAACAGACTGTGTAATAACAGAATCGTTATCCTTCGAAACAAAAGACAGTTCCTTCTCCTTATACGAGATGTGCAAAATAAAACCAGCCCGGAAAATACGCTGACGGCAAAAAAATCGAACATCAAAAATAATTAATTTAGAGTAATGAAATTTCGGGAATACATTTGTCTATGTAACATATTTAAGCGATTATCATTGCAAGATCAGAGGTTAATGTAAGTGCGACATAAGCCATTGCAAACGTGAAATGCTGGTACGTTAATAACAGGTGTCACTGCCAGAATGTGGAATGGAAACATTCAACCGCGCATGCATCGTGTTGTACAGGTGCCAGATATCAGTTTGCGGGATTGAGTTCCTTGCCTGTTGCACGTGGTCGGTCAGTACGGGGACTGTTGGTTAATGCTGTTTGTGGATGACGCTGGAGTTGGCGTTCGATGATGTCCTATATGTGCTCGGCTGGAGCAGTCCAAGGCAACATGTCAACATTCTGTAGATCATGTTGGGTTACAACAGCGGTATGTGGACGAGCTTTATCCTGTTGGAAAACAGCCCTTGGAATACTGTTCATGAATGGCAGCACAACAGGTCGAATCACAAGACTGACATACAGTTTTGTAGTCAGGGTGAGGGGGACAACAAGAGAGTTCCTCTGCTGTCATACGAAGACACACCCAAGAGCATAACCCAAGCAGCAGGTACAGTGTGACAAGACCACAGACAGGTTGGGTGCAAGTCCTCAACTGGTCTCCTCCTAACTATCACTGGCACCGAGGCAGAACCGACTTTTATTAGAAAACAGACCTCTACCCAACCATCCAATGAGTTCTTGCTTGACAGCATCTGACGTCGCAAATGATGGTGGTTTGTGCTCAGTGGAATGCATGCTGCAGAGCGTCTGGCTCGGAGCTGTCCTTGAAGTAACCGATTTGCAACAGTTCGCTGTGTCACTGTTGGTCAAATTGTTGCTGCAGATGCAGTACGATGCGCCAGAGCCGTACGGCGAACACTATGGTCTTCTCTCTCGGTAGTGCTACGTGACCGTCCGGAATCGGTGTTCTGCGACCGTAAATTCTCGTGATCAACGCTGTCAGCAATCATGTCCAGTAGCTACATTCCTGCCAAGTCTTTGTGAAGGAACATATAGCTTCTCGTAGCCCTGTTACACGACCTCGTTCAAACTCAGTGAGGTGCTGATAATGGCCTCTTTGTCGCTTAAAGGCATTCTTGACTAACATCAACACACCACGTCCCCTCTCAAAGGTAGCTAACGCTCACAACCGTTCCTGTGTGTATTTAAAACAAACCTGATTTGCATCCCCATAGGTCCCAGCGGAGGTTCGAGTCCTCCCTTGGGCATGGGTGTATGTGTTTGTCCTTAAGATAATTTAGGTTAAGTAGTGTGTAAGCTTAGGGACTGATGACCTTAGCAGTTAAGTCCCGTAAGATTTCACATACATTTGAACATTTGCATCCCCATAGTGGCGCAACCCTTATGCGACTGGCGCCAAATTTGAATAGATATCATCTTTCAGATGTAGAAACGCGGCTAACAGCTTTCGTTCACGTCGCCCAACTCTTTCTTGGCGTTGCGATTTTTTTCCCTGTCGGTGTATTTAGCGCACCTTAAGGTAGGCAACCCGATGTTCATCATCTACCGCAAGTGCGGATGAAATAAGTTGGGTTGTCGGTCTTAAAGTGTAGGAAACATCTGCTCCTGGTGCGAAAAATGTAAGTTGGGTTGGGAATCTTAAGACACATAAAATATTTTCCGAGCCAGTTTTATACTGGCCATCCTTGTACAACTGTAGTGTGTCTTCTATCAGACAAGATTTCGCTTGGAAAAATAAAAGTGCCTCTGTAGCATGCAATTAGTGTTCCACAGCAAACAGTTATTAATGAGTAACATGAAGGTAGTACTCGTCCTATTCCAAAAGCAAACAATATGATCACTACGGACAGCCGGCCACGGTGGTCGAGCGGCTCTAGGCGCTTCAGTCCGGAACCACGCGGCTGCTGCGGTCTTAGGTTCGAATCCTGCCTCGGGCATGGATGTGTGTGATGTCCTTAGGTTAGTCAGGTTTAAGTAGTTCTAAGTCTAGGGGACTGATGACCTCAGATGTTAAGTCCCGTAGTGTTCAGAGCCATTTAATCCATCACTACGGACAAGTTCCACTATTCTCGAAATGAATAACTGTTTCAAGCTAGGTGAAAACTGACACACAATAATATCAATCTGAATATGTCAGGGAACTAAATAGCCAAGTATAAGCGCCGTCAGGCAAACAATATGACGTTGCATGAGTCGTTTGTTGGTTGGTTGTATGTAGAGAGCATTCTGTACCAAGGTCGTCAGCGCCATTACTAAAGTGATGTGAGAGAAATGTCATAAAATGTTTAAAATTATGTTTTCAATGGTAAAATTTGAAACAAAAGTCAGATACACTCTTCTCGATTTTCACTCACTTCAGCTCATTGATTCGGACAGATGCACAAAATACGAAAGACTCACTTCACGTAGTCATTGTGCAGATTCCATCGTTAAAGTACACAGATTGTAACACAATAGATAAAATAATATGATAGAGAACTGTGACTGGTGGTTAGCGTGGAAAAGGTATAATTAGCCAGACACCCTGAAAACACATAAAAATCGTCTATGTGACAAGGACAGATCAGCTTTTACTGTGTTGCAGCCTTCATGTTTTGATATGAAACATTATGTAAATCATGGTGTGCAGATATCAGTGCTTTACAAGCACTGGTCACTGGTAGGTCCTCTAACCAGAAGAGGAACCCATGTGTCAGAGGAGGGTGGCTATCCGGACGCGCGTTAAAAGTATTTCATTCCGCCTCAGCAAGCGGAAAGAGGAATCTTCACAGCCCCATTTTTAATTTCACTGACGGCAGTTTCTCTGTCTTAGCCACTCTGCCTCACATAGACTAATGGTACATTGTTGCAACAACGAAATAACTGAATGTGTGGGACAGCACATTGTGAAATTACATTTACCATGCAGGCAGGCATCCTTAGCTACTTCACCTCCTGCTCCAGTACACTGGACCCGCAAGTGACCTGATAACATGGCTTCAGTAACGGTTCAGTATAATAGTAGCTACTAAAGGCAATCGGAAGCTTACGATTTCTAAAATCACAACTAGTCATGAGCATAATCGTTAGGCGTACAAAGACGATTTTCTAACAGATCAGGTGAAGACGATGGAAATCACAATATCGCTCCATCTATCCCTTATTGTGTCCTGCAGAAAACTGAAAATCATCTCGACAAAATCTGCTTATCAGCTTCAGCCTAGGAACCTTCGAAAAAGTCTCTGTCGCTTCCTGCTGAGGATACGAGCAAGAGGATTCCGAATCACCAAAAATATTCTTACAGTCCTAGAGGAAATTTTCAGATTCTTAAAGTAGTGAAATGAATGACAAGGCCATTAGACGGGCATACATTGAGATTGGGTAAGATAAGGAGGGCATGCTGCAGTGCCTTTTCCAAAGGACGTATCCCGACATATTCCTTAAGGTGCGACTGCACCTGTGTCCCTTGCACCTAGTCGCCGTGCGTCTGTACTTCCCTCACACGCAAGAAGAGTAATGCTTGTAGGTGCTTGCCTCTTTTTTGATATGAGCGCATTTGTAGTTCCATTCAAGCCTAGACAGAACAACACACGTTTTTCGAATGCTAGCAGCAACTGTCGGCGCAGCCAGTATATTTTGAGACAAAGTCAGAATCGTATAAAGAAGCCCACGTACTGGGATAATTAATGATTTTTGTGCACTGCATGTGTCGGAATGGTGGAACAGATAAAGATGGCAACGTGTATTGCGTTTGATAACTGGAACTTCAAAGTGATCCCGCAACTAGTTGGACCACGGATAGCAAAGGAAAATACAAAATACAAAGACGCTCGACCAGTGATGGCAAGGTTGACTTAGCCACTTCAAATTTTTGCTACTGCCGAAGTTATTTTAATTCGTTGACGAGTTCTGTCCCTCCTACGACAGAGATTATGTATTTAAGCAAGAGATTCAAATTTATATACACTCATACGAGACGCACTTGAAAAAGGTACATCATCGAAATTAGCTGATCTTGTGGTATACGGTCAGTTCCACAAGAAAGTTTACCCCGTTGCCTGTATGAAAAAAGGACACTATCATAAATATATGTTTACAAGAAAATACATGTTATTACTAACTGCACAGTTACCTGATAGTTAATGCAATCGCCGCCGCTATCGTTCATAGCTTGACAACTTTTTGGCATACTTTTTACGAGATTTTCTGCATATTCTCTCGGGAACGATCTCCATATCGCCCTGATTTGATATGACAACTGCGTCAAAGTATATGCTGGCTTTCCTTTAACGATCATTTGCGATCGGATTTGCGTCCGGAGACACTGCAGGCTAATGCATCGTGGACACACCATTGTCTTGTTTCCAAGCTGTACGTAGACGGTTGCCATGTTTCGGATCATTATCCTCTTGAAGCACACAGTTTGCCTCGTTCGAACCAAATAGCTTCTTAATAGACGACAGAAGGCATTTCTGAACTTAAATAGTGGCAACACTGCTGTGGAGACAATATGCAATGGAATCTACTATTGTCGCTGATAGCACACGTTGTTGACATACCTACCTTCCCTCCGAGCAAATGGACTCGCGCGTCCCACGTCATCAACGTGCGCACAATCCAGGGAAAAACAGTCACTTGTAAGCGAGCGGTGTAACGTAACGTGGTTACTATGTTTTCGAAACAGGAACAACGGAGTTGGATCAAGATTGTAAGTGCCAGAGGTCGTACAGAACGACAGTGTCAGCAAGGTCTTCAAGAGGCGTGCATGTTGGGTAAAAGCCTTCAACGAAGGTCGGGAAACTGTGGCAGACATGCATCGGGCAGGTCTTCCTAGCGTCTCTGAAGAAAAAGTGCATGCTCTTGCCGCGTTAGTGGACTGTGATCGACGCCATACGATTCGTAAGCTCGCCCGCGAAACCAGTTTAGCGCATACGACTGTGTTTCGCATCCTGAAGGAACGCCTTGGCATGCGAAAAATTGCATCACGATGGGTTCCGCATGACTTGGAGGAAACGCAGAAATGGATCGTTACGACGCTGCTCAGACGCACTTGGAGCGCTATGGGCTATCTTACGTCGTAACACTGGATGAGACGTGGGGCACATTGTATGAGCCCAAACTGAAACGCCAATCCAACGAATGGCGCCGTTATGGGTCACCGCGAAAGTCGTAAGTGCGTCAGAGCCCCAGTATGGTGAAAGTTGTGGTGATTCTCGTGTATGACTGTGATGGTGTTGTCCTAACGCATTATATTCCTCCACGGCAGACCGTCAATGCACAGTATTACTGTTCGTTTTTGGAGCATCACCTGCGACCAGCTTTGCGAAAGGAGCGGCAGCACTTTCTGCGCAATTCACCCATCATTTTGCACGACAATGCGCGGGCGCATACAGCGCAAGCTGTGGCTGCTCTGTTCGGTCGATGGGACTGGGAAGTACTGTACCATCCACCATACTCCCTGGACTTAAGTCCTTGTGACTTTGATTTGATTCCGAAGATGAAGGAATCACTTCATGGCATTCGCTTCAGAACTGTTCCAGAGATTCTACATGCAGTAGGCCGCTCCATTCGCACCATCAACAGAACAGGCTCTGCTATCGATATACTACGCCTTCCACATTGCTGGCAATGGGTTCTACACAACGCTGGTGACTACTTTGGAAGACAATAACACGTGCAAACATGTAACCCTTTTGTATCGGTTGTGAATAAATAGTTGCCACTATTTAAGTTCCAACCTTCGTATATAAATATAAATAAGTTACGCTTCATATATTTTGCACTAATTTTAAACTGCAACCGACAAAACAGAACATTCAGCGCACACACTGTTTATCTACACACTGTGCAAAAGTGAAGTGATTACAGATTCGAGACCAATACCAGAGACGTCGCTACGGACGTTACATTTAAAATTATGACGTACACTTTCTTGTGGAACTGACTGGAAATGTCAGTGATAGTATAAATAGCCAAGAGTTAAAACTGAAAAAAAAATTTCTGATTGCAAGGCGTAATCCACTGAAGCGGCAAAAATTTTGGTACTGGCATGCGTACAAATACAGAGATATATAAGGAGGCAGAATATGGCGCTGCTGTAGGCAACGCCTATATAAGACGACAAGTGTCTGGCGCAATTGTTAGATCGGCTACTGCTGCTACAATGGCAGGTTATCAACATTTAAATGAGTTCCAAGGTGATGTTATAGTCAGCGCACGAGCAATGGGACATAGCACTTCCGAGGTAGCGATGTAGTGGGGATTTTCCCATACGGCCATTTCACGAGTGTACCGTGAATATGAGGAATCCGGTAAAACATCAAATCTCCAACATCGATGCGGCCGGAAAAATATCCTGCAAGAACAACACCAACGATGACGGAAGAGAATCGTTCAACGTGATAGAAGTGCAACCCTTCCGAACATTGATGCAGATTTGAATGGTGGGCCCTCAATAAACGTCAGCGTGTGAACCATTCAACGAAACATCATCGATATGGGGTTTCGGAGCCGAGCCTTGATGAATGCACGACACGAAGCTTTACGCCTCGCCGGGGGCAGTCAACATCGACATTGGACTGTTGATGACTGGATTCACTTTGCTTGGTCGGATGAGTCTCGTTTCAAATTGTATCGAGCGGATGGACGTGTACGGGTATGGAGGCAGCCTCATAAATCCATGGATCCTGCATGTCAGCAGAAGACTATTCAAGCTAGTGGAGGCTCTATGATGGTGTGAGGCGTGTGCAGTTGAAGTGATATATGGGACTCCTAATACGTGTAGATACGACTCTGACAGGTGACACATATGTAAGCACCCTGTCTGATCGCCTGCATCCATTCATGTCCATTGTGCGTTCCGAAGGAGTTGGGAATTTCCAGCAGGACCTTGCGCTATACCCCACACGTCCGGAATTGCTACAGAGGTCTCCAGGAACAATCTTCTCATTTTAAACGCTTCCGTTGGCCACCAAACTACCCAGACACGAGCATTAATGAGCATATCTGAGATGCCTTGCAACGAGCTGTTCAGAAGAGATCTCCACCCCGTCGTAGTCATAGTGTCAGTTCTCTCCTGCACTACTTCAGACATTAGTCGAGTCTATGCCACGTCGTTTTGCAGCAGTTCTGCGTGCTCGCAGGGACCCTACACGATATTAGGCACGTGTACCAGTTTCTTTGGCTCTTCAGTGTACAATACCGAGGCGACGATTTTATGAGACGGATGGATGTAGGTGGCATCAGGGAACAGATAGGATCAATGTGGAAACACAAAACTGAAAAGCCGGCCGAAGTGGCCGTGCGGTTCTAGGCACTGCAGTCTGGAACCGCGAGACCGCTACGGTCGCAGGTTCGAATCCTGCCTCGGGCATGGATGTGTGTGATGTTCTTAGGTTAGTTAGGTTTAACTAGTTCTAAGTTCTAGGGGACTAATGACCTCAGAAGTTGAGTCCCATAGTGCTCAGAGCCATTTGAACCATAAAACTGAAAAACATAATGTCTGGAGAATTGTGTAGGAAGCTAGCAATGTATCTCAGAAGAGTGAAAGCTTCATACACATGAGACACGTCTGAAATTTAAGGTGCTATAGAAGTGCTGTTTCATTAAATAAAACGTAACATAGTGTTCAAGGTGGTCTAGCACTGAAGCAACGGATCATATGTCCTGTTTTCATAGAAGGAACGCTAGATTGTCGATAGTATCTCAACTTGCTAACAGACCATTAACACACATCAGAAGATGTTTCACTGCAGACTATTAGGAACGTATGATATCAGCATGATGGTTGTCTTGCATTTTGTCCATGACGTACTGTATCTCGTCTATCCAGTTGTTTTCAAATCATTAGATTGGACGCAGCCCATCTGTAAATTAACCGGCTCGTTCGCCAGATTTGACCATCTTAGATTTTTTCCTCTGGGGAGAGCTAAAAGACATGCATTCAAGGACAGGTCCACCATACCAGATGATATGGAACTGTGTATTACTTTCGCCAGCACTGAAATTCTTGCTGAAATACTGGAAGTCTGGTATCAGTCTTGCCATGACAAAGTGTTAGCTTTTACTGAAGCTAGCAATAGGCATTTTCAGCACTACCTTCCAAAGCTAATTCTCTTGCTCCTTCAGAATCCAAAACATATGTTTATTAACTTTTTCCGTAAGCGTTTGATAAACATGAAGTAGACAATTACCAGTATTTAAAATTTTCTAACTGCAGTTTCTCGTGGATTGTTTGCACTAGAAATCCAAAAAAAAAGATTGAAATTGAAATTTAACCTTATTGCAATTTATTAATGGCGATGGACAGCATACCTTTAAAATGACGTTTTACAATAAGTACTGATTCTAGTGATGGTTAAAATCTGCATGTGGCTGCAATTGTGGGGATCTGGTTAAATTTCATTTCTGTGAAAACAGCAAATTTTAAGTAAGTTTACGTAAAAAAATTCAGCTAAGCTTTAAGACATCGTAATTCTGTGTTAACCCAACCCAGTTGGGAAAAAGTAGTCAGGAAATGACTTATAGTCATTTTTAATAGCTATGATAATTATAGAGAGACCAATATCAAATTCGCTTTGTGGAATAGAAGTATAGCAATATCTGCTACCAGTATAGTTGTTCTAAAAAAGGTAAATTTAACTGCCTTTCACTCTTTAAAATACGGTTAGTATTTGTGGTCAAATTTCTAAGTTTAGAACGTAAGATGCATCCGCTTCGAACATGAAACCGATTTCTGTCTTGTGCGGAAGTTCGTGATATTTTACGGAAGTGGTGATTCAGACTCACAGGGCGCTGCAGTTTGACGCAACTGACTTAATCTGCTTACAAAAGCTTAATAATGAAGAGAAGTTTAATTTAAAATTGATATAATCACATTTGGCTACTGTATCTGAAGGGGTACGGGGCGTGGAATCTAAGGATGATTGACCAGTCAGCTAAGATTTAAGGTCTTCTTTTGTTTCTGTCAGAGCCTTGAAAGAAAGGTGCTCATCGAAAATTGAATTGATTTGTAAGACAGATATAAAAATGTTAAACAATAACGTCGTGTTAGCACTTCAACGGTAAGATACACATTTACATTGCAAAATTACGTCAGCAAAAACAAAAGAACGTGTTCATAAACACTTGCTTAAAATTCCATTTATGTCAAGTCTGTGAATGTTTGTTTCTCATACCACTTGAAACATCATACCTACGTGCAGTAATCGCTCCTGGATATCTAATGATGGGTAAATTCCGAAACGCGTCTTATGAGCAATAAGGTCATTCTTGCCTGATGTTTGACTCTCTCTTATCATTGCGATCCAGTCAGCCTGAATGTAGAACTACTAATTGTTTTAATTTCAAGAGCGACGTCTGTTAACAAATGTCAAAAGAACTATTTTTTCCTGTGATATAATTACAAATAACCAATTTTTGGATTTTTTTCTCTACTTGTACTGCGAAATATTGCTTCTGGCCAACATTCATTATTTTAGGTCAGTGGGAAGTACTCTACAGTTAGGGTGTATCAAAAAATGTGACGTAAAACACCGTACCTTTCGAGTGCGTTGACTTAGAAGCTTCAATTTTTTACACCGCCAAGAGACTATGGACCTTAGTATGTGAGATAAATTTCAATTTGATACGTCTACCCGTTCCTAAGAAAAAGGGTTCTTAACAGACGGACGATAAGATCGAGAGTAAGATAATAAATAATCATAAATTTTTTGTGTTATGTAATTGCGAATTTACTGTTTTAGGATTTTTCGTTTGTTGTACTGTGAAACCTTCCTTTTCGCCAAATTTCACGATTCTAGGCCAGCGGGAAGTACCCTCTAAGTTTTGATTGTGTTTGCAAGTGTTAAAAAATATGACATAAGTTGCCTATGTTTTGATTGCATTGACTTAGAAGCTTCAATCTTTTACATCACCAAGCGAAGAATGACCTCAGTATGTGATTAACTTTCAACGTGATACGTCTCCCCCTTCCGGACAGACGGACGACGAAGCGATCATATAGGGCTTCCGTTTTACCGATTGAGCCACGGAACGCTAAAAACGAGACCCTAAGTGAAATGGCATAGCTTAAGAAGTCAAATTTCTTCGCCTATTTCAGTACAGTAGTCTTAAAATAAAAAAATACATAACATTAAGTTTACGTATGATTATAGGTACCAGCAGTATCTTTTTACTTCTTAAAATTACACACTATCATTTTTATTATAAAACTGCCACAGTTGCTCATTTTTTAAATGTATTCCATCAGCGAACTTCAGTGACGTGACAGCAAGGCGTGCAGAAAACATAAGTGACTGACAACACCATGATCGACATATCTATAGTCAAATCTAAAGAAGCTTTGTTTTGACTGCAACCCTGTTTTCTGCAGTGTTGATGTATTTGTGATTGTGACAACATATTTCAAAATACTTTAGAAGCTTGTGAACAACAAAAGAGCCATAGGAATAGAGGTATCTCAGAACATCACAAAAAGACTCCCACACCATAAGAACAAAGTGAGTGATTATTTAAAAAAAATTCATGTGAACAGCAGACCGTCATAGTGAGTGACATAGCCTCTTAGTAGGTTATCCTGTTCTTTCTCGACAGGATGATCACAGCACATACCAAGACTATACAAATAAACTTTGATATATATGTACACTTGTGTTAAATGTGTTTTTTACCGACTCTGCAGCCTGATGATGAGGTCTAACCTCGAATCATTTTGAGAATTAAATAATTTAAGCAGATAGAAATCTGACAAGGACAGTACCTGTACTTATGGCATGTATCGGTAAGAAAAATGAACCGTTGATGACTGATATCAGTCGAAATCGATTTGCAACAAGATAAATAAATTGTGTTTCAACTACTGGTTGCTACGTGCTTTATAATTTCATATTCTACGGTCGCTGCACAGAAAGGGAACCTTATGGAGCCCAACATTGAAATGCACAAATGCCATCACTTGATTTTCCAGGGACTTCGTTCAATGGCAGAGGAGTCAAAATAAGCGACCACGTCTCGCGACTTATCCGTAGGTACTCGAGCGTTTCTGAAAAAAAAATGAAGGCCAAAGTTTTCGAGATATTTTTAGGTACTTTATGTGCCTTTTGCCCGTCCGGTTAGCCGTGCGGTCTAACGCACTGCTTTCCTGGAGGGTAGGCGCGCCGGTTCCCGGCACGAATCCGCGCGGCGTGTGTAGAGGTCCGGTGTGCCGGCCAGTCTGTGGATGGTTTTTTGGCGGTTTTCCATCTGCTTTGGCGAATGCGGGGGGTTCCCCTTATTCCACCTCAGTTACACTGTGTCGGCGATTGGTGCGCAAACACTTTCTCCATGTAAGCATACACTATCATTACTCTACCACACAAACATAGGGGTTACATTCGTCTGGTGTGAGACGTTCCTATGGAGTGGGGAGGGGGGAGGGGGGAGGGGGGGAGGTGGGGGTGTCCACTGGGGACCGAACCGCACAATGGTTCGGTGTGGGGTGTCGGAGGGGTGAGTGGACTGCTGTGGCCTGTTGTGGGGTTGTGTACCACTGAGGCTACGGCGGGGACGAAGCTTCTCCGTCGTTTCTATGTCTCCAGTTCCATACAGTACAACGTGCTTTTTACCATGCGATATCGGCAGATGAAATGGTGGCACAGTGTTTAGTGTTCCAGCTTCTTAATTTTGGGTCCTGCGTTCGAAACTGGATTATTGTTTTTATGTATTTTATTTTTCAATATTTTCATTTATCTACCCATGTCCATAGAAGGTAACCACACGAATGTTTCTTATCAAAATAGGAAATACAAGGGCGTTATAGTAGCTATAAATTTACAACTGGATTTCACAATAAGTATCATACGTTTATTATGTAATTTATGTGTGTATGGTACGGTGAGGGGTCACAATCTTTTTATATTCTCGTATTCTGATATTTCATTCTCATATCAATTCTTATATTATATTCATACACTGATAAGCCAGAACAATATGACCACTGGCCACCGCGACGTTGGTGGTGCTTGGTAGCGTTGCGGGCAGGTGACCCGGTAACGAATGTACGTAAACGGAGCAGACATGGACGGGGGATCCACCTAGCAAAGATATGAGCTGAAAATGGGGAAATCCTTTGAGATAAGTGACTTTCACAAATGACAGATTATTATTACCCAGAGCCTGTCAACGAGTATCTCAAAAACGGCGAAGCTGGTCGAATGTTCACGTGCTACTGTCTTGAGCATCTACGGAAAGAGGTAGAGGATCAGTGAAAGTACCATTAGACGCTGAATGATTGGACGTCCGAGGCTCTTCAGAGAACGTGGGCTTCGGTGTCTTCTCTGCTCTGTAAAGTGGGGCAGATAGCGATGTGTGACATCTCTGCCGAAGAACACAATGCTGGTGCACGTACAAATGTTTCGGAGCACACCGTTCGTCGTACGTTGTTGGACATGGTGCTCCGCAGCAGACCACCCCTACGTGTTGACCCAACGCCATCGTCATTTACGATTGCAGTGGGCACGAGACCATCGGGATTCGATCGTCGATCAACGAAAACATGTCGGTTCTTCGGGTGAATCACATTTTTGTTGCACTGGGTCGATGGTCCTCTCCACAAATGTCATCATCGAGGTGAACGGCTGCTCGAAACATGCAGTGGGCCACGCACGCTGGCTGGTGGGAGTAGCATTATGCTATGGGATACATTCTCCTGCGATTGCATAGGACCTGTGATAGAAATGGATGACAGTAATCGAGGACACGCTGACAGCTGCGAACCACCTGCATCCCTTCAAGCTTGATGTATTCTCCGACGGCGATATCATAACGCCTGATGCAAATCCTGTAGAACCCATCTGGTTGCTACCGGGCGCCATCACCACCTAAGCAAAACAGCTGCCTATTGTTTACCAGAATTACATGACCTATGCGTAGACATCTAATGTCACGTACCTCCACAAACCTACCAACAAACTATCGAATCTCTGATACGCAGAATCAGTTATGTATATAGTTCCAAAGACAGACAATGAAGCTAATAAGCAGGTGATCACAATGTTTTGGCTCATCAGTGTATGTTTATTCTTCAGGAAGATTTGGTGCATTCCCTTAGATCATACCGATCATAGACACATTCGAAACCAGATATTCCGAACACCACGAGCATCGCGCAAAAGTAGGTTTTTCCACAGTGACATTTCTTGTATTTCTTCGTATAAATCTTACTCGTGACAGAAATGTCGTAGCAGTGGTGAATATTTCGCGAGGTGGCAATAAGTTCGCGGCAGACCAAGCCTATGGATGACTTTTCCAAAAACTGACGCTTGATTATGAATCAAGATACAATACTGGTATTTCACCGTATACAATTTCATATAACTTTCTCATTTTTTAAAATTCATTCTTCTGACATGAAATTAGTAGACAAACAAGAACAACTATATATATATATGAATACACACTGCAAACATTCGTATAGTAAGCTTCTACAGACACGGGTGTACCCACGAAACACAAAAATAAAAGTCAGAATTGGGTTTCTAACACGGGGCGCAAAATTAAGAAGCCGCAACGCTAAACGCTGCGCCACCACTTCATTTGCCGATATCGCGTGGTAAAAGACACAATAGCTCAGACTCTTTGACCGCCATTTTTTCAGAAATGGTCGAGTATCTACGGATAAGTCGAGACACGTGTTTTCTTATTTTGCCCCTTCTTCTACTGAGCGAAGTCCCTGCGGAATCAAGTGATGACACTTGCGGTGCTCTCCTCGTAGCGGCACATCTTGCTTTCGGTACATCGTTGCCGCTACGCGAGCGCCACCAATCAGTGGAGCGGGCGAGGCGAGGAGTCGGTACGAGCTGACCCAGCGACATGGCTGCCGTCGCTGCTTGGTCCGACGGATATTTGCAGAAGTTGTCTTCAAGTCTGAAGTTAGATCGGCTGGATGTTTTGGTGCATGCTGGCCTTAGAATCCGGTTTAACGCCCAATTTTGAATATATTGCATCTATTAGTAACACATGGAAATCGAGTTTGAGTGCTGAATTACCAGGATAAACAAGGGTGCATGTTTAAACAACACACCAATGGACTTCTGCTCCTTCCTCCTTTTTATCACGCCCTACAGATCCCTGAATGCCATACACTCCACCTAGCCTTCCGCATCCGCTTACCCTCCTCCACCTGCATCCTCTACCAACTTATAAAATTCCCCTCCCTCCTCTTCCATCTTGTACTCCTCTGAATATCTTACATTATCTGTAAACTCGACACTACCCATCCCCTAGTTTCACCCCTGCTCACTGCTCCTTGTACTCTGCTGTGCCTCTGCTGCCACTCCACACACTCCATATCCTTTCCCAACGAAACTTTAATTGCCTTTCCTTGCCCGACCATGAAATCCATTGTGCTGTATACTCATCCTACCAGATCTAAAAGAAACCACCCCACCTCAAGCAGTCAGTTCTCTCTTCCCTTCCTCTCCTCTCCTCTTCGCCCACACCCTAAGGCTTGCTCCTGAACGACATCCTTCTTCGCTGCTCCAAACGTCCTCCCACACAGACACCCTCTTACACATTACCCCAACTGCTACATTGCTATGATACCTCTCTTCCTGGCAGTCTAGGTCCACTCAACACTTCACTCATCTGTATATCTACTTTAATCAGTCAGCACGTTGGCTTTTTACTCTTTTAACTTGTGAAACTGTCCCTCTGTCTTTTATCTTCTGTGAAAG
This sequence comes from Schistocerca serialis cubense, assembly GCF_023864345.2. Classification (NCBI taxonomy): domain Eukaryota; kingdom Metazoa; phylum Arthropoda; class Insecta; order Orthoptera; family Acrididae; genus Schistocerca; species Schistocerca serialis. The sequence goes on from NC_064639.1 coordinate 930,480,841, forward strand.
ATTCAGTTGTCATTTCATCTGTGTCAACCTTTTAATTTTTCAACAAATCCAGCTTTTGTATTTCAAATTATGCAACTGAATCTATATCTTTTTATTATGTCAGACATTTATTTTTTCAGCTGAGGTGTCCAATTTTAAAATGTGTCCTAAACTTTTTATTCTCATATGGCTGAACAGCGGTGACTTGTACACGCTGACAGTCCCCCTCCCTCCCCCACGCCCTCCCCCCTCCCCCCCCCCAACCCCATCCTATGGAGCTATGGTAATGAAATGACAATAAAAGAAAAAAAAGCGGTACTTCACCCAAGATTAATCGAACAGTATGTCATTTCTGTAAATTAATGTGATTTCGACAAACCTGGACTTGCTACGGAAAGTAGCACTTTGTAAGACTGAAGCTACATGTTAACTCTTGATATGTTCGAACTGGTGAGGCTCGGTTAACTAGAATATTTCTTCGCACGTGAACACCTACTTGAATTACTCCATTCTAGTGCTAAGTTTACTGGAGAGAACCTGAGTTGGTTCTGCAGTAGGCGATTTGGTGATTGGATGACCCTGCTGTGTGTGTGTATACGTGGCACCGTTAGATTAGTTGCTTACTACCCATTGCCTTTGTCCTCTGAATATTATGGCCTGTACTTGTCGTCAGCGACACTACTGCAGGCGCTTATATGTTGCCCTTACGCCACAAGTTGTAGTATAGTTATAATTCTGTAAGTTTTTTTATGTTCTGTAATATTTGTTGGGATCGTTAATGCCTTGTGTGTATCTCAATTATCTCACGAAAAGAGTTTTTTCAGTTGTTAATTCAAGCTATAACATTGTCTCAAAATATGATAGAAATCCCAAAGAGATTCGGGTCGTATGTAAAGTAAACCAGTGGCAAAAAACAGTCAGTATCGTCATTGGGCGATAGCGATGGAAGTGTTACCGATGATGGTGCCATTAAAGCGGAGTTACTAAGTACAGTTTTCCGTGATTCCTTCACGAAAGAAGACGAAGTAAATATTCCATAATTCGAAACCGGAACAGCTGTTACCATGCGTGACATAAAAGTAGATGTCTTAGGTGTTGCGAAACAACTCAAATCACTTAAGAAAGGCAAGTCTTCGGGTCCAGATGGTATACCAGTTAGGTTCCTTTCAGAGTATGCAGACACAATAGCGCCTTTCTTAGCAATCATATACAACCGCTCACTTGACGAAAGGTCTGTCCCTAAAGATTGGAAAGTAGCACAGATCACACAAATATTCAAGAAAGGAGATAGGAGTAACCCATTGAATTACAGACCCACATGACACACCTCAATTTGCTGTAGGATTTTTGGAGCATATACTGTACTCGAACATTATGAAGCACCTCGAAGAAAATTGCTTATTGATAGATTTCCAACACGGATTCAGAAAATATCGTTCTTGTGCAACGCAGCTAGCTCTTTATTCCCATGAAGTAATGAGTGCTGTCGTCAAGGGATCTAAGATCGATTCCATATCACTAGATTTCCAGATGGCTTTTGATACCGTTCCTCACAAGCGACTATTAATCAGTTGCGTGCATATGGAGTATAGTCTCAGCTGTGTGACTGGATTCCTGATTTCCTCTCAGAGAGGTCACAGTTCGTAGTGATAGACGGTAAATCATCGAGCAGAACAGAAGCGATATCTGGCGTTCCGCAAGGTATTGTCATAGGCCCTCTGCTGATCCTGATTTACATAAATGATCTAGGTGGTAAAATGAGCAGCCCCCTTAGATTGTTTGCAGATGACACTGTAATTTACCGTCTAGTAAAATCATCAGACGATCAATTCCAGTTACAAAATGATCTATAGCGAGTTTATGTATGGTGCGAAAAGAGGCAGTTGGCACTAACCAAAGGAAAGTGCGAGTTCATCCAAATGGGTACTCAAAGAAATCCGATAAATTTTGGGTACACGATAAATCGCACAAATCTAAGGACTGTCAATTCGACTAAATACCTAGGAATTACAATTATGAGCAACTTAAATTGGAAAGAACACATAGATAATGTTGCGGGGAAGGCGAAAGAAAGACTGCGCTTTGTTGGCAGAACACTTAGAAGATGCGACAAACCCACTATAGAGACACCCTACATTACACTTGTCCGTCCTCTGCTGGAATATTGCTGCTCAGTGTGGGATCCTTACCAGGTAGAATTGACGGAGGACATAGAAAAAGTGCAAAGAAGGGCAGCGCGTTTTGTGGGGTGTGATACGCGAGTTACAGTGGCAGTCATTGAAACAATGGCGGTTTTCTTTGCGGCGAGAGCTATTTACGAAATTTCAGTCACCAACTATCGCTTCCGATTGCGAACATATTTTGTTGACACCCACCTACACAGGGAGAAATGATCATCATAATAAAATAAGAGAAATCAGAGCTCGAACGGAAAGATTTAGGTGTTCCTTTTTCGCACGCGCCATTCGAGAGTGGAATGGTAGAGAAGTAGTATGAAAATGGTTCGATGAACCCTCTGCCAGGCACTTAAGTGTGAATTTCAGAGTAACTGTGTAGATGTAGCCAAAATTAAAGGCATTTCCTCCCTGTTCTTTATTCAAATCATTAATGTCGTTATGAAAGCGTCATGTGCGCACGTAATGAAATAATAATTAACATATTAAATATTTTTGACTGTGAACGACCAGTGATCCTTATAAATATTGTACTAATGTTACTGTAATGAAAAGAAAGTGGACAAATATCCGTATGTATAATGTATTACAAAAAAAGAAAAACGGCGAAATCCGCCATTCCATTGCAATGCGTTGCCATTCCAATCTTGCTTCGCTATTAGCTTGTCTCTCAAGTGATTTTGGTTATTCGTGTGAGTTAACTACATTCTCATGTCTATCAGTGTTTAAAGTAATGAAAGCGACATAGTTAACTATATCGTGATTACTTCCTTGAACATTTACTTTCTATTTTTATCAAAGAGGTAAGTTCATAATAGTGACAAAAAGTGAAACATTTAAATATGGAAGATTTTTTTTGGTATAGGAACTAATCTCAGTCGCCAAATTCGGCAATGTTATTTTTCAGTATTTAATTGCAATAGAACTTGTAATCACTTTCCTTTGTTCCAAAGTCAGATCGACCATTGGAACTCTAAGATCCATAGAGCTAAAGTCAACATTACGAGCTCAAAGAATTTAACCAAACAAATTGTTTCCAAGAAAACAGTGGGCCATTGCTCAAAATGGTTCAAATGGCTCTGAGCACTATGGCACTTAACATCTGAGGTCATCAGTCCCCTATAACGTAGAACTACTCAAACCTAACTAACCTAAGGACATCACACACACCATGCCCGAGGCAGGATTCGAATCTGCGACCGTAGCGGTCGTGTGGTTCCAGACTGAAGTGCCTAGAACCACTCGGCCACACTGACGGCGGGCCATTGCTATTTGAAAATAATACTAAGGAATAGTCATGAGATTTTCAGTAATTCTACATTTTTATTCTACATTTTTATTGAAGACATAATTCAATAACTAAGTCAAATATAAATTGTGGTCCCAGTTTGTACGTTTATCGTTGCTACAGCGTAAGTGAATAGTACGAAATAATATCTTACGTGCCGTTTAATAAATGAATTTATTAAATCCCGAATAAAGAATGAAAAGGAAACCTAAATTTCGTGTGGTAACGGTAAAAAGTAATAGTTTTCCACGTTCTAGTCAAGTGATATATATTAAGCACTAGGTTATAAACTGAGCTTTGTTCTAATGTCTATGCGCCACTATGTAAAGAGTACCTTGTGTAAAAATGTTGTAGTTTTATTGAGGGTACAGGGGAACTTACATTAATGTTAACGTATAAGTCCTACTACAACAAAGAAGTGAAACTCAGTTCAGCGAATTGTTTCGATGCTATGTAATCTGTTGTATTGCCAAACGCTAATATTGTTTTCTCTTCAGATGAGCAGGATCTGTTGGTATATAACTTGAATTTGATGGCTGTTCTGAAACTAATGTTCAGTTCGCCAGTTATTGCAGTTGTGCAAACGCTTACAGCACGAATACGATATGCTATGGAGGCGGCGACGGAAGAGGTGTTGGCAAACACATGGAAAGAAATTAAGTATCGCCCAGACCTTCTACGGGCAACAAACGCAGCGAATGTGGAAGGCCATCCAGAAAAAAATATCATTGTGAGTTACGCTATCATTTGCAACCAGCAGCATATCAATATATACGTAACTTAGGAAAAAAATCGTAATCAGGGAAACACTTTACGCTCATCCTATGTTTTCATCACTCGATAGGAAGATTTCAGTTAGATTACATCGTGGTTAGATAGAGATTCCGAAATCAGATATTGGATTGTGAGGCATTCCCAGGAGCAGATATGGACTCTGGTCAAAATTTAGTAAAGAATAGGCTGAAGTTTAAGAGACTAGTCAGGAAGAATCAGTGCTAAAAGAATTACTAAGAAATGACGAGATACGCTGAAGTTCTCTGAGGCTACAATTACTGCTATAAGAAAAAGCTCAGTAGGCAGTTCAGTTGAAGAGAAATGGACATCTCTAAAAAGGGCAATCACAGAAGCTGGAAAGAAAAACATAGGTACAAAAAAGGTAACTGTAAACAAACCATGTGTAACAGAAGAAGTACTTCAGTTATCGACGAAAGAAGGAAGCACAAAAATGTTCAGGGAATATCGGAAATATAGAAATAAAAGTCACTTAGGAATGAAATAAACAGAACAGGCTGTTAAGGTGAAACAGCTTCAAGAATAAGTGAAGAAATCTAAAGAGAAATGATTGTGTGAAGCACTGACTTAGCATGCAGAAAAGTCAAAACAACCTTTCATGAAATTAAAAGCAAGGGTGGTAACAAGAATGCAATGGGAATTCCATAGTAAAATACAGAGGAGAGAGCGGATTTGCGGAAAGTGTCTACTGAAAGCCTCGAAAAGAGGGAAGATTTGTGTGATGACGTGGTAGAAGAAGAGACAGGAGTTGATATAGAAGAGATAGGGGATCTAGTACTGGAATCAGAATTCAAAAGAGTTTTGGAAGAATTAAGATCGAAGTAGGTAGAATGGATAGATGACATTCCAACAGAATTTCTGAAATCATTGGGGGAAGTGGCAAGAAAACGACTATTCACGATGGTGAGTACAATGTATGAGTCTGGTAATATACCATGTAACTTTCGGAAAAATCCAATCCACACAATTCCGAAGCATTCAGGAGCCGACAAGTGCGAGAATTATCGCACAATCAGCTAAACAGCTCATGCACCCAAGTTACTGAAAAGAGTAATACACAGAAGAACGGAAAAGAAAATTGAAGATTTCTATTAGATGACCAGCAGTTTGTAAGACAGCGATGTAGTCTTTCGCCCCTACAGTTCAATACGTACATCGAAGAAGCAATGATGGAAATAAAAGAGTGGTTCAGGAGTGGAATCAAAATTCAAGGTGAAAGGATATCAATGATACGATTCGCTGATGACACTGCTATCCTGAGTGGAAGTGAAGAAGATTTACATGATCTGGTGAATGAAATGGACTGTCTAATGAGTACAGAATATGGATGGAAGGAAGACGAAAGTAATAAGAAGTAGCAGAAATGAGAACAGTGAGAAAATTAACATCAGAATTAGTGTCACGAAGTAGATGAAGTTAAGGTATACTGCTAACCTAGGCAGCAAAATAAACTAGGCTGTACATCTGTATTTAATATATTATCGTTATCACTTAGTAAATCTCTTAACTAATTTCCAAACTACCAGGGATACTAAGTGTGTGATCTGCAGTAGGAAAGTTAGTTTAGGGGTTCTGTGCAGCTTTTGTGACAGGTGGTTTCATTGGGGAAATTGTAGCGGCGTGGGAATTGAGGAAGCAAACGAGACTCTTCCATTCTTTTGCAGGGTTTTCTCAAGAGATATGATTATAGCTGAACAGGAGGAGAAAATTAGAGCCCTTCAGGCTGATTTGGACAGAGTGAAGGAGGAACTGAAGAGGTTAAGGGGGGGAGGAGGGTAAACAGCGGTGGGAAGAAGTAACTGGGAACAGGGGCCACAGAAAGAGGACAGTGTCTGACAGTTTCCCAATGGGCACAACCAATAGATTTGCCTTGCTACCACAGTTAAGTAAGTAAGAGGCACCAGTAGAAGTAGATTCAGTTAAGATGCAACAGAATCTCACTAGGAAACCAACTGTTTCAAAAAAAAAGTAGAAAGTAAGAGGAAAGTTCTGTCAGACATTGGATTGGTTCCTGTCGAGGCTCTTGATAGAGGGGATTTCACAAGGCATGGCCTACACCGCAGTAGGAAAGGGAAGGGTAAAATGGCAGGGTTGTTAGCGAAATCCAAAAGGGGGGACACTAGTACTCAATGACGTACCTCTTTTTTAGACTAATATCAGTGTCCAATGAGAAGTTCTGGCAGGCAGGTGCTAAAGAGGTCCAAAACTCACAAGATTGTCACAACAGTAAAGTAGATAATAATGTTCCCATATTTAACCAAAATATGGTGGATTAAGGAGAAAAGTAGATTCTCACAAAAGTAAAGTAAAAAATAATGTTACCATTTTTCACCAAAATATTCCGGGATTGAAGAATAAAGTAGATGAGCTTCTGGTTTGTTTAGATGACACTGAATCTGATAATGTAATAGATATACTATGCATGTCTGGGCATCACATGGTGTCTGATATGGAAAAGGCAAATATCAGTGGTTATAAATGGTTCAAATGGCTCTGAGCACTATGAGACTTAACATCTATGGTCATCAGTCCCCTAGAACTTAGAACTACTTAAACCTAACTAATCTAAGGACATCACACAACATCCAGTCATCACGAGGCAGAGAAAATCCCTGACCCCGCCGGGAATCGAACCCGGGAGCCCAGGCGTGGGAAGCGAGAGGTGGTTATAAACTAGCTGCACATTAGAGAGAATAAGGTGAGAGGAGGAGTTGCCATATAAGATATCACTGTGTAAAAGCTTAGATACAAAAATTTTTTGTCTAGAGCAACATATAGAAGCATGTGCCTGTCAACTTAAACTGAAGAAGGGCTCTTTTATAATTGTAACAGTATGTAGGTCCCCTTCAGGAAACTTTCATTTATTCCTGGAAAACTTGGATGCCTTGTTGTGCTATCTGTCAGATAGGGGAAAACAAATTATTATTTGTGGGGACTTCAATGTTGATACATTGAAAGCGTTTAATAGGAAGAATGACCTGGAAGTCTTGCTTGGTTCTATCAATTTGACATCTGTCATTAATTTTCCTACTCGGGTAGTAAAGGACAGCAGCACATTCATAGATACCACTTTTATAGACCAAGGTAAGTTTAAAAACACAAATTCTTGTTCTGTTGAGAATGGCCTTTCTGATAATAGAGCTCAGCTAGTTACAGTATATGACATAGCTCCATTCAGTAATTCAAAATTACCCTTCAAAGTTGTGCATTCAATTAATGACTCAACAATTAGAAATTTCAGGGAAAATCTTCAGCAGTTAGACTGGGATGAGATGTACAAGGAACCCGATGCTAATTTAAAGTATAACTTATTTCATGATACACTTGTAAGAGAATTTGAAAACTGTTTCCCCAAGAAAGTAGTTAAATCTAATTATAACAAACCATGCGAAAACCTTGGCTTACTAAAGGAATAAAAATATCTTATAACCACTAAAGGGAACTGTATCTCACAACAAGAAAGAGTAATGACCCAGAAACAGCCAAATATTATAAAAAGTACTGTGCTACATTAAGAAAGGTTATTAAAAAGTCCAGGAGCATGTGTATCATGTCTGAGATTGAAATCTCTGATAACAAAATCAAAACACTTTGGAATATTATTACAAGGGGGACAGGGCAACCAAGAGTACAGGATGACAGCATTACCATCAAAGCAAATGGAAATTTGACAAACAACAAGCTGGAAGTCGAAAACATTTAAAAAAATCATTTTTTAAATGTAGAGAAGATAGGATCTAAATGTTCATTAGAAGAAGCAAGGCAGTTAATGGAAGAGGCCTTCCCCACACAATTTGATACAATTGAAATTCCACCCACCTCTCCTTCTGAAATTAGGAAGATAATCAACTCTCTCAAGAATAAAAGCTCACATGGAATTGATGGCATTTCCAGCAGGATAATAAAAGCCTGTTCCCAAGAGATAAGTGGGATTCTTAGCCACATATGTAATAGCTCTCCGAAGCAGGGTATTTTCCCAGATAGACTGAAGTATGCCATTGTTAAACAACTACATAAAAAGGGGATGCATCTGACGTAAACAACTACCGCTAAATCTCTCTTATGACTGCCTTATCCAAAATTCTTGAAAAAGTAATGTATTGTACAGTAGTTTCACACCTTTGTGAAAATAAAGTTTTATCAAAATGTCAGTTTGGTTTCCAGAAAGGTTTTTCAACGGAAAATGCTATATATACTTTCACTAATGAAATATTATATGCCCTGAGCAACCGGAAGTCACCTGTTGGGATTTTTTGTGATCTCTCAAAGGCTTTTGACTGTGTAAATCATGGAGTACTTCTAGATAAGCTCAAGTACTGTGGTATGAACGGGACAGCGCTCAAATGGTTTAAATCATACCTAACTGGAAGAGGGCAGAAAGTGGAAATAAGCAGTTCACATAATATGCCAAAAACTGATGATTTTTCAAACTGGGGAACAATCAAGAATGGGGTGCCGCAAGGTTCGGTCTTGGGTCCTCTGCTGTTCTTAATATATATTAATGACCTGCCATTCTATATTCACGAAGATGCAGAGCTGGTACTTTTTGCCGATGATACAAGTAGTATAGCTATCACACCCAATAGACAAGAATTAACTGGTGAAATTGTAAACGATGTTTTTCAGAAAATCATTAATTGGTTCTCTGCAAATGGGCTCTCATTAAACGTTGACAAAACACACTATATACAGTTCCACACAGCCGGCCGGTGTGGCCGTGCAGTTCTAGGCGCTTCAGTCCGGAACCGCGTGACTGCTACGGTCGCAGGTTCGAATCCTGCCTCGGGCATGGATGTGTGTGATGTCCTTAGGTTAGTTAGGTTTAAGTAGTTCTAAGTTCTAGGGGACTGATGACCTCAGATGTTCAGAAATCGGTATATAAGGTAGAATATTCAAAATTTCTACGTGTATGCATTGATGAGGGGTTGAACTAGAAAAAAAACACACTGAATATCTGCTGAAACGTATGAGTTCAGCTACTTACGCTATTAGGGTCATTGCAAATTTTGGCGCTATACATCTCAGTACATTAGCTTACCACGCCTATTTTCATTGAGTAAAAGAGTATTCATTGCACAAAAGCGTGTAATCAGAATAATTGTTGGAGCTCATCCAAAATCATGCTGCAGACACTTATTTAAAGAGCTAGGGATCTACACTGTAGCCTATATATATATATATATATATATATATATATATATATATATATATATATATATATATATATATACTTATGAAATTTGTTATTAACAATCCGAATGAATTCAAAAGTAATAGCAGTGTACATGGCTACAACACTAATATAAAGGATGATCTTCACTACTCAAGGTTAAATCTAACTTTGGCTCAGAAGGGGGTAAATTATATTGCCACAAAAGTCTTTGGTCACTTACATAATAGCATCAAATGTCTGATAGATAGCCATATAGCATTTGAAAGGAAATTTAAAAAAATTCTGAATGGCAACTCCTTATACTCATTAGATGAATTTTTGGATATAGTAAGTGGGTAATTTCCCTACACCCCACCAAAACAAAAAAAAAAAAAAACAAAAAAAATACATATTAAGTGTCATGTAATATTTTGTGTAATGTAATATCTTGTATTGACACCTTTTATTAACCTGACACGTTCCACATCATTACGCAGTGTCGTATTCATGATCTATGAACAAGTACTAATATAATCTAATCTCTAATAGGGGAATAACTTCCATGGTATTTGAGGGAGCTGCAGAGGTTAAAATCTGTAGAGGAAATCTGAGATGCGAATACATCCAGCAAATGACTGAGGACGTAATTTGCAATTGCTACTCAGAGATGAAGAGGTTGATACGGGAGAAGAACTCATGGCAGACAGCATCAAACTAGTCGGAAGACTGCCGATAAAAAAAAATAATAAAAAGGAAATGTGAACACACAAAAGACGTGCGCATTTGAAACTAAGGGTGATGCTTCTTGCAGGCTCTGACCCTCGTCTATGGTTTTCCTACACAGCGAGCTGGGTGCTCGTGACGCCACAGAGGCCGTCTCTTACCGAGCTTGTTGCAGCCGCACAGCGAAGGACAGCCGGCGTAGTCCGGTCCCTGGGCCGCTGTCTTCCCGTCTGGGCAGCAGCCGAAGAACTCGTCCTCACAACCCCTCAGCGCCGCTGTGACGTCTGGAACATCGCGACAACTATTAAACATCGCCGGGACACTGAGGAAGGATACTAGCTTGCTTAGTGAAACATTAACTTATTTATTCAGACATACGGGGCGAACCAGGACTCTACCGACAATCATTCAAAGATGGTACCATGGACGAAAGCAAGAAAAAATGTTTAGTAAATATTGGTTCTAAAATTCATACCTTAAGAGCTATGGCTACTTGTTCGTCTTCGATACTGTGAGACACATCTCTTCCATGCAAACTCTTTTCCTTCCGTATACTGGGAGGAGACAGTACGGACCAAATAATAAAAAACTGTTCAATAAGCATGTACCCTAAATTGCATTCCTTAAGAGCTATGATCTTTTGTTTAGTAGAGGAGATAAAATTCACAAGAGCGAAGATGAGAAAGTGCTCATAGCTCTTACGGTAGGCACTTTACGGCCTATGTTTAATGGACATTTTTCTTGTTTTCCTCCGTACTAGCATCTCTCAAAGTACGGAAAAATGGTTCAAATGGCTCTGAGCACTATGGGACTTAACTTCTGAGGTCATCAGTCGCTAGAACGTAGAACTACTTAAACCTAACTAACCTAAGGACATCACACACATCCATGCCCGAGGCAGGATTCGAACCTGCAACCGTAGCGGTCGCGAGGTTCCAGACTGTAGCACTTAGAACCGCTCGACCACCCTGGCCGGCAAACTACGGAAAGCAAAGAACTTTCAATAGAAGGGATGTCTCTCACAGTAGCGATGATGAACAAGGGCTCATGGCTCTTAAAGGGCGCATTTTAGAGCCCATTTGTTTTTCTTGCTTTGCTCCGTACTACCACCTCTGAAAGTTTGTCGGTGGATTTCTGTTCACCAGGCGGTAGCCAAACATATGGAAACAGCAGAAACACTGCACATTTACATGGCTGATACGCTGTAGGAGAATCGTTTGGATTCAAAACAGCTCCCAGTTGTCACGAATGGATAAATACAGGTGTTGTATAGTTATCAGTCGAATCTTATATCATTCTTCCCGAAAATAGTTGCAAGTTCAATTAACAATGATGAGGGTGGATAGCGGCCAGGTACCCTTTTCTCTAAAGTAGACCACAATGACTAAATAATCTTGAGATCTGCTGACGTTGGAGGCCAGGGGAGATGGAATAATTCAGCTCGGCCTCACAGAATCAGTCCCAAGCGATTTGAGCTGTTTGAGACTTACCCTCTTGGAACTCTACATCATCGCTGGGTTACAAACATGGTACCATGGTGTGGAGCTGAATGAGCAAATGACCCTTGGCACTAATGCGATCTTCTAAAGTAACCATGGAGTACCATGATATGACTATGCAAGTCATCACCGCACCCGCCATGTTTCACTCCTGGGACGTAAACTCGGACAGAAGTTGCAAACACAGTACGAAAACACACATCCGACAAAATGACATACTTCTGTTGCTTGTGCAGGTGTTATGGTTTAGGCTCCACGTTTTCCTGTTACGGCATTTGCATTACCGATGAGTAGTTTTGGAATTCCAGCTCGCGTTGCAGTTGCTGCTTATGCAGCTCTCTTAGTGTTGTTTTGGTGCTGACAGCGTCCGCGAGTTCTGCAGTGACCTTTGCGGCTGTTGTCCGCTTATGTTTCGTCACAATCCTCTTCAAACCCCGTCCGTCATGATCACTCAATAGACACTTTCGTCCGCGTTGTGATATAGCTTTCTCTGTATGCGCTATAATTCTTCGATACTTTGTCTCTTGAACCACCAAATACCTCGTTGTCTTGGTTACGGAGACGTCTGCGATACGAGAAGCAGCAATTTGCCGGCTTTCGACTTTACTTAGCTTCGACGTAACGCACTCACAGCTACACAGAACACTTTTCTGACCGCGACTGGCACCTGCAACGTTTTGAGGACACTGCACAGGTGTCGTTCGTGATCAAATACAACAGGGCAACCCGTAGGCTTCGCTAGCATCTGCATTTATGTTCAAGCGTGCATTTCACTCGGTGTTTCCATATATTTGTCCAATCTCTGTATACAAGTTGGTCATAAGTATCTGAAAAATTTATGGGTGTGTTGCAGGGTGTATTGTGCTGAGAAATAAAAGTTAAGAAAAAAATTTGATACCATGCGCCGTTTCAGATTTAATTAGCATTGAATTTAGCCAATCAGGACGTTGTGCTCGCAGAATCAAGCGGCACGCCAAATACAATTTCTGTCAGCAGTTGTTATAGCGCGGATGACAGCGCAAAGATCGATCAGCCTTTTGCTCGGGTTCGATCTTTACTACCGTTCCATGTGAAACTTTTGTATTACTCTTTTGTTCGGTTTTAGGGAACCAAACGAAGTACACGACACTGCTATGAAATCTTCACGGGTTATCAGCCGAGTGGCGTCGTCTTCCAGTCACAATGTTTCAATGGACTGCGTATCCATCATCTTCAGGCGAAGTGTCGGGATGCTGCTCACTCACTATCATCCCCTCTTCGGGGAAGTGTGTGGGTGAGTTTGTAGCCTTGCGGCCTTTACTCCACTTTGTACTTGTGTGTGTGTTTATTTCTGTGATTTTTAGGTGTCTGCGTGATGTGATGACTGTTCTCTGTGTGTCTGGTACTTGCCTGGAGTTGGCGAGATGATTGATATTTTGGGGGAAGGAGGAGGATCAGGAACTGGATATAGGGATTCTCTCTTCGGCTTAAGTTGTCGAAGATCGTCATTGGGCGTTTGTGCTTGTCACGGGACATGTCATACCGACCTAGGGAGTGGATGAGGAAGTTTCCTGACCTGGAAGAGCCTTCATAGAAGGCCCTTGCCAGATCTTGGAAACGCTCTTTTAGGAGTGGGATTTCTGCTGCAGCGTGCAGATCGTCAATAGGGAATCCGAGGGGTAGACGCAGTGCCCTCTGGAGGGCGCGTTTCTGCAGCCTCTGGAGTTTATCCCGGTGATGCTTCGCCAAGTATGCCCAGACAGGGCATACATACTCCATTACTGGTCGCATCAGGGAAGGGAGCTGGTTGAGTTGAAGACTGGGTATAGGATGGACATTCTGGCACAGACCTCCCTGTGGACCTCGTCTATGTGGGGTTTCCAAGTAAGACGAGAGTCCAGGGTTACGCCAAGGTATTTGGCGGTTCTGTGCCAGGGGAGGTGGGTTCCGTTTAGGTGAAGGTTGACGGGGAGGGGGGGGGGGGGTGCGTTGAGGAGGTCCGCGCCTTCCGAGCCTCCGGGTGATCAGCATAGCGTGTGTCTTTTCAGAGCTGATGGTCATCTAAAACCCTTTGTAGCCAACGGATGACCAGGTCCTTGTTCGCTTTTCTTGTGTAGAAGGCTGTGTCATCTGCGTACTGTGCTGCGTGCACCAGTGGGGCCGTTGGTGTGTCTGCAGTGTACAGACTGTACAAACCGGGTCCAGGACCGATCCCTGTGGCACCCCAGCACGAATACGTCTTTTGATGGAGGTGGCGGTGTCTACTTTGACAGAGAAAGTCCTATTGGTGAGATAGCTTTTGATTTGCTTAACTATGCTCCTGGGGAACCCTTGTGGGTATAAATTATAGAGTAGCCCTCTATGCCATACTGAGTCGAAGGCTTTGGCTACGTATAGTAGCACTATCCCGCAGTAGCCTCTGTGGTTGAAGCCCTCTGTGGCTGCTTCAACCACTCTCATGATCTGTTGTGGGGCATAGTGGTTCTGCTGGAATCCGAATTGGAAATCCGGCAGAAGTTGCTCTCGGGATATATGTTCCTGTATGGGTTTTAGCAGGAGGTGCTCATAGATCTTGCTGAGAGTTGGCAAGAGGCTAATCGGCCTGTAGTGTTGCGGGAATAGAGGGTCTTTCCCTAGTTTGTGTGTTGCGACCACTTCCGCGTGTTTCCAGCAAGCTGGGAACTCTAGGGAACGAGTAATCTCGTTGAAGACGTTCGCAAGGTGTGTGATCGCCGAGGGTAGGAGATTGATAACTGATTGGTGACACTGTCGTGTCCTGGTGCCTTTTTTGTGGGGAGGGACCTAATTACTTTTGCCACGTCCTAGGGGCGAAAAGTGTGGGTTCGTCCTCTGGGTCCTCCTCATCACTGAGGAAGACGGCCAGTTGACGACGGACTACCTCTTCATGTTCTTCATCCTGGGGTTCTACCGCTTGAAACTGCTTCTCCAAGGAGTCGGCGAGGGCGTTGGCCTTTTCAACATGTCTGTAGGCCAGACCCTGTTCGCCGTTGCAGTGGCGGCATCCTAGCGCGTCTTTTTGTGAATTGCTTGGTTGCTTGCCATAGTTTGTGATCATCTACTTTGAGAGCTGTGAGGTGGTTTTGCCATTGCTGTTTTCTGTGCTCATTGAGCGCGACCTTCAGCGCTACCTGTAGACGATTGAGGAGCCTCCTGGTGGCCTGATTTCTGGTGATCTTCCACTCTTTTGCCACTCTGTTCTTATGTCGAATTTGAGCTAGCAAATGTTCCGGGAGCTGTATTTGCGGGGGCGGCCCGTCCCTTTGCGGGGCGAGGGGGGGGGGGGGGGGTTGGCGGCCTCTTCCGCCGGTTACAAGACGGAACCCGTTAGATCTTGTAGCGCTTGTTCTACTGTTTCGGCAGTAGGTGGCGGAGCGCGAGCGATATTAGAGGCGACAGTTTCTGGGTATCGCTCCCAGTCTGTACGTTTGTAAGACGTCTGGTATCGTGGGAGTGCTACCCATCCTCCCACATCGATCTCTAGAATCACTGGGTTGTGCTCGGAGGATATTCTGTTGACTGTCCTTGCGGCCACAAACCCCACGATCCTCCTGGTGAGGGCTATGTCTAACATGTCGGGCTTACCTCCATTTTTTGAAAGTGTGTGGGCTCGACGGGACCACCTGTTTCGAAGTGGTGGTCGCGCGCTAGTCGTTGTAGTTTGGCGCCTGCTCTGGAGTTTAGAGTTTCAATCTGGGTGTTTGGCATTGAAGTCACCTTCTTGAGTTTGCCCCAGAGCAGCTATGCCTCCCTCGTCTATTTAATCTAGTGGGGGGGTCGGTAGATTGCAACAGTTGTTAGGGGCCCGGTGGCAGTGGTTACTTCCACCGCCACTGCTTCGATTTTTATTGGTAGCTGGTATGAATACCTGGTGGTGGGACATCCCTCTTTTTATGTAAATGGCCACTCCTCCGCCTTGGGTTGGCCTATCCTTACGGCAGCTAACGTAGTTGAGGACTGTCACTTTTATTCCCGGTTTTAGGTGGGTTTCCCCCATCATGCATATGTCGATGGAGAACTCATTCGAGAGTTCTCTGAACTCATTGATTAACAATGCAGTCTGCGTTGAAGACGCACATTGTCAGGCCTTGGATATTTGGTCGTCTATCCATGACGGGGTTTTGAAACTATTGAAGAAGTCGCAGAGGGGAGCGACTGCTGGACTGCCTCCTGAAGGGCAACGAGGATCTGGGTGTTCTGCTTCTCGGCCTCCTTGAATTCCTTCATAATTTCCATGAAGAGGTTCATGGTCTGGACCATAATGCCTAACAACTGATCCAAGGGGAGGACTGAGTGTGGGGTTTCCTAGGGCTTCGGGATGCTGTCTCTCTCTGCTCTCTGGTATGGACAACCTCCCCTGAGGTGGTCTACAAAATCGGAGTCTGTTGTCTATTGGCATTTACTCCACTAATACAAGATAAAATTGACTGGAATTAAAAGGGTAAGCTAAATCTTGTCAGAGTTCGACAGGATAAAATACAGTGGGTGCTAGGAAACTAGCGATACGAGGAAGAGGATTATTTGTTCTTCTTCTTCTGCTTAACCATTGGGATAGCAGCGATTATGCGCTGCCAGTCATGCTCATTAAAAATAGGGAAGCGGTTTATAAGGTCCAAATCCCTCTTAGGAATAACGGTGGTTAGATTCGCAATTGCCCAACCGAAATCATAAGGCTTGTGGGGTAGAGGTGGTTTAGGAATATTGGAGTCGGTAAAAGGGTACGGGGTATTGTGATGCTCGTACGTCTTGTCACGCAATGATTTTGCGACCATCTTCAGTGGTCCTGGCGCAGTCATCTCTGTCTCTGTTGGCGGCGTATTGACTACCTCTTCTGTATCTTGTTCTTGGATGGGCGCAACAGTTGTGCCTTCATCTTCCAGCAGCGGCTGTTTCGCCTTGTTCTCGGGAGGGCGGGCGGGCGTTTCGATGACTTTGTTCACGTCCTCCCGTGTTGCTGGTGGAGCTGACTCGGAATCTTGCTTCCGCGAACCCTCCCTTTTCGAGGAGGGGGCTGATATCTCATTCGCCACCTCCGTGGGCACCCCCATAGTGCCCTGCGTTACCGCAGGAGCCGGGAGAGCGTCCATCTGCGTGGCGATGGTGGCAGTCATAACGTCTCGCCTCTTGCGAGACTTGCAGGCCACCATCTCGCGGAGCTGCCCGACCTCGAGGCGTAGCTCGTCGACCTCGGTCCGCAGTGCAGCCCTCTCCTCTGCCATGGCAGATTTGAAAGCGGCAACTGCGTTGGCGACAGCATCATCGATCTTGCGAATGCTGTCGGGATTGCAGCAGCAGAAGTGCCAATGACGTGATGCGCGGGCAGAACGCTTACCGCGTCTTGGTCCATTGCCACCTCTTCTTGCACGGTATTTCGCCGTCAGCGTGTATGCCGTCCTTTCCCGCGGCCACAGCTCTTGAGATAACTGCAGCCACGGTGATTGGCAGCGTGTGAACCGCCGCAGTTGGAACATGTAGCGGTGACGTCCCTGGGCTTCGTGCACTTGCGTGTGAGGTGCGACTTTGCACACTTCAAACACGCGAGTACTCATGTGCAGTCCGCAGCGAAGTGCCCCAGCTTGTGACAGCGAAAGCACTGTACAGGCTTCCTCCTCTTCTGCTTGCTGTCCAGCCCGAGCGCTTGACCCAGGAGGCTGACGATCGCGGCAACTTGTTCTCCTCTTCTTCCCTTCGAGCGTCCAGGCTTGTTGGCGAGGCTTGCTGTCGGGATGCTCCTGCTGCTGCTGCTCTTATCTTTTACTTTCCCCTCTTTGGGGAAGTGTGAGGGGGAGTTTGTAGCCTTTCGGTTTTTACTCCCCTGTGTACGTGTGTGTGATTATTTCTGTAGCTTTTTGGTGTCTGTGATACGTGATGATTGTTCTGTTTGTGTCTGGTACTTGCCTGAGGTAGGCGAGATGATTGGTGTTATATAGGAAGGAACAGGATTAAGGGATTGGGTACTGGGATGCTGTCTGTCGCGCGCCTTTGTAGCCGCTGGATCGCTATCAGATTCCGGTAGCCGACTAATCACGTGCCAACGGAATCGCGCCGGGCATTTGGCGCCACCGGTGGTGGTGGTGGTGGTGGGGGGGGGGGGGGGGGGTGATGCGCGTGCGGGTGTCGATTCCCGGTGTCTGTTCATATCAGCGCCGGCCGCGGTCCCCTTCGGACCGGAGCGTTCATGCCGAATTTTCCTAACTGCAGGATCCCAAGCTGTATTGAGATGGTAACCACTGTCTCGATTAACTAAATTTTCGTGCAGACGAATCTCTACCGCTTCTTTTATCACCGAATTCCAAAATCCTCTGGCGCTGCATAAGTTCTTTGTTTCTTCAAATTCGAAGGTATGCTTTTCGTTGATGCTGTGTTCCGCCGCCGCGGACATGTCAACCTGTCCAAGACGCACGTTTATTATATGTTCCGTACGGCTCTGTGTAATGCAACGTTACGCCTGCCCTATGTATTGCATTCCACATTCGCATCCAATTCTACTAACACCCGGCGTCATTAGTACTAGTGGGTCTTTGGTCGATCCAAGAATATCCCTGATTTTCTTTGCTGCGTGAAAGACGGTCTTCACTTGGTGCTTCTTAAGGATTCTTGCGATCTTCGCAGTTGGTGGTCCCGCATACGGCAGGAACGCACAGCCTCTCGTGTCGCCCTCTTCCAGTCTCTCTGCTCCTCTCTTCTTATTGTTCCTCAAAGCTCTTCCTATTAGTTTCTCGCTGTAGCCGTTTCTTCTGAAGGTTTCCTTTAGATGTTGCAATTCACTCGGTAAGCTCTTCTTGTCGCAAATGGGCCTCGCCCTGTGCACCAAGGTGTTAAGTACAGAGATGCGGCCCGCATCTCGTGGTCGTGCGGTAGCGTTCTCGCTTCCCACGCCCGAGTTCCCGGGTTCTATTCCCGGCGGGGTCAGGGATTTTCTCTGCCTCGTGATGGCTGGGTGTTGTGTGCTGTCCTTAGGTTAGTTAGGTTTAAGTAGTTCTAAGTTCTAGGGGACTTATGACCACAGCAGTTGAGTCCCATAGTGCTCAGAGCCATTTTTTTGAACAGAGCTGCGTTGCGCTGAATGGTGACAGCTCCTAGGGTTGAGATATAGTTCAGTATGTGTTTCCTTCCAATATACCGTATGTCCCAGCGTGCCTCCTGCGTTTCTAGTAACCAGGATGTCCAGGAAGGGTAGGCTTCCGTTTTTCTCCATGGTAAACTTGATGTTTTCATGTATACCGCTGAGGTGCTGCAGGAATTCAAGTAGTTGATCTTTACCATGTGGCCATACCACAAAGGTGTCATCCACATATCTGTAAATGGGCTAACAACCCGTAAGATTTTAATTTTGTTTCTCGAGTTTGTCCACAGTCTTTACGTATGTTATCTGATAACAGAGGTAGTGGCGGAGGACACGCGGTGCCATATGTAGTTTTACTTATGTTCGAAACAGTCTTGACGCAGCCGCTGGGATAAGATATTTTTTATTTATTAGTGTGTATGACTTCTGGAGAAGGCTATATCATTATAGCTGAAACCATGATCAAGGTTTAAAATACACATAATTTAGTGCAACTGTGGGCTGTTTTTCATTCGAGATACAGGAAACTCACTACCAGTGATGTTGCCATTAACAATACCTCATGCTACCCGAACTAACACGAAACTGATTTCTTCAGGTCATCTGTAAACTGTATGCTCCGCACACATATTAGTGAAGAAGATGCATGTAAAGAAATGAACATACTTAAATCTATACCTCAAAATAATGGTTATAATGCGTCTTTGGTAAACACCCTAGTAGAAAAATCCAAAGTAAACTCAAGCAACTACCATCACCATTACAAGCTAAAAAAGAGATGCCAGAATTTGTCCATCTTCCATTCCTTGGCAAAGTGTCATACAAACTTTCAAATTTCTTCAGACCACATAACATAAAAATATGCTTCCACACTGAAAAAAACATAAAATAAAATTATTCACAGTGATGAATCCACTGGAGAATGGCACAAAAATTGTATCATATACAAACTCACATGCTTCTGTTCTTGCTTCTACATAGGCCAGACAGGGAGTAATTTTTCAACCCGCTAGGAAGAACATATGGATCCCCTTCGACTGAAAAACTTAAATATGTCCAGTTTTCCATCACATTCATATTCTTTGTAAAAAATATCGAGTGTTTACTTTCTGTGAACCAGTGTAAAACCAAGTTTAGCTGAATACTGTGTATATTTGTGTACATAGCTTAATAATGTACGTTATAAAAAGCGATCTGATATGGATACCAAAAGGCAGTGCACTGTGAGTAGCTAAAACATAAAAAACTTTCGGGTTCGTAAATTTTTCGTTACCGATTACTAAACTTTCGTTATTTCCGCCAGCGGCACCTGCATTGCATCTAGCTGCACTTGGTCCACAGCATAATGTTCTTGTAACACCTCTTTCTGATGACGAGCCTGCAGTGGCTCGAAGAAAAGGCCATGGTTGAATGAATCGTAAAAAAGCGACTGGTTGCATATTTATTACCAGATAAATCGTCAGTTTAAATCATAGTCGCCGGCCGTTGTGGCCGAGCGGTTCTAGGCGCTTCAGTCCGGAACCGCGCTGCTCCTACGGTCGCAGGTTCGAATCCTGCCTCGGTCGTGGATGTGTGTGCTGTCTTTAGGTTAGTTACGTTTAAGTATTACTAAGTCTAAGTGATTGGTGACTTCAGATGTTAAGTCCCATAGTGCTCAGAGCCATATGAGCCAAATCACAGTCGCAGTTCATCATCCACAATGGATATACTGAGATAAAATAAAAGGACATCTGTTTGTATTCTTGCAATGGATATACTGAGATAAAATAAAAGGACATCTGTTTGTATTCTTGAACAAATCAACAGTAACATCAGCGCTTAATCGTCAGCGTAGCGTCTGACAAGCTACACCTTTAAGAATATATCTACGCACTTTATTTTTGTCTCTGACATATTCTTCAGGCCAATATCATTATCTGTAGAAGCGTAGTTGGTCTTGTGAGGTGACAGTTAAGGAATGTGACTTTATAGCTTCAGCCAGTCACTCCACTTTAGGAGGCTATAATTCTAACCGTCCTCTCTTCCCCTTGGTTCGTTGCTCTTAAACTCACCTCTGTTGCATCGCAGCTCAGCTGCGCGACACCGCTTTTATGGAGGTGCTTTCCACTTTAGTACCCTTCCAACCCACGTCATACGTAGCTTGTGTGAATGCCGACGACAAGACTGTCGTGAACACATCTGAGCAGTTTTTGGGCATTTTATTCCACGACAGACTTCGTAAAACAGATTCTAAAAATAGCAGTGGTGCTGACTGTATTACAAACTAAGACAAACTATGTAAGACTCAACAGTGCAGTAACAAATAGAAGAGTAAAGAGACAACTCCATTTACCACCTAGCTCTTATAAAATCATTTTAAGGTAAGGTGATTTAGGTCGTTTCCCATTTTCGAGGACATATTTCTGTAATCGTAAATTTACGTAGTCACCCTCTGCGGGTGTTAAATAATGTAAATCTGTTATTCTAAGAGCCGGCCATCAATGGCCGAGCGGTTCTAGGCGCTACAGTCTGGAACCGCGCGACGCTACGGTCGCAGGTTCGAATCCTGCCTCGGGCATGGATGTGTGTGATGTCCTTAGGCTAGTTAGGTTTAAGTAGTTCTAAGTTCTAGGGGACTGATGACCTGAGATGTTAAATCCCATAGTGCTCAGAGCCATTTTTTTTTTGTTATTCTAAGAGCAATCGTAGTAGATACGAGCAAGAACAACGTTCCATATTTCTCAAAGCTATAATGGCGAATGGTTCAAATGGCTCTGAGCACTATGGGACTTAACGGCTGTGGTCATCAGTCCCCTAGAACTTAGAACTACTTAAACCTAACTAACCTAAGGACATCACACACATCCATGCCCGAGGCAGGATTCGAACCTGCGACCGTAGCAGTGGCGCGGTTCCGGACTGCGCGCCTAGAACCGCGAGACTACCGCGGCCGGCCCTCAAAGCTTTAAAATAGCGTTAGTGTCTTAGTGGCATTCGTGCGTACACATAAAAACACACAATATATCGCTCACAACATTGCTCTACGCTGATTGATTCAGCACTGTCCAGTTTACATTAAACACCTGTTCGAAGATATACCGGCAAACAGTCACCACTGCCCAGCTGATAACTCTTACGGACATGTGTTGGGGACATGGGCCTCGCTATTATACAGGGTGAACTTTAATGTAACCGACAAACTGCAGGGACGGATTCGTGACTGGAAATGGACGAAAAAAGGTGCTATGGACATTTGCCCGGAAACAGACGGTGCGCGTGCAACGACAACAAATCGTCCCGAAACACAGTACAGAGCAACGTCGCATCCACGTCACAACAGATATTCAAAGTGGCCTCCATGAGACTCTAGCTGAAAGGGATAGTAAACACTGCGACGCAGGATACACATAATCGTACTATGGCTTACACCATGCCGGCGGGCCACTAGCTAGGAACTTGTACTAAGATTCGTCTCAATATCCTGTAGAATTAGGTCCTCCAAATCTGGTGAACCCACAGTCCGTCGCCTCCCCGCACGTTCGTCTGTCTGAAAGGACCCATTATCATCCAAAAGCCCAAAAAGGGCATGAAATGTTGTGTGAAGTAGTTGGTGTCTGTGAGGGTACTTGTTATGGTACAGCCGTGTTGTCTCTCGACCGTTTCCATCTG
The DNA here is from genome assembly GCF_023864345.2 of Schistocerca serialis cubense. NCBI lineage: Eukaryota > Metazoa > Arthropoda > Insecta > Orthoptera > Acrididae > Schistocerca > Schistocerca serialis. The sequence continues at coordinate 930,503,159 of NC_064639.1, forward strand.
CTTGGCCGTAAACAAACACTATCTCGGCTCGTTCCTGACATGAATACCGGACCATTCTGCTGCTTATAGTACGTTGCGTCAAGCTCACAGCCTGCAACATATGAGGAACACAGGGCACGTGTTCAGAGGAACTTTCATTCGTCAGCGCCATCTACCGCGGCAACAATGCGTTTTTCGACACATGTTCGTAGGACCTTTCCTCCTCCATTTTCAGTCAGTAATCTATTCCTGCAGTTTTTCGGTTTAATTAATGTTCACCCTTTATGTCTTTCGTCGGCGTGTTTACAGTTATAATACACTCCTGGAAATTGAAATAAGAACACCGTGAATTCATTGTCCCAGGAAGGGGAAACTTTATTGACACATTCCTGGGGTCAGATACATCACATGATCACACTGACAGAACCACAGGTACATAGACACAGGCAACAGAGGATGCACAATGTCGGCACTAGTACAGTGTATATCCACCTTTCGCAGCAATGCAGGCTGCTATTCTCCCATGGAGAGGATCGTAGAGATGCTGGATGTAGTCCTGTGGAACGGCTTGCCATGCCATTTCCACCTGGCGCCTCAGTTGGACCAGCGTTCGTGCTGGACGTGCAGACCGCGTGAGACGACGCTTCATCCAGTCGCAAACATGCTCAATGGGGGACAGATCCGGAGATCTTGCTGGCCAGGGTAGTTGACTTACACCTTCTAGAGCACGTTGGGTGGCACGGGATACATGCGGACGTGCATTGTCCTGTTGGAACAGCAAGTTCCCTTGCCGGTCTAGGAATGGTAGAACGATGGGTTCGATGACGGTTTGGATGTACCGTGCACTATTCAGTGTCCCCTCGACGATCACCAGTGGTGTACGGCCAGTGTAGGAGATCGCTCCCCACACCATGATGCCGGGTGTTGGCCCTGTGTGCCTCGGTCGTATGCAGTCCTGATCGTGGCGCTCACCTGCACGGCGCCAAACACGCATACGACCATCATTGGCACCAAGGCAGAAGCGACTCTCATCGCTGAAGACGACACGTCTCCATTCGTCCCTCCATTCACGCCTGTCGCGACACCACTGGAGGCGGGGTGCACGATGTTGGGGCGTGAGCGGAAGACGGCCTAACGGTGTGCGGGACCGTAGCCCAGCTTCATGGAGACGGTTGCGAATGGTCCTCGCCGATACCCCAGGAGCAACAGTGTCCCTAATTTGCTGGGAAGTGGCGGTGCGGTCCCCTACGGCACTGCGTAGGATCCTACGGTCTTGGCGTGCATCCGTGCGTCGCTGCGGTCCGGTCCCAGGTCGACGGGCACGTGCACCTTCCGCCGACCACTGGCGACAACATCGATGTACTGTGGAGACCTCACGCCCCACGTGTTGAGCAATTCGGCGGTACGTCCACCCGGCCTCCCGCATGCCCACTATACGCCCTCGCTCAAAGTCCGTCAACTGCACATACGGTTCACGTCCACGCTGTCGCGGCATGCTACCAGTGTTAAAGACTGCGATGGAGCTCCGTATGCCACGGCAAACTGGCTGACACTGACGGCGGCGGTGCACAAATGCTGCGCAGCTAGCGCCATTCGACGGCCAACACCGCGGTTCCTGGTGTGTCCGCTGTGCCGTGCGTGTGATCATTGCTTGTACAGCCCTCTCGCAGTGTCCGGAGCAAGTATGGTGGGTCTGACACACCGGTGTCAATGTGTTCTTTTTTCCATTTCCAGGAGTGTAGTACATTTACTTCAACTCGCAAATACGAATACTCGTGTGTTCATGCATACGTCACGTTCTAACTCCTCTAAAAAACAAAGTCAAAACGTTAAAAACAAACATTTTCAGATTGAGACTTTGATAAAGTTGATTAGCTTGTACGTTGTCTTGCAATAACACACAAGTAACTGCCTCCACCCTCATTGAATCATGGACTTTGTCGTTGGTGGTGTGGCTTGCGTGCCTCAGCGATACAGATAGCCGCATCGCAGGAGCACCCGCAACGGAGGGGTAACTGTTGAAAGGCCAGACAAACATATGGTTCCTCAAGAGGGACAGCAGCCTTTCCAGTAGCTGAAAGCAAAGAGAAACTGCAGCCATAACTATTCTCAAGGACATGCAGCTCTACTGTATGGTTAACTGAAGATGGCATGCTCTTGGGTAAAATATTTCGGAAGTAAAATAGTCCCACCTAATCGGATCTCTGGCCGGGAACTACTTAGGAGGATGTCGTCGTCAGGAGAAACAAAACTAGCACTCTACGGATCGGAGCGTGGAATGTTAGATCCCTTAATCGCGCAGGTAGGTTAGAAAGTCTAAAAAGGGAAATGGACACGCTGACGGTAGATATAGTGCGAACTGGAGAAGTTCGGTGGTAGGAGGAACAAGACTTCTGGTCAGGATAATACAGGGTTACAAATACAAAATCATGTAGGGCTAATGATGAAGTAGGTTTAATACTGAATCAGAAAATACGAATGCGGGTAAGCTACTACGAACAGCATAGTGAACGCATTAATGTAGTCAAGATATCACACAAAGCCAACACCCATCTCAGTAGTACAAGTTGATATGCCAACTAGCTGCGTAGATGATGAAAAGATTGAAGAAATGTATGATGAAATAAAAGAAATTATTCAGCTAGTTAAGGGGGGGGGGGCGAAAATTTAAATGTGATGGGGGCTGTAATTCGATAATAGGAAAAGAAAGATAAGGAAAAATTGCAGGTGAATATGGACTGGATAAATGGAATGAAACAGGAATCCGCCTAGTAGAATTTTTCACAGAGCGTGATTTAATCATCGCTAACACTTGGTTTAAGAATCGTGAAAGAGGAACGTATACGTAGAAGAGACCTAGAAACACCGGAGCGTTTCAGACTGATCGGATAATGACAAGACAGAGATTTTGGAACCAGACTTTAAACTGTAAGGCATTTCCAGTGTCACATGTCGACTTTGACCACAATGTATTTATTATGAACCGTAAATTAAAACTAAAGAAATTGCAAGAAGGTAGGAAATTAAGGAGATGGGACCTGGATAGGTTTGAAAGAACCAGAGGTTGTTGGGAGCTTCAGAGGGAACATTAGACAAAGATTAGCTAGAACAGGGGAAACGAATACAGTAGAAGACGACTGAGTAGGTTTTACCTTTCCTATGTAGCTTTTGCCTTTTCTAAAGCCAAAGCCAAACTAGTCGGCATTCAACAGATCCTCAATTTTCTTTCCATTCCTCCGTATATTATTTTTGTCAGCAACTTGGTTCATGAGCTGTTAAGCTGACTGTGCAATAGTTCTCGCACTTACCTGCTGTTGCTATTTTCGTAACTGTGTGAATGATATTTTATCGGAAGTTTGATGGTTCAAATGGCTCTGAACACTATGGGACTTAACATCTGAGGTCATCAGACACCTAGAACTTAGAACTAATTAAACTTAACCAACCTAAGGACACCACACACATCCATGACCGAGGCAGGATTCGAACCTGTGACCGTAGCAGTCGCGCGGTTCCGGACTGAAGCGCCTAGAACCGCTTGGCCGGTGGAAGTTTGATGGTATGACGCCTGTCTCATAGACTCTAAACACCAACTTGAATAGTTGTTTTGTTGCCACTTCCCACAGTGATTTTAGAAATTCCGATGGAATGTTGTCTACCTGTTCTACCTTATTTAATCTCAAGTCCTCCAAGTCTCTTTTCAATCATGACTTTAATACTGGATTCTCTATCTCTTCAATATCGAACCCAATTTCTTCTTCTGTCACGTTAGACAATTCTTCTGTTTCATACATGTATTCAGTGTACTTTTTCCTTCTATTCACTGTCTCCTTTGCTTTTAAGAGGGGACTTAAGATTGCACACTTAATGGTAATGCCTTTGCTTTTAATTTCGTGAAGGATGTCTTAAGCTTTCTGTATTCTGAATCTGTCCTGTTCCATTTCTTCGCATTTTCCGTGCAACTATTTCATCCTGGCTTCCTTGCAATTTCTGTTTATTTCATTGCCAAGTAACATTTAGCTGTATTCCTGTGTTTATGTGAATATTTTAATATTTATTTCTTACGTCGATCAGTTTAAATATTTCTTCTGTTACCTTCCTTGTACCTATGTTTGTCTGTTCAACTTCTGCAATTATACTTTAAAGAAATGTCTATTCGTCTTCAACTGAATTGTATATTGTAGTAATCATTATCACAATACGTACAGGCTTCGAGAACTTAAAACGAAGCACGTCATTCCTCGGCGTCACTTTCCACACTGATTATTCCACACTATTCTCTTAAACTTCTGCCCACTCTTCATAATTACTAAATTGTGATCTGAGTAAATATCTGTTTCCGCGTACAAAATAAGTGATTTCGGAATTTCTGGCTGATAATGATGTAATCCAGCTAGAATCTTCCAGTGTCTATAGACATTTTCCTAGTGTGATTCCACCTCTTGTGGTTTTCAAACATTGTGTGCACTATCGCTAACGAAATTTATTGTAGAACTCAATTTGTCTATTATTCCGACTACTGATCCCATATTCTACTGTAATCCTGTTCTGTTTTGTTCCTTCCCCCACTAAAGTATTACAATCTCCCATGATGGTTGATTTTTTCTTCTCCATTTACATAGTGAACTGTACATTCAGCATCCTCATATTAGTTCGTAAATACGTTCAGCAATGTGAAATCGTGTAGTACGGTAAATTGTCCACATCAGGAACTGACAGGAATACACGAAGGTGAACCGATACCACTTGACAACGATGGGCAGTTGCTACACCAGCAAAAATAGTGGGAATCTGAAACGAGTAATCGAAATCCTCATTGATGAAAAACTAAGAAGACTCCAGAAATACAATTGATATTCTTGAAAAGTATTTTTTAGTAAACAATGAAATTTGGTAACTTCTCAGAAGCGGAGAGGAGTTATATCATCAGAATAAGGAAGTTTCCGATCATAAAAAGAAATAACGTTTCTGCGGCGTGTGCGTCGCCATCGTCAGGACTCACTTTTGCTGCAGCACTTGGCGAAGGCGGGCGTCTGGTGGCAGTAGGAGCCCGGCGGGCAGTCCTGGCGGTTGGGCCCACTGCCGCAGTCCAGCTCCTCGCCACTAGAGGCGCTGACCAGCGGACGCTCCCCGCCGCACGGCTTCACCTCCATGCCTGTGAAAACATTCGTATTTACGACACCAACCAGAGAAGCCTTTGGAACTCCGAGCGCGTAAACATTTTCCCACTGTTAGCTTCCATCATCGTGTACGCTGAAGAGGAAATACATTAACTCTCGAAATAAGTGGAGCGTCGAGTAAACAAAATAAAACGGCCGCGCGAGGTAACCGCGCAGTCTGGGGCGTCTTATCATGGTCCGAGCAGCTGCTCCCCTCGGAGGTTAGAGTCCTCCCTTGGGCATTGGTGTGTGTGTTGTCCATAGCGTAAGTTAGTATAAGTTAGATTAAGTAGTGTGTAGGGTTAAGGAACGATGACCTCAGCAGTTCGGGCCCATAAGACCTTACCACAAATTTCCAGTTACCAAAATAACACTTACTGAATTGAGCGGGTATGAAATGTTATTTCAGTGACTGCAAATTTCAGTCAAATTTCCTAAAAACTTGGTAGGATCAGCTCGCTTATTCAAATGATGTTTGATACATGTACTGATTCGGTTCGGAGGGTTGTATCACGCCCTGAAGCAAGCTAGCCAAACCTTTTGTAACTCGTCCTTCATATCATGGATAGTGGCACTGGGATGAATTGATGTCTGAGCTGTCCCCACACATATTTTGTCTAGGACAGATCTGGGGATCTTTGTTGGTCATGAGAGTACCTCGACATCCTACAAACTGCGCATAGAGGAAGTGACAAGTGTCATGATGAAAAATGGCATACAGCACTGTCACATGAAAGTTAACTCACGAAGACGCAGGATTTCAGTCACGTAATGTCGCGCCACTAGAGGTCTCTCAATCATTACCAGCTGTGATCTGATTTCACCCCCGATATCTCCCGACACCATGATGCCAGGGTTAACAGTGCTGTGCCTCTTCAAACCACTGGAAGAATGGGGCCTCTCCCCATGTCTCTGCCATACTCGCCGCCGTCATCCAGGGTAGTAGAACTATGATCTATCGCTGAACACAGTAAGACACCTTTCATCAACAATCAGAGCACCACTCCAAACACAGCGCCCCTATGTTGTGATCTTAACGGCAGCCTACGAATGGGACGCTGCTGCTAGTCTACTACCAAAGGTATAGGATGACAAAGAATTTTGGAGTAGGTCCATTGCCTGTTCTCGGATGGGAGACGCATATGTGAAGGATTTTTGATGTGCTTAGTGCATAATGCATCTTGGAAGGAAGGAAGATTGGGTTTAACGTCCCGTCGACATTGAGGTCATTAGAGATGGAGCGCAAGCTCGGACTGTGTCGAGGATGGGGAAGAAAATCGGTATTGCCCTTTGAAAGGAAGCATGCAGGAATTTGCCTGGAGCAATTACGGAAATCACAGAAAACCTAAATTGGGATGGCTGGACTCGGTTTTGTACCGTCATCCACCCGAATGGGTGTCCAGTGTGCTAACCACTGAGCCACCTCGCTCGGTGAGGCAGCTTGACGAAGAGTATTCCGGCCCTCATGTCCTCATGCAGTTCGATATTGGTCCACTGTCTCATCTTGCAACACCATTATCGATTGTGAATAATTAGTACAGCGTAATTGTATTATGAAGTGTTTATTCTGTATGAGTTAAGGTCTTTGAATTGTTGGTGGGAACTGGAAATTTGTGATGTATATTTTGTTCACTTAACAGTGTGCTTAAATAATGAAACTTTATTAAGTATGTCTGTCTGTGAAAACGAAATTGTATGTAGAAAACTGGTTCATACTTAGGGATCTTGTATTGTGAAACAGAAAAGATACAGGGAACCCCCTCCATTACAGAAGGAGCGTGAGAAAATGTAGAAGTGGCGGTCAATCTGGGCAGCAAGAGAGAGAGAGAGAGAGTACGTTAGGCAGTCGCCAGCAGTCGCGTAGTCAACACCGCAGGTGCCAAGTGAGGCGTTCTGAAACCAAATCTATGATGGAATGGCCTCGGATGTGGTTCCGGTTGTAAAATGGTGCTCTCTAATTTGGAAAGGCTCTAAAGACGATGAATACGTCGCCAAGAAGAATCAAATAGAGCTTAAAGCCGCCAGAAGGAGACCTGATAGCAACCACGTGCTTGCCACCTCTATTGCGCCACTGCTTCACCTACTTTGGAAAACAGATATGTATGTCAGTATGAACCAGTGTGCTTTTGCAATAATAATTCATGTGTTGAACTTTGAAACTGTCCTCTTCGTGATACCAAGCAGGGTCCTATCCTAAAAGTACTAAAAGTGAGTATCCTGTTTATGAAGAAATGCAACTTTGTTTCTATTGAAATGTGCCTAAGTTTCAGTTTTAAAGGAATAAAAGCCGCTAGTTAAATCATTTGTTTCACAAATGAAGAGAGAGGCACATTATTTTAAATTTGTTAAAAAGCTTTATTTTGCTTTAAATTGCCTCTACTTTGATTGTGCCAAAGTTTTGTGCTATAGCGTATAAATGTTGATAATTAAAATCACTTGCTTACCAAGTAATGAAAAAGGCACACAATGCAAAACCTATTTGAAACTTTACTTTACCTTGAATTTATTTCCGAAGCTAAATAAGAATACTGCTAGTGTAAATGTTATACAGCACTGAGGACTACATAATCTTAAGTGGGATTGTAGTTCAGCATTTATGTAATGCAAAATGTTTCTGAAATGTGTACATATTTGCTTATAAAGGAAGGGATAGGTTAATGGCCCTCACTTTAACCTTTGCTTGTAGGAGAAAGTTAATTTGAATATGGTTCTTGTTAATGAAATCTGGAACATTTCTTCAATAGAGTGAATATGAAATGTCTTAGTACAGTGTTAATTTATTGCATTTGTGATGTGTCTGTGAAACTTGAACTCTTGTCCGGTGCCACTTAATCTTGTGATGCCTTTGATGACATTTGGTGCTGAAGTAATTAATGATTGAAGTGGTAATTATTTTCAATTGGAGCAAAAAAGTCTTATTCATGTTTCTGTGATTGCCAGTCTACGCAATTGAATACTACTGTTATCCACTGTGCAGTTCGTCTGGTTGTTGTGAGTGTTCATTGCACTTTACTGGGAGAGAAAGAATGAAAGTTCCTTTTGCAAAAATATATTTAAATCCACGGAGAATAATTTTTCCACATTATTATATCTAATTAGAATGGCGACCGTTTATAATTTCATTCACGAAAACTTTATTACTTTCATTTCTTACAAAATTAAAGTATTTCTACTTTCGACTAATTGCAATAGTACGAAATTCATGTTCGATACCCTCTATCCATTAGGTGAACACACAGTCAGTTTCAAAATTCCTCCCAGAGGGCAATGCTATATTGTAGGTTTATGTCACGTTTGGCATTTAACATTCCGCGTTAGCGTTATATTTGCCTTACCTGTGACAGGACTAAGAGTTCAGTTCTTAGGAAACACGTAGCACGATAGCGCTATAATCTGAATGACCTCATTTCGATATTGCGCGATTAGACCAGCCGGACAAATGGAAAATCACAATGACGCCCTTTGAGCACACTGTCATGTGCTGATAACACTGTGCCATACGTGTATACGTCATCTTCGTATCCTTCACAGTGATCACTCAAACATATGACGTTGTTCACGCCCCATTATGTACCGTATCAAACCTGGTAGCAACACTAAAAACGAAGAACCCAAATGTCGTTCTCCCTGTCACAGAGAATTGTTCGAATTATTTACATACCTGGTGATGTTGTGTATGTGTACATAGTTTACATTAACATGCGATCATGCATCACCTGTTTTTTTTCTTTTTCAGGGAGTATATATTGAGAAACGATTTAATTTTGTGTTCTATTCGCAAAAGACCTTTTGTCAGCATAACACAGTCGTGTTGTGGTTATTGTTCCGCACGGGAAAGTCGTCTTAAGTAAATGTCCGATGCTCCACATGCTGCAATTGGTGAAATTTCGACAACTTTACTGGAGACATCACCGATATGGAACGGTAGCCACGGTAGCACTCGCCATCTGATGATGACGTAAGCGGCGGAATAAGTAAGATCTGAACGTTATCTGCGCTAAGACTGTCATGAAGATTTTAGAGCTGTTACGTACAATAACTGAAAGATTAAATTGCAGATAGCTCGAGAGTAATATAATTTCAGGAGGTCGTGACCCACAGCTCTTAAACACTGAGGTCATGAGACAGTGATAAGCACATGTACAGATAGAGGTATAAAAGGGAAGTGGATTGACGGACCGCTCATTTGTACTCAGGTCACATGTGAAAAGATTTCCGACGTGATTATGGCCACCCGACGGGAATTAAGACTTTGAACGCGGAATGGTCTTTGGAGCTAGATGCATGGGACATTCCATTTCGGAAATCGTTACGGAATTCAGTATTCTGAGATCCACTGTGTGAAGTGTGTGCCGGTAATACTACATTTCAGGCCTTACCTCTCACCACTGACAGTACAGTGGACGACGACCTTCACTTAACGACGGAGATCAGCGGCGTTTGCGTAGAGTTGTCATTGCTAACAGACAAGCAACACTGCGTGAAATAACCACAGAAACAGATGCGGGACCTACGACAAACTTATCCGTTAGGACAGTTCGGCGAAATTTGGCGTTAATCGGCTATGGCGGCAGACGACCGACGTGAGTGCCTTGGATAATAGCCCAGCATCGCTTTGAGCACGGTTCCCTTGCTCATGACCATATCGGTTGGACTCTAGATGAGTGATAAACCGTGGCCTGGTCAGATGAGTAATGATTTCACTTCGTAAGAGCTGATGCTAGGGTTTGAGGGTTCGAGTGTGGTGCAGACCCAACGAAGCCGTGGTCTCAAGTTGTCAACAAGGCGCAGTGCAAGCCAGTGGTTGGTCAGTCAAGGCGTAGGCTGTGTTTACATGGAATGAACTGTGTTCTCTGGTCCAACTGAACGGATCATTGACTGGAAATGGCTGTGTTGGGCTACCTGGAGACCATTTGCAGCCATTCATGGACTTCATGTTCCCAAACAATGATGAAAATTTTATGGATGACAATGCGCCATGACACCTCTACGCAAAACGCTGCTGCTCTTCGCCATTAAGTGAAGGCCGTCGCCCAGTACGTTGTCCATCGAAAGAGGTAATGTCTGAAATTTGGCATGGTGTGAAGATCATTACAGACAGTTCGAGCGAATAATTTGGCCACTCAGATCACCTGACATGAATCCCATCGAACACGGGACATAATCGAGAGGTCAGTTCGTGCACAACATCCTGTACCGGCAGCAATTTCTCTATTATGGACTGCTACAGCATGGCTCAGTATTTCTGCAGAGTACTTCCAATGATTAGTTGAGTCCATGCCACGTCGTGTTGCTGCACTATGCCCTGCAAGAAGAAGTCAAACACGATATTAGGAGGGATCCCACGCATTTTGTCACCTCAGTCCATATTTAAAGAAATTCATATTACCGCCTTGAGCTCCTGACAAAAATTTTCTTTACGTAACCAGTTTCAGTCGTCAGACAATCATCGGATCCCTATATATCAAATAAAATAATACGGAAGTAAAACTACAGTTTTAAACTGTCACCAGTCTTTCAACTGTAGTAAATGTTAACAATAACACACGTAATAAAATGTCACATACATAAAAGTGGGCTCCGGTGTGAATGGCAATTTGGACTGAAGAGGGAGGCATGCTAGAATAGTCCGTGCCAGGGTGGCATAGTTGTTAGCACATCTGCCTCTTGAGCAGGAGACCCATATTCGAATCCTGACCTTGATAAAAATTTTCGTTCGCCGCTTCAGTCTACATAGATACGTCATAGATGTATGAAACTTGACAAGGTCAAAGAAACGATCTAGTTCCATTGCACATAAAAGTGTTCACAGTATCATGTCAGGCTAAATATAAAATCATTATCGTCAGGTGATAAAACCAAGAATTATACATGGAAAGTAAAAGTATAGCCAGGGCCGGCCTTAGCCATCCAGGTGCCCCAGGCGAGTCGTCCAGTTGGCGCCCTTTATTGTATAAATAGCGAACCTGGCAGTGCTTTGCAACACGGTATTTGACTGTTTTCTAGAAATCGTCTTAAGTGGTTAATGGCGTCATCTTATGATCATAACATGGTTTTTTCCATCGTAAATTTGAGTATTTAATTTTTTTAAATGGAAATGAAATCCAAATAATCTGAAAGCCCGCTAAGACGCTCCATGTGAGTCTTGTGTAGCCTGTGACGTCAGTCCAGCATGCTGCTGTCGCTGCCGTAACAGTCAGTATAGCAGTGATATATTGTTTGGGCATTCACGTTTTGGGAAATTGTCTAAAAATATTGCGTAGTACTGCACTGTACATCTACAACAACTCCAGAAAATTGTTTTTGGGTGTTCCAAACAAAGAAAAGATGCGTAAAATGTGGTTGAAACAGGCTCGTATATCCCAAATATTTCTTTTCTTTTCTGAAGCACCCCTGCACTAAAGCGAACAAAACAAAACAAAAATTATTCAAATTGGTCAAGCCATTTCTTTGTTTTGGTGAGACTAACACACAACAATTGATTTTTATATATAGGAGGTAATATGTATAACGAAAAAACACTAATTTTGAATTGGGTAACATATTTTTATTGAATTTAATATAACTGTAAGCCATAAACCTATATTTTCTGTCAGTCATCTGAACACAAAACATATTACGCCTAATGAAAAACAATTATAAACGACTAAAATTTTACTTTTCTCGCTTTTCTGTCGGCAAAGTCTCTGATCAGATTAGCAAAGTCCAGGTTTTCTGCAACTTCATTTTCAATGGACAGTGAGGCCATACTGGTTAGTCTCGTTTGAGACATTGTAGACCGCAAGTACGTTTTTATCAACTTCAGTTTGGAAAAACTGCGTTCGCCGCTTGCGACAGTCACTGGTATTGTCAGCAAAATACGTAACGTTATCCAGATGTTGGGATATAACTCTTGAAGATTATGCTTTTTTATGAAGTTTAAGGCTTCAATAGGCGTTGCCTGGCTGTCTTCAAGATAGTGTTGCAGGCCTAAAATTTCGTCGGACAGCAAATTTCCATCAATATCTGACTTCATGTTGACAGTTAAACTTTTCTTGTAATTTAGAACAGCATTGTATTAGTTCTTCTTTATTTTGATTTTTTTTTTAATGTCAAACAAGAAACTCCACGTCGCAGAAAATTCTTGCATCTGTTCAAATCTTTCTTTCATGGATATGTGCACGGTGTCCAACAGTGCATTGAAAAACTCTACTTTAAACTTCTTTTTTGGGTCAGTTATTTGATCATCAACAGCCTCTTCACCCGGCCTGCGTTTAATACGTCTTAATCGAATTTGTGGTTTAAATAATGGCTGCGTATCAAGATCCGAAGCCAGTTCAGTTGCTGTTACAATAGCTTGTTCGAAACCTGTTTGTCTATATGTTTCCAAATAAGAGCAACATTTATCAAGGATTCCCATAAACTCGACAAAGTTGATTGTGGGTGACTGACTTGCTTTACTCACAACGTTAATTTGAAACAGAACATCATACCATGTCACGAGAGAAACAATGAAGCTGAAGTCTTTTAATTGTCCTCCTAGTGTTGTCGCTTCGTGTGACACCGCAGCATCGCTTTGTTCAGTAGCATCGGCCAAGGAAACCAAAGCGTCATGCATTAAGCATAATTGATAACGAACCGCTTTGACGCTATCAATTCGAGCTTCCCAGCGTGTGTCACTTACATTTTTCAGGGTGTATATCTTCAAATGGTCGGTCAAAATTTTCCATCTATTTACCGATCCAGCAAATAGATTAAACATTTTTTGTAACATTCCGAACAGTGTCACGGATTTTACTGATGATTTTGCGGCATCACACAATACCAAATTATAACTATGGCATCCACATGGCACAAAAAAAGCTAGAGGATTTAACTTCTTAATTCTGTTCTGGACGCCTTTATTTTTCCCCTTCATGTTCGCGCCGTTATCGTAGCCCTGTCCTCTGCAGTCATTAACGTTAAGGTCAAGATCACTCAATGTTTTTAAAATGCTTTCTGTGAGGCCTTCACCGGTTGTATCATCTATTTGCAGAAATGAGATGAAATGTTCTTTTACACTTACGCCATCCTCTGTTATGTCGGCGCATCTTAAAGTTATCGAAAGTTGTTCTTTGTGGCTTATATCTGGAGTACAGTCAGCTATGATTGCATAATACTTTGAACCCATTATGCGGGATACGATTGTAGACATAACGTGTGATGCCATGAGTTCTATTAATTCATTTTGTATATTTTTGCCGCAATAATGGTCAGCCAAATCACCATTCAATGCCAGTCTGACGTGCTCTTCCATGATTGGATCAAACTTTGCCAATAACTGTACAAGACCTAAGAATTTTCCATTATTTGGGGTAAATAATTTATCTGATAACCCTCTGAATGCCATATTATTTTCAGCCAAATACAAAGTAATGTGCATCAATCTTTGAAGCACATTGCTCCATCGTAAACTTTCTTTAGAAATTAGCTTTTGTTCTTCCTTGTCAATAGTTAATCCAGCTTTAAACCTGATTTTAGCTTCAGTCCATTGAGTAAATGCTTTTTTGTGGTTAGGACTATTTTCATGCGGTTTCAGAGCATCACTTAAATGTTTCCAATTTCTGAAACCCACAGTGGTAGTCAAATTAGTAGTTGACTTTAAATCAAACAGTCGACAACAAAAGCAAAAGACACTGTAGTTTGATACAGAATAAACTAGCCACCGTCGTCTGATAGTTTCTTCGTTTGATAGTTTTCTTGTGTAATGAGTTGAAGAGAAATAACGCCCATTTTCATCTTTTGGAAAGTTATTTAGACATACTTGTGAGGGTCCACATATTATAATGCGATCTATATCTCTAGCATTAAGTACTTTTGGCCACGTACCTACATCAGAAACATTGTATTCTTTTATTGCAAGAACGTTGATACTTTCATCGACCACAGATGTCATGTGTTGATTTTGACTTGGAGAAATATCAGACGATCCATGCAAAGATGTACTGCGCTGGTCAATTTGATCACCTTCAATAGGTGATTGTATATTTTTTGTGTATAATTGTTCACAGTCTGAAGAAATATTTGCTGATACATGGACTTTTGATTCAATATGTGAAGTATTTGCCTTAGAATTTCCTTTAAGGTACTTATAAATATTCATGTGCTTTTTAGTTTCGTCAAGAAATTTTTCTTTTTCAGCTTTTCTTTTCCGATTTTCTGAACCAGAAAGCTTTTTTTTAATCATTTCCTTCTCTTCTGGCATGATTTAATAATTCGACAAATTATTGCTTGGACACTGCTCTATTTCGCGACCACAATATTCGATCTATAACAAATAAAGAAATTCACCTATCAGTAGACGTAACTAGAAAAAAACCTGAACTGAAAGATAAAAATGTTTTTCGCACCTACCAGAAAATTAAAATGTTGACACGGTCACGACACTCGTTTCACTCACAATTATTCAGCCACGAAAACATGACCGCTGCCTCCGACTCTTACTGACAATTACTGACATGCGGGTGCAAATCGTAGCGCTGCCAACATATGCAGTCTAACAAACATTGTGTGGCGCTGTATTATTTCAGTAAGTTAGGGGAGAATTCTCTATGAATGCAGTGCACGCATTGCATGATCTATTAATTAATGTACATGAGTCATTAAGTCACAAATATTCGATATAAATACATTCGTATTAATTAAATCATAATGTAATGTGTATTTCACAGTCTGTATTTTCTTTTATTTGGAGCGACCGGTAGTTTCTGTTGTAAACGAGAGATGGTGCGGCTGCATGGGCTCTTCCTTGTTGCAGTTCTTGAAACAATTAAGAGAGGCGCTTTGGTAGAGCCCGTGCTAGCCCGCGTCAAACATGGATGGTTGCAGACAATACGAAGATTGCATTCAGCATGATTTCTCTTCTGCTACCCCTAATTCATCGCGCACTCGTGAGATTAGCGACGTATGTTGAATGAGACTGAATAATATTTTAGTTTCGCGAAATGGGTGATTGTAAATTGTAATTTTTTTTTTACATGCGTTTAGTAAGTGGCGCCCCTTGGGCCCCGGCGCCCTGGGCGACCGCCCGAGTCGCCCCACCCTAAAGCCGGCGCTGAGTATAGCCTAACTCAGTGATGTGGCTCATTACGAAAACACATATCATAAAAACGTAAAGGATTCACATTTGCATAGAGTTACCTGTAATCATATCAGAATGTAAATTACGTCGTCAATCGATAAAAGCTGTGCTAGGGAGTGTACTCATTCGAGTTATTACTGTAATCGGTGTTAATGCCGTGAACAGATTCGTACCACATAGAGCCGACGGCACGGCTGATCATTGTTTACTGGTAGAGCCAAACATGGTCATAGACGTCTATGCCCATCGATGGTGACTAGTATTTTACAGTTAACAATCTATGTGACGTCTGCTACGGTAAGTACATGTGACAGTCATAAAATATGTTCTGCGTGTTGCATCTGACAGCAACTTACGGGTGTTACGATCACAGTTGCGGTGACATGAAATAAAATGCATGGAACGAATGGCTTATATGTTCTCATAGACACTAGAATTAAAAGAGCTATAGTCGCACTCATATGTGCAGTGCTTCCATCGTACAGTAACTTTCATGAGAAGTGCCATACAGATACAGAAAACGCACGCTTAGCTGAACTGCCTAAATCCATAACAGTAGCACAGATGTAACGCGCTCAGTTTCGTAGTCAAATCGTTGTATAAACATCCAACATAATACAATAAAACTGCAGTTGCGTGTAATGCATGACCAATGAAGGATTTTACAAAGACACAGACACATGTTTTTCTTAAAATCAAGTTACCTGAAGCGTCCAGCTAATAAGGGTTTACTAATGGTTTATATTATAGCACATACAATTTCTTACACAGAAAGAATGACAATGTCAACAGAACGTCAGACACTGTTAAGTGACTAACCCTAACTATGTTCAATTTGTATGTAGTAAGGTAACATAGCGTGACAGATACAGAGGCTATTTTTACAGACGTATAAAAAGAATAAGCAGCTATTTAACATGTATCAGAGGTTATTTACAGACGTTGTAACATAAATAAAAACAGAAATATATTGTGCTTAAAACAGGCCGCTGAACATACTGTATAGAAAAATAGTTGATTGATGTGGTACTAATGTATAATTAGGAGAGACGCATTGCTATTTTTATGGGATCAATTACGAGGTCTGCGGTATGTCTTTAAAATTTTCTACGAAATTCCTATTTCTCAGATACGTTTTTTTTTAATTAAAATGGCGCAGGGATTCTTTGTACAGGGTGCGGCAGCGTTCATAGCGTAATTTGACTTGCGTAGTACAATGACGTACTGCAGGAATGCGCGCCATCTCGTGCCGCATTCGTGTACTAATGAGCTGCCATTTCGAGTGTGACAGTGATATGGAGCGGCGGAGTGCACAGCATCGTGCCTTTGCTGTTGAAAGTTATTTCAGGAATAACGACTCTGTTATTGCTACCCAGCATTTCGGCAGTATTTCAACTTGGGACGTAATGGGAAAGTTCCAGACGGACGGACCATTGTGAGGTCGGTACGTGCATTTCGAACAACAGGTTTTGTTTGCAATGGCAAAGTGGGTAGAAGTGAAAGAACTGTGCGGACACCAGAAGCCGTGGAAAATGTTCGTGCTGCACTATTGCGTAGCCCAAAAAGATCTGCCCGTCGTCATGCGCAAACTGTGCATATGTCCGATCGCTCAGTGAGGAGAATATTGCACGAAGATCTCCATTTTCATCCATATAAGCTGCAGATTGTCCAGGAAACTAGGCCTCACGATTGGGTTTCACGCTAAACATTCTGCTTAACCGTGCGTGATCTCCTTCGCCAAAATCCACAAATGTTGCACACCGTCCTGTTGTCAGACCAAGCTCATTTCGAGTTATGTGGTTCAGTGAATAAACAGAATATGCGTTATTGGAGTGATGTAGACCCACATGAGCTGCAAATCAAGCCCTTGCACAGTTCTCGTGTCATAGTGTGATGTGGAGTTGCTTCCTTTGGGATTATTGGCCCTTACTTATTTGAGGATGACAGCGGTGTGGCTGTAACTGCCGCCAGTGAACGCTACCTAAAGATGCTGCAATACTTCGTTCTTCCCCAATTAGGTATGGTCTACATCTACATCTACATCTACATCTACATCCATACTCCGCAAGCCACCTGACGGTGTGTGGCGGAGGGTACTTTGAGTACTTCTATCGGTTCTCCCCTCTATTCCAATCTCGTGTTGTTCGTGGAAAGGAAGATTGTCGGTATGCCTCTGTGTGGGCTCTAATCTCTCTGATTTTATCCTCATCGTCTCTTCGCGAGATATACGTAGGAGGGAGCAATCTACTGCTTGACTCCCCGGTGAAGGTATGTTCTCCAAACTTCAACAAAAGCCCGTACCGAGCTACTGAGCGTCTCTCCTGCGAAGTCTTCCACTGGAGTTTATCTATCATCTCTGTAACGCTTTCGCGATTACTAAATGATCCTGTAACGAAGCGCGCTGCTCTCCGTTGGATCTTCTCTATCTCTTCTATCAACCCTATCTGGCACGAATCCCACACTGGTGAGCAATATTCAAGCAGTGGGCGAACAAGTGTACTGTAACCTACTTCCTTTGTTTTCGGATTGCATTTCCTTAGGATTCTTCTAATGAATCTCAGTCTGGCATCTGCTTTACCGACGATCAACTTTATATGATCATTCCATTTTAAATCACTCCTAATGCGTACTCCCAGATAATTTATGGAATTAACTGCTTCCAGTTGCTGACCTGCTATATTGTAGCTAAATGATAAGGGATCTTTCTTTCTATGTATTCGCAGCACATTACACTTGTCTACATTGAGATTCAGTTACCATTCCCTGCACCATGCTTCAAGTCGTTGCAGATCCTCCTGCATTTCAGTACAATTTTCCATTGTTACAACCTCTCGATATACCACAGCATCATCCGCGAAAAGCCTCACTGAACTTTCGATGTTATCCACAAGGTCATTTATGTATATTGTGAATAGCAGCGGTCCTACGACACTCCCCTGCGGCACACCTGAAATCAATCTTACTTCGAAAGACTTCAATTCATTGAGAATGGAGAGTGGTTTGATTGCCTCAAAGCTCACGGCAATTTTGTCCGATTGGCGTACGGCTTTTGGAATGTACGGCTTTCGGCCAGAAACCTCTTGATTGTCCTTTATAAATGCAAAAGTAACTCTGTTACGTTTTTCACCTAAACCTCTTAACCGATTGCTGTTAAATTTCGTACGGAAACAGCTTGAACCCTTAGGCAGAACACGGGTTACCTTAGAAAGTTAACAAAAAATTACAGCTACGATGATGAACTAGGGATTGGAACATTTTCTTACATCAGTTAACATATACAATGTTAAGAAATTATTAAATTTGTCGCGTTCTGTACATGTCGTACAATATATAGGCGATTCAGTAGCATGATGCATAGATACACGCTTCTGGCCATACGCCTCCACTCGGCAGCTACGTTGCTCGTACCACCGCATCGTGTGTTGGGTCAGTTTATCGGAGGAAATGGTTCATCATGAGCTATGCTTACCCGAACAGGCAGACACCTGGTGGTAAATGTAAAAGTCGTGTGACTAGGGCTTCCCGTCGGGTAGACCGTTCACCGGGTGCAAGTCTTTCGATTTGACGCCACTTCGGCGACTTGCGCGTCGATGGGAATGAAATGATGATGATGATGATGATTATGACAATAAAACACCCAGTCCCTGAGCGGAAAAAATCTCCGACCCAGTAGGGAATCGAACCCAGGCTCTTAGGGTTGACATTCTGTCATGCTGACCACTTTTTTTTCATTTTGTTCGTTGTTGATCGTTGTCTTTGGTCGTTGCGGATGTCACATGACATCCGTTCAAGTTCGTTTATTGATCCCTCCACTCAGTTTTTTAATTACAGAGGCTAACCAGCTCTCTGACCGAACACGCTGAGCTACCGTGTCGGCTGACCACTCAGCTACAGGGGACGGACACCTGGTGGTAGCTGAGTTTAGAGCACGTACAATAGCTTACTTACTGACCTTCACCCATCATAACGAAACTACTGATATGCGAACGCAGCCACGGCCAACGGCTACTTATCTTCATTAAAATTTACAGATTATTGCACGTACGAACTTACGAGGCAACATGGCAGACAGACGGCATTTTGTATCCTGCATTATATTTAAGTTCTCTGCGTGAGAAGTAACTCGTACATGCATAGACGCCACGGTCTGAAGATCGACGTAGCCACGAAACTGATTGCAGCCAAGTTAATAGTTTATTAGAAGACAATGAGATTTTTTTGGCATTGCTTTTATAATTCCAAACCACAACGGCACACTGAAACCTTCAGAGTTTGTAACATGTGTAAAGTAATAGTTTCGTTAAATATTTGATTATTATCTCAAGATATTCACAGCACATTCTAGTTAATACCAGGGGGGCAGGAAATGAAAATTTAGTAACTGAACGAATATCACTTTGGTTCAAATTGCTCTGAAAACTATGCCACCCAACCTCCGAGGTCACCAGTCGCCCAGAACGTAGAACCAACCAAACCCAACCAACCCAAGGACACCACACACATCCACGCCCGAGGCAGGACTCGAACCCGCGACCGCAGCGGCCGC
This sequence comes from Schistocerca serialis cubense, assembly GCF_023864345.2. Classification (NCBI taxonomy): domain Eukaryota; kingdom Metazoa; phylum Arthropoda; class Insecta; order Orthoptera; family Acrididae; genus Schistocerca; species Schistocerca serialis. The sequence continues at coordinate 930,522,942 of NC_064639.1, forward strand.
CCGGCCCCACACTGCAGCGCCTAGAACCGCACGGCGAGTATCACTTTCTTCGGATTATTACCTGCTACAGAATTTTAGTAATTCTTATTTCTCTTGATGTTAAAGGAGAAAAGAGTACTGATATGAGTGAATAAAAGAAGTACGGCACTGTGTTACTATCTGTTCTAGCCACACGCTGAAGACAGACGTGATGACTTAAATATTTTTAACTGTAGTATCGATGCAGTATTTAGGAGTATGATATATTACGAAATTATATTTTATTCTCATCACCTCCCCATGCGCACTTTTCTGTTTAGGCAAATATGGCGTTTTTACAACTGAAAAATTGTGTGCCTTTATTTTCTTGCTTGCTTGGTGCCATTGACTGTTCACCAAATACAAAGGACAATTATGGCACTATCTAATATGTAACGGACAGGCAACTTTTAATCTAGTGTTACAGCAGGCGATTGTGGGTGAAACGGAACAAGGAAGCTCAGTGACATAGCAATCGAATTCTGGAGGACAACGGTTCAAATGCCTGTCCGGCCATCCAGATATGGTTTTTCTGTGGTTTCCCTAAAATACAGAAGGCAAATACCGGGTTGATTACTTTCTCGAGAGCATTTCCTTCCCCATAATTTCCCTAGTGAGCTTGTGCTGAATCTATAGCAACGGCATCGTTGTCGCGATGTAAAAACGTAATCTTCCTCTGTTTCTTCCTTATTGCGTATGAATACAGCTACTTCGCTTCCGTGTAGCATCATGTAACAGCAGAACCTGGCTTCCGTGGAATATCTCTAAACAATTTTGAGCGTTATGTAGAAGGAGGAGAGGTAGATACTGATCATGTGAATGAGTGGTCAGAGTGATAGAATTTCACAAACAAGATTATGAATTCGCATCAGTTAAGAGACCAACTGACAGTGGTATGCCGTGTCCTATAACGTAACCCAATTTAACTACACATCAAAAAAAGTTTTGCACCATCTCGGTTCAGAGAGTTCCGGAACATGTACCGAAAATAGGAATAGACATCAACATAAACATCATTTACGGCCTTTTTATTGCTCAAGAAAACCACACTTTGCATGTTGTACCACCATACAACGAGACCTTCGCAGGTGGTGGTCCAGATTGCTGTACACACCGGTACATCTAATACAGAGTAGCACGTCCTCTTGCATTGATGCATGGCTGTATTCGTCGTGGACACTATCCACAAGTCCATCAAGGTACTGTTGGTCCAGAGTGTCCCACTCTTCAATGATGATTCGGCTTAGATCCCTCAGGGTGGTTGGTGGGTCACGTCTTCCATAAACAGCCCTGTTCAATCTATCCCAGGCACGTTCGATAGGGTTCATGTCTGGAGAACATGCTGGCCACTCTAGTCGAGCGATGTAGTTATCCTGAAGGAAGTCATTCACAAGATGTGCACGATGGGGGCGCTAATTGTCGTCCATGAAGACAAATGCCTCGCCAATATGTTGCCGATACCGTTGCACTATCGGTCGGAGGATGGCATTCACGTATCGTACAGCCTTTACGGCGCCTTCCATGACAATCAGCGGTGTACATCGGCCCCATGTAATGCCACCCCAAAACAGCAGGGAAACTCCACCTGGCTGTATTCGCTGGGCAGTGTGTCTAAGATGTTCAGCCTGACCGAGTTATCTCCAAACACGTCTCCGACGATTGTCTGGTTGAAGGTATATGCAACACTCATCGGCGAAGAGAACAGATGCGAATCCTGAGGACTCCATTCGGCATATTGACGGGCCCATTTGTACCGCGCTGCATGATGTCGTGGCTGCAAAGATGGACCTCGCCACGGACGGTATGGTCGATGTGGATGTGGAACAATTATGGTTTCAACAAGCCAGAATTTGCATGGATTTCTTGCGACAGACATTTCCCGGTAGAGTAATTTCCCGTTTTGGTGACATTTCCTGGCCACCTCACTCACCTGACCTTTCATGTGCAGACTTTTTCCTTTGGGCTACCTGAAGCAAGAAGTGTTCTGAACACGCTGTGCCACCATTCCTGAGTTGAAGGAACGCATCAGAACTGCCGTCGGCAATGTCCCAGGGAATACGTTACACCGAGTTACGGAAAGCTTCTAACGCCCCCTAGATGACTGTGTTGTTCAGAGGAGGCATCATTTGACAGGAGCCATATTCAGAAAGTAATACACGCAATTGACAATGACTTAAACATTAGTAAATGACATACCTTTAACTGTTAATTGACATAAAAGGTAATAAATAAATTACAGTTACTGCCTGACGGTGTGTTTTTAATATCCTACTATGATCGCTGCTGCACCCTGTAAATTTCCAGTTCCTCTAGAGTACCTATATGGCGGCATTTATCGATTCCGTGCAATAATTTTAGATTTTCCTCTGTATTACAAACGGAATGGTTTTCATTTTTCAGGTGTAGAAAGAGTGTGGACTGATTGTTTTCACTTTTACAAATATGTTCTTTGTAACTCATATGTATTCTACATTTAGTTTTTCCGGTGTCAACTTTAAGATAATCACTGCACTCAATTCTATACGATCCAGACTGGTATAAGTCGCTTGTCTTAGACTAGTGCGCATTATATTATTTCTGGTAGCTATTGCGATGTTAGTATTATGAAAAATGTATTTTACCGTCGCTGTATTTGTAAGGGTGACAAACATGTTTTCTTTTCTGTCCCTCTCTCTCTCTATGCTTTTATTAGCGTGATTTTCTTGCGTTTTAGGTTTTCGTTAGCCTTCAGTATCATGTTAAATGAGCCATTTTCAATGTCAGAAGTGAAGCCCATACCTGTTGCCATATGTCACAATGTATCTAATTCTTTTCGCTCATTTTCCTTTGAAAGCGGTAGCTTAATTAATCAGTCTATGTGGTACGAACTTGTTTTCAGCGATAATGCCGATTATAGTCGTGACATGAATGAGTGCACACCTAGTACAGCTTTTATAGGCTGACGAGGGAATTTACATTACGGTATGGTAATAGGTAACTTTGTACAAATGTGAATCATTTATAGTATTATGATCTGTGGTTTTCGTAATAAGTCACATCACTGTGTTATAAAAAAAATTAAAATCCGTCCGAACAGGCCTCGGAATGCCCAACGGTACCGACCGACCGACCGCCTTGTCATCCTCGACTGTTAGGTGTCACTATGTGTATATGGAGGAGCATGTGGTCAGCACACCACTCTCCCGGCCGTTGTCAGTTTTCAGGGCTGGAGATGCTATTTCCCAGTTGGCCTCATACCCTGCTTGCCAACAGCGCTCGGCAGACCCTGACGGTCACCCATCCAAGTGACAGCCAACCAGTGATGCCACTGTGGCAAGGCCATTGGCCCGCTGTGTTATGGTACACTTTTGTTTTCAGCATATAATTCATAATTTTATATGTCGCCTAACATACTGCTGTGAATGTCTTTATGTCAGTATGTAACATTTTATTAAGTATCCGTTGTTGTTAACATTTAAATCAGTTAACAGATTCGTGACAGTTTAAGCCTATAATGTTACTTACGTAGTATTGTAGTTGGTTTATAGGAACCCGATGATAGCCAGCTGTCTGAAACTGCCTGTATAAATAAAGAATTTTACTAGGAGCCGAGGCCGAAAGTGCAGCAGGTCAGGTCCATACGTAGGAGGATAAGAGAGGAGAAACTTCAGGATAAGGAAATCAGGCACAAGTACATAACAGTGATCTCAGAAAGGTACCAGTTAGTTGAATGTAGTCAATTACAGTCATTTGAAAAGGAATGGACAAGGTACAGGGACACAGTACTAGAAGTGGCTAAATAATGTCTTGGAACAGTAGTGTGTAAAGGTAGGATGAAGCAAACAGCTTGGTGGAATGACACAGTCAAGGCAGCCTGTAAAAGGAAAAAGATGGCGTATCAAAAATGGCTACATACTAGAACTCAGGTAGACAGAGAAAGTTATGTTGAAGAAAGAAACAATGCGAAACAGATAATTGCAGCATAAAAGAAGAAATCTTGGGAAGACTTTGGAAACAGGTTGGAGACTTTGGGTCAAGCTGCTGGAAAACCATTCTGGAGTGTAATTAGCAGTCTTTGAAAGGGAGGTAAGGAGGAAATGACAAATATTTTGGACAGGTCTGGAAAACTGATGGTGAATCCTGATGATGCCTTGGGCAGTTGGAGGGAATATTTTGAAGAGTTGCTCAGTGTAGGTGAAAATACGATCAGTAATGTTTCAGGTTTCGATGTACAATGGGATAGGAATGATGATGGAAATAGGATCACATTTGAGGAAGTGGAGAAAATGGTCAATATATTGCAGTGCAATAAAGCGGCTGGGGTGGATGAAATTAAGTCGGAACTCATCAAATACAGTTGAATGTCAGGTATTAAATGGCTACACAGGATAATTGAAATGGTGTGGGAGTCGGCACAGGTTCCATCAGACTGGACGAAAGCAGTAATCACACCAATCTTTAAACATGGAAACAGAAAAGATTGTAACAACTACAGAGGTATCTCTTTAATCAGCGTTGTGGGTAAAATCTTCTCAGGTATTGTTGAAAGGAAAGTGCGAGTATTAGTTGAGGACAAATTGGATGAAAATCAGTGTGGGTTTAGGCCTCTTAGAGGTTGTCAGGACCAGATCTTTAGCTTACGACAAATAATGGAGAAGTGTTACGAGTGGAACAGGCAATTTTATCTATGCTTTATAGATCTAGAAAAGGCATATGACCGGGTTCCTAGGAGGAAGTTATTGTCTGTTCTACGAGATTATGGAATAGGAGGCAACCCCTTTGCAAGCAATTAAAGGTCTTTACATAGATAGTCAGGCAGCAGTTAGAGTTGACGGTAAATTGAGTTCACGGTTCAGAGTAGTTTCAGGGGTAAGATAAGGCTGCAACCTGTCTCCACTGATGTTCATATTATTTATGGATCACACGTTGAAAACAATAAACTGGCTGGGTGAGATTAAGATATGTGAACACAAAATAAGCAGTATCGCATATGCGGATGACTTAGTTGTAATGGCAGATTCGATTGAAAGTTTGCAAAGTAATATTTCAGAGCTAGATCAGAAATGTAAGGACTATGGTATGAAGATTAGCGTCTCCAAAATGAAAGCAATGTTAGTGGTAAAGAGATATAAACGGATTGAGTGCCAAATAGGAGGAACAAAGGTAGAACAAGTGGATAGTTTCAAGTACTTAGGATGCATATTCTCACAGGATGGTAACATAGTGAAAGTGTAAGTAGGCTGTCTAGTTTTTTTATTGGTAACGCCACGTAGCGCTCTTTATGAAAATCACTGTGTGCAGTCTGTGGCTGGTTTGCATTGTTGTAATATTCGCCAATGCAGTGTTGGGCAGTTGGCTGTGAACAGCGCGTAGCGTTGCGCAGTTGGAGGTGAGCCGCCAGCAGTGTTGGATGTGGGGAGAGAGATGGCGGAGTTTTGAAATTTGTAAGACTGGATGTCATGAACTGCTATATACATTATGACTTTTGAACACTATTGAGGTAAATACATTGTTTGTTCTCTATCAAAATCTTTCATTTGCTAACTATGCCTGTTAGTAGTTAGTGCCTTCAGTAGTTTGAATCTTTTATTTAGCTGGCAATAGTGGCGCTCGCTGTATTGCAGTAGTTCGAATAACGAAGATTTTTGTGAGGTAAGTGATTTGTGAAAGGTATAGGTTAATGTTAGTCAGGGCCATTCTTTTGTAGGGATTTTTGAAAGTCAGACTGCGTTGCGCTGAAAATATTGTGTGTCAGTTTAAACACAGTCATGTACAATTGTTCAAAGGGGACGTTTCATAAAAGAACTGGAAGCGAGGTGTAGCAAAGCTAATGCAATGAGCGCTAAGCTACGATCTAGTCTCTTCTCCAAGAAGGAAGACAGTACCAAGACTAAGTTATCTGTGCACCGTTCAATCTTTCGACCAACTTTGTTGTATGGGAGCGAAAGCTGGGTGGATTCAGGTCACCTTATCAAAAAGGTTGAGGTTACGGATATGAAAGTAGCTAGGATGATTGCAGGTACTAGTAGATGGGAACAATAGCAGGAGGGTGTCCATAATGAGGAAATCAAAGAAAAATTGGAAATGAATTCTATAGATGCAGCAGTCAGGGCGAACAGGCTTAGATGGTGGGGGCATGTTACACGCATGGGAGAAGCAAGGTTACCCAAGAGACTCATGGGTTCAGCAGTAGAGGGTAGGAGGAGTCGGGGTAGACCAAAGAGAAGGTACCTGGATTCGGTTAAGAATGATTTTGAAGTAATAGGCTTAACATCAGAAGAGGCATCAATGTTAGCACTGAATAGGGGATCATGGAGGAATTTTATAAGGGGGACTATGCTCCAGACTGAACGCTGAAAGGCATAATCAGTCTTAAATGATGATGATGACTAGGAGCTCAAGGCAATAATACGACATTCGTCAATCATATCTTGGTAGCTTGTATGAATATTAAAAATTGAGATGACAAGCCCGTCCTAACTATAGAAGGGAAAGCTTAAAGGTGGAACGAAAACACGTACATAAGAGAACTAAGCTTGAAGCCAGTATTGAAAAAAGAAGGGTAAGAAGATACAATGGTACATGCATTACGACGAGAAGGATTTCATAATGCGCTGAAAGACTAACGACGAAACAAGGCCCCTGGAATAGACCACATTCTCTCAGAATTATTGTGATACTCGGGAGAGCCAGCCGTGAAAAAACTATTTCATCTGGTACACAAGATGAATGAGGCAGTCTAAATATTCTCGGAATTAATCAGGAATATAGTAATTCCAATTCAAAAGAAGGCAGGTGCTGTCAGGTGTGAATACTGCCGAACCATCAGTTTAGTATCGTAAGTCACGCTCGTAAAATACTGACACGAATTAATTACAGAAGAATGGAAGTTGGATAGAAGTCGATCTCGCGAAGGATCAGTTTGGGTTCAGGAGAAGTGAAGGGACGCAGGAGACAATACTGACTTTTCTAGAAGATGGGCTGAAGGAAGGCAAACCTACGTTTTTAACATTTGTACATGTAGAGAAAGTTTCTCGACAATATTGACTGAAATTCATTCTTTGAAATTCTGAAAGCGGCGGGGATAAAACAGTGAGCGAAAAGTTACCTGCAACTTGTACAGAAACCATTCTCTCGTCTTAAGAGTCGAAGCACATGAAAGGGGGAGCAACAATTGAGAATTTAGTGGGACAAAGTAGCTCCTCCCTGCTGCTACTCAACTTGTGCATTGGGCAAGCAGAGACGAAGCCCCAGGAGAAATTTGGAAAGGCCAACAAAGTTCAGCGAGAGAAATAAAAATTTTAGGGTTTTCCACTCACGTTATAACTCTGTCAGCGACAGCAAATGACTTCGAAGAACAGTTGAACTAAATGCATGGTGTGTTGAAAAGAGGTTGTTAGATGAAAAACACAAAATTAAAGAAGGACAACACAATATAGTGAAATTGATGAGGCGTTGCTGGGGGAAGTAGATTGGGAAAATGAGACACTGCAAGTAATCCTTGAGTGTTACTATTTGGGCAGTAAAAAATTGATGAGGGCCACAGTAGAGCGAATATACTCGTAAAATGCATACTGCCTGCAGCCAAAAAAGCATTCTGAAAAATAGTAATTTGTTAACATCAAGAATTTATTTAAATGTTGGGAAAACTTTCGTGGATCTAATTTCTTTAAAGTGTAGCGTTATACGGTAGTGAAACTTGGGCGATAAGGAGTTATGGCAAGAAAAGAAGTTTTCGAAATGTCGCGTTGTAGAGGAATGCTGAAGATTACATGGGTAGATCGAACAGCAAGTGAGGAGACACTGACTCGAATTAGGGGGAAAAATATGGCACAACTTGACTAAAAGAACGCATCCCTTGATAGGGCTCGTCCTGAGCGATCAGCGAATTTTCACTTTGGTAACAGGGAAGGGTATGGAATAACGGTAGTGGAGAGGGAGCATAGCATGCAAACAGTGTTTTCGTTCTAATGGCTGTTATTTACGGTATTTATTAGACGAAGGGGGACTTGGAACCCGCTGTATGGGGTGGCTATTCGCGGAACATTAAGATATGACTGATCCATTCAACTCTTACTGGACCTTCACAGCACTGTTATGCGTAGTGCTTCGTATTGCAGAAGTATCTAAGCTTTTCATTTACAAGATACATAAAGAACGTCAATCATTTGATAGACAACGGAGGACTAACGTGCCTGCGAGAGAAATTATGGCTACTCTCCCTGTAAGTAAAATGAAGGTACGTACAAAACTGGTGAAACCTGATAAAAAAAAGATGAATCGCTGCGGAATATGTACCTCTACCGGCCGAGTCAAAAATCGTTGTTTTTTAATTTTAGGCAAAACAAGATTCTACATTTTATTTAAAGGCTACCCCTCTAATTTCACTTGATTCCCATCCCAATAATGAAACGCTGGTACCTGTGTCTCATGATATATAATTATGTGTCCTTCGGTAAATCGGTACCCCGCCAAAGCACATTTCTCAGGTTATAGTAATCGTGTGTGGCTCACTATGTGTCTCATTTATATAATTACGTGCCCTTCGGTTAATCAGTACCCCGCCAACTCTAATCTCTCAGGTTATAGTAATCGTGGGAGGCGATGGCGTTTAACATATTTGCCTTGAACGGTGCTAATCGTCTGGCCATTATACGCTTTCCCACAATGGCAAGGGATTCTGTAAACACCTGACTTTCTCAGTCCTCGAACATCTTTATCTAAGCCAAGGACAGAGCTTCTTGGCTGGCAGACGAAACAGATTTTTAACATTATATCTTTTGAAAATCCTTTCTGTCTTATAAGATAACGCTACAAGTGAATGGCAGGAAAGCAATCGATGGAATACATACATTTTATACTGGTTACGTCGAACGTCCGTGTCATCGCTCTGCTTGAACACAAGCTTAAGATCTACTAATTTTTGTGGCAAGGTTGCCACGCCGTACTTGGAAACATTTTCAAAGTCCCGTGCGATGGTTTGGTGGAACTCATCGAATGCGTTGGTTTTCTATAAATACTGTACATCAGGCTCCCATCATCTTTCCTGTAGACTAGTTTTTCCAGAAAAGGCAGCTTCCTAATCCTGTCAATCTCCATTGTAAACTTGTCGTTGTATAGGCAATTACAATAATCCAAGGAACGGTTGGGGATTTATAGTCCATGGGCCCACACCAAAAACTTAGGGCTGATACACCTTCGAAAACAGGTAGGTTTTAAAAGCGTCCTTCTCAGCGCCGTTTCTTCAAACTCTCCCATCAAAAAGGAGGAGACTACGGGAGATAATTGATCCCTACAGACACTCTGTCAGATGACTGCTTGATTTGGCAACAGGTCCTACAAGAATATAATGAACTAACACGCCGAGCAAGTTTACGAAGTTACACCAGTTGTGTGTGTGTGTGTGTGTGTGTGTGTGTGTGTGTGTATTCACTTGTATATATGTGTGTGGTTTATGGGCGTTCAAAGGTGAGATTACCAGGATAATGTTCGACACAGGGTCAGGATAGTGTAAGGAGGGATGTTGTGACTTTTTTTGTATAATCTAGGGCAGTTTATAAATTCAACTTACGATGAGAGTATTAGATGAAGAATAAGCACGTTAGTGAAGGGAACCTGACCAACTTGGTCTCATGTTTTGAAAAGAATGAAGGGTAAGCACGTTAGTGAAGGGAACCTCACCGACTTAACCTCATGTTTTGAAAAGAAAAAAAAGTACTTTTGCAAGATCAGTCCCAGCAATCGATCCTATGTGAAAATCTGGACTATAATTTAGTGATTTCGGATTTACAAATTAATCATACGAATCACATTAATGAATAGCGCATCTCCTCCACATGTACACTGAGCTGACAAAAGTCGTGGGATATCTTCTAATATCGTGTCGGACCTCCTTTTGCCCGGTGTAGTGCAGCAACCTGACGTGGTCTGGACTCAACACGTCGTTGAGCAATATTGAGCCATACTGCCTCTACAGCCGTCCGTAACTGGGAAAGCGTGCCGGTGCAGGATTTTGTGCACAAACTAACCTCTCGATTAAGTCACATAAATGTTCGATGGGATTCATGTCGTACGACATGGGTGACCAGATCATTCGCTCGAACTGTTCTTCAAACCAATCGCGAACAATTGCGGCCCGGTGACATGGCCCATTGTCGTCCATAAAAATTCCGTAGTTCTTTGTAACATGACGTCAATGAATGGCTGCAAATGGTCTCCAAGTAGCCGAACATAACCATTTACAGCTAATGGTCGGTTCATTTGGACCACATGATCCAATCTACTCCTTGTAAAGAAAGTTACACAATTTTGGGCCCACCATCAGCTTGCACAGTGCCTTGTTGACAACTTGGCTCCGGTGGCTTCGTGGGGCCTGAGTTACACACAATGTGACAGCCGGTGCGAGCCAGTGGTTAAAAGCTGTACTTTCAAAACTCGTAACTGCGAACTGTCTGAATTATGGGCAAAATTTTCGTGCGGCATCTACTACTGTGGTTGATATCGTGTAAGTGTGCTTTTTTTCTCCTAAAAATATCAGGGCAATTCGGTGATGTCTCCTTGTCGGTATAATCGTCAAACAGATAGCAAAACGAAGCGGTGGAATATTATTGATGGTGACTACGGGACAGCTTCTCTTACCGTAACTGCTTACCCCTGTATCCAGATAGATAATGGCTTAACTGAAAGACCTTCCGTCTCCTTGACAGCGGCAACATCGTAGGACAGAATATACAGCAGGTCTTTCAAACGGAAGGTGTTGCAGAATTAGCGACACGGAGGAAGGACATAAACAAGTAACAGGGAGGCAGAAAGTGATTTAATTTTTATATTAATGAATTTCAGAATGCGGGACAGACATTACAGAGTGGCACAGTACAAGTCCACAATGCCAGATTGTCTGTAGTAATCAACGGTCCTCTACGAAATTATAAATATTTAAAAAAAGACTACGATAGGTTAGCAAAAAGTTCAAACGTCCCATAGGGAGTTATAAGAGGTGAAAAGAGTGGGAAACAGCTCTCAAAGAAGAAGGGGAGACATGGTCTGAGCCTTAAGGGTGAACGAGGTTCGAATGGAAAGGGGTAGGATCACCGGCAACCCTTTCCAAAACAGCACTGGGCCCGAACAGTGTCGGCGGTCGCGGTACCCGTGTGCGTCCTCGAGCGACCCGACCAGATCCTTATCGTAATATGGGAACGAAGTTTTTCGCGACGGCACTTATATATAAAACATTCTCGGTATTCTTGCCGCGTCAGCTCTGGATAAAATCTCGAGCTTTCGACGATTACCCCCGTCGTCATCGTCAGGAGCTGACAGTCTTCACTGCTGCTGTAGTAGCCTCTATATAGCCCGAAGACGGCTTCTGATTGTCCCATGCCTCCACGTACTGGGATTCTGTTATCAAGGAGGCTGTTGAAATAAGAATGAGCCAAAATAACTTTAACCGCGATAACGGATACCATCTGAGCTGTGCGTGGAAACGAGCGCTTGATCCAGAGAAACAGCAGAGACGTTCCTTCCAATGTTTACGTTCCAACGGAAGCGGTGGCGCCACCGGCGCACACATTGACACTGTCTGCGACAGCAGTAAGTAATCGCCGACCAATCAGAAGCCGTCTTCGGGCTATATAGAGGCTACCACAGCAGCAGTGAAGGCAGTCAGCTGCTGACGATGACGATGGAGGTAATCGTCGAAAGCTCGAGATTTTGTCCAGAACTGACGCGGCAAGAATACCGAGAATGTTTTATATATAGATCCTTATCGTGATTACTCCGAACACAGAGTGATGCAGTTCAGAACAAGTTGCTAGCTTAGATCACACTTCTACCATAATTCTGACGAATCTAAAGCAAAACGGCGGCCAAGAGAGCCTGTGTCAGAGTTAGTTAGCTGGTTAGTTACTTGTTCCCTAGATCATTTTTACCCATTGACTTACCGACATCTTTCCCCATAGCCGACTTCATATTTCCTGTTTAAACTTACGAAAACGAGGCTATTTTGTCTTACACACTTTTCTCAAAATTATACAATTTTTTGACAGAAATTCTTTATAACTCGTCTTTACTATTTATTGAAGTCATGAGGAGTTAAAATAATAGTGTTTAAGAAGTTTTTATTGGTGTGTATACCCGAGAAAAATACAGGTGTGTGCAACGGCACTAGACATTTCTCACACTCATATCGTGTATCACTTTCTTCTTTCCTTGCTTTGCACAGTTACACGATTCCTGGGCGGTATTTTCTTGATATTGCGGAACGAGGGATAAGCCTAACAAAAGCTGTAAACAGTTACTTATAATTCGCAAAATATCGAAAGGAATCGACTGTGTTGGACATCATTACGTAGATCAATTTCTCAGCTTTCCATTGGTATATAACGAGTCATATCCATCTTTTAATAGAGAAGTATAAACGCCAAGAAGCAGCTACAGCTGTTCAGCCAGTCTCACAGCCGGAAATGTAATAACGGATTTGAAACCTGCGACCAACTCTGAGCCGACTGTATAAGTCAAAGGCTGAACGATTATTTTATTGAAATGATGTGGAACGAGTTAGTTTGCAAGATATATACACATGATTATTGTGATTTTCGATATGTCCTCCATAAGCGACACGAACAGTATCACATCGATACTTAAATTCCTCCCATACCCGGGGAAGTATACCCTTCGTCACTGATGTTATGGCAGTACGGATCTGGTTCTTCAACTTTTCCAGGTTCTGTGGGAGTGGTAGTACATAAACGTTGTCTTTAACGAAACCCCACAGGAAGAAGTCAGAGGATGTCCATTCCGGTGACCGTAGAGCCCAGCTCAGATATGCTAAGTCGCCAGCTCCTTGACGACCAATCCAACGGATCGGTAGAGTTTCATTCAGATATTCACGCACTTGTCGACTCCAGTGAGGGGGTGCCCCGTCTTGCTGAAAAATGAAGTTGTCTTCGTGCAGCCTCGGAAGCAACCAGTTCTGTAACATAGCGAGATACTGCTGACCGTTAACCGTGTTTCTGTCAAAGAAGAATGGGACTCTTTCCTTTACATATACATCCTATATCTAGAAACTGTCGATACCATCTGTGAATGTTTCACCCATTCGGAGGATCAATTTGGTTCCTCAACCTGAAACGTCTTTGCACTGTAATCACGGAATTGCACTTCGCAAACTCGAGAACGCAAAATGATTTCTGCTACCAAGCAAAACAGAAGACAACTGACATTTAGCCTCTATTAATACAGGGTGTTTCAAAAATGACCGGTATATTTGAAACGGTAATAAAAACTAAACGAGCAGCGATAGAAATACACCGTTTGTTGCAATATGCTTGGGACAACAGTACATTTTCAGGCAGACAAACTTTCGAAATTACAGTAGTTACAATTGTCAACAACAGATGGCGCTGCGGTCTGGGAAACTCTATAGTACGATATTTTCCACATATCCACCATGCGTAGCAATAATATGGCGTAGTCTCTGAATGAAATTACCCGAAACCTTTGAAAACGTGTCTGGCGGAATGGCTTCACATGCAGATGAGATGTACTGCTTCAGCTGTTCAATTGTTTCTGGATTCTGGCGGTACACCTGGTCTTTCAAGTGTCCCCACAGAAAGAAGTCACAGGGGTTCATGTCTGGCGAATAGGGAGGCCAATCCACGCCGCCTATTGTATGTTTCTGATAGCCCAAAGCAATCACACGATCATCGAAATATTCATTCAGGAAATTAAAGACGTCGGCCGTGCGATGTGGCCGGGCACCATCTTGCATAAGCCACGAGGTGTTCGCAGTGTCGTCTAAGGCAGTTTGTACCGCCACAAATTCACGAAGAATGTCCAGATAGCGTGATGCAGTAATCGTTTCGGATCTGAAAAATGGGCCAATGATTCCTTTGGAAGAAATGGCGGCCCAGACCAGTACTTTTTGAGGATGCAGGGACGATGGGACTGCAACATGGGGCTTTTCGGTTCCCCATATGCGCCAGTTCTGTTTATTGACGAAGCCGTCCAGGTAAAAATAAGCTTCGTCAGCAAACCAAATGCTGCCCACATGCATATCGCCGTCATCAATCCTGTGCACTATATCGTTAGCGAATGTCTCTCGTGCAGCAATCGTAGCGGCGCTGAGGGGTTGCCGCGTTTGAATTTTGTATGGACAGAGGTGTAAACTCTGGCGCGTGAGACGATACGTGGACGTTGACATCATTTGGACCGCAGCGGCAACACGGCGAACGGAAACCCGAGGCCGCTGTTGCATCACCTGCTGCACTAGCTGCGCGTTGCCCTCTGTGGTTGCCGTACACGGTAGCCCTACCTTTCCAGCACGTTCATCCGTCACATTCCCAGTCCGTTGAAATTTCTCAAACAGATCCTTTATTGTATCGCTTTTCGGTCCTTTGGTTACATTAAACCTCCGTTGAAAACTTCGTCTTGTTGCAACAACACTGTGTTCTAGGCGGTGGAATTCCAACACCAGAAAAATCCTCTGTTCTAAGGAATAAACCATGTTGTCCACAGCACACTTGCACGTTGTGAACAGCACACGATTACAGCAGAAAGACGACGTACAGAATGGCGCACCCACAGACTGCGTTGTCTTCTATATCTTTCACATCACTTGCAGCGCCATCTGATGTTGAAAATTATAACTACTGTAATTTCGAAAGTTTGTCCGCCTGGAAATGTACTGTTGTCCCAAGCATATTGCAACAAACGGTGTATTTCTATCGCTGCTCGTTTAGTTTTTATTGCCGTTTCAAATATACCGGCCATTTTTGAAACACCCTGTATAAACTACACTATGTATTCGTTTCTCCATTAGACGAGCCGAGGCGCAGCGATCGATAGTTTGGCGAAAATAATACTTCGTAGTACGTATATTCTTTTTCAAACACCCTGTATTTTTGTCCTGCTGATGCAACTACACTTAAAACCAGTTTATTTTTTTAATTTTTTTTCTACCAGCTACAATTTAAAAAAAAATAGTAATGCTTCTGCGAAATAGCCTGTGTTGTTTAATAACGTGTAGTAAAGGTATGGCCGGCCGCGGTGGCCGAGCGGTTCTAGGCGCTTCAGTCCGGAACCGTGCTGCTTCTGCGGTCGCAGGTTCGCATCCTGCCTCGGGCATGGATGTGTGTGATGTCCTTAGGTTAGTTAGGTTTAAGTACTTCTAAGTTCTAGGGGACTGATGATCTCAGATGTTAAGTCCCATAGTGCTCAGGGCCATTTCAATCAAAGGTCTGTTTTCCCCTGGACATCACTATTCTTCTCAGATTGATGGGATTGTTTATGACGAGATTCACTAGGGAATATACACTCTACGACGAAAAACGACATACCACGTAGGAATTATCCGAATGGGGAGAAAGTCGATAGACGTGATATACATTCACAGACAAACAAAAAGTTATTATTTCAGAAAAATTGGATGTATTACTCAAGAGGAAGAACTTTACAAATTAACTTCACAAACTGTACAAGTCAGTAGCGCGTTGGTCCACTTGTAGCCCTTCTACATCCAATTATTCCGCTTGGCGTTGATTGATAGAGTCCATGGATTTCTTCCTGAGGTATATCGTGCCAAATTCTGTCCAACAGCTGCGTCAAAATTCCGAGATGGTTGGAGGTCCCTGCCCATAACGCTCCAAACATTCTCAATTGAGGAGACTACCTCGCTGACCAAAGTGGGGTTTGGCGAGCTAGGAGACAAGCAGTAGAAACATTAGCTGTATGCAGACGTGCGTTATCTTGCTAATATGTAAGCCCAGGACGGCTTGTCATGAAGGGTAACAAAATGGGACGTGGAATATCGCCAATGTAGCACTGTGCTCTGCTGCAAGGGTGCAGCAGATGACAACCAAAGGTGTCCTGCTGTGAGAAGAAATGGCGGCCCAGACGATCACTTCTGGCTATCGGGCCGTATGGTAGGCGACAGTCAAGTTGGTATCCCAGTACTGTTTGGGGGCGTCCCTAGAGACGTCTACACTGGTCACCGGGGCTTACTTCGGAGCGGAACTCATCAGTGAAGACAATTCCAATCCAGACAATGAGATTCCAAGCCGGAAGTGCCCGACACCACGGCAAACGGGCTTCCAGGGGTACAGAGGTCAACGATAATCGGCGCATGAGGTGCCGTGAGCTCAGCCCCCTTTCTGTGTGCCGTCTGTTAACGGTCCGTTACGTACCAGTTGCACGTCGAATCGATGAAAATGATGAATCAGAGGTTCTGAATGCCTCTCTAACGACTGCTCAAACCCCCACTGTTTGTCGTCTCCCCATGTCGACTGCTTCCTGCTGTTCGGCCATTGTTCATTCTTTTCGGCGAATATCGTCGAATACTGGCGTCGCTCCTATTCAAAGGCCAAGCGATTCGCCGAATACTCCAACCGGCTTCCTTGAGCCCAACTGCGAGTCCTATCTCGAATGCTGACATCTGTGTATATTGTTCACATCCCTGTCTGCGAGGCGTACTTACTGTCCATCTGAGTACACAGAGTGGAATCCGTAAAGACTTTTTGCCCTGGTATCGACATGTCCCCAATTTACTATCCTTGCCAACTGTGCGGTGAAATTGCGCTGCAGCGTCACACATTCATCTATCGGTCGCCAATTTTTACAGTTCTGCATTTTCCATCTATACTTGAATAAATATCAATTTGTGAGCAATCTGCGTAATTTCGAAGTGCTTCGTTATTTTTGGTGTTAGCGGGTATGTAGTGTGATGGTGCAACTAAAACGCCTAATTCCTTGAACAGGTACCTAATTGACGACCACGGATTATCACCACATATTATTCTTGCTGCTCGCTTTTGTGCAGTCAGTGCTTTATTTTTGAGTGTTGGTTACCCAAGAAAATTATTCCATACAACATTATTGAGTGGAAATATGCCAAATATGTCAGGAGGTTGACGTTTCTTTCCAAGACTATCACTTATACGAAGAGCAAAAGTACCGGTACTTAATTATTTGAGCAGCTCAGTAACACGCTTTTTCCAGTTCAGGTTTTCATCGACATATGCGCCCAATATTTGAAGCATTTTACGATGTTTATTGACTCCTGTTCATTTTCTACATTATTTCTTGATCTGACTCTATTGTACGGAACTGAATATAGGATGTTTTCTCAAAATTTAGGGGGACTCCTTCTTCAGAGAATAATAACTCATTGAAAAACATCACTTACCACTCTTTCTGTTGCTTTCTTTGTAATGGGACTTATTAAAACAGTATCGTCTGCAAATAATACCAGTCCTGCTTGTTGAATGTTAAATATAAGACCATTCATATATACAAGGAATAGAAGTGGACATAAAATAGAACTCTGTGTGACTTCCTTTTGATTCCTCCTCACTCACTGAAGTTTTCTATCTTTCCAACATTGTTTGAATTACTCTGCACTATTTTTTGCGTTCTTTTTGTGAAGTATGATCCAAAGCAGTTGTGTGTAAACGCATCGATTTCATAAAATTTGAATTTTCAAATAGTGTAACGTGATGTACGCAATCAAATTTCTTGAAGAGAATACAGAAATTATCAGTTGTCGATAATTTACTACTTAAGTCTTGTAATATTTTGTGACTGAATGTATAAATAGCATTCTCTGCTTACAACCGTTTTGATATCAACACTATGACATGCTAAGTAATTTGAAACTACCCTGGAGTATATTACTTCTTGACGAGTATCAAAATTATTGTAACCTTATCTTCTGATTGTGTACTTCAATAACTTATCAGTGGGCGGAGAATATCAGGCAAAACTGATTTTGCAGGAGAAATTTGCATATTAAATTTTACGACACATTTAATATAGACAAAATTGTCTCGTGATTGCGGTCATTCGATTCATAGTTTCCCCTTCCATGTTAATCCGTAATTTGCAATTTATTAATTCAGGTTACCTCCAGAGTTGCACATTATATTTTTATTAGCGACTAGTTTCGAACATTTTCGTTCATTTCCAAACCGTTACCTATATTAGAAGGTACAATGTTCTTAACATGACATGAAATACAAAATTTTCAAACATTTTGTGTGTGCAAGTTACAGTAGTGCAATAAATCTTACATGACATACGTTCATAATACATTTGTTTTTACATCTGTTCAATTGTAACTAATGTTACATGGCTTGCAATATCCGAAATTCGTTACTCGTTTTTAGTTGTTTATATATAAAAAATTTTGACCACCTTCAGTTGTTTATTACATGTTCATACGCTCTGTCTCTCCAGAGGTGATAGTATAATAACTAAGTACGAAGATACTGAAATGATAAAGATTTCAGGCATTGTGACATTATACTGCCGTGACAAAAGTCATGGGATAGCGATATGCACATACAGGTATACAGATGTTGGTAGTATCAAATACACAAGGTATAAAATGGCAGTGCATTGGCGGAGATGATGTTTGTACTTAGGTGAGTCATGTAAAAAGATTTCCGACTTGTTTATGGCCGCACGATCGGAATTTTGAAAGCAGGATGCCAGTTGGAGCTAGCCACATGGGACATACGATTTCGGAAAGCGTCAGGGATTACAATATTCCGAGATCAACAGTGTCAAGAGTGTGGCGAGAATATCAATTTTCGGGCATTATCTGTTACCACGGACATCACAGTGGCCGACGGCTTTCGCTGAAAGACCGAGCGCAGCGGCATTTTGCATAGTCACTGCTAACAGAAAAGTAACACTGCGCCAAATAACATCAGAACTGAATGTGGGATCTACTACGAACATATCCGTTGGGACAGTGCGGCGAAATTTGGCGTTAATGGGCTATGGTAGTAGATCGACTAACACGAGTGCCTTTGCTAGAAGCATGTCACCAGTGAATGACATGGCGCAGTGGTTAGCACACTGGACTCGCATTCGGGGGGACGCGACCATTAAAACCCGCGTCCGACCATCCTGACTGAGGTTCCCCATGATTTCCCTAAATCACTTAGCCAAATGCCAGGATGGTTACTTTGAAAGGACACGGCCGACTTTCTTCCCCACCCTTCCCTAATCCGATGGACCGATGACTCGCTGTTTGCTCTGCTCCCCTAAATCAACCAACCAACTGTGACGTCGACTGCAGCGCCACTCCTGGGCTCGTGACCGCATCTGTTGGATTCTAGACAACTGGAAAGTCTTGACCTGGTCAGATGAGTCGCGATTTCAGTTGGTAGGAGCTGATGATAGCTTTCGAGTGTGGAGAAGACCCCACGAAGCCGTGGACCTAAGTTGTGAACAAGGCACTGTGTAAGCTGGTGGTGGCTCCATAATGAAGTGGGCTGTGTTCACACGGACTGGACCGCCCGTCTGGATACTTGGAGACCATTTGAAGCCACTCATGAACTTCTTGTTCCCAAACAACGATAGAATTTTTGCGGATGACAGTGCGTCATGTCACAGTGCCACACCTGTTCGCGATTGGTTTGGAGAACATTCTGGACAGAATGACATTTTCACTCTGCAGCGGAGTGTGCGCTGATATGAAACTTCCTGGCAGGTTAAAACTGTGTGCCTGACCGAAACTCGAAAGTTTGGAAAGTAGGAGACAAGGTACTGGCAGAAGTAAAGCCGTGAGGACGGGGCGTGAGTCATGCTTGGGTAGCTCTGATGGTAGAGCACTTGCCCGCGAAAGGCAAAGGTCCCGAGTTCGAGTCTCGGTCCAGCACACAGTTTTAATCCGCCAGAAAGTTTCATATCAGAGCACACTCCGCTGCAGAGTGAAAATCTCATTCTTGAAACATCCCCTAGGCTGTGACTAAGCCATGTCTTCGCAATATCCTTTGTTTCAGGAGTGCTAGTTCTGCAAGGTTCGCAGGAGAGCTTATGTAAAGTTTGTAAGGTAGGAGACGAGGTACTGGCAGAAGTGAAGCTGTGAAGACGGGGGGTGAGTCGTGCTTGGGTAGCTCAGATGGCAGAGCACTTGCCCGCGAAAGGCAAAGGTCCCGAGTTCGAGTCTCGGTCCGGCACACAGTTTTAATCAGGCAGGAAATTTCAACATTCTGGACAGTTCGAGCAAATGCTTTGGCCTGCCAGATCGCCAGACGTGAATCCCGTTGAACATTTACAGTACATAATCGAGAGTCAGTTCGTGAAAAAACTCTTGCACCGGAAAATCTTTCGCAGTTATGGACGGCTGTAGGGGCAGGCTGAGTCAAGTTTTCTGCAGGGGACTTCCAACGACTTGTACTTGCCACGTCGAGCTGCTGCCTTACACAGGCGAAAGAATGAAAGCCATCACTTAAAATCAGATGTGTATGGAGTAATCACGATAGCGAACTGGCCGCGTCGCCAGAGGATGCACGCGGCTATGGCGATCGCCGAAACCATGCGAGTCCGCAGTCTGCTCTGTGAGCCGAAGCTATTTTGGAAAGATTTACCTCGCATAGCGTCCTTTCCATTCGTACTGTCAAACAATGTATCTCCTCTTCCTTTCATGCTGTTTTCCGCTCTTGTTACCAATTACTGCCTCCTAGGGGACGGATGAACTTTTCTCTTTCGTATTACGACGATTACGGAAGACAAACTGGCATTGCGGACTGGTGGTGTGCCACTCTGAAATGGCAGTCTAACAGTTAATAATATGTTCCGGGCTCTCATGCCGTGGCCGAATGGATTTCACCCTATAACGTTTCGTTCCCATGAGCGGAGGATATTTTCAGTGAGGATCGTAGCTTACTGGAATGTCTGATTCACACCATGGCTCGCCGCTGACTACAGCAAAATTCCGCTTCCGCGCAGTGGCGTGACGTCAAATGTTTTGAATACCGAGCGCCATTGGCCATTGTCGACTGCCGCCGTCCGCTGTTGCTATCACGCTAGGGTGAAACCAAAAGTTTTCCAGCCGTTCATTAAGGCCGCTACTTGAAAAAGTGGAACATTTGGGTAATCTACAAACCCACCCAGAAGATACAATATCACCTAAAATCGGCCAAGGATGCTCGCCAACCGCTGGAAAAAAGCAGGAATTTATAGGATTCCGTGTAGTTGTGGGAGATGCACGCGGGTATTACAAAAAGTACTGTCAAAAAACGACTAGAAGAGCTCCAGGGCAATTGCAGAAGAGGGGACATTGACAGTTCAGCGATTGGGAATGTGCTTTGTAGCTAGGAGACTACCACATTCATTTTGGCAGGACTCAAATATTGGCTTTCACAAATGGATACCATGAAAGGTTGTACAGAGAGACCATAGAGATTGTAAAAAAAATCCAGGAATTTCAAGAGGAAAGAGGAAGGTGTGAAACTGAATGACATCTAGATTCCGGTGCTGAAGAAGATGAGAATCAATCTTCCACCATGGGGTGACAGCAACAGTGGACGACGGAAGTCGACAACGGCCAATTACTCTCGCGTATTCGAAACATGTGACGTCACGCCACTGCGAGGAGGCACGCGGAAGCGCAATGTTGCTCCAGTTAGTAGCGAGCCAGGGTGTGAATCGTACATTCAACCAAGCTACGATCTTCCTTGAAAATTTCCTCCGCAGATGGGAATGAAACGTTTGATTTTAAGGTGAAATACATTAGACCACGGCATAATAGCCCGGAACATTTTATTAGTTGTGATATTTCCGGCCGTGAAAGTTTGCATTTTACAAAGGCTTTTGTGTTTATGGTTCATTAAATACAAACATAACTTGTTCCACGTCAGTGTTAGAATTACGTGAATCTGTGATTGGATTTTGTATTTAAACAACTCTATATGAGCCATTTCATAATGTATTACTGAAGTTAATTTTATTTTCCAAATCGTTAGTAAACGACACTTTTGGGGTTTTAGTAAATCATGCTGCGATAAAGAGTGAGCAGCTGAGCGTGTCCTTATCAGCCAGCAGTTCCACACATTTTCTACAACTATTCCGTTTCATGACTGTATTTCGAGTATATACGTAGATTCATTAAGAATCTGTGTTTCCTCTACCTTCCGCGGCCTTCTTTATGAAGTTTTAGTGTTGTATTCCTATATTTCTTTTCCATTCCTCCTCTCTTTAAATGACGTATTAAATGAAAGGCTTTTTTCTAGCCACTTCGCTACCTACGTAGACCTCGATTTTGCTAGCGTGCTCAGGCACTTGATACCTTGATGAGTTACGTTGCTCGTGACTGGTCTATAATAGTTTTAGTATGGTGACTGAGATTGTGTGAGTTTCAGCCTAGCCGAAGTATTAATCCATTTCTTTCATAGCCGTCGGTCTTGGCAATCATGTGCTATAGTTTACTGAACATAGGGAGTGCTCGACTTAGGCCATTATTCGATTTTCGTAGATAGTTGCTTTGTTCGGAATGTGGAAGAGTAGTGGACGAACTATGCTCGGCTTCAGCTAGCATTCTTGTTTTTTTCAGTGGGAATCTGCTTCTGTTTTTGTTTCTTGCGTTATTATTCTTGTTTTATTAACTTTGTTTTGCTCAGCAATTTCTATTTCATAAGCGTCTGGTCGACTCTGCGTGTTTCTATGTCGATCAGATAGCCTTCAGTTCTGTGGCTCTGTTTTATTTTGCAGTTACTTTGCATTAAATTTCCAATTTTCTTTGGAGCAACAAATTTTTCATTATTCAGATGTATTCAATTGCTTGCTTGTGTAACTTGGACCACTCATTGAAAAACGAATGAGTGCTTAGCTCATCGTTTGTCAGTTTCTTTCTGTACCCGTAGGATTTAAACTAAATTGAATTCCCGTGTGTGTTAATTCCGATTTATATTACTTGCTGTTCGCATCGTTCAGTGACTCTTTCCCCTACGTGACTGTTCTGTGTGTATGAAACTCTGGGCATGGCTAGTTATACGTTTGCGATTTCTTGTCTGTTCATTAGTCATCCTTAACTGGTAGGAACAAACCTTTTTGTCGACTACACTTAATTATGATGCATGCTTAACACTTCTCGTTTCATTTGTTTCTGTGTCTTGCTACTGTAAATGTGGAAACATGTGCGTGGTAGCTGTACATCAAACTATCTCTATTTTAGAACTTATAAATTGTTAATGGGTCAATGAAAACTAATTTCTGACTCATCTATTTAGTAAATGAGGCGCCAGAAACTCACTATGTTCTAATGTAAGTGTTTCGTGCTCTCTTTCAAAAATCCTGGAAATAATAAATGTTCAGTCCAATTTTAATTGACTTTCAGTCTATTGCTAGTAAGTTATCCAATGCATGCCTGTCTATGTTTCTTAGGATACATCCTACGTCCTTTTCCTTGGTAAACAGTCCCATTTATTTCCTTTTTTAAAGCTAGAGTACTCATCCCTCGTAAAATTTGCGATTGTAGTTGGTGCCAGTTCGCAGTTCCTACCAATCTGGTGTTGTCACAGTTTTAAGTTATAAAACAGGATATTTTGTACTTATTTTGTATAAGACATACCATTGTAGACCTTATCAATTTGATTAAATAGCGCATAAACTATGAGAGTCGTTCCGAAAGTAATCCCACCTATATTTTTTTTTTGTGGTGACTTTGGATGTCCGCGCCAGATGCCGTTGGTGTAGTGCTAATGCTTGAACCTTTCTCTTTCATTTGAAGGTGGTTACGTTATTCTGCGGTAGTTAGCGCCAGCAGAGGAGTGTTCCAAAATGGAGGTCGATATGGACGCGTGTATAAAACTATGATGTGTGATTGATTTCCTCACTGCTGAAGAAATTGTGCCGATTGAAATCCTTCGAGGCGTGCGAAAGGTATATGGAGATGATTCAGTAGACGTGAGCAATGTGAGGCGATGGGTACGCTATTTTTAAGGTGGTGAAAAGGGTATGCAGGACAAGCCACGGACCGGTCGACCCTGCACAGCTGTCATCCCTAGCAGTGAAGAGTGTCTTGATCAACTCGTCCGTGCTGATTGGCGGACAACGACCAGAGAGTTGTGTACATAGCTGAATGTTGGCTGTAATGCCTTGGAAATAAATTTGGAATACCTTGGTTATTGCAAAGTCTCTGCAAGACGGGTCCCGCGGATGATTACAGAAGAACAAAAAACTCAGCGAATGGAAATTTTTCGGGACCTA
Organism: Schistocerca serialis cubense; assembly: GCF_023864345.2. Classification (NCBI taxonomy): domain Eukaryota; kingdom Metazoa; phylum Arthropoda; class Insecta; order Orthoptera; family Acrididae; genus Schistocerca; species Schistocerca serialis. The sequence continues at coordinate 930,546,927 of NC_064639.1, forward strand.
CTGGACCAATATGAAGCTGAAGGTGACAATACTGCGAGTAGCATCATCACTGGATATGACACTTGGTGTTACCACTGCGAGCCGGAATCCAAAAGACAGTCCGTGGAATGGCGACATGCGAATTCTCCGTCAAAGAAAAAATTCAAGAGACAGCCGTCTGCAAGTAAAGTGGTGTTCACAGTCTTTTGGGTTAGCCAGGGTGTGGTTCATTTGGATGTCCTGGAACCTGGAGAAACTGTTAATTCAGTACGCCACAAGACGACACTGATTAAGCCAAAAGCCCGAATTTCCAAAAAATGGCTCTGAGCACTACGGGACTTAAAAGCTGAGGTAGTCGATCTAACAACTGCGCCAGACGCTTTTTGTCTTATATAGACGTTGCGCACAGCAGCGCCATATTCTGCCTGTTTATATATCTCTGTATTTGAATACGCGTGTCAGTACCAATTTTTTGACGCTTCAGTGTATTACGCCTTGAAATCAGAAAAAATTTTCAGTTTTATACCTTGGCTGTTATACTATTAATGACATTTCCAGTCAGTTCCACAAGAAAGTGTACGCCATAATTTTAAATGTAACGTACGCAGCGACATCTCTGGTAGTGGTGTCGAATCAGTAATCAGTTCACTTTTGCACAGTGTATAGATAAACAGTGTGTGAGTTGAATGTTTCGTTTTGTTGGTTGCAGTTTAAAATGAGTGCAAAATATATGAACCGTAACTTATTTATATTTATAAAAAAATGGTTCAAATGGCTCTGAGCACTATGGGACTTAACATCTGAGGTCATCAATCCCCTAGAACTTAGAGCTACTTAAACCTAACTAACCTAAGTACATACCACACATCCATGCCCGAGGCAGGATTCGAACCTGCGACCGGAGAAGTCGCGCGGTTCCAGACTGAAGCGCCTAGAAGCAATCGATCACACCGGTCGGCTCCCGAGTTTCCAGCATAAGGCCAGACAAGAAAACCAATTTTCACATGCGAAATGGTAACGCCAGGCCCCATACCAGTTTTGCGACCACGAAACTCACTGCAAAATTTGGCTGGACTGTCTTACCGCATCCACCAGACAATTACGATTTAGATTTACAGACTTCCATCTCTTTGGGACTCTGAAAAATGGTCTACGTGGCGAACATTATCAAGACTCGGATGCTGTTGTCAAAGCCGTAAGGAAGTGGTTAGCCTGATCTGGTTCCGATTTTTACAAGCGAGACCTGCAGGCTCTGGTTCATCGTTGACGAAGGTGCATAACGAATGGTAGTGACTGCAAGGAAAAATGACAGTCTGAAGCTGAAATATTGCTCTATTTAGTTCTGCCATTGTATTTATGTATCTCCTTTAGTATCCGTGAATAAAACTTGGAGGCATTACTTTCGCAACGACCCTAGTATAAATTATGACTTCTTTTGAATAAAATGTCGAGTTGTAAGACTTACGATGTTTTAGTAACAATGTGTTCTAGGGTTAAGTAGAAGAAAAAAATTTATACTGATCCTAGACGCAGATTGGTTACATGGTTAGTGATATACGTAAGCTGTTAGTCAACTACTCTCAGTGTTCCGCACATCCCAAAAGAAACACTGATTTAGAATGTGCACTAGATTTCGTTCACAGAGGCGTACCCTCTGATCGTTGATTTTCGATCGATAATTATTTATCAGTTTATCTTTGAAATTTATAAAGTGATTCTACTTGCTCGGTTTAATCTACCATTTTGATTAATTTAAGTGCTCAGTCAGTTTTTATGAAATTTCATTACGAACATGAATCTTTTATATGACAAAATGGTTCAAATGGCTCTAAGCATTATGGGACTAAAACATCTGAGGTCATCAGCCCCTAACTAACCTAAGGAAATCACACACATCCATGCCTGAGGCAGGATTCGAACCTGCGAGCGTAGCGGGAGCGCGGTTCCGGACTGAGGCGCCCAGAACCGCTCGGCCACAGCGACCGCTTTATATGACAAATCAGACAAGTATCTATGTTTCATAACAGCTATCTTTTAGTATATGCCGAACCATCGATACTCTTTCTTTGTTCAGATCGATGTCGCGTAGTGCATACTGGACTCGCATTCAAGAGGGCGAAGATTCAAATCCACGTCCTGTCTTCCTGATTTAGGTTTTCTGTGATTTGCGTAAATTGCTTTAAGAAAATGCTGGGATGGTTCCTTTGAAAGGCCACAGTTGATTTCCTTCTCCACCCTTCCCCAATCCGAGCTTGTGCTCCATCTAGTGACTTCGTTGTCTGTTGTTTTTTTTTTTTGTTTTTATTTATTCATTGTTCCGTGGGACCAAATTAAGGAGAAGTCTCCATGGTCATGGAACGAGTCAATACATGAAATTATAACACGATAGTAGAAACAGATAAAATGAAATATAAGAAACACATTCAGGCGACAAGTCGTAAGTTTAAATAAAGAAAATCAACAATGTAACAGTGGAATTTGCTTAATTTTTCAGCTCTTCCAGGAGCTCCTCGACAGAATGTTGTGGTTGTTGTGGTCTTCAGTCCTGAGACTGGTTTGATGCAGCTCTCCATGCTACTCTAACCCGTGCAAGCTCAAAAATGTTCAAATGTGTGTTAAATCTTATGGGACGTAACTGCTAAGGCCATCAGTCGGTAAGCTTACACACTACGTAACCTAAATTATCCTAAGGACGAACACACACACACACACACACAAACACACACACACGCCCGAGGGAGGACTCGAATCTCCGCCGGGACCAGCTGTACAGTCCATGACTGCAGCGCCCTAGACCTCTCGGTTAATCCCGCGCGGCCTGTGCAAGCTGCTTCATCTGCCAGTATCTACTGCACCCTACATCCCTCTGAATCTGCTTAGTGTATTCATCTCTTGGTCTCCCTCTACGATTTTTACCCTCCACGCTGATACCTTGATGCCTCAGAACATTTCCTACCAACCGACCCCTTCTTCTAGTCAAGTTGTGCCACAAACTCCTCTTCTCCCGAATTCTATTCAATACCTCCTCATTAGTTATACGATCTACCCATCTAATCTTCAACATTCTTCTGTTGCACGACATTTCGAAAGCTTCAGTTCTTGTCCAAACTATTTATCGTCCACGTTTCACTTCCATAAATGGCTACACTCCATACAAATACTTTCAGAAAAGACTTCCTGACACTTAAATCTATACTCGATGTTAACAAATTTCTCTTCTTCAGAAACGCTTTCCTTGCCACCCTCTCTACTTCGACCATCATCAGTTATTTTGTTCCCCAAATAGCAAAACTCCTTTACTACTTTAAGTGTCTCATTTCCTAATCTAATTCCGTCACCATCACCCGACTTAATTCGACTACATTCCATTATCCTCGTTTTGCTTTTGTTGATGTTCATCTTATATCCTCCTTTCAAGACACTGTCCATTCCGTTCAACTGGTCTTCCAAGTCCTTTGCTGTCTCTGACAGAATTACAATGTCATCGGTGAACAACAAAGGTTTTACTTCTTGTCCGTGGATTTTAATACCTACTCCGAATTTTTCTTTTGTTTCCTTTACTGCTTGCTCAATATACAGATTGAATAACATCGGGGATAGACTACAACCCTGTCTCAGTCCCTTCCCAACCAGTGCTTCCCTTTCATGCCCGTCGACTCTTATAACTGCCATCTGCTTTCTGTACAAATTGTAAATAGCATTTCGCTCCCTGTATTTTACCCCTGCCACCTTCAGAATTTGAAAGACAGTGTATGGGACGTTAAACGCTAATGTCTTCTTTCTCGTTCTTCGTATAGTCTGGGTGAAACTTTCGCTAAGGTGAATGTGTGTGCGTGTGAAACACAGAGGAAAAGTATGGGGTGTGTCGCCTCACCGACGCAGAGCTCCCTGGGCCGCAGGCGCAGCTCGTCGCCGGCGAGGCAGCCGGCGTGCCGCAGGTGGCAGAGGCTGGGGTGCAGCGCGCCGTCCGAGGCGCACAGCCAGCCGTCGCGCGGGCCCGCGGGCGCCGGCGGGCAGCTGAAGCGGCAGGCGCAGCGCGGCCGCTGCTCCTCGTCCAGCTCGCAGGTGGCGCCCAGGTCGCAGCGCACCCCGCGGCAGCCGTCCCCCGCCGCGGGCGACGCGCCACCGCCGCCGGTGGCCGGCGAGGACGTCGTGGGCTCGCTGCCTGCGGGCGCGCCAAGCACCACCTCTACACTCGCCGCCTCCGTGTTCATCTTCGTACGAGGAGGTGATAAAAATGCGGAAACACCGCAGACACAACACATCAACGTGACTAATACAGTGTAGGACCGCCGCTGGCAATGGAAACATCTTCTACTCGCCTCGGAATCCACACAGATTATAAAGATGGATTTACGTATACAGGGTGGTCCATTGATCGTGACCGGGCCAAATATCTCACGAAATAAGCGTCAAACGATAAAACTACAAAGAACGAAACTTGTCTAGCTTGAAGGGGGAAACCAGATGCCGCTATGGATGGCCCGCTAGATGGCGCTGCCATAGGTCAAACGGATATCAACTGCGTTTTTTAAAATAGGAACCCCCATTTTTAATTACGTATTCGTGTAGTACGTAAAGAAATACGAATGTTTTTGTTGGACCATTTTTTTCGCTTTGTGATAGATGGCGCTGTAATAGTCACAAACATATGGCTTACAGTTTTAGACTAACAGTTGGTAACAGGCAGGTTTTCCAAATTAAAATACAGAACGTAGGTACGTTTGAACATTTCATTTCGGTTGTTCCAATGCCATACATGTACCTTTGTGAACTTATCATTCCTGAGAACGCATGCCGTTACAGCGTGATTACCTGTAAATACCACATTAATGCAGTAAATGCTCAAAATGATGTCCGTCAACCTCAGTGTGTTTGGCAATAAGTGTAACGACATTCCTGTCAACAGCGAGTACTTCGCCTTCCGTAATGTTCGCACATGCATTGACAATGCGCTGACGCATGTTGTCAGGCGTTGTCGGTGGATCACGATAGCAAATATCCATCAACTTTCCCCACAGAAAGAAATCCGGGGACGTCAGATACAGTGAACGTGCGGGCCATGTTATGGTGCTTCGACGACCAATCCACCTGTCATGAAATATGCTATTCAATACCGCGTCAACCGCACGCGAGTTATGTGCTTCACATCCATCATGTTGGAAGTACATCTCCATTCTGTCATGCAGTGTAACATCTTGTAGTAACATCGGTAGAACATTACGTTGGAAATCAGCATACATTGGACCACTTAGATTACCATCGATAAAATGGGGGCCAATTATTCTTCCTCCCATACATTGACCCGCCAAGGTCGTTGGTGTTCCACTTGTCACAGCCATCGTGGATTTTCCGTTGCCCAATAGTGCATATTATGCCGGTCTACGTTACCGCTGTTGGTGAATGACGCTTCGTCGCAAAACAGAACGCGTGCAAAAAATCTGTCATCGTCCCGTAATTTCTCTTGTGCCCAGTGGCAGAACTGTACACTACGTTCAAAGTCGTCGCCATGCAAATCCTGGTGCATAGAAGTATGGTACGGGTGCAATCGATGTTGATGTAACATTCTCAGCACCGACGTCTTTGAGATTCCCGATTCTCGCGCAATTTGTCTGCTACTGATGTGCGGATTAGTCGCGACAACAGCTAAAACACCTACTTGGGCATCACCATTTGTTGCTGGTCGTGGTTGACGTTTCACATGTGGCTGAACAGTTCCTGTTTCCTTAAATAACGTAACTATCCGGCGAACGGTCTGGACACTTGGATGATGTCGTCCAGGATACCGAACAGCATATATAGCACACGCCCGTTGGGCATTTTGATCACAATTGCCATACATCAACACGATATCGACCTTTTCCGCAATTGGTAAACGGTCCATTTTAACACGGGTAATGTATCACGAAGCAAATACCGTCCGCAGTGGTAGAATGTTACGTGATACCACGTACTTATACGTTTGTGACTATTACAGCGCCATCTATCACAAAGCGAAAAAAGTGGTCCAACTAAAACATTTATATTTCTGTACGTACCTACTACACGAATATCTAATAAAAATGGGGGTTCATATTTAAAAAAAACCGCAGTTGATACCCGTTTGACCTATAGCAGCGCCATCTAGCGGACCAACCATACCGTCATCTGGTTTCCCCCTTCAAGCTAGACAAGTTTTGTTCTTTGTAGTTTTTTCGTTGATGCTTATTTCGCGAGATATTTGGCCCGGTCACTATCAATGGACCACCCTGTATAGGATGAGTTTTTCCACCATGTACAAACTCTGGGGTTGATCGATGATAGGACACGGAACAAAAAAGGTCTAATGAACTTATGTCCGGAAATGCGTACTAGAGACCATCTACTCTATCATTCTTTGTTACAGAGACTGTGATCTGATACGCGCTCTACCATGCAGCCACATTTACAGTATGTATGGTTTACTCCTAGAGAGTGGTACTGTTCATCATATGTCATGCCCTAACGCTCTCTCCTCCCATAGTAATTGGTAATATTGTGTCCGATTATCTTCTCCTGCTGACTCGTCTTGTAAGGGATGTGATACAGCGTTGTTCCGTATTCAAATCGAGAGGCAAATGGCAACGGGCTGCGGGCAGCAGGGTTGTATCAGGAGACCTATCCCAGTCGACCCAGCCACAGTATTAATGTTTTCTGCCGGATTTCGCCGTTTGTCTGAGTCAGTGCCGTTTTAGGAAGGAGGAAATCATGAACGACGTACCCGAAATGTTCTGACACCAGACTTGGAGAAAAATATGATTAACGTTGTGGAAGACGACCACCGTGTCAGTACCAGGCAGTTGACCCGCCAGTACAGGGCAAGGCAGACTACCACGTGGAACATTCTCCGTGACGGTTCTTACTGCCCTTACCACTTACAGCGTGTGCAGTGCTTACTAGCGACAGACATCGAGAGCAAATTTGTCACTAGTTTCTTCATCAGGCAACCACGATTCCTGGATTTGTGCCATCTATCCTGTTCACCTTACGTGGAGTGGTATCTTCAACTTCCATAACAGTCATCTGTGGGTTAGTATGCAGAACCCCGACGATATGGTGACAGCGAATCATCAGCATCGGTGCAGCCGGAATGGGTGGGCCAGGATAATTGGCGACCGTATTTTGCGACCAGTCTTCCTTCCACGTCGCCTAACAGGCCAGAACTATCGGCGTTTCTGGCGGGTACTTTGCCTCCCCTGCTGCAAGAAGTGCCATTGATGATTCGAAGGCTATGTAGCTGCTGCATGAGGCTCTCCAGCCCTCTTCGCCATTAACGTCCGGACGCATCTCAATGGCCAATAATAATATACCAATAGCCGTTATTTTGGTTTTATTTGCTAGGCAACCAGTTTCGGCATTACATTATGCCATCTCCAGGCCTGGTTAGAAACCAATGCAGCACTGTCAACCGGTATCGTTAATCGATATAAGCAGGCCTTGACATGGCAAAATATAATGCCGAAACTGGTTCCCTAACAGATAAAACCAAAATAACGGCTGTCGGTATTTTATTATTGGAAATCGACCAGCCAAAGTCTGGCACTCCGGACATAGTACGGAGTTACATTTATTGCATCTCAATCGCGTCTTCCGTGGTCGATGGATCAGACGAGCGGGCCAGTTGCATGGCCTGCTCGTTCACCGGATCTCAACCCTTGTGATTTCTAGATATGGGGCCATCTCAAAAATATCGTGTATGTAAAGCACATTCCAGTTGGGGAGGCACTGGAGCAGCGTATTCATGCTGCCTTTGATACTGTTCGGACGCAGCCTGGCAGATGTGAACGTGCGAGACAGATCATTCTACGGCGCGTAAATGCATGTGTTGCGGCACATAGAAACCATTTTCAACACATACTGTAGCTGTGGCTGCACGGCACAGCGCATATTAAACTGCAGTCTCTGTAATAATGTATGATTGAAATAAATGGTCTCTAGTACGGAAACCACGCATTTCCGGACATAAGTTCATTAGACCTGTTTTGTTCCGTATCCTCTCACCGGTCAATCCCTAGAGTATGTAGGTGGTGGAAAAGTCACCCTGTATATCTATCCATGTATGTCACACACCTCATCCAAAGCCACTAGACCGAGGTCAACCAAACTTCGTACACGTGTCTCTTACTGTCTGAAAATCATTGCTGTGAGGTTAAAACCCACCCATCAATCAAAGGCGTGGCGATGAAAAAGCAGTGTAGCCCATGATGTCCGAATATCCCTACTTTTGTCATCCATTATTTAAGAATGAGAGCACTTAGAGACTTCAACAAACTTAACACATGATTTCAATTTTCTCATTGACAATCCCCAGAAAATGATGAAACGAAAGGAAGTTTATCAGTTATTATATTTTCGAAGTTAGTATAATTGCCGCATCAAGCACGACGTTTTAATTTATTACTCCTTTACTACTAATTGTATTCATGTCATGTTTTTCAGACAGTATTCATGTACACCACTGAAAGTACCAGAAAAAGTTCAGCATTGTGCGACACTTAACTCAGGAGATACGACGTCATAAACACTGACCTGGGTGAAAAACTGCTGCTTCATGCAAGACGTTTAAATTTATTGCTGTCTTGCTACTAATTCTATTCACAATACATTTCGCAGACAGTACCCACATATGTTGTTGTATGTACCAACAAAAATATATAATTGTAAGGCATAGTTTAGGAGATATGACATAAAATACTGAGATGCACTAAAAACTGCGGCATCATGTATGACGTTTTAATTTATGACTTCATTGCTACTAACTTTTTCGCACACTTTTCTCAGACAATATTCAAATGTACCACTGAGTGTACCTAGAAAAATATATCATCATGCAACACATACTTCAGGAGATATGATGTCATAAACACTGAGATGTGCGAAAAACTGCCGCATCCTGTAGGACGTTTTTATTTATTATTTCTTTACTAGTAAGTGTATTCACAACAAATTTCGCAGACAATAGTCACACATAACGCTGGATCTATTTGTAAAGTCGAAATATATTTAACGTATGCGTATGTGGGCAGAGTCAAGTGTAAGAGGTAATCTTAAACGCCTGGAACGATTTTAGTCAAATTTTGTAGAGATATTGTTTACAATATGGAAACAAATATTGTAGATTAAAAACTGTCAGCCTCTTATTTGGGTTAGCGTGATAATGTGGAGAGAGAAAAGGGGAGGAGGTTGAAGGACAGAGGGCGAAGAGTAAAGAGGAGGTAGGCAAAGATAAGTGGGACAAGAGATGGACAGAGGTAGGGGATGGGGAAAGTGACAGAGAGAGGGGAGAGATGGAGATGTACAGAGGAAGTAAACAGGAGGGGATGACATTGACAAGAGGAGGAAGAGAGGCAGAGAGAGGAGGTGAAGGAGATGAACAGACAGAGGGGAGGAGGAAATGGACAGAGAAAGGGAAGAGAAAGAGTTGGACAGAGAGAGGAGAGGAGAAAATGGACAGGAAAGGGTAGGAGGTGAACAGGGAGAGAGGGAGAAAGAGATGGGCAAAGAGAAGTGGAGGAGGAGATGGAATTAGAGCAGGAGATGGAGATGGACAGAGGGGGAAGGAGCAAATGGAAAGAGGGGGAGGAGCAGATTGACAAGGAAATGGAAGAGGAGGAGACAGAGAGGGGCAGGAGGAAATGGGCAGAGTGTGAAGGATGGAGAAGATGGATAGAGAGAGGGCATGGAGAAGATGAACACTGAGGAGGTCAAAGATGAGGTGGACAGAGGAAAGGAGGAAATGACTTTTAGAAGGTTGAGTAAATATTTGCCTGCGCAACCCCGGGTACTAAGCTAGTGATTAAATACGGGTTCTATATAGTTGCAAAGGAAGTATTATAAGCTCACTAGGAAACAAAAAATTAGTCACGAAGTACCCACACGCAGATGAATCGTTAATCCTTTACAGCTAGCGCAGCGATCGAATCACAGACTCAACTGCACACGCACTGCCTCTACGTGAGTTTTAAGCAGTAGCGATCAGTGAAACATTTATGTTTCGAGCAAACATTGCTCGTAAACAAAGGTAAACTTAAGGACGCGAGAGAGTGGTAAAAAAGGGCAATCGTGTTTGGCTGTGTCTATGACCATGCAGTGTGGATTTATTGGTATTTTGTGTCGGATAGTTCAACGTGTCTACAAACAGTGGTGTAACACGCATGGCAGCGAAACACGAATTGTGGTCGGAAAAAGATCCTGATTGAGAGGGACCAGAGACGCGTTTCACGGCTTGCGGATCAAAATTGCTTCCAAACCCGACAGGAATTGTTGCAGGCAGTGAATGAAAGTCCATCGGAACCTGTTAAAGAGTGTAAGATTTAGAGTCGGTCACCTAACAAGACGCCATTGCTCTCACAGCCACATAAGAACAACAACAGCAAAGTTCATCGGTTTGGAAGAATCTGTGATTTGTTTTATGAACACTCCCCTATTACATCTTGATGGGCCCGCAAAATCACCTGACCTGAACAAAACACAGAATCTGTGGGACATGTTGGAACGGGGGCTAAAACGCCGACATTAACATCCCCGCAATTCGGTGGAGCTGTGCGATCATATTCTTAGCGAATGGCTTAAACTGGATGCCACGTACCTGCAATCACTTCCTAACAGAATACAGGTGGTTATCAATTCGAAGGGCGGAATTACACAGCGTTAAAGTATGTTTGAGATTTCCCCAGAGGCGATTGAATTTTTTGTCCTCTGGCCCATTCCTTCTGAAAAATAGTGGCAAGTTCTGGTAACGATGATGGAGGTGGCTAGCGAGTACACACCCTGTCTGTCGTATCCACAGAAAACAGCCAAGTCTTGTAGAAAAATAGTAATAAATGGAAATTAACTTTAAGTCTTTGAAGTCTCAGGGCATGGCAAGCAAAAGTCACAGGACAACCAGCGGGCCAACCAGGTGGCAGCATGTCGGGCGCCCATGTAAAGCGGTAACGCTATAAGCTATGAACACATTTTTTTTCACTTGCTGCCATTTGTTTAATGACCCACCCTCTAATTTCTTATGCTGGGTCTGTAAAAGCCTCTTCGCCGCTGTGACTGTTTTCGGTGGCTGTGTATTACCACACAGGCTCGCGCCTCCACTAACACCGTTGCCTGTGTCCCCCCATGTGGAGGCGGGCTGTTCTCGCTTTTATTTCTTTTATTTTTGTTTGCAGTATTTTAGAAATCTTAACTTTAATACAATTGAAAAGGGAAAGTGAAATACAAAATGGTGATGATTAAGAAGAATTAAAAAAAAAAAAAACAGAAGATAGGGAAGGATAGAGTGTAGAGGTTCCCGCCACCAGGTTGTGGGTGGTGGCCAGGGTCTTGGAATGCACTTCAAGACGATGACCGTCACCCACGATTCCCTTGTCTGTGCCTACTTTTCTACTAATTAGCCGATTTGATACATATGTACATATGTACATATGCACGTTGCTCATCAATGTGCTTAGCTTTTGCACCTTCATCAGATTGTTCTGGGCTTGATGGGTGTGCGTGAGACGCCTGAAGTTACGCTTCATTTGCAGAGGCAGCATCGTCGTGGCTGGTTGTTTCCGCACTGACATCCATTCCGTGGACACTCTGCCTTCTTTGTATACCGGCTTGCCTTACGTACGGTCTGTTATGTAGGTATTCTCTGTACAAGACCTTAGTCGTTTCGTAAGTTATTTACGTGTATTTGGTTTCCGTGTAGTGTATGTCTTATGTTTGTGTGCTGCCTGGACAAAAAGACAGTGTGTTCAGGGGAACCTTCTTCCCAGCATGTGCGCCTGGTTGTCTGTTACACACTCACGCGACTCGAGTGCGTGGGATAAGGGCCGTGACCTGTGAGGAAGTGCACCATACGGCGGCTGGTGTGGATATGTTTTAGTTTTAGTCTATCGATGATGTCAGGGAAGAAACTGTATACTCGGCGGCCCTTATCACTGTTATCCCACTCACCCTGCCAGGTATCCACTCGCCATGCTCTGAGTTGGCGTGTTGTTTCATGTGATACACCAGTGATCTGCCGAACCTGGTCTAGTCTGCCTATCCTAAGCCAGTACATAGTCGTACGGTATCTAATAGTTATCTCTATTGGGAAGACCCCCATCACAACGCGTAGTGCATGGACCGACGTTGTGCTGAAGGACCCTTCCCCCCCCCCCCCCATCATCCATAGTCGAAGCAGAACTCTTCTTTGCCCACGACGTAAGGTAATTCTATCGGTGGACAGTCTTAGTCTGTGGGCCCACGTACTAGCGGCCCACTGTGTTAGCGCTGCAACGGGTCCGTTCTAGTGGTCCCTCCTCGTCTTTTGTAGTTCTAGTTTGTACCTGTCCTTAGTAAGCCGGTATGAGTTTATTCGTATCTGTCTTTCTCTTTCTGAGATCACTATTTGATAAAAAATTTGCGTTTACGTCTGGTGTCTTGTTTGAGTTGTGTCGGATTTGTAGTCCAGGTAATAGCGTGGTATTTCGTGTTTCTTGATGTTGGTATGTAGGTGTTCTGTGTGTGCGTGCGATGATGTCTGTAAGCGTGTGTGCTCTGTAGTCGATACTTCCATCGATGTCATGTAGTGCGTGTTCTTGCATTGTCTGTCTAACCTTGTCCCAGTCTGTCTTACTAAATAGCAGTCTTTTTAATTTTATTTCTGTATTGACGTGAGGTATGTTATGGAGGGTGAGTGTTATGACCTTATAGCGTTATGGTCACTCATTGTAATGTTGTCGTGTACTGTCTAGTCGCGTGTGAAGGTGATTGCTGCATTGTTCGCAAGAGTGATGTCTATGTAAGATGTAGAGCCGACATGTCCAATGGATCTGGGGTTGTTTCCTTCTTTATTTATTACGAGGAGTCCAGTTTCTTGTATGATGTCGTTGACTACTCTGCCTTTGTCATCTATTGTATTAGAGTGCCACAGGGTGGATCTCGCTTTCATGTCAGCGCAGATTATTAATTTTTTGCCTCCTGCACAGTGTGCAAGCTCTCTGATGTGTTTCGCGAATGGAACAATGCAATGGCAGCATTGTGTATACATGGACGCGATGATCCATGCGTCACCCTTGTACGAAACTTCCACCGTGGCTAAGTGCTCTGTGCGTAGTTCAGTTACCTTAACGGGGTGTGTTTCTTGGTTGACGATTATGACGGGCGCCTTACAGTCCTCCTGACGCGCAAGCGTTACCGCATAGGGCGGGAGGCTAGAAACTTTCCCTTGTCTTGTACAGGGTTCCTGTACGCATAGTACATTGCCATTCAGTTCACGCAGGACTCGTGGGAGCTCCGAGCTAGCTAGTAAGCTTCTCATTGAGCTGAACTACTTTCAAATTAAAATTAAAGCAATTACAGCCCTCGGACGGAAAAAATTGTCTTTTGACCTGGTTTCGGAGCTACTATGAGTGCCTTAATCAGAAGTAAAACACTCCAACTGGCTATAGCATAAGTTCAAAAATTATGGGGAATTTTTTTTATAAAAGTGTAAGTACTGACTAACAGTACAAGAAAGAAACAGTACTTACATGTCACGTATGAAAGTGGTGAAGTTTTAGCCACAATTTTTTTTTAAAAAAAAGAGAACATGGAAGGGAAGCCATTATGGGCTGCTCACACATGTCAAGCCACAGGTAACAACAGACTGAGGCGCCCGCGTTAGCAACTGCGGGCAGGTGAACATTATACCAAGAGTTCCATCTAGTAACCGCAAATACAAGTAGGCTACTTAACATTAAGAATATAGACAGATGAATGTTAAGATGAACATTATTTAGTACATGAAGTAAAAGGCATTGTTTTATTTTACAGCAGCAGACAAGGTAATATTTTGTCTCCATAAGAGCTTAGAAATACAGTTTAAAGGATGAAAACTTCGTTATAGAATTCCAAAGAGGGCTGAATGATACAGCCTATATATATATATATATATATATATATATATATATATATATATATATATATATATATGTATATATATATATATATATATATAATGAAATGCAGCTAATATAAACCATTTAATAAACAAATTATTATTAGTCGACTTAGACAGAAAAAAACATTTCGGTAACTGGACGAGGGAACACGAAATCAATATCAAGTAACGGCTTTATACCGTTGAACAAGTTCTTATTACGTAGTATGAAGGCTTTCACGACCGGATGACATATCTTCTGGTAAACCTTGCGGGATGTAAGGTCGTGGTCCATGAAACTCTTCAGCTCCTAACGTTTCGTCCAGAGCTGCGCTGGACATCTTCAGAGGGGTGTTTCTCCTGCGGTGAGTCTTGCCGACTGACCAGTCGGCAAGACTCACCGCAGGAGAAACACCCCTCTGAAGATGTCCAGCGCAGCTCTGGACGAAACGTTAGGAGCTGAAGAGTTTCATGGACCACGACCTTACATCCCGCAAGGTTTACCAGAAGATATCTTATTACGTAATTGTAGCTGCTCGTTAAGAATAAGGCTATCATTTCGAGAAAGATGTTTAAAAATTTCTAGTTCTTCTAAAATATCTAATCTACGCCCTTTTTTCTCTATGTGCCAAATGCTGATACCGTGAACAGCTTTAGGCGCGTGACCTGTAATCAAAAGGTGGTTGGCAAAAGACGAATTTTGGGTGCTAGTACCATTTTTTTAAAGATGTTCTTTTTATCTGACTGTAAAGGCAAGTCCTGTTTGTCCTCTGCAGTAAGAAGAGCATCTGTCACTTATCACTTCTTTCAGGTCTGGCTATGTTTGTTGATGTGAAAAATGCCGAGCTGTACCATGATTTAGACTCCACGTTCATCTGTAAGTGCGTTCATGACTGGCTGGTCAATTCAATTCAAAGGTCGGAGGAAGGCAACGGCGTACCATCTCTAACAGGTTCATACCTATTAAAGCACTGCGGTATTCGGAACAACCTTGGGATTGATGACCGATTTACTTCACTAAAAAACTGATTTCACATGGAATAATTTTCTATGGTAATTCCAGACTTAGACACAAATTATGCGTTGCACAAAAATGTGCAGCAAGAATATCAGATGCCCCTCCTCAAACACGAAGGAAGCAACTGTTTAAAAGATAAAGCACTCAACCAACGTCGTGTCAATAAATTCAGCAACTCCGCTCATCCGCAACACATCAGCGACTGAGGACAACTAAGGAGATACAGCGCGCCTCTAGAAATCGACCCCTGCTGGTTGAAATGAACTAATCTGAGGCCGAATGTTTCTTCTCTATCTTTTTGTACATTGCATTTCGTCTGCTAAATTGCTTCATAAGTTGTGAAACTCTTTTACTGTCTTCAGTTAAACTTCAAACATTGTTATTCTGTGTATTTTGTTTCATATTCTTTTCGTACGATAGATTTAATCATATGACTATGCAAACCATTGTCCCCTTCAGCAGATGTAACTTTGTCTCTATTTTAAGTGATAAGGTCATAGAATGCACTGTAGTTTTAATGACATAGTACGCGTTCGTACTACATGTGACGGGTATCTCACTATAACAAAATTTTAATGGTCTGCTCTCTGTAACTTGACATGCAAATACCCAGACATTATTCATTTAGTATTTGAAAGTGGGAGCACAAACTTTACATATTGTTTCAAACCTTTACGAAACTTTCCCTTGCAGACCCCCCCCCCCCCTCCCGCACAAAATGACGAAAGGAAAAAAAGTTTATCACTTACCTATATTTTGATGTTCATACAGTAAAAGCTACTGCATTAGGCATGACGTATTAATTTATTACTTGTTTATTACAAACTCTAGGCAACGGCCTTGCTGCAGTGGATACACCGGTTCCTGTCAGATCACCAAATTACTGTCGGGTGTGGCCGGTACTTGGATGGGTGACCATCCAGACCGCCATGCGCTGTTGCCATTTTTCGGGGTGCACTCAGCCTCGTGATGCCAATTGAGGAGTTACTCGACTGAATAGTAGCGGCTCCGGTCAAAGAAAACCGTGTGCTGACCGCATGTCCCTCCTATCCGCATCCTCAGCTGAGGACGACACCGCGGTCGGATGGTCCCGATGGGCCACTTGTGGCCTGAAGACCGAGTGCTTTTATTACAAACTCTATTCGCAAGACACATCGCAGACGGTATAGACATCATACACACTGGGCTGTGTGAAAACGAAAATGCAGGGCGAAATTCGCTAGAGATGAAAATGTGTGAAATATTAACTTTTCATGAATATAAGTCACATATGCGTTAACGGGTGAAGGTTTCCAAGACCCCTGGATCGAGTTCAGTCAAACTAGATATATTTGTATTAATTACTGTCTGGAAAGATATACTGTGGGTTAAGAACCACCAATGTCGTATCGGGATAGGGGTGATATCTTGAAGAGAGAAAGGGGAGGAGGAGTTGGAGAGGCGGATAGGGGCAAGGAGGAGACTGACGCAGATTGGGGGAGGAGGAGATGGCTAGAGAGAGGGGGATGAGGAGATGGAGAAAGAAAGAGGAGATGGACAAAGACAGAGAGGAAGGAGGAGACGGAAAGAGAGAAGGAGATGAGGTAACAGGCAGGGAGAGAGGGATGAGGAGATGGAAAGAGAAAGGAAAGAGGAGGAGATGGAAAAAGAGAGGGGGGAGGAGCATATGGACAAAGAGAAGGGGAGAAGTATATGGACAGAGAGAGGGTGAGGAGGAGACAGAAAGAGGGGGAAGAGGAGAGGGGCAGACAGGTGGGGGAGGAAGAGATGGAAAGAGGGAGGAGGTGGACAGAGAGAAGAGATGGTCAGAAAGAGAGGAGAAGAAGACGGATTGAGAGGTCGAGGAGGTTGCCAGTGAGAGGAGGAAGAAGAAATGGACACAAACATGGGAAGTATGAGATGGACGGAGATGAAGAGAAGAAGATGGACAGTGTGGGAGGGACAAAGACGGAGAGAGAGAGGGAGGGAGAGAGAGAGAGAGAGAGAGAGAGAGAGAGAGAGAGAGAGAGAGAGAGCACGCGCACGTGAGAGAGGCAAGAACGAGATGAACAAAGAGATGGGGATCAGGAGATAGATTAGGGAGGGGGGGAGGAGGAGAAGATGGACTAATAGAAGACTGGAATACATACATACTCGGGTTACGCCGGATACTCAGCTAATTATATGTTAACACGTAAGATCGTTGCCACACAAGCTTGACCATGTCAGATCTTATAAAACGACAATGTATATGATGACACCCTGTAGGAGGGCTGGTGTACGAGGGCTATTCGGAAAGTAAGGAACGATAGGTCGCGGAATGGAAACCCAAGTGAAAATCAAAACTGTTTTATTTGCAACAGTTAGCTAGAATTTCCAGCTACTTATGTCCATAGTCGCCGATCCTACTTAGACGCTTGTCGTAGCGTTGTACCAACTTTCCGATACCCTCGTTATAAATGGCAGCCGCTAGTGCTTTCCGCCAATTCTCTACGTTCGTTGTCTGTGCCAGAATGTTGCATTCATAGCCAGCGGTTCATGTGAGCAGAGATGAAACTCAGAGGGAGACAATTACGGGCTGTATTGTGGTTAATTAAACATTTCCACTTAAAAACGATGCAGAAGCATCTTCATTGCCCCTGCAGAATGCGGCTGAGTTTTGTCTTGAAGAAGAAAATGCACGACAGTTATGTAATGTTGGCTGCATAGCTTCAGGCGACACCAGGCCCTCGTACTTGGCGGGAGACACTATTGTTCTAGGTATCTTTATGTGCTCCCTGCGTGCTCAGAGCTAAAACGAACGACGTAACGCGATCGACAGGCATACTAGAGACACTGCCCAACACACTTGTGCAAAACTTCAGCGGATTTTCACTGTGGTTTCCATTTCGCGACCGATCGTTCCTTACTTTCCGAATAACCCTCTTATATGGAGTGTAATGCAGTTCAGAGGGGTGGAGTGCTGACCTGGGGGCGGCGGCGCCAGCGGCAGGCCCAGGCAGGGCCCTGCGTGCAGCACGGCGAGGGGCGGGCTGTCGGCGGGCAGGCGGCACGAGGCTCGCCGCAGCTCGCACTCGCTGCGGTACGTCCGCCGGTCCGAGCCGCAAACCGGCGAGCTGCCGTCGGAGCACTCGTGCGGGCACAGACCTGTCACACAAAACACACACACGTCTCTTCATCTTGTAATGGTACTTGAATTACGTAACCATCACGGCACCTCACCTCAACCTCTCCATACCAGCAATATTCTACTGCGTTTCTGTAAAAAAGTTAACATATTTCTGTGACAACATTCAGATTTGATTTCATTAATGTCGAGGTACTTCGATACAGCGATATGTATATATTGCAATGATATTACACTTATGTGTATTCTTTCTTTTGTCAGTATGATCTTTGACGTACTTGTAACTCTGATTTTTGGGGGCGTAAGCTGTTATTAGGGAGTCAGGCTTTGGTCGTCACGTTAAAAAGACGCAAATTTTAGTCAGTTTATGAAATGTGAACTTTAGCAGTGAGGAAGATATTTTCAAGTATGTTTTATATTGTGAAGTGATGTTTTGGAACGAGTTACGTGATATTGCAACAAAAGTAATAAAAAAGAAGTGTAGCTTAAATTCGGGGTGCTAATTACTTTTTTACATCACCATTGTCCTAACTTGCAAAAGTTTAATCTTCAAGAATGGTTTATGAAACACATCTATAAAACTTTTGAATATCGCAGAATAACAAAAAAATGGCTCTGAGCACTATGGGACTCAACTGCTGAGGTCATTAGTCCCCTAGAACTTAGAACTAGTTAAACCTAACTAACCTAAGGACATCACAAACATCCATGCCCGAGGCAGGATTCGAACCTGCGACCGTAGCGGTCTTGCGGTTCCAGACTGCAGCGCCTTTAACCGCACGGCCACTTCGGCCGGCGCAGAATAACACCTAGGACTCTTTGCATCCGAGCTTGGAATCATCACTACCTAGATTTTCGACGATTGAGCCATGAGTTCACAACGAGACCAGCGTGGGAAACACGAAAAGATGAGTGCCTAGTTTATCCATTATTTCAAGAAATGACTTTATTAACTGTGCTCTAATGACACCTGTCACATAATATAGCTTTTTGTTGCCCGAAAATGAAATATTTAGCAGAGTGAGCAACACTTCAATCATAATTAATTTTTGACGTTTGTTGTGGTAGGGTTGTTAGAATCTCCACATGCATGCTCCACACCATACAGCCACGCTATTCTAGTTATTACCCAACAATCAACACGTTAGGAACTCTGCCAAATTCGTGGCCTTACAGAAAGAGGTATGGCTGCAAAAGGACGGTTTGCTGGTAATCTTTCATGTAACATCTCTTTTCAAACGAGTGCGACTTCAAGAGACTGGTACTCTTGTTGCTGTTGTTGTTGTTGTTGTGGTCTTCAGTCCGAAGTCTGATTTGATGAAGATCTCCAATACTTCTCTATCCTGTGCAAGCATATTCGTCTCCGAATAACTGTCTCAAGCTACATCCTTCTGACTCTGCTTAGTATTATGGTCTCTTCCCTCTAATACTAAACTGGTGATCTCTTGATGGCTCAGAATGTATGATATCAACCGATCCCTTCTTCTAATCATATTGCGTCACAAATTTCTTGTCTCCCCTATTTTATTCATTAATTACATGATCTACCGCCGGCCGCGGTGGTCTAGCGGTTCAGGCGCTCATTCCGGAACCGCGTGACTGCTGCGGTCGCAGGTTCGAATCCTGCCTCGGGCATGGATGTGTGTGATGTCCTTAGGTTAGTCAGGTTTAAGTAGTTCTAAGTTCTAGGGGACTGATGATCTCAGAAGTTAAGTCCCATAGTGCTCAGAGCCATTTGAACCATTTGAACATGATCTATCCATCTAAACTTCACTATTCTTCTGTAGCATCCGATTTTAAAAGCTTCTATTCTCTTCTTATCTAACCTGTTTATTGTCCATGTTTCACTTCCACTCATTACTGCGTTCCATACAAATACTTTCACAAACGACTTCCTAACACTTAAGACTATATTCGATGTTAACGAATTACTCTTTTTCAGAATAACTTTTCTCACCACTGTCAGTCAACATTCCGTACTTCAGGCATTATCAGTTACTTTGCTGTTCTCGAAGCAAAACTCATCTACTTATTTGTGTCTAGTTTCCTAATCTAATCCCCACAGCATCACCTGATTTAATTCGACTACGTTGAATTATTGTTTTATTCACCTTATATCCTCCTTCCAAGATTCTGTCCATTTCCTTCGACTGCACTTCCAAGTTGATTTTTGGGGAGGGGACCCAACAGTAAGATCATCGGTCCCATAGGATGAGCGACGGATGTGAAGGAAGTCAGCCGTGCCCTTTCAAAGGAACCATCTCGGCATTGTCAGAGGCGATTTAGGGAAATCACGGACAACCTAAATCACGTTGGTCCGACGTGGGTTTGAACCGTCGTCCTGACGAATGCGAGTCCAGTGTGCTAACCACTACGCCACCCCGCTCGGTTGCACTTCCAAGTCCTTTGGTGTCTGTGACAGAATTAGAATGTCATCGACAAATCTCAAAACTTTTATTTCTCCCTGGACTTGAATTCATACTCCAAATTTTTGTTTGGTTTCCTTTACTACTTACTCAATGCACAGTTTGAGTAACATCGGGGATATGCTACAACCCTGTCTTATCCCCTCTCAACCATTGCTTCTCTTTCATGTCCCTCGGATCATATAAATGCTTGTCTCGCTGTAAATAGACTTTTGCTGTTTGTATTTTACTCCTCCTACCTTCAGACTTTCAAAGGGATTATTCCAGCTAGCCGGTGTGGCCGTGCGGTTCAAGGCGCTTCAGTCTGGAATCGCGTGACCGCTACGGTCGCAGGTTCGAATCCTGCCTCGGGCATGGATGTGTGTGATGTCCTTAGGTTAGTTAGGTTTAATTAGCTGTAAGTTCTAGGCAACTGATGATCTCAGAAGTTAAGTCGCATAGTGCTCAGAGCCATTTGAACCATTTTGATTATTCCAGTCAACATTGTGAAAAGCTTTCTTTAAGTCTACAGACGCTGTAAACGTAAGTTTATCTTTCCTTAGCCTATCTTCTAAATTAGTATTATTCATTGATACTCTTAGCGGATCATTCTGAGACCGAAACGGTGAAACTGTCTGAACAGGTACTCACTACTTGAAAACTGGTGGGGAGGCTCAACTAAACACTTCTTCCATTAAGTGGATGATACCTTCTTTGCGTTGGAAGACGGCAGAGAGGCCCCGAGTGAATTTCTGCAACACCTGATCGGCCTCCTTCAACACATGTTATTCACGATGGATCTAGAACATATGGATGTCTTTCTTTCTTGGGCATTCTAATAACAAGAAAAGCAGACGGCAAATCGTTGCGCGATCGATAGGTTGCTCCACAGTCTCTTGTAGAACATCTTTGCCTTAGGAGAGCGTGGTTCGCACAGAGATCGGAGGAGGAAGGGAGCAAAAATGAGACCGGGAAGGAGAAAACACTTCGCTCCGGGTGAGGCGGCGGAGTTGGAACCTGGCGGCGAGGCGAATAGTGTGCCGGCAATTGATGGCTGATGCAAGTTCGGCAGTTAACAGTCAGCCTCTGACTCTGAGCATACCAGCGATGCCAGAAAGAGACACTCTGACAGTTCAGAACCATTATGTCCCCGGTTGCGGCTGGCTGGCTGCACGTGTGGGGCGCATACCGAAGGAAGGAGCGTGCTGTGTGCTTCAGCGACCGATCAGCCATGGAGGCTAACGGCGGACCGCCGCTGCGCTGAAGTTGTGTGGGTGTTCCACGCTGTCCTTCCTGCGTCGTTGTACGGATATGTCTGGTGAAATTCCGATTTGGTTTATCGGATGCGAAGGAACCGAACATCGGCAGTAACCATAGCTATAATTTCCATTTCTTGTAGCAGTACTGTGACTGTTCAGTTCGGTAGTTTTCTGGTTATTTCTTCGAGGCTCACGTCCGGATCCATTTCAGACTTCTGGTTATTGATCACGTTTGTCTCTAGGCAGGAAAATTGTGTTCGCGCTCCTATAATACTACTGAATTTTTTTCTTTATTTAATGCTCCAATCTGAATGTTATTTGCCAACTTCGGTCTCAACTTCCCAGTTGGCTGCTGTAAGGCGTCGGGTTTGTGGCGGCTGGAATTTATATATTGAGTGGCTTCATTTCATGTGCCACGTTCTGCATGTACTATTACTGGGGCGCACAGTTTCATCTATTGTCTTATTGGGTATTTATACTCCCAACTTTCACTGTTTTTTTATGTTGTTGTTGTTTATAAGGATGGGACCTGTTAATCTTAATTATTAAGTATCTCTCAGTGAGGACTTTGTTTTGCGTTTGTTACTACTATCTTATACGTGGCCGTAATGGTGTTTCAATCATTCTGTTCTGTCTGGCGTTAGTCAGGAATTCGTTAGCCAACTGTACGCGTTAGCTTGGGATTTACTTCTCAGCACCGCTTGGCGGTTAGTTGTTTACCCCTCGCCCAAGTGGTGCAAGTTCGGTTCAATTTGTGGTTGGCAGTCGAACTTCCTGCTCGGCAAGTGAAATAGGAACTGGGTTTAGACTTTGATCGCCTTACAAGTTTCATTTATCTGACTTCGTGAATTCATTGAAAAATTATTTTGATTTTCTTGTTGCTGTAATTCAGACTGTCGTGCAGCGGCGTTCGATCTATAGTAGAGGCTGGCCCAATTCCTGTACTAAATTCTACATCTACATCTACAGCCATACTCCGCAAGCCACCTTACGGTGTGTGGCGGAGGGTGCTTTGAATACCTCTATTGGTTCTCCCTTCTATTCCAATCTCGTATTGTTCGTGGAATGAAAGATTGTGGTATGCCTCTGTGTGGGCTCTAATCTCTCTGATTTTATCCTCACGGTCTCTTCGCGAGATATACGTATGGGGGAGCAACATACTGCTTGACTCCTCGGTGAAGGTATGTTCTCGAAACTTCAACAGAAGCCTGTACCGAGCTACTGAGCGTCTCTCTTGCAGAGTCTTCCACTGGAATTTATCTATTATCTCCGTACGCTTTCTCGATTACTGAATGATCCTGTAACGAAGCGCGCTGCTCTCCGTTGGATCTTCTCTATCTCTTCTATCAACCCTATCTGGTACGGATCCCACACCGGCGAGCAGTATTCAAGCAATGGGCGAACAAGTGTACTGTAACCTACTTCCTTTGTTTTCGTACTGCATTTCCTTAGGATTCTTCCAATGAATCTCAGTCTGGCATCTGCTTTACCGACGATTAATTTTATATGGTCATTCCATTTTAAATCACTCCTAATGTCTGCTCCCAGATAATTTATGGAATTAACTGCTTCCAGTATATCAATTCTGTATTTTTTTGTTCATTAGGCTACCATCTGTGCTTCTTTTGGTGACGCTCGGGTGTAATCTGCGTGGTTGGTAGAACAGGCACAGCGTCCGAAAGCGGAGTCACGTCAGCGCTCGACCGAACGGAGAGCAGGGTGCAGGTGGTACTGCACCACTTAAGGTTTCCGAGCCCACTACTCCTTGTATAGCAGGTCGATGAGTTTATTTGTGCCTTAATCTCCTTTCAATTTTTTAATTTCCAGCTCATGTAAATTGTCGAGGTGTTACTGTCTAATTTGCCAATTAAGTAATTACTAGAGTTATTTACTTAACCGTGTTTACACAAATGAGGCTCGGCCTAGTGAATGGTTAATGATCTTACTCCTTGTATGCACTATTCATTTTTGAACGGGCCAAACACTTGGAGATTTAAGATCTGTTAATTTCATGGAGGTTCTCACTGACTATTTGTACCATTCTGGACGTAATGCTTAACATCAATTTTGTGTGCTTATTGCTCTTGCTTGCCTTGCCCACCTCCGCTATCCGGCGGTATAGTAATGTACTTATATGCAGCTTATTTGCGGAGTATACTTCTATTTTGGACTGTAAATTTTAAAGTTCCTTTCCGGAAAGAGCTTTTAGCTCTTTTATTGTACAGTTACAGCTTTTATTATGTATTTAATCTGTTTGCTATCAATCAATCGGGTATATTTTTATGATTGTAAAATTTTCTGTTTCTTGGCAATCAATATCACTGGAGATGCTTTTCCAATGCATGTTTAATAAATGTAGCTTAGTGTGTACTGTTAAAATAAACGGAAAGTCTCCCTTTGGTCCTGTCGTTTATACCACTGACAGCCTGTCGCGGGTATTGCGTATCAGACCGTATAGTAGGACATGCAGTCTACAGAAAAAAGAATGTGCACTGAGCTGTACCATACAACGAGCGCCGGTGCACTGTTCTAAGGACTCACGTACAGAGGACACGTGATACTTGTGATGAAGGACCTCCCTGCTGAGCTGCAACAACTTAGAGATGTTTCTTTAATGTGGTACCTGCAGCATATATTACGTCACAAGGGGACATTGTGCAGAGAATTGGTAGACAGTAAGCTGCCTGATATTTTACTTTAGTATATAAACTCATGTCGGCTTTATTGTCTTCATCAGTACAAGTCTTGATGTTTTAGATGGACATATGTCAACCTTGAGATGTGTTCCATCAAAATGGGTACAACGGAGCGCAGATTAGACTGTGCATTGTAGGAAATGAATGATACAGACATCCCCAGAGAATAGATAAAAAAGGAAGCGTAACTTGCCTTCATCCACCATATTGGATCTCCCCAGCCGAAATTGCCAGAATCCTCGGGGAAAACGACATCAAGGTCATCTTTCGACCACCATCAAAGATATATTTGGCTATGGAACATACGTTCAAAGTTGAGGAAACAATAAAGAAGTGCCGAGTTTGTGTCTTTTGGGACAGCATCGTCAAAGAATATATCGAGATAAGCTTCCATGGGAATCTCGTCAAGAACGATGAGAGCTACCAGTTAATTTCAGCATGGAACGCGGGACTAGAAACTGCCAAGAACGCACCCAGCAGCTAACGCTTCGTGACTTTGCGCAACACTGATTGCACCGAGAGTCGAAAGGCGGTCCACACCCTCCACCATAGATCGCTGGACCACGGCCCTGGCGCAAGGCGTGGGGAGAGACTGCAACCGCTGAGGCATACACACCGAGGTGACAAAAGCCATGGGACAGCGATATGTACATATACAGATAGTGCTAGTATCGCGTACACAAGGTAAAAAAGGGCAGTTCACTGTCGGAACTATCACTTGTACTAAATTGATCTATTGAAAAGGTTTCCGTTGTGATTATGGCCGCACGACGTTAATTAACGGACTTTGAACACGCTATGGTAGTTGGAGCTAGACGCATGGGACATACAGTTTCGATAATCGTTAGGGAATTCAGTATTCACAATGTCAAGAGTGTGCCGAGAGTGCCAAATTTCAGACATTACCTCTCACTACGGCCTTCAAGTTACGACTTAGATCAGCGTCGTTTGCGCCGAGTTATCAGTGCTAACAGACAAGTAAGATTGCGTGAAATAACAGAAGAAAGCAAAGTGGGACGTACGACCAACGTAACCGTTAGGAAAGCGCGGCGAAATTTGGCGTTAATGGGCTATGGCGGCAGACGACGGACGTGAGAGCCTTTGCTAACAGCGCTACGTCGCCTACAGAACCTCTCCTGGGCTCGTGACCATATCGGTTGGGTCTAAGAAGAATAGAAAACCATAGCCTGATCATATGAGTCCAGATTTTAGTTGGTAAGAGCTGATGGAAGGGTTCGAGTGTGGCGCAGACCCCACGAAACCACGCACCCAGGTTGTCAACAAGGTTCTGTACGAGCTGGTGATGGCTCCATTATGATGTGGGCTGTGTTTACACGGAATGGAATGGATCCTATGGACCAAATGAACTGACCAATGACTGGAAATGGTTATGCTGGAGTAGCTTGGGGACCATTTGCAATCATTCATGGATTTCATGCTCCCAATCTACTATAGAACTTTTATGGGTGGCAGTGCGCCGTGTGAGAACATTCGGGACAATTAGAGTGAACGGTTTGGCTACCCAGATCGCCTGATATGAATCCCACCGAACATTTATGGGACATAATCGAGGTGTCAGGTTGTGTACAAATTCCCTCACCGGCAATTCTTTAACAATTATTTACGGTTGTAGAGGCGGCATGGGTCAGTATTTCTTCAGGGGACTTCCAACGACTTCTTGAATCCATATCACATCAAGCTGCTGCACTACACCGGGCAAAAGGGACGTACGAAATATTATTAGGAGGTATCCCATGACTTTTGTCTCCTCAGTGTACGTGGGAAGCCGGTGTTATCGAGACACTTCGCGAGAAAATGGTGAGAATGAGATTCGTCGAAACACCGAGGAATTTCATCTTAGCCACCGGGACCGAAACCCGAGAAAAAATCATGAGCAGTCTACGCCGGGGGCCTACTTTCACTCATAATAACTCCTTTGTGTCTCTGTGCCACGTCTCGACGCCGACCCATCTTACTGCGTTGTTTCCACGTGACCGGCTGGCTCACGCACGCACACCGATTCACTGGCCAGATTACACCAGCGGTGTAATGTGATCAGTGTGATTTTTTAACGACATGACAAATATTTTTTCTGGTGAGTTTACTTCCTTAAATGACGCGATATAATCATCGAGGATTTCATTAGCGATGAGCCTCCTACACGCCAAAAATGCATTCACGGAATCCTCCGTGATCTATAAAATAACCATGGTTGTTGCGGCTGCTATCCGATGTCGGTTTCTTGCCTGCAAAGTAGCTGTCTGTGCCGTCCCGGGCGCTTCTCATTTTCTATTCACATACATCTTTTCTACAATTCGCAAGACGGTACTTTGGATAACGTTACCAATTCCCTCTTCACATGACCCATTGGCCAGTAGTCCGCAGTAACGGTATCTTTCTTTCTTTTGCTTGCGTCTGTTTCCCGCAGTGATGCAGGGTCAGCATGGTTAATCGGATTTGGCAAGGTTAAGTTAAGGGGTGGCCAGATGCCCTTCCTGCCGTCACCCCGTATCCCCGGGACGGAATTAGTGTGCCCCAACTGTCTGCATCTAGTGTAATCCATAGAATAGTGTGAATGTGTTCAGATGTCTGCGAGCCGTGAAACTGAGGCGGGATGTGGGGACCAGCCCAGTATTCACCTTGTGGGATGTGGAAAACCGCCTAAAAACACTTCCAGGCTGGCCGGCACTCCGGCCTCCGTCGTTAATCCGCTGGGCGAATTCGATCCGGAGTCAGCGCGCATACCCGAGTCCAGGAAGGAGCGCATTAGCGCTCTCGGCTAACCTGGCGGGTTCCGCAGTAACGGTATGCACAAGCTCTAATTTATCTTACAGATTTGCATGGAAAAAATGTGTTGCCTGACTCTGCTTAGCAGTAAACCATATCGTGAAGTCAATGCTTCTCTTGTAACGTCTGCCACTGGAGTCCGAGGAGTCTCTTTGTGACGCTCTTGCACTTGTCACATGAACCCCTAACAAAGCTCGTCGCTCTTCTTTGAATCTGCTCTATTAATTCTGAATGGTAATGCTCGCAACTCTCACTAAGCAACACTCGGTGGAACACTAGCTTTGTAAGCTATTTCTTTCGTGGATGCATCAATTTTGTTAAAATTCTTCACATCACTCTCTTAGGTATCTACTTTTCTGACAGCTAATTTTCTACTTTAGGTCGTTCCGGTCGCATATTATTGTTTCGAACCGACGATAGTGTAAATACTGTAAGCGGAGAATAATTATTCTCTCCTTTCATATATGCAAAACTAAAACATTTATTTATTTAATCTGCAGGCATTTCTGGACTTCGCTATAGTCTTATTGCGTTGTGAACTTCCTACATACACCACCATTCGCGAACACCACTCGATGCTTTCGAGATTATCCACCACACTATTTATGTACATCGTGAGAAATAAAGACATACGAGACCTCCCCCTGAATACCCGAAATTACTTCTACATCTGACGATTTCGCTCCCTAAATGATGGCACATTCAGTGCTGTCCGCTAGGTAGTCCTGAATACAACCAAGAAGCTGTTACAATATTCCGTAAGCACAGGCTTTATTCAGTACGTGACAGTGGCGAACTCTGTCGAATGAATTACAGAAGCAGGGAACAAGGCTCTCTCAATCTGTGCTCTCTGTCTTCTCGAACTCAGACCTATCGAGATAATGTTCACAGGATCACTCTTTGCGAACTGTCGCTGACAATATTACACTCCTGGAAATGGAAAAAAGAACACATTGACACCGGTGTGCCAGACCCACCATACTTGCTCCGGACACTGCGAGAGGGCTGTACAAGCAATGATCACACGCACGGCACAGCGGACACACCAGGAACCGCGGTGTTGGCCGTCGAATGGCGCTAGCTGCGAAGCATTTGTGCACCGCCGCCGTCAGTGTCAGCCAGTTTGCCGTGGCATACGGAGCTCCATCGCAGTCTTTAACACTGGTAGCATGCCGCGACAGCGTGGACGTGAACCGTATGTGCAGTTGACGGACTTTGAGCGAGGGCGTATAGTGGGCATGCGGGAGGCCGGGTGGACGTACCGCCGAATTGCTCAACACGTGGGGCGTGAGGTCTCCACAGTACATCGATGTTGTCGCCAGTGGTCGGCGGAAGGTGCACGTGCCCGTCGACCTGGGACCGGACCGCAGCGACGCACGGATGCACGCCAAGACCGTAGGATCCTACGCAGTGCCGTAGGGGACCGCACCGCCACTTCCCAGCAAATAAGGGACACTGTTGCTCCTGGGGTATCGGCGAGGACCATTCGCAACCGTCTCCATGAAGCTGGGCTACGGTCCCGCACACCGTTAGGCTGTCTTCCGCTCACGCCCCAACATCGTGCAGCCCGCCTCCAGTGGTGTCGCGACAGGCGTGAATGGAGGGACGAATGGAGAAGTGTCGTCTTCAGCGATGAGAGTCGCTTCTGCCTTGGTGCCAATGATGGTCGTATGCGTGTTTGGCGCCGTGCAGGTGAGCGCCACAATCAGGACTGCATACGACCGAGGCACACAGGGCCAACACCCGGCATCATGGTGTGGGGAGCGATCTCCTACACTGGCCGTACACCACTGGTGATCGTCGAGGGGACACTGAATAGTGCACGGTACATCCAAACCGTCATCGAACCCATCGTTCTACCATTCCTAGACCGGCAAGGGAACTTGCTGTTCCAACAGGACAATGCACGTCCGCATGTATCCCGTGCCACCCAACGTGCTCTAGAAGGTGTAAGTCAACTACCCTGGCCAGCAAGATCTCCGGATCTGTCCCCCATTGAGCATGTTTGGGGCTGGATGAAGCGTCGTCTCACGCGGTCTGCACGTCCAGCACGAACGCTGGTCCAACTGAGGCGCCAGGTGGAAATGGCATGGCAAGCCGTTCCACAGGACTACATCCAGCATCTCTACGATCGTCTCCATGGGAGAATAGCAGCCTGCATTGCTGCGAAAGGTGGATATACACTGTACTAGTGCCGACATTGTGCATGCTCTGTTGCCTGTGTCTATGTGCCTGTGGTTCTGTCAGTGTGATCATGTGATGTATCTGACCCCAGGAATGTGTCAATAAAGTTTCCCCTTCCTGGGACAATGAATTCACGGTGTTCTTATTTCAATTTCCAGGAGTGTATTTTCCTCCAAAACGGTATAATATGCGAGGAACAAACATGCTATATAAATCTGCAAAGCAAAAAAAAAGATTTCAGCAAAATGAGACCATAATTACTTGTAACTGTCGGATGGACCTTATTGAATTTGACTTAAGTAAATTAGTCAAATCAATTAAACCTGTATTTAGATAGCGATGTGAACCCCTGTCCTCCAGAATACGGAACCAGTATCTAAGTACTGTGCCACATCATTTGATAAAGAATAGACTTTCACTTACTCCTCAGGCCGAACTTGTCCCTCACTGCCCTTACCAATATTCATCTACCGATCTGGGTTACATTTCTCTAGCATTGGTAGGCCCTGGAATGTGCCTGATTCTGTCTGGAGAAAAGAATCTTAAAAATGATACCGGTGCTTTAAACGAGCAAATGAAGTTGAGCAGAATAATTCCAGAAATAACGTTCTAATCGTATAGGACTCTTTCAAGCATTACTATTGGTAGGGATACCTGTCGTGGAACAAAGCAGATAAAAAATAATGTAAGTAGCAGCATTAAAAGATGAAGGACAAATGACGGAGGCTGAGTTACCTCGAACAATGTGATAGCAGAATTATTGGAGTAATTACCTCAGAATTTCCATTTCTTTTGCTTATTTCACATCGAATGTTTCGCAAAACGGAGGTAGGATTGTGTTCGTAAAATATCAAAGAAAACAAAATTATTATTGGCACAAATAGAAGTAGCAGGTTCTAAAGTTATAGACAGTTGTATGGATCCGAGCACTGGAAAACTACGAGCGACAATGCAAGTAGAGGAAATTCCTAAGAAATATTAAGGGTTAAAGAAAGCCTGATAATGGGATACTATTTTAAAACTGCCAATGAAACCAATTTTGAGTAAAGTGTAGCATAAATAAGACAAATTGCGAAGCATGGGTGTACGCATACTTTTTTTCGTACGATATGTTCATTGTATAATACAGTTTCATCTACGTCCAGTATTGTGAGGAAAGTTCGAGAATTTTATGGAAGAAACGACATAATTTTCGTTCCATCGAAGTGATAATTTTCAACGTAATTTCCAGTGGTATGCAACTAATTTTTCATTTCTTATGCAACTTACTATTTGAGTATGGGGACGACAATTTACCGTTTAGCTACAGACGAAACTGTGAAGGTACGAAATTAGCTGCAGCTAGATGATAACTGAATATTTTAAATGGGAAAAACCCAATGAAAGAAAGGAGAAGCACAGAGCAGTCAGACTCAGTCCTATTAGCTTTTACTTTAACCTAAAAGATAGGTACAATGGCAGTTTGTTTTCTGTAAATAGAGTAAAGCAGTTGCACCTGCACAGTAGGTTTTTGTATTACGTTTAACTTCAATAGAGGGCGTTTGTGTGTTTTATTTAATGTGCGTGGTTAAATCAGCCTTGTCATTTTAATCTTCGCTATTTCACAGTGATGTCAACTCATCTTCAGAAAAATTGTTTTTAAGGACTTTATTTCTTCTATGTTACACTACTGGCGATTAAAATTGCTACACCAAGAAGAAATGCAGATGATAAACGGGTATTCATTCGACAAATATATTATACTAGAACTGACATGTGATTACATTTTTACGCAATTTGGGTGCATAGACCCTGAGAAATCAGTACCCAGAACAACCACCTCTGGCCTTAATAACGACCTTGATACGCCTGGGCATTGAGTCAAACAGAGCTTGGATGGCGTGTACAGGTACAGCTGCCCATGCAGCTTCAACACGATACCACAGTTCATCAAGAGTAGTGACTGGAGTATTGTGACGAGCCAGTTTCTCGGCCACCATTGACCAGACGTTTTTAATTGGTGAGGGATCTGGAGAATGTGCTGGCCAGGGCAGTAGTCGAACATTTTCAGTATACAGAAAGGCCCATACAGGACCTGCAACATGCGGTCTGAATTATTCTGCTGAAATGTAGGGTTTCGCAGGGATCGAATGAAGGGTAGAGCCACGGGTCGTAACACATCTCAAATGTAACGTCCATTGTTCAATGCGAACATGAGGT
This sequence comes from Schistocerca serialis cubense, assembly GCF_023864345.2. Classification (NCBI taxonomy): domain Eukaryota; kingdom Metazoa; phylum Arthropoda; class Insecta; order Orthoptera; family Acrididae; genus Schistocerca; species Schistocerca serialis. The sequence continues at coordinate 930,578,457 of NC_064639.1, forward strand.
GACCGACACGTGTAACCAATGGCACCCCATACTCACAACGGGTGATACCCCAGTATGGCGATGACGATTACACACTTCCAATGTGCGTTCACCACGATGTCGCCAAACACGGATGCGACCATCAAAATGCTGTAAACAGAAACTGGATTCATCCGAAAAAATGATGTTTTGCCATTCGTGCACCCACGTTCGTCGTTGAGTACACCATCGCAGGCGCTCCTGTCTGTGATGCAGCGTCAGGGGTAACCACAGCCATGGTCTCCGAGCTGATAGTCCATGCTGCTGCAAACGTCGTCGAACTGTTCATGCAGATGGTTGTTGTCTTGCAAACGTCCCCATCTGTTGAGGGTGCACAATCCATTACAGCCATGCGGATAAGATGCCTGTCATGTCGACTGCTAGTGATACGAGGCCGTTGGGATCCATCACGGCGTTCCGTATTACCCTCCTGACCCATCGATTCCATATTCTTCTAACAGTCATTGGGTCTCGACCAACGCGAGCAGCAATGTCACGATACGATAAACCGCAATCGCGATAGGCTACAATCCGACCTTTAACAAATTCGGAAACGTGATGGTACGCATTTCTACTCCTTACACGAGGCATCACAACAACATTTCACCAGGCAACGCCGGTCAACTGCTGTTTGTGTATGTGAAATCGGTTGGAAACTTTCCTCATGTCAGCACGTTGTAGGTGTCGCCACCGGCGCCAACGTGTGTGCCGTGTGTAAATGCCTTGAAAAGCTAATCATTTGCATATCACAGCATCGTCTTCCTGTCGGTTAAATTTCGCGTCTGTAGCACGTCATCTTCGTGGTGTAGCATTTTTAATGGCCAGTAGTGTAAATATTTAATGGATCATGTAACAACCATGATATGAATGACTATGCTAGGTTTTAGCTTCTGACGAATTTCAGTTTGGTATGTAACTGTATTTTATGTATTCGATCTTCAACAACATCTTTTTAATTTTTTAATTTTTGTTTTTGAAGTTGTGTAGTAATATTATATAGGTTAGTTATGTGATCGTGTTAATGATCGTTTGCATAGCTTTGGATGGCTCACTCTACCACTAAGATATGAGAAAGTACATTGTAATTTGGCATTCCTTGCATATTTCAAAGTGATATGAAAATGCTTTTCGATTTGACATATTACATAGGAAAGGCTTTTTAAACTGCTGTATTTAAACAAAATTCTGTTAGTTAATTCTTAACATAGAGGGCGTTACTTGTACTACACGACGTAAGCTAAAGCTGTTGCACTTGCTGTAAACAACCGCCCCAGTGTCCCCCTCCCTATATACATATGGGAATATATGGTGACATGAACTGCCGTGACTGGATTGCTGCTATTGGATATCGTGATGTTTACTTATTGTCATATGTAAAGTGAATCAGTTTTGATTCTATAAATTTTCCTTGTATTTTAGCTCTGAAGATGACTATTTATAGCTGAAAGCTAGATTCGCAAGAACAATAAAAGCTAATGAGATTGCGACTGAGTGCTGTGTGCCTCACCTTCCTTCTACTCTACGGTCGCTGTACAAAACGGTTCCTGATGGAATGAAAGTTGGCCAAGGAAAGGAGTCCAGAGGGAAATAATCCTTAAGGTATAGAATTTGACTTCACGCTAATCTCCCTTAATTTCCTTCGTGACACTGCACCGCAGACGTAGGTACAGCCTCGAGTTACATGTGTTGTAAGAGCTACTGGCCTATTCATCTGCATCACAATAGCTTCTTTGTGAGGGTACTCGTGCTGTATTTCCATGGGCACACACTGAATTAAGAAGCACCTCCAAACTTGAATAAACACATGGAGTATACGCTGACACCTACGAAATCATTTTAATGAGCTATGGGCATATTCTTCAGTAACAGTAAAGAAAAAACTGCCTATTTACAGAAAAATAGCAACTAATGAAAAGACCTATGGTTATTTCATTCAGGTGGTATGTAAGAGTAAACATCTTCAAAGCGTCTATACAATGTTAAAAGGCGTTTCTGATAATGAAAGTCATGCCAGAAAAATAGAGCATTTAAGATTCAACTTCTCCAGTATACACAGACTGCAATTGCTCGTAGTGATACTGGCGTCAATCAGCTGTATCTGAATCCGTCAATTCTTGTACTACCATTTCTCGGTAAGGTTTAAGTTTTACTTTTTGTTATCATATGCTACTGAAACAATATACGGAATTGTTAAACGGCACGATGATACTGACAGACCTTTTCCAAGGTCGCTCTTAACGAATCAAGTCGGCTGAAACCTATGCGTCACGTATCAGAGTCTAAAGAACGGCCACAGTGTATTTGGCGATAGCTGCCTACCTACCCGGCAGTGGTTCCACACAAGGTTGCACACAGTACTTGCGTCGAAAACACCCCGTGTAGTACGGGCTCTGAGGTGTAATGAAACTACGCCCCCCGTTCCACATTCCCACTTTTATACAAATGGTTCACCCAAATGGCTCTGAGCACTATGGGACTTAACATCTATGGTCATCAGTCCCCTAGAACATAGAACTACTTAAACCTAACTAACCTAAGGACATGACACACATCCATGCCCGAGGCAGGATTCGAACCTGCGACCGTAGCGGTCGCGCGGTTCCAGACTGTAGCGCCTAGAACCGCTAGGCCACCACGGCCGGCTTATTATCATGCAGCACTGTTGCAGTTACATAAGTGATTGTGGATAAGAGGAGTAATATTTGAGAAGATGCTTCGCTGCGGTTATAGAAAACCGATAATTCGCAGCAGCCGCCAGTTCTGCATAGTTCTGCTTCCCACGAAGGATTCCGAAGATGGTTTTTGCAATGCAGACGTGTACCAGCATCTGTGTCTGTACACAAATATTTATCGAAGCTTGTGTGCTATGCACCACTAGGACGACGACACAGAAATGCGAGAGATGCAAATTCCTTCTGCTCTGGTTGCCATGTCAAATCTCGGGAGAGTGCTGGATGCAAATATGGTAAATAAGAACCGACAACGACATGCATAGCCTGACAAAAAAAGGGAAGCACTCAGAATACAAGGTCGGACGTCACTGCAACTTCGTACACGTACACACCATCATTAGAATAGCAATTCTCCGTGATAGGTTGAATGGCCTTCAAAGTGCATTACTGTCGTTCGTGTTAACACCTATTACCAGGATTGGTACCGTATATAAGGAGTATGTAGAGAGTCAGATAGTGTTTGATCACTGTAAAGAACACGGAGATACAACGTATTCGTGTATTATCTTCACCTGAGAAAGTTTGAAAGAGATCTCGATGTGGGTCTTCATTTGCCCAGCTGTTAGAATTGTCCAGTACCCAGACTTTAGGAGCTTTCGGATGTGACAGTCGCACGATGTTGGATTGCATGGGAACAAGAGGTCAGGCGTGCTCCTTATCAAAGTTCTTGTCGACTATGAATCACTATCATAAAGGAGTCAAGATGTGACATGAAGTGACGCAGGAGGTATGCGCCCGTTTTATGAAATTTAAAATGTTATGCATATGGACTGAAATGGCCATTGAAAATTTGTACCAAGGCCTAGAACTGAACTTGGGTTCCTGCTTACAAGGCAGGTGCGTTAGTCACTGAAGCGCCTTGGCACAGCGGTTCACACAACTGCATGGATTACCCTTCCACACCTCCCTTCTTAACCCAAATTCTCACTGCCGCTCCAGTCTACTTTAAAGACCCCAATACATAAAATCATATCTTTATGAGACCAGTAAAGTCTCCGAAATTGTGACATTTAATTTGCATAAGTACCTGAGCGCTATTCCAGAACATGAAGAGCTCGACTATTCTGTTCATGTGTAAGGGGGACTTTAAAGTAGACTATGGGCGGCAGTGAGAATTTGGTTTGAGGAGGGAGGCATGCTAGGGTAATCCGTGAAATTGTGTGAAACACTGTGCCATCGTCAGTTAGTGGCCAACACATTTGCCTAGTAAGTAGGAGATCCGTGGTCGATCCTCGGCTTTGGTAAAAATTTTCACTCCCGCTTCAGTCAATATACATAAAATCATATCTCTATGAGACCAATAAAGTCTCTGAAACCGTGTCATTTGATTTGAAATGTATAATGCTGACAAGTGCTGAATTGACGCTGGATAAATATGTAATAGTCAATGGATATGCGGCAACTGCTATACTGACGTGTTTCGAGTACCCTCATCTTCAGAATAACAAGTCAGGGAGAAGAGCTTTATACAGGAAGTATGTGGTCTTTCCAAAACGTAACGTACATTTTGGAATGTGTCATATTCACATGAGTCCATACTGCGTGTATAAAGTTCGTCTCCCTGACTTGACATTCTGAAGATGATCCTATTCGAAACGCGCCAATAAACCAGTTGCCTTACATCTAGTGACTATTAACAATGTAATGGCTTTATTAAACCCTTCTCAAGGGGACCAAAGCACACGTTCAGGCCAGAAGGGGTGTTAAGTTACATTCATAAGTGAGCTCGTTCCGTTAAGTTCTTCTTAAGTTTGACTCGATTTTGTGATCACTGCATAACATTACATACGCTCTCAGTCTGTGAATTTTGATTTTCGTTCCTCCTTTCATTCTGAACGTTTCATTTTTTTGCCGGACAATGTCTTATGACGGTCGAACAACTTGGTAAATAGATTTCAGTCCAACTATGTGATTAGGCAACAGTACGAATATGCAGCAAGTAATTAAATTGACAATTGTAAGAGAAATACTGTCTGACATTCATGGTTGTTGCAGGAAAAAACTCATCCTTGTTACATGCAACCGATTTGATGTTTCTTGGTAATAGTTGAGTGGAAAAAGCTTTGTGGGAAACTTCTCAATCATCAAGTGCCGCGACTCGGGAATCCCTGTGATTTTCTACGCAAGTGGCATTGTTTGGCGCATGTAAATCATTCAAAGGGACAATACGCACCAATTAGAAACTGAACTAGAGTTAGCTGCAGTGTTGGAGTAGGAATGCTTCTGACAACGCGGTCAGTAGAATACATCACAATGTAGCGATGTAAACCGAGGTAAGGATTCGTTGCCGAAATCATGTTGCTTGCCGTAACGAGCTGACGCGCTTTTCGTCATACCTCCTGTCTCGTTGCCACAGTAAAACCGTCCCATCAATGACCAACGAAATGACCATAACCTGAGGCACTTCAGCAGCGTTGCGGCAGCGGCACCTGAGGTGAACAGTGCAGAACAAGCCCACCCTGGTGCATACAGATACTGCCCGTTCAGCCAGGCTGGGCATCGATTAAATTGGTGTCATCAAGTCGGTATCAAATGCAGTCCGGAGTTCAGTCATGAGGCCGCTAAAGATCGTCCGCCATCCTAACAGGACCGCCGGCCTGGAGGTCCAGCTGCACCACTACTGAGCCCAAGATCGAACTGAGGCACACAGCCACCGATCCACTGGGCAATCAGCAACTGCCCCGACCCCATCAGAAGCAGATCATCTGACGTCAATTCCACAGACGAGATGTATGACGCGACCAACTAGATGAGAGTGTCTTAACTCTGGATGGTAGCGGAGCGGTTATGGATCACTTTGATTCCTCAAGAGTATCTGTGCTTCGTGAAGTTAAAAAACGAGACGTGTCACCGTTACCACAGTGAAAGCGGGTTCTACACACAAGGCTGAGGTCTCTACTTCTCACGTCCTATGTTTCTTCTTATGCATAGGTATATAGTAGAGATAACGCTCAGGAACCACCTAACTGAACGAACTGCAGAGGATTTCACCTAGGAGGCCGAAATGTTTGAAAATAGTTTACAAAGAGACGACATTTATGTCGACCGGGAGACCACGGAGACCGGTTGGTTTGAATATAACTTCATTATCCCACACAATCACATTTGTTTCTACGAAATGACCAGATCTGCCCCCTTCGCCCATCCTCTCGTAATTAATAACAGGCTGTGGTTCAGTCCCACCACTACGGAAACCACGTTATTCCATTGTGTCTTTTAACTACACTGGTGGGCATTACGATTGCCACATGATGAATACGCCAAGAAGTGCGAATAAATTAATTTTGGTTACTAGGTCGCGTCATTATAAGACATTAAAGCCACTGACTTGCCGATGTTTCGACCGATTTTGCAGCGGTGTTCTTCAGCGCGGTTAACTCCCCTGAATAGGATCGCTGCAAAGTCGGTCGAAACGTCGAACAGTTGTTTTAGTGTTTTATAATGATGTGGTGTAGTACCCAAAATTATGTTATTTAAAATGACACTGGCCATAAAAGTCTTCGAACTTAAGGCAATAAGTGTGCTTTATGCCTACACGCATATGATTAGCATTTCAGCACAACCCCGAGAAATAGGTAGGAATAACGCTATTTATATCCCATAGTAAAGGAAAGATTATGCAGTGGGATTCTTACTCAGAAATCGCATTTGAACGTTATTTCTTTGTGAGAAGATCGTGTTATGCCGCGTGTAAGAAGGAGAAACATCTACACACATCAAAAAAAGTTTTGCATCACCGCGGTTCCCTGAACTCTTGAAGACAGACGTTGACTGTGGATATTGTATCACAGACACAGTCCCTTGGACGGTTCAGAGATGTCACTAAACCCTCTCAAAGATGTAAACAACCATGCATGAGCAGCGCATGTTAGACGGAGGGGTCAGACAGCCGACCAGTTCCGGTCATTCCATCAGGAAGGAGGTACACGGCTAGTGTTGTCTGAAGTTCAACCATGCCTAGACGGTCAATACCGCGGTTCGATCGTGTCCGCATTGCTACTTTGTGCCAGGAAGGGCTCTCAACAAGGAGGTGTCCAGGCGTCTCGGAGTGAACCAGAGCGATGTTGTTCGGACATGGAGGAGATACAGAGAGACAGGAACTGTCGAGAACATGCCTCGCTCAAGCAACCCAAGGGCTACTACTGCAGTGAATGACCACTACCTAAGGATTATGGCTCGGAGGAACCCTGACAGCAACGCCACCATGTTCAATAATGCTTTTCGCGCAGCCGCAGGACGTCGTGTTACGAGCCAAACTGTGTGCAATAGGGTGCATGATGCGCATCTTCACTCCAGAAGTCCATGGCGAAGTCCATCTGTGCATCCACGACACCATGCAGCGCGGTACAGTTGGGCCCAAGAACATGCCGAATGGGCCGCTCAGGATTGGCATCACTTTCTCTTCACCGATAAGTGTCGCATATGTCTTCAACCAGACAATCGTCGGAGACGTGTTTGGAGGCAACCCAGTCAGGCTGAACGCCTTAGACAAGCTGTGCAGAGAGTGCATCAAGGTGGAGGTTCCCCGCTGTTTTGGCGTGGCATTATGTGGGCACTTTCACCGCTGATGGTCATGGAAGGCACCGTAATGGCTGTACGACACGTGAATGCCCTCCTACGATCGATAGTGCAACCATATCGGCAGCTTATTGGCGAGGCATTCGTCTTCAAGGACAATTCGCGCCCCCATCGTGCACCTCTTGTGGATGACTTCCTTAGGGATAACGACATCGTTCTACTAGAGTGAACCCTATCGAACAAGGACAACGTGACCCATCAACCACCCTGACGGATCTACGCCGAATCGCCTTTGAGGAGTGGGACAATCTGGAATAACAGCGCCTTGATGAACTTGTGGATAGTATGCCACGACGAATACAGGCATGCATCAATGCAAAAGGACGTGCTACTGGGTATTAGAAGTATCGGTGTGTACAGCAATCTGGACCACCACCTCTGAAGGGCTCGCTGTATGGTGGTACAACATGCAATGTATGGTATACATGACTAATAAAAAGGGCGGAAATGATGTTTATGTTGATCTCTATTGCAATTTGCTGCACAGGTTCTGGAATTCTCGGAACCGAGGTGATGCAAAAATTTTTGATGTGTTTAATAACACAGGTATGAATTCGACAGGGCTTCGGTTTATCATCGTGCAACATTTCTACTTACACTGATCAGGATTCCTCGACTGTCATGAGGCCATGGAATCTATGGGTTAAGGAAAGTGATACTGACCAGTGTTGAGCCAACAGCAGGCAGTATTTAAGTTGCCCTGCGTGACTAACGCCAGAGAGGACCATTCGTTTCGCATAGCTGCTTAGGAATGTACAGCCACGTCAAACACCTTGAAACAGGAAATTAACTTGTTTGTAATAAGTCCATACAGATAGTGAGGCAATGCCTGGACGCTGGATGTTGGATGCCCAGTAATAACACCTCCTGGATATGCTTACAGTATCACGATGAACTTATCTGGGTGTGGAGGTTCCAAGAGGAACGAATATTGTCAGACAGCATTCGTTGTCGCCATATTTGCCCAGCACCTGGTGCGATAGTACTGGGTGCCATGGGTGCTCAAGATTGTCACCTCTAGTTTACAGATGCAAGTAATTTGGACAGCAGGCGATACATTTCTGACATGTTTATGGCGATGGCAGTGCCATTTATTCGGGGTCTCAGCAAGATAATCCAATTGCTACTTGTGTCCTGACGTACCTCAGTTCAGAAGGTGTTTGACTGTTGCCTTGACCAGCAAGATCCCCAGATATCTTACCCAAGGAAAAGTCTTGGAACTTATGTGTTACCGAGAGACTCACCGCCACCGCACGCCAGCCACTGCGACTGAATAACTCTGACAGAGTGTTGAACCTATATGAGTCGACGTAACCGAATCTTGATCCAAGTTCAACTAAGATGTATGATGAGTCAGAGTGATTATTACTGCCAAAGATGTAAGCTGTGTGTACTGTATTTCGCACTGTGTATGCCCCCAAATCACCTATAAAATTAACATATTCTTCCTGCTACATCATATTTGCACAATAAATGAAATTCTGTTATTTTCTATTCTTCCAAGTATTAGTATTTTAACAGTCAGCAGTGTATTAGTAACTTTTATTAAATTGTGATGTATAATGCCTATGAGCTTTTAATTATGCAATGGAGGAAGTAATGAGTAAAACTGCAGGCAGCTAATGAGCGCCCCATATTCGGTAAGCGCAGCTGCCGTGTTCACTCACCGCAGGCGCCCTCGTGTGCGACGTGCAGGCTCCTGTTGAGTAGGCAGGCCGCGCGACGCATCTCGCACGCGCTGGGGTACGTACTGCCGTCGGAGCCGCACACCGGCCGCACCTCGCCAGACTCCTGCAGATAAAAAACACGAGAATGTACCTTACTCACACGGAAAGGAAACAATATAATCTGGAGAAGTTTTTCAAACTCCAGACACTTGTAACAACAAGTTTATTAAACGGTAAATGACAAATCATTGCACCTAAATATAGGCCATATGACACTACTGGCTATTAAAATTGCTACACCACGAAGATAACGTGCTACAGACGCGGAATTTAACTGACAGGAAGAAGATGCTGTAATATGCAAATGATAAGCTTTTCAAAGCATTCACACAAGGTTGGCGGCGGTCGCGACACCTACAACGTGCTGACATGAGGAAGTTTCCAACCGATTTCTCATACACAAACAGCAGTTGACCGGCGTTGCTTGGTGTAACCTTGTTGTGATGCCTCGTGTAAGGAGGCGAAATGCATACCATCACGTTTCCGACATTGCTGCTCGCGTTAGTCGAGATCCAATTACTGTTAACAGAATATGGAATGGGTGGGTTCAGGAGGGTAACATGGAACGCCGTGTTGGATCCCAATGGCCTCGTATCACTAGCAGTCGACATGACAGGCATCTTATTCGCATGGCTGTAACGGATCTTGCAGCCACGTCTCGATTCCTGAGCCAACAGACGGGGACGTTTGCAAGACAACAACCATCTGCACGAACAGTTCGACGACGTTTGCAGCAGTATGGACTATCAGCTCGGATACCATGGCTGCGGTTACCCTTGACGCTACATCACAGACAGGAGCGCCTGCGATGGTGTACTCAACGATGAACCTGTGTGCACGTCATTTTTTCGGATAAATACAGGTTCTGTTTACAGCATCATGATGGTCGCATCCGTGTTTGGCGACATCGCGGTGAACGCACATTGCAAGCGTGTATTCGTCATCGCCGTACTGGTGTATCACCCGGCGTGATGGTATGTCGTACCACTGGTTACACGTCTCGGTCACCTCTTGTTTGCACTGACGGCACTTTGAACAGTGGACGTTACATTTTAGATGTGTTACGACCCGTGGCTCTACCCTTCATTCAATCTCTGCGAAACTCTACATTTCAGAAGGATAATGCACGACCGCATGTTACAGGTCCTGTACTGGTCTTTCTGGATACAGAAAATGTTCGACTGCTGCCCTGGCCAGCACATTCTCCAGCTCTCTCACCAACTGAAAACGTCTGGTCAATGCTGGCCGAGCAACTGGCTCGTCACAATAAGCCAGTCACTATTCTTGATGAACTGTGGTATCGTGTTGAAGCTGCATAGGTAGCTGTAGCTGTACAGGCCATCCAAGTTCTGTTTGACTGAATGCCCAGGCGTATCAAGGCCGTTATTACGGCTAGAGGTGATTGTTGTTGGTACTGATTTCTCAGGATCTATGCACCCAAATTGCATGAAAATGTAATCACATGTCAGTTCTAGTATAATATACACTCCTGGAAATTGAAATAAGAACACCGTGAATTCATTGTCCCAGGAAGGGGAAACTTTATTGACACATTCCTGGGGTCAGATACATCACATGATCACACTGACAGAACCACAGGCACATAGACACAGGCCACAGAGCATGCACAATGTCGGCACTAGTACAGTGTATATCCACCTTTCGCAGCAATGCAGGCTGCTATTCTCCCATGGAGACGATCGTAGAGATGCTGGATGCAGTCCTGTGGAACGGCTTGCCATGCCATTTTCACCTGGCGCCTCAGTTGGACCAGCGTTCGTGCTGGACGTGCAGACCGCGTGAGACGATGCTTCATCCAGTCCCAAACATGCTCAATGGGGGACAGATCCGGAGATCTTGCTGGCCAGGGTAGTTGACTTACACCTTCTAGAGCACGTTGGGTGGCACGGGATACATGCGGACGTGCATTGTCCTGTTGGAACAGCAAGTTCCCTTGCCGGTCTAGGAATGGTAGAACGATGGGTTCGATGACGGTTTGGATGTACCGTGCACTATTCAGTGTCCCCTCGACGATCACCAGTGGTGTACGGCCAGTGTAGGAGATCGCTCCCCACACCATGATGCCGGGTGTTGGCCCTGTGTGCCTCGGTCGTATGCAGTCCTGATTGTGGCGCTCACCTGCACGGCGCCAAACACGCATACGACCATCATTGGCACCAAGGCAGAAGCGACTCTCATCGCTGAAGACGACACGTCTCCATTCGTCGCTCCATTCACGCCTGTCGCGACACCACTGGAGGCGGGCTGCACGATGTTGGGGCGTGAGCGGAAGACGGCCTAACGGTGTGCGGGACCGTAGCCCAGCATCATGGAGACGGACGGTTGCGAATGGTCCTCGCCGATACCCCAGGAGCAACAGTGTCCCTAATTTGCTGGGAAGTGGCGGTGCGGTCCCCTACGGCACTGCGTAGGATCCTACGGTCTTGGCGTGCATCCGTGCGTCGCTGCGGGTACCTGCACCTTCCGCCGACCACTGGCGACAACATCGATGTACTGTGGAGACCTCACGCCCCACGTGTTGAGCAATTCGGCGGTACGTCCACCGGGCCTCCCGCATGCCCGCTATACGCCCTCGCTCAAAGTCCGTCAACTGCACATACGGTTCACGTCCACGCTGTCGTAGCATGCTACAAGTGTTAAAGACTGCGATGGAGCTCCGTGTGCCACGGCAAACTGGCTGACACTGGCGGCGGCGGTGCACAAATGCTGCGCAGCTAGCGCCATTCGACGGCCAACACCGCGGTTCCTGGTGTGTCCGCTGTGCCGTGCGTGTGATCATTGCTTGTACAGCCCCCTCGCAGTGTCCGGAGCAAGTATGGTGGGTCTGACACACCGGTGTCAATGTGTTCTTTTTTCCATTTCCAGGAGTGTATTTGTCGAATGAATACCAGTTTATCATCTGCATTTCTTCTTGGTGTAGCAATTTTAATGGCCAGTAGTGTACATTCATAGGCAACATGGTTGTCAAAGAGAGTCATACTCATACATCGCGAAGTGCTTCTGATAAAGCGAATTTCTATTTGCTGCCAGCTTCAATCAAAGGAATCTTAATGAGATTACACAGTGAAAGTTTTCACGACCGGTTGGCATAGTTGCTGGCGAATCTTCCAGTTTATATGGTCATGTTCCATTAAAAATTTTCGTTCCTCACGTTTCGTCCAGAACAGGGTTGGACATCTCCTGGTTCCGTTGAGTCTTGCCGACTGTCCGGTAGGATGTCGGAGTGCGACACAAATGCTTTGAAAAGGGGCGTGTGGTAGAGGTTCAGACATGATCGATAGAAGAGTCCTTGTCAAAGATAAAATTTAATTGTCGAACTGTCGCCTGTCAAAAGGAAAACAGTGATATGTGGGCAGTAGTTCAATAGGAACTTTTGTGTCTGACAATGATTATCTCGGACAATCACGTGCGAACTTTGACAAAACCACACAACGAGTCAGTGGGCAAGAGAGCGGAAGCCAGAGCATCAGTGTAGTGTCTTAAGCAGCTGTGGACGAAACGTCGACTGTGCGGCTGATCCCGGCGGAGGTTCGAGTCCTCCCTCGGGCATGGGTATGTGTGTTTGTCCTTAGGATAATTTAGGTTAAGTAGTGTGTAAGCTTAGGGACTGATGACCTTAGCAGTTAAGTTCCATAAGATTTCACACACATTTGAACATTTGACGAAACATCGGGACCGAGAAACTCCATAGAGCCCGGAAGATTCATCAGCATCATCGTCATTAGGCAAAATAAAATTCTTATACCAGCCTATATGAAGCCATTCTTCTATAGAGTCAATAATGAAAACAAAATTATAAAAAGAGACATCGTAAGTTACATTAGTCAAGTGTATAATGTGTTTACCCATTTGAGTAATCTGCTACCTATACATGATTGCGATGCATCAATTTCCAAAGGAACTTTGCATCGTAATCAGAATAATACAGGCACTGCAATATCGTTTTTACCTGCCGATACCGGGCAAGCAACATTCAAGTACAACGTCTGACCTGTACGGGAATGTACATAATGGATGTACGAGTACAGGTCGTAGACGCATGGTTGATGACATATAAAAGTTTGAGTGTGGCCGTAAGTCGTACAGGGATAGCCGAATGGTAAAGCGACCGCTTGCGATAAGCGGGAAAACCGGGTTCGAGTTCCGGCACAAATTATCATTGTCCTCATTACATTCTACAGTTGATGGTAGTTCTTATTCGCAATTGCAAATTCATTTGATGTGCTGCAAGATTACTATGTAATTCACGCTTGGCTGTTTGTCAGAGGGTGCGTAGAATCAGTTTCAATTACTCAACCGATCCACTCTCAAATACCTGTAGACCATCTGAAAAGAACGTTTGTATCTTTCTGTGTTTCCTGTGATGTCCCTTATTTTATCATGACAGCCAAAAAAATATTACGGCATTCGGAGGACAAAGTTGGTGATTGGAATTTCGTGTAATTATCTGTTTGTATCGGCGACGTGTTTGTTTTAATTATTGCCTCCCCCACCAGCTTATTATATTTGTGACCACACGTGCTATTTCGTGGTAATAAAAAATAAACTGCCTTTCAAATCTCACCAATACGCGAGAAGAGGACAGATAACCCTTTAGTGACCAGTGGGAACGCTAGTTCCCACTTATTTGTTTTCGCTGTAAGTTCAGTGGTAATCCGTGTTCCCACTTTTAACTTCTGCTTCCATCTCTGTTAGAGTGTACTAACTATGTGTAGATTGTCAACGGTTAAGCGAAAGCTGTTGTATTTCTACCTTGTGAGTCAATCAACGCAGAAGCGCAGTTCCCGCGTGAAAACGAGCCACTGTTTCGACCGCTACAGCGTTTTTTGGATAGTGTGCTTTCCTTTTGCGCGTGAAATGACTTGTGTTGTATTTATTTACTTTTATATTTATGAGGGAGATAGTATTCGTGTATATTTGCTGAATTTGACTGAAAATTACATAAATATTACAAGGTAAGTTAGTGGAAGCAGAAGTGAAGCATTCTGCCCATTGGCTGTGGCAGAGTACAATAAAATAATGGGAGGAGTGGACAGATTTGATCAGCTGCGTGAACGGTATGCTGTAGGCCGTCGTTCGTGGAAGTGGTGGCACAAACTGTTTTTCTTTCTTGTAGATTTGGCAGTTGTCAATTCCTACGTTATGTGGAAGCTACAGAAGACAGAAGCAGACCAGCTAACACTTAGATTGCACTTGGCAAGGCAACTTATCTCTGGCTTCTCAAGTCGTAAGAGAAGAGGAAGGCCTGTTCATTTTCAAACACCAAAAAGAGGTGTGTCTGGTGTACCAGATGAAGTTTGTCTGGAGAAAGTTGGAACTCATTTACCTACAAAAGGTACAACAAACAGAAGATGCCGCCAATGTAGCACCAAGAACAAAGAAAAGAGAACAAAAAAATGGGTAGCAACTGTCGTGTACCTTTGTGTGTAGCACCATGCTTCTCTAAGTTCTATAGTACATCACCTTAGTAAACTCAAAGGACAGTATGAACTAATACAAATATAAATGTAATGTTTAACATGTTTTTGTACTACAAAATAAAGGAAATACATTTTTTTAAATTAGCAAGTGAAGTTACTCCAGAGTTCGATGGGAAAAATAGTTCCCACTAATTTTTTTATACTTTCAAGATTTAAACTATGATTTTATGAACGGTTTCTTAGCCCAATAAAGTGTTCATAAAAATTCTACAACTTCCGGAAATAATTTGGTCACTAAAGGGATAAGCATAGTGCAGACACGATGTTTAGTAGATTTTCTGCACCTTCTCTTCTGCGAATGAAGTGCACTCTGTTGTTCGTCTTCCCTACAATATTTTTATGATGTGGTTCTGATTTAACTTGTTCGTTATTGTAATACGTAGGCATTTAATTGAACCGAAAACCTGTAAATTTGTGTGATTTACCGTGTACCGTAATTTAACGAATTCTTTTAGTAAGTATGTGGAGACACTCACGTTTTTTATTGTCAAGGAACAATTGCCACTTTATACACCATGCCTGTATCTAGTCTGAATCATTTTACAATTGGATTTGATCTTCTGATGACTTTAATAGACAGTAAATGGCGGTATTACCAGAAATTAATATAAGGGAGTTGCTCAGATTATGATATTCGTGTTCCCTGACTCTATGTGGTGTTCACTTCGAATGCTACACTCCAGACAGCATCTGGGGAGTTAGAAAAAGACAGGGTACTAAGATCACTCAGTTGTATAAAGGCATTTTACTGTTGACAACAGTGATGAAGCGTGACTTTGTACAATTTTGTTCATATCATTGACGCCATTGTGAGAACGAAATTATATTGGCTGTTGTAAAAATTTGATCCTGCCTAACGATGATCGTCACGGCCGAAACTTTTATTTGTCAGCAGCTCTTGGAAATATGTAAGTATTACCTCCTTTTTACTAGCTGCGCGACACTTCATGCACAAAATACATCTTACCTTATTATATGTTTTTACTGTATATTTATTAATTTACAAGTGTGTGTGAATGGCACATGTTCATAGGAAGGATGAAACCAACCTTTTCGTGCCTTATGTCAGTATCAGTGTTGGTGCTTTCATTCAACAAGTTTAAGGTAAAATCCATCCGATAAATAACCTTCTTTATATACGTTTTATGGCATAACTGTTCTTGTGAATGATCTTAGTGACAGACCAGCCGAAAACTGTAACCAAGGATGAACGCATTTGAATCGTGACTGCTGTGTTGCTTCGTTCCACCACTTAACATAAGTCGTTACACGTGACGAGCTCAAAGGATGTGTGGATGACGAGTTGTTTGAAGGTACACCTTGTGCAACTGTCTTTGGGCTGATAAAGGGCAGGGCGACAATAATTTCGTGCTGTGTTCTTTGGAGCGGTGGTCAGTCAGGGTTTGGTCTGCGAATGTATGAAAGGCCCTGTATTTGCTTTAAAATTTACGGTGGAATTTTGGAGCTGAGTGGATGCAGATCTAGGTGGAAACACGTGCTGCTTAAATTAATGAGATTGCACCATGCTCTTGCGCATAGGGAATGCATTGCTACCACGACTTTTTTTATTGACACGAGATAAATTTATTCACTGCATTGACAGCTCCTGTGAAACAGAACTCGGTGTTTTACTAATGAGTTTGAGCTTTGTACCCAACGAGGTGAGGATATCCACCCAGTCCGTCATCAACCATTCTTGTATAATGCTTACGTAGCTCCTCTCAGCTGGAAGAAATTCACTTTCACGTTTTAACAGCTTTCTGTACATCATTTTGCTGGTTTTTTTTCCTCTGCGTCGAACAGTCTTCCCACAAACATGGCACATAATTTACTAGTAGATGTTTTCGGCACAGTCATTACTGCACCACTAAGTGGACTACGCCTGTCAGTATAGAACAACCGTTTTGCTTCTAACCTGACCTGCTGGCCAAGGGAAAATAAGAGTTAATGGCTTGCTCCTGTCACATGTACTTGGAGGTACTAACCAACCTAAAAACATACTGCTTACAAAAGCTACAAGCATGCTGATGTAAAGTTGTTTCATACACAGTACTCACTCACCAATAGAATTATCTACACTTAGGAGACACATTGTATGTACTAGGTAATTGTCTTTGTTTGTTTGAACTGCAGCGCACGTATATGAATAATAAGCACAATTTTTTCGTTCCCAATTTCACTGTTCCATGAATATATACCATTTTACCTCTTCAAATCTCCACTGTCAATTAAGTGGATTAACTACACTGTTTTTTAGCGGGTCCACCTTAGGTGTCAGTCTTGTTCGTATAATGTTATCGACTGAACACAGTGCAGCTAAGACATTGTCCGTGTATGATTAACTTGAACCTATCCAGGCTTTCAGGAGTCTACAACAGACGGTGCTATGCATGTGGACATTGTCTATAGTGCTCGCCAAATTGCACTATGAGGATTAAAATGACATGTGATCAAAAGATGCAGCTACTAATTCAAGGCAACTAATAGAGAACGGTTAAATACATTCAGTGTCCACATGCTGTACATTACTTTGATTCAGAATCAAGTAGCCTCTCCTTACCTGCTGAAATAATTCGCTCCTACTTTGCAGTAAGACATACATCCTTGTTTCGTTTATTTTCACTATGTTTACAAGGGTTTGCACGTTATACAGACTGCACTCACATGTGCATTCCAGGGATGATTCCTGTAAGGAACAGTCTAATCACATTAATGTTCTCAAATGCAACGTTGTACATTTCAGGGATGTAATCTTACACTTGGCGTACCCTGCCTTGATATATCGCCCGACATGAGAAGAATACAGTAATCTTATAATCTAAGCAAAACTACATAATATCCAATCGGATGATCATAGATAAAAAGGTCTGGCTAATAGAATATGCAAAGGAAACAAGTAAGAAAGGAGAATTAAGGTTATCTGTCAATGACTAGAGATGCAGTACAAGTTTGGAAATGACAAGGTATTGGGAATGAAATCAGCCATGTCCTTTCTAAGGGATCTATACCGGCATTTTCTATGAGCGATGCGATAAAACCACATAAAACGTAAATCTGAAGGACGGGATTGAAATTTGAACAGCAGCTTTCCCAGTGGTTTAATACTGAAACAATTTGCAAAGTATGGCACAAAAGTATGGCACATGTTACATGCAATATCAGTAACGAAAATTCTCCGTGAAAGACGGGTGCGATATTTTAATACAGTGTTTTCTGCTTCGGCATGTTACTGTGAGTTCTCTGCTTTACAATAGAAACAAAATAGCAATAGATGCAGTGAGTAGAAGCTGCCAATACTGTATTAAAAATAGAGAAGTTGTTTATATCTGTCGGAAACGATAAGGATTTCTCTTGCTGATTACTTTGGAAATGATAAAATACATATCTAAAACGGTGTTCTTGAATAGTGTGTGAAATATTATGGGACTTAACTGATAAGGTTATCAGTCCCTGAGCTGACACACTACTTAACCTAAATTACCCTAAGGACAAACACAAACACACCCATGCCCGAGGGAGGACTCTAACCTCCGCTGGGACCAATCTTGAATAAAAAATTGAAGAATTTAAGTGCGAATTGTTGGAACTTCCAACCCGTTAATCCTATTAACTACCAGTTACCTCATCCAGGAATATTTACAGCCAGAAAGTAGACAGAAGCACCTGAAGGTATCGTTGTAGATGGATAATTTCCATGTCTGAGTATTCGATAAAGTGCATAGACCTAAAAGCGGATTATGTTTAAAAATAAATGGTTTTTGGTATTTCGCATTCACATGCTGGGATATTTTTACCCTATCGATATAATATTCAGAGCACTTTAAAGGACAAACAACAATAAAACAGAATGAGATTTTCACTCTGCAGCGGAGTGTGCACTCATATGAAACTTCCTGGCAGATTAAAACTGTGTGCCGGACCAAGACCCGAACTCGGGACCTTTGCCTTTCGCGGGCAAGTGCTCTACCTACTGAGCTACCCAAGCACGACTCACGCCCCGTCCTCACAGCTTTACTTCCGCCAGTACCTAGTCTCCTACCTTCCAAACTTTACAGAAGCTTTCCTGCGAACCATGCAGGACTAGCACTCCTGAAAGAAAGGATATTGCGGAGACATGGCTTAGGCAAAGCCTAGGGGATGTTTCCAGAATGAGATTTTCACTCTGCAGCGGAGTGTGCGCTGATATGAAACTTCCTTTCAGATTAAAACTGTGTGCCGGACCGAGACTCGAACTCGGGACCTTTGCCTTTCGCGGGCAAGTGCTCTACCAAAGGTCCCGAGTTCGAGTCTCGGTCCGGCACACAGTTTTAATCTGCCAGGAAGTTTCAATAATAAAACACTATGAGCTATGAGGTTTCTAAAAGAAAAGAAAAATGAAAACGAATATTATAAAAAAGTAGAGTAAGAAATTACTTGATTTTACCGTTAGATAAGGGTCTAGAAAAGAGAAAGGGGTATACTACGAACCAAAACCAAATTTGCGTGTAAAATTTAGGAAAGATTTTACGCACTTCGAATTATGTTTACTAGATAAGGTAAATATGCCTGCATCCTCTTTACAATAATTTCTTGACCTTTTGTCTCCTTTTAGCAAGCTAGAATTGTCATGATACAATCAACTGCACTAATATTAGAGAACTGAATAACATCTCTAGCTTCAAATAACAGTTAATGAGATATATAGTAGAGCAACAATAGGGATTAACATTATCTCTGTATGCACTCTTGACCCCACACTGTAGCCTGATCCTCCTCGTTTGCCAGTATTCTTAGCTGATGCAGTCTCCTTAAATTTCCTTTCCCCAGTACTCGCTATATCAGAAACATCTGTTTTGTACACCTATAAGTTCTTTTTATGTATGACACTACTATTATTGTTATTATTGTCAGTGTTCTTATTATTATTGTTGTTATTATTAGTAGTAGCAGCCGCAGCAGTGACTATTACCAGTATTAGCTTTATTAGTTCATTGTCAATATTATTTACTCATACTGCCGCTTAAGACACTCAAATCTTTTCAATACAATTTGTTACATTAAAACTGTGTCTTACCGAAATATGACGTAAGAGTGTGCCTATTGTTCTAATCAGATCGGGTTAAATAAATAAATAAAGAAATATTTAAATAATATTGTCTATTATTTCATTAATTTCAGTGAACTACATTCTCCTTATGCAAATGTTCCTAAACTATCTCGCAGGGATTACTGGAGATTTTCAGAGGAAAAGGCCTTCACCTGTACTACAGGCCGACTGAAAATGAATTGTGAAGAATGCTGAACTCTTTTCCAGACTTAAAATCTTGACCTACATGTAGATACTAACAGTACGAGCAGCCTCCACGAATTTTTTTTTATTTATACGTTGAATCCAAGTACGACCTGCTTGCTGCAGTGACGGCAACGTATGTGTGAATACCACACCGTGCTTTTGGAGGGAAGTTAAGACACGAAAACCGATTTCATCCCACGGAAGCCCATTCCGACAAGACGAAAATTAAATAAGTTTATTATTTATGTTGTTAATATATAAGGTGTCGGACACCTGGTGGCCTAGTAATAAAGTGTGTGGCTGGAAAACAAGTGGTCGTGGGTTCGAATCCCGGTTGTACCACGAAAATTTTCAGTCTATCTTTGAACTAGCCTACACCTCTCTACTATGTTAGTAGTGGTCAGGACGACATGTGGTTCCGGATTCCACGTTATGCTCTAGATCCCCATTCCCCAGACTACGGACACGCGGTTCGCCGAGGTGACGTCGAATTGAAAGACTGAATGCAGCTGTTCAGCTGCAAGCCATCTTGGCAACCACACAAAAGGCTGTTTGTTTGACAGCAGTATGTGTTTTGCTTATTTTATTTTACACGCATCCTAACTGCGTATATGTCACCTCGATCTACGTAAATAACACTTGAATGACTTGCCTAATATTTGTACCGTTATGGAACTGTACACTAGGTTGACAATTCTCATAGAATAAAGCCGGCCAGGGTGACCGAGCGGTTCTAGGCGCTACAGTCTGGAACCGCACGACCACTACGGTCGCAGGTTCGAATCCTGCCTCGGGCATGGATGTGTGTGATGTCCTTAGGTTAGTTAGGTTTAAGTAGTTCTATGTTCTAGGGGACTGATGACCTCAGAAGTTAAGTCCCATAGTGCTCAGAGCCATTTGAACCATTTGAACTCATAGAATAGCGACATGCACGTTTACAGGTGGCGGGAGTATCGTATACACAAGGTATAAAAGGGCAGTGCACTGGCTGGCGGTGACGTCATTTGTACTCAGGTGATTCTTGTGAAAAGGTATCCCACATGATTATGATCGCATGTCAGGAATTAACAGACCTTGAACGCAGAATGGTTGCTGGAGTCAGACGCATGGGACATTCCGTTTCGGAAATCATTAAGGAATTCAATATTCCGAGATCCACTGTGTCGACAGTACAAAATTTTAGACATTACGTCTCATCGCAGACAAGGAAGTTGTCGATGGCCTTCGCTTAACGACAAAGTGCACTTAACGACAAAGTGCGGTAGCATTGCGTAGAGTCGTCAGCGCTAACAGACCAGCAACACTGTGTGAAAGAACGGCAGAAATCAATGTGTGACCCACGACGAACGTATTCGTTAGGCCAAAGCGGCAAAATTTGAATGGGCTGAGGCAGCAGACGACCGACGAGAGTGCCTTTGGTAACAGCACGACATAGCCTGCAGCGCCTCTCCTGGGCTCGTGACTATATCGATTGGATCCTAGTCTACTGGAAAACCGTTGCGTGCTCAAATGAGTCCAGATCTCAGTTACTAAGAGCTGATGGTGATATTCGAGTGTGACGCAAATCCCACGAAGCCATGGACGTGTTGTCAACATGGCACTGTGCAAGCTGGTGGATTTTCTATAATGGTGTAGGCTGTGTCTACATGGATTCTACTGGGTCCTCTGGTCCAACTAAACGGATCATTGACTGGTAATGGTTATGTTCGGCTACTTGGAGATCATTTGGAGCCATAAATGACCTTCAAGTTCACAAACAACGATGAAATTTTTTGTGGATGAGAATGTGACATTTTACTGGACCTCAGTTGTTCGTGACTGATTTGAAGAACATTCTGGACACTTAGAGTCACCCAGACGACTCGTTATGAATCCCATTGAACATTTATGGGACACAATCGAGAGGTCAGTTCATGCACTAAATCCTGCATCGGCTGGACTTTCGCAATTTTGAGCAGCTATAGAGCATGGCTATAGAGCATGGCTATAGAGCATGGATCAATGATTCTGCAGGTGATTTCCAATGACTTGCTGATCCATGCCACTTAGAGTTGCTGCACTACGCCGAGAAAAAGGAGGCCCGACACGATATAAGATGGTATACCATGATTTCTGTCGCCTCAGTGTGAATACATAAATAAAACAGAGGCTCTACATCATTTTACGTAACAGATGCAAAATGCGTTTAGTATCACTAAAATTATGGTATATCTATTGAAATGTGGTCTGTATTGAATTGTGGTCTTAGTCTTGTTGAGGATGTTATAGTGTCAGCAATTTAAGTATGTTTTTTATGTACTTGATAATAAGTATTATATGTGCTAGTAAGTCACACGTCATATACAAAAGTATGGTAAAAATATTTTTTATTTAGTGGACACACTACGTAATGGATATTTTCACACATTTTTCTTAATGGGCATGTCTTTAACAATCTAGAGTATGAATGTATTTTTTCTACAGCCCTTGATGTACGAGGGCAGTTCAATAAGTAATGCAACACATTTTTTTTCTCGGCCAATTTTGGTTGAAAAAACCGGAAATTTCTTGTGGAATATTTTCAAACATTCCCGCTTCGTCTCGTATAGTTTCATTGACTTCCGACAGGTGGCAGCGCTGTACGGAGCTGTTAAAATGGCGTCTGTAACGGATGTGCGTTGCAAACAATGGGCAGTGATCGAGTTTCTTTTGGCCGAAAACCAGGGCATCTCAGATATTCATAGGCGCTTGCAGAATGTCTACGGTGATCTGGCAGTGGACAAAAGCACGGTGAGTCGTTGGGCAAAGCGTGTGTCATAATCGCCGCAAGGTCAAGCAAGACTGTCTGATCTCCCGCTTGCGGGCCGGCCGTGCACAGCTGTGACTCCTGCAATGGCGGAGCGTGCGAACACACTCGTTCGAGATGATCGACGGATCACCATCAAACAACTCAGTGCTCAACTTGACATCTCTGTTGGTAGTGCTGTCACAATTGTTCACCAGTTGGGATATTCAAAGGTTTGTTCCCGCTGGGTCCCTCGTTGTTTAACCGAACACCATAAAGAGCAAGGGAGAACCATCTGTGCGGAATTGCTTGCTCGTCATGTGGCTGAGGGTGACAATTTCTTGTCAAAGATTGTTACAGGCGATAAAACATGGGTTCATCACTTCGAACCTGAAACAAAACAGCAATCAATGGAGTGGCGCCACACCCACTCCCCTACCAAGAAAAAGTTTAAAGCCATACCCTCAGCCGGTAAAGTCATGGTTACTGTCTTCTGGGACGCTGAAGAGGTTATTCTGTTCGATGTCCTTCCCCATGGTCAAACGATCAACTCTACTCTTCAGAAATTGAAGAAACGACTTCAGCCTGTTCGTAGGCACAAAAATCTGAACGAACTTCTCCTTCTTCATGACAACGCAAGACCTCACACAAGTCTTCGCACCCGAGAGGAGCTCACAAAACTTCAGTGGACTGTTCTTCCTCATGCACCCTACAGCCCCGATCTCACACCGTCGGATTTCCATATGTTTGGCCCAATGAAGGACGCAATCCATGGGAGGCACTACGCGGATGATGAAGAAGTTATTGATGCAGTACGACGTTGGCTCCGACATCGACCTGTGGAATGGTACCGTGCAGGCATACAGGCCCTCATTTCAAGGTGGCGTAAGGCCGTAGCATTGAATGGAGATTACGTTGAAAAATAGTGTTGTGTAGCTAAAAGATTGGAGAATAACCTGGTGTATTTCAATGCTGAATAAAACAACCCCTGTTTCAGAAAAAAAATGTGTTGCATTACTTATTGAACTGCCCTCGTATTAAGTCCAATAGAATGACGCTGCGTTGCTTGACTTAAAGATGCTTTTCGATACTCTTCTGTACATAACAGACCAGCTTCGTGTTTCGATTGAAGCGTTTCCTAGCAAACACAAAACAGCAAATCATTCTTAACGGAGAGAAATTGCGCCGGCCGAGGTGGCCGAGCGGTTCTAGGCGCTACAGTCTGGAACTGCGCGACCGCTGCGGTCGCAGGTTCGAATCCTGCCTCGGGCATGGATGTGTGTGATGTCCTTAGGTTAATTAGGTTTAAGTAGTTCTAAATTCTAGGGGACTGATGACCTCCGCTGTTAAGTCCCATAGTGCTCAGAGCCATTTGAACCATTAAAACCATTTGAACCATTTGAGAGAAATTGCCAGACGTAAATATAACTTCATGCGTATCACAAGGGGATATAATATATACAAATGAGGTACTGGGCGACTTCGGAAGCTTCATGAGGCTTTATGCGGTTGATGGTGTTCGATGCAGAGATGTCACGAAGTTAGAAAATTTCAGCGAAATACAGGAAGACCATCAGTTGACTATCAACGTAGATGCATCGTATTATCGATAAATAAGCAGAGTTACACATTGTTATATGGTTACACAATTACAGAACAATGACTGCGAGGAGTTGCACCCATTAAATATCTGGGAGTATGTGTAACGATCGATTTATTGTGGAACGACCACATAAAGATAAGTGCTGGTAAGACATATGCCAGGCGGAGATTCTTTGGAAGGATCCCCAGGAAATAAAGGCCGTCGACGAAGAAGGTAGCAAACAAAACACTCGTTCAATCAGTACTCGAATACTGGTCGTCAGACTAGGATCCGCACCACATAGGATTGACAGAGGGACAGGGAAGAGCCAAAGAAGGGCAGCGCGTTTCGTCATAGCGCAAAAGTATTAGAGATGCTCATCCAGTTCCAGTGGCACACGCAACATGAGAGGCATGATTCATCAGCGTGTGGTTCACTTTTTGTTATGTTCCTAGAAGAGTCAATCGATACATAGCTTCTCCTGTGTATATCTCGCTAAACGACCATGAAGGTAAAATGAGAGGTAAATGACCTCACACGGAGGATCACTAATAGTTTTTCTTCTCACAGACCAACAGACCACTTATGACTAGTGGAGGAAAGGGGAAAAGTGACAATAGTGCACAAAGTACTCTCCACCATAAACCATCATGTTCCTTGCAGAGTATAGCTCTAGATGTAACTTTTTTGTGGGAGGTTGAAATAGTATTTCACCAGTGCTCATGGCCTTAGTGGCTGTTAAAACTGTTCCTTTCTACAGTGATGTCATTCCAAAGATAGCGCTGGAGTGCATGTTGAAGGTGTGGCGTTGGGACTTGAAGTCCCATACCATCCTCCGACGGTGGAGGTTCAAGTTGCAAGCAAGAGGTAACATAACTACTACTACTACTACTACTACTCCGTCCGAACAGGCCTTGGAGTGCACAACGCTACCGACCGGCCACCGTGTCATCCTCAGCCCACAGGCGTCACTGGATGCGGATGTGGATGGGCATGTGGTCAGCACACCGCTCTCCCGGCTGTATGTCAGTTTACAAGACCGGAGGCGCTACTTCTCAGTCAAGTAGCTGCTCAGTTTGCCTCACAAGGGCAGAGTGTACCCCGCTTGCCAACAGCGCTCGGCAGACCGGATGGTCACCCATCCAAGTGCTAGCCCAGACCTACAGCGCTTGCCTTCGGTGATCTGATGGGAACCGGTGTTACCACTGCGGCATGGCCGTTGGCAACATAACTAATAACTGCATTAGGTACCAACATCGGTGGTTTACGATGGTCGACACCCATCGTGTGGTCAAGTCAAAACTAACGCTTCATTAGTGGCCGTGTCAGGTCTGCTGTAGATGTAGATGTCGTTTTCCGTTTTTCGTCCTGACAAGGTATGTTCTTCAGCGAGAGTTTGTAAGACCACAAAGCTTTGATGAATTAGCAGTGCTTTCGTAAAGATTTATGAGGATACTACAAAGAAATATATCTTGACAAAGTAAATTTGGACAACGTTGTGATTCGTTGCTTCACAAAATGTAGAGTGAATCGGGGGAAGATGGCTATACGCTTGTGTTTCTTCACTGTGGCACGAGAGCGCAGCACCCAGAGGTTCACAGCTACAATGAGTCCAAGTCTGAAGGGACAAGGGGTATATGCATTTTGCCTTTGGGAGCCAAAAAACTGTGTTATTTATTAAAACTTACTGTCTAAAATAATCGCAGATGTATTTAAAAACATTAACAGGGATTTCTATATATTTTTACTAGTTACAACCGTTTGGTTGTGACTGGATTTGCGATTTCCTGTCAGAGAGGTCACAGTTCGTAGTAAGTGACGGAAAGTCATCGAGTAAAACGGAAGTGATTTCAGGCGTTCCCCAAGGTAGTGTTATAGGATCTTTGCTGTTCCTTATCTATATAAACGATTTGGGAGACAATCTGAGCAGCCGTCTACGGTTGTTTGCAGATGACGCTGTCGTTTATCGACTAATAAAGTCATCAGAAGATCAAAACAAACTGCAAAACGATTTATAAGAAATATCTCAATGGTGCGAAAAGTGGCAGTTGAGCGTAAATAGCGAAAAGTGTGGCGTCATCCACATGATTGCGAAAAGGAACTCGTTAAACTTCGGTTACACGATAAATCAATCTAATCTAAAAGCCGTAAATTGAACTAAATACCTAAGTATTACAATTACGAACAACTTAAATGGGAAAGAACACATATAAAATGTCGTGGCGAAGGCTAACTAAAGGCTGCGTTTTATTGGCAGGACACTTAGAAAATGTAACAGACTTACTAAGGAGACTGCCTACACTACGCTTGTCCGTCCTCTTTTAGAATACCGCTGCGCGGTGTGGGGTCCTTACCAGGTAGGACTGACGAAGTACAATTTAAAAAGTTCAGAGAAAGGCAGCACGTTTTGTATTATCGCGAAATATGGGAGAGAGTGTCACAGAAATGATACAGGATTTGGGCTGGAAATCATTAAAAGAAAGGAGTTTTTCGTTGCGACGGAATCTTCTCACGAAATTCCAATCACCAACTTTCTCCTCCGAATGCGAAAATATTTTGTTCACATGGACCTACATAGGCCGGAACGATCACCACGATAAAATAAGGGAAATCGGAGCTCGTACGGAAAGATGTAGGTGTTCATTTTTTCCGCGCGCTATACGAGATTGGAATAATAGAGAATTGTGAAGGTGGTTCGATGAACCCTCCGCCAGACGCTTAAATGTGATTTGCAGAGTATCCATGAAGATGTAGATGTAGATGTAGAACAAAATTGCTGACGGTATCAAAATTATTTCGCTAACTGACTCCCATCTTCGGGGTAAGGTGGCTATCAGTTCAAACTGTAGAAAAAGAAAATTCTAAGGTAGATGAAAGTCATTATTTTATCACATACATTGGTTTTCAGTCTGAAAAAAACCTTATCAAACACGCGTGAGTATTCTCGTTTTAAAAATTTCAAAATTCAAGCACAGTTTCATGCAGACGCATAAAGTATTGCATCTCCCCCCGACGAGTTGTACATGATTTGTTTAATTAATATGATTTACTCACTAGAGGTATATGTTTTATTGCTGCAATATTGTTCGTATTTAAAATTCCTGCACTGCAAATTCAGGGTGATTTAGGGAATGTCCATTGATTAGCAATAGATGTCTAACAAGTGAACTCTTGTGTGCGGATTCAGAACCTTAAGAGGATACTGCGCAGGCGATCGACAATCCGTGCAGGCGGCTCCAGATTAGCGTAATAAGTATTCACGACAGGGACGGCCTAAAGAGGCAGACAGGCAGATACGTCGGCGCGACAAACTCGCCGCCGTGGCGGCTGAAATACGCGCGTCAGCTCTGAGAAACGAGGCGCCGTTACCGGAGCCGGCGAAACCCAATTTTCCGGAGAGCTCCGATACAAAGACGCGCTCCCGCGGCGCGTTTTTAGCATTCAGGAGCCGCCTCTTAATATAACACAATCAGCGAAAAGGAGGCTGCGCAAAATAAATACAACGGCGTAATGGTGTTCTCGCGCTGTTGAAACTTTCAATTACAGGCGGGGGCTGTCTAGAACATCTTAACAACGGCGCGTGACCCGAATGTGTGCGCGGCGGGCTGCCGAAGCTGCAGGAGCGCGCCAGGTAGCTGAGAATTGCACCTCCACTCTGCGACAGATGTTGATAATTTAGTTAATTACATTGGTATTACACAAACTGCCGAATGGAGCTATAGCTGATATACTATACCGAAAGATAAACGACGTGATTTTCGCTGTGTATTACTCTTATATTCGTTAGTTGCTGCACTTTTCAGTAGTTCTCCGCGCACAGGACATAACTTTCATCAGTACATAAATACTGTTACACTATTTGACATGCTCAGTGGTTTTGATATATATATATATATATATATATATATATATATATATATATATATATATATATATATATATATATATAAGGGCCATCTGAATGGTTTGAAGTAGCCTTTCTTGTGGCACTTTCTTCACCTCATTCTAGCCAATACACCCATTACCGTAAACTAGTTGTATATGTCATAAAACAGTGTGATCGAAAAGTCAGGCGCATGAAAATAAATGTACGTGTAAATAGGAGTTGCAGTGCTCTCGTTCGATCAGTCACTGCCAGACAGAACCACTCGCATTACCGACAACAAACGAAGATTACAAAGGCTTCTGTGGTGTTTCTAGCAGCACCAGCTTTGCCCGGCTCTAAACTTTGCTTCTAGAAATGTGAACAGCCCACCACCATTTCGGTGAAGCTGCCCCGTCCGTGATGTGGCCATTCAACCACCATTTCAGTGACGCTGTCCTTTCCATTATACCCGGTTCTCATCTTTGTTTCTAGAAACGTGCCCGGCCCACCCACATTTCAATGCAGCTTTCTCTCCGTGATGTTGCTTATCCTTTTTCGTAGACTTTTACACTGTCGGTGAAGTTCTGTTTGTGCCCCCAATCATTACAAAGCGCTACCTGATGTATTATGAACCAGACGATATGATTGGGTATCAATGTAATTTCGTAAACGTACACATTGGTTGGTTAACATGTCGATCTCCGAAAACCAATGAATATTTACAACCCAATGTTATCTTGTTAACTGACGACATGCCAGGATCCGAATATGGCGGTTCGCTGAATTCAGATTTAATGTCTGTCGCGACGTTGTTGCTGCCATTACATCCGGAGTATCAGCCTTAGAGTTACTGCATTAAAAAAAATACCTAACGATGCGGATGAATCGGAGATCGGTTTTAATGAGATTTGGATAACGAGATTGCACTGTATATTAGCAGGAAACGAATATTAAGGAGAAATCAGTCGTTACATAGTAATTTTGCTGCTAGATCTCACTGCTTGCTCGGATTGTATACCTCCCCTGACTTAAACAATTCTGGCGAGCTTCCAGCACCTGTACCTAACGATGACTGTTCTTTATGATAAAATCACCGGGACAATTCGAAGCAAGGTGTGTGAGTCTTCGCAGTACTGTCGTACCAGGCCAGTTCTCACTTCCTATCTGGTTCATCCTGTCACTTTCTTTTTCTCAGATTTTCCGACTGTTCACAGCTATCACAACTCGTAGCTTGCACTGTGTGTATGCGTCATCTTGATCAAAATTGTCACATCAGCAGACATTTTAATCAGAAACAAAGTGATGTGGTCCCACTTGAGGTCGTACGTTAAGAAAAGCTCTCAACAAATTCCACCCCCAGCTACCACTATTTTGGCCTTTTAGTGCCAGGTGATGCCAGAGACTTCGCATGATGGTCTCACTATGGGTCATAGATCCCTCCTAAGTCTTTGTCTGACGACACGGTTGGATATCAATATACACTCCTGGAAATTGAAATAAGAACACCGTGAATTCATTGTCCCAGGAAGGGGCAACTTTATTGACACATTCCTGGGGTCAGATACATCACATGATCACACTGACAGAACCACAGGCACATAGACACAGGCCACAGAGCATGCACAATGTCGGCACTAGTACAGTGTATATCCACCTTTCGCAGCAATGCAGGCTGCTATTCTCCCATGGAGACGATCGTAGAGATGCTGGATGCAGTCCTGTGGAACGGCTTGCCATGCCATTTTCACCTGGCGCCTCAGTTGGACCAGCGTTCGTGCTGGACGTGCAGACCGCGTGAGACGATGCTTCATCCAGTCCCAAACATGCTCAATGGGGGACAGATCCGGAGATCTTGCTGGCCAGGGTAGTTGACTTACACCTTCTAGAGCACGTTGGGTGGCACGGGATACATGCGGACGTGCATTGTCCTGTTGGAACAGCAAGTTCCCTTGCCGGTCTAGGAATGGTAGAACGATGGGTTCGATGACGGTTTGGATGTACCGTGCACTATTCAGTGTCCCCTCGACGATCACCAGTGGTGTACGGCCAGTGTAGGAGATCGCTCCCCACACCATGATGCCGGGTGTTGGCCCTGTGTGCCTCGGTCGTATGCAGTCCTGATTGTGGCGCTCACCTGCACGGCGCCAAACACGCATACGACCATCATTGGCACCAAGGCAGAAGCGACTCTCATCGCTGAAGACGACACGTCTCCATTCGTCCCTCCATTCACGCCTGTCGCGGCACCACTGGAGGCGGGCTGCACGATGTTGGGGCGTGAGCGGAAGACGGCCTAACGGTGTGCGGGACCGTAGCCCAGCATCATGGAGACGGTTGCGAATGGTCCTCGCCGGTACCCCAGGAGCAACAGTGTCCCTAATTTGCTGGGAAGTGGCGGTGCGGTCCCCTACAGCACTGCGTAGGATCCTACGGTCTTGGCGTGCATCCGTGCGTGCGCTGGCTGACACTGACGGCGGCGGTGCACAAATGCTGCGCAGCTAGCGCCATTCGACGGCCAACACCGCGGTTCCTGGTGTGTCCGCTGTGCCGTGCGTGTGATCATTGCTTGTACAGCCCTCTCGCAGTGTCCGGAGCAAGTATGGTGGGTCTGACACACCGGTGTCAATGTGTTCTTTTTTCCATTTCCAGGAGTGTAGTTTCATACACGTACACATCATCAGAATTGAAATTCTCTGTGACAGGTAGAATGGGTACCAGAGTGTACTAGTATTGTTTGTGTTTAGTGTTGTTATCAGGCCTGGAAGGCTGTACAAGGGTCGTAGCCAACTTCAGATTTTGAGTGATCTCTATGAACGACAAAGAGATGCCGAAATACGCTTGTGAGACAGCTTTATCAGCAACTGAGAGTGAAAGGGGCCTCATTGTGGGTCTCCTTTTGGTCAGATGATCGTATCGTTCAGTATTCAGAGTTTTGGAGTATTCTAACGTGACAGTGGCCCATGCTGGAGTGCATGGCAGGGCGGGCGTACCAGTCGTGGTTCTGGTTGAGCACATGCGACCACCCAGAGGAGGGCGCTATACTGAGGAACAAGCACACCGTAACTTTCACAGCTGCGCCTACCATCCGAGAACAAATAATGGACTGTCTTCAACGTTCTATGCCATCCGATACCATTAGTCTGGGAATAGCATCAACCACACGTGGGGGTCACCGGAGGCTGCTGTTAACAACAAAACAAAAACGGCTGCTTTTGGAGAGGGAAAGTGGACTGTCGACGAATGACATCGCATTGTTTTCGGCGATGAAATGCGGTTCTGCACTGCCCTGAGTGACCATCGTCGGCCAGCATGGCAGTGACCTGGTAAGAGGATTCATTGTTCCAATGTTTTGTAAACACACAGCGATATTACTTCTGGTGTCATGTTATGGAGATACAGCGAGTAAGACGTCAGGTCCCGGCTGCTAGTTCGAAGGAAATCTGATGACACAACGGTATGTCACGACTCCCTGCGTCATCGTGTGTTACCTTCGTTGCGACAGTATCGTGGCGCCGTTTTTCAACATGAGAGTGATCGCCCACACATGGCACGTGTCTCTATGAACAGTCTGCGTAATGTTAAGGTACTCCTGTAGCCAGTAAGGTAGATCTGTTTCCGATAGAACTCGTGAAACCAGCTCAGACGTCAAGTCCGCTCCAGTGCGAGGATACATAGGACCAGTTACAACAGTTGTGAGCTAGTTTTATGACATCCTCCCCAACAGAATAAGTGCATGCATCCCGATCAGAGGGGGTTCAATGTCACATTGCTAAGTGGACTCATATGCCAAGTTCCTTATAAATTAGACTCGATGTTGTGATGACTGTAATGACATCATATATCCTCTCTATTCGTAAAATTGCATTTTCTTTCCAGCTCCCCTTCTGGGTGCTTTGCTTTTTTGTCAGTCAGTATATGTCCTCCATTGGCATAATTATTATTCCTATTATTCTCATGTCTGTCTAAACCTAATCCTAAATTTTTAAAAGTTGTTTACACTACACAATCATTTCATATGTTACAGAGCGTCCCCGGTTAGATGTGGGAAATACTGGGTGTTTCATACAGATTCACCCAACTTCACTGAACTTATAAATCAATAAAGATAGAAATTTAGGGTGAATTTTACCTTAGATATTGAAACCAAATGTTTACCTTGGCCCCCTCGTCGGACGTTCGAGTCCTCCCTCGGGCATGAGTGTGTATGTGTGTTGTCCTTAGTGTAAGTTAGCTTAAGTTAGATTAAGTAGAGCGTAAGCCTAGGGACCGATGACATCAGCAGTTTGGTACCATAGTCCTTACCACAAATTTCCAATTTTACCTTGGCACGGTTAGAAGTTGCAGGTTCATGTGGTTGCAGGTAGTGTTGTCCCTGGTTTACCTAGATCGTTTTCTCGTTCACCAGCCAGTGTATGCCGAGCTGAGATGACGATAATACAACAGAAAAAGGTGTTTGCGTTGTCCGTTTTAAGAGGCGCAATCCAGTTACATCTGGGCGTCGTGGTTTTTGTCGATAGTACGGCACTGCGCTTTCTAAGTTTGCACTGCTGGACACCAAGGTCGTCTTTTTTATGCCTTTCCTTCCAATAACTTTGCCTAATTTGCGAGGCCCAATAGGGAAGCAGTGAATACAACAAGTCCAGACATGCTCGCAGTAGTATGGGGAGAATTTAACTAATGAGAGCTCTCATTTTAAACGTAATTTAAAATATCGCCTCACACATAAGGAAAGAACACCCTAGTAAAATAGGACAACTCTCTTCAAAATAGAGTTTTTTTGGTGCACAGTATGTGTTCCATACGACATACAGGGCAGTGTAAGTGACATACTTAAAATGAGGCTCCTGACTAGCTGCTGTGTGAGATTAAGTTTCATTTCTTCTCTTTCACTACACATATTTTTCGTCTAAATTGCCAATATCGAGTGACCTGGGATACAGTGTGGATGACATGATCTCCATTATACATTTTTATGGTACAGAAGACCACTAAGCAAGGACTGCCACTTATACGTATATGTTGTCTAGATGGACTGACATACATATAACATCAATGGTAACTGTATTTGGAGTGTCGTTCTGCATTTTCTGATTTCAGGTGGTGGTTAATTTGTTCTGAGAGTAATGTGACAGTTTTGGAGCTACAATGTCATATGTTTACTGTTATGCAGATGATATACACGTTATTTGATTGTGTGTGTATCTATGGTTGCTATATGCTCGTAGTGGTCTGTTTACAGCGATCGAAAGTGCTATTAATTTATAGATGTTTACTGGGTAGACGTTTTTTATTTGACGTGTTTGCTTTTGTGAATTTCTATTTTCGAGAATTTTTTCATAAATTACGACATTATGGTACATATTGTATTAATTCTCTCACAGACGTTTCCACAGCTTGTATATGAACAACTGTGTTAAGGTTTTGTATTGGTGTGCGTCATCTTTGGCAGCACACAGCGCTTTGACTATACGCGTTTTCTTTTTAGGGTACTTCAATAATTTTTTAAAAATAGTATTGATGTTTTAGATCCGTCAATATGTTGTATGGTTGGTTTCTGATGTGTATATAAATTTCACGTTCCTATTATGAGAATTCTGGAGGAACTTATCCGGTTTCTTTTTCGAGTGTTTCACAAAATTTTTTTAAGCATATTGATGTTTAAGATCCCTCGGTTCGTTCATTATGTCTTGTGGTTGATTTCTTATGTATATATAAATTTGAGGTTCCTCGAGGACTTCATGGTAGAAAAGTGAAATTTAAATATAGGTAAGAAACCAACCACAAGACATATTAAATGAACAGACGTATCTTCAACATCAATAGTATTTTTAAAAAATTTAATGAAATACTCGCAAAAGAAAACGAATAAGTTCCTTGAGAAAGTTCATGGTAGCAACGTGAAATTTATATAGACATAAGAAACTAAGAGAAAAAATAAAAATTAATCTCACACAGCAGCGTCTCTGGACACTCCGTATAAACTTTGTAGTCCCCTGCGTAGTGTAAAATTCAACCCTAGATTCTGTCTTCATTCTCGTAGCACAGACAGCTTTATATTTCAAGTGGATCCTTTTGAAACAACATGTATTAAAAAGAACATCAACACAAATAAGTATCACCATACTGTGAAATTTCTGATAGTTTCGCATCGCAAGAAGTGCTGGTTGTCCCGTAGTCATAGAGAAGGCAAAAACCGTAGTTGATAGATGATTTGGTAAATGTTTATTTTACTGACACAATAAAGAGCATTTGTCTAAAAATAACTAGTTTTAGCTTACACAGGCAATATACAGACTTAAAAAATTGATAAATCAAATAAGTTACAAATGCAAGAATCAATGTTATATTTCAATGTATTACGCAAATTACTATATTGTCAACTAGTAAACACAGTAAGTACATGTCAAAGAAATGCTAGTGCAACAACTTAATTACGCACAATGAAAAATTACGGTATAGTACATTTGTAAGAAGTCAGAGATTCACTCTGAACTTATTAAAAAAGAAAAAAAAACATAAGGTTCTGAGCGCTATGGGACTTAACATCTGAGGTCATCAGTCCCTTAGAACTTAGAACTACTTAAACCTAACTAACCTAAGGACATCACACACATCCGTGCCCGAGGCAGGATTCGAACCTGCGATCGTAGCGTTCGAGCGGTTCCAGACTGAATCCCCTAGAACCACTCGGCCACAACGGCCGGCTGAACTTATTCAATTTGGGTAAATAAAACGGGACACACATCGTCAAATTTATTTCGATGCGAAATGCGCTATTTTTTAGCTGCGGAAAGCTTATATTTGATGGTCGAAAAATATATTTCCTCAACTTTTGTTTTACACACGGAAGCACGACAACTTTTTAGTTGTGAAATTCTCACACCTTGTTTCTATGGGTATTCCGGAATACAGACATAACATAGATTCGAAATTCATTATTCTTCTCATGTTAATAGAGTATACCTTCCTGTTAAGTATTTGTTACACGATGAAACTGCAACTGCGAACATTTGATTTAGAAGGCACTGCTTAAATCGGGAGAGTTAGAGGCTATTGGAGTTTCACTGATAAACTGTTGTTGCTACTTCCCACTCGCAGCGAAATAAAACAGCGAAGTACGGAAACGGGCGTCATTGTGCGAAAGATATTGAGAGTAGTCACGATCGGTAGGTGCGGTTAAAATATATAGGGAGAGGCAAACGTACGTGATGACGGAGATCAAAACAACCTTGCTCAGACAAGAAAATGCAGGTAGGAGACATTTAGTTATTTCTCTCGAGGCTGCAGCTCTTTGGTGTTACAGCTTAAAATAAATTTACACACGCATCGCCGAAAAGCACTTAGTTCTCGTGGAAGAAAATGACTTTTTGTGTAGCCATCAAAGTTACCAGATTTCTATCAAATGCTCTACTTACTGCAGTGATAAGAGAAAAACATGTGTTATAAACCTTCGACGACTATTACAGCTATTACAGAAGATGAGGCTACTCTCATTCCTAGGGTTTTGTCACTGTCAGCCGCAAGTTAGGTAATAGTTTTTTGTTTGCCTGCAGGTAACTGTCTGCGTTCCCGGTACGCATTGAAATGCTCGTGTCCATAGTTCGTATAATAGTACAAAACGTCACAGCCCATTAATAAAGCAGTCTTTGATAAAAAAGTACAGTCTCGGTCGAGCGCCACAGCATTAGTGACACATGTTATATAGATGGTTCGAGAGACTAAAACTCTTTTTTTGTGGCGATCGCCTATAACTACCGATCAGATAGTGTCCAGCATACGAAGCGAGAATTTCATATCTTCTGATCATATTATGAAATAAAATCAAACAATGTTAACATTTAGCATGGTTCCCTGCTCCATACCTCTCATTCATCACCCCAACCCCATTTCTCCTCCTTTGCGGATGAGACCGGAGGACAGTATCCTTTTGCTTTTCTCCTTCGTCATGCACTAGTACGTTTAGTTCCACAGTCCATTTGTGTTTCATTGTAGCCCTGCCAGCTTTACTATAGTGTTAAGGTTCTGTTTTCTCCGTAATGTGGGTTCTACATGGAGATTGCTTGCTACTTACGTGTTCGCAGGGCTCTGGACATACGCAGCGTGGATTTCCCGAGGTGTCAACCTTGCAGATCGCGTGGTTGTTACATATCTGGTTCTCACAGCCATCTGAAAAAGACAAACCAGGAGGGATGAACAACAACGATACGATTGTGAACGGGTCATGATGACAGTAAGTACAGATTCAGGGGTATATTATTAGGGGGGCCTTGAAATAAATAATTTTCGAAGAGGCACTGGTGCAGCCAGAAACCACATTTTCTAGAATAAATTTCTTTTATTTCACATCTATGTCCACAAATTTGTAGGTCTTCAGACTACCCGTTTCGGAATACTGGAGCCATCGTCAAATATTAAACACAAAACCAGTGCCAGCATCGTCACACATATATAAATTATGGTACACACGAGAATCATCTAGTCAGCAGAGTTACTGTTCAAAACGAACTGCCGTACAAGAGCCACAAAATGTTGGTGCTGCAAGCTCGCTAGACGTCGCTACTGTAGGCGTACACATAATCTTAAATGATAATTGTACGATTTAAAATAAAAAGACGGATGCTACCAGTAAAGTCTGTAGTGGGCTTATAAAGTGTAAAAGTCACTACAGTAATAAAATGTGATAAATTAATACACGACCAAACTTAGATTGTTAAAATGGAAAAAAAGTTGCAGTAATTCTGAGACGCTCAATGGCGATATTTTAGATAATGACATGAATAATAAACAGCTTTCAGAGTATACAGACTAATATAAAAATTAGAAAACAAATAGCTAAAGAAGCCCAGTAAATGAAAATAGACTGCAGGAAATAATCAGCGCCCTCTGATGGCGCTACCTCCAGAACTCTGCATAGGCGTGAACTGGTCAGAGGAACTTGACCGCCAGAGGGCCCCTCTTACTCTGTGGCACGCTATTCCAAGAAAAGAAAAATAAAACACCGTACCAGTGCATGAACAAGATTATCTAGTTCACGAAGTTGTTGTTGTTGTGGTCTTCAGTCCAGAGACTGGTTTGAGGCAGCTCTCCATGCTACTCTATCCTGTGCAAGCTTCCTCAGCTACCAGTTCATCAAGTGTATTATATAAATGGAGAAGAGTACGAGGGGTCCTCTCGCGGCTTACGTTCCTCTAACCACTTCTCATCTACACGACGTTCTGGTGGTAGCGCCAACAGAGGGCGCTGATCATTTGCTGCAGTCTGTTTTCATTCATTGGGTTCTTTAACTATTTGTTTTGTAATTTTTATATTCTTCTGTGTACTCCCAATTTAGTATTGGAGGGCAGCGTGGAGGGTAAAAATCGTAGAGGGAGACCAAGAGATGAATACACTAAGCAGATTCAGAAAGATGTAGGTTGCAGTAGGTACTGGGAGATGAAGAAGCTTGCACAGGATAGAGTAGCATGGAGAGCTGCATCAAACCAGTCTCAGGACTGAAGACCACAACAACAACAACTCCGAAAGCTGTTTGTTATTTATGTCATTATCTAAAATTTCGCCAATTGAACATATGTCAATTACTGTTCTTAACTTTTTCCATTTTAACAATTTTTTAATGTTTTAATTTATGGCATATTGTTACTGTAGTTACTTTTACACTTTACAAGCCCACTACAAGCTTTACTGATTGCATCTTACTTTTTATTTTACAACAGTTATCATTTAGCCGGCTGCTGTGGCCCAGGGGTTTTAGGCGCTGCAGTCCGGAACCAAGCTGCTGCTACGGTCGCAGGTTCGAATCCTGCCTCGGGGAATGGATGTGTGTGATGTCTTTGGGTTAGTTAGGTTTAAGTAGTTCTAAATCTGGGGGACTGCTGACCTCAGATGTTAAGTCCCATAGTGCTTTGAGCCATTTGAACCAATAATCATTTAAGAATATGTGTAAGAAGGCTACCGTAGCGACATCTGGCGAGCTTGCGACACAAACATTTAATGGCTACCACACGGCAGTTTGTTTTGAACAGTAGCGCTGCTGACAAGATGATTCTTGTATATACTATTATTTATATAGGTGTGACGATGCTGGCGCTGAATTTGTGTTTAGCATTTGACGATGGTTTTTATAAAACAGGTATGCCTCGTCATAATTACAGTGCATACTGTTCATATATACTTCAGTAATACTTCTCATCGTGGCCTATTTTGTTTTAAGCTGTAGACAACCCACTCGTTGTATTTGTGTTTTTCCCATATTTTGCTTCAGATCTGAATATGGTCATTGCTGACTGAAACCGGTAGTCTGAGGACCTAAAAGTTTGTGACAATAGATGTGAAGTAAAAGAAATTTATTCTACAGTTTCAGATCACTTTCTATTTTCGACCATGTCGCAGCTTGTGACCACATTTTCTATTTGTTCATTAAATTTTTTTTATTTCTGTCTAGAACAATAATATTTATTTTAGTTGTTCACTATTTAATAATTGATTATAAGTTTTTATTGAATGGGAACTTTTTAATTTAAATGGTCATTAATCGATGCGTACGCGGAGTATGCCGAAAAAAGTAATAGTTCCACTATCCGTCACCAGGTGAAAACCTGGCGCTGTAAGCAGTCAGAATGTGATATGCATGCAAGAAAAGGGAACGGTCGAACACATGGTAACTGTGGTTCTGGCTCGCTACTAGTCGTTACTAGGATATGTACACAAATTAAAACATATGTTCAGTACTGCATCCTATTTTCAGCACTTTGCGTCCATAACACTGCGTTGCTAGTAGCATATCCGGTGTAATCAGGTCATATGTCATCGTATGGTATCCTTCAGATCAGGAAAAATCTGAGTATATCCCTGACAGACACGATGTCCACAAATCCCACATGAATTTAGGTTGGGGATCTGGAGGTCACACATCTTGAAACTGTTTAGAAATGTTGCTGTCTTTACTGAAGGTTTCTTGAGGCAAATCCGTCACCTGACAAGCGAATGTGGTGTCACTCCACTATGCATGAAAATAGTAGCTTGGACACAGTTGCATTCTTGCAAAGCTGGGATCACTTGAGGCATAAGGAGGTCCTTACAACGTGCAGATGTCACTGTACACCAGACAGGCCCGTGTGGTGTGATCTACTCGAAGAAAAATTGACATAAACTGAAGGAGTTTGTAAAGCCACACCACACAGTCACAAAAGCTGAGTGCAGTGGATGTTTCTGAACAACATGTGGCGGAGTAGAACGCCATGAGCGACAGTTTTGTGTGTTCAGAGTGAAATGGTCCTCGTCCATCGAAAATATGTTACTCGGACACATGTCATCCACTTCCATCCATGCAAAAAAACCTGGTCTATCTTGGGGCTTCATCTGGTGCACATTCTGAATATTGTAGAGATGCCAGCGTAAACTGTGCTACAGAGCCGGCCGCTGTGGCCGAGTGGTTCTGGGCGCTTCAGTCCGGAACCGCGATGCTGCTACGATCGCAGGTTCGTATCCTGCCTCGGACATGGATGTGTGTGATGCCCTTAGGTAAGTCCAATAGTGCTTAGAACCGTTTTTTGTGCTGCAGACTCTTTTGAACTGTCGACCAGGGGAGAAAATTAGGTGGCATAAGTCGAGCACTGGCTGCGGAATCTGAGGCGTATACTGTACGGTCGGAAGTGGCTACAGCAGTTTCATCAACAACTGCCACGGGAGTGGACCGCCACTCTCTCCCTGCTCCTCCATGTAATTCTTGTTACTTCTAGTTCCTTGATCATATTCTTTAGCCCATTTATTGACGTGGGGCCTCTTCGCAGCTGTTTCTATCGGTGATATTGCTGCCGTTCTCATAAAACAACTTTACCAGCTATGCATTGTTTTTCTTGTCAACAGCCATTGCACGTGTATGTAAAACTTCAGCCTTCTTAACCCTTTCACAAACAGACACATTACAAAAGAAATCAAAATGCATTGACAAGAGACAAACAGCACACTGACGTCAAGACAGGAAAAATTTCACATTCTGACTGCTTACAGCGCCTTATATTCACTTGGTGGCAGAAAGTGGAACTACTATTTTTTCAGCATACTTTGTGATCACACCGATTAATGAACATAACTACAATGTTTCAGCGTTCTGCGATTTATACAGCCCAAATTGCAGCACTCTGAACACTGTCAGTTTAATTATAGCCACCCAGTATATGGCAGAAGGTATTGTCCACAAAGAAAGTGAATCAGCATCTCCTATGTCATCGCGTCATTGCTACCTCAGACTTCCACCTTTCCCCTATGCTATTTGGCTTAGAGGGATCTTCTTTTATGATTAGTACTACTCACAAAGTTTACTTCACGACATCTTCAATTCCAAACCAGCATATTGTTTTACATGTACAACTGAGAAATTACCACTGTGTTGAGGGAGAGACCTAGATTATGAGGAGTAGATTACACAGTATTACTTAATAATTTTTTCTTTGCTTGTGAAAAATAATTTAAAAATTTTAGTAATATCTAGCGGCATGTGGACCAAAAGTCAACCACACACAAATACTTTTTATTTAGAAATATTCTAAGTTGTGTAACGTTAAAAACACAATAGTCTTGGACTAAAATATTGACTCACAAAAAGAGTCAGTTACATGAGATAAATTCTTTGGGGAAAAAAGGATGAATGTGAATAAAAAACAGAACATTCTTCTACTAGTTCAGGTAGAGGTAAAGCAAGTGAGTGGTTTCATAGGTAGGACACTGTGGAGATGACAGTTTTTCAACTAAATAGCAGACTTACAAAACACTTTAATGATGAAGCGAGTATCCAGGCCAGTCAAGATACAACACAAGGAATATTAAGTGAAATATTCAGAAATGTTATTGACTGTTCTCAGTAACAGCACACTCTTCGTTCAACTCTATACTAGACAGGATAAGTAACTAGCAATAACAGAATACAGGAAAAGCAAACAGGTAAAACTAATGTTCAGAATTTATCAGTGTCCATATTCATAAGCATTTGAATTGGAAATCACGTAACAGAGATCTTCTCAAACGTCTAATTTCAGCAACTTTTGCTCTGGGTTTAATTATTGATTTTGGGGATGACACTACCAACAAACTGACTTAATTTGCGTAATGTCATTCATTTATATAGTGAAGAAAATGTTCTGGGACAATCCCATACGTGGATACAAAGTATTTACTGTACAGAAACAACTGCAATTATTATATCTGTTGTCCTTCCTCGAGCCTCACTTAGGTAACTGTTTAAAAAGTTGACATTCTATCAACGGCCTAACATTACAGTTACTCTCATATGATGTTAATTGTCGAGCAACAGCCCCAATTTGGAGTAACAGACGTATTCACAAAAATAGTATGAGGAACAAAAATATCCTCCTTTACCCACAGCTGTCTTACACTAGCGCAGAGAAGAGTAAATTATGCATCCGTAAAAAGATATCACCGTTCTATTCTATAGATACGTTCCTGAACAGATAATGTATCGTATAGGTGGGCTACATTTGTTAAATTTTATTATAAGTTAAGATAAAGTATACATTCAATTTTGTAACTGGACAGCATATAACAGCTTTTTTTCACTTAGAAAATGTTTACTTATTGTAAAACTATTGACATTTTATACATTATAGCGTGTTTTCCGGACTGAATCTGAAATATTTTTCGGCCTTCTTCGTTTGTGCGCTGTAGAGACTGTGAACGTAGGATAATTGCAGCATGACTGAAAGCATATAACC
Organism: Schistocerca serialis cubense; assembly: GCF_023864345.2. Classification (NCBI taxonomy): domain Eukaryota; kingdom Metazoa; phylum Arthropoda; class Insecta; order Orthoptera; family Acrididae; genus Schistocerca; species Schistocerca serialis. The sequence goes on from NC_064639.1 coordinate 930,620,223, forward strand.
AACCTTTCTTGTGTCCTCACCTTTCTTGTATCATCACTCAAGAGTGAAATTACATGTAACTGTAATATATGTTACAGTAAAAAGGGTCAAATTTCATACATTTTACAGCGATTTGTAGAGTGTAGAGTCGATTTACATCTAGATTCCTCTCATCTTCATGTCTGAAAATCTTTGTTTAGCTTTAAGTTAAATTACGTTTTTCACCTTGTATGTATATTCAGGCTGAGGTAGATTCAGTATGGAATTCCTGAACATAAATACACTGATAAACTGATTTTTGTAAGTTTGGAAGACACAGCCTCTTTTTTTCGCTGTACTGCATTTATACTATACAAGAAATGTATTCGCAACTGCGAATATGGACAACCATCAGCTGTATAACAGACTGACGACAATGAAAATTTGTTCTGGATCAGAGTCGAACCTGGATGTCCCTCTTATAGCGAGCTGTCGCCTTCCCATTAGGCTATCTGAGCAAGACTCACGGCCATATGTAAATGTCTGGAGAAATATTGCATCGTAATTCCGAATAACATGGGCACTGCAATATCGTATCGTCGTTCATTTATGCTGTCGTGTTTGAAGTAACATCGTAAACACTTTGGATGATGTTACGACAGTTAATTGTGTTTCGTTCTGTAACTAATGTGAGGCAATTCGATTAGCATTGTATATGTCATGTCTGTGCCCACTAATTTAGTGTAAAGTATCTTGAGACTTTTTCTCGGATATCTTAACCAAGTATCCTTCGGTGAAAGGAGTTGACCTGGATCTAAAATATGGCCCCATCATCCCTAAAATAGTACGTTTCCGATTGCACAGCAGTTCTTTATCCTAAATGTGTTGAATACGCCACATATATCTACAGTCTTCGGCCTCCCCTGAATAAATTCACGATATATTCGCTGGGCACACCTGACGTATCGCTAAATTCAAACTTGGTGGCGTTATGAATGGCTCTATAGAAATATGCTCCACTCGCTCGCCTCGATGCACGTAGATATAGCTTTCCTTCGATGCCTGGGAAAGCCGTCGCTCATTCTTACTATTTGACTATGAGATAAAGAAAATTCTGAAAATATGGCAACTACAAATTAACGATAGGACTATAGGTACAGAGATGCTATATGGAACAAGTTTGGCTATCAGAAGTGCAGTGCGTGAAGGATTCAATGGCTTCGCAGCAAAATTTTATCTAAACATCTCTCAGAAAATACAAACAAATTCTGATTATGTTAAAGGTTGTCAGCGGCACCAAGGTTAATGCACAGACGCTCATGAATGGAAAGGGAACTGACATGGGGCGGGGGGGGGGGGGGCAAAGAAAAAGCAGAATGGCCACACTCCATTTCAAATATTCGTTTACGGAAGTGGACACAGGAGTGCTGGTGCAGCTTAATTCACGCACCGCTGCAAATATGAGTGATCCAGATATTAGAGTCAGTGATATTTAAAAACAACTGAAATCGCTAAAATTGAAAAAAGGTACCAGCAACTGATGGAATCCATGTCAGATTCTATACAGAATTTCCAGCTGAAGTATCCCTCTTTTAACCACAATATACCGTAGATAGGTCGAACACCCGTCTTACAAGAAGGTTGGCAGAAGTTATCCGTCTGTTGTAATATCTTAGAACACTTTGTAACCTCAAATATAATGAGTTATCTCGAATAAAATGATCTCAATGGAATCAGAAAACGACGATTGTGGTAAACCTAACTTGAGCTGTTCTCACCTGACATACTGTAAGTCACGGATCAAGGCATTCTGGTGGATACTGTATTTCTTAATGTCCAAAAGGCACTTGATTCGGTATAGGGCTAACGTTTACTAACGAAAGTTTTTTAGGTGTAAAACAAACACTGATTGAAGATTTTTTTGACTGAGAAGACGTAGAACGTTATCTTGGAGAGTAGAATTAGAAGCGACTTCAGGCTTCACCCAGGGAGGTTTATTGGGAGTCTTGTTGTTCATATTGCATCTAATGATCTGACGCTCAGTATGAACAGTAATATCAGACTTTTTTTGCAGATGATGTAGTTATTTATAAAGAAGTGTAATCCGAAGAAACGTGCACGAATATGCCGGCAGATGATGATATAATTTCAGCACTCTCCCATGAGACCTTGAGAAACAGCCGTTTCGAAAGCACAAAGAACAGCCGGGTGGGAAGGCTTATGTGCTTTGATGAAGTAGAAAGCTACGCCGATGGTAGTACAAGGCTTGGCAGAGAAGGCAGACGAAATGTGTCCCACAGAATACAGTAGGGAGGGATCTATAGGAGTTGTGAGGCTAGGTTCTGTAAGGGAGTAAAATCTGACATGACATACAGCTGTCACAGAAGCACTAGAGTGGCAATCCCAATACTGGCATACTCGCTGCGTAGCTCTCGTAACGCGACCAGTGGAAAATTAATATTACCGGTAAACTTCAGGTTGGCCTTAGAAACCAGGCGGATAATACTGTTGCAACATCCAGAAAATTAAAAGCCAAACGAATATCAGACCTCGTAAATCTAGAAACATCGAACGTGCGTGACCTTGCCCAGAAACAATACGAATAGGATAATGTCATACAGATGAATAAATAAAACAATTATAAAATGCAGATAGAATATAGTTATATGATTTATGAGCATTATATTGAGCTGACGAAACTCATGGGGTAGCGATATGCACATATACAGATGTCGGTAGCATCGCGTACACAAGTATAAAACGGCATTTCATTTCCGGAGCTGTCATGTGTACTCAGGTGATTCAAGCGAAAAAGTTTCCAACGTGATTATGGCTGCACAACGGCAATTAACAGGAACTCTGGATGGTAGTTGGAGCTAGATGCATGGGATATTCCATTTCGGAAACCGTTAGGGAATTCTATATTCCGTGACCCACAGTGTCAGAATACCAAATTTGAGGTTTACCTCTCACCATGGAACAACGCAGTGGCCGATGGCCTTCGCTTAACAACAAGAGTAGCAGCATTTGCGTAGAGCTGACAGTGCTAGCAGAGAAGCAACATTGCAAAAATCAGTACAGAACGTAGGACGAACGCATCCGTTAAGACAGTGCGGTGAAATCTGGCATTAATGGGCTGTCATAGCAGAGGACCGCCGCGAGTACCTTTTCTAACAGCACGACTTCGCCTGCTGCACCTCTTCTTGGCTTGTAATCACATCGGTTGAAACCTATATGACTGGTGACTCGTGGCGTGGTCAGATGAGTCACGAGTTGTTGGAAAAGCTGATAGCACGTTTCGAGTGTGGCACAGACACCCAGAAGCTATGGACGCAAGTTGTCAACAAAACACTGTGCAAGCCGGTGGTGGCTCCACAATGACGTGTGCTGTTTTTACAGGGAATAGACTGGATCGTTGACTGAAAATTATTATATTCTGCTACTTGGAGACCATTTGTTTCCAAACAACGATGGAATTTTTATGGATGTCGTCGGATGACAATTGTTCGTGACTAGGTTGAAGAATATTGTGGGCAATTCGAGCGAATGACTTGGCCACCCACATCACCCAACATGGGACATAATCGAAATGTCTGTTCGCGCACAAAATCCTGCACCGGCAACGTCATCGCCGTTGTGGGCGGCTGTAGAGGCAGCATGGCTCAATATTTGTGCAGGGGACATCCAGTGGCTTTTTGAGTACAAGCTACGTCAAGATGCTGCAATACGCCAGGCAAAAAGCGGTCCGATACGATATTAGGAAGTATGCTATGACTTCTGTCACCTCTCTGTATGTCAGTGAATGTCCCGGAAGTAGGAGGCAAGAGTGAACCTGATAAATTTTACAAGAGCTTACAAAGTATCCCTGACTCCATAACTATGAATTAGTATATTGCCGTGGGATGAGACTGAATGCTCGAATAGGATGACAGCCACTTAAGGACATAGCTGGAAAAAATGGAGAAGCAATTAATCAGAATGGAATGATGTTGAAGAACTTGTGTACTTGAATTTATTGGGTACGGAAAATTTTCTTTTCAAAGTAATGAGAGATTCACAAAATTTCCTGTTCGACCCACCGCCATAGATCGATAACATGTTATTTAATAGCAAATAAAAAGTTGAGAAAATTATTCCAGGTACGTGAGAGTGACGAGACGAATGGATATAAACTCTGATTATTTTTTAGTAACAGAGAAAATAACACTTAAAACTAAAAGGGTAAGAACAACACACAATTACAAATCTATAAGGGGCACTTAAATATAACGAGGTAGATGGAAAAAATTAAAAAATTTTCCCCCCTTGAGACAAGACGGTCAGTATATGAAGATAGTAACGGTTCTCGAAAGAACTGATACCACTGATGACCGTGCAGCTTCTCTAGAATAAATGATAATTAATTGAAATCCTAAGCTACCGACAGGTGTTGTTGACATACTTTTTTTTTAAATCTCATTTTGTTCTATATTTTTCGCTGAATTTATTCGTCGCGGACGTCCGATGACACTCGTTCAGGTTGTTCGTTGATCCGTTTACTCAGTTCTTTTATTACAGAGGGTAGCTAAACGCTCTGACCGAACACGCTGAGCTACCGTGCCGGCGCTCGAACGGGACAGCTGAAAATGTCTGCCCCGACCGGGACTCTAACCCGGTATCTCCTGCTTACTTGACAAACGCTCTATCCATCTGAGCCACAGAGGACACAGATAAATAGCGCGACTGCAGCGACTTATCCCTTGCACGCTTCCCGTGTGACCCACATTCCCAACTGTCGACAATCTACTAGGAACGTTACGTATGTAATTTCCTTACTTACTTTTTTTCCTTTTCATTTGACTGCCCCTTATACAAAGGGAACAATTTGGAAAATTATCATCAGAAATCAATATCAATAACTTTTAATATAATGTATGGTAAAGGAACCTATGCGTAAAAACATTGAATTAAAATTGTAGAAACTAACTCAGCTGACTGGAAGGGTAGCTTTTTAAACCTTTGGGACAAGAAGTAGATACAAAGTGAAAAAGGTGTAGTGTTTGAAATGAATGATTAAAACATGCTGCTCAACGGAAAAAGGAACTACTTCTACAGCGGTCCCTGACGGAAACTTCCCAGACAGAAACAAAAAAATTACGAAGAGCTGCAAATAAGGAACGCTGGGAAAGATGTATACTGTAAAACTATGGAGTATTATGGAAAGGCATCTGATGGAAGTTATCCGAAGTATGAGGGAGCGCTGTTAAGCAAAGCCTCCATATCTGTTAGGTGAAAACTCTTAAGGCTTTTTAAATAAAGCTAAAGTTATTAATATTCTAAATGTTTATCCTTCGTGTCTTCATATCTACAGCCCTCTGCTGCTAGAGGGCCCTAAATTGTAGAGTGTAACATGTCGGTGCGTGCGAGGCAGCATGCTGACAACGAGTTTTGAATTCGAAGAGTTGGTCCACACACGCAGCAGCCTCTCCTTCATCATGACAATGCCACACCACACCGGAGTACTGCGATATCTGCAACAAAGCCTTGGGTTCACTGTCATCGATCATCCTCCACACAGTCCCAATTTGGCCTCATTAGACTTTCATACGTTTCCAAAACTTGAAGTACACCTTCGAGGACTTCATTTTGACAGTGATGAGGCGGTGCAAGCAGAGGTGAGTTGTGGTACCGTCAACAAAGTCAAACGTTCTACATTGACAGTATCAACAAACTGGTCACTCGTTGGGAGACATCGCCAAGGTGATTGAGTTTAGAAAGAAATATGTAAACATGAAGAATAAAGATGTAGAAGGTTAATCACATAGGTGTTATTTAAAAGGCTTTGAGTTTTCACATAAAAAATTCGGAGGCATTACTGTTTAGCAAGACCTGGTATATGTACACTACTATAGATAAATGTAAAGGTAAAACCTGGAAATATCTCCCGAAGAAATGTTAACAAAGCGCTTAGACAAGAGCGTGGTATTTCACCGATACCTTTTCAGTTATATTTAGAGTTTTGAGGTTTTATATTTCTGAAAACGCATGCTGTTACAGCGTGATTACTTGTAAATAGCAAATTAATGCAAGAAATGCTAACAATGATGTCCGTCAACCTCAATACGTTTGGCAATACGTGTAATGACATTCCTCACAACAGCGAGTAGTTCGCCTTCCGTAATGTTCGCACATGCATTGACAATGCGCTGACGCATGTTGTCAGGCGTTGTCGGTGGATCACGATAGCAAATATCCTTCAACGTTCCCCACAGAAAGAAATCCGGGGACGTCAGATCCAGTAAACGTGCGGGCCATGGTATGGTGCTTCGACGATCAATCCACCTGTCATGAAATATGCTATTCAATACCGCTTCAACCGCACGCGAGCTATGTGCCGGACATGTTGGAAGTACATCGCCATTCTGTCATGCAGTGAAACATCTTGTAGCAACATCGGTTGAACATTACGTAGGAAATCAGCATACATTGCACCATTTAGATTGCCATCGATAAAATGGGGGCCAGTTATCCTTCCTCCCATAATGCCGCATCAAACCTGCCAAGGTCGCTGATGTTCCACTTGTTGCAGCCATCGTGAATTTTCCGTTGCCCAATAGTGCATATTACGCCGGTTCACTTTACCGCTGTTGGTCAATGACGCTTCGTCGCTAAATATAACGCGTGCAAAAAATCTGTCATCGTCCCGTAATTTCTCATGTGCCCAGTGGCAGAACTGTACACGACGTTCAAAGTCGTCGCCATGCAATTCCTGGTGCATAGAAATATGGTACGGGTGCAATCGATGTTGATGTAGCATTCTCAACACCGACGGTTTTGAGATTCCCGATTCTCGCGCAATTTGTCTGCTACTGATGTCCGGATTATCCGCGATAGCAGCTACAACACCTACTTGGGCATCATAATTTGTTTCAGTTCGTGGTTGACGTTTCGCATGCGGCTGAACACTTCCTGTTTCCTTAAATAATGTAACTATCCGGCGAACGGTCCGAACGCTTGGATGATGTCGTCCAGGATACCGAGCAGCATACATAGCACACGCCTGTCGGGAATTTTGATCACAATAACCATACATCAACACGATATCGACGTTTTCCACGATTGGCAAACGGTCCATTTAAACACGGGTAATGTATAACGAAGCAAATACCGTCCGCACTGGCGGAATGTTACGTGATACCACGTACTTATACGTCTGTGACTATTACAGCGCCATCTATCACGAAGCGAAAAAAGTGGCCAACTAAAACATTCATATTTCTTTGCGTACTACACGAGTATGTAATAAAAACTGGGGTTCCTATTTAAAAAAAAACGTAGTTGATATCCGTTTGATCTATGGCAGCGCCATCTAGCGGGCCAACCATCTGGTTTCCCCCTTCAAGCTAGACGAGTTTCGTTCTTTGTAGTTTTTTCGTTTGATGCTTATTTCGTGAGATATTTGGCCCGGTCACTATCAATGGTCCACCCTGTATATTCAGGTACTGACTTATTATTAGATATTCTGTACATCAGCAAGCCAGCAGCCTACTTATCCCTCTTAGAACTATAATTGAAAGGAAAAGGAGCACGTTCACGCTTGGCGATAACCACTTTCCTAAAAATGGTAACTGCATGTAAGGGGCGCAATAAAAGGTATCTGTCCGTCATTTGGTTTCGTCAAATATCGGATCTGTCCAGCACACTTCATGTTGACTTTCGAGTTTTTTCATTTCTGCAAACGCTAGCGAGGTAGCAATTGCAGTGTCAAAATTGCGTGAGGAAGTTAAACGTTGCATTTTCTGTTGGTAGCACCGACTGCGTCAGCATTTCCCCTCACACGACTCTGCCCACTGCAAAGATCACAAAGTCAAAGAGAAAGACTGGAAGTGATGAAAGCTCAAAAAGTAGGAAGACTCCTTCACACAGTTAAAGTAAAATTATGTTCTACTACAATTTCAAAAGAACAATCTCACATGTTTACCGAAAATTGCAAAAAAAATAATGTAGAAAAAAAGGCACCTGTTCAAAAAACGCAAAAATGAGGCATTACAACACAGTATTGAATCCACAATGCCTATATCCAAGCGAATGCCTGGCATTAAACTACAATTTAGATAAATTAGAAGTACTAGAAAGGCGAATTGTGAGGAAAAATTAGGACCGTGAAACACAGCAGGAGGTTGGAAATCACGAAGTAATGCTGAAATATACCGAAATATAGATAATAATTCAAACGTAATGAGAAAAAGAAGGCTCATGTTTTTTGGACATTTATTTCGAATACAAGATAGCACATTAACTAATAAGATTTCCAAACCTTTGTGGGATAAGTAGTCCACAACAAGTTGGGTCAACGGCGTGAAAAAAGGATTTAGAAGGAAACAATGTGAAACCAGAAGACATAACCAACAGAAAACCCTTTAGGGAAAAGGTATTGAAAACGGAAGGATTCCAAGGCAAGGTAGCTAAAAAGACTGGTTCAGAATGGTCTGAAGACAGAAAGAAGAAACATAATGCACAGATGAAAGCATACTGGAGGACAGGAAAGAACTATCAACAAAGAACTGAAATTTTTTAGGTTAGATGGCCTCGGGCAAATACAGAAAGGGCAACAGCATCAAAGGGTGCGGGGCAAAGTCAGGACATGCTGGGACTAAGCAGCAATCGGTATTGTAATTGTAAACTGTCGAAGCTGCGTTGGTAAAGTACCGGAACTTCAAACGCTGATAGAAAGCACCTAAGATGAAATCGTTATAGGTACGGAAAGCTGGCTGAAGCCAGAGATAAATTCTGCCGAAATTTTGACAAAGGCACAGACGGTGTTTAGAAAGGATAGATTGCATGCAACCGGTGGTGGCGTGTTTGTCGCTGTTAGTAGTAGATTGTTCTGTAGTGAAGTAGAAGTGGATAGTGCCTGTGAATTATTATGGGTGGAGGTTATACTCAACAACCGAGCTAGGTTAATAATTGGCTCCTTTTACCGACCTCCCGACTCAGCAGCATTAGTGGCAGAACAACTGAGAGAAAATATGTAATACTGTAATGCTGAGGAAATTTATGTGAAAACATAAATTTCCTCAGCACGTTATAGTCTTAGGTGGAGATTTCAATTTGCCAGATATAGACTGGAACCCTCAGCTGTTTAGGAAGGGTGGTAGGGACAGAGCATCGAGTGACATTATACTGAGTGCACTATCTGAAAATTACCTCGAACAATGAAACGGAGATAACATCCTGGACCTACTGATAACAAACAGACCCGAACTTTTCGACTCTGTAAGCGCAGAACAGGGAATCAGTGATCAAAAGGCCGTTGCATCATCCCTGAATATGGAAGTAAATAGGAATATAAAAAAAGGGAGGAAGGTTTACGTGTTTAGCAAGAGTAATAGGAGGCAGATTTCAGACTACCTAACAGATCAAAACGAAAATTTCTGTTCCGACACTGACAATGTTGAGTGTTTATCGAAAAAGTTCAAGGCAATCGTAAAATGCGTTTTAGACAGGTATGTGCCGAGTAAAACTGTGAGGGACGGGAAAAACCCACCATGGTTCAACAAAAAGTTAGGAAACTACTGCGAAAGCAAAGAGAGCGTCACTCAAAATTTAAACGCAGCCAAAACCTCTCAGACAAACAGAAGCTAAACGATGTCAAAATTAGCGTAAGGAGGGCTATGCGTGAAACGTTGAGTGAATTCGAAAGTAAAATTCTATGTACCGACTTGACAGAAAATCCTAGGAAGTTCTGGTCTTACGTTAAATCAGTATGTGGATCGAAACAGCATATCCAGACAGTCCGGGATGATAATGGCATTGAAACAAAGGATAACACGCGTAAAGCCGAAATACTAAACACCTTTTTCCAAAGGTGTTTCACAGAGAAAGACCGCACTGCAGTTCCTTCTCTAAATCCTCGCACGAACGAAAAAATGGCTGACATCGAAATAAGTGTCCAAGAAATAGAAAAGCAACTGAAATCACTCAACAGTGGAAAGTCCACTGGACCTGACGGGATACCAATTAGATTCTAGACAGAGTACGCGAAAGAACTTGCCCCCCTTATAACAGCCGTGTACCGCAAGTCTCTAGAGAAACGGAAGGTTCCAAATGATTGGAAAAGAGCACAGGTAGTGCCAGTTTTCAAGATGGGTCGTCGAGCAGATGCGCAAAACTATAGGCCTATATCTCTGACATCGATCTGTTGTAGAATTTTAGAACATGTTTTTTGCTAGCGTATCATGTCATTTCTGGAAACCCAGAATCTACTATGTAGGAATCAACATGGATTCCGGAAACAGCGATCATGTGAGACCCAACTCGGTTTATTTGTTCATGAGACGCAGAAAATATTAGATACAGGCTCCCAGGTAGATGCTATTTTTCTTGACTTCCGGAAGGCGTTCGATACAGTTCCGCACTGTCGCCTGATAAGCAAAGTAAGAGCCTACGGAATATCAGACCCGCTGTGTGGCTGGATGGAAGAGTTTTTAGCAAACAGAACACAGTATGTTGTTCTCAATGGAGAGACGTCTACAGACGTTAAAGTAACCTCTGACGTGCCACAGGGGAGTGTTATGGGACCATTGCTTTTCACAGTAAATGTAAATGACCTAGTAGGTAGTGTTGAAAGTTCCGTGCGGCTTTTCGAGGATGATGCTGTAGTATACAGAGAAGTTGGAGCATTAGAAAAGTGCAGCGAAATGCAGGAAGATCTGCAGCGGATAGGCACTTGGTGGCAACTGACCTTTAACATAGACAAATGTAATGTATTGCGAATACGTAGAAAGAAGGATCCTTTATTGTTTGATTATATGATAGTGGAACAAACACTGGTAGCAGTTACTTCTGTAAAAAATCTGGGAGTATGCGTACGGAACGATATGAAGTGGAATGAACATATAAAATTAATTGTTGATAAGGCGGGTGCCCGGTTGAGATTAATTGGGAGAGGCCTTAGAAAATGTAGTCCATCAACAAAGGAGGTGGCTTACAAAACACTGGTTCGACTTATACTTGAGTATTGCTCATCAGTGTGGGATCTGTACCAGGTCGGGTTGACAGAGGAGATAGAGAAAATCCAAAGAAGAGCGGCGCGTTTCGTCACAGGGTGATTTGGTAAGAAAATTGTTCAAATGGCTCTGAGCACTATGGGCCTTAACTTCTAACGTCGTCAGTCCCCTAGAACTTAGAACTATTTAAACCTACCTAACCTAAGGACATCACACACATCGATGCTCGAGGCAGGATTCGAACCAGCGACTGTAGCGGTCGCGCGGTTCCAGACTGTAGCGCCTAGAACCGCTCGGCCACCCCGGCAGGCTATTTGGTAAGCGTGATAGCGTTACGGAGATGTTTAGCAAACTCAAGTGGCAGACTCTGCAAAAGAGGGGCTCTGCATCGGTGTAGCTTGCTGTCCAGGTTTCGAGAGGGTGCGTTTCTGGATGAGGTATCGAATATACTGCTTCCCCCTACTTATGCCTCCCGAGGAGATCACGAATATATAATTAGAGAGATTCGAACGCGCACGGAGGCTTTCCGGCAGTCGTTCGTCCCGCGAACCATACGCGACTGGAACAGGAAAGGGAGGTAATGACAGTGGCACGTAAGGTGCCCTCCGCCACACACCGTTGGGTGGCCTGCGGAGTATAAGTGTGGATGTAGATGTTGGAAAGTGGTCCTCATGTGGCTTATTCGCAATATATAGGCACTCGATACTGCAATTGGGTATCGATAGTTCTACGAAAAATATCGCGTACATATGGTCGACTTTTTGGAAAATATGTCGGCATTGATATATGGCTACATCGATATTTTATCAACAGCTCTACTGGGCATCATCAGTGCTGTACGTGGAGGTGCTGCGTACTGACCGCAGGGCCCGTCGTGCAGCAGCTGTATGTCGGCGCGCAGGGCGCAGGCGGCGCGGCGCAGCTCGCACTCGCTGCCGTAGGAGACGAGGTCGGAGCCGCAGACGGGGCGCAGGCGGTGCGCCGACAGCTGCGCCTGCGGGCACGCGGGGCAGGCGGCGTCGCGGCAGCGGCCTGCGTACAGCACTCGCGGCGGGGGAACTCCGCGCAGGCAGGCGGCGCGCCGGAGGTGGCAGGCGCTGTCGTGGCCGCCGCCGTCGGCCGCGCACACCGGCCGCAGCACCGGCGCGCACGGCGGCCCGCAGTCGCAGCGCGCCGCGCCCCCGGAGTCCACGCTGCACTGCGCGCCGGGCCCGCACTCCACGCCCGCGCACGGGTTGCTGCCTGAGCACACAACGCTTCTCAGAGCACTCCCAGGCTCTCTCCGCACACCGGCGTACTGCCGCACCTAATGAGACTCCCAGACTATACATAAATGAAGAGCATACCAGCCGCTAGCTCCTTATACACTACTGGCCATTAAAATTGCTACACTTAGAAGAAATCCAGATGATAAACAGGTATTCATTGGACAAATATATTATACTAGAACTGACAAGTGATTACATTGTCACGAAATTTGGCTGCATAGATCCTGAGAAATCAGTACCCAGAACAACCACCTCTGGCCGTAATAACGGCCTTGATACGCCTGGGCGTTGAGTCAGAGCTTGGATGGCATGTACAGGTACAGCTGCCCCTGCAGCTTCAACACGGTACCACAGTTCATCAAGAGCAGTGACTGGCGTATTGTGACGAGCCAGTTGCTCGTCCACCACTGACCAGACGTTTTCAATTGGTGAGAGATCTGGAGAGTGTGCTGGCCAGGGCAGCAGTCGAAGATTTTCTGTATCCAGCAAGGTCCCTACAGTATCTGCAACATGCAGTCGTGCATTGTCCTGCTGAAATGTACGGTTTCACAGGGATCGAATGAAGAGTAGAGCCACGGGCCGCAACACATCTGAAATGTAACGTCCACTGCTCAAAGTGCCGTCATTGCGATCAAGAGGTGACCGAGACGCGTAACCAATGGCACCCCATACCATCACGCCCGGTGATAGGCCAGTAAGGCGATGACGAATACGCACTTCCAATCTGCGTTCACCGCGATGTTGCCAAACACGGATGTGACCATCGTGATGCTGTAAATGGAACCTTGATTAATCCGAAAAAATGTCGTTTTGCCATTCGTGCACTCAGGTTCGTCGTTGAGTACACCATCGCAGGCGCTCCTGTCTGTGATCCAGCGTCAAGAGTAACCGCAGCCATGGTCTCCGAGCTGATAGTCCATGCTGCTGCAAACGTCGTCGAACTGTTAGTACAGATGGTTGTTGTCTTGCAAACGTCCAGATCTGTTGACTCAGGGATCGAGACGTGGCTGCACGATCCGTTACAGACATGCGGATTAGATGCCTGTCATCACGACTCCTAGTGATACGAGGCCGTTGGGATCCAGCACGGCGTTCCGTGTTACCTTCCTGAACCCACCGATTCCATATTCTGCTAACAGTCATTGGATCTCACCAGCGCGAGCAGCAATGTCGCAATACGATAAACCGAAATCGCCATAGGCTACAATCTGACCTATATCAAAGTCGGTAACGTGATGATACGCATTTCTCCTCCTTACACGAGGCACACAACAACGTTTCAGCAGGCAACGCCGGGCAACTGCTGTTTGTGTATGAGAAATCGGCCGCAAACTTTCCTGATGTTAGCACAATATAGGTGTCGACATGGGTGACAATCTTGTGTGAATGCTCTGAAAAGCTAATCGTTTGCATATCACAGCATCTTCTTCCTGTCGGTTAAATTTCGCTTCTGTAGCACGTCATCTTCGTGGTGTAACAATGTTAATGGCCACTAGTCTAGAAACGAGTTCTGTACACTTGCTTTAAACTCGCCAAAGGGTGCTAAAACCTCATCTTCGAACTTGACGTCTCTATATGCTTGAAGACTCCACTCCCGAATCCCCGCCAACGGCCATTTCAATTTTTCGTGAGCTAAGTAATTAAAATTCAGCATATTATTGTTCAAATCTTGCATTTGGAATGGGGTCAGTGAAGTGAAGTGGAAGGAAGACACATGGACTTCTGGTCAGATGAGTATCGGGTAATATCAACAGCAGCAGAAAATGGTATAACAGGTGTAGGATTCGTTATGAATACGAAGGAAGGGCAGAGAGTGTGTTACTGTGAACAGTTCAGTGGCTGGGTTGTTCTAATCAAAATCGACAGCAGACCAACATCGACAACGATAGTTCAGGTATACATGCCGACGTCGCAAGCTGAAGATGAACAGATAGAGAAACCGTATGAGGATATTGAAAGGGTAATGCAGTATGTAAAGGGAGACGAAAATCTAATAGTCATGGGCAACTGGAATGCAGCTGTAGGGGAAGGAGTAGAAGAAAAGGTTACAGGAGAATATGGGCTTGAGACAAGGAATGAGAGAGGAGAAAGACTAATTGAGTTCTGTAACAAGTTTCAGCTAGTAATAGCGAATACCCTGTTCAAGAATCACAAGAGGAGGAGGTATACTTGGAAAAGGCCGGGAGATACGGGAAGATTTCAATAAATAGGAAGTGCAGGGAAGCTAAGACGAAATGGCTGCAGGAAAAATGTGAAGACATCGAAAAAGATATGATTGTCGGAAGGACAGACTCAGCATACAGGAAAGTCAAAACAACCTTTGGTGACATTAAAAGCAACGGTGGTAACATAGAGAGTGCAACGGGAATTCCACTGTTAAATGCAGAGGAGAGAGCAGATAGGTGGAAAGAATACATTGAAAGCCTCTATGAGGGTGAAGAATTGTCTGATGTGATAGAAGAAGAAACAGGAGTCGATTTAGAAGAAATAGGGGATCCAATATTAGAATCGGAATTTAAAAGAGCTTTGGAGGACTTACGGTCAAATAAGGCAGAAGGGATAGACAACATTCCATCAGAATTTCTAAAATGATTGGGGGAAGTGGCAACAAAACGACTATTCACGTTGGTGTGTAGAATATATGAGTCTGGCGATATACCATCTGACTTTCGGAAAAGCATCATCCACACAATTCCGAAGACGGCAAGAGCTGACAAGTGCGAGAATTATCGCACGATCAGCTTAACAGCTCATGCATCGAAGCTGCTTACAAGAATAATATACAGAAGAATGGAAAAGAAAATTGAGAATGCTCTAGGTGACGATCAGTTTGGCTTTAGGAAAAGTAAAGGGACGAGAGAGGCAATTCTGACGTTACGGCTAATAATGAAAGCAAGGCTAAAGAAAAATCAAGACACTTTCATAGGATTTGTCGACCTGGAAAAAGCGTTCGACAATATAAAATGGTGCAAGCTATTCGAGATTCTGAAAAAAGTAGGGGTAAGCTATAGGGAGAGACGGGTCGTTTATAATATGTACAACAACCACGAGGGAATAATAAGAGTGGACGATCAAGAACGAAGTGCTCGTATTAAGAAGGGTGTAAGACAAGGCTGTAGCCTTTCGCCCCTACTCTTCAATCTGTACATCGAGGAAGCAATGATGGAAATAAAAGAAAGGTTCAGGAGTGGAATTAAAATAAAAGGTGAAAGGATATCAATGATACGATTCGCTGATTACATTGCTATCCTGAGTGAAAGTGAAGAAGAATTAAATGATCTGCTGAACGGAATGAACAGTCTAATGAGTACACAGTATGGTTTGAGAGTAAATCGGAGAAAGATGAAGGTAATGAGAAGTAGTAGAAATGAGAACAGCGAGAAACTTAACATCAGGATTGATGGTCACGAAGTCAATGAAGTTTAGGAATTCTGCTACCTAGGCAGTAAAATAACCAATGACGGACGGAGCAAGGAGGACATCAAAAGCAGACTCGCTATGGCAAAAAAGGCATTTCTGGCCAAAAGAAGTCTACTAATATCAAATATCGGCCTTAATTTGAGGAAGAAATTTTTGAGGATGTACGTCTGGAGTACAGTATTGTATGGTAGTGAAACATGGACTGTGGGAAAACCGGAACAGAAGAGAATCGAAGCATTTGAGATGTGGTGCTATAGACGAATGTTGAAAATTAGGTGGATTAATAAGGTAAGGAATGAGGAGGTTCTACGCAGAATCGGAGAGGAAAGGAATATGTGGAAAACACTGATAAGGAGAAGGGACAGAATGATAGGACATCTGCTAAGACATGAGGGAATGACTTCCATGGTACTAGAGGGAGCTGTAGAGGGCAAAAACTGTAGAGGAAGACAGAGATTGGAATACGTCAAGCAAATAATTGAGGACGTAGGTTGCAAGTGCTACTCTGAGATGAAGAGGTTAGCACAGGAAAGGAATTCGTGGCGGGCCGCATCAAACCAGTCAGTAGACTGATGACAAAAAAAAAGTGCTTAGAGCCCTTTGAGCTATTTGAAGATCTCATTGTAGAATCTGAATATAGTGGCTATGTTATGTTGGCAACACTACAAAACTCAAACCACAATACATAATTTGAAGTATAAAATCAAACAGAAATATGTGGTTTACGAAAAATGTGCTGTGTAAAACATTAAAAATGCATAGTTCTGCAGAGCAACTAAAAATTAGACGACAAGTATCAGTGTCTAATGAAGAAAATCATCAATGGCATTTCCCGACATAAGCGAGAAACAAGCGGAAATCACCGTAAGAAAAAACCAACATATCGTTAACAAGCTGTTTTTCGATCTTTAAGCAAACCAAAATGGAAATAACTTAATTACAGACCACTGATGATGCTTTGCCTCGATAAAGCGAAACGCGTCAGGTGAAAGAAAACACGCATTTTTTCTAGCTGCAAAAATTAAGTAACCCATAACATATTTCGAAAAGTTAAATTTAATCACTGGTCAGTTTATGCATATTAACTCATAAATTGTTGCACATAAACTATCAAAGTTGATATCAAATCTCGAATTGGAGTCATATCTCTTTCCATCCTAATGTATACAGGCAATATATTTAAGTGGTTGGGTTTGATGGGCTACGAGGTGCTGCACTCAATGCAACGGTTATGCCTCACGTGCAGTTGTGGCCTGTATTTCTACTTCTAATGGGCTTTATCAAATCAGTTACAGTGACATTGTAAGTTAACATTGCATTAAGAATTATTTTCGTTTTAAAACTAGGGATAGAGAATCGCAGGTGCAGCAGGAGAGTTAGTAATATTTGTAATTTTTTCTTGTCTGCACAGATTCATTTTCGAAACATTCAGTAGCAGGTTTGCTCACATATTGTCGATCAAACGTTATGTACCCCAGCCAGCAATGAATGTGAAACGCCACAAAACTTAAACTGGCTAGTGACTATATTTTCAATACAAACTTATCGAAATGTGTTCAGTGAGTTGCTGAATTACGAAATTCATAATGATCATAAATAATAACAAAAATGGAGCCAGTTCACTATCAGACGGTGATGTCACACTATAAGATGCGTAAGAATTAATTTTTTTATGGAAAAATTTCTTCAAAATCGAATGAGAAAGCAGCATAGCGGAGAATATGTGAATCCAGATACAGCGATTTTTACTTCAAAAGTATTAGTTTTAGTGGGAAACTAGGTACAGAGACTATATGTCTTTGTTTCATGTACATGTCACAACTGTTTTTTACAGGATGACACAATATTTGGCTCTCCGCAGCTGGTTGCTTGGCTGAAATACAGTGCGAATCGCCGCAGTATGTCTGATGTTTCCGAAAAATTCTGTTCACTTCGCCCCAGCCTTACGCAGGGTTTCCACATGCAGCAAAAGAGATGCCACTTGGCCGCCACTCAAGTGGCTTCATCGAAGTTCCATGTGGAAACAATCAGTTTCTAGTGATGCTACTCAAATGACGTCACATTTGGCCATGCCACAAAAGTTAAAGACGCTTTAACTTTATGGTGCGACCTTCCTTCCCACAGCGACCGGCGTCAGACAGAAATCGAGCAGCCACCATCATGATTCACGGCTTCTGAAACGACATGTTAGGTGGTTTTCGTATTTATATTTGTGTTTTATGAAAATGTGTAGTTTCAGTGGTACACCTCATTAAAAATTTCTCCTAAGTACGTTGATTTTAGTACAGTTTATTTTGTTTCAATGGCAAGAAGTGAGACGTTGGTATATAAAACCTTTATCAGCACGTAACTATCAATTTACGTGGTTAAAGCATATGATGTTTCTTACATGATACCTGGATAAGATTTGCATTTGAGTAAGCAAGTTTCACTGAGTACTTAAAGGAGATTTGTAGTTTCACAGCAGTACGCTTATTTCTAAAATCGATGGAAATTAATGGATACTGGCAGAATATTCAGCTTCTAGTGCTGGCAACTTGAGTGCCCTTGAACACTTGGCATGTACATTTGAGAAATGAAGTAACAAGTTTTCTGGTGGATGTATAGGTTCAGATTGTGTGTATCTTTTAATAAAGGAAATCAATTATATTACAATATCTTTTAGTGCACTTGTACCAAACGTAACCCTCAAAATTCGGTATTGTTAAAAACGACGGGGTAACTTTAATATTTCGTCGTACCCAATTGATGCAGTGGGCGAGACTGAAAATATTAGCTTGCAAATGAGTCTTCAGGACATTGTAAATAGCATCCAACAGATTACACAAGATCATTAAGGTTGTCGTTTTGAGGACATTGTATAAATATTGGAAAGAACTGATTTTTGGTTACAAGTAATGTTTGGTTTATATGTGTTTTTGTTGCCTCTGTGTTATTTCTGCAAAAAACCCACTTCAAAATTCAATGCTTCCTCTTCTTCTTACTAGATTCTTGGTTCAATTCTAATGCCATAACCCGGATGTCAATACCAGTGTCTGAATAATCTCATCTGGTGCTGTAGTGAAAACGTGCAGCTATAAGTCTGACATGAGCGTGTGTCGAAAGAACAGCACATGGCGTTCCTCCCGTATCAGCCTTTCTGCCATTTCCTGTGGCGTCATTTTAGTTGCATGTGGAAACCTGGCTTTAGACTGGGGCTGTCGTTTTGTTACGTATATGTCTCACTTTTATCATCAGTGATGTACGGGACAAAGTGATGTAGTGGGTGGACTTTGTGACGAACCTGTAGCCTCCACCACATTTTTTTTTTTGAAATTTGTGCTAAGTTCCTATGAGGCCAAACTGTTGAGGTCATCAGTCCCTAGGCTTACACACTACTTAATCTAACGTAAACTAACTTACGATAAGGACAAGACACACACCCATGCCCGATGGTCGACAGGGGGGCGGAGGGAGGGGGGGAGGAGCTGCACGAACCATGGCAAGGCGCCTCCTCAGGGAGTAATTACCCCAGATTGGGAACTACTGATCTATGTGATGTGCCCCTCAGGCAGTCCTGTAGCGACTTAAACGAAGCACCAATACAGCTGGTGGCTGATCCATTGAACATCTGCTTCTGCACTCCCGAGTCACGCTAAATGTATCCGCTCTTGAAAATGAATGAAAACCTGTGAACTGAAACACTGGAATATGACACATTAGGTATTGCCCTCAATTACCTTCTTTAGATCATAATTAAAATAAATAGTTCTGAACCCGAAGGGTTACCTACGCGAAGGTCCTGTAGAAGAATCGAGACGCTTTTTGCGTTCTCGCGCAAACACTACGTCCATGTAACTTCCTGCTACTTCACAATCACATTCCTGCTCTAGGCAATTCATTGCCTTCCATACGTAACGTTCAGTTGTCCGTATCATTTCAAATACTCCTTCTTACTTTAATTGGAGTGCAAAGGAAATGGTTTAAAACATGTGCGATAAAAAGTTCTTTTTACTTGTTGATTATCGATTTCGGCACACTGACGAGCCATATTCAGATCCTCAAATGGTTCAAATGGCTCTGAGCACTATGGGACTTAACATCTGAGGTCATCAGTCCCCTAGAACTTAGAACTACTTAAACGTAACTAATCTAAGGACATCACACACATCCATGCCCGTGGCAGGATTCGAACCTGCGACGGTAACAGTTCCGGACTTAAGCGCTTGAACCGCTCGGCCACCTCGGCCGACTATTCAGATCGAAAAATACAGAAATTGCATATAAAAGTGAACAATACAAAATAGGTCTATATTCAATATTTACTGATTTAATTTTTTTAATTTTTTGGTTGCTTGATTTGGGGGAGGAGACCAAGCGGCCAGGGCATCTTTGCCATCGAGTTAGGGAAGGATGGAAAATGGAGAAACCTAAATCGGGAAGGCCGGAGGCGGGTTTGAGCCGTCGTCCTCCTGAATGAGAAAAAAAAAAATTGAATCAAATAGCTCTGAGCACTATGCGACTTAACTTCTGAGGTCATCAGTCGCCTAGAACTTAGAACTAATGAAACCTAATTAACCTAAGGACATCACACAGATCCATGCCCGAGGCAGGATTCGAACCTGCGACCGTAGCGGTCGCTCGGCTCCAGACTGTAGTGCCTAGACCCGCACGGCCACTCCGGCCGGCCCTGAATAAGAGTCCACTGAGATAACCACTGCGCCACCTCGTACGGTTTAATTTTTTAATTTATTATTTAACAAACAGCTGATAATCAGTGTTTATTTACTGCAAATATACTGTTATGAAAACAATTTCTCGCATTTATATAATTTAAATTTATAAAAAATTCAATTTATAAACATCCTTCTCTTACTAGAGTCACGACTGTATTAAACTGGATGGTAGCGGCGTCTGGCAATGTTTTCGTGTAGCCATGACGCTACCCCTTAGCCAGTTGGCTGACAGCTGTCACACAGACAAGTCCTTGTTCCTGTTGTGAATATTAGAAGTGATATATTTTTTGCAGCCACTCATGCGCGATACAGCTGTCATTGCTGTCCATCGTTTGTACAAATATGTGGCAAAATGGGCACCGTAACAATTTTGATTAGTGATTAACGTTATCGATTTACACAACCTATTACGAGATTCCGTTTTAGGTAAGGTATTTCATATCACTCGCCATATAGATCTGCGTGTTTTTAGTGTGTCACGTTTTAACATTTTTCCCGTTATGCCTATATGATTCTTTATTTAACTAGGGCGACTTAGCTCTAAGAATATGACGATGTGTAATAATTGTTACATACTGGACAATATTTCAGGTATGTATTACATAATGGGAATTCAAATATTAAATGTATTTTGTGTTGTTCACTTTTTATATCCACTTTTCTGTATTTTTAGACCTAAAGATGGCTCGTCAATGAGCCGAAACCGGTAACCAATTAAGAAAATTTGCGATCTTGACGTAGGATTTTTAACCATACATATTTTAAATTAACAGATCACTTATCTTTCCACTGACAGTATCGAAGAATAGCATAAATAGTTTATTACACGTCGTTTTTCGGGTGTCGTAAATTCTTCTCTTTACATTTTTGTGAAGCCTTTAATTATTACTATTATTATCAAATGCATGTAAAAATAAAAATAGAGGCGGGCACATTTATACATCACTACTTAACGTAGTTGCTACGTTGCACACTGTTTAATTTATTCAGTTTGTTAAGTTCTCCATAGTGCGACACTTGTAATTTAATTCACTTGATTGTTTGAGGGGTGATCTGTTTATTGGTGAGGTCACCCCGTGCATGTCATTCTGATATCCACAGAGGTATGTCTACTGTTCTGCCGTACCCTCATGCCCTATACCGTATACATTTGAATCAGGATGCGAGTGGAGATTTTTAGTTAAATGTATTGAAGAATTCGTCGTAAATATGGGTGGCTGCTATGCTGCGAATTGCACTAACCATGCGAAAAATGGTTTTCATATGTTTAGATTACCAAGTGACCTCTAACGAAGAAATAGATGCTCCATAAGTTGCCGCAGAGATAGCTGGTGAACGGGAACTGACGCTCAATTATGTACTGTAAGTATATGTTAGTATAAAGTAGTTACAAACATGAAACCAGTTCCCAGAATGAGATTTTCACTCTGCAGCGCATTGTGCACTGAAATGAAACTTCCTGGCAGATTAAAACTGTGGCCGGAGCGAGACTCGAACTCGGGACCTTTGCCTTTCGCGGGCAAATGCTTCGCAGGACAGCTTCTGTAAAGTTTGGAAAGTAGGAGACGAGGTAGTGGCAGAAGTAAAGCTATAAGTACAGGGCGTGAGTCGTGCTTGGGTAGCTCTGTTGGTAGAGCACTTGCCCGCGAAAGGCAAAGGTCCCGAGTTCGAGTGTCTGTCGGGCACGCAGTTTTAATCTGCCAGGAAGTTTCATGAAACCAGTTGTTTTCTGTTTCCCCAGTCGACAACTATACTGAAGCAGTTCGTCTCAAAATTTTTCTATTCCTGCGATATTTTTGCAGTTGGCAAAGTGGAGATAAACATTTTATTGTTACGTATCTATACGCCGTTATTATGAACATATGTACACACACTGAATGATACTTAACCATATTTCTTATGTAGGTACCGTAGAACGAGTTATAATTAAGATATTTTTATAGTGGATTGGTCATTTTGAGAGAACCTGCGCAAGTAAGATAAAGTTTTGAAGAATAAAAGTTTGAAGAATAAAATTTTGACCACAGTTCAACAAGCAACCAATTTTGTGTTTCACTTTTCTGTTAATGACAAAGAAATTTATTAACAGCTTCCACATACATAAATTTTACAGTTGGTGTATGGGTGGAGACTGGGTGGAGTGTTTATTTAGGCTTCCCCGCTGGGCAGGAACTAGTTTAACTTAATGAACAGAAAATAACAAAATGTTACTTTTGGGTAATAAGCCTATGTGAACATACTTCTAGGATTGAGTTCATGCATTTTACAATTCAAACGCCTTCTAAGTGCCACATTCCTAAAATACCACTTACGATTAAAAAATGAGCACTGCTTTCGTAAGTGCCTATATACGGGCAAAAACTAATAACAGGCACAGGTTGTTACTACATAATACCTGTATTTGAAGGCACTGGTATCGAATTCTTAACTCATTACATTTAATATTTACAAACTACCACTCAAGTTCCAAGCCAACATTTCTATAGCTGTGTAGCATTACACTTTAACTCTCCTGTTATATGGAAAAGACATTCTAAAATACACATGAATTTCTGCTCGGTAAACTTCATACATGCAACATCAATTATTTTATAAGAACTACTGGAAAAAAATTGCGTGAATGGGTTGACCACTCACAAAGTAAACACAGTCGATTCATCATGGTTGGGGAAAACGTGGCGGACGATTCAGCCTGTTATATAGGCGCTTCAGTTGCGGCTGTGACGTCACTGGGGACCCACCTGAGTTGCACTCCCCGCGGTAGATGATGCGCAGCGCCTGTCGCCGCAGGCAGGCGTGCCGGTGCATCTCGCACTCGCTGCGGTAGGAGCGGCCATCAGAGGCGCAAACGGGTGCCTGCTGGCCGCCGCCGCTGGAACACGTGTCCTCGCAGCGACACGTGGGCCGCCGATCCTCGTCCAGCTGGCACACGCCGCCCGCCTCGCACTCCACTTCAGCACACGGGTCTGCAACACAAAACAACGCAGCACCTCACACTATTATGCGGAACATTGTGATGGCAAAGACCACTGTTTATTTACTATTTATTTATCTCCACGATGCGTTTCAAAGGTTTAGACCTCCATCATCATGTGGATATACATTTGTTGGTATGCGTGCGTGCGTTTGTGTGTGTGTGTGCGTGTAATTTGGTTCAAAAATGGTTAAAATGGCTCTGAGCACTATGGGACTTAACATCTGAGGTCATCAGTCCCCTAGAACGTAGAACTACTTAAACCTAACTAACCCAAGGACATCACACAAATCCATGCCCGAGGCAGGATTCGAACCTGCGACCGTAGCAGTCTCACGGTTCCGGACTGAAGCGCCTAGAACCACACGGCCACCACGGCCGGCGCTCCTTACTTAGCTTGCATTTATCGCGAATCTCTTCCCAACGTAAAGTCCCGAGCGACTGGAAAAATCGCAGGTGACGCCTGTATATAAGAAGGGTAGAAGGACGGATCCTCAAAATTACAGACCAATATCCTTAACATCGGTTTGTTGCAGGCTTCTCGAACATATTCTCAATTCGAATATAATGAATTTCCTTGTGACAGAGATGTTGCTGTCCATGCATCAGCACGGCTTTAGAAAGCATCGCTCCTGCGAAACCCAAGTCGCTCTTTTTTCACATGATATCTTGCGAACCATGGATGAAGGGTATCAGACGGTGCCATATTCCTTGACTTCCGGAAAGCGTTTGACTCAGTGCCCCACTGCAGACTCCTAACTAAGGTACGAGCATATGGGATTGGTTCCCAAGTATGTGTGTGGCTCGAAGACTTCTTAAGTAATAGAACCCAGTATGTTGTCCTCGATGGTGAGTGTTCATCGCAGGTGAGGGTATCATCTGGAGTGCCCCAGGGAAGTGTGGTAGGTCCGCTGTTGTTTTCGATCTACATAAATGATCTTTTGGATAGGGTGAATAGCAGTGTGCGGGCGTTTGCTGATGATTCTGTGGTGTACGGGAAGGTGTCGTCGTTGACTGACTGTAGAAGGATACAATATGACTTGGACAGGGTTTGTGACTGGTGTAAAGAATGGCAGCTAACTCTAAATATAGATAAATGTAAATTAATGCAGATGAATAGGAAAAATAATCCTGTAATGTTTGAATACTCCATTAGTAGTGTAGCGCTTGACACAGTCACGTCGATGAAATATTTGGGCGTAACATTGCAGAGCGATATGAAGTGGGACAAGCATGTAATGGCAGTTGTGGGGTTCAAATGGCTCTGAGCACTATGGGACTTAACATCTATGGTCATCAGACCCCTAGAACTTAGAACTACTTAAACCTAACTAACCTAAGGACAGCACACACAGTTGTGGGGAAGGCGTATAGTCGTCTTCGGTTCATTGGTAGAATTTTGGGAAGAAGTGGTTCATCTGTAAAGGAGACCGCTTATAAAACACTAATGCGACCTATTCTTGAGTACTGCTAGAGCATTTGGGATCCCTATCACGTCGGATTGAGGGAGGACATAGAAGCAATTCAGAGGCGGGCTGCTAGATTTGTTACTGGTATGTTTGATCATCACGCGAGTGTTACGCAAATGCTTCAGGAACTCGGGTGGGAGTCTCTAGAGGAAAGGAGTCGTTCTTTTCGTGAATCGATACTGAGGAAATTTAGAGAACCAGCATTTGTGGCTGACTGCAGTACAATTTTACTGCCGCCAACTTACATTTCGCGGAAAGACCACAAAGATAAGATAAGAGAGTTTAGGGGTCGTACAGAGGCATATAGGCAGTCATTTATCCCTCGTTCTGTTTGGGAATGGAACAGGGAGAGAAGATGCTAGTTGTGGTACGAGGTACCCTCCGCCACTCACCGTATGGTGGATTGCGGAGTATGTATGTAGATGTAGATGTAGATGGAGGACTGTGGTGGGGTAGTAGCGAAAAGAACTGAAGACAGGTTACGGCAGAATATGGGCTCCGTAATAGGAAAGCGAGAGGATAAATACTAGATTAGTTCTGCAAAACATTTCGCTAGTAGTATGGAATACACTGTTCAAAAAATGACAAGAGGAGGAGGTGCAATTGGAAAAGGACTAGAGGCATGGGAACGTCCCACCTCGATTACATCATGGTCAGACACAGATTGCGAAATCAGATATTGAGATGTAAGGCGTACCCAGGAGCATCTAAAGACGCAGATCACAATATAATAATTGTGAAGAGTTTAAGAGAATCGTTAGGAAAAACCAACGTGAAAGGAAATCGCCTAAAAAAATGGGGTACTGCTGTAGCGAGGTTTGATGAGATGCGTCTGAAGCTCCTTAAGGCTGTAGACAATGCGATAATGACTACCAGAGAAACCATTTCACCTGAAGAGGAATGGACATCTCTAAATGCCGCAGTTACAGAATCTGAACAGAAAAACATAGGTACAAGAAAGTTAATCGCGGAGAAACTTGAGTAATTGAAGAAATACTTCAACTGGTCGATGAAAGAATGGAGTGCAAAAATGTGCGGGGAGAAACAGTAATATAGCCATATATGTCACTTAGAAATGAAATAAAAGGAACAGCTGGAAAGCCAAGGCAAAATGGCTGCAGGAAATGCAATGAAATCGATGAAAACGATCATCGGAAAGACTGATTCAGCGAATTGAAAACTCAGTACAATCTTGGGTGAAACTGAAAGCAAGGGCGTCAACATTAGGAATATAATGGGAAGTCCGCTAGTAACCAGAAACGAGAGAGAGTAGGTAGGTGGAAAGAATGCACTGAAGACCTCTACGAATGGGCGGAATTGTCGATTTGACAGAAGAAAAATTGCAAGTAGATATTGTAGTCTTAGTGGAACCAGTATTTGAATCAGAATTTAATAGATATTTGTAAGACATGCGATCAAATAAGGCAGAAGGGATAGATAAGAGTCTTCGGCATTTCTGAAATCATTGGGGAAGTGGGAACAAATCGACTGTTCAAGTTATTTCTGAGATATGTTTGGCTCTCTTCACTCTCCTACATTTTCATACTTCTTCGTCTGAGTTCCCTCATCTTCTACCTCTGGTGCTCTGGATGCAGCCAGTGATGAGCGACCTGTTCGTGTCAGTTTTGAAAGCTTGTGAGACAGAACACTGTGTTCTCACGTATCCGCACATGTTCTGAGCTTACTGCAGGTGCGAACTGAAGCTTATATCCGGGTGCACGATGGGAACTTCAGAGGTATTGTGTGAATTGTTTATAATCAACTATAAAACAGCGCGGATAACACGTTCTCTGAAAAATTAACGTACTATGGACGACAGTCGCGAACTCGGAAAGTAATTTGTCCTAGACTGACTCTAAAAACTCTATACTTTTCTTATTTTTTTGAGGGGAAGAATGCGTTCCACGAATGTTGTTCTTTGGTTTTGATCTATCTTGAACGTGACGGCATTGTGAGTGCTCTGTGTTTGCCCCAAAATCACAACTTTTTAATGCGAGATAGTTTCAAGATTTATCATGAAGTATCTTGTAATACAAGCTTCACCTCTTTCGCTACTATAGTGACAGGAGTCCAACGAGAGTATCTTTCGGACAAAAGAACTGTAAGTGAGCCGGCCGGAGTGACCGAGCGGTTCTAGGCGCTACAGGCTGGAACTACGCGACCGCTTCGGTCGCAGGTTCGAATCCTGTCTCGGGCATGGATGCATGTGATGTCCTTAGGTTAGTTAGGTTTAAGTAGTTCTAAGTTCTAGGGGACTGATGACCTCAGAAGTTAAGTCCCATAGTGCTCAGAGCCATTTGAACCATTTTTGAACTGTAAGTGAAGCTGGAAGCAATTGTCACATGAATTACATAGTTCATAACACTGATAGTTCGCGCATATGAGTTTAATGAATGCAAATCATAAGTTCAAGTTTAATTAGAGAATTTTTCCAGAAATACTCTCTGGAAGGTGTGCAATAGAAAGTTGTTATTCGTTGTATGGTGGCAAGGAAAGAATGCAAGGAGCACGTTTAGTAAAGAACCAACACGCTATCTACAAGGCTGACGAACAGCTACGTTGTGTAAGAGCGGTAAGTTAGGCGTTAATACCAGTCTGTTTGGCTTCTTTTTCTTGGTATTTGGTTTACTTACCATAGTGTCCTGCGAAGCAATCAGAACTAACCAAAGCAACGAAGTAAGACACTGAAAGGGACCGCAACGATATATTATAATGTCGTATAAGTAGTTCTTCTGTGCCTAGTCTTTAAATGGATATTGGAGACGAGCGATGCATCTTTATTCTGTGAACTGCAGTATGTAGTAAATAGATCAGCATTTGGTATTCATGGCTACCGCTTTATATTATTTACCGAGGATATTCTTCTTTGTACTTTTCTTCTTTTATCCTCGATCCTCCCTTCTGTTATTAACTGTGTAAGCGTCTACTTGGTGGTCTGTAAGATGTGTCCTAGGAATGAAGTTTTTCTTCTTTTACATGTTATTAACATTTCTCACTCTTTGCGTATTGATTGCAGTACTTCGGTGTTAGTTATTCTTTCCGTCCAAAGTATTTTAAGCATTCTGTGGTAAATACACTTTTCAAGGCCTTGGAACTTCTTTTTTGTTGGCATATTTAGTGTCCATCCTTCAGAACCATAGAAGGTTTAGATCTAGGTCCGTGTCAGTGGCACTTATTTCGAATTTCGAGAAAGCACTACGGGTGTCCTCTATCCGGCATTTTATCTCCACGTCTAATCTACAATGTTTGACAATTACTAAGGAGCAGAGACAGGATTAATGACAGACCATGACGGACGACATGAAAACACAGCACATAAGTGACAGAGGTGGAATGGTATATTTATAATGACATATGGTACAGGTTTCACCAAATGGAAAACAGGATAACAAACATACATAGCGTTCATGTTTGACACAAGTCAGACTCCCAACACAAAGATCGATATTAAACCCTCAGCACGGAATATGCCCTCCTCGGACACTAATGCACATTTTGCACTTGTTATTCTTGCTTGTTAGCAAACTGTTAATAAATCCTTGGGAGATGTAGCCCGACTCCTCTCTAAAGGCGGTTTTCAGTTCTTGCACGGTTCAGGGAGTGGATGTTTCATCAGAAACACGCCTGTCAATAACATACCAAAAGTGCTTTATGGGGTTTATGTCCGGGGAGTACGCAGCCCATTCTCGATGTTAAATTTCTTCACTTTATAGTGCGTTAAGCACCTCAGCGATCCTATCGAACGGACGTTGTCATCCACAATCAGTAAGTCGGGACCTAACGGACACCTAAACAGATGGTCATGATCCAGAACAATATACCTGCAATACCGCTGTGGTAAAGATATGCAGCGGTGTTCGGTCATTGTGCATAAGGCCAGCTCAGACCATAATGCCTAGGCCAACCGATGACGATCATGAGCATTCTGTGATGTGTAAACTGTTCCTCTCTCTTTCCACACTAACTGGCGGCCAGAAGCACTTACCATTGTGAAGAGCGATTCGTCGGCGAGCATCACTGTGGAGCCTTGTTGCTGATCCCAACCGACATGCTTCCTGTGCCATCCAACTCTTTCTCACTATGGCGCGGTTGAAAGAGGGTGCATTTAACGGGCTTCCAAGCATACAAACCAGATCGATTTAATTATGGTGAAATACTTCTGGTAGAGACAGGTATAGCGGCTGCAAGATCTGCAGCCATGTATCTTGGAGTGAGATGTCTGTTCATTTTTGCCACTGGGGCTACGTATCGATCATCTTACGGTGCGGTGTTCCGTTTGCGACAATCGGCATGCTTTTGCACAGCGTTTCCACCTTCAGAGCCCTTTTTAACAGCGAGGTAACGCTTCTGGACACACCCATTGTCGTGGCTACAGTAGTGACACTTTGACCGACTTCGAACCATCTAACTGCTCGTCCAGGATCATAAGGACTCAAATCAAATCTTGTGGACATGTTGCCGTATCACAAGGAATGTCTCACTAAATGGTTCCGCAATAACTTTCGTCAAACGTCGAACACCATACTGCAGGAACTGTCGAATCGTAGATTTACACTTCTAAAGCAGTCAGGTGTCTGGTATTGATATTCAGACCTACATTACTGCTGTAATCTCCTGTTATGCTGACAAGTTGTTCATCTAAATTACCAGCAATCACTACTGTATCATCAGCATAATGAATGTTGTTGAAGACTCCATTACTGATGACCTAAGAAGTTAAGTCCCATAGTGCTCAGAGCCATTTGAACCATTTTTTGAAGACTCCATTAGCCGTTATGTTTTTTTCTATATCACCAAGTCCTTCATGAAAGACACTCTGAGTACAGCTTCAGTAACAGAGGTGACAGAATGTATCATTGTCGGACTCCTCTGCATATATTAAGCAATCCTATGACCCAATTATCAAACTTAACCAATGATATCTGATTCCAACATAAATTCTCTAAAAAGGGGATATCTTTCTAATCTATTCTGAGTATTTCCATGAGTTCATAGTGTACTCTGTGAATGTCTTTTTCAAATTCAATAAAACAAAGGCCCACATTTTTAGCCTTCTCATAGCAGTTTGCATACGGTCTTGTAGTGCAACTATTGTCTCTCTTGTGCCTAAGCCTTTCCTAAAACGAAACTGTATCTCACCAGCGAATTTATCTCACTCTCCATATAACCTTTGATGGACGACTTCCACAGATATTTTCAGGGAATGACTCATAAGACAATCTACGATGTTCATATTTTCATGAGATCTAATTTTTTGGTAAGGGAATGCAATGTGGTAATAGCCACATGGAAGAGTAATGAGCTGTATCGTAAATTTTGTTAAAAAGTTTATTTAAGACACTGATACCTGAAACCACTGCTAGATTCTCTAAAATATGAAGCTATCTCAAACTGACGCTGGCAAGCAACGGAATAGGGCCACCGTTTAATAACGTAATTCAGATAGTGAAAGTAATTCAAACAATGAACGGAACTGATTGTATAACATATTAACAAACTATAGTATTTGCCAAAGAAAAAACTTATCGCATTTTTTCAGCACTAACTTTAGCTTATTTTTATATATCGGTGGAATAAAATAAACTCTTTCACAAAGCCCATTAAAAGACGATACTGATAGTAATATGTTGTGAAGTAAGCAGAGCACGAGAATTAAGTAGATGACATAAATGCAGGTGATATTAGCTAGAAATGGTAGTAATTATTGTTAGGAATTCATTGTAGATTTTTAAAACTAAAAGAAATGTGAAAGATGCGTTGCAAATAAAAATTTGCTAAATGTAAATTATACCTGGGACCACATCACTTCCACTGAAATGTATTCGTATGGAACATTATCCGTTGTTACATTTGGAAATCACAGCCAGGAATAACCAGAAATAGCGGGCAATTATGAATCAATTGTCGAACGTTAGCTCTGCCGTATAACGGAACGTCCACTGTCGTCAAAGCCTGAGATAAGGGCTGCTTGCCACAAAATCCCTCTAGAGAGCGCTTGATGATCGGGGTATTAAGTGTTACGAGCGGACCGATCCAGTCGCTACTGAATGGCGCTGCCAACGTTAGAAACCGTAAGGAAAAATATTAATTAATCAGGGTGATTACCGCACGCGTCAGCATTAGCATCTCAGGATGAAACGGTCGAAAGGAACGTTAATTGGACGTGCAAATTAGCTTTTGGCCTTTGCGATAACAATGCGCGTGATTACGCTTTCAGCCAATCTGCATTCTAATTAAAACCTATCCATTAGCACAAATGTGGCAGTCCCGCCGTCCCCTCCGCGATTTGCATGTGATCCCGCCAGATGGCGTGCGTGTACGCCCATCCGTCACACATGCGCTCTCTCTTTGTTCTGCGAGAGCGCAAGGAAATTACGAGCGAACAGCGAAGGCGTATAGCTGTTCTCATCTAGGCTCGCAATCCAGCTGCAGGAATCTTTACAGCGTTGCCATGTCTGAAGTAGGTCACAATAACGTAACATTTTGTTTTTTGCGTTGCAAAATTGGACGAAATGTCAGCTGAAAATCTGAAATATGGAGGTCTGGGCTTAGTTCACCACCTTATTAAGACTGTGCAATACCTGTCGGCAAACAAGGCACGTTCCAGATGACTAGAGGCTTAGCATCATTGTTAAACTACCGAAGAAAGGAAATCTGACAGAGTATACAATTTCTGTTCATCCTTAGTGGATAAGGAACTTCGAAGACTGGTGTTGTTATGCAAGTATCGATATATCTGATTGTCTATGCATGGAGAGTATGGAATTGACGAAATACAGATACTGATGATTCTAATTTTGTGCAAGTATCGGTAAATGTGATTGTCTGTACATGGAGTGCATTAATGAGATGCTGAAACTGGTCGTCTAAATAAAATAAATTCTGGAAACATACGGCTATTTGGTGATCTTTTTTGGTGAATATACAATTATCTCGGTACCAGGCAGTCTTTTGCCTTGTTGTTCTAAAAAGGATACAAAAAGGAGCAGATGTCGACTACGAGAAAAACAGCCTGACTTTAAGTGGGAGACCCTGCTCGGAACAAAAGTTAATTCTGGGAAATGTGATAAACAATGCATAGAATTCAGCTGCCCGCTGCACCCAAACTCCTTTTTCCTACTTTTTATTTCTTTGTTGATACTATACATCGAGAGTCATTGTGAAATATGGTAAAATATTGTAATTATATATAGAATATCTGAATGAAGTTTTCAGAAACCTGTACCTAGATTCAGTTTGCTGTATAAGACCGGAAGATGGGAACACCCCATTCTTTAGTACTCTGACAGACAACGGACAAGGATGCGTTTTGTCACCAATTCTTTTATATCAGTCAAAGATTTCATAATGAGAGAAACTATGGACAACTGCATCATGGGCATACCCTGGAATGAGCAATCTAAGCTTGTTCTTCTGGCAGAAACACTACAAAATTTACCGCTGATGGCTATCAAGTTGTATGGAATGAACAGTTCTGTACGGATAAAAATAAATGCTAGTAAGACAAACACAACATAAATAAATAGTAACAATGTGTCTACATGATGCTGATCATTTCCATATCTGGGAAGCCTCATCTGTAATAACGAGGATGTGGATGCAGACATAAGCAACAGAATTCTGGAAGCTTCTGCGGTCTTCCAACGAATGCGATCCATATGGCATTCGGACTCAGTAAGTACTTATATATCCACAGAGATCCGGCTGTAGTCCTCTATTGTCCTACCGATGGTCATATAAGCGTCTAAGACCTGAAAACTGTCAGTAAAATCGGCAAACAAGCTCATTGTTTGCCACCAGCGATGCTTAAGCCGAATGTGGAAGATCAGTTATCGCAACCACGTTTAATATGATGAAGTGCTCGTAAGAAGTGGTCTACGCAGCCTGCACAAAATCGTTGCTGAAAGAAGACTGAGGCTTGCAGAGTATAATCTGCGTATGAAAGAAGGAAGAGTCCGTAAACAGGCACTCGGGTAGAAACCAACGAATGGATACAGAAGTGGAGGAATACCTCGTAATAGATGGAAACGAAAATGTGCAAAGGATGTCAATAATTGCCGACCTGTTTCACTGCTGATATAATTTTCCAAAATTTTTGGGAATACAACAATAGTATCCCAGCAAATCACAATTTGGGTTTCCGAAGGGTTGTTCTTCTGACAATGCCATTTACGCTCTTTCTCACCAGATTTTACAAGCACTAAATAATAAAATAGCACTGGCTGGTATTTTCTGTGACTTGTCCAAGTCATTTAACTGTATGAATCACAGTATTCTCCGAGACAAATTAACGTTTTATGGGACTGATGTATAGCCAACGAATGGATAACGTTATGTCTAACCAAAAGAACACAAAGTCGTTTTTAGTAATTCAAGAAATATAGTCCAGGGACATAATTCTGACCACGAGAAATCACGTATTGGCTTCCTCAAGATTTAATATTAGGTCCACTACTGTTGGGTAATCACTCCAAGCACACATATAGAACCAAAAGAAATGGTAAACAAAGTTCTTAAAATTACCATTGACAATTATAAAATGAGTAAACATATTCAGTTCTGTACATCTAGATGTACTACACCAATGATTAGTGTAACACAGGTTGAGGAAATAATAAATGGAGTGGAAACTTCAAAATTCTTAGGGGTCCAGATTAATGAGATTTTAAACTGAAAAAAATTGAAACGCCTAAACAACTTAGTTCAGCCACATTTGCGTTTAGAATCGATACAAATCTTGGGGAGAGACAAATCAGTAAGTTGACATTTTTTTATTCACTAATGCTGTATGGAATAATGTCCTTGGGTAACCCATCTTTAGGAAAGAAAGCCTTCATTGCGCAAAAATGTGCTGAGAGAATATGATGATCACTCATGATCATCTTGTAGACATCTGTTTAAGGAGTTTGGCATTTTGGCTACTGCTTCACATTATAGTTACTCCCTCATGAAGGGATTCTTGTAATCTGTAGAAGGTGGTGGGTAGGAATTTGTTACATACATCGGTATATCAGTTTTCTTTTTGTAAAAAAGTGAAGAGTTAGAAATGTTCAGAATGTAACTGTAAGTAAAAGTTAATTTGCGGCATCAATGTACAATGATTCGTGCCACATCATTACGATCTATCATGCAAAATCATCCATGGAACATGCTACTAACTTAATTACTTCAGTCCATGGCTATGAACACGGAGGAAGCTGAGAACCGGACAGCTGATCGAGTTCGTTGGAGTAAACCTGTTACCCGAAATGCTACTTACAAGGAAACCTACGCAAGAGATACTCTTCAATTTTGATTGGCTCTGAATACGTTGTAGTGCCAAATAAGAGACACATATTTCTTTGTCAACACGGTGATGCTCCACTGCCCTTCCACAGAGGCGTTCGTGAGTTCTTGGATACTGATCTACTTCGACAATGAATTGGCTGTGCATCAATCAACAATCTCTAGTTACTGGCATGGCCCCCACTTTCTCCAGACCTGACTTCATGCAATTTGTACCCGTGGGATTACATAAGAGATACTGTTTTCACATCTCCATTTCCACAGAACAACGCCGACTTACGATGACTTATCAGGCCGGCTGTGGCTGACATCGATGCGGACTCTTTAAGGGGTGTGTGAACCGAGCTGTGCTATAGACTGGACGTTTGACTTGTGAATAACAGTTCACAAATTGAAAATTTGTGAATATGGCCTAAAAGACTTGTTAAGTTGTTGTTTCCATACATACTGTTCTTTCCCGTGCGTTATATAATCATATGGCAACGGCCTTGCCGCAGTGGATACACCGGTTCCCGTGAGATCACCGAAGTTAAGCACTGTTGGGCGTGGCCGGCACTTGGATGGGTGACCATCCAGCCGCCATGCGCTGTTGCCATTTTTCGGGGTGCACTCAGCCTCGTGATGCCAATTGAGGAGCTACTCGACCGAATAGTAGCGGCTTCGGTCAAGGATACCATCATAACGACCGGGAAAACGGTGTGCTGACCCCACGCCCCTCCTATCCGCATCCTCCTCTAAGGATGACACGGCGGTAGGATGGTCCCGGTAGGCTACTCGTGGCCTGAAGACGGAGTGCTTTTTTTTAGATAATCATATAATACATAACCTCAATATAATCATTTTTTGTTGTCGCTTGAAAGTGTCTAGGTCTTCTAAATAACCATGAATCGTCCTAGGCACCTTTGGGCGCTCACTTTGCTCTCAGAAATCAGAAGTGCATTGGGCGTATTACAAACAATGAGCAATACATCTGCCCAAAGTCTCATTCACTGTGGTTTCAATTTCACTGCCGATCGAACCTTGAAAAAAAAATTGACCATGTGCTCTGCGCACTTGATATGGAACCAATTACATAATCTAACTGCAGATGCTGTTTCTCATTTCCATTTGTTTGACTCATATGATAAATACGAAGTGCTATCAATAAGTAAAGCAACACTTTTTTTCTCGCCCTATTTTGGTTGAAAAACGGGGAATTTGTTGTGTGACATCGTGGAATATTCTACCTTCAGCTTCTCTAGTTTGAGGTTTCAGTAGGTAGTGAACCTATACGTCCCCTACAAAATGGCGTCTTTAGCAGAGGTACGTTCCAAGCAGATAGCTGTCATTGAGTTTCTCTTGGCGGATAACCAGAGCATCGCAGATTTTCACAGATGCATGCAGAATGTCTACGGAGGCCTGGCAGTCAACAAAAGCAAGGTGAGTCGTTGGTCATCATCGCAACAAGGCCACGTATCCTGTCCGAACTCACAAGTTCCGGCCGTCACAGCTGTGATTTCCGCAGTGTTGGAACGTGCGGACACTCTTATTCGGGGTGATCGACGGATCACAATCAAACATCTCTGTGTTGGTAGTTCTGACACACTCGTCCACCAGTTGGGGTACTCAAAGGTACGCACACGCTGGGTTTCTCGCCGCCTAGTAGCAGGCCATAAATGAAGAGCAACGAAGGACCAACTGTATCAAACCGCTGGTGTGTTATGAAGCCGATGGTGATAATTTTTTTATGAGAAGTCGTCCGAAGCGATTAAATATAGTTTCATCACTTCGAACTGGAATCAAAACGGCAGTACATGGAATGGCGCCACACCACCTCTCCTCCGATCCTCCGAAGAAAAAGTTCAAAGGCACACCCTCAGCCATTCCAGTCATGTCGAGTGTCTTCTGGGAATCTGAAGTGGTTATTCTGTTTAATGTCATACCTCAGGGTGGAACGATCAACTCGGGAATGTACTGTGCTAACCTTAGGAAATCGAAGAGAGGACTCCAACGTGTTCGATACCGCAAAACTGCAAAGGAACCTTTTCTCCATGACAACGGGAGGCCTCATACAAATCTGCGCACACGAGAGGAGCTCACAAAACTTTATTGGACTGTTCTTTCCCATGCATCCTACATCTTTGATCTCGAACCTTCCGATTTCCATCTGTTTTGCCCAGTGCTGGATGCACTACTCAGCGGGAAGCAACACGTGGAGGATGGGGAGCTTACTGATGCAGCAAGACGTTGTTTACGACGTCGACCACTACAGTGTTGCCATGCGGCTATACAGGCCGTCCAAGTAGAATGGCGTAAGGGCGTCGCACTGAGCGGAGAAATAAGGTTTTGTAGCCAAAAGAGTGGAGAATAGTACGTAATCCTCAATAAAACCAACCTGCTTTCAGAAAAAGGTGTTGTATTACTTACTGAACGCCCTTCGTATTTAAGTACGTAATGACATATCATTTCGCAAAGTACCGTCTTCGTTTCAACCAACTGCTGACTCTGATACAATTTTCCAAGAGTTCAATAGCTCAGCTGTCTTCCACTATTTATAACAATACTTACACCATTCTCAAACATAGTAATTTCAGTGTATTTGTTCACGGAGCACAGAGTAAATTTCATAGTACTACCTCGGTGTGCTTAACATTATCTCGTAGGCGGAACCAATATATACTAATGGAAAAAATAGGAGCACCAAAAATAATTAATATAGAGCAATGACATTTCAAGAATACATTTGTATAGGTAATGTATGTAAGTGATTAACATTCCAAGATCACAGGTTGATGAAAGCGCGAGATAACCCATTGTAAAGGTGAAATGAGGGTACATTAATAACCGGTGTAACCACCAGAACGTTGAATGACAGCATGCAAAATTGCATGCATTATGTTCTGCAGGTTCCGGTTGTCAATTTGTGGAATGGAGTTCTATGCCGTTGCACTTGGTCGGTCAAAACAGAGATGGTTAATGCTGGTTATGGATAACACACGACTTGTCCGCATGTCCACACATGTCCTCAACTGGAGACAGATCCGGTGATCGAGCAGGCCAAGGCAACACGCCGACACTCTGTAGAGCATGTTAGGTTACAACAGCGGTATGTGGCGCGAGTTGTCCGGTTGGAATGCTTTTCATGGATGGCAGCACAACAGGGCGAATCACCAGATTGATATACAAACTTACAGTCACGGTGCGTAGCCTAACCACGATAATGCTCTTGCTGTCATACGAAATCTCACCCCAGACCATAATTCCAGTTGTAGGTCCAGTGTGTATAGCACACAGATATGTAGGTTGCAGGCTCTCAGCTGCCTCCTACCAAGCAACATAAGGCCATAACAGGTAGTGAGGCAGAACCAGCGTTCTTCTGCACGTCTTCCTGCAAGTATCTACAATTTTCTAACTTTTCCGCTTTTCTTTATACGTCGGTATCATCGGCGAGAAACCTCATGGAATATCCCACATTGTTCACTACGTCATTTATATACAAGGAGTCCTAGAAATGTTGCGACCACGTTGTCTAAGTCATTTATGTACACAGAGTCCCAGAAATGTTACGACAAAGATCGAGTGTTTATAGACGGTGTCCTGAAGAAGAAATAGAGGATAGGAAACGTCATCCAACAACGGCACCGCGCGACCGCTACGGTCGCAGGTTCGAATCCTGCCTCGGGCATGGATGTGTGTAATGTCCTTAGGTTAGTTAAGTTTAAGTAGTTCTAAGTTCTAGGGGACTTATGACCACAGTAGTTGAGTCCCATAGTGCTCAGATCCATTTGAACCAACGACGCCATAAAGCGTCAAAGTTACAAGTGCTGGCGCCTGCTACTAGGCCACCCCCTGTGCAGCAGATTTGAGTTTGTGCACTGATGAAACGTAGGCGGAACGTCTCGCATTTTTGTTTGTTGTTCAGTGATAGTGACTGGTCGCCTCGATCGCCTGTGTAGAAGATGTAGTAGATAGCTGCTGCTTAGACAGGCCTTGTCTCCTATAAATGCGAAGCTCTTTTTTCTCGGTGGATGACGGTTTTGGATCCGGGTTTCCATCCGAAGTCTATTTTTCTCCTTTAAACCAAATGAGGATGGAAACAAATGTGCAAAACCGTCATCCACCGAGACAACAGGTTTATAGGAGACAAGTCCTGTATACGCAGCAGCTATCTACATCTTCTCCACAGGCGATCGTGACAATCAGTCGCGATCACTGAATAACAAACAACAATGCGAGACGTTCCGCCTGTGTTCCGTCAGCGTACGAAGTCACGTTTGCTGCTGAAGGGGTGGCCAAGCAGCAGGCGCCGGCGCCTGTAACTTCAACGCTCTGTAACGTCGTTGGATGACTTGCCTAGACACAGGTTCCTGTTCTCGATTTATTCCTCAAGAGACCCTCTACAATCACTGGACGTCTGTCATACCATTTCTGGAGCACCCTGTATACTGCGAAAAGTAATGGGTCTATGAAACTGCCTTGGCATACATCCGTTATTTTTAAGTCTGAAGACTTCCCTCTGATGACAATGTCATGGTGTATTCTGTTTACTAGAAACTGTTAAATCCGATCAGATATTCTGAACACTCGTATTTTGTTAATAGGCTACGGTGTCTTACTGTATCCAGCACCTTACGGAAGTCAAGGGAACACGGCAGTTGCTTGGGCTCCGTTAGACACTGCTTTCTGTGTCTCGTGCGATTGTTGATTCCGGAACCGATGTTGGTTACTGCAGAGGAGATTTTCGGGAACGCCCGTTAGTGTTTCCGCAAACAGTCGCTGCCGGGGGGGTGTCTTGGACCTTGTGGGCGGCATAGACGAGCAACAAACGCTGCCTAATGGACGGCTGACAGCGGCGGCTTCATTAGAAGTTGCCTCGCGTTTTTCGGCGAGAGTGGGGCGCGGCCGCCCAAGTTTGGCCGTTGCCGCTGCCGTTGCCGAGGCGCTGCTAGGCTGTCCGTAATTTATCGGCGGCGGGAAACTGAGACAGGTCACGCTGCCGAGATCAATAGCCACAACTATCGCCAGCAGCGGGCCCCTAATGCGGAGGGCCAGCCGAAAGGCTGCGAGGGTGTCCGGCAGCCACGGCGGAACAGGTCCTGGCGGTGAGCTGTGCAAGGCGTGAGGCGGTACAACCATCTTCCGAAGTTCAAAGCACGGTGGTCGGGTACACGGCATCTACATACATACTCCACAAATCATCGTACGGTGCGTGGCGGAGGGTACTCTGTACCACAACTAATCATTTCCTTTCCTGTTCCCCTCGCAAATAAAGCGATGGAGCAACGACTGTCTATATGTCCCCGTATGAGCCCTAATTTCTCGTATCTTACCTTCGTAGTCCTTACCCGAAATGTACGTTGGTATCAGTAGAATCGCTCTGCAGTCAGTCTGAGAGTCAAAGTTACTCAACAGTGCTACTCGAAAAAACGCCGCCGTCCCTGCCGCGAATCACATTTGAGTTCACGAAGCATCTCCGTAATACTTGCGTGTTGCTCGAAACTACAGGTAACAAATCCAGCAGCCTGTCTCTAAATTGCTTCAGTGTCTTCCTTCAGTCCTACCTGGTGCGAATCCGAAACACTAGAACAGTATAAAATACTCAAAAAAGTTTGCAGTTGCGTTCTATGTACCATCTCCTATATATATATATATATATATATATATATATATATATATATATATATATATACCTCCATTCACCGCCAGTTGGCCCAATTGAAGAAAGGTAATGTTGACTTCGGTACTTCGGTGCTTGTGTTGACATTCGACTCATTGCTCTACAGTACTAGCATCAAGCACATCAGTACGTAGCATCAACAGGTTAGTGTTCATCACGAACGTGGTTTTGCAGTCAGTGCAATGTTTACAAATGCGGAGTTGGCAGATGCCCATTTGATGTATGGATTAGCACGCCGCAATAGCCGTGGCGCGGTACGTTTGTATCGAGACAGATTTCCAGAACGAAGGTGTCCCGACAGGAAGACGTTCGAAGCAATTGATCGGCGTCTTAGGGAGCGCGGTACATTCCAGCCTATGACTCGCGACTGGGGAAGACCTAGAACGACGAGGACACCTGCAATGGACGAGGTAATTCTTCGTGCAGTTGACGATAACCCTAATGTCAGCATTAGAGAAGTTGCTCCTGTAACGTAGACCACGTCACTGTATGGAGAGTGGTACGGGAGAACAAGTTGTTTCCGTACCATGTACAGCGTGTGCAGGCACTATCAGCAGCTGATTGGCCTCCACGGGTACACTTCTGCGAATGGTTCATCCAACAATGTGTCAATCATCATCTCAGTGCAAATGTTCTCTTTACGGATGAGGCTTCATTCCAACGTGATCAAATTGTAAATTTTCACAATCAACATGTGTGGGCTGACGAGAATCCGCACGCAATTGTGCAATCACCTCATCAACACAGATTTTCTGTGAACGTTTGGGCAGGCATTGTTGGTGATGTCTTGATTGGGCCCCATGTTCTTCCACCTATGCTCAATGGAGCACGTTATCACGATTTCATACGGGATACTCTACCTGTGCTGCTAGAACATGTGCCTTTACGAGTACGACACAACATGTGGTTCATGCATGATGGAGCTCGTGCACATTTAAGTCGAAGTGTTCGTACGCTTCTCAACAACAGATTCGGTGACTGATGGATTGGTAGAGGCGGACCAATTCCATGGCGTCCACGCTCTCCTGACCTCAACCCTCTTGACTTTCATTTATGGGGGCATTTGAAAGCTCTTGTCTACGCAACTCCGGTACCAAATGTAGAGACTCTTCGTGCTCGTATTGTGGAAGGCTGTGATACAATACGGCATTCTCCAGGGCTGCATCAGCGCATCAGGGACTCTTTGCGACGGAGGGTGGATGCATGTATCCTCGCTAACGGAGAACATTTTGAACATTTCCTGTAACAAAGCGTTTGAAGTCACGCTGGTACGTTCTGTTGCTGTGTGTTTCCATTCCATGATCAATGTGATTTGAAGAGAAGTAATAAAATGAGCTCTAACATGGAAAGTAAGCGTTTCCGGACACATGTCCACATAACATATTTTCTTTCTTTGTGTGTGAGGAATGTTTCCTGAAAGTTTGGCCGTACCTTTTTGTAACACCATGTATATGTCGTGTGACTAGAGCCTCCCGTCGGGTAGACCGTTCGCCGGGTGCAAGTCTTTCGATTTGACTCCACTTCGGTGACTTGCGCGTCGATGAGGATGAAATGATGATGATTAGGACAACACAACACCCAGTCCCTGAGCGGAAAAAAATCTCCGACCCAGCCAGGAATCGAACCCGGGCCCTTAGAATTGACATTCTGTCACGGTGACCACTTTTTGTTTTAATCTAATTTTGTTCGCTTTTGTTCGTTGAATCTGATCGGGGCGGACGTCGTAAGACACCCTTTTAAGTTCGTTGTTGATCTATTAACTCAGTTTTTTTATTACAGAGGGCAGCTAACCCTCTGACCGAACACGCTGAGCTACCGTGCCGGCATCACTCAGCTACCGGGGGCGGACTCCTTTGCAGATGAACCACGCTTTCCTAAAATGCTCTCAATAAACCGAAGTCAACCATATGGCTTCCCTACTACAGTCCTTGTATGCTCATTTTATTTCATATTGCTTTCCAGCGTTACGCGTAGCTGTTTAATCTCCTTGACTGTGTCAATCAGCTAGTACTAGTACTATATTATGAATTTTTTATCTACTAATCTGTATTAAGTTACATTTTACTACAATTAGAGCTAGATGCCATTCATCACGCCAACTAGATATCTTGTATGTCATATTGTATTCTCCTACAGTCACTCAACGATGACACCATCCCATACACCACAGAATCATCAGCAAAGAAACGCAGACTGCTGCTTACCCTATCCCCCAAATCATTTATGTGTATAGAGAACAACAGTGGTCCTATCAAACTTCCCTGAGGTTCTCCTGACTATACCCTTATCTCTGATGAACATTCGCCGTCGTGGACAACATATTGGGATCTATAACATGAGGAGTCACTCACACATTTGGAACCTGCCCGTATGCTCGTATCTTCATTAACAGTCGCCAGTATTGCACATTGCCAGATGATTTACGGAAATATAGGAATATGGTATCCGTCGGTCCGTTGGTTGCCCTTGATTCCTGGTTCGCAGGATGTCATGGGAGAAAAGGGCAAGCTGAGTTCGCAAGAGCGATGCTTTCTAAAGCTACGCTAATCTGTGGACGGAATCACTTTCCTCCCAAGGAAATGTATTCGCACTGAGAATATTTCAAGAATTTTGTTGAAAACCAATGTTAAAGATATTGATATGTAATTTTGCAGGTCCGTTGTTTTACCCTTGTGTACAGGAGTTACTTGCGATTTTTTTCCCGTCAATTGGGCGTGGCACTGGACGGGAGATTCGCGATACATGCAAGCCATGCAAGCTAAGTAAGTGTTTGCTGTGGTGGTCTTCACTCCGAAGACTGTTTTGATGCAGCTCTCCAC
Organism: Schistocerca serialis cubense; assembly: GCF_023864345.2. Classification (NCBI taxonomy): domain Eukaryota; kingdom Metazoa; phylum Arthropoda; class Insecta; order Orthoptera; family Acrididae; genus Schistocerca; species Schistocerca serialis. Next base: position 930,662,775 of record NC_064639.1, read on the forward strand.
TCTATTCTATCTTGTGCAAACCTCTTTGTCTCGGAATAACTGCTGCAACCTACATCCTTGCGTTGTGAGTCTGCTTGCTGTGTTCGCCTCTTGGTCTCCCTCTACGATTTTGACCCTTCCTCCCCCCCCCCCCCCCCCAATCTTCCCTCCAGGACTAAATTGGTGATCCCTTGATGCCTTAGAATGAGTCAAACCAGCCATATCTTTCCTTCTAGTCAAGCTGTGCCACAAATTTTTCTTCTCCCCAGTTCTGTTCAGTACCTCCTCATTAGTTACGTGCCTACCCATCTAATCTTGAGCACTCTTCTGTAGCACCAAATTTTTAAAGCTTCTATTATCTTCTTGTCTAAACTGTTTATCGCCCTCGTTCATTTCCACACCTGGGTACAGTCCTTAGAACACTTCCAGAAGAGACTTCATAACAAATCTATACTCTATGTTAACAAATTTCTCTCCTTCACAAACGCTTTTCTTGCAACTGCCAGTCTATATCTTATATCCGTCTACTTCACCCACAAGCAATTATATTGCTGCCAAAATAGAAAAACATCTACTGCATTAAGTGTATCGTTTCCTAAGCTAATTCCCTATGCATCACCTGATATAATTCGACTAGATTCCATTATCCTTGTTTTGCTTTTGTTGATGTTCATATTATATCCTGCTTTCGAAACACTGTCCATTCCGTTCAGCTGCTCTTGCAGGTCCTTTTTCTGTCTGTGGCAGTAGTACAACGTCGTCAGGAAACCTCCAAGTTTTCGTTTCCTCTCCTTGATCTTCAATTTATAATCCAAATTTTCCTTTTGTTTCCTTTACTACTCGCTCAATGTACAAATTGTGTAATATCGGGGATAGGCTCCAACCGTGTCTCACTCCCTTCTCAACCACTGCTTCCCTTTCACGCCTGTCGATTCTTTTAACAGCTGTCTGGTTTCTGTACAAGTTGTAAACAGCCTTTCGTTCCCTTTATTTTACCCCTGCTACATTCCGAATTTCAGAGAGAGATTCCAGTCGACATTACCAAAAGCTTTCTCTAAGTCTACAGATGCGATAAACACAGGTAAGTCCTTTCTTAACCTATCTTCTAAGATAAGTCGTAGGGTCAGTATTGCCACGTCTGTTCCTACATTTCTCTGGAATCCATACTGATCCTCCCCGACGTCGACTTCTATCAGTTTTCCCATTCTTCTGTAAAGAATTTATGTTAGTATTTTGCAACCATGATAGTGATAGTTGGGTAATATTCACACTTGTCAGCACATGCTTTCTGTGGAATTGGAATTGTTATGTTCTGTTTGAAGTCTGTGAGTATTTCGCCCGTGCCATGTATTTTGCACACCAGATGGATGCGATTTGTCACGGCTGGTTCGCCCAAGGCTGTCAGTAGTTCTGACGGAATGTCGTCTGCTCTCGGAGACTTGTTTCCACTTAGGAGACAGACAGAAAAAAATAACCAAACTGTTTGTTATTTAATTTATCCCAATGTGAGAAAAGTCTGCCAATACGTTCATGGAAAAATGTTTGTGGTTGCCTACGGCACCATGATTGCACTCAGGTATGCACCTCTTAGTCCGAAGCAAATCGGTGGCCTTGAATGTGTTTCTTCATGGCTCCAAAAATACATATATCTCATCGAGAGAGATCGGGACTGCATGTATGGGATTCCCAGCGAAACTTCTGCATCCGAGTCGAAACAAACTTGACAACATATGGACCCACCAGCCACTGGTGTTGACTGGTGTTGGGAAACAGCCGAAATCGTTAAAACTGAACAGATCTCAAGGGCATGATGGAATCCCTATAAGACTTTAGACTGAATTTTTGGTTGAGTTAGCCTCTCTTTTAAGTATAATCTGTTGTAGATCCTCGAACAAATAACGTGCCCAGTAGTTGGAAAAGAACACAAGTCACACCCATCTACAAGAAGGGTGGTTGAAGTGATCCACAAAAATACCGTCTAACAGGCTTGACAGCGATTTGTTGCAGAATCTTAGAACGTATTCTGAGTTCAAATATAATGAGATATCTCGAACAGGATGATCTCCTCCATACCAACCAGCACGAACCCCGAAAACATCATTCACTCCAAATCCAACACGCATTTCTCTCTCTTGACAAACTGAAGGCCGGATGCAGTAGTTATTGATGTCCGAAAAGCATTTGACTCAGTACCACACGTACGCTTACTATCAAAAGTGCCCACAACAAGTCCAGTGCCCAGGAATGTTGACGTACGGCATCATTCTGTTGCAGGATAATGCCGTCCCGCATGTTGCCAAAGATGTTTCGACTATACTGAAGAATCTTCGCTATGATACCGTTACATACCGCCATATAGTCCCGTATAGTCCCGATCTCTCCCCATGCTATTTCGGTATAGATTTACTAACAGTTATGGCAACGTCTTTTGAAATAACCAACAGTTTACATAATACTTGATCATCTGTCCCGTATTCATTTGACTACACCTTATACTTACCTATTCCTTTCGGTATACTCATAGCCACTAGGTAGGATGCGAAGTGTGTGAGAAAAGTGATGAGACTTATTTTTATCTACCGAAGTTATTATTTGTTTCAGAAAACAATATTGTTTCAAAGTAGTTTCTTTCGGGGGAGACGTTGTTCCCAAGTAGTTCAAATGGCTCTGAGCACTATGCGACTTAACGTCATCAGTCGCCTAGAAATTAGAACTAATTAAACCTAACTAACCTAAGGACATCACACACATCCATGCCCGAGGCAAGATTCGAACCTGCGACCGTAGCGGTCGCTCGGTTCCAGACTGCAGCGCCTAGAACCGCACGGCCACTCCGGCCGGCCGTTGTTTCCAGTCTTGGTAGCAGTGCTGAAAGGCTTCAACTGGTGGGGCCTTCAAAATGTGGGTCACATGCTTCTGAATGATCCTCAGGACCCCAAAATGACATTCGTTTTAAGCATTTTTCAATATGGGAAGAAGAAAAAAGTCACAATGACTCAGATCAGGAAAATAGGGGACTGTGGAACAACAGGAATGTCTTTGTGTCTTTGGAGGTCACAGATTCCGTAATGGGAGTGGACTTGTGACAAGGGCCGTTGTCATGAAGCAGCTTCGTCTTCAACGTCCGGTCTCACTCTATTCGCCTTTTTCCTGAGCCTTTCAAGAATATCTTTGAACAACACTCAGTTCAGAGTTAGTCCTGGAGGAAAAAATTCTTTATGCACTATACCCCAAATGTCAAAAAAGAACATTAGCCTTGTTCTGATTTTTGATTTGCTCATTCGAGGTTCTATCGGTCGAGGAGATGTCCCAGGGTGCCACTCATCACTTTGCCGCTTTGTCTCAGGATCGCACTCAAAAACACAGAATTCATCACCTGTGATCACAAGACTGAACCATTCCTGGTCATTGGCAATCCTCTCAAGAAGATCAACGCACACGTTTCTTCGTTTGTTCTTGTGTACAGTTGTGAGGTTTTTCGCCACCTATTTGGCACAAAACTTTCGCATCTGCAAAACGCTGGTCAAAATTTGATGTACGCTGGAAGTATTTAACAGGCCACCCATCATCCTTATTGTTGAACGTCAGCCTGATCTCATAAGAGCACGTCCCCGTTCCATGTTTTCTTCGGTTTTGAAGTTGAAGATCTACCTGAGCGACGTTTATCTTCAACGTGTTCTCGGCTTTCCAAATATAATTTGCGCCAGCGAAAAACTTGTGTTCTTGATGAGGATTGTTCCCCATAGGTCTGTTTCAACTTTTCAAAGTTCACACTCGTGGATTCCTCGAGTTTAACTTGATGGCATAACTTTGCTCTAAACTCCGCTCTTCCCTTTTCGTAAAACACAACAGAAACATAGCTTCACTGATGGCGCTCTCAAAACTCACCTGGTGGCTGTAAGGAGTTGAAACTTGGACCGAGCACCTGTAAAGGTTGAACACAGAGTAGTACACAAGTACAAGAACGCAAAATTGCCAGATCGCTTGCAGCTTTGTCAGTCTCATTACTTTTCTCACGCACCTGGTACATGTGACACCAGAACTATTGCGTAGCCTACCTCGAATAGTGGTTCTTGTAATAAATCAATCAGAGGGAACACTCAACCTGCTACCCATACACACTGTGGTCACAGAAGTAATGGGATACTTCTTTGTATTTTCTCGGACCTCCTTTTGCCCCACATAGTGCAGCAGTTCGACGTGGTGTGGACCCAACAAGTCACTGGAAGTCGTCTGCATAAATACTGAACCACACTGCCTCTATAGCCGTCGATAATTCCTGAAGTGTTGCCTGTGCAGGATGCTGTACTCGAACTGACCTCTATTATATCCCAAAGATGTTCGATGGGAGATTCATATAAGAAGATCTGGATGCGCAAATCATTCGCTCGAATTGTCCTATCTCGAACAATTGTGACCCGCTGACACAGCCTACTGTCGTCCATAAAAATTCCATCGTTGTTTGGGAAGACGAAGTCCATGAATAGCTGCAAATGGTCTCAAAATATCCTAATATAGCCATCTCCAGTCAATGAATTGTAACAGAGGATCGAGTCCATTAATGTAAACTCAGCCCACATCGTTATGCAGCCACCACCAGTTTGCATAGTGTCATGTTGACAACCTGGGTCTATTGCTTCGTGGGGTCTGCGCCATACTCGAACCCTACCATTAGCTCGTGCCAGCTGAAATCGCGATCCATCTGACCAGGAAACGATTTTCCAGTCGTCTCGGGTCAAACTGATATGGTCACGTGCCTAAGAGAGACTGTTAGCAAAAGTACTCGCGTCGGTCGTATGCTGCCATAGCCCAATAACGCCAAATTTCGCCGCACTGTGCTAACGGAAACGTTTGTCGTACGTCCCACATTGATTTCTGTGGTTATTTCACGCAGTGTTGCTTGTATGTCAGCAGTGAAAACTCTACGCAAACGCCGCTTCTCTGTGTCGTTAAGTGAAGGCCGTTGGCCACTGCGTTGTCTGTGGTGACAGGTATGCCTGGAAGTTGGTATTTTCGGAACTCTCTGCACTCTGTGGATCTCAGCATATTGAATTCCTAACGATTCCCGAAATGGAACGTCCCACGCTTATAGCTCCAACTAGCATTCCGCGCTGAGAGTCTGTTAACTAAAACACCACGTCGCAAACATTTTCACGTAAATCGCCTGAGTACAAATGATAGCTCCGCTAATGCACTGACCTTTTATACCGTGTGTACGCGATACTACTGCCATCTATATGACAGAGAATGGTGCTGATTTTACCACATGGGATCGCAGGATAACAGCTACAAATAATTTTCATGTTTGACACAGGTGAGATTCCCATCATAACGGTCGATATCGGACTTTCAGTTTGGAACATGCCTTCATCGAGCACTAATGCACATTTTTCACTTGTTGTTCATGCTGGTTAACAAACTGTTGAGAAATCCTTGGGAGATGTAGCCCCACTCCCCTCTCAAGACTGTTTTCCGTTCTTGCACGCTTCGGAGAGGGGGTGTTAGTTACAAACTCACCTGCCAAGAGCATCCTGGGGGTGCTTTATAGAATCTGGATCCGAGAATAACACAGGCCACTCCATGCTTCTAATATCTTCACTTTCCAGTGTGTCCTACGCACCAGCAGTATTGTGTGAGCTAGCTTTGTCGTCCATAAATAAGAAGGCAGAACCTATCGCACCCATAAACAAACGAACATGTTCCAGAATAATCTCCCTGCAGCGCCACTGTGATGCAACGGTACCTCGTGCAAAGATATGCAGCAGTGCTCGGTCATTGTGCTTAAAGCCTACCCACACAATAATGCCTAGGCAATAGCGGGACGTTCGTGAACATTCTGTGGTGTGTAACGTGTTACCCTCATTCTCCACACTAACTGATGGCCAGAATCGCTTCCACCGTGAAGCGACACTCGTCTTAGATATCACTCTGGAGCACTGTTGCTGGCACCTTTGAACTCTTTCTCGACGATGGCGTTTAGCAGGTTTCCGAGCATACAAACCAGGCTGATTTCATCACCACGAAACGGCTGTGGCACAGAAACGTGCACCGGTAGCGGCTGCAAGGTCTCCAAGTATCTGCCTAGAGGTGATGTGTATCTTGCTTTTCGTCACAATGGGTACATATCGATCCTACTACTTTCTCAAAGTATTCCCACCTCCAGCAGCCTGTTTTAATCGCGATACCTTGGGGCACACCTATTACTGTGGCCATAGTGGTGATACTTCGATCTGCTTCGAGCTGTCCAACTGCTCGTGCTCTATCGTAAGGTCTCAAATGATGTCTTCCAGACAGGTTGCCCTACCGCACAGAATGTCGCACTAATTGGTTCCACAAAAACCTTCGTCAAACATCATACTCCATGAACTGTCGAATGGATACAGAGCGTTCCTGCAGTTAATACTTCCTGCCCTCTACATTTCGTTTTACTATCACTGGTCGTTTGGTCTGTAGTAATTGTCAGTAGTTCAGTAGCAACAGGCAATTGTTCCTTAGCAAGTGTCAGATGTTTCTTAGCAATTATCAAGCGTGTACATGGCGGGCTGGATATCAAACGGGAAAAAATAAAATAGAATAAAAGTAAAATAAAGTAAACAAATAGAAACACATTGAATGTACTGAATTCCGTTCCCTGCATGTTGTTCCTCCCTGTCATTTTAAAAATATGAGAAAACAAACAAAGGATAGTCTGCATCACTTTATAAGACTACAGAATTGTATGGAAGGAGGGATGACTGCCGCCTTTCACAGTGAACATTCTGAAGAGCCAGTAGTGTGGCTGGGAGGGTATGATAGGTTTCGGCGTGTGACTTACCGCAGGGACCCCTGTACCGCAGCGTCAGGTCTCGGTCGCCGTCGCGGCAGGCGGCGGCGCGCAGCTCGCACTCGGAGGCGTAGTCGACGCCGTCGGAGCCGCAGACGGGGGCAGCGTGGGCGGGTGTGGGTGGACACGGCAGGCAGCGGCATGTCGGCAGCCCGGAGACGGAGAGCTCGCAGCGCGACCACGGCCCGCACTCGAGCGCCGCGCACCGGTCGCCCGTCTCTGCCGTGTCAAACAGAGAAAGCGTGTTGTGATGGCGACCGTGCCAGGATGAGAATAAATGGCGCTAAAAGTATGCATGAATTCTACTACTGTTATTTTATTCACTACACTACATGTTTCAGAAAGCTGACTTCCATCATTAGGGGTCTATTCACAGAAATGAACCGCCCTTTATTAATCAATGACCAGAACTGAAAACTCGACTGCGGACGGCAACACCGTGCGGCTTACGCTTGAGAGATTGGGAGAGGAGCAGTGACAGCATACACTTTAGTAATGGAGCAATGCCACTCGCTACAACACCTGTACTAAAATGTAACGCATAGCACCGCAATTGAGCAATATAGACAGCTTTGTTTGACGATACTCTTTACACAACGTTGCTTTGGCAGCGTTTATTCACAATGTAATGTGCTTTAACTCATGTATCGTCTAAATTAACCACTGGCCATTTTAATTATTATACATTTTCCCGTAAAAAAATCTAATGTAGTTTCTCTTTTTTGAAGCTATGTCGTCTCTTTCGTACAGTACCATTCAAAAGAACTTCGTAGTGGCGGTGTTTTGTTGTCAGTGGTCTTTACCTGCGGTCACAACAGAGCAACTTATGTAACACTTGATATTTTTTCTTTTTCCGGAGCCACAGTCATCTAAGCTTTTCGAATAAATATTTCCTGAGTTTGACTGAATATCATGTGCTTATTTCACTTTCTAGATTTCGGCCTCAGGCCATTTTTAGGTCTTGTACCAGAATATAGAAACAATAAGAAATACAAATAACAAAACCCAGAGCAAAAAATTTTTCGAAAAACTATTTCCGTCATTTGACTGAATATAATATGTTTATTTCAGTATCTAGATTTCGGCCTTAGTCCATTTTCAAGTGCTACAAAATAAAAACAATAAAATGACAAATAGCTAAAAGCAGGACAAAATATTACTATTTGTTATTTGAAGTTTTTTTTGTATATTTATTTCAGAGTAACATTTAAAAATGTCGCAAGATTAAATCTGGATTGTAAAATATACACATTATGTACGGTTACATGGCAGAAACATCTTTTCGCCTATAGCCGTCACTCCATCAAGAGCTTCACGTCTGTGTGGTTGCACATTACCTAGTAAACAAGCAAGGTTATGCAATAACAATGTGAGTCACTATCCCTTCAGCTCAAAAGTATTTTGTAACTTGCTTTTGTGGTACAGTAGTCCTTAGCTACTGTTACTTAGGCATTCAGACATTGTTTATTTGTAGAGGTAACTAGCATCATGTCAAAACACGAAAAGAATAATCGGCTGATGCGAGATAAGCTGTTGTGAATGCTTTGAAGAAGGGAAGGACACAGTCTAGAGTTGCTAGAGACTATGGCACATCATAGAAACAAATAAGTGTGTGGAGACGACGGCACAAAAGCGAAGGAACGAATAGGCAAAGGTCATGTATTCCTCGGAAAAAAACACTGAGGGAGGATCGTACTATCTGTAAGCAATCGGCGCTCATCCAAGAAAATCGGATCGACAATTTAGGAATGATCTTTAGCAGCGTCATGGACTGAACCTTCAAGTCTCTTCTGTAAAACCTCACCTGGTAGCAGGTGCTTTAACGGAGTTTTCAAAGAAACATAAAACTTGGAGTGCTACAGGTTAGTCTAAGGATTTATGGAGTTATACGAGTAAAATTAAAGTATTTCCTTCTGAGGCTGTGCAGTACATACGTCGACCAAAAAACCGAAGGGACAACAAAAGAATCTGGTGCTGACTATTAAGCATGCTGGTGGCAGCGTCATTGTGTGGGGTTGATCGTCTAGTCCAAATAGAAGGAAAATAGGTAGTTTCCTTAGAAAATAATATGGTTCCACATAGGAGAAAGTAACTGGATATTTCAGCAGGAGAACGTTTCAAAACACAGCGTTTTAGATAGAGGCCATGGCAACGCCCGGAGCTAAATCCAACAGAACACCTCAGGGACACATTTCACAGGCGTGTTCTACGTAGAAGCTAGTAACTAAGGAACAATTTGCTGCACGAATAGTCAAAACTCCCACATGACCTACACACATCAAAAAAAGCTCTGCATGACCCCAGTTACCAGGTCTCCCGAAGATAGACGTTGACTGTGGGTATTGTATCACAGGCACAGTCCCTCAGACTGTTCAGACATGTCACTAAACCCACCCAAAGATGTAAACAACCATGCATGAGCAGCGCCTATTAGAAGGAGGGGGTCCGACAGCCGATCAGTTCCAGTTATTCCACCAGGAAGGAGGTACACAGCTCATGTTGCCTGTAGTTCAACCATGCCTAGATTGTCAGTACCGGGGTTCGATCACGTCCGCATTGCTACTTTGTGCCAGGAAGGGCTCTCAACAAGGGATGTGTCCAGTTGTCTCGGAGTCAACGAAAGCGACGTTGTTCTTACATGGAGGATATAACAGGAACTGTCGATGACATGCCTCACTCAGGCCGCCCAAGGACTACTACTGCAGTGGACAAACGCAATCTATGGATATGGCTCGAAGGAACGCTGACAGCAACGCCACCTTGTTGAATAATGCAGCCACAGGACGTCGTGTTGTGCCTCAAACTGTGCGCAGTTGGCTTTATGATGCGCAACTTCACTCCCGACGTCCAAGGCCAGGTCCATCTTTGCAGCCGCAACACCATGCAGCGCGGTAAAGATGAGCCCAACAACATGCCGAATGGACAGCTCAGGATTGGCATCATGTTCTCTTCACCGATGAATGTCGCATATGCCTTCAACCAGACAATCGTCGAAGACGTGTTTGGAGGCAGCCCGGTCAGGATGAACATCTTAGACACACTGTCCAGTGAGTTCAGCAGGGTGGAGATTCCCTGACGTTTTGGGGTGGCATTATTTGGATTCGACATACGCCGCTGGTGGTCATGGAAAGCACCGTAATTGTTGTACGATACGTGAATTCCGTCCTCCGACCGACAGTGAAACCATATCGGCAGCATATTGACGAGGCATTCGTCTTCATGGACGATAATTCGCGCCCCTATCGTGCACATCTTAGAATGGTTTCCTTCAGGATAACGTTATCGCTCGACTAGAGTGGCCAGCATGTTCTTCAGACATGAACCCTATGTGATATACCTGGGATAGATTGAAATGGGCTGTTTCTGGACGACGTGACCAACCAACCACTCTGAGGGATCCACGCAGAATCGCCGCTGAGGAGTGCGACAATCTGGACCATCAGTGCCTTGATGAACTTTTGGATAGCAGGCCACGACGAATACAGACATGCATCAATGCAACAGGACGTGCTACAGGGTATTAGAGTACTGGTATATGAACTAAATATAGTTTTGTAATAAATGGATTATAATTACACACTTTTCAATTATCAATTCCCAGCTTTTTCTATTACAAACTTATCTATATGTAATTGTGGCTAATGTCTTCTACAAAACACTTTTGAGTGCTATTGTACGCGATAGCTCGTTTATTTTGGCATCTTTTTAAAAATAATTTTCATAGAAAGAACCAGAGATAGAATCTTCGAAAAGCAGTCGTGATAAATTTACTTACCATCTCATAAAAATGAGAGTGGTTTTGGTTATGGTGAAAGTGTCGAGTGTGTGTGTGTGTGTGTGTGTGTGTGTGTGTGTGTGTGTGTGTGTGTTGCTAGACTGACGTAGTTGGGATCTAGGATTCGATACGAGTCGTGAGCTGGATTCATTTTTGTCGGCCTCGAAATGCGTCGGTGCTTACGATGTGCCAGGGTGTCCTTCATACAAATTGGGGCAAATAAAAGGGGCCCGGACGAGTGGATACTATTGGAAATGAATGTATGCATATAACTGCAACCCGTGACGCTCGCCCTCCATGTGTACTACCATCACGTAATACACACCGTTTCGGAGCGTAGTGCGGGCTGTGAGTGAAGCAGTACTAACAGTGGAATAACAGCTGTTCGTTGTTGAAAGTTACGTGACAACTAAGTTGTGGAAACGGTATGGGCAGCTGTTTGCTGAGAAGCTTAACGGTGTCAAAGTGCCAGCAAAGAGTGCTCTGCAATGCTTAGTCTGAAAATGGCGTCCGACAGGATCTGTTTTGAACAAGTCAAAAATCAATCTGAATTGTGTTCGCACACTAGAAAATGAGACTGTAGTTCAGAGGAAAATGCTTCAGAGTTATACCAAATCAAACGACGCCTGTCGCAAGAGACCGGCATATCACGTAGATCATGCGGATGAATACACCTGGACCTGCACATCCATCCCCAGCGAGGGTCTGATGTTCATGCATAAAACCTGCAAATTATCCTCAGCGCCTCCAGTTTTGTGAGTGGCTGTTCACTGTCATAACAGTGAACGGCTTGGACATGGATCTGTTCTATATGTCTGCTGGAGCCCGGTTTCACTTGAGTGGTTATGTCAGCTCACAAAATCACAGATTCTGGATTGCGGAGAATCTGCATAACTTCCATGAAACACCATTGCATGATCAGAAGGGTGGGGAGGAAGAAAAGACCTGCAGTTACTTCCAATAGGATGGAGCAACTGCCCATACAACTGGCCGAACCTTGGAGGACATTTACGCAGTCTGCCCTCCAGACAGCAGAGATCAGTCTGGTCGCAGCTCTAGCTGGCCACACAAGTCACCTGATATGTCAGTGTGCGATTACTTTGTGTGGGGAGCTCTCAAGTCTAAGGTGTATCGCAACAACCCTCAGAGTCTTCAAAAATTGCGGCAGAACATTTCGGATGTGACAGCAGCAATTCCAGCAGTCCAGCTTCGATCTGCCTCCAGCAACTTGCTGACCAGGGCCCAAAAGTGCCAAGAAATGAATGGCAGTCACTTTGAACATCTGTTGTAGTCAAGTTAGTACTGTATTTCTTTTCCTCTGCTGTGTTTCTTTGTACCCTGGAAACTCTGTTCTCCGGGCCACTTTTATTTGCCCCACCCTATACAATATTCATCGTGAGAGGACAACTTACGTTAGCACTACTTCTGTGAAGCCACTCAGCATCTTGTACTTCCTGCCTACATACCCAGCTGTAACATTCGCTTGCGCGTTCCGTCACCATTTCACCAGCACTGTCATTTCTTTCTGCTTATCATCACCACTGAATTGAACAGCGTTAACACAGCAAGCTACACGGCTGTATACGAAGGCATTTTCTGCAGTCACTTTCCTGTGTTTTAATTGAGTGGTAACAACGCATGCTACTTTGGACTTGAATACTCGTACAAAATCACATGACCAAGCTAATTACGCTACTGGGTCTACCGCTTCCTTTGTCGATTATTAGCAACTCTATATAAGCCTAGGGTCAACGATTGCCTTCAATTTCATTAACCAGAGCGCCCATGTAGATATAGAGGGCATAAACACGTTGTAATTATCACTTCGAAAAAATAAACTTATGTATTTATTTGTTTCTGACCGTAGTAGTCCATCGGCTGGAGCGCTAGACGCCAGTACTAGAGGTCCTGAGTTCAGTCGCGGGTAGGTGTGGAGATTTTTCCAATCCCCCCAGGGGCACTCAGCCTCTGTCAAAACGAGTACGGAGGATCTTCCTTGGGGTAGAAGGCAGCCTGGGCGCGGCACCAACCTCCCCTCCTCTCCCCTTCTAGTGCTGCGCGAATAGAAAGGCTGCGCAGTATCTACAGCTAGGGCGGTAGTTAGGTCACGGGCTTGCGCCACATTCACCTTTACCTGAATTAGTCTAAGAAAAAAGAAGAAAAAAATCAAACCACAAAGATATTATCCGAATGGCACGGAAATCGGTAGATGTGACGAACATGTACACAAAATTTCGGAAAATTAGATGATTTGTTCAAGAGGAAAATCTTCACAAATTGTGCACGTCAATAACACATTTGTCCATCTCTGCCCCTTATGCAAGCAATTATTTGACTTGGCATTGATTGATAGATTTGTTGGATGTCCTCCTGAGAGATAAAATGCAATATATTGTCGAATTGGTAGATTAGATCGGCAAAATCCCGAGCTAGTTGGAGGGTCCTGCCCGTAATGTTCCAAACAGTCTAGAGAGAGATCCGGCGACGTTGCTGATCAAGGTTCGGCAAGCAGGAAGACAAGCAGTACAGACTCTCGCCTTGTGCGGGCAGGTATTATGTTGCTGAAATGTAAGTCCAGGATGGCTTGACAGGAAGGGCAGCAAAACAACCCGTAAAAAATAGTCGACGTACCGCTATGTTGCGAGTGTTCTCCAATAACAACCAAAGTGGTTCTACTGTGAAATGAAATGATACTCCAGACCGTCATTCCTGGTTGTTGGGTCGTATAGTGGGTGACATTCAGATTGTGATCCCAGCTCTGTCGAGGGCTTCTCCAGACACGTCTTAGCTGTTCATCGGTGATCGTTTAGAAGACAGTTTTATTCCAGTCGACGAGATTCGCGGCCCCGACGACTGACGAAAGAAGGGCCTAGAGAAGCCTTAAACATCAGTGGGATAACAGCTTGAATGTCACTCGCTATACGGCATGACAACCAGGCACCATGGTCTGGGGTGCCATTTTATTTTATAGCAGGTTGTTATGTGTGGCACCCTTACAGCACAACGGTACGTCCACCATATTATATGCCCTGTTTTGTTGCCCTTCGTGACAAGCCTTCCTGGGCTTACATGACTGTAAAATAATGCCCGCCCGCGCACGGAAAGAGTATCTACTGTGCCTCTTCATGCTTACCAAACGCTTCCTTGGCCAGCAGAGTCGCCGGATCTCTCACCAGTTGAGAACATTTGGAGGATTATGGGCATTTCCCTACAACCAGCTGGGGATTTTGTTGATCTAATGAGCCAGTTTGATAGAAATCGGTTCGATATCCCTCAGGAGGACATTCTACAACTCTGTCAAACAATGCCAAGCTTGCGTAAGAGCCAGAGGTAGACCAACGTGTTATTGAGTTGCTGAATTAGTGAAGCTATTCCTTTTGAAATTTTCTGAAATTACACACATTTGTTTGTTGGTACATGTATAGCACATCTGTCGATTTCTTCCCATTCGGGTAATTTCTTCGTGGTGCGGCTTTCTTTTGTCTAAGAGTGTATTTGCTTGTTTCACTGGAAGTACGCGTTTGCCGCTCTCTTGTATACAAAAGTCCCAGCTCCACACTACCAGAGCATTATCAGACCAAAACAAAATGGCCGAACCCGTTGATAAAGTGGAGAATCGTGAGTTAATTCGTTTTCGGCAGCATCGGAACATTGCAGGCCAATGTAGATGACTTCTCTAGTCATCTGCATTCATCTGATACAGCTGCAACATTGCCGCTATATAGGGTGGGCTGTAAGGAGAGGTACATGCTTTGAGGGGAGATAGTGTTAGTGTTCTGAACAAAAAACTTGACATAGACATATGCCCTATTGTGTATGGTTCCCTAAATAGAAAACTTTTGATGTGTATTGTTATTTATTTTCTGTATTATTCAAAGATTGCCATTGTTTACAACGTACCACAGTAGTGCAGAGAATGTTGGAACGATCATTACAAGACACTTGTGGTCTATCAAGTAGAGAAACTCCCTCAGATTGGCCTACAAAACTACCTAAGCTACAGCAAATGTGCGTTGCACGAGATTTTAAATATTCCCTCGCTCCCTTTGATCAAACTTTTACATCTAGAGAAAAAATGAAAGGGACCTTTCTGGTAGGAAATTTGATGTAATTGGGTTTTGTACTGTGATATGTTCCGATTTATTCATTATTTAAATTTATAATCGAACTGGATGCTTCGTAAAAAAACGTAAGTAGACAGAACTAAATGATTTTGGAGACTTGGCCCATAGTTTCCGAACAAGTCACGCCAACTATCGAACGTGTGAGCGTTTCACGGAGTAAGGATTTGAATGGACTGTTCAGCAAGAAAGCATTTGGAGGATTATGAATATTACCGATTCTGCACGAGTCAGACGCGAAGCCGAAAAGAAAACATGGTGACTGAAGAAACGTACTTAGTATTCCGTGGCACTATCGACTTGATACGTTTAAAATAAGCAATTGGAGAAATACAAAACTACATAGTCGGCATGACAGATGCGGGGAAGAAGACAAATGAATAATAAAACGTTTCCGTTACTCTGAATAAAATGAGGATAAATAACGGGAGAAATACGAAAACTACAGACTCCTTTTAGTCAGGTACGAACTGCGTGCGAGAAGAAAACTTGTAACTAAAAGATTCATGTGGTGACGAAACAATACAGTACTCGTTGTAAAGAACGCTTAAATACGCTACGCGATAGCAGTACCTTAGATACAAATGCATTTCCTATTGACAATTTCATTAATTGAATTGATTACCATTTTTTTGAGTGGTACTTAAGATAAGTAAATAAATTAGAGAAATTAGAAAATAAATGAAAAACTTAGTTTAGTTTAGAAGAGTTACGCATAGGCAAACAACGGACAAAGCAGCAGTGGGAACGGCCGGCGCTTGCAAGTCAGCATAGCACGTTCAGGAGAAGCTGTCGATTCAGCCGTCAGTGCATCGCCCGACCGGCTCACGTCAAGAAGATTCTTCGAGAAGCTTTTCAACGTAACAGAAGAGGCAATGACAGGCTCACTTGTTTCTCAGTCGTCACATGTTATCAAAGACCCTCGCCTACATTCCAAGAGCCAATGACCGACGTTAAGAAGATTCTTCGAGAAGCTTTTCAAAGTGACAGAAGAGGCAATGCCCGTGAAGTCGTTCACCTCCAGTAAACTGAAGCGAATAAATACGAGATACGCAGTGGGCCCGACAGACAAAAAGAAGAGAGGAGAGTAGCAGCAGTTTTCAGTCAGTTTCGATGCTGAAGACCGTCATGCAGGAAGAGACTACATCGTACACAGAAGCACCAAGTCCGCCGCTGTAATGGAATACCAAGCAGCAGCCTCAGCGCCAGAAGACATAAGTTAGAAGGTATTTGAAGTCTGATTTTTACGCACCCGGGTGACTCGTGAGGACGGGAAGGAGGCGGCCTCACATCAGCAGTCACCTGTGAGCTGAAATGAAGATCTGACAGCCGAAGACTGGCAAGCGGGAGTCCGTTGTTCGATCCGGGACACTGGCCTTCCCCCCGCCGCACCGCTCCGCTGGCCGACGCACAACACACGCGGCCGCTTAGAGAAGAGAAACACTGGGACGCCACATCCAAGGTATCACCATCCGATGTACGACTTCGCTCTCAATAATTAAACGGGCCACCGCACGAGGCGCGTCTCCAGTCAACTGGGCGAGACGGCGACACGAGATACACACCGCCAGGCGTAATCAGACGCCGCCGCTGCCGCAGCAGAAGGCTTCGCAAACGACACAGCTGCCGCTCTCCGAGCCAGAACATCCAGTAAGATACAGTTGTACAAAACTTTCAATAAAAGTTATCTTATGTAAAAATGCTGTTTCATTCTACCTCATCCCCGAGACAAGGAAGAACCCACCCTGCCCACATGTTGTTAAGAGAGAAAAAGTAATTTATTTAGTATTTTCACTCTGATATAATGCTTTAGAATCAAATGCCCTTTGCAGAAATGCTCATCCTGACAATTCACTAGCATCAAAAGAGAAAATCCAGTTACATTTAGTTGCAGAAGTGTTACAATTTATTTCGAGTTGAATGGTTAAACATTATAAGAGAGCAAAAGTTTAAAAATAATGTCGAATTATTTGAATACCAACACGTTTTGCATCAAAACGGACCTACAATATCTACTCTGCTTACATGGAAACACGAACCAGTGTAGTATATCATCTAACGTGATTAATTTTTCTATTGCCATACATTTAAAGCTGTGGTTTCTCTTCCTATGCGAAAAAGAGAGCTCACATCTCTTTGGATCTTTTTTAGCATTACTAATGGAATGTAACTTCACTTATGTCTGAGAACTCTTACGAGTAATTCGATGTAGGCTCTTTTGTGTAATAGGTGCATTGACCGCAGTCACCATTACTGAATATTTGATGCAAGAAAAGTTAGATGAAATATTCCGACTCAACGAGCATCAGAATTAAGTCGATTTGAGTAGGAAAGGTACTGTTCATTCCAGAACATATTCCGATTATTGTTTAATAGTACGTAGTGATTTTATTTCAAGAAATGCAATCTCGTCGTTACAATGTCCTGTGGTGTCTCATAGACAGTGTGAACTGATGCAAAATGGTTGGTTGATTGATTGTGGGGAGGGGACCGAACAGCGAGATCATCGGTCCAATCGGATTAGGAAAGGACGGGTAAGTAAGCTGGCAGTGCCCTTTCAAAGGAACCATCCCAGTATTTGTGTGAAGCGATTTATGGAAATCACGGAAAACTTAATTCAGGATGGTCGGACGCGGGTTTGAACCGTTATTCTCCCGAATACGAATCCAGAGTGCTAACCACTGCGCCACCTCGTTCGGTGATGCAGAATGGATGTATAGTAAGAACCTGTAGTCACATTTTCTTTTACGGACATTTTTGTGTCTATGTACTCGACAACTGTCATCCACTTTTCATCGATAAAGCCCTTCAGTACTTGCACGCTAATGGTTTCCGGGCGATTTATGGAGATCGCTTAATGACTTCTTATAGATTCCAGCGTCTGGGATTACTTGCAACATCATCGCCGACCGGGCTACCAGTCTGTTCAGAAAGTTGTACGACCCATGACAACAAAAAACTAATATCGTTGCTAAATAGAATAACGCTCTTAACTTTATATTAATACTAATAGCAATACTTTTAATTGTAATACTATCAATTCAAGGGAAAGTATCTCTTCGCCCATTAATAGCTTCAGGTTTTATGCAAAGTCCATTCCTGAGATTGTTTTCTTTGATTTTCTATACTGGGGATTACTATTCAGATTTCTGAGATTTCACACTAAGAATTCATTTAGATTTTCAACTGAGTTGACGTAGAGTTAATCACAGTCGCTTAGGGTAATACATTATGAACCAACCAATGGATGAAAGTGCACAGTAATTAAAATGAGTTATTCAGAATGCGTCTGTCATTCTGCGTGGAGTGTGCGCCGTGTTGAAACTTCCTGGGGGTATAGAAAACAAAACCGATCTTATGCAACTCAGCTTGCTCTCTTCGTCCACGGAACCCAAAAAGCAATAGATACGGGCGCCCAGGTTGATGCTATGGGCCTTGACTTCCGGAAGACATTCTATTCAGTTCCGCGCTACCACGTGATGAACAAAAGACGAGCATACGAAATATCAGGCCAGCTGTATGACTGGGCTGAAGAGTTCCTAGCAAACAGAACACAGTGTATGCTTCTCAACGGAGAGACGTCTTCAGACGTACTCGAAAAAGTGACTTTGGGCTCAGTCCAGGGAAGCGTTATTCGGCCATTTCTTTTCACAATGATGTAAATGACCTACTGGATTACGTCGACACTTCCATGCCGCTGTTGTATACAGAGAAGTTGCAAAGTTAGAAAACTTTAACTGAGTGCAAGAAGACCTTCAATTGAGTTTCAATACAAACAAATGTGATGTACATTGACCAAGCCACATTAATGTGACAACCTGTCAAAAGCCTTAATAATCAACGGTGCGAAATGTGCAGGAGGATAGTCAGTGAGGTTTTGGGAGGTACCGACCGGGATGTGGTGGCCAGCTGCGAGAGGTTCCTTGGTTGAGAATCAGTGGTACCAGCAGCCCGATCGAGATTTCTGCAGTGAGTTTTGAGACTTTGCGCATCATAAGTGCCTATGGCCACCTGTCGAATGGATCAAAAAACGTGATGCATCTGGAGAGGCTATCTGTCGCCACTCAGTGGACATCTGGTTGCGGTACTGGCGTGCAACTTTCACCCTTCGTGGCCGAAGAACAGCAGTCAGCATGGGTTCATGGACTAGGCGCCTGCTGCAGCAAAGCAGCAAAGTTCACTGAACGGACGTTGAGGAGACACTGTTAGTAGCTCTAGGTTCATCTGGTCGGTGAGTTGTTCAACAGTTTCACGTCCATTCGGTCGTACACATTTTCGCAGATATCATTCACACCTGTTATCTGTGGTTCTTGGTTCATAACAGTTGCTTTGGCACCGGTTTTGGATAGCGCCATTTTGCCATCCTCAGTATAATTTGACCTAACTTGGCCAGATCGGAAGTGGTTTCTCCCCCTTGGCTCAAAATCCATAGTCATGCCCCTCTGGACGTCAGCTAAATCGCTTCTTTTCTGCTTTAAGACAACGAATGCACTTTTGTCGCGTCCACCCGACGCATTTTATATGCCCTCCATTGCTTGGCTCTCGCCTGCAGCCTGTGAGCGGCTATGCCACTTTTTCGTCGAACATAGGCAGTGTTCACGTTATGTGACTGAGCCGTGTGTCACGAAAAAGTAGCCAGATAGACCCATTTATGTATGACTGCGCGATCGTAGAATAAGTTGAAGCAGTTACATGCTTTAAATAAATGGGAGCATGCGTAAGGACGCGATACAGTGTGGAATGACTAAATAAAAATAACCGCAGGTAAGATGTATCGTATACCGCAATTCGCTGAAGAGTCCCCAGTAAGTGTAGTCCATGTATTAAGAACATAACATACAAAACTCTCGTTCGATCAGTACTCGTATGTTGCCTGTTGTCTGGGATCCGCAACAGATACGATTGGTGGAGGAAGTAGAGAAGATCCAAAGAAGAAAAGTGCATTTCGTCACAGGTTCGTTTAGTAAGCGAGGAAGCTTCACAGATATGTTCATTCAGCTCCAGTGAAAGCCACTGCAAGAGAGGCGTTCTGTATAAGAGGAGGTTCGCCATTAGAAACCCGAGAGCGCACGTTTCAAGAAGAGTCAACAAATATATTGCTGCCCCCTACGCATATTTCGCGAAAAGACCATGAAGATAATATCAGAGAGACTGGACCACAAGCCGAGGCTTACCAGCAACTATTTCCGACCAGAACATCCAAAATTCCCTCCGCCGCATACCGTAAGGTCGCTTGCCATTCGATAGATGTAGGTGCCTCGTGGATTTTTTGGATGACAATGATCTGCCGCAATATCGTTACTTGGATTGACACATTCTTTTCTTTCATCTTTTTCACTAATGTGAAATTTTGGCTGTGCAGCCATTTTTAAGAGCATACTGTAACCCGTCATGTGTTAAAATGAAGACTTACTATGATGACATCTTCTCGAATTATTAGCCAAGTCGTGGCGTCTTGTTGTCGCAACGCGTAGACTAGTTTCTTGATCGTCATCTTCTACATCTACATCTACACTCCGCGAGCCACCTTACGGTGTGTGGCGGAGGGTACTTATTGTACCACTATCTGATCCCCCCTTCCCTGTTCCATTCACGAATTGTGCGTGGGAAGAACGACTGCTTGTAAGTCTCCGTATTTGCTCTAATTTCTCGGATCTTTTCGTTGTGATCATTACGCGAGATATATGTGGGCGGTAGTAATATGTTGCCCATCTCTTCCCGGAATGTGCTCTCTCGTAATTTCGATAATAAACCTCTCCGTATTGCGTAACGCCTTTCTTGAAGTGTCCGCCACTGGAGCTTGTTCAGCATCTCCGTAACGCTCTCGCGCTGACTAAATGTCCCCATGACGAATCGCGCTGCTTTTCGCTGGATCATGTCTATCTCTTCTATTAATCCAACCTGGTAAGGGTCCCATACTGATGAGCAATACTCAAGAATCGGACGAACAAGCGTTTTGTAAGCTACTTCTTTCGTCGATGAGTCACATTTTCTTAGAATTCTTCCTATGAATCTCAACCTGGCGCCTGCTTTTCCCACTATTTGTTTTATGTGATCATTCCACTTCAGATCGCTCCGGATAGTAACTCCTAAGTATTTTACGGTCGTTACCGCTTTCAATGATTTACCACCTATGGCATAATCGTACTGGAATGGATTTCTGCCCCTATGTATGCGCATTATATTACATTTATCTACGTTTAGGGAAAGCTGCCAGCTGTCGCACCATGCATTAATCCTCTGCAGGTCCTCCTGGAGTACGTACGAGTCTTCTGATGTTGCTACTTTCTTGTAGACAACCGTGTCATCTGCAAATAGCCTCACGGAGCTACCGATGTTGTCAACTAAGTCATTTATGTATATTGTAAACAATAAAGGTCCTATCACGCTTCCCTGCGGTACTCCCGAAATTACCTCTACATCTGCAGATTTTGAACCGTTAAGAATGACATGTTGTGTTCTTTCTTCTAGGAAATCCTGAATCCAATCACAAACCTGGTCCGATATTCCGTAAGCTCGTATTTTTTTCACTAAACGTAAGTGCGGAACCGTATCAAATGCCTTCCTGAAGTCCAGGAATACGGCATCAATCTGCTCGCCAGTGTCTACGGCACTGTGAATTTCTTGGGCAAATAGGGCGAGCTGAGTTTCACATGATCTCTGTTTGCGGAATCCATGTTGGTTATGATGAAGGAGATTTGTATTATCTAAGAACGTCATAATACGAGAACACAAAACATGTTCCATTATTCTACAACAGATTGACGTAAGCGAAATAGGCCTATAATTATTCGCATCTGATTTATGACCCTTCTTGAAAATGGGAACGACCTGCGCTTTCTTCCAGTCGCTAGGTACTTTACGTTCTTCCAGCGATCTACGATAAATTGCTGATAGAAAGGGGGCAAGTTCTTTAGCATAATCACTGTAGAATCTTAAGGGTATCTCGTCTGGTCCGGATGCTTTTCCGCTACTAAGTGATAGCAGTTGTTTTTCAATTCCGATATCGGTTATTTCAATATTTTCCATTTTGGCGTCCGTGCGACGGCTGAAGTCAGGGACCGTGTTACGATTTTCCGCAGTGAAACAGTTTCGGAACACTGAATTCAGTATTTCTGCCTTTCTTCGGTCGTCCTCTGTTTCGGTGCCATCGTGGTCAACGAGTGACTGAATAGGGGATTTAGATCCGCTTACCGATTTTACATATGACCAAAACTTTTTAGGGTTCTTGTTTAGATTGTTTGCCAATGTTTTATGTTCGAATTCGTTGAATGCTTCTCTCATTGCTCTCTTTACGCTCTTTTTCGCTTCGTTCAGCTTTTCCTTATCAGCTATGATTCGACTACTCTTAAACCTATGATGAAGCTTTCTTTGTTTCCGTAGTACCTTTCGTACATGATTGTTATACCACGGTGGATCTTTCCCCTCGCTTTGGACCTTAGTCGGTACGAACTTATCTAAGGCGTACTGGACGATGTTTCTGAATTTTTTCCATTTTTGTTCCACATCCTCTTCCTCAGAAATGAACGTTTGATGGTGGTCACTCAGATATTCTGCGATTTGTGCCCTATCACTCTTGTTAAGCAAATATATTTTCCTTCTTTTCTTGGCATTTCTTATTACACTTGTAGTCATTGATGCAACCACTGACTTATGATCACTGATACCCTCTTCTACATTCACGGAGTCGAAAAGTTCCGGTCTATTTGTTGCTATGAGGTCTAAAACGTTAGCTTCACGAGTTGGTTCTCTAACTATCTGCTCGAAGTAATTCTCGGACAAGGCAGTCAGGATAATGTCACAAGAGTCTCTGTCCCTGGCTCCAGTTCTGATTGTGTGACTATCCCATTCTATACCTGGTAGATTGAAGTCTCCCCCTATTACAATAGTATGATCACGAAACTTCTTCACGACGTTCTGCAGGTTCTCTCTGAGGCGCTCAACTACTACGGTTGCTGATGCAGGTGGTCTATAGAAGCATCCGACTATCATATCTGACCCACCTTTGATACTTAACTTAACCCAGATTATTTCACATTCGCATTCGCTAATAACTTCACTGGATATTATTGAATTCTTTACTGCTATAAATACTCCTCCACCATTGGCGTTTATCCTATCCTTGCGGTATATATTCCATTCTGTGTCTAGGATTTCGTTACTGTTCACTTCCGGTTTTAACCAACTTTCCGTTCCTAATACTATATGCGCACTATTTCCTTCAATAAGAGATACTAATTCAGGAACCTTGCCCTGGACACTCCTGCAGTTTACCAATATTACGTTGACTTTTCCTGTTTTTGGTCTCTGAGGACGGACGTTCTTTATCAACGATGATAATGTCCTCTCTGGTAAGCCGTCAGGTATTTTATCGTTTCGCCCAAGGGAGGGTCCCTCTAACCTAAAAAACCCCCGTGTGCACGCCACACGTACTCTGCTACCCTAGTAGCTGCTTCCGGCGTGTAGTGCACGCCTGACCTGTCTAGGGGGGCCCTACAGTTCTCCACCCAATAACGGAGGTCGATGAATTTGCAACCATTATAGTCGCAGAGTCGTCTGAGCCTCTGGTTTAGACCCTCCACACGGCTCCAAACCAGAGGACCGCGATCGACTCTGGGCACTATGCTGCAGATATTAAGCTCAGCTTGCACTCCGCGTGCGATGCTGGTTGTCTTCACCAAATCAGCCAGCCGCCGGAAGGAACCAAGGATGGCCTCAGAACCCAAGCGGCAGGCGTCATTCGTTCCGACATGTGCTACTATCTGCAGCCGGTCACACCCAGTGCGTTCAATAGCTGCCGGAAGGGCCTCCTCCACATTACGGACGAGACCCCCCGG
Source organism: Schistocerca serialis cubense (assembly GCF_023864345.2). NCBI lineage: Eukaryota > Metazoa > Arthropoda > Insecta > Orthoptera > Acrididae > Schistocerca > Schistocerca serialis. The sequence goes on from NC_064639.1 coordinate 930,686,310, forward strand.
CAAGCACACCGAGTGCACACTGGCATTCTTCCCCGACCTACCCGCTATTTTCCTAAGGGGCTCCATAACCCGCCTAACGTTGGAGCTCCCTATAACTAATAGGCCCGCCCTCTGTGACTGTCGGGACCTTGCCGGAGAATCGGCCACTGGCCCAACAGGCGAGGCATCCTGTGGTGGCTCGGAAACGATGTCATCACCACTAGGAAGCACCCCGTACCTGTTGGAAAGGGGTAAGGCAGCTGCCACGCGGCCAGATCCCACCTTCGCCTTTCGGCCAGGCACGCGCGAGCCCACCACTGTCCGCCATTCACCCTGGAGTGATGGCTGACCGGTAAGATGCTCACTGCCGGAAGACGCAGCGACATCAGGGGTTCCATGCGATTCCAAGGCCACCGAAGTAGGCATAGGTCTCACCACAGTTGCCCCAACGCCACTACGAGCCGACGCCTGCGCCTCGAGCTCGATGAGCCTAACAGACAAAGCCTCCACCTGCCCCCGAAGAGTGGCCAATTCTCCTTGCGTCCGCTCACAACAACCACAGTCCCTACACATGACTATGTTTACCCTACAAGCGAACGGTGTACTCGCCTTGTTAGCAGCAGGAAATCGAAGTGCTCTCTCACTGACGGTCTAACCGACACTGAGCTGTTCTAACCAAACAAACAAAAGCCTGTACGATACGAGGGTCGATAGCAACGGCGATACTGTACACTACACTGTTATTAAAATAAACGGTTGTGTCTAGTAGGCACTCAAACACGCAAGAAATTACAAAAATAAAATAGTAACTACCCAGATAACTGAAGATAAGTTGTACCTGTTTGAAGCTCGTAAAAATGTGTAACAAGCGAACGGTGTACTCGCCTTATTAGCAGCAGGAAATCTAAGTGCTCGCTCACTGACGGTCTAACCGACACTTCAGGCAAAGACTTTGCGACTACACTATCCCATGACTCGGTTCATAACCAGAGAAGATTTCATCAATGTAATTCGTCTAGAAAAATTGAGTTCTCACATAAACTTTGTAAGAGGTCCATGACAAAGATATTTGTTGCTAGCGCTCTCAAGCAGATGTAATTTCGATGGACTGCTCACGCGCTATCTGCGATATGTAAGCTATAAGAGAATCTCAGACCAGAGAGCAGTGTTGCCAGCAGTAGGAACTGTGTAGTAGTAGGAGTAAGTAGTAGCTAGCAGTCGTGTGTTTGAAGTTGGCTGGGCCGGTCGTGGGGAGTGATGGCGGTGCCTGAGCGATGTAGTATAAGGTAAAAGCAGCCTCGCGCGTATGTACTATTGTTATATCAAGTCCCATGTAAATGCTTTTAAAAAATCTCTGAATAATAATCTTTCTTATAGAAAGTAACTTTTGACAATCATTCATCTCAATTTAAAGAATTTACTAATTTCGCCAATCCATGATCATCCCGATTATTGTAAAGAAAAATCAGTTGTTTCTTTTATACATGACAAATCTATCGGCCAGCATTGCACTGGACTGTGCCAGAAAAAATTTCTTATAGGAGCAGATATATACGCGTTATCTGGCGACATTATTGAGGTAAGAATTTTCAATTTATTCAGTGTGATCTTTCAGGGCCATGCCGCAGCACTGCTGACGTCCAAGATTTACCCGTTTAGATTCACAGTCAGTCAATTATTGACAGGTTGTGTGTGAGTCAGACTTTTTAATTAGGAGGTTCGTCACATTATATTATTGGTAGGTTACGGAATTTTTCTGTTGGTAGTCACACTGAATGTGAATGATATAATTATATTTTTTACTGTTGGGAGGTTATTATACATTTTTTATCTGTTGGGAGGTTACAACTTACGTCCGTTTTACATTTCTGGAATGCAGTGAGGTGGCTGGATTTGATACAGAGCGACTTGACACCAAGTGCTTTTTGAATAACTGCGACGTAGCATTGCAGTCACGGCCGGAAACGACATTCAACGCTGACGCTCTTTTGCCAACAAACATGAGTTTATACGCTGACGGATCACAAGCCGAACTTCGAGCAATGGCCTTAACAGCACTCAATGCTGTCAAACGTGCACAGGCCAGTCACAATAGCATTGTGTTAGTGATTTACTGTTAAAGGTCACTGGTTCACTACCTTTTCGGACATGGGCCGCGTCCTATTATCTGAACAGAAAATCGGTAGGAGGGCTAAAGGACAGCTGTGCTTATGGCGGAGACGGCACACCAGTTTATGTTCAACGGGAATGTCCCCTGATTGAAAATACACCAAGGACTGCTTCGCGCCCTTTAAGAGGTAAATTTGTTACAATGTAACTGGAGTGAAAGGTCACTTTTACGAAATCTTGTAGTTGACAGTATCTCAGAAAAAGCGAAGCGTAGCTATGGTCAACAGACAACACAGTAGAGACGAGAAAGGTCTGCAGACGAGCCTATGGAACGAGAACTAAGGCTGATAGGTATACTATGGCTTTGTCCAGTAACGGAAGAGTGATTAGAGTTTCCCACGAGCCTAGCCAGGAAGAACTAGAGGAGTCAGTGGAAGATAACTGATGTAGATAACTGACTTACCCGTCACCTTGCGGTCTGGAGGAAGTATGATATTGCTGTACCCGACACGTTGACCGACCTCGTTCGGAACGTACAGAAAAGCAGATACAGTCCGATAACAGTGAAGCTTATTGGTATATACCTCATACTACGCGGAAGAGAGGGTCAGCAAACCTAAAATTATGTGAATGGTAGTAGAAATATTAGTATTAGTGTTAGTTGCGGTAGCAAAATCGAGGTCGTGGTAGTGGTAATAAGACCTTTTGAAACTTGTAATAATTACCTTGTTTGCTACTGTTTTAGTAGTATATGCTATTATATAATACATGTTAGTAAGTGTAATTATTACTCTAAAATTACTTGAAATAGATTGAAATAACGAAGAACTGTCGCTCTTTCTTGTCACAACAATGTAGCACCAGATTGAGAGTGGAGGAAGACGCCGTACGGTATGAAGACATGAAGACAAACGCATGGATATCCATCTAAAGCAAGTAAGAGATACAATGTCTGCCACTGTAGCTGAGTGGACAGCGCGCCACCTTGTCATGCCGGAGGACCCTGGTTAGATTCCCGGTTGGGTTGTAGGTTTGCTCCTCTCAGGGACTGGATGTTTGTTTCGTCATAATCATCATCATTTCATCCTCAGCGACGCGCAAGTCGCCGAAGTGGCGTCACCTCCGAAGACTTGTAACAGGCGATCAGGTCCCCCGCAGGGAGGCCCTCGCCACATGACATGACATGACAAACAGAGATAAGGAAAGTAGTATGGGATACGCTGTAACTTCATTTAATATTCAAAATAGAAAAAAACTACCATAATGATTCAAACAAATGTAACTTTACATGTAACGGTCCTTTGTTGTCTTTAAGAAAGTGAACTACAATGGATGAATTATTAAGTAAATATATCGTACTACTATTAGACAATAATAAAAAGGAAAAGATAGGAAGAAAAGATATAATGAAATAAAATACAGAAAATAATTCATCTATGGAATCTGATGCATGTTTTCTAAGAAACAGAGGTGTGACAAAAAGTCACGTAGGAGGCTAGCGACCATTTTAGGTAATATGCTTAGACCGGTGGTTAAGCTGGCTAGGTCGCACAAAAGAGTCATATAAAATATGGAGAATGACTTTGTTGATCAGAACATGACGCGTTTCGGAGTTATTTCCATCTTCACAGATCCAGGTGCAAAGGTAGAACAAGGATGGGAGCGTTACCAAATGTATTCGTAACACCTCAGACTACGGGGAAGAGAAACAGTGAGAGTCAGCGAACGTAAAACTATATCTTAACGGGAGTAGAAATAGCAGTATTAGTGTTAGCTGCCGTAGCAAGGTCGAGGAGTATCTTACGCTACGAACACATCTGGTAACGCTCTTATCCTCGTGCTATCTATGCCCCTGGATCTCTGAAATCGGAAGCAATTCCGATACGGATCACGTTATGATCAGTAGTCATTCTTACCGTGTTGTATGACCTTTTATGCTACTTTCTAAAAAGTCGAAACCGATTACGATACAATTTGTGTGATTCGTGGCTGGAAAAATACAGCAGTGGAATTTTGTTTACAAGACTACTACTGCGCTTCTTTTAAGCAGTTAAGTCTAGTCCATGTAAGCCTAGACTCGTTGGTGCCGTCATGGCGTTCTTAGTAAAACGCCCAGATGACATGATGATCACGTTGTATTTTAAAAACATCTTTCTTTCTTAAATTTTTTACTAAAATTTTGTAGTGTCCATAAAATGTTTATACCTCGATTTTTTCATGGTGTTATCCGGTGCTGGTGCTGGATAAAAAGCCCAATTGGTCTATAACGATATAATAACACTTAGCGTACCAAAACACATGCGCTATGGAATTTTTCGCCGGCCGTTGTGGCCATGCGGTTCTAGGCGCTTCAGTCTGGAACCACGCGACCGCTACGGTCGCAAGTTCGAATCCTGCCTCGGGCATTGATGTGTATGATGTCCTTAGGTTAGTTAGGTTTAAGTAGTTCTAAGTTCTAGGCGACTGATGACCTCAGATGTTAAGTCCCATGGTGCCCAGAGCCATTTGAACCATTTTTTTTTTTGGGAATATTTTCGCTAAGCAATGCTTCACAGCAGCTTGGGATTGCTTTTCTTTTGTAACCATTTTGTTTCCGTCAGATCACCTTCAGATACGAAAACATCCACAGTATACACGCGTTCTCATTGTGATTTCCAAAGATGACTGAATTGATAAATATATTTGGAAAGCATAACATAAACCTGAAATTAACCTGCATGTCCCTATTTTTAATGCACCGCCTGACAAAAAACCGAAGCACGTGGAAAGGGAGGAAGAAATGAAGTGAAACATCACCGGCTGAGAGGACGTGTGACGTTATTCCAGCGATTACAAATTCGAGTCTAACTTACAAAGAACTGGGCAGTATGAGCCCTCTTATCAGTACGACGTTGTACCGCCTCTGGTCTGGATGCATGTACTAATTCGATTGGGAATTATGTCATAAGCCCGTTGTATTCTCTTCCGAGGCAATGTGGCCCGCAGCTGCTGTATCTCTCTGTTGACCCATGTGAAATGGAGCAGCGGCCGGTCAAATTTTTACCAAGGAAAGTCGCCAAACAGCCGTATGTTTTGAGTAGTTATTAGACAACCAATTTCGGCATTTCAATATTGCCATCTTCAGGCCCCTAAGAACTCCTTGTACAGTCAGATACATCGATCCTTGCATACCGGAGACATCATTATATGGATTCTGTGAACTGGTCTTTTGGGTGTTTATTTCGAAGACCAGACAATAGATATTGATGGCTCCAGTACGCAAGGATCGATATATCTGACTTCTGTACATGGAGTGCATAGGGGCCTGAAGATGGCATTACTGAGATGCCGAACTGATTGTCTAAATAAAATAACTACTCAAAACAAACGGCTGTTTGGCGATTTTCCTTGGTAAACGGTTGTAGCTGGTCCTTGTCACCCTGGGTACTAACACCGGAACGGAGTCGAAGTGGATCCAGGCATGTTCCATTAGGGAGATGTTACTGACCACAGGAGTACTTCAGCATAATGTAAACCAGTGGTTCCCAACAGGTGGTCCGTGGACCTACAGGGGTCCGCGAGCTATGCCAGAGGGGTCCGCAAGATAAAACAAAAAAATATATATTAAATATATTTCGTATGATAACAGATTTTTTGTTTTGTCCGCTCCCTGCATGAGCAGAGCTTTAGCGAACGCTAACTTCTGCGTCTAGCTGATTTTGAACAATAATTAAAAATTTAACGATAACAATGATGGCTAAATGTAAAAAATTTTCAGCTCAATATTTTTCCAATAATGAATATGTCAATGGTTTTGTAATTACCATAAATAGAAAACGTATAGAAAGACTCTTAATTTCGCTTTTTTAGGTACTTTATACTTTGATATCACAAGGTACCAATCACGCTCGATGAGGGGGTCCCCGAGAAAATGTTGTTGGGAACCCCTGATAGAAACAGTTCATAGAGACAGATGCCGTATGTGGACGAGCATTGTCCTGTTGATGTTATTTACTCTTTCGCCGTTAACAAAGGCGTAAATCACATAATGTACTAACTGAAATATTCTGATAGCTCTGTAATGAATTACAAAATTCTTTATACATGTCCTTATTATACTACAAAAAATTACAGATATTTTTAAGCCACTCTTTGCCTGAGTCAGAGTCTGTGCATGTCCTTCAGATCACCCTTATAGCCATGCATTTCACACACAAGTAAACAATCCATTGGCTCGATTTCTCCGCACTCACATTCAGGACTGACCGATAGGCCCCATTTGGACATTAACTGCTTACACCTATCATAACTCGTCCTGACACGTTTCAAAGTTTTCAACATTTTCCTCACGAGGCTGAACCTATCGATCTTCTTGTTGGGATTGTCCACCAAGTTTCGTTTCTCATGTCTTCGAGGTGTTACCAGATTGTCCACCAAGTTTCGTTTCTCATGTCTTCGAGGTGTTACCTCGGAGCCAGTACCTGCTGGTAATCGTAGAGATCGAACTATCAATCCCAGTCATAAAAAACTGCTCCAATCCCACTGTGAAACCTGAGGAAAGTTGATTGGATTAAATACTACCGCTACATCGAGAACACAATAAATTGGATACCACCGAAACCTAAGAACTACAAAAGAGTCCCAAAACTGGTACACAAAGCGGCCATAAAAGCTGTTCGTCACTGGATTGGAAAACACGTCCTGGTGGAAGAAAGAGTGTGAAACACTAATGTCCTGCTGGAAAATGGCACTATGATACTGTCACCTGAGAGGCTGATGAGAGCCAAGGATGTCTGTGACTAGCTGTTGCTTCATCAGCTCCCTCAGTCAGTTCGTGTCGTGACTTGAAGTCATACTCGATAGGTTGTCATACCATGATGCTGAGCCTCGTCAAAACAACGACAGAACGGGAATTCTCAAAGATAGCCAGTCTAGTCGCCGATGGTGGTCATCCTGGATAGTGTAGAACCACGGTTCATCGTTCAATGCAGTGCGACGCCGTTCATCAGCAGTGTATGTTTCCCGGTCATGGCGCCACTACACAACCGTCTGTGTCTTGATGTTAATGGCATCCTGCGCAGGGACTGTAATTCCGAAGTATGTCTGCTGCTAGTCTCCAACCTAGGGGGTTTGATAATACAGAATGTTGTTAGGAGGCAACGCTATGAAGGAGGTACGATGTGCATGGTGAACATCAGGGTAATCCTCTCTGGTGGTGATCACACGTGTTCGACTGGTATCTTGACAAGTATGCCTGTCATAAAATTTCCATGAAGTCCAACAACGGACCACTATCACATCCGAATGCTTCGCAAATCTGGATATTGCACAATTCGACCAGCCGCTGTCATGGCGACCCACAATAAAACCCTTTCAAACTCCGTCAGGTGATGATAATAATGATTCATCCTGGTACATAGCACCTCCGTGTCCTTCACAGCATAAGACGCTATTAACGTTCTTTCTAGACCTTACCTGCACTAACGAAACTAAGTACTAACAACGCTAATGGTGCCCGCAGCTCGTGGTCGTGCGGTAGCGTTCCCGCTTCCCACGCCCGGGTTCCCGGGTTCGATTCCCGGCGGGGTCAGGGATTTTCTCTGCCTCGTGATGGCTGGGTGTTGTGTGATGTCCTTAGGTTAGTTAGGTTTAAGTAGTTCTAAGTTATAGGGGACTGATGACCATAGATGTTAAGTCCCATAGTGCTCAGAGCCATTTTTTGAACGCTAATGGTACTAACAATGCTAATGCACTCTGGTGCCACTGTATATGTCATAGCGGATTGCAACTTGTAATGACACAACTACATAAAAACAGGAACACACATTTAAATACACCCGTTTTTAGAACCTGAACACCAGCATAAATTTTATTCGTATATTTGTAAATTACAGTTCATAGCGGAGTTCGACGTATCTGAAAGTAATCTCTGAGTGTAACAAGTAACGCCATCTGTCAAAAGCGTAAAGACCTATTTGCACAAGTCATTTTCCTGTATGAAGAAACTCGTAAATGCTGATGTTATTATTTTCGTAATTAATTCTTCCAAAAGACTAATAATGTAGAAGCCATTAAATATGTAGAGAAAGCGAATGCAGCATATGTAATAAATTAGCATAGCTATACGGGAGCTGCACTCGGTAGGCAAAGACTTTCGTTTTGTAACAGTTTTGAGTACAGTTACAGTCTATGGCAGTTGATTGTTGCGTATGACTTGGTCAGAATACAGCAGCACGTGTTTGCGATGATAAAGGAATGCACAAGGAAAACTTACCTGGAACATGACTATATACGATATTAGAAGAAGAGGAAGGACATCATGGAATCACTGATGTATCATTGCCATAAAATAAACGATGAAGGACATGAACGTTACCTGCCACTAAAACACGACAACGACGACGACCTAAGTGACCCTTTTCTTTGTACAGTGCAGTTTCACAAGGAATAACACTTTCTTTGTTATTAATGTAGACAATACCGTTCATTAAAGTGAGTATAGTGGATATGTGTGTCATTCGACTATTTTTCTAACCCTCTTTCATGAAACATTTGGCACTGAAAGAGAACGCACTGTTCCGCCATTGCAGTAAACTGAAAGAACCAAAAACTGCACAGTATTCCTTATACGAATAATTATCTTGCCTATTTCATAATTAGTAGTATAGCTGTATATGTGACAGTGTGAGTGATTATTGTGTGTACTATGAATGTAAATTACTGTGTAGTCCAAAGCGAAGTAAGTAATATAGTCTGGAGACTTTTGCCAACATTCCGATGCCGTCGAAATTTTATTTATCACTGGTTTCAAAATTCTAAGTACATGGCTAAGAAACTATATTTTTCCGTGTACGTGAAGTTTAGTTATAGCACGGCGGTGGGGAGTCTGACGCCCACGGTCACATTTCTGCATACACCGGTATTGTTAAGTTACAAAATCCCCGACATCCGCTTTATAGACTCCCATCAGTTACGTACCCGCCAATGGAACGTTCGTGGGCGGAGTTACATTAACTTCTGACTACGTCGTCTGCGTGTTTCATTGTTTTTTGTTGTTGTCAGGTAGTGCAGTTTGTTAAAGAAGTCCATTTCAAGCGCAAGACAGCAAGTGGGTTAAATTTAAAACGTAACTGCACTCGACCTGTGTCGCACAGTACGCTCTCCAACTGCCGTTGGCCCACAACTGCCAGATACTTTGTCCTTAGCGCTATCGACGAAAAAGGAAAAAGTGCGTGCAAAGAACAGCACCGAGGGCTAAGCGGAGTGTGTGAAAGGTTCTGCATCGACCGTAGAGTGCCTGCCCGTGAGTGCACACGCGCGCGCGCACACACACACACACACACACACACACACACACACACACACACATTTTTGGGCTGTTTCTGCGCCGATGCAAGTGGTCTAAGCCTGCAGAGTTGAGTCAAGCAAAACAAGGCAGAGTAAGACACGTGTTGCTTGCGGCCACTGGCGACCTGGACCAGCAGCCGTGGAGAGAGAGAGAGGGAGAGATAGAGAGAGAGAGAGAAGCCGGCAGCCTTCCCTTCAGAGTGCCCGCAGGGCATTAATCAGACCAGCTGCTACCGCTGTCGCCTTTGGCACTCCCTCTGCCGCCGGCTGGAGCCGCACAATGAAGGGCTGAGACGGGCACCTCCCATAGGCACACCGCACACGTCATTTCCGCAGTAATCTGAGATAACTCGACTCCTGAGGCAGTAGATAGATAGACCACCAACTGCATAATATAGTGTTGTCCGTGAGTGTGGAACCACCCTTTAAAAAATTCTATAAGTGCGACTAAGTCTCACGCATGGCGGGTCGCGCACGAAGTTAATTATGTGTACAGATCATCCATCCTCGGAATCGAGAATTTTGACAATTTTTGCCAGCTATCGATATCGAATCTGTGACGTAAGTGGCCATATATTTTAACTGCACTTATTTAGAAGCTTACGTTTTCAATGCCGCCAAGGGACCACAGACCTTAGAATGGGAGAAATTTCAACGTGACATGTCTAGCCGTTTCTGAGAAAACGCGTCTTAACACACGAAGGGACAGACAGACTGTCGTATAACAAATGTCAAGAATTTTTTTCTGTGAGATAATTACAACGTAACAATTTTCGGATTTTTTCCTTTAGTTGTGCTGTGAGACCTTATTTCCCAAATTTAATAATTCCAGGTCAATGGGAAGCACCCTGTAGGTTTCGAAGAGTGAGTTTGCGAGTGTCAAAATATATGACATACGAGGTGCGGCAATAAAGTAATGAGACTGATTTTCCTTGCAAGTTATGGAATCCTGCAGGCTTGCGTAGGCACAATATCTTTCACCTTGTTCTATAAGCTGCTCAGTCATGAGTTGTGCTGTAATAAGTTAACACGTGTTTTTATCTCTCGTCACGGAAATGGAACAGCATAATATTCGGCAAAGGTACGCCATTTCTTTTTGCGTTAAATTGGATGAAAACGCGACAACTTACAGTAAGCTTCAGAAGGGTTTTTGAGGTTATGTCAAGAGCTCAAGTTTTTCGTTGGCATAAAATGTTTAGTGAAGGTAGAACGAATGTTGAAGATGAAGACCGCAGTGGGCGACTATCAACCTCACGGACAGATGTTATCTTGGGCAGGGTGCGTGAACTCGTACGATCTGATTGCAGATTATCCGTGAAAATGATTGCAGAAGAACTGAAAATCAATCGAGAAACGGTTCGTCTTGGTATGAGAAAGATTTGTGCAAATGAGAAAGATTTGTGCATGACAATGCGCCGTCCCATACTGCTCTGTCAGTACAGCAATTTTTAACCCCAAAACAAATTTCATTACTACTACAGCCGCCTTATTCACCAGGTATAGCTCCGTGCGACTTTTTTCTATTTCCAAGAGTCAAAACGACGGACAAAGGACATCATTTTCAAACAACACAAGATGTCCAAAAAGCTGTGACCAGGGTCTTGGAGGATATTACAGAATATGAGTTCCAGAAACGTTACCATCAATGGCAGAAGCGCTCGAAAAAGTGAATGCAATCAGAAGGGAACTACTTTGAAGGAGACAACACTAAACTTGACTAAAACAGTCAGCAACTTTCTTTTCACATCAGTCTCATTACTTTACTGTCGCACCTCGTAAATGGCCGTTTCTTTTGACAGCAATTATTTACAAGCCTAATTTTTTACAACGCCAAGGGACTGTAGACCTCAGTAGGTGGCATGAATTGCCACTTGAGACGTCTATCCATTCTTGAGGAAAAGGATTTTTAACCGTCGGGCAGACAGACAGACAGACAGACAGGCGGACACCAAAGTGATCTTACAAACAAGATGAATAAAAGACATTGAGAGGAGGAAAACCTGTATGTGACTGTTCCGGAGTAACGATAATCGTGGGCATGAAGAGGAAGAAGAGAATACAAGCACCGCCCCTATCGGCCTCGGACGCACAGTACCAGTACTTGCATACTAACAGTACTAGACTGAACAGCATTCGCATAGTACTAGGATAGGACTACGATAGCAGTGACGTGTGATCCATTACAATTGCTTACATGGACGTTGTCTTCAGCAAAGGACATTGATCGCCCATCGCTTGCGACTACCCCTTGTAAATCTCAAAGTGAAGTATTGCAAATATTCGTAATTCTAATAAAAACTATTAATGTGATTTGCTGAAACTGTTGTATAGCATTTCGAGAACGCAGCATCCTTTAGGCACCCTATACGAGACTAGTGGGCAGGGCCCCATAGTGATTATATATACTAGTATATTGTAGTTCTTATGTTGTTCGAATTACGATGCAAGGTTCCTTTCACTGGGCGACTGCAGCCATTATGAAATACGCTCATGCTCATGAATTAAGGATAATGCTGATACATGGTGAAACAACGCTCTGGTGGGCGGTTTGCGGGTTTAAATCTCCTCGGGGTATGACCATGAGGTGCATTTGACCTGCGGTCGTCGCACGGTGGCGACGGCAGCAATTCACATACGCAGATGTGTGTTGGTGCATGTCAGAGTACGGTGCAGCGAGTAAGTGTGCAGACGTTTTCAGACGTGCTAATGGTGACTGTGTGTTCAAAATAGCTCAAAAAACACATACTGATGACGTTATGAGGGATAGAATACTAGGGCGACTGGACGCTGGTCAATCACAGCAGGTCGTAGCATGGGCCCCCCGTGTGCCACAGAGTGTGATCTCAAGGTTATGGCAGCGATTCCAGCAGACAGGAAACGTATCCAGGCGCTACACTACGGGACGTCCACAGTGTGCAACGCCACAAGAAGGCCGGTATCTCACCATCAGTGCCCGCAGACGGCCACGGAGTACTGCAGGTAGCCTTGCTCGGGACCTTACCGCAGCCACTGGAACAGTTGGCTCCAGACACACAGTCTACAGACGACTGAACAGACATCATTTGTTCGTCCAGAGACCTGCAAGGTGCATTCCACTGAACCCTGGTCATAGGAGAGCCCGTAAAGCCTAGTGTCAAGAACACAGTACATGGTCACTGGAACAGTGGTCCCAGGTTATGTTCACGGACGAGTTTACGTATAGACTGAACAGTGATTCTCGTCGGGTTTTCACATGCCGTGAACCAGGAACTAGATGCCAACCCCTTAATGTCCTTAAAAGGGACCTGTATGGAGATCGTGGTTTGATGGTGTGGGGTGGGATTATGACTGGTGAACGTGCTCCACTGAAGGTCTTTGACAGAGGAACTGTAACAGGTCAGGTGTATCGGGATGTCATTTTTCACCAGTATGTCCACCTTTTCAGGGGTGCAGTGGGTCCCACCTTCCTCCTGGGTCCCACCATCCTCCTGACGGATGACAACGCACGGGCCCACCGAGCTGCCATCGTGGAGGAGTACCTTGAAACAGAAGATATCAGGCGAACAGAGTGGCTTGCCTGTTCTCCAGACCTAAGCTCCATCGAGCACTTCTGGGATGCTCTCGGTCGACGTATCACTGCGCGTCTTCAAATCCCTACGACACTTCAGGAGCTCCGACAGGCATTTGGTGCAAGAATGGGAGCAGCTGCACGACCACCTGATCCAAAGTATGCCAACCCGTTGTGCAGCCTGTGTAAGTGTGCAAGGTGATCATATCCCATATTGATGTCGGGGTACATGCGCAGGAAACAGTGGCGTTTTCTAGCACATGTGTTTCAGGGCGGTTTTCTCAACTTATCACCAATACCTTGGACTTACAGATTTGTGTCGTGTGTGTTCCTTATGTGCCTATGCTATTAGCGCCAGTTTTGTGTACTGCCACGTTGTGTGGCACCTCATTCTACAATTATCCTTAATTTATGAGCATGAGTGTACATTAAATATATTCGCAACTGCGAATATGGACAACCATAAGCTGTAGAATGGAGTGACCACAGTAAAATTTTGTGGCGGCCCGGGTGCATGCTGGACGACACATGGAAGTTTGCGTCTGGCCGTGAGTCGTGGAGGGTTAGCTAAATAGTAACGCGACCGCTCGTGATAAGCGGGAAATTCGGGTTCGTATCCCGGTCCAACACACATTTTCACTGTTGTCATTCCCTTCTACAGCTGATGGTTGTCCACATTCGAAACTGTGAATGCATTTAATGCACAGATACACATTGACTGCGAGTGCCACTATCCCTGCCGTGTTAAGGTTTGAAATCAACAATTAAGTCTCGTGACGGGGGCAAAAAGCTGCGTCTCCGTCATTACGTAGTGTGCGCAGTGGAGCCTAGAGTTACTGATCTTCTCATTTTTGTTGTTAACAGTTGAAATAATGTTTTTTTATTTTAACGAATGGACCACTTGTTGTATTATTATTATTATTAATATTACACGTTTAGCTGTACAGTTAACATCATTCCTTCGAAATTTCCAATACTAATGCCGAGTTACATTTTTTACATTTGACCAGGTGAAAGCGTAAAGAACAGTGTAAAACATTGTGTTCACCGTCTTATAAACGACAGAATTACAGATATTCAGTGAATTCATGTTTTTGTTGCACTGTGATTGATTCAGTTTCATAGTATCACAGAAGACCAAATGTCAGTGTGACAGGAAGCATTTAGACGATTCTTCAACAATGGATGTGAAATGTTTCTTTACGGCTTTATAGGAAATGACATCCATATGGACCGGTTTTTAAACAAAATAAGTGTTTGTGTTTTATAACATTTACTTAATGTGGTAGACCTACAGATACCACTATAGTATCAACACTCAATACAAAACAAAAATGATGCACACGGATGGATTATGAAAATTTTTCGCAAACTGATATTCATCCAAGTATCGATGGAAAATGCAAAATTGTAAATATTGGCAGCCAATGGATGAATGTGTGAAGCTGCAGCGCAATTTCACCACGCAGCTGGCTAGGATAGTAAACAGGGGACAGGTCGATACCAGGGCATAAACTCTTTGCGAATTCTATTCTGTGTACTCAGTTGGGCAGTAGGCCCTAACTATGCCTCGCAGGCAGGCACTTGAACAATATACGCAGATGTCAGTAGTTGAGAGAGGACGTGTAGTTTGGCTCAAAGAAGCCGGTTGGAGTAATCGGAGAATCGGTCGACATCTGAATGGGATTGAGGCCACTATTCCACGATGTTGGCACCAGTGAGTGAACCACGGCCGAACACTGCTTCAAGAAGAAAGCGGTCGGTCTAGAGACAAGACAGAACGTCAGCACCGAGCAATCGTCAGAAAGGCACTCTGAACTTCGGACTCATCATTATCGTCAATCCGATGTGCAACTGGATCTTCAGTGACCTCAAGGACCAGTAATTTGGGGCTCCCAGAAAGTGGGTTGAGCTCACGGCGCCTCTTGCGTCGTCTACCTTAGACCTCTGTGCACCAAAAAGCCTACGGATAGACAAACAGGACTGACGCTCTGGGGTGCCATTTGATTTCACAGCAAGACCTCTATGGTTGTCACTCGCGGCACCCTTGCAGCACAGCAGCAAGTCGACGGTATTGTATGCCCCGTTACGTTGCCCTTCATGGCAAGCAATTCTGGGCTTACATTCCAAAAAGGTAATGCCCGCCTGCACACGACGAGAGTTTCTACTGCTTGTCTTTGTGCTTGCCAAACCCTACCTTGGCCAGAAAAGTCGCCGGGTCTCTCCCAATTGAAAATGTTCGAAGCGTTATGGGCGGGGACCTTCAACAAGCCTGTGATTTTGACTATCTAATGCGCAAACTGAACAGAATTTGACACTGTAACCCTCAGGGGGATACCCAAAAATTCTATCAATCAATGCTAAGAAGAATAACTGCTCGCATAAGGGCCAGAGGTGGACCAACGTGTTATTGACTTATTCAATTCGTCAAGCTCTTTCTCCTGAATAAATAATTCAATTTTTTTTCGTCTTATAGTGTCTATTGAGAAACGCTGATCGCCGGTCGGAGTGGTCGGGCGGTTCTAGGCGCTACAGTCTGGAACCGAGCGACCGCTACAGTCGCAGGTTCGAATCCTGCCTCGGGCATGGATGTGTGTGATGTCCTTAGGTTAGTTAGGTTTAATTAGTTCTGAGTTCTAGGCGACTGATGACCTCAGAAGTTAAGTCGAATGGTGCTCAGAGCCATTTGAGACGCTGATCGTGGGGAAAACACTTGCTGTGATTTAGGTATTAACATTCTGTCGTCTCGTAATCTACATCATTCATCGAGTCCTAGATCTTTTTTACGGTACGTAATGACCCTTATCATTCGCTTCGTAGCATTTATGCACAAATAACTACTTTCATACAGAAGATCGTTCCCATCTCCTTAGCTTCACAGCCGTTCCTTAGCTTCGGCATAAAAATTTACTGTCTTTATATGCAAAAATGTGTTTAATTTTTTTTTCTTTTCTTTTTTTAAATATTAGCATGTAGTAGGAAGCGAACCTACATCCTTACAGTCCGTAAACCTCTATATTATCCATTTCCTTTGTTAAACTGAAACTACAGTAGCAAACAATTAAAGGACCAAAATACGTGGGTAAACTTTTCCTTCCTATATGCAATATATAACACAATACGCGGTCATCTTTCCAAAGATAAAAACGAGAAATGATAAGGTTAGTATACTCCGATAGGGCGCTTCGACTTCTCTATCAGATTGGGGCCATACCCTCTGACATAAAGACCTCTTTCTCCTTGCCTGAGAATGTCACGCATTACTAGATACCTACAAGATGACTGAGTGTAGACACCATACATTATTGTCACTGCTCGCTTTTGTGCAAGTAGTACTTCTTTTCTAAATGAATAATTGCCAAGAAAATTATTGCTTTAGACATAAGAGTGGAAGTATGCAAAATAAATTAGGAGACTGGAACTTACTGAGAAGCTCAGTAATATAGAAAGCTGCCTGTTCAAGCGCCACTGTCATTTCTTCCACTTATATTTTGCTTTTAGTATAGTGGGATAGTTATCTTTGTAATACTTTACACGTATCTGATATACCCAGCTGAGTAATCGCTTTAAGCGCCGTGAGCAATCTCTTCGCGTAGTCACAGCAGTGATTTCGCATCTTTGAGGAGCCAGTTTTATTTTCAAGTAGAAGGTCATAGCGGGTTAGAAGCCACAAGCCCCTTATGTATTCAGTGTTCATTGTTCTGGTATCGACGAGTCCTGACCTGTGTTCCGACTGGGAGGGAAATTGCCTTTCTTTGGCAGCTATCCGTGCTGGTGTGAAGATTCTACAATGATGAAGATTCTATAATGATGATACAATAGGATGAGACCATTTCGGTTGCTTGCTAGTGTGAAGATTAGGTAAACTGGTTACGTTATTTCCGCATTGCTTGCTCACAATTAATTCGTGATAAGGAATGTGACAATATCCTTCCGCATAGTAAAACAGAAACTCGCGGATTGCTTAAAAATTGATTGAAGGGAAGATGATTGCAGCGGCGTATATTATATTTTCAATTCATCGGGCTGAGATTCAAAGTTACCATCCTCTCCTAAATTACGAAAGAGTTATTGCTTTGTTTAAAGTCGAGTACTGGGAATGTAGTATTCCAGTCACTCACTGTAAAACTGAATTTTATATCTGCTTCTTTCAGGAGCCACGTGCGCTTATATATCAATTACTTCTGTTTAGTAGGGATATATATCCTTATTTATCAACTTCTTGCCATGTTGCTTCTATCCAAAGACTTACTAATGCATAATACATTATATTGAATGGCTGCCATCTCCTTGTATTTTGTGGATTACCCTTACAGTCAACGAATGTTCTGGCATATCGGAAACCACAAAACATTAGATATAAGCAGGTTTTCTTTGCACGCTATCAGGTCACAAATGCAGACGAGGAAGGAAGACGGGAGCTGTTTCGACTATTGCAGCCTGTTAAATGTCATTCGGAATGATCTTGCACACTACTGTGATGTCAAATGGAAACGATATTCACGAGTTATGTATTGTTTCTGATGGCTGAATTATTCTTTTATTTAAAGTCAGTGACTAGAAAACTGAGGAAACATCGTTGTTCCCACAGCTGGATGCTACGAGCAGAATGCTAACAGTTATTCACTTTTGGATGACTATCTTGATGAATCATTACTAATTGCTATATTTGTGCTCTACGAGAACTAAGATTCGGTAGTTTTAACGCAGTACACAAAAGACGTAGTAAATGGTAGCACTATCGGTAATACTGGTAGCTCTGTTTAGGAAAGAAACACAGATGAATGTGTAAGATAGAACTTGATGTCGATGACATTTCTTTGTTTGGCTGTTTGTTTTGCACATAATTAGAACTGCACATCACTCAATATCAGTTCATTGTGCATTTTATATCGTTGAGTGTGCAAATTGTATTTCATAATCAATGAAAATTAGTTTATCGCGTAACTTCTGTTCTTTTATGCAACAAAAGCAATTACTTCTGATACAAGTACAGTTTAGACGCATAAATACAAAATAACTATAGCATTATTATTGTTATTTTGTGCTCAATAAAACGTTCTTCAATGACAAGATTTTTACCATTATTATTATTGATAAATGTGAAAGTTGTTAATGAATAACAGAACAATATTTTGTATCAGTTCGACGAAGTATTGAAGCAATGTTTGACATATTTTTGTTTTGAACTTATTTTTTTATTTCTCTTTATTTTGGGGAATTTGTGTTTTCTAGCGCTGTATAATAAATTTGAATACGTTTTTATTTTTATTACATAATCCCTCTGTTTCACGATACAAATCAACAATTTTGAATAAAGCCTGATTTTTACACTGAGAAGTTCAATTTTGCTATAAATAACGTTTATTTTAAAGCAACATACCAGAGGAAATATGCAGACCAAGTATGTTCCATAGGCTGTGCTACCCTTTATATTTCCTCACTCTCTTTATAGATGGTTAATTGCTTCCAGTTTATAGGGGAATCTAGTCAGACATTGAGAGCATATGTAAACAAAGCGATCGATTTGTGGCAGTGTCCTATGGGTATGCAACACGCTTAATGTACAGGTAACGCGGGTGCAAACTTAACTGACCAAGGCTACAAGAAAAACTACCAAAGTCTGCGCTTACTTATGATAGTCTATGGTAGTCTGAGTCGTTTTACAGCTCTGCTTACTGTTCAGTTTGCCTAAATGACAGCTATACTAGAACAATTTTCAGTTGCGTTGGATTTTCCAAGTGTGTGTGTGTGTGTGTGTGTGTGTGTGTGTGTGTGTGTGTGTGTGTGTGTGTGTGTGTGTGTGTGTGTGTGTGCGCACGTGAATGTGTGTGTGTATGTGTGAGTGTTTTTTCAATTGAATGGTCAGATCGCGTTTCGAAATTATTTTATGTGGCATAGGAGTTTACATTAATTGCATAGCCTAGAGGTTCAGGACTTAAGTGTCACTACATCGTAGTAGTTCACTGCTTGCTTGTTAACACACACACACACACACACACACACACATATGCATGACTTACAATATGTTTCTTCCAGTTCAAGTTTTTATCTATTGTAGACTCGTTTACTAACTTCAGTTCACATCCTACATAAATTGTTGGTATGACTATTTGTCGTACAGTTTTTTTTTTTCAGAATTAAAGGAGAGTCCATTTTCAGAGAATCACTTACTAATTCTTTGATGAATATTGTTAACAGTTTCTTCTGCTGCTTTATTGCTGATTGGATTTGTTGTAACGCTAGTATCACCTGCAAAATGCAGCAGTTCTGCATGATACATCATGTGGAAGCTTAATCGCATATACAGGGGCCGGCAAGAAACCTCTCACATTTGGAGAGGCCACTGTATGAGTTTTTATGGGGTTACTGATATGGAGGAGGTAACAATCGATAGCGGACTACATGCCATTTCCAGCAGGCGCAATGAATTGGCTGGTGAGCATTGTGTGTAATGTTGGTTCTGTGATTAATACCCTGCGAGCATTTCGCATTCGGCTCGAAGTCTGGGTATCGAACTTCAGAGGATCAGGTTCTCCAACGAAAAGAAATTTCACTGGCCTACGTCGGACTGTAACAGCGTCGAAAAATGCGGCGTGTTGGAGAGCGCCCGTCCAGCAATTTCCAAAGTGTTTAGCATTTAAACATGCAGCTGCCCTGGGACTCTTTTGATAGGTACATCTGGCCAGAGATATTCACATGCACCCCCATGAAATGACGGTTACTCAAGAATTAAGTAAGAGAGGTTTTGAAACTCGGAAAGCTGTGTGTGAGGAAATTCTTTAGGACATTCCCTTAGAAGCTGTTTTGATTTCATCTGCTGAGGCCCAATTCATCAGGCAGGGTAAACGAAAAAAAGTTTTCGCTATTGGGTAGTAGATAACCCTCACGGATTTCACCAATGACCACGTCACGCCTATCGTGCGACAGTTTTATGCACTGTTGATGAATTAGGTGTTTGGACTCTGTGCTGTTTTGGAGAAAATATCGTAATAGTATCGATCAATCCAAATTGCTACTGTTGCAAAATAGAGTCCTAAGTTAAACGAGCCTACTGGGGACCACGAAGAGGGAGAAGTATGGTTGCAACAACATGGAGCCACAGCTCACACCTCTCCGCGTACTCTAGAAATTTTGAGAGAGTTGGTTCCTGGAAGTCTTCTCTCTTCGTGAGGAAACATCATCTGGCTCCCAAGATCAGTCGATTTATTATCTTGTGATTCTTTGCTTTTGGGACACTTAAATGCTCAAGTGTACAAACATCGCCCCACAACCCTGCAAGCACGTAACGAAGTAATCGCTATGGAAGCGTCCGCCTCCTTAGCTTAGCCGGCACAGTAGCTCAGAGTGTTCGATCAGAGGGCTATCTGCCCTCTGTCAAAAAAAAAAAAAAAAAAAAAAGTGAGTAGTCAGGACGTCTGACTGCCAAGCATCGGACCTGTGTTCGATTCCCGGAGATTTTCCCCGCTTGGAGATTGGGTGTTGTGTTGCCCTTGTTATTATTTCAACATCATCGACACGCCATCGACACGCAAGTCACAAACTGCGGCGTCAACTGGTAAGACATGATACATGGCAGCCGAACTTCCCTGGAGGAGGGAGGGGGGGGCAGCCGGTTATATATGCCTCACGATCATTTTCATTTCATTTCAGAAAGGAGCTGCCATTTCACCGGAAGTGACACAAAGAACTATGGACAACTTCTGGTTAAGGCTTCGTCAATGTGCTAACACTGTAGGACTACTGTAAAATGACACAGCATTTGTTGTTCACAGAAGAAAGTATTCTCTCTGTATCTTTCTTTGTGACCACCTTGTGAAAAACTGGAGGTATTTTTGCCGGACACTCTAAAAGCTATAGGAGTGGACCCAAAGTTGAACCCTGTGGGACTCCATTATTTCTCCGTAGGCATAAAATTTTCCCTCCTTCCAACACTGTTTGAACGGTCTTGGGAAACGAATATCTGCACACCGGAGCTTCAGTTGGTTCCCACAGCCTCTCGGAAAATGAATAAGAAGCGCGAATATCACCGGCGAGCCCACTTTGGGCACTTAGCAACGCAGTCTCGGTTCCGGCCAAGTGGCTCATTTCGCACTCGTGCGGTGCGGCGGGTCTAAAAGCGACAAGCCGAGTGGCGCTTTTGCGAGGGCGCGCTTGTTGTTGCTAAAACAGTAATGAGTTTCTGACGCGCGCCCGCCCGGAGACATTATAACCCGAGCAGATGCCGCCCGTCGTAAACCGCCGCGCTAAACTTAATGGGGAGCGTATTAGGTTAATGTCGAGACAAGCAGACCGAGGCCCTGGGCCTTACGTAGTTATAAGTAGGGTGGCAGGGCTGCCTCTTTCAGATTCGCTCCCCGGAACTCGCGAGGGGCGTTAGCGCGCCGCGAAATAGCCTAGCATCGCGCCATTTTACGAAGGGCCCTCTCATCATATCAGAACACATCACATCACACTCGTTCCGGCAGGCGGCCTCATATAGTCGCCGGCGCGCCACGATGAGTCCGCTATTCCCAGCGCATGGTAATTTCAAAGAGGTTGGAAGTATACTATCATCAAAGGCCTATACCGTACTCGACTTTTAAAATGCTTACGACATTTAAGCATCATTCCTAGGCTATGGAGACTTGCAGTTTCTCTCTAAAAGCTTGTGACGAACTCATCAAAGCCATTACTACTCTCATAGCGAGTGGGACATGTGTATCCCACTAAAATACTTATGCTTCTGGACATTATTAGAAACGCAACACTACGAAGGCGATTAGCATTTCAGCACAACCATCCAGAGTAGCTCGGAGTAACGTCATTACAGGGTGGTCAGAAACAGTCTGGAAACCTTGCCAGGATGTTTCAGGTTAAGTTGTGCTGTTAAATAATCCGTAAGAAAATAATTCGAGACGTTGCGCCGTTTACGTGTTAATTAACATTGAAGTAGGCCAATTAGGACGTGGCTCGCGCAAATTCACGCGGCCCGCCAGAGAAGGTGTCGCCAACCGTGTTCTTCGTTTCCTTAAACCGAACAAGAGAGCGATGCAAAAGCTCATCATGGGACAAGGTTCAAATCTCAGCCAAAGGCTGAACAGTCTCGTGTGCTGTTATCTATGCTACAAGAGCAACTAACAGCAATTGTATCGGAGGAGCCAGTTGAATTCGCGCGCGCAACGGCCTGATTGGCTAACTTCAGTGCTCGGAAGCGACGAAACGTATTGAATTTTTCTAAACGATTATTTCATAGCACAGTCTACCCTGGAACACCGTTACAAGCTTCTCACACTGTTTCTGAGTGCCCTGTTTACAGAAATAAGGAAAGATTACAGACTGATTTTGGAGTATATACTGTTTTCGTACATTATCAATTACCCCGAAGCTAACGAATTATTGACAAATAGTCAACATGGATTTATAAAATATCTTCCTTGTCAAACACAGCTACTTCTTCATACTCTTGTCTGGTCTTCAGACGGATCAAACTGTCAGCTGCACACAATATTTTCGTGGTCCACCTGGCCGCCATCTTCAGGTGAGAAAAGCTAAGCCGATCTCGCCGATAACTGATTCAAATCGTGAACGACAGTAGCTTTATATACAGCGGAAGTACAAAAGCGTATGTGCGAAGGTATTTCTCGAGCTCTCAAACGGTGATGCTGCCTCATGGCGCACGAAGAGTTTCAGCGCCCCCCAGTGGTATATCGTTTTCGACAGCATTCGCCACTGGAGGCGCTGTAACTTTTCGTGCACCGGGGGTAGCAGATAAAATCATGAAATATGTTAATAAGCGAGTTTCCACGGTACAAGTAAAGGAAAAAATCCGGAAATGTTGACTTGTATTGATATAACAGTTTTTTTTAACGGCTGCATGTCTGTGCGTCTTTTCCTCGGGAATGTAGACGCATCAAGTTCAAATTTATGTCACATACCGAGGTCTATGTTCCCCCACCGGAGCAAACATATTGAGCTTTTGAGGCACTGCAATCCAGAGATCCGGTCATTTATGTCATATATTTTGATACTGCCAAACTCACTCATCAAAATCTATGGGATACTTCCTGATGGCTTGGAATTATGTAATTCGGCATGAATCAAGGTTCACACTGTAAGAAACATGAAACATCTGAAACTTGTTAGATTGTAATTACATCATTTAAAAAATATATTTTTCACATTTGAAAATACATTGCATCAATCACCCGTCAAAAGCATAATAGATGGACCTTACTGTATGAAAACATAAAATGTAAGTAAATAAAATATATTATTAAATCTTCTATGTCTGCAAATATAGACTGAAGTCCTGTGCTCGATTATTTTTGTATGTCCGGGCTAGTCTGAGGGACTACTTAGATATGTAAATAAGTTATACACAACTGCAACCAGTTACTTTTTTGAATAATTATTTTTTTATTCCATGAACCGGTTTTCTAACCTTTTCAGGTTCATCTTCAGATGTTTTCAGAAGTTTGTCTGGAAGTGTGTGTAGTGATATAACAACTGGACATCAAAATGGAGACAGACAGATGGACACTAACCGAAAAGGACCGCCTATACTGTCGCAATAAGTAAAAAACTAAATTTACGTCCATATCGACAGATAAGCAGTAGTCATGGCGATACATTAAAGCATGTTCCATCTTTTTGTCATAGAGGCAGCACCCAGCATTACACTACCAATAATGATGTAACTTCCTGAAACCATCTGAAGATGAACCTGAAATGGTTCGAAAACAGTTTCATGGAGTAAAACAAAATTATTCAAAAAAGTGAATGGTTGCAGTTTTGTAGAACTTATCTACGTTCAGTTTACAGTCACGGTTCTAAAATATCCGTAATGGATAAGCATAAACTACTGTAGAGATTTTGATGCGATTTTGGAATTCCCAGGATCGATATCCTGCCAGGATCGATATCGATTACAGGCAAAAATCGTTGAGATTCTCGATTCCCAGGATGCATGAATCGTATGTATACTTGGAGCGGCAGGGAATTATCCCTAACTATAATAGTTAATAAATGAAAAAATACAAATTCTAGGAAACATTTATTTGTTACCTCAATGAAGTGTAGCTGGAAATTTAATATTATTAAGTTTTGAACATCAAATCCTACAAGTGACGTCCCTCGATGTCAATACACAAATGCAGCGGTTTTTTTAAATTCTGCGTTACTCTATGGAGCATCTGTTTTGAAATACGTCGTATTTCAAGGCGTACAGCATCCTTCAAGGTTCCCAGCGTCCTCAGACGGTGTTTATAAATTTCAGCTTTGAGATAACGCAGGAGAAAGTAATCACATGGACTGAAATCAGGTGAGTTGCAGGCTATGGAATGTCGCTGTACCGTGAGATCAAACGACCGGCAATGATTTAACTCAAAATATTCACTGAATGTCGGGCAATTTGGGCCCTCGCACCATCCTGCTGAAACTGAACAAACCGCATTTACATTTGTTGAAGTGGTGGTTCAAAAAAGTTTTGTATCATGTTCAAACACCATTCACTATTGACGGAAAATGCAAAGTTGTTCTCGTCCAAAAAAGTAAGGTCCTATGATTTCCCCAGCACTGGTTACACACCAAACTGTGATCACTGTAGAAGGTCCCTCTCGAATTTCCACAGGATTTACACTAACGCGATAACGGATATTCCGTTTATTTACACATCGAAAAATGTGGGCCGGCCGCTGTGGCCGAGCCGTTCTAAGCGCTTCAGTCCGGAACCGCGCGGCTGCTACGGTCGCAGGTTCGAATCCTGCCTCGGGCATGGATGTGTGTGATGTCCTTGGGTTAGTTAGGTTTAAGTAGTTCTGAGTCTAGGGGACAGATGACCTCAGGTGTTACGTCCCATAGTGCTTAGAGCCATTTGAATCATTTTTGAAAAATGTGAAAATGTACCTTATCACTCAAATAAATGTCCGCGTCTTGAGGAAAGTTTTCAGTCAAGTCTTCACAGGCTTGTCGTCGATTTTGTCGGCCCTGTTGTGACAATTCTCGAGTGATCACCATTTTACGCGGATGAAATTGAAAATCTTCGTGGAGGAAACGACGCACAGTACACTGCAAGCGACGACGCATGCTTGCGAGCAGAACTTTCAGAGGACTGCAACACTGACCTTCTTATTCGCTCACTGTGCTCAAAATCTTATTTTCTTTTTCCAAAACAGTAACTCATCGACGATAGTTCTCTATCCATATTAGAACGGATTAACGGTCGGGATTTGATAACAAGTACGCTAGCACGCTGAACTGTAACTATAGACCGGTTTTCGGTGAAATAGGTTTCGACAGTAAAAGAACATCGTTCGTTCGCCACGTAATTTTTGCAACTATCGGCGGTGCCAACATAAACATCCACTGAAACTGTGACCTGGGAGCCCATTCCCACTTTCCACTGCCCCCTCTTGCTTCCGCAGTACCAACTTAAAATTAGGGATGATTCCCTGCCTCACTCTATACATAATTAAGTTAGCACGGAACTCTCAGTACGCGAATTCTACTTGCGCTTGGCAGAGTTTTTCCTCTTGCTTCTGTGCACCGATGGTGTCTTTCCTTACAGCATATAGCTTTCTTTCAGATACCACGAAACGTTTGGCATTGTCTAAAGCTTTTTCTCGATCGTCAAATCCTATATACAGCCGGGAGCAAAGTGCTACGCGGCGTCTTTCTTCTGGGATCTGCTTCCCGCCATCGCTGTTATGCCAGAGGCGGAGTACGGGTTTGCGACAGCGAGGCTGGGGTTGCTGCAGTTGGCGGGCACGCCCACCAGCTGTTACTGGCGCTGTAGTCGCAGTTTTTGCTCTGGATCCGCGAGTAATCCGATACACGGGAGATGGCGCGGGGGGTGGGGGCGGGGGGGGGGGGGGGAGCCCTGAAAGCCGGGAACACGGCTGTCTGAGCGAGCGACCCGTAAACCTGCCGACGCGTAAGGTATACGCCACTGTACGCACGAAGGAGCCGTCTCCCGTTCTTCCCCGTCCTCTTTGAAAGCCGCACCACGCCACCGACGCGGATCTAGGAGTCGCCTCTACAGTTTCCAGTCTCCAATGGAAGAAGGCAGCTATATAATGGATTCCTCAAGGAGGCATATTATAATCGTGGCCCTAAAGTGCACTTAGTGCGTCTGCAGCTCTTCCACTGCGTGCTGCCGGGGCAACTCGTTTTCATTAGCCGTGGCCTGTTGGATGACAGTATACAGCAGCCAATGACAATCGCTGATTCTAACGATTCCTTTCAGCTGAATATGCGGACTGATTACGTCTGTTTTAGGCGTAGAGAGTAATTACGGTAATACTCTTTATATACCGGGTGATCAAAAAGTTAGTATAAATTTAAAAACTCAATAAATCACGGAACATGTAGATAGAAAGGTACAAATTGACACACGTGCTTGGAATGACATGTGGTTTTATTAGAACAAAAAAAAAAGTACAAAAATTCAAAAAATGTCCGATAGATGGATCAGAATAACAATAATTAGCATAACAAAGTAAGACAAAGCAAAGATGATGTTCTTTACAGGAAATGCTCAATATGTCCACCATCATTCCTCAACAATAGCTGTAGTCGAGGAATAATGTTGTGAACAGCACTGTAAAGAATGTCCGGAGTTATGGTGAGCCATTGGCTTCGGATGTTGCCTTTCAGCGTCCCTACAGATGTCGGTCGATCACGATACATTTGCGACTTCAGGTAACCCCAAAGCCAATAATCGCACGGACTGAGGTCTGAGGACCTGGCAGGCCAAGCATGACGAAAGTGGCGGCTGAGCACACGATCATCACCAAACGACGCGCGCAATAGATCTTTCACGCGTCTAGTAATATGGGGCGGGGCGCCATCCTGCATAAACATCGTACGTTCCAGCAGGTGTTTATCAGCCAGGCTGGGGATGATGCGATTCTGTAACATATCGTAGTACCTCTCACCCGTCACGGTAGCAGTTTTGCTGTCCAGCGCCATCTGTCGGACATTTTGAGAACTTTGTTGTTCTTTGGTTCTAATAAAACCCCATGCCATTCCAAGCACGTGTGGGTTCTAATAAAACCCCATGTCATTCCAAGCACGTGTGTCAATTTTTACCTCACTATCTACATTATTCCGTGGTTTATTAAGTTTTCAAATTTATACTGACTTTTTGATCACCCGGTAAATTGACATTCAAAATAATGTTTTGCTTTCGAATATATCACGAAGTTATGACTAGGTTGAGACGTAACAACACTGCTTAAAATGCAGTGAGTGAAACAAGCAGCAATTTCGTTGAAGGTCGTGATATCTTTGTTGTGGTGGAAGTCTGGTCGACAGCGTAGCCCAAGGTCGAGGTTAGACCGGAATTCTATAATTTAGTTGTGAACTGGCTAAGCCGACGAATTTGAACATCGAGACATGAGTGTTAGCAGAGCCCGAGGTCAAGGTCAGTTTCGAATGCTCGTGAGTTGGCGAACACAACGAATGTGAGCGCCGAAACGTGGTTCTGATAACAGAGTGGTCTACAGCGTACCTCGAAGTCTAGGTTAATATGGAATATGATAATATGGTTGTAAGTTGGCGAAGCCCATGACTGCATGACTGATGACATCGAAGAACGGCTGTGGTAAAAGATTGTTGTGTAACGAAGCACGAGGTCTACATTCGTCATTTCGTTGGCCTACTTTGTGTCTCACTTCCGTCCTTCCAAGCACGTGGTCACTGTAGAACATAACACTACAAAACACAAGCTAACTTCATTTACGAACTGTAAGAAATTACGAATGAGCAATTGGCTTACCACATCCGATTCATGATTCGTCTTGTCAACTTCCCATCATTCGTCACACGAACTGTTGCGAATTGACACCGTAACCGCACTTTTGGCAACGTTGCTTTTTGACGAATTGGGAATATTATTTGCCGAATGTCTTATCATTGACAGTAAGAACTATTTAGTCCCTTACTGTTATTTTTTTCTCCAACCAACAATGTCTTTTTTATGACTTTACTGCTGGCCATTGAAAGTGGAAAAACCAGCCACAGTAGCAAATTACGAAGTTAATGCGTGTGTACAGTACAGCAGGAAGAAGACATGATGTATAGGTGATTTTGGAGTCTCCAGAGTGCGAAAGTTAGTACACAGAGCTGCCACCACTGACAGCAACAACACTTATGGCAGGGCATCGAACTGAACTGAGCTTGGATGACACACCGAGACCTAGCTGGAGTTGATCAGTCGAAGTGACTGGTGACTGATGGCGTACATTGACGGATGTTTTCATTGGGTGAGAGTCCTTTACAACGCATTGGCTGGATCAACAGTCGAAAACCCTCTGTAGAGAGCCAAGTCAGATCATCATAGGGAGTATGCTGTGTTACGTTATCTTGATGAAAGATACCACCGCTGAACTTACCATAAACAAGCTGAGCATCCGGCGTCGCCTGGGTATGTATTTATTCCAATCTCCTATTGGTCCATCTCCTCCCTCCCTATCTCTGCCCATCTTCACCTTCACCCCATCCCTGCCCATTTCGTCTTCTCCTTTTCTGCCCACATGCTTTTCCCCCTGTCCATCTCCTCCTCCTCCTCCTCCTCCTCTAATTCCATCTCCTCCATCCCCCTCTCTCTGTCCCTCCGCCCCTTCTCCCTGCTCATTTCCTCACATTTCTTTTCATGTCCGTCTTCTCCTCACCCCTCTCTCTGACCATTTCTCGTTCTCTGCCCACATGTTCCCCTGTCCATCTCCTCCTCCTCCTCCTCCTCCTCCCCCTACTCTAATTCCATCTCCTCCTTCCCCCTCTCTCTGTCCCTCCTCCCCTTCTCCCTTTCATTTACTCCCGTTTCCTTTCGTTTCCGTATTCTCCTCACCCCTCTCTCTGACAATTTCTCATTCTCCCCGTCCGCGTTCAACTCATCCTTCCTCCATATCTGCCCATCTCCTCCCCTGTCTCTCTACATGTTATCACGCTCGCCACAATAGGAGGCTGGTGGATCCGCCCCCACAGTATTTTATTCCAGATTGTAACTAATATGTATACCAAATTTGGTTGAAATCGTTCTATGGCCTTAGGATGAGCTTTCTGCGCATGATTTCGCCGCGTGCGCACAAGTCAAATATATTTCACAAATACTTAAAGTAACATGGGGCCTCAGACTGCCTAGTTAGCTTAAGACATTGCCGTAACTACTGATGAGTAATTTAGACAACGATTCCGTGAGAAATCTGCTGGGTATGCGTGTGTTCTGTCTGAGGTAATTAAGGCTCTAAGACGGTGACGCAATTTTTTGGCAAATTTATAAATTTTGTGCATTGATATTTTGTTTTTTGACTACCCACATTTGCAAGCAGCAACCTCGACGGGGCTCCACGTCGTAACTGATTGTTAAATAATAGGTTGTGTGTATGAATAATTGTATACATTGCAAACAAGAATTAACAGTGGGGTGAGTAAAAAAAAAAAAAAATAGCCGTTGGTGTCGATCAACCATGTGGAGTACAATTGCACCGTTAGTGAGCAAGAATTAACAGCGGGGTGAGTAAAAAAAAAAAAAAATAGCCGTTGGTGTCGATCAACCATGTGAAGTAGAATTGCACCGTTAGTGAGCTACCAGTTCGTTCGTGAAAATAGTTGAGGTGAGGATGCTTGCATGCTGTAAATTGTTACTTTGCATGTGCCAAACTTTATAGGATGTTTTATATTTAAGGAAATGATTTTTTGTGTATATGAGAGATGTTTGTGTCTGCTTTATTCCCCCGTTTTCCCGCCAAGAATCTTTGCGATAATTTTGACTAAGGGAACGGTGCTGAGAAGTAATGGAGAGAGTGATCATTGAGGAACCGAAGCGCGGTTCATTAATTCATGAAGATTCGGTCGAAGTAAAAAGATGGGGTGCGAATTTCAACCACTGTCCAAGCAGACAGACTACAGATGCAGCACTATAGATCCTTCTCCTTTTCCTGTGCGCAAAATTAAAAACGAGACCAGTATGATAGTATGAGCACCTTAAGTGCGAGAGTGTTGAATAGATTTCTGATAGTACGGGGACCTTCAGTGCCAAATAAGGTAGAATTTATTCATCTTTGTTTTGTTAATTGCAATTCTGAGATCGCTTAAGTATCGAGTAAAAGAGATGGTTATAACATTGGTAAGTATGGGTGAATAATAAAAATGACATATGAATTTAATTTCATGGATTTGGTGACAGATCATAACCTCCCCCCTCCCCATCCTGTGCAGGGAACGATGTTAGCACTAAACTGAAGTCATGATAATATGGCTGGAATGAAAATTAACAAGGATAGAGAATACAGGTAATATTAGAACGTGACAATTAGTTACTTGTCCACTTGGTTACTTCAGCCCTCCCCCGCGTTATCCGTTGCGAAATCTTAGTATGATAATCACCTAACCAATAAAATCCTGACTTCGAGCCGGTCCCTTCTCAGCGAATTCTTCCGTGCATTGAACCAAGCGGGTCAGCAGCGCCGGCCGGTGTGGCCGTGCGGTTCTAGGCGCTTCAGTCTGGAACCACGTGACCGCTACGGTCACAGGTTCGAATCCTGCCACGGGCATGGATGTGTGTGATGTCCTTAGGTTAGTTAGGTTTAAGTAGTTCTAAGTTCTAGGGGACTGATCACCACAGATGTTAAGTCCCATAGTGCTCAGAACCATTTGAACCATTTTTTGGGTCAGCAGCGTATATATGACAGGCCTTGGCACACACGCAACTGGCAAGTTCTGACATAGATTGGGAGAGAGAGAGAGAGAGAGAAAAGATAACAACACAGAAGGTAACCGTTCAACATAACAGATATTTTAGTCATCAATAATAACATTCTCCATCACTATTTATAATAGCCTGTCAACGCTGGGGTAACTTATCGATTCCGTGACTATAGAAATCACGTGGTTTTGAGGCAAATAACTCGTCGAGCCATGTTCGGAAAGGAAGTTCCTTGCAGGTCATTCGATAAAGAACAGAAAAGGTGAAAATCTTAGAGCACATGATCAGGTGAGTGAGGTGAATACGGAATGACTTTCGAACCCAACTCCTGTGTAGTGTTTTTTGTCAGTGTAGCAGACCGCAGGCAGGAGTTACCGTAGTGTAGCATCACTTCACGCAATCTTCCTGCTCGTTGTTCTTGAACTGCGTCCGTAAGACGTCTCAGTTGTTGACAATAAATGTCAGCAATGACGGTTACACCTCGGGGAAACAATAATTGGTAGACCACACCGTCGCTGTTCCACCAGATGCATATTTCGTGGATGGGCATAGAAAGGTACATGGAATTTTTGCTTTATTTCGGTTCACTTTTCTTTTTCTTTTGTTAGCATAAAGACACCATTTCTTGTCACCGGCAAGTATATACACTACCGGCCATTAAAACTGCTGCACCACGAAGATGACGTGCTACAGACGCGAAATTTAACCGACAGGAAGAAGATACTGTAATATGCAAATCATTAGGTTTTCAGAGCATTCACACAAGGTTGGCACCGGTGGCGACACCTACAACGTGCTGACATGAGGAAAGTTTCTAACCGATTTCTCATACACAAACAGCAGTTGACCGGCGTTGCCTCGTGAAACGTTGTTGTGATGCCTCGTGTAAGGAGGAGAAATGCGTACCATCACGTTTCCGACTTTGATAAAGGTCGGATTGTAGACTGTCGCGATTGCGGTTTATCGTATCGCGACATTGTTGCTCGCGTTGATCGAGATCCAGTGACTGTTAGCACAATATGGAATCGATGGGTTCAGGAGGGTAATACGGAACGCCAGGCTCGATCCCAACGGCCTCGTATCACTAGCAGTAGAGATGACAGGCATCTCATGCGCATGGCTGTAACGGATCGTGCAGCCACGTCTCGATCTCTGAGTCAACAGATGGGGAAGTTTGTAAGACAACAACCCTTGCACGAACAGTTCGACGACGTTTGCAGCAGCATGGACTATCAGCTCGGAGACCATGGCTGTGGTTACCCTTGACGGTGCATCACAGAGAGGAGCCCCTGCGATGGTGTACTCAACGACGAACCTGGGTGCACGAATTACGAAATGTCATTTTTTTCGGATGAATCCAGGTTCTGTTTATAGCATCATGACGGTCGCATCCGTGTTTGGCGACACCGCGGTGAAAGCACATTGGAAGCGTGTATTCGTCATCGCCATACTGGCGTATCACCCGGCATGATGGTATGGGGTGACATTGGTTACACGTCTCGGTCACCTCTTGTTTTGCACTGACGGCACTTTGAACAGTGGACGTTACATTTCAGATGTGTTACGACCCGTGGATCTACCCTTCATTTGATGGCTGCGAAACTATTCATTTCAGCAGGATAATGCACGACCGCATGTTGCAGGTCCTGTACGGGCCTTTCTGGATATAGAAAACGTTCGACTGCTGCCATGGCCAGCACATTCTCCAGACCTCTCACCAACTGAATACGTCTGGTCAGTGGTGGCCGAGCAACTGGCTCGTCACAATGCACTAGTCACTACTCTTAATGAACTGTGGCATCGTGTTGAAGCTGCATGGGCAGCCGTACCTGCACACGCTACCGAAGCTCTGTTTGGCTCAATGCCCAGGCGCATCAAGGCGGTTATTACGGCCAGAGGTGGTTGTTGTGGGTATTGATTTCTCAGGATCTATGCACCCAAACTGTGTAAAAATGTAGTCACATGTCAGTTCTAGTGTATTATATTTGTCCAATGAATACCCGTTCATCATCTGCATTTCTTCTTGGTGTAGTAGTTTTAATGGCCAGTAATGTAAGATATAAATGGTCGGTGCTGTTCACGTGCCAATTGATGACAAGCAAGCACTTACGACCACATGCTGATTTTTGTGATTTTTGTTTAGAGCATGCGGCAGCCATACACGCAATTTTTTAATCTTGGCCACCGCATGCAAATGTTGCACGATGGTAGAATGATCACAGTTCACCACATTTGCCAGTGCTCGAGTACACTGATGCTGATCATTGTGGATTAATGCGTGTAAACGATCTTCTTCAAACGTGGAAGATCTTCATGAACGCAGAGAGTTTCTGATCTCAAAACGATACTCCTTAAAACGTGAAAAACAGTTTCTTGCCGTGCTCTGGCCAATGGCATTATCCCCACACACGGACCAAATGTTTCTGGCTGCCTCCGCATCTGTTCCTGTGTATTGAACTCAAAGAGAAATATGTCGAAAATATCCGGATTTCCCTCTTGGCACTGTATTTTCTATCTTCCACATCTCCACTCATTGTCTCCAGATGACAAAGTAACGAAATATAAACCCAGATAGCAATAGTGAACTACAAATAAAAAACGTCAATCGATATATAAACCTATAGCAACATGAATTCCAAAAAGCAAAACTAAAACGCTATTAACTTATTGATCAACCTTATAATTAGAAAAAAATGTAAATAACAGGCTTGAAATCTTGTCAGATTGTAGCCATGTGCCGTAGAACCTTCGTGTTTCACATACAATTGATGCACGACTGCGTTCGCCAGGCGGCAAGGCTGTCTCTACCGGTAGAATAATTGCCCACGAAAGCCAAAGGTCCGGATTCGAGGCCGGTCCAGCACACAGTTCCAGTCAACGAGAAAGCTTCAAATTACAGCAAACTCTAATTCTCTGCGGGAATAACCTGATGACTAGAGATAAAACACTGATAAGAGAATAAATAATAGCAATCGGTAATTCTTAATATATGATTCCAACGTCAAAATTTTGGCAATGGTAATGGGACGGCTCTATAAATCAAATGCTATCTGCAAACGGCCTAAAATGGACCGCTGATTTCAGGCTATGCTTTGCGTTCACTAATTCTGTACTGGGAATATACTGATATATTGTAGACTGAATACAATTTGGAGTACATATTATGCATCAAGTATCAATTAAATTAGTAGTACTTGTAATGTTTACCAAAGAATTACGTCAGGACTTAAGGAATCACACAATTCCCTACGGTTATACAGTGAAATTGCATTTACCCGTTTCGCATCTTTACTTTTTTCGCACTTCTACTTGGTATATTGGGCACTTTTTCGATTTTCCATGGAAAGCTATCCCACTTTCATGTTTTCCATTTACATGTTTTCGCATTTTTATGCTATTATTTTTAGTTCAGAGTCATATTTATCGCAGTTTTGCACTACAAAGAAAAGAAATCGTCACGGAACGTTTTGTACGTATCTGGTGTGGCAAGTAATTCTTGGTTTGCTGCCTGTATTCAAATTGTATTATGGACCATAGCTACAGTGCACATGGCGACACAGTTGTTCATAGCCTCGTGGCAGTTGGTTTCAGAGGTAAGAAGGGGAAATGCGGCCCACGGCCAACGACCATAGTACATAGCAGTGGTCTACAGTTGCAGTTGATGATAGTGTGAGCAGGTGCAGAGTACATGAATGAACCTGGGGGGGAGGGGGGGGGGGGCGGACGTTTTACCAAGTTCATTTTTTGCTTAGTTTTCCATTTTTGTGTATCCGAAATGATGTGCTCCTCAGAACACAAAAGAAAAAAAATGTCTTTCCATTCAGTAAAAATTAACATAAGTGAAGAAGTGCTAAGAAGTCCTAGTGAACTTAAAGTGAACATTAAGCAGAGCCTTGAAATCCCGTATTCTACCTTAACCACCATTTTGGATTTCATTTTGATGATTTTGTTGATTGCGATTCTGAAAGTACCGTGTGTTGTGTAAGAAATGGCGATCAAATAATTTGAAATTTGTGCCAATATCAAGTGGAAAAAAAGTAATTATGAGGAAACCGAAGAATCGGGTGGTGAATATGTCGATCCTGCCAGTCTATCAGAACCATTTTCTGCACTGAAAGTAACGCGTGACATAAGATCAAGAACGATTAGTGATTAAAAGATGTGGACAGTAATATGGAAACCTACCTATGAATGCAATGTTGCTTCCAGAAAACAAACCACAGTTGATTCATTCTTTAGGTCTAAGTAAATTTCATTTGCCATAATTTAATAATTTAGGCATTAGTGTACTTGAATTACTGTACTTACTACTATGCAGTATATGTATCTTTTATTTGAGTGCATTTAAAGTTGACACAGATATACGAGGGGTGTTCAATAAGTAACGC
The DNA here is from genome assembly GCF_023864345.2 of Schistocerca serialis cubense. Taxonomy (NCBI): domain Eukaryota; kingdom Metazoa; phylum Arthropoda; class Insecta; order Orthoptera; family Acrididae; genus Schistocerca; species Schistocerca serialis. The sequence goes on from NC_064639.1 coordinate 930,721,345, forward strand.
AACACTTTTTTTCTGAAAGCAGATTCGTTTTATTCAGGATTACAATACACTATATTATTCCCCACTCTTTCGGCTACAAAACCCTATTTTTTTACATGTAATGCAAGTTTAATGTGGCGGCCTCAGGCTTACTTACTAGGAGGATCTGCGTGTCCATAAGCTACTACTCTACGAAACAACGTCGGAGCGTGGGTTTGGTGCATCCGTAACCTCCACATCATACACGTACAGAGTCTCTCGTTTGCATCTTTCACTGGATCAAATAGTTGAAGTCGGAAGGAACGAAATCCGAACTGTAGGGTAGATGAGGAAGAGCGGTCCAATGGAGTTTTGTGAGCTCCTCTCGGGTGCGCCTTCTTCTGTAAGCCTTACCTTGTCATACAGAGGGAGAATTCCACATGCATTTTTGTGGCGACGAAGACGCTGAAGTAGTTCTTTCAATTCCCTGAGTGTATCACAATACACTTCAGAATTGATCGTTGCGCCACGAGATTTTTTTTTTTTTTTTTTTTTTTGTGGTTTTAGGGCGCACAACTTCAATGGTCATTAGCGCCCTGACTACTCTAAGAATGCACCGCGAGGGACAAGTTGACCACAACAACTAAAAGGGAAAACACGATAAAAGACAGACTGACAGGCATAGGATTAAAAAACAGCATCATCAAATGTCCTTAGCGAGGTTTGTCAAATTGATAAAACGAAGAACACGAGCAGCTGCTCGTGGGTCATCCGCTAAAATGGCATCAAAAGTATTTGGCAGGTTAAGATCGAGGCGCAGTGTGTTAAAATCTGGACAGGACATTAAAATGTGTCTAACCGTCAGCAAGTGCCCACATGGGCAGAACGGCGCCGGCGCAGCCGTCAGCAGATGGCGATGGCTGAACCGGCAGTGTCCAATTCTTAACCGGGCTAAAACGACCTCCTCCCGCCGAGAAGGGCGTGAGGAGGACGTCCAAGCCATGGGAAGAGGTTTACGAGAGAGAACATCAAACAGAATAACCTCTTTAGTGCCCCAGAAAACCGTCGCCATGGCTTTACCGGCTAAGGGTGCGACTTTGTATTTCTTCTTCGGAGGAGAGGTGGTGTGATGCCACTCCATGGATGGCCGTTTTTTCTGATCGAAGTGATAAATCCATTTTTCATCGCTTATGACGGTGTTAGACAAAAGTGTTCGCAATCATCCTCGCAACGCTCAAGCAATACTGCACAGGTGGTCCTTCGTTGCCCTTTATGGTCTTCTGTTTGGAGGCGACGAAAGCGGCGCAGTGGGCATAATCCTTCGAGTACCCCAACTGGTGGACGCCAGCACTACTAACAGAGACGTCCAGTTGCGCAGAGAGATGTTTGATTGCGATGCGTCTATCACATCGAATGAGAATGCTCGCACCTTCCAATACTGCAGTAGTCACAGCACTGTGCGGCCGGCTGGCACACGGAAGATGGGACACTTTTCCGCAATCTTGTTGCGACGATGATAGACACCTCGCACAACGATTCACCGTGCTTTTGTTCACCGCCAGGCCTCAGTTGGCATTCTGCAAGGGCCTATGGGTATCTGTGAAGCTCTGGATTTCCACCAAAGGAAACTGAGTGGCAGCTATCTGCTTGAACGACCTCCGTTACAGACGCCATTTTGAAGGATATGTGTAGTGCCGCCACCTATCAGAACTTCGTGAACCTGCAGGGGCTGGAGCGGGAATGTTCCACCATGTACCACAATTTCCCCTTCTTTCAGCCGCAACTGACCCAGAAAAAAAGCATTAATTATTTAACGCCCCTCGTATTCAGAAGTTACATTTTACTCACACTTGCACAATAACTTTACTATCCCCCTTTATAAAAGTATAAAAGCGGCTCTACTGTATATTTTGACCTTATTGGTAGGTCGTCAGAGGGCGCACAGGATAAGGTTAAGGTTGTAGATGGGGCCGTAAACAGTTACTGTGAGTTGCACAATCAAACACACAGCTTTATTTTTCTACGAACCACTTATTTACACACTGTGTTAAGAGATCATAATTAAACAATACTGCTGAATGCCTAGTTAAAAAAAAACTTGAGATGCTTTCTGAGTTGAAGACCCAAAACCACACATCAAACAGAAGAACGGCTGAAGGCCTGGCTTAGAAATCAAAAGTAATTAAAAATAGAAGGTAAAAAAATCTTTTACAAAAACATGCAATGAAAACAATTAGCAGCTGAAGGCCTACATAACACGTCTGAAGGACAAGTATAATTAAAACAAATTAATAAACAGTTTTTTAAGCAAGAAAATTTCTTTTTAAAGAACAGAACGGCTGAAGCTTGATTAACTTATTGCACGGCTGAAGGCCACAAACAAATTTGAAACAACGGCTGAAGTCCTGTACAACAAGTCAGACAAATAATTTAGAATAAACTCCTCACTTCTTATTAAAAAAAATTCCTTTAGGGAATACACTCTGCTGAAGGCCTTATTAAGGGGTTCAAGAAAATCCTCGGCTGAAGGCCACACATAACACATTGAACAACTAACGGCTTAGGGCCTGGATTACAAACAATTTCACATAGAATAATTTCTAAGAAAAATTTTTTTTTATAAAACAATCGATGTTCAAAATTTTAATTTAACATGGCTGAAGGCTTTTATGCAAAATTTAAAAACTGAATTAACACTCGGCAAAAGGCCTCGCATAATACTTCAGCTAAAATGAAAATCGCAATTTAAAACAAACAGAACAAGTGGTGCTCAGAAGTGTTCCAAGGGCCGGCCTGGGAGGGTAGCACAAACGTAAGGTGAGGTGAGACAGGCAGCCAAGAGCTGAAGTTAGGTAATCGGATGGTAGCCCAAACTAGGGATGGCCCAAGGGCCGACCAACAATTTAACCAATTCCCTTCTGTCCGACCAACGCCACAATGATGGAGAATATCGGCCGAGGACGAGAATATGAACAGCACTACGCCTCCAGAAATTGGCGTCTAAAACAGCCAGGGGAACAATAACCACTCTAAGCAAATATCAACCAAACAACTTAAAAGGCTGTGAACTATACGCTGTGTTGGACAGGAACAACACAACGAGGAAAAGGCACACTGCCTGCAAACTACGCTGACGACCAGGTCAGGTAACTGGATCGTTAACGGCCACAGGGCAGAAAGTACCGCTGGTGCACTTCACTGATAAATAAAAGTCAATTTAATAATTAATCAGAACATTGGAAGACGGCTGCAAGATTTCGCTGACTCCAACACATTATACGATACTGCTAGCCCGAACAGCCAAGGGATCAACAACCCGCAAATGAACGAAGAGATGTCACATAGTTGAAGTTTCATAACAGATTAACTGATCACTCAATTTCAGCGTCAAGGTTCAGTGGGCAACGAACTTGTCGCTCTCACAGCTAGCGCCTCACGATCCGACAGCGCGTGCACACCGCCAGCTGCCCCGGCCTGGCCTCAATCCCCGGAGACTTTACCATCCCCCTTTATAAAAGTATTAAAGAGGCTCTACTTTATAAGTTATAATGTCTTAACACGTCAATAATGGTTTTGTATGTTTTGCTTTTCCTGTTGTGAGGACACTGTTGATATTAACAGGAAATTGGTGTTTGAAGTTACCCAGTTGCACAAAATGATTTGGATATCGTCGAGTCACTCACGTGAAAAGAAAACGCGATGTAAAATTAACAGCAATAGCAACCCTCGGTCTCAAAAAAGCCACTGAATACTGCTATTGCTGTTAATTTTACTTTGTAAACGGTCGCTGACCACGCAGCCATGTTCAAATCTTTAAAACGTGATTAACTCACTTTGTTTCGGTGGCATCAGCCGTAATGAACGTAGATGATATCCGTTCATTATTCTACCTCATCAGACGTTCGTCGTGATAGCTTGACAGGCCGGCAGATTACACTGAGGACACAAAGTCATGGGATACCTTCTAATATTTAGTCGAACATTTCGACCTGCGTAGGACAGCAGCTCGACGTGACATGGACTCAAGTCGCTCGAGGTCCCATGCAGAAATATTGAGCCATGCTGCCTCTATAGCTGTCCATAATTGCTAAAGTGTTGCGAATGCAGGATTTTGTGCATTAGAATGGCTCTGAGCACTATGGGACTTAACATCTGTGGTCATCAGTCCCCTAGAACGTAGAACTACTTAAACCTAACTAACCTAAGGACATCACACACATCCATGCCCAAGGCAGGATTCGAACCTGCGACCGTAGCAGTCGCGCGGTTCCGGACTGAGTGCCTAGATCCGCTAGACCACCGCGGCCGGCATGCACGGACTGCACTCGCGATTGTGTCCCATCAATATTCTATGAGATATATGTCGGATGATTTGAGTGGACGAATCGTTCGCTCGAACTGTCCAGAATGTTCTTCAAGCCAGTCGGGAACAATTAACGCCCGATGACACGGCGCATTTTCATCCACAAATATGTCATCGTTCTTTGGGAACATAAGTACATGGATAGCTATAAACTGTCTCCAAGCGGCCGAAGACAACCAGAAGACCCATTCGATATCATGTAAACGTGGTCCACATCATTATGGAGCCACCACCAGCTTGCACAGTGCTTTGTTGACAACTTGGGACCAAGGCTTCGTCGGGTCTGCTCTACACACTATCTACCACCAGATCTTACCAACTGAAATCCGGACTTATCTGACCAGGCCATGGTTTTCCAGTCATCTGGGGTCCAACAAATATGGTCGCGAGCACAAGAGACGCGCTGCAGACGATGTCGTGCTGTAAGCAAAGGCACTCGCGTCGGTCGTCTGCTGCCACAGCCCATTAAAGCCAAATTTCGCTAACCGATATGTTGGTCATACGTTACACATTACTTCCTTCGGTTATTTCATGCAGAGTTGCTTGTCTGTTAGCACTGACAGCTCTACACAAATGCCGATGCTATAGGTAGCCAAGTGACGGGTTTCGCCCACTGCGTTTTCCGCAGTGAGAGGTACTGCCTGAAATTTGTTATCCTCGGCGCTCTTGATACTGCGGAAGTCGGAATAATGATTTCCTAATTGTTTCCGAAATGGAATGTCCTATGTGTCTTACTCTAACTACCATTCCGCGTTCAAAGCGTGCTAATTCCCGTCGTGCGGCCATAATCATGTCGAACACCTTTTCACATGAGTCACCTGAATAAAAATGACAGCTCCGCTACATAACTGCCCTTTTATACCTTGTGTGCGAGATAATAAATGACGGACGGAGCAAGGACGATATCAACAGGCTAACAGTGGCAAAAAGGGTATTCCTGGCCACGAGAAGTCTACTAGTATTAAACAGAGGCCTTAATTTGAGGAAGAAATTTCTGAGAATGTACGTTTGGAGCACAGCATTGTAAAACAGTTGTAACGCTGCGCTAGTGCACACGATACTCATTAAAGCCTGTACTATGGTAAGTTGACGGGCTTCACCTTAAGAGAAAGGATTTTTGTATAGAAATTGACCGCGTGTACCTGAATGGAGGCAAATCAGACTTACACCCACTCTGTAATAACAATGATACGTCAAGCAAGTCCGAAATGCAACTACACGTCAGAACGGACAAGAAACAACACAGAAGATGCTACCAATTTGTTAATAATACGGTCGCCAGCCTAATTAGGCATTAACTGAGTTCCTTCCCTGTACAAGTTGATGCACGTTCATGCAAAACAACACGTAGTAACACTGCATAATATGGTAAATTTTAGAACCATAAAACCTATTGAACTGATAATTTCACTTTCTGTGCTAATATGGGTAAACCAAAAATACATAACATTACACTATAATGTTTACTACAAAACTTCGTTCTGCCTATTGATCTGATTAAAATCGGGCATAGGTTGCCCTAGAAATAGCACTTTCGAAACACACACACAATGTCAATTTTGATAAAGGTAAAACACTGATAAATTTTGGTTTTTTATATTGACTTTAACTTTGCTGATCAAATCAGTCTAGAACACTTCACAATTCAAATGAATAAAAAAAAGGGGGGACCCTGAAACTGTTATGTCACTGTATTAAAAAATTCGATTACTGTAATCATTATGAGCTCAAGATTTCCAATATATTAGTTACTACTCTTTTCATTTTATTTCCTGCTCATTTAAATACCATTATATCTGTCTCGAAATGATTAAACTTCACTACTAAATCAATATCAAAATTATCTTCCAACTTTGTCAGACCTTTGTTATTCGTCTATTAGTTCATTAACAAAAACGTTCTTTAAACATCATTCTAACATAGCCAGGTCTGCAGGTAATTATTATTAACATGAACTTTAATGCTTCACTTCGGGACACTCGGATTGCACAACATTTGGAAAGGACCCTGGCTAGGTTAGTTGTGAGGATAATTAAATGATAGGACAGTTCTGGTAAAATTTAAGTTGTTATTGAACAGTATGAAACAAAAGTAACACTGGTCCACACGAATACAGTACTAAAAGTTTCAACCTGTTCGTATCGATGCGGCGGTTGGCGGGCGGCGAGATGGCGAGGCACGGAGCACACATACAACCACAGCAATGGCTCTTGATGTATCGGCACTTTATTTCTTCATAGCATCGCAATACTTTTCCATTTAGTGCCTATGGAATTTTGCCATGCTGTATAGGCGTCGGAACGGCATATCCGAGGCTCAATGAAACTACGTCTTCCAGGAGAGCTTCCTCGATCCACAACGTGTTGCTCAGACCAATGCCCAACTCCGACTACTACTGCTGAGCCCGTTATGCCGTGCAGCGCCCGTGTGCATTTTCCCGCGATCGCCTGCCATCCACCTTTTACCGCTCCCCTACAGACAGGGTATTCACCAGAGGTTTTGCATTCTACATATCCTAACACATTACCTACGTATGGACCAGACGCACAATTACAATTTTAAACATGTTACAATAGATTCAACGTTTGTTATACTTCAATTCTATTACAATATTGCTTGGAATTTGACATAAACATTAATATTAACATTGAAAATTGTTTACAGTTTCTTTAACATAATGGCATGAAACAAAAAAAAAAAAAGGAAATCGGAACATCGATTACACTAATTTATCGAAAAATCAGAAAAAATATTATTTGTGTAATAGTACAGCGTTGTTGTTGTTACACAGTGAAACATGGACTGTGGGAAAACCCGGAACAGAAGAGAGTAGAAACAATTGAGATGTGCTGCTACAGACGAATGTTCAAACTGGGTGGACTGATAGGGTAAGGAACGAGGAGGTCCTGCGGAGAATCGGAGACAAAAGGAATGAATGGAAAACACTGACAAGGAGAAGGGGCAGGATGATGCGACTGAGCCGAGCTGCGGCTTGCGTTCGTGCTGTTGTAGGTTTCCGTCCTCTGTTGAAGGCCAGGCGGTATCGTTTATTTGACACGGTTGCGGTTATTTGTCTTCTTCTTGTGTTGACTGGCGCCACTTGGTTTCGTAAGCGTTGCCTGTCCGCAAGTGGCAGCAGCGGCGTTATCGATACTTAGTAACGGTGGCCCTATCTTTGGGGTGACGTCGCTGTGCGAGTGAGCAGTTCTTGGGACGCAGGAGGACGCAGGCCCGCACAGAGCGAGAACACGCCGGGACCGCTGGCGCATATGGACTGCCAGATAGAAGGGCTGTGGTCACGAGGGTGCACGACCTCGTCGAAACCGGATCCTGCAAGTTTTAAGTTGACTGCATTTCAATTCGGGTAGAGGAACCTCCACCATTGTGAAATTTCGCGAATCTCCAGTGACTTGGGTTCATGTTGCTGCTCGTAGTGTCACTCAGGCAAAGAGCAGCGAGTGGAGTGCTTGGGGAAGGCGGACCTGATTAGCTTTCCTGGGCTTCTAGTTACTATTTACTACCTTCATCTTGTTACAACTTGCGATATTTTCCCGCCTGATGGCCGCTAACGCCCCAGCTACCTGCCCTGGGGTTAGTGTATGTAACGGCAGTGTACGTTTCCTCGCCTTGCCGCCGCTGTCCGGTGAGGCGTGTGAGTTTGACAGCTTTCTTGATTGTTGGTTGGTTGGCGATTCTTCTATCTATGTGGTAGCGAGTCCTTTCTTGTTCCGGGCACTCTAAGCACAGTATTCTCTGGGCAAAGTCCAGACCGCCGGTTCCGGCTTTGGCGTTTTTTTTACATTTTTGTATTTGGTTTATTGGACGTTAGGTAGCCTTCCCAAGATTATCATTAGTCACTCGTTAGACTGCCACTAGTCTGACTTACCATCTTGTGATGTGAATGCAACTCTTGGCTGCCTTTCTCATCGCTCGCGAAAGTGTTTTTGGCCTGACCTACTCTAAGATCGATTCCTGGAGCACCGTCTGTGACTAGCCCTTGTGCTTTTTATTGTGTTATTATCTTATTATTGTATTACCTAGTTACCATCGTTTGTCTGACCTGTCTGGTGATCAGTTGCTTGTCCTTTTGAATTAACCTTTGTTATTATATTTGCTGTTTTATTGTATGTTTTTAAATTTTTTAATATAATTGCCATTCTTGGCATTTAGCAAGTTTAAACCGTTGTGCTACGAAGTTTGCTATTATCCTGTCTCACCTGTTTGGTGATCAGTTGCCTGTATTTTAAACTATTGCTATTCCATTGCTGTTTGACAGTATGTTGTTAAATTTTTTTGGTAATTGCCTTTTTTTTTTTTGGTCATCAGTCTACTGACTGGTTTGATGCGGCCCGCGACGAATTCCTTTCCTGTGCTAACCTCTTCATCTCAGAGTAGCACTTGCAACCTACGTCCTCAATTATTTGCTTGACGTATTCCAATCTCTGTCTTCCTCTACAGTTTTTGCCCTCTACAGCTCCCTCTAGTACCATGGAAGTCATTCCCTCATGTCTTAGCAGATGTCCTATCATCCTGTCTCTTCCCCTTATCAGTGTTTTCCACATATTCCTTTCCTCTCCGATTCTGCGTAGAACCTTCTCATTCCTTACCTTATCAGTCCACCTAATTTTCAACATTCGTCTATAGCACCACATCTCAAATGCCTCGATTCTCTTCTGTTCCGGTTTTCCCACAGTCCATGTTTCACTACCATACAATGCTGTACTCCAGACGTACATCCTCAGAAAATTCTTCCTCAAATTAAGGCCGGTATTTGATATTAGTAGACTTCCCTTGGCCAGAAATGCCTTTTTTTGCCATAGCGAGTCTGCTTTTGATGTCCTCCTTGCTCTGTCTGTCATTGGTTATTTTAGCGCCTAGGTAGCAGAATTCCTTAACTTCATTGACTTCGTGACCATCAATCCTGATGTTAAGTTTCTCGCTGTTCTCATTTCTACTACTTCTCATTCCTTCGTCTTTCTCCGATTTACTCTCAAACCATACTGTGTACTCATTAGACTGTTCATTCCGTTCAGCAGATCATTTAATTCTTCTTCACTTTCATTCAGGATAGTAATGTCATCAGCGAATCGTATCATTGATATCCTTTCACCTTGTATTTTAATTCCACTCCTGAACCTTTCTTTTATTTCCATCATTGCTTCCTCGATGTACAGATTGAAGAGTAGGGGCGAAAGGCTACAGCTTGTCTTACACCCTTCTTAATACGAGCACTTCGTTCTTGATCGTTTGCCCTTACTGGCGTTAAAGGCCTTAAGCCGTGACTGTCTTAAAATTATAATTGCGACCACCTTGGCCTGTTTTCAAAACATTATTTGCTGTGTCTGTATTTTATGCTCAGTTGGTAAATTGTAACATTCTGAAAGTACGATTAATTACAAAAAATGGTTCAAATGGCTCTGAGCACTATGGGACTTAACTTCTGGGGTCATCAGTCCCCTAGAACTTAGAACTACTTAAACCTAACTAACCTAAGGACATCACACACATCCATGCCCGAGGCAAGATTCGAACCTGCGACCGTAGCGGTCGCGCGGTTCCATACTATAGCGCCTAGATCCCCTCGGTCACTCCGGCCGGCGATTAATTACACAATTGTTTCTTCCCTATTATTAACGTGTGATATTTTTTTATTTATTGCTGAGTCTGGAATTATCGTCTCAAAATAAATGTCTGAAATTGCAAAAGCAAACCAATAGTAACTGAATCGGGCCCCGTCCACAATCGTTACCGAATCCTGCATTCCTTGACTACCAGGTCTCAACGACATCTCGTAAGACAACAGGGAATGACTTCGATGGTACTAGAGGGAGCTGCAGACGGCAAAACCTGTAGAGGAAGGCAGATATTGGAACAAATCTAGCAAATAATTGAGGACGTAAGATGGAAGTGCTACTATGAGATGAAGAGGTCGGCACAGGTGAGGAATTCCCGGGCGCCTGCATCAAATCTCTCTCTCCGTTTTTTTTTTTTTTTTTTTTTTTTTTTTTTTTTTTTTTTTTTTTTTAAGAGAGAGAGAGAGAGAGGGGATACTACCGCCATCTGTATACGTGCTTATCGGTATCCCGTGACTTTCGTCACCTCAATGTATGTTTACACACAACTTAGACGAGGCCCTGATTACTGTTCATTCGTTAATGTAGGCTTGTGCAGTAAGCGTGGGGGTAGCAGCAGCGACATCAGGAGCAGTAGTAGCAGAGGTTGAGGGTGAGCTGGTGGTGGGAAAGGGGGGGGGGGGGGCGCCAATGTGCTGCGCTGCGTGGCGTTGCTGGGAGACGGCGGCCGGTGGCGCGGCCGTAATGCGGTTAGCGGCGGCGAGCGAGATCAGTGCCCCAATTACCGGCGACAGCGCGCCACCGTCCGCAGCCGATTGCGCAGATAAATCCCGAGACCGCGCGCGACGTCTGCGGAGGAACCACACCCTCCCTCCTCCCCTCCCTCTCAGCCACACACGCAGCTGATGAGGCGGCCGCCGTGATTATCCACCGACGAGGGGCAATCCAACAACGCCCAACGTGTACTAATGACAACCATCAGCCCCTGCGTGCAACTTACCCGGCAGCGTCACTTAAAACTGGTCCCGAGGGGAGCGGAGAAACCCATCTGGACACGACGGCTAGGACTAGCTAATTCTCGTAAAATCTAAAACACGAGGAGGAATTCAGCAATTTTCTTAGCGTCTGAATGAATGATAACAGAACGAGACTATCTTGAGTCGGACTTACGTGACGAAAGACCATCACATTTGAATCTAGCGGGTATAACAAAAATGTACGGCACAAATAGCAGGACACATTCCTCACACGTAGACGAAGAGATTATGTTGTACACTGAAGCGGCAAAGATACTGGTAAAGGCGTGCGTATTCAAATACGGAGTGTAAACAGGCAGGATACGGCGATGCAGTCGACGACGCCTATACAGGGTGTTACAAAAAGGTACCGCCAAACTTTCAGGAAACATTCCTCACACATAAAGAAAGAAAATATGTGGACATGTGTCCGGAAACACTTACTTTCCATGTTAGAGCTCATTTTATTACTTCTCTTCAAATCACGTTAATCATGGAAGGGAAACACACAGCAATAGAACGTACCAGCGTGACTTCAAACACTTTGTTACAGGAAATTCTCAAAATGTCCTCCGTTAGCGAGGATACATGCATCCACCCTCCGTTGCATGGAATCCCTGATGCGCTATGCAGCCCTGGAGAATGGCGTATTGTATCAAAGCCGTCCACAATACGAGCACGAAGAGTCTCTACATTTGGTACCGGGGTTGCGTAGACAAGAGCTTTCAAATGCCTCCATGAATGAAAGTCAGGAGAGTTGAGGTCAGGAGAGCGTAGAGGCCATGGAATTGGTCCGCCTCTACCAATCCATCGGTCACCGAATCTGTTGTTGAGAAGCGTACGAACACTTCGACTGAAATGTGCAGGAGCTCAAAAATGGTTCAAATGGCTCTGAGCACTATGGGACTCAACTGCTGACGTCATTAGGTCCCTAGAACTTAGAACTAGTTAAACCTAACTAACCTAAGGACATCACAAACATCCATGCCCGAGGCAGGATTCGAACCTGCGACCGTAGCGGTCTTGCGGTTCCAGACTGCAGCGCCTTCAACCGCACGGCCACTTCGGCCGGCTTGCAGGAGCTCCATCGTGCGTGAACCACATGTTGTGTCGTACTTGTAAAGGCACATGTTCTAGCAGCACAGGCAGAGTATCCCATGTGAAATCATGATAACGTGCTCCATTGAGCGTAGGTGGAAGAACAAACTGAAATGAGCTCTAACATGGAAATTAATCGTTTCCGGACACATGTCCACATAACATCTTTTCTTTATTTGTGTGTGAGGAATGTTTCCTGAAAGTTTGGCCGTACCTTTTTATAACACCCTGTATAAGACAACAAGTGGATGGCGCAGTTGTTAGATCCGTTACTGCTGCTGCAATGGAAGATGATCAATATTTAAGTGAGTCTGAACGGGTGTCATAGTCTGTGCGCGAGCTATGGGACGTAGCATCTCCGACGTAACGATAAAGTGGGGATTTTCCTGTACCACCAATTCACGAGTGTACCGTGAATATCAGGAGTCTGGTAAAACTTCATATCTCTGACATCGCTGCAGCCGGAAAGAGATCCTGCAAGAACGGTACCAAAGACGACTGAAGAGAATCGTTCAACGTGACAGAAGTGCAACCCTTCGGCAGATTGCTGCGGGTTTCGATGGTGGGCCATCAGCAAGTGTCAGCGTGCGAATCATTCAACGAAACATCATCATTAAGGGCTTTCGGAGCCGAAGGCCCATTCGTGTGCCCTTGATGATTGTACGACGCAAAGCTTCACGCCGCATCTGGGCCCGTCAACACCGTCATTGGAGTGTTGATGACATTAAACATGTTGCCTAGTCGGACGAGTCTCGTTTCAAATTGTATCGAGCGGATGGACGTGTTTGGGTATGGAGACAGCCTCATGAATCAGTGAACCCTGAATGTCCACAGGAGACTGCTGAAGCCGATGGAGGCGGTGTGCGTCGTGTACAGTGGAGTGGTACAAGACTCCTGATACGTCTAGATACGATTCTGACAGGTGACACGTGCATAATCATCCTGTATGATCACCTACATCCGTTCATGTACATTGTGCTTTCCGACGGACTCGGGCAATTCCAGCAGGACCCCACCTGGGAACGTACTGTTCAGACGAGATCTCTACCCTCTCGTACTCGTACGGATTTATGGAGAGGCCTGTAGGATTCATGGTGTCAATTCCCTCCAGCACTACTTCAGACGTTAGTCGAATCCATGCCTCGTCGTGTAGCGGCCCTGTACGGTAATAGGCAGGTGTACCGGTTTCTTTAGCTCTTCAGTGTAAGGGCAAAGCTCTAGAAACGCTTTGTTTCCATCTTACAGCTTATTTCGTCCAACTCATTATTCATGGGAAACACACAAGAACAGAATTTTAAAATCATGGAGACGGGGATCATGCGCTCTTGGTTACATTTGGTTACGTTGTGCACCGGCAGTGTTATCTTTTACATATCCTTGTCGCCACGCGAGTTAGTCGTTGTTTGTTTACGGTTTCGGTGACAGACAGATGAGCAAAGATAGACCTATTACCTGGCCTCCACGCTCTCCAGGCTTGAACCACTGGACTGTTTTTGTGGGGGAATTTGAAAGCTCTTGTGTATGGAACCTCAGTACAGATGTTCAGAGTCTCGGTGACCGTATCATCTAAGGCTGCGAAACCATACGCAGTACTCCAGTGATACATCAGCGCATCCGAGATTTACTTCGACGGGGGGTTGATGCATCTGGGACTGCCCACGGAAGGCATAATGAACCATCTCCTGTGAGAAAGTGTTGTATTTGGCATGCTGGTGCGTTCTGTTCGAGTGTGTTTCACATGATTAATGAGTTGGAGAAAATGACTTGTAACGTGGAAACAAAGCCTTTCCAGACCCATGTTAATGTAACGTAATTTCTTCTCCTACGTGCAAGGAAAGTGTCCAGCAATTACATTTTTGTCACACGCTGTATACCATGAATTTTATATGAAGGACAAGTCGTTGTTTAACGCTGTTGATAAAAATTTCGGAAAGTTCTTGACTAACCTACTTGAAATTTTTACACGATACTCAAGACCTGAGTCGAAACAAGGCCCCCGGAGTGGACAACAATCCATTGGAACTGCTGACGGCCTTGGGAGAGCCAGTCCTGACACAACTCTACCATCTGGTGAGCAAAATGTATGAGACAGGCGAAAAACCCTCAGACTTCAAGAAAAATATAATAATTCCAATCTCAAAGAAAGCAGGTGTTGACAGATGCGAAAATTATCGAACTATCAGTTTAATAAGTCACAGCTTCAAAATACTAACGCAAATTCTTTACAGACGAATGTTTAAACTGGTAGAAGCCGACCTCGGCGAAGATCAGTTTGGATTCCGAAGAAATGTTGCAACACGTGAGGCAATACTGACCCTACAACTTATCTTAGAAAATAGATTAAGGAAAGGCAAACCTACATTTCTAGCATTTGTAGACTTACAGAAAGCTTTTGACAATGTTGACTGGAATACTCTCTTTCAAATTCTAAAGGTGACAAGGGTAAAATACAGGGAGCGAAAGGCTATTTACAATTTGTACAGAAACCAGATGGCTGTTATAAGACGCGAGGGGCATGAAAGGGAAGCAGCGGTCGGGAAGGGAGTGAGACAGGGTTGTAGCCAGTCCCCGATGTTATTCAATCTGTATATTGAGCAAGCAGTAAAGGAAACAAATTCGGAGTAGGTATTAAAGTCCATGGAGAAGAAATAAAAACGTTGAGGTTCGCCGATGACATTGTAATTCTGTCAGAGACAGCAAAGGACTTGGAAGAGCAGTTGAACGGAATGGACAGTGTCTTGACAGTATATAAGATGAACATCAACAAAAGCAAAACGGGGATTATGGAATGTAGTCGAATTAAGTCGGGTGATGCTGAGGGAATTAGATTAGGAAATGAGACATTTAAAGTAGTAAAGGAGTTTTGGTATTTGGGGAGCAAAATAACTGATGATGGTCGAAGTAGAGAGGGTATAAAATGTAGACTGGCAATGGCAAGGAAAGCGTTTCTGAAGAAGAGAAATTTGTTAACAGCGAGTATAGATTTAAGTGTTAGGAAGTCGTTTCTGAAAGTATTTGTATGGAGTGTAGCGATGTACAGGGTGTTTCAAAAATGACCGGTATATTTGAAACGGCAATAAAAACTAAACAAGCAGCGATAGGAATACACCGTTTGTTGCAATATGCTTGGGACAACAGTACATTTTCAGGCGGACAAACTTTCGAAATTACAGTAGTTACAATTTTCAACAACAGATGGCGCTGCGGTCTAGGAAACTCTATAGTACGATATTTTCCACATATCCACCATGCGTAGCAATAATATGGCGTAGTCTCTGAATGAAATTACCCGAAACCTTTGACAACGTGTCTGGCGGAATGGCTTCACATGCAGATGAGATGTACTGCTTCAGCTGTTCAATTGTTTCTAGATTCTGGCGGTACACCTGGTCTTTCAAGTGTCCCCACAGAAAGAAGTCACAGGTGTTCATGTCTGGCGAATAGGGAGGCCAATCCACGCCGCCTCCTGCATGTTTCGGTAGCCCAAAGCAATCACACGATCATCGAAATATTCATTCAGGAAATTAAAGACGTCGGCCGTGCGATGTAGCCGGGCACCATCTTGCATAAACCACGAGGTGTTCGCAGTGTCGTCTAAGGCAGTTTGTACCGCCACAAATTCACGAAGAATGTCCAGATAGCGTGATGCAGTAATCGTTTCGGGTCTGAAAAATGGGCCAATGATTCCTTTGGAAGAAATGGCGGCCCAGACGAGTACTTTTTGAGGATGCAGGGACGATGGGACTGCAACATGGGGCTTTTCGGTTCCCCATATGCGCCAGTTCCGTTTATTGACGAAGCCGTCCAGGTAAAAATAAGCTTCGTCAGTAAACCAAATGCTGCCCACATGCATATCGCCGTCATCAATCCTGTGCACTATATCGTTAGCGAATGTCTCTCGTGCAGCAATGGTAGCGGCGCTGAGGGGTTGCCGTGTTTGAATTTTGTATGGATAGAGGTGTAAACTCTGGCGCATGAGACGGTTTGTGGACGTTGGCGTCATTTGGACCGCAGCTGCAACACAGCGAACGGAAACCCGAGGTCGCTGTTGGATCACCTGCTGCACTAGCTGCGCGTTGCCCTCTGTGGTTGCCGTACGCGGTCGCCCTACCTTTCCAGCACGTTCATCCCTCACGTTCCCAGTCCGTTGAAATTTAAAAAAAAAAAAAAAAAGGTTCAAATGGCTCTGAGCACTATGGGACTCAACATCTTAGGTCATAAGTCCCCTAGAACTTAGAACTACTTAAACCTAACTAACCTAAGGACATCACACACACCCATACCCGAGGCAGGATTCTAACCTGCGACCGTAGCAGTCCCGCGGTTCCGGACTGCAGCGCCAGAACCGCTAGACCACCGCGGCCGGCGAAATTTTTCAAACAGATCCTTTATTGTATCGCTTTTCGGTCCTTTGGTTACATTAAACCTCCGTTGAAAACTTCGTCTTGTTGCAACAACACTGTGTTCTAGGCGGTGGAATTCCAACACCAGAAAAATCCTCTGTTCTAAGGAATAAACCATGTTGTGTCTACAGCACACTTGCACGTTGTGAACAGCACACGCTTACAGCAGAAAGACGACGTACAGAATGGCGCACCCACAGACTGCGTTGTCTTCTATATCTTTCACATCACATGCAGCGCCATCTGTTGTTGAAAATTGTATCTACTGTAATTTCGAAAGTTTGTTCGCCTGAAAATGTACTGTTGTTCGAAGCATATTGCAACAAACGGTGTATTTCTATCGCTGCTCGTTTAGTTTTTATTGCCGTTTCAAATATACCGGCCATTTTTGAAACACCCTGTATGAAAGTGAAACATGGACGATAAATAGTTTGGACAAGAAGAGAATAGAAGCTTTCGAAATATGGTGCTACAGAAGAATGCTGAAAATTAGATGGGTAGATCACATAACTAATGAGGAGGTATTGAATAGAATTGGGGAGAAGAGGAGTTTGTGGCACAACTTGACAAGAAGAAGGGACCGTTTGGTAGGACATGTTCTGAGGCATCAAGGGATCACTAATTTAGCACTGGAGGGCAGCGTGGAGGGTAAAAATCGTAGAGGGAGACCAAGAGATGAATACACTAAGCAGATTAGAAGGATGTAGGTTGCAGTAAGTACTGGGAGATGAAGAATCTTGCACAGGATAGAGTGGCATGAAGAGCCGCATCAAACCAGTCTTAGGACTGAAGACAACAACAACACTCAAGTAAATATTCAGACTCACGTAGGTTATAAAGATTTTAAACATCAATGTACTGGTTTTCTGCTAAAACAGACTACCAGAGAAATAAAATGCTATACTGTGAAAATAAGCAATTTCGTTTCATACCTGCAGTCGACCTTCGGTACGATATCAAAGCATGTAATCCATTACACAAACTACGATAATGATGTAGGCTGAAATAATTATTTATAATTTGTACCAGCGTTGGGACTTGAACCCAGGGCTCCTGCTTACTAGGCAGATGTGATACACTAGCACTGTAGCTACGACAGCTGCACGGATTACCCTGCTACGTCTCCCTCTGTATACAGTTCCAGTTCACACCTCAGCCTGTTGCTATTCTCCTTCCAATCTTTCATCAGTAGTGCCGCGGCTCTCAAATGTCGGAATAGCACTTTAGCAATGAGCGAAATGCGGTTCAGTGGCGCCTGTGTGTCAGGCGTAGGCGATGTATTAGTAGTAAGTAAAGATGAGACTCAATATGTCCCCGAGACATTAACTGTATAAAATGCGGTTAGTTGTGCCTGAACTTCAAGCATAGGTTGATACGTGGCACTTACTGGAATTACGGAAAACGCGGAAGGAAGGACCCACCGATATAACTTCCTTTTCACACAACCTGTTTATTTAACAATATACTCGTATATAATAAAAAAACTTTTGACCTTAAACCTTAAGATGAATAAGCTTTTGCAAAAAAATTGAAAACAGCAAACAATATGACAATGATTACAAGACGGCCGGACCTGCAGCCCGTCCGTTATCGGGTGAAACAGCGGTGTTTACTACTGCGTTGGACACATTCTGTCTTATTAAATGCCCTTCTGCGACACATGGGAACTATATAAGCACCACTGATGACAAGAGCGATTCTATTACTCAAAATATATGACGTAACTTTTAATTTGAAAGCTGTATGTCAAAAGGTTCGGGTTTAAGATGCGCACCTGTGCTTAAAGGTTAAACAGGCGTAATTGAAAGCAACCAACCCCTTAATTTCAATGGGCAACCAAGGTGCGACTTGATCTCAATCCGTCCATTTTGACAATCTTATTTTGACTAAAGCCCTGGGGACAGTTGGCTGTTAATATTTTCAAGGTTAGACTGTTTCTCAGTTATTAAGACCGCTCTGAAGAACCGTCTTAAAATATTACTTGTCAGCACTCGGTGGAACCACAAGATCTAGCTAAAATACACCAATAATGACCCGGTCTTTCAAATAGAGCAATGCACAGCTTAGTACAACAGGTTGTTCAGATTATAACAAATGACTGAGAAATGCAATTACTATCAAAGAATTGAACCGGTTAACATCTAAATCTAATCAAAGGGTCCCTCTTCTGTTTAACGGCAACCTGTGCCTTAGCACAATTGTTCCGGCTGTAATGATCGGTTACAGCCAGAAAGAAAAGGCAATATAACAGCGGGACTAATTTCCAAACGACAAAGTACAACACTATGGCCTATATTTACGGTCAAAGAGCCGACCGAGTACAACTCTGAGGGTCGGGTACAAACCAGAAAATAATGAGGGCAGGTAGACAATGACAGAAATCACCACGAGGATTACAGAATGTTACTCCACTTTATCAACAAGCACTTCCATGGATCCACGGTGCGTCGCAACGGTTACCGTACTGACTGATGCCAATGAAAGCCAGGTAGAAGAGGGCAGCCAGGCTACGATTGGTCGTCCAATACAAATGTTGCCAAGCAACCGACGGGATGTCGGCCAGCTGCTTGTAGTCGACGCTGGCCCCGATGAAGTACTCCGGTTTCTTTGCTCTGCGCAGGCCCTCCTTGCACAGCTCGTGGCTTCGGCCGCTCGGACCTCGTGACCACTTCTTGTCGCGACGCTACCACCAATCCCAAACTTCGTGCCTGCCATCGGGCCAACGAACCCCTTATATATATCGGCAAGCAAAGACCTTCTAAGGACACAACCCACAGATACCAACTCGTCCTCATAGATATTGGTAATGGGGCCGCAAGAGGGATAGTCGATACTGCACCTGAGCCAGTGGTACCAGACGGAACAGTTTACTAACTCAATGGCGCCGCGGCTCATAGGTGACACACGAGGGCTACTCGGAAAGTAAGGTCCGTTCGGTCGTGAAATGGAAAGGACAGTCAAAATCATTCGAAGCTTTGCACAGATGTGTTTGGCAGTGTCTCTGATATGCTTGTAGACAGCATCACGTTGCTCTTCTCAGTTCTGAGCACACACTGAACGTGTAGACACCTATAGTCTATTCACAGAGAGCTGAGACGAAACATAAACAGTGTCACGTGAGCGACTAAGCTCGTTTCCAGAGAAAGCATTCGGCGTTCACGTGATACGTAGGGATGTGGAAAATCCTTGGCGCACGATTTGCAGCTGGCGGCGTTCGGTTGGCGGCCGAGCTGTCACAACGGACCGTGAGAAACCTGGGCAACAATGTACGAAATAAATTTAACAATAATGTTAAAATGATGTAAAACTGAGTTCATTCTGTCGAAGCAGATTTATTTTCATTCAGGTTGCTAGCAAAACGCTCCATTCAAACACATTTAATTGTTAGTTTTAATAACAATACCACTAATAATAATGATAGAGGACGAAACAAGGTTCACTCTGTCGAACTGTTTTCATTGAGGTTTATAACAAACCTCTCCTCTATACTGCAGTCTAATTTCCACATTTGAGTTTCCAATTTTTCAACGACATGGAGGACGCACTTGTTCCAATCCTCTGCAGTCACTGTTCTTACTGCTTCTTCTAGCAGTACTTTAACTTCCGGCATTTTGTATGTTTTGTTTTTCGATTCTGGCCCACACTAACTCAATGGCATTTAATTTACAGTGGTACGGAGGATTTCTGAGTTTTCCCTGCATTCTTCGCCATTTCATCTATTGCGTATTCGTTGTGCGCTGTTCTGTGATTTTTAACTATATCTAAAAGTTCTTTCTTCAACATACTGTCTTAGAAATCGATGTTTTTAGATTATAGCCACTCTGATGTTTCGTGCTTATTGAAATTCGCATTGGGAACTTTTTCTTTTCTCCGAGAATGGTACGGCGCGTTATCAAGAACAATAACTGCATTTTCCTGAAGCCGAGGAAGAACACCTTGAAACCACTTCTCGAAGGTTTCGGAGCACATCTCCTCATGATAATCTCCACTTTTCTTGGATTCGAAAGTCCACAAACATCCTTCAACGAACCCTGCTTTGCTGCCAATGTGTGCGATAATCAGACGTGTCCATTTACCGATGAGCCCTTGATTCCGGTGGGTAATCCGGACAGAAACGCTTGTTTTGAGGAATTTATAGTGTCATCTACCCAGACGTAACTTCGGGTATGTCCTGCGTTCAGACACGTATCGTCCAAACAGTAAATGGGTCTGCCTTCACCTCTCAACCATTTAATGGTTCGAAGATAACGCCGCCTCCATAAAATGATGTCATCCCTGTCTATTAGCATGCTATCGCGCCCACGCCGGACATATTTGAAATTCATTTCTCTCAATAACTTATAAAATGTAGTTATCCGAAAATTGCCCAGATCTGCACCTTCGTTCACGAAATCTGCATATTCGTTCACGACTGTAAGAACTTTGTCAGTTGTCGGCAATTCGTTACGAAAAAAAATTCGTGTACTTTCCTTCGTATCGAATTTCTATCGAAGTCATCAACACTTTCAGAAAGTTTCTGTCGTAATTTTCCTTTCTTGCGGGACTTCAAACAGTGTGTGGCCTTGTACACACTTATCACTCGATACACTGAAGAACGTCCAACACATGTAGCTGCAGCTGTTTTCGAAATAATGTCACTCATCGAGTGCTCTGGATGTAACAGTTCCGTTTTATAAACATAAAGCACCATGTGCTTCTCAGAAGAACTTAATGATTTCTTCTTTGCTCGCTTCTTTGGTGGACTCAGAGCTGACACGTTGACCTCGCTCGCTGAATCCGTGGATGACACAATGAGGACAGCCGTATGTGATGCTAATGAAATAAGTGAATATATAAGCCGGCCGGAGTGGCCGAGTGGTTCTAGGCGCTACAGTCTGGAACCGCGCGACCGCTAAGGTAGCAGGTTCGAATCCTGCCTCGGGCATGGATGTGTGTGGTGTCCTTAGGTTAGTTAGGTTTAAGTAGTTCTAAGTTCTAGGGGACTGATGACCTCAGAAGTTAAGTCACATAGTGCTCAGAGCCATTTGAACCATTTTTTTGAATATATAAAATAAGAAACCATGCGATGCTGTTGGATGCGCACATAAACAGTGAATGCTCAGCGTGACTACAAACACATATACTTACTCTAATAATCAAGAACTAGTCTTTCAAGCGTCTTTACAGATGAACTTAAGATATCCTGAAATCGCCGCTGTTCAACACCCACTAACGAGCTCACACCTGCAACTGAGACGGCCACACTGACTGAGCGCCGCGCCTGCGAACCACACATCGCTCATAAAGGACAAACTACACCCATCGCATTCGAACAAACTTCAAAATTAAAGTCAAACCTTTCTGAAACTTTTCTCGCTTACACCCCCACAAAAAAATTAAAAGTGGAAAAGTTTGTCGCTTACTATATTTCGGATGATGATTTGGTAAAGGTTCTGCATCAGACGTGAGATTTTAATTTATTACTTCACTATTACTGACTCTATTGGGCATAAAATTTCCAGACGTCATCACTATATAGTATTGAAGGCAATTATAAAATTATTTTGCTGTGCGAAACACAGTTTAGGAGATATGGCGTGATAAATATAGAGGAACGCGAAAAAACAACTTTTCCTGAAAGCTTAAATATTTCTCTTTTCCAGTGACTATAAATTTTAATGTAATGTAAAAAAAGGTGTCGGAAGGTAGTTCTCGGATCACTTTATCATGTTCAGGTGTCAAATTATAAAAAACACGACTTTAATTTTTTAATTTCTGAGGCCCCTACCTTGTACACCCCTCGACGGCAGCGCTGTGGTCACGCGCCTTGCCGTGTTTACAGTACGTCTCTTGTCTCGGTGAATGGAGTATAGGAAATTGTTTCTCCCGCGAAGTACAGGTGCCTGTCGAGAGATTTCGCCTGAACTCTTGCAACTCTGCATAACGTAACTGTCATGCAATTCCTTCTACACAGCATTTCTTGGCCGTTCACTGCAGGGGTAGTGAGGACTTCCTTGCAACGTATTCGACGGGTAATGTAATTTACCATACAGCCCTGCCTTGGCTCCCTCTGATTTCCATCTCTGCTCAAATGAACCGCTGGCTTTGAAGACTGCACGTTGGCACAGACAAAGAGCTGCGTAGAATATTCTGGAAAAGCACAGGAGGCTGACTTGTATGGTGAGGGTACTGTAAAGTTGGTACAACGCTACGACATGTCTATTTCGAATGGTGACTCTGTAGAGAAGTAGCTGGAAGGTGTAGCTAAGCTGCAAATAAAGGAGCTTTGCTTTTTCACTGTGCTTTCCATTTCGCGACCGATCCTTCCTTACTTTCCGGATAGCCATTATGCAATCGTCGGTTGAAATTTCTAGTGTGACAAAACACCGTCACGTTTGAATCTGCACTACGAGTACTACGTAACGGTCAAGTAATTGCTTAACGCTGTTAGTAAAGACCGTGAAAAGTTCTTGACTGACTTACTTGAAATTTTTACTCAATACATTAACGCACATTCAGGATGACAAAGGCTAAATATTTTTTAAACAACAATGTTATGGTTTTTGTTAACACTGACTGTCAGGAATAAATTCTGTGCTTTGAGCTTTAACTACTATATCTGGGCATGTAACCCATTAGACAAATTATTTCTCTCATACATATTTTTTCTCCTTATGTTGTTGTTGTGCTCTTCAGTCCAGAGACTGGTTTGATGCACCTCTCCATGCTACTCTATCCTGTGCAATCTTGTTCATCTCCCAGTACCTGCTGCAACCTACATCCTTCTGAATCTGCTTAGTGTATTCATCTCTTGGTCTCCCTCTACGATTTTTACCGTCCACGCTGCCCTCCAATACTAAATTGGTGATCCTTTGGTGCCTCAGAATATGACCTACCAACCGGTTGCTTCTTCTAGTCAAGTTGTGCCACCAATTTTTCTTCTCCCCAATTCTATTCAATACTTCCTCATTATTTATGTGATCTACCCATCTAATCTTCAGCATTGTTCTGTAGCACCACATTTCGAAAGCTTCTATTCTTGTCTAAACTATTTATCGTCCACGTTTCACTTCCATACATGGCTACACTCCATACTAATACTTTCGGAAACGACTTTCTGACACTTAAATCTATACTCAACGTTAACAAATTTCTCTTCTTCAGAAACGCTTTCCTTGCCACCGCCAGTGTACATTTTATATCTTCTCTACTTCGACCATCATCAGTTATTTTGCTCCCCAAATAGCAAAACTCATTTTCTACTTTAAGCGTATCATTTCCTAATCTAACTCCCTCAGCATCACCTGATTTAATTCAACTACATTCCATTATCCTCGTTTAGCTTTTGTTGATGTTCATCTTATATCCTCCTTTCAAGACGCTGTCCATTCCCCCAGCTGCTCTTCTTGGTTCTTTGCTGTCTCTGACAGAATTACAATGTCATCGGCGAACCTTCGAAGTTTTTATTTCGTCTCCATGAATTTTAATACCTACTCCGAATTTTTCTGTTGTTTCCTTTACTGCTTGCTCAATATACAGATTGAATAACATAATTTTAAACAAGAACTGTACACAAAACTATATGCTTTTTGTTTTCTTCCTTTCAGTCGGTTTTAACCGAAAACAGTAAAGTTGTATTTATAACTTATCGGCTTATAATTAGACTGCTACTACGGAATCCGAATCGTCTGAAACCTTTGTAATCCTACCCCTTCACAGATGAAGACAATGCGAAAAACTGTCGTTTAAGCTACTACGCTCACAGATTCAGCAGCATGAAAGGCGTCTCTTGCCCCACATACCAATGCTTCCAATCAATGCACCCATAAATTTCTAGCGACTTGAGTTACCAAGCAAAGTTTCGTTGGCAATAACAACAAACAAGGCTCAAGATGAGAGGGAGGGAGGAAAAGGAGATGTGTGGAGTGCTGTCCAGTCGTCGCTTATAGGGTGCCTAAAGGTTGCTGCGTTCTCGGAATGCTGTACAACAATTCAAGCAAATCACGTTAATAGTTTTTATTACAAAGAAGAAGAATGAAAGTACTTAACTTTGAATTTACAATAGTAGTGCAAGCGATGGGCGACATGGAAACATGTAATGTTCTTCGCTATAGACAATGTCCATGTAAGCACTTGGTATGGATCACTACTAACTGCTATCGTAGCACTCTCTGCTAGGCCGGGTCTAGTTCTGTCCTAGGACTGTCCGGCCGAGGCTGGCAGGAGCGGCTCCTACATTCTCTTCGGATAGAGGCCGTGGTGCGATCCTAGTCAGCATGCTATTGGCTGACGTGGTCTCATGGCCTCCTCTGCGATTCTTGATCTTCGTGTCGGCGCTTGTCGATACGCCGGAACAACATGGACAGAAAGGGCCGAGAAAAGGGATATAACACTAATATCTAACTTATTTCACTAACTTTTTCTATGCAGAATCGCCGTTGAGGAGTGGGACAATGTGGGCCAACAGTGCCGTATGAACTCGTGGGTAATGTACCACGACGAATACAGGCATGCATCAGTGCAAGAGGACGTGCTACTGGGTATTAGTGGTATAGGTGTGTACAGCAATCTGTACCACCACCTCTGAAGATCTCGCTATATGGTGGTACAACAAGCAATGTGTGATTTTCATGAGCAATAAAAAGGGTGGAAATGATGTTTATGTTGAGCTCTACTCCAATTTTCTGTGCAGGTTCCGGAACTCTCGGAATCGAGGTGATGTAAAACTTTTTTTGATGTGTGTAACAGTTCTCACAACGAAACTATGTCTTGAAACCTAGCAGAAAATCCATAGAGATTCTGGTCGCATGTGAAGTGTGCTAGCGGCCATACAAAATCAAGCGCTTCTCTGCGCGGTAGCAATGGAAATACTATCGATAACACTAGTGCTAAAGGAGAGTAACTAAAAAAATCCTTCCGAAACGTCTTCATAAAGGAGACAAAGTAAATATTTCAGAATTCGGTCACGAACAGTTGCCAGCAAGAGTTATTTCGAAGTAGATATCCTCTTAGTAATGAAGCAACTGAAGTCACTTAAGAAAAGCAAGTCTTCCGGTCCAGAGTGTATACTAGTGAGGTTCCTTTCAGAGTATGTTGATGCAATAGCTCCATACTTACCAATCATATCCAACCGCTCACTCGACGAAAAATCCGTACCCAAAGACAGGAAAGTTGCACATGTCACACCAATATTCATATAAGGCAGCAGGAGTAATCCATTAAATTACAGGCCCATATGATTAACGTCGATTTGTAGCAGGATCTTAGAACATATATTGTGTTAGAACTTTATGAATTATCTAGAAGAGAACGGTCTACTGACATACAGTCAACACGGATTTAGAAACCATCGTTTTAGTGAAGTACAACAAGTTATTTACTCACACGAAGTGTTGAGTACTATCGACAAGGGATTTCAAATTGATTCCGTATTCCTAGATTACGAGAAGGCTTTTGACAACGTACCGCACAAGCGGCTTGTAATAAAATTGCGTGCTTATGGAACATCACCTCAGTTATGCGACTGCAAGCGTGATGTCCTGTCAGAGAGGTCACAGTCCGTAGTAACTGACATAACGTCATCGCGTAAAACAGAAATGATTTCTGCCGTTCCCGAAGGCAGTGTTATATGCCTTCTGCTGTTCCTTATCTATTTAAACTCTTAAGGAGACAATCTGAGCAGCTGTCTTAGGTTGTTTGCAGATGATGATGTCGTTTATCTTCTAGTATAATCATCAGAAGATGAAAACCAATTAAAAAACGATTTGGAAAAGATCTGTATGGTGAGAAAGTGTGAGGTCATGCACGTAAGTGCTAAAAGAAATCCGTTAAACAGAGGTTACACGATTAATCAATCAAAACTAAAGGCCATAAATTTAACCAATTACATAGGAACTAAAATTACGAACAACTTAAACTGGAAAGAACACACAGAAAATGTAGTGCGGAAGACGGACCGAATACTGCGTTTATTGGCAGAACACTTAGAAGATGCAACAGGTCTACTAAAG
Source organism: Schistocerca serialis cubense (assembly GCF_023864345.2). Lineage (NCBI taxonomy): Eukaryota > Metazoa > Arthropoda > Insecta > Orthoptera > Acrididae > Schistocerca > Schistocerca serialis. Next base: position 930,747,745 of record NC_064639.1, read on the forward strand.
AGACTGCCTACTACACGCTTGTCTGTCCCCTTTTGGAGTACTACTGCCCGGTGTGAGATCCTTACCAGATTAACGGAGTACATCGAGAAAGTTTAAATAAGGGCAGCACCTTTTGTATTGTGTAGAAATAGGGGCATGATATAGGGTTTGGGATGGAAATCACTAAAACAAAGGCCTTTTTCACTGCGGCGGTATCTTCTCACCAAATTTCAATCACCACCTTTCTCCTCTGAATGCCAAAATATTTTGTTGGCGTCGACCTACATAGGGACAAACGATCTTCATAACAAAATAAGGGAAATCAGAGCCAGCACCGTAATATACGGGTATTAACTTTTCCGTGCGCAGTGCGAGAGTGGAATAATATATAATTAGTGTGAAGATGGTTCGATTAGCAATCTGCCATTCACTTAAGTATGATTTGCAGAGTAGCCGTGTTGTTGTTGATGCAGAAAAGGAAAATAATGAAACATGTCGTCTTTAAAAAAACAAACAAAAAAAACCTAAATACGTTCAGAGTTTTATAAACTGCACATAAGAGAGAAGCTCGCGTCGGAAGAAATCCGAAAAGCTTAAGCTGTCAGACGTACTTCAGTTTCTTTTTATTTTATTTTACAAACGCCGGCCGGTGTGGCCGAGCAGTTCTAAGCGCTACAGTCTGGAACCACGTGACCGCTGCGGTCGCAGGTTCGAATCCTGCCTCGGGCATGAATGTGTGTGATGTCCTTAGGTTAGTTAGGTTTAAGTAGTTCTAAGGTCTAGGGGACTGATGACCTCAGACGTTAAGTCCCATAGTGCTCAGAGGCATTTGAACCCTTTTATAATCTGTCTACAACCTGCGACTGGTAGCAATAACTTTTTAGACACGTAGATGAACTGCATTAAGTACTTGTAAGTGGTTGAATGCAGGTAATGAGGTATAGCAAGCACTACCTCACATCCGGAAAACGGGTTGTATTAAACTAATCTTTCTTTTTCCCTCTGAACATCGTTGCCTCACCAAGAGTAGTTAGCTCCTTAAGGATGTAATACTAACAATGATCACAGGCTTAATGAACATAACAGATGCAGATAACAAACACTTTAGACGTCAATAATATCTTCTCCTTCACTACTTACAACAGTCTACCAACATTGGGGTAACTTTTTGATACCGCCATTTTAAAAATCACCTGGTTTCGAGAAGAAGTCATCGGCCCATGTTCGGAGCACATTTTCATCCGGAATGGAAGTTCCCAGAGGAAAAGGGGTGGAACTGAGGGCACACGATCAGGCGAATGAGGTGCGTGCGGAATGACTTCCCAGTCGATCTCCTGTATAGCGTTTTTGTCAGTTTAACAGAATGCGGGCGGGCGCTATCGTGGAATTGCATCACTTCACGCAGTCTTCCTGGTCGTTGTTCTTCGATTGCGTCTACAAGACGACTCAGTTGTCGACAACAAATGTCAGCAGTGATGCCTACAGCTCGGCGAGGCAATTCGTAATACTCTACACCGCAAGCATAACATTATCTTTTGTGGATGCGCGCAGGTCTTTGTACGTGGGATTTCTACTTTGTTTGGGCCCAACCATTCATTCTTTTCTTTATTTTAGCATAAAGACATCTTTTCTTTTCCACACTTGGCCGGAACCGAGTCTGCGTTACTAAGTGCCTCAAGAGGGCTCGCTGGTGATATTCGCGCTTCTTATTCATTTTCCGAGAGGCTGTGGGAACCAACTGAAGCTCCAGTGTGCAGATATTCGTTCTCCAAGACCGTCCAAACAGTGTTGAAAGGAGGGAAAATTTTAGTGCCGACAGCCGCGCGGGATTAGCCGAGCGGTCTTAGGCGCTGCAGTCATGGACTGTGCGGCTGGTCCCGGCGGAGGTTCGAGTCCTCCCTCGGGCATGGGTGTGTGTGTTTGTCCTTAGGAGAATTCAGCTTAAGTAGTGTGTAAGCTTAGGGACTGATGACCTTAGCAGTAAAGTCCCATAAGATTTCACACACATTTGAACATGTTGTTTGATAACGAACAAGAAGAGATGCACATATGTCCACCTACTGATTTCTGTGAATTTGGCTTACAACATGCGGTATCCATGCACCAGAGTTTTGAACCTTCTAAATTGCATGCAAATGTAGCACAATGTTCGAATGATCACAGTTCATCACGTTTGCCAGTAATCGAGTACAATGATGTGGATCATCGTGGATGAATGAGTTTAAACTATAATCAAACCTCAAAGGCCTTCCTGAACGATCAGAGTCACTAATGTCAGAACGGTCCTCCTTAAAACGAGAAAACCATTTTCCTGTCTCGCTCTGCCCAAAGGCGTTATCCCCAAACATGGCGCTAATGTTTCTGGCCCCCTTCGCTGTTGTCATCCCTCTACCGAAGCCAAGCAGAGGAATAAGTCGAAAATGTTCCGATTTCACCACTTGCCACTCCATTTTCTAGCGTCCACAGCTCCACTCACTATCTACAAATGACAAAATGATACTGTGTAAACTGAAATGGCAACAGTGAACTACAAATAAAAAAGACAATCGCTAAATGCACCCATACAAACCGGAATACCAACATGCAAAATCAAAACGATAAGAACTTATGCATCAACCTAATACTAGCAGACTCCCAGAAAGTAAATGTGGGGGAAATAGAAGATATTATTTTACATGTTTGTCTATGTAATTCTGAAAGTATATAATTTTGGACATAAATTCCTATTAAAAAGGTTATCATCGCTGAATGCGATATAAGCCTTTTCAACGTTTAACGTTAATGTAGTCGAAAAAGTGCATACGATTTCCCAGGATTCCCGAATTAAGGCCAGGATGATTCCTTCCCACAAGTGTCTAACTGAGGTTTGATGTCCTTGGGTAATTATTACTTTCTGTAGAACGGAATGACTGATTTGTTCTGTTTTAGAGGCCGGTATCACAATCACATGACAGTCTGCTTATCGTTACAATACGGAAAAACGTGTAAACAAAAGGTCTTTTAATCGATTGGAGGAAACTATGAAAATTTTATGTTTCAGTAGTACTTCAGCTGCTGTATGCTGTGTTATGAAGAAGGAACACTGTTTATTTTCTTATTGTTGTACCTCAGAAAACCCGTGTGTATGACTTTTTTTATTCTTTTGGTGACAGACATGATCTTTGAATCATTGACGTCTTAAAACTTCGAAATTGATCCCAATGCTCTAAAAACAGACGATTAGAGATAAAATACAAATAAAAGATTAAGTAGGTCTTATTCTCTACAGTAAGAAGCTATATAAGGCCTAAATTTGGATATTCTGACGAGGGTTAGAACCTCTCTCGTCCCGTATATGAATCGAATGTCGTAAGAACCACATAAATATGAGAGGAATTTGACGACATATGAATAAATTATTCTATTGCTCTAAGAAATTGGGAATCCCCCCGTATAGCTAGTTTATCTGGGTTTACAACAGTTCCGCTTCCTGCATCCAGTACAGTGTGCTAGAGTTTCACATCGATCGACATGGAGGAGATAACAGTAAACCAGTACCTCAATGGAATAGCTCTATGGGCCGTAACGGCCCCACCATTAATCTGGTATGCATGGAGTAGCCATTCGATACCAGAATGATCACAGACTCGTTCAAGGAATCTATGTTAGTTAAAAATAAGTTATGTACCTTATCGTGTAATTAATGGAACCCCACTTAACTTCGTGTAACTTATGGTAATTAATGGAGTCACAGTTAACTCTGACATTTGCAAGAACGATGTTAATTTTGATATGACGAGAAAATGGTTCGGACAAAATTTGTTTCGTTAGAAAAGCTCTATCTGTTTTCGAAACCCAAAAACGATTGAGTGACATATTTCAAAAAGTAAAACGATCAATATAATTTTTTATAATGACTGAAATGTGTTATTTTACTCCACTCACCGTTGAGAGCGTCGTGAATATCATGCACAGACGGAAAAAGAAGAAATCGCAGCAAAAATGTTCAAATGTGTGTGAAATCTTATGAGACTTAACTGCTATGGTCGTCAGTCCCTTATCTTACACATTACTTAATCTAAATTATCCTAAGGACAAACACACACAACCATGCCCGAGGGAGGACTCGAACCTCCGCCGGAACGAGCCGCACAGGAAATCGCAGCACCGAGACAGAGTTGTTCGACATAAACGAAAGTTGGTAGGCTTGTTTCTACATCCGAACAATTACGTCTAATCAAATTTCGCGCCAGTCGCATAAGAGTGGCACTAGAAGCGAAGGGAAATCCGGTTTGCTTTAAATATACGCAGTAACGGTCGTGAGCATTAGTTACCTTTCACAATGGACCTGGTGAGTTGATGTTAGTCAAGACTGCCTTTAAGGCACCACCATTATCAATACGTCACTGAGTTTGGACAAAGTCGTGTAATAGGACAACGACAAGCTGGATGTTCCTTCTGCGATACTGCAGAAGTACCTGGCAGGCATGTAGCCACTGTACATGATTGCTGACAGCAATCGGTTGGAAGAAGACCGGGCCACGGACGGCCATGTGGCACTACCGAGAGGGTAGACCATAGTGTTCGGCATATAGCTCTGGCACATCGTACTGCATTTGCAGCAGCAATTTGAGCAGCAATTGTGCACCACAGTGGTACAACGAATTGTTAAAAATCGGTTACTTCATGAATAACTCATACAAAGAACTGTTGCAGATCGATTAATCCAAGGACAGCTCTGAACCAGACGCCGCGTAGCGTGCATTTCACTGACCTTAAACCAACACCATTTGAGACTTCAGTGTTGTCAAGCGAGGACTCATTTAAGGCAGGGTGGAAGTTCAAATAGCTCTGAGCACTATGGGACTTAGAACTACTTAAACCTATCTAACCTAAGGACATCACACGCATCCATTCCCGAGGCAGGATTCTAACCTACGGCCGTCGCGGTCACGCGGTTCCAGACTGCAGCGCCTAGAACCGCTCGGCCACTCCGGCCGGCACAGGGTGGAAGTCTGTTGCGTTCTCTAATCAAAGCTGGCTCTGCCTCGGTGCCAGTGAGGTCGTGTATTGGTTAGAAGGGGGCCAGTTGAGGGCCAGCAAACAACCTTTCTGCGGGCTAGAGACACTGGACCTACACCTGGAGGTATGGTCTGGTGTGCGATTTCGTATGACAGCAAGAACACTCTTGTGGTTACCCTATCCACTCTGACTGCAAATTTGTACGTCAGCTTGGTGGTTCGACCTGCTGTGTTTCCATTCATGAACGGCATTCCAGGGTTTTTTTCCAGTTCGATAGCGCTCGCCCACATGCCGCTGTTGAAACCCAACATGCGGTACAGAATGTCGACATGTTACCTTTGCCTGCTCAATCACCGGATATGTCTCCAATCGAGCACATATCGGACATCATCAGACGGCTACTCCAGTGTCATCAACAAACAGCTTAACCGTCGTTGTATTGACTGACCAAGTGAAACAGACAAGGAACTCCATCCCACAAACTGACATCCGGCACCTGTACAGAACAGTGCACACAGTTTTGCATGCTTACGTTCAACATTCTGGCTGCTACACTGGTTAGTAGTGTACCACCATTTGACATTTGCAACGGCTTATCTCGTGCTTACATTAACCTGTGATCTTGCAATGTTAATCGCTTAAATATGTTACCTAGACAAATGTATTCCTGGAATTTCATTACTCTACACTAATTATTTTTTGTTGTTGTGATTTTTTTGCCGGTATGTAACTCTTACTTAGTCGCAAAATGTGCAGTGGCGTAAACTGAAGGGAGTCGGGTTATTCAGAAGGCTGCAACAGCAGCACAAAATCTTCGTATTCAATGTATATTTACTTTGAAATTTCTTGTCAGATCCACAAAAAAATTATGTCTGTACTTGTGCCAAACAGAGCTAGTTTCTTGCACATTAATTAACATTGTTTCATTTAAAAATTGTATCTGAGCACTGTATTCATTTTAGAATGTGACATTCAAGTCGTTTTTCAGGCAGCAGTAGCGTTAACTGCCTTAGTCCTTTAGTGAGGGCAAAAACTATACGAAAACACGACGGATAAAGACGCTGGGCGCAAGTGCTGCTGTGAAATGAAGAGGTTGACACAGGCGAATAAATCGTACGGGGCCGTCTTAAAGTAGATAGAGGAGTGATGACTCAAAAAGTTAAGTTTGAGCTAATGCCAGACAAAATACGTGACTTTGTGATTTCTCTCACTGGGAATCTCAAGCGCTAAACATCTTGTATTTTAACAAATAGTGGAATGATCTAGAAAAATCAATAAACGAAATTGTTTATGAAAATATTAACCACGAAAAAGAGGTGATGGAAGAAGAAGTGGAGGTCGGTGTGGAATACATAAGGATCGATTATTAGACTTAGTGTTTAACAACGTTTTCGAAGACTAGAGGGAAAACGAGGCGAAACGCATTGATAACACTCCTCCGAAAGTTTTAAAATCATTGGTGGAAGTAGCTGCCAAATGACCATTCAAGTCTGGAGACATGCTATCAACTATCGGAAAATGTCATACACACAGTCTAGAAGTTGCAAGAACTATCGCACAGTCAGCTCCTTAATCTTTTTTTTATTTCCGCCATTGCTTCATTGATGTATTGATTCAACAGTAAGGGTGAAGCCCTACATATCTGGTTATACACTTTCTAACACAAGTTATTTCGTTCTTGTTCATCCATTCTAATTTTTCTCTCATGTTTCTTACACATATTGTATATCAGTCGTATTCCCTATAGCTTATCCCAAACCTTTTGAGGGACGAAGGAAATAAGTCAGAAAGAGCTATCCAGCACAGGTTAGGAAGGTATTCCGAATGCATTCTACAAGTAAGAACCAAAAGTCTTAATCTGAGGCAGAAATTTTTGATAATGTGCGTATGGAGCATAGCGTTGTTTGTAAGTGTATGATGGACTCTGGAGCAAGAAGGGTCTGAGATGTGGTAACTGAGAAGAATGCTGAAAATGAGGCAGACTGATAAGAAATCACATAAAATCAGCAGGGAGAGATGCGTGTAGAAAACGCTGACTAGGAAAAGAGACAATCCGTGAAAATCCGGAAAAGAACCGTCTGATGAAACATAAGGAAGCCATTGAGCCATTCAAAAGTCAAAGCCAGTCGCATACTTCGAAATATAGCTTTGGCGATGGATGCGGGTATGACACATTGTAGTCCGGAGCAGGGAGGTCCTACTACTTTGTCTTTTTTTTTTTTTTTTTTTTTTTTTGGTCATCAGTCTACTGACTGGTTTGATGCGGCCCGCTACGAATTCCTTTCCTGTGCTAACCTCTTCATCTCAGAGTAGCACTTGCAACCTACGTCCCCTCAATTATTTGCTTGACGTATTCAAATCTCTGTCTTCCTCTACAGTTTTTGCCCTGTACAGCTCCCTCTAGTACCATGGAAGTCATTCCCTCTTGCCTTACCAGATGTCCTATCATCCTGTTCCTTCTCCTTATCAGTGTTTTCCACATATTCCTTTCCTCTCCGATTCTGCGTAGAACTTCCTCATTCCTTACCTTATCAGTCCACCTAATTTTCAACATTCGTCTATAGCACCACATCTCAAATGCTTCGATTCTCTTCTGTTCCGGTTTTCCCACAGTCCATGTTTCACTACCATACAATGCTGTACTCCAGACGTACATCCTCAGAAATTTCTTCCTCAAATTAAGGCCGGTATTTGATATTAGTAGACTTCTCTTGGACAGAAATGCCTTTTTTGCCATAGCGAGTCTGCTTTTGATGTCCTCCTTGCTCCGTCCGTCATTGGTTATTTTAGTGCCTAGGTAGCAGAATTCCTTAACTTCATTGACTTCGGGACCATCAATCCTGATGTTAAGTTTCTCGCTGTTCTCATTTCTACTACTTCTCATTCCTTCGTCTTTCTCCGATTTACTCTTAAACCATACTGTGTACTCATTAGACTGTTCATTCCGTTCAGCAGATCATTTAATTCTTCTTCACTTTCACTCAGGATAGCAATGTCATCAGCGAATCGTATCATTGATATCCTTTCACCTTGTATTTTAATTCCACTCCTGAACCTTTCTTTTATTTCCATCATTGCTTCATCGATGTACAGATTGAAGAGTAGGGGCGAAAGGCTACAGCCTTGTCTTACACCCTTCTTAATACGAGCACTTCGTTCTTGATCGTCCACTCTTATTATTCCCTCTTGGTTGTTGTACATATTGAATATGACCCATCTCTCCCTATAGCTTACCCCTACTTTTTTCAGAATCTCGAACAGCTTGCACCATTTTATATTGTCGAACGCTTTTTCCAGGTCGACAAATCCTATGAAAGTGTCTTGATTTTTCTTTTGCCTTGCTTCCATTATTAGCCGTAACGTCAGAATTGCCTCTCTCGTCCCTTTACTTTTCCTAAAGCCAAACTGATCGTCACCTAGCGCATTCTCAATTTTCTTTTCTATTCTTCTGTATATTATTCTTGTAAGCAGCTTCGATGCATGAGCTGTTAAGCTGATTGTGCGATAATTCTCGCACTTGTGAGCTCTTGCCGTCTTCGGAATTGTGTGGATGATGCTTTTCCGAAAGTCAGATGGTATATCGCCAGACTCATATATTCTACACACCAACGTGAATAGCCGTTTTGTTGCCACTTCCCCCAATGATTTTAGAAATTCTGATGGGATGTTATCTATCCCTTCTGCCTTATTTGACCGTAAGTCCTCCAAAGCTCTTTTAAATTCCGATTCTAACACTGGATCCCCTATCTCTTCTAAATTGACTCCTGTTTCTTCTTCTATCACATCAGACAAATCTTCACCCTCATAGAGTCTTTCAATGTATTCTTTCCACCTATCTGCTCTCTCCCTTGCATTTAACAGTGGAATTCCCGCTGCACTCTCAATGTTACCACCGTTGCTTTTAATGTCACCAAAGGTTGTTTTGACTTTCCTGTATGCTGAGTCTGTCCTTCCGACAATCATATCTTTGTTGATGTCTTCACATTTTTCCTGCAGCAATTTCGTCTTAGCTTCCCTGCACTTCCTATTTATTTCATTACTCAGCGACTTGTATTTCTGTACTCCTGATTTTCACGGAACATGTTTGTACTTCCTCCTTTCATCAATCAACTGAAGTATTTCTTCTGTTACCCATGGTTTCTTCGCAGCTACATTCTTTGTACCTATGGTTTCCTTCCCAACTTCTGTGTTGGCCCTTTTTAGAGATGTCCATTCCTCTTCAACTGTACTGCCTACTGCGCTATTCCTTAATGCTGTATCTATAGCGTTAGAGAACTTCAAACGTATCTCGTCATTCCTTAGTACTTCCGTATCCCACTTCTTTGCGTATTGATTCTTCCTGACTAATGTCTTGAACCTCAGCCTACTCTTCATCACTACTATATTGTAATCTGAGTCTATATCTGCTCCTGGGTACGCCTTACAATCCAGTATCTGATTTCGTAATCTCTGTCTGACAATGATGTAATCTAATTGAAATCTTCCCGTATCTCCCGGCCTTTTCCAAGTATACCTCCTCCTCTTGTGATTCTTGAACAGGGTATTCGCTATTACAGCTGAAACTTGTTACAGAACTCAATTAGTCTTTCTCCTCTTTCATTCCTTATCCAAAGCCCATATTCTCCTGTAACCTTTTCTTCTACTCCTTCCCCTACAACTGCATTCCAGTCGCCCATGACTATTAGATTTTCGTCCCCCTTTACATACTGCATTACCCTTTCAATATCCTCATACACTTTCTCTATCTGTTCATCTTCAGCTTGCGACGTCGGCATGTATACCTGAATTATCGTTGTCGGTGTTGGTTTGCTGTCTATTCTGATTAGAACATCCCGGTCACTGAACTGTTCACAGTAACACACCCTCTGCCCTACCCTCCTATTCATAACGAATCCTACACCTGTTATACCATTTTCTGCTGCTGTTGATATTACCCGATACTCATCTGACCAGAAATCCTTGTCTTTCTTCCACTTCACTTCACTGACCCCTACTATACCTAGATTGAGCCTTCGCATTTCCATTTTCAGATTTTCTAGTTTCCCTACCACGTTCAAGCTTCTGACATTCCACGCCCCGACTCGTAGAACGTTATCCTTTCGTTGATTATTCAATCTTTTTCTCATGGTAACCTCCCCCTTGGCAGTCCCCTCCCGGAGATCCGAATGGGGAACTATTCCGGAATCTTTTGCCAATGGAGAGATCATCATGACACTTCTTCAATTACAGGCCACATGTCCTGTTGATACACGTTACGTGTCTTTACTGCAGTGGTTTCCATTGCCTTCTGCATCCTCATGTCGTTGATCATTGCTGATTCTTCCGCCTTTAGGGGCAATTTCCCACCCCTAGGACAAGAGAGTGTCCTGAACCTCTATCCGCTCCTCCGCCCTCTTTGACAAGGCCGTTGGAAGAATGAGACTGACTTCTTATGCCGGAAGTCTTCGGCCGCCAATGCTGATTATTTATCAAAATTTGGGCAGTGGCGGGGATCGAACCCGGGACCGAAGACGTTTTGATTATGAATCAAAGACGCTACCCTTTTTTTTTTTTTTGTTCGCTTTCGTTCGTTGCATCTGCTCGGGCGGACGTTTTAAGACATCCGTTTAAGTTCGTCGTTGATCGATTAACTCAGTTTTTTTATTACAGAGGGCTGCTAACCCTCTGACCGAACACGTTGAGCTACCGTGCGGGCTGTTGTGTTTCTGTTGTTACAGATGGAAGAGCCTGAGAACGAGACCCGTTGCCGGAACGCAACTACTCCTCTCGAATAGCACGAAGGAGGCCACCGAATTCAATCTGTCCTTCCGACAGACGTATGACCACTAACAGTCTCACATGTCGTCACTTCGTAACTGAAAGCAACTGTATTTTACTCACTTGCTGGCGAAATAAAAGCGATGGAAATTTCTTCCACCACTAGGATTCACACTGACTACATACGTGTCGAGCGCCGATGCACAGGCTTGCGTTAGCGATTCCATCATTGAGCGAGAGTGCACATACAAAAATGTTTCAAATGGAATGTTATGTAAGGTAGCGAGCCACTAAATACTCAATACACTTAAGAAAGGGACGTCTTCCGATCCAAATGGTATACGAATCAGGTTCCTTTCAGAGTATCCAGGCACAATAGCGCCTTTCAGATGGTTCAAATGGCTCTGAGCACTATGCGACTTAACATCTTGGGTCATTAGTCCCCTAGAACTTAGAACTAAGTAAACCTAACTAACCTAAGGACATCATACACACTCATGCCCGAGGCAGGATTCGAACCTGCGACGTAGCGGTCGCGCGGTTCCAGACTGAAGCGCCTAGAACTGCTCAGCCACAGGCCGGCAATAGCTTCTTTCTTAGCAATCATATACAAGCACTCAGTTGACGAAAGGTCTCTTCCTAAAGACTGGAAAGTAGTACAGGTCACACCAATATTCAAGAACGGAAATAGGCGTAAACCATTGAATTACACACCCACATCACTGACCTCAATTTACAGTAGGATTCTGGAGCATATACTGTACTCGAACATTATCAATCACATGGAAGAAAATGACTTATTGATACATAATCAGCACGGATTCAGAAAATATCGTTCTTGTGCAACACAGCTAGCTCTTTATGCCCATGAAGTAATGAGTGCTGTCGACGATGGATCTCAGACCAATTCCATATTCCTAGATTTCCAGAAGGCTTTTGATATCGTTCCTAACAAGCGACTATTAATCAAATTGTGTGCATATGGAGTATCGTCTCAGTTGTGTGACTGGATTCGTGATTTCCTCTCAGAGAGGTCACATTTCGTAGTGATAGACGGTAAATCATCGAGTAGAACAAAAGCGATATCTGGCGTTCGGCAAAGTAGTGTCATAGGCCATCTGCTGTTCCTGATTTATATAAATGATCTAGGTGATAATCTGAGCAGCCCCCTTAGACTGTTTGCAGATGACGCTGTAATTTACCGTCTAGTAAAATCATTCGACGATCAGTTCCAATTACAAAATGATCTAGAGAGAATTTCTGTATGGTGCGAAAAGTGGCAATTGGCACTAAACAAAGAAAAGTGCGAGGTCATCCACATGGGTACTAAAAAAAATACGATAAATTTTGGGTATACGATAAATCGCACAAATCTAAGGGCTGTCAATTCGACTAAATACCTAGGAATTACAACTACGAGCAACTTAAACTGGAAAGACCACAGAGATAGTATTGTGGGGAAGACGAAACAAAGACGGCGCTTTGTTGGCAGAACACTTAGAAGATGCGACAAACCCACTAAAGAGACAGCCTACATTACACTTGTCCATCCTCTTCTGGAATATTGTTGTGCGGTGTGAGACCCTTACCAGGTAGGATTGACGAAGGACATCGAAAAAGTGCAAAGAAGGGCAGCTCGTTTCGTGTTATCGCGCAATAGGAGTGAGAGTGTCACTGATATGATACGCGAGTTGGGGTGGCAGTCACTGAAACAAAGGCGGTTTTCTTTGCGACGAGATCTATTTACTAAATTTCAATCACCAACTTTCTCCTCCGAATGCGAAAATATTTTGTTGACACCCATCATATGATCATCATAATAAAATAAGAGAAATCAGAGCTCGAACGGAAAGATTTAGGCGTTCCTTTTTCACACACGCCATTCGAGAGTGGAATGGTAGAGAAGTAGTATGAAAACGGTTCGTTGAACCCTATGTCAGGCACTTAAGTATGAATTGCAGACTAACCATGTCGATGTGGATGTCGAAATACTTGAAAATAAAGTAATTATTGTTTGCATGGTCATCACACGCAGTAGCTGTTATATCACATTATAAGTGGTGATGAAAGTTTCTGCTGGAAGGCAGTACTGTCCAGAATCGGTATATTGATCAGATGATATCACCGTGAGCGTTGAAGCAATCATCTCATCCACGCATCAGGCTGAAGACTCCCGTTTGGTAAAGCACCGTGTCCATCTGCCGCACTCCCTCGTCCACCAGAAGTCGTCGATCTTTCAAGACCTTTTTTTAAGAGCCAGAACCGTGAAATTCGGTTGGCGAGAGATCACGACTATAGGGCGGCCGCTCCAATGTGTCCCACATGGGCTGGTGTAACGTGTGGGTTATGACATTTGCGATATGGAGACGTGCGTTATCATGAAGCACCGGCACCCCTTTTCGCCCCATTCTACGACGGTGGTTTTCGAAAGACATTCTGTCCATACACATTCTTCATTCTCCGATTGATGTCTACCAGTATTTCATCTTCGGCAGCCCAGAAAAGAATAGCAGCACGTTGGCCTTATTTGGACACGTTTGGTGTTAATACCACCATAATTCACGTTGCCGCATTTACCGCATGCACGTCGTAGATGGACCATGCGGAGGACTCAGGTTCGTTTCCCGGTACTTTTAGGGATTTGTCCTCGGTGGAAGGACTGGTTGGGGGTGCATTCAGCCTCATGATGACAATTGAGAGGCTAATTGACCGAGTAGTAGCGTCTCCACGGTCTGGAAAATCTGCAAATCGGCCGCGAGAACGGTATGCTGACTACTTGCCCCTCCTTACCTTTTCCGAATGACGCCGTAAGGCAGAGGATGACACGGCGGCCGGTAGACAGCCCTTGGACCTTGACAGCCTGGCAAGGATCTCGCTTTTATATGTGTAATGCTTTTGCAGAACGATCACTGATGATGGTTTGTAAATAAAAGCGAACCGTGAATGCGATCAAACACTCTTACTGTGCACCTCTCTTAAGAAGCAAAAAAACAAAATAATAATTTACGAACTTGCAACATGCTGCAGAAGAAAAATAGGTCCTCAACTTGTTTTGTAATAGAAATGAATGGTTTTAGCTCCGTCATAAGTTGCATTTAGAAGTATCTTCTTATTTGTTGATTGTGACTAGTTTCGGAAACCATCCTATCAAGAAAATTACAGTTGACGTGGCAATTTTATACAAACAAGGCACATATTTGCTATTCAATTGTAGTATAATAGTATACATGTGAGGCACACAAATTTTGAGCCGTGGTTGGCTCGAGTCAAGCTTGTCTTGGGTTAAACCTCGGTTGCAGTCCTGTGGTTTTATTTCTCCTGTAGTTGTCGTGATAATGTTGCTGTCCTCTCTGTGAGTGGCAGCAGCAGCGTGTATCGATACTAGTATTGCTATACTATCTTTGATGTGGCGGATATTGTTTTCGGCTGGGCGGTCTGTGACCAGTTGTACGGTTGCGGTTGGCGTGGAGCACCAAGGAAGTCTCTGTCGTGCGTACTCTGGCTGGGGCCGCTGGCGGTGTGCACACGCGGTTGGAGTGTGAGGTGCTGCTTGCGAGTGCTACGAAGTTCGTGGTCCACCGATCTTGAACATGAAAGTTGAGTCCTCACTTAACCTACTATAGAGCCTCAACTGTTTACATTTCTTCGTTTGATCCTGGTTGTCGCTTTTGGGATATTCGCGCGAGCTACAACGTGTGTGTGTATTCGAGTTGGCTAAGATTCCAGCCGTCTTCCTGTGGATTTTAACTTAATTTATTCGCTGTTATTGAAGTTGACGAGCGGTATCTTCTGCCTTGTGGCCGTTGATGTTCCGTTTACCTGCCCTGGTCGTTGACGTAATTTTCGGCAGTGTATTTTCCTCGTCGCGTTGTTGCTGTCCAGCGCGGCGTGTAGTTCGACAGCTGAGGTGTCGTTGGTCGTTGTGGCCGCCAATATTCTTTGTGTCGTCGTGTTGAAATCTTGTAGCCGTTTTATTGGTTGCGTGGAGCGGAACTGATTTGGTTGATTGGTCCGTCGGCTGTCTGTCGATTGGGTTGCCTTCAGATTAAGATGTCGTTGGCCAGGCTGCCTGTCTCACCTAAACGGGCGTTAGTGTTACAATCTCAGGCCGACCCTTGGAAACTACTGAGCGCCGTTTATTGTGTGTTACATAGTAATTTCCCTGTTTGGGTTTTAGTTATTTGGTTGATGTGTGGCCTTCAGCCGAGTACCAATATCTCTTAAATTAATATTCTTGTCTTGCTCTTAAGGCATGGGATTGTTATTCTTTTAAATGGGGCCTTCAGCCGAATTTTACATGAGATGTTTTAACGTAAGGCCTTCTGCCTTTTAAACTGAAACTCTTTTTTCTAGGCCTTAAGCCGTTAAACATGTTTTGTTGATATGTGGCCTTCAGCCGAGTATTAATATCTTTTAAATTAATGTTCTTGTCTTGCCCTTTAGGCATGAGATTGTTATTCTTTATAGGGGCCTACAGCCTAATTTTATATGAAATGTTTTAAGATACGGCCTTCTCCTTTTCAAAACTGAAATTATTCTTTCTAGGGCTTAAGTCGTTAAATTATTTGCTGATCTGCGGCCTTCAGCCGAGTTTTAATATATCTTAAATTAATGTTCTTGTCTTGCCCGTAAGGCATAAGATTGTTATGCTTTTGTGTGGGGCCTTCAGCCGAATTTTGCGTGAAATGTTTTATGATAATGGCTTCTGCCTTTTGATTGAAACTTTTCTTATTGTCGAATATGCGACCTCCAGACAAGTTCCATTAAAATTAAATTTCTAAGGCCTTCAGCCTGTTTAGATTGAACATTTAGAAAATATTCTTGGGTGAAACCTCCAGAAGAACCTTGTATTTCAATTTCTTGCTTAGGCCTTGTGTCTTGGATTTTGAGTGTGGATTTCAGCCGATCTAAAGTTAATCAAAGGAGGTCGATTAAAGTTTTGAGTGTTTTGCATCCTTGTTGTAATATTGTGTGTTGATAAATAAAGTCTGTATGTTGAGTGCAACTGACGGCAACTTATTTTGGCCCCTTTCCAGAACCTAATCCACTCAGTCCTGCTAGCCCAGGCATTTCAAATTTGGCACTGTTATTTAGTTTTACAAGTTGTCTTAGTAGTTACATATCGTATCATAAGTGTGACAATACAGGCGATAATACGTATTTTACCTTGGACGCGCGCCGCTGTCAGCGGCCTCTAGGATTTTACATGGAGCCACTGGTGTCTTTGCACAACAGTAATTCTCTAATGTCCGTCCTACGTGGTCCATTTACTGTTGTTGAGTCGGCCATAATGCCGCTTTCATCACCAGTGCAGGGGCAGTTTTTTTATGTAGGCTGTCGCCTCTGTTGTCACACTTACGTCACGGTATGTAACTAGTAAGGCAACTCACAAAATTAAATATCCATCTATAACCTTACATTTATACACTACTGGCCATTAAAATTGCTACACCACGAAGATGTCGTGCTACAGACGCGAAATTTAACCGACAGGAAGAAGATGCTGTGATATGCAAATGATTAGCTTTTCAGAGCATTCACACAAGGTTGGCACCGGTGGCGACACCTACAACATGCTGACATGAGGAAAGTTTCCAAGCGATTTTTCATACACAAACAGCAGTTGACCGGGATTGCCTGGTGAAACGTTGTTGTGATGCCTCGTGTAAGGAGGAGAAATGCGTATCATCACGTTTCCGACTTTGATAAAGGCCGGATTGTAGTAGCCTATCGTGATTGTGGTTTATCGTATCGCGACATTGCCGCTCGCGTTGGTCGAGATCCGATGACTGTTAGCAGAATATGGAATCGGTGGGTTCAGGAGGGTAATACGGAACGCCGTGCTGGATCCCGACGGCCTCGTATCACTAGCAGTCGAGACGACAGGCATTTTATCCTCGTGGCTGTAACGGATCGTGCAGCCACATCTCGATTCCTGGGGACGTTTGCAGCAGCATGGACTATCAGCTCGGAGACCATGGCTGCGGTTACCCTTGACGCTGCATAACAGGCAGGAGCGCCTGCGATGGTGTTCTCTACGACGAACCTGGGTGCACGAATGACAAAACGTCATTTTTTCGGATGAATCCAGGTTCTGTTTACAGCATCATGATGGTCGCATCCGTGTTTGGCGACATCGCGGTGAACGCACATTGGAAGCGTGTATTCGTCATCGCCATACTGGAGTATCACCCGGCGTGATGGTACGGGATGCCATTGATTACATTATTCGGTCACCTCTTGTTCGCACTGACGGCACTTTGAACAGTGGATGTTACATTTCAGATGTGTTACGATCCGTGGCGCTACCCTTCATTCGACCCTGCGAAACCCTACATTTCAGTAGGATAATGCACGACCGCATGTTGCAGATCCTGTACGGTTCTTTCTGGATACAGGAAATGTTGGACTGCTGCCCTGGCCAGCACATTCTCCAGATCTCTCACCAATTGAAAACGTCTGGTCAATGGTGGTCGAGCAACTGGCTCGTCACAATACGCCAGTCACTACTCTTGATGAACTGTGGTATCGTGTTGAAGATGCATTGGCAGCTGTACCTGTACACGCCATCCAAGCTCTGTTTGACTCAATGCCCAGGCGTATCAAGGCCATTATTACGGCCGGATGTGATTGTTCTGGGTACTGATTTCTCAGGATCTATGCACCCAAACTGCGTGAAAATGTAATCACATGTCAGTTCTAGTATAATATATTTGTCAAATGAATATCCTTTTATCATCTGCATTTCTTCTTGGTGTAGCAATTTTAATGGCCAGTTGTGTATTATTGTACTATAATCGTATTGCAAATAGGTACCTCGTTTGTAAAAAATTGTCATGTCAACTGTAGTTTTCTTTGTAGGATGGTTTGAAAATAGACGCAATTGTGCGAAACTAGTCACCATCAAGTTCTCAGTGCAACTTATGGTGGATCTACAACCATTTATTTGTATGTAATTAGCACCTAACTTCTGCAGAGAGCTACTGTCAAGTGCTGAGAGACCAGCTAAGGCCTGGACGTGCGTCGCACTCTGCAGATAAGTGTTTTTCTCGGCCACCCCGTGCGCCCGCTATCAAGAAGAGGTACCCCGGCTGCCGGATGCGCTGATAGCGGTCCGTGGTGGCGGCGGCGGCGGCGGCGGCGCGGCGCGTGAGTTTGCAAGGCGGGCGACCGCAGTGTGCGGTGGCGATAGCGGACACGTCCGGCGGGTGGGCGGCGCCGCGGCTGGAGGCGCAGATACCTGCTCCCAACTCCCCCAGCACCGGCCGGAAGGAAAAAGCGTGCGGCGCGCGGCGACGTCGGCGAGCGCGGAAATATAATTTTCCTGACGCCAAGGATCCGACGCTCTCTCGCTCTCCCTGCCGCTGTACACTTCGACGAAATGTCTAGTAAAACACTGTAGGTTCGGTAGATACGTCGGACGTGTGTAGCAACACAAAGGTTTTCAAGGGGGGGGGGGGAGATATATGCATATGTGTAGATGTTTGTGCGATAGAATAATCGTATGGATCCGAAAAGTTCTACTGAGACGAGGCACCTGTGGTAAATGTTAGATGTCAAATAAATTACAATTTCACTTTATAACACATTTCCATCCAAAAATTACGGACAAAAGATAATTTCGCATCATATACCTCTGACCAGTATTGAAAATAAATGATACTTTTACCATGAACAGAAAGAACTGAACGTATACGGAACTGCGGGGAGTAACTGAAAGAATTAGACAATGAGACAAACGGAAATGACACCTTTATTCAAAGACAGTGAGAACACGGAACTTACTGCGATTTATGATGGTCCCTGGACATTATAAAATGTGGAACATGGGTGTTAACAGGCTGTGTGATCATCACAGAGAGCAATGCATGCTCTGCAACGTGCTCCCACCCTGCACACTATGTTGTAATGGGTTCTTGTGGTAGGATGTTGCACTCCTCCATCAGCAAGGTTGACAACTGCTGTATGGTACACTACTGGCCATTAAAATTGCTACACCAAGAAGAAATGCAGATGATAAACGGGTATTCAATGGACAAATATATATTACTAGAACTGACATGTGATTACATTTTCACGCAATTTGCGTGCGTACATCCCGAGAAATCAGTACCCAGAACAACCACCCCTACACCCTCACGCACCATAACACCAGGACCATAAAAGGAATCAATTCAACAACTGCGGACGAATCCTGATACGGCAAGAGGTAGAAACAAGCAATGCAACGTCCATCATCATCCTTTTGGTGTTCCAGGTGTTATGGTGTGGGGAGGCATTATGAAGCAGGTCCGTGCGTACCTCCAAATCTTTCATCATGGTACAGTCACTGAGCGACGTTATTGTGATACTGTACGCCTTCCCCATGTATTCGTCCCTGACTCCATTTTTATGGATGCCGCTGCTGGACCACATAGAACAGTGCACGTGGAGGAGTTCTTGGAACGAGAGGAAATTCAGCGAATGGATTGGGCCGCCCATTCCCTGACTTAAGTGCACGTGTGGGATGCGGCGATGTATTTCAGCACGTTCACATGCACCATCGGCCATGCAGCAGTTGTAATATGTGCTGGTAGAGGAACGGAATGCCTTACCACAAGAACGCCTTACTAACTTAGTGGCCAGAGCGGGAGCACGTTGTAGAGCACACACTGCCGTCCGTGATCATTACACACCCTATCAAGAACCATGACCACGTCCAGGTGACCATCACGACTAGCAGTGACTTTAGTGTACGTAATATCATATTTGAATACATGTGTCATTTCGGTTTGTCTCAATGCTTATCTCTTACAGTTAACTTAGGTACTATACTCTATCAGTTCTTTCTATGTAGGGTCAAAGTTTTAATCGAGCTTTGTTACTTGGCAGTGACAAATTATGCGGAAGTTACTTTCGTACTTACGTTTTGCACGCCAGTGTATTTCCTACAACGACTATTCCGAAAGTAAAGTCCGATGGTCGTGAAATGGAAACCACTATGAAAATCAAAAACGTTTTATTTGCTGAAGTTACCTACACCTGCTACTTCTCTACATATTCGCCGCTCCAACTTATACACTCCTGGAAATTGAAATAAGAACACCGTGAATTCATTGTCCCAGGAAGGGGAAACTTTATTGACACATTCCTGAGGTCAGATATATCACATGATCACACTGACAGAACCACAGGCACATAGACACAGGCAACAGAGCATGCACAATGTCGGCACTAGTACAGTGTATATCCACCTTTCGCAGCAATGCAGGCTGCTATTCTCCCATGGAGACGATCGTAGAGATGCTGGATGTAGTTCTGTGGAACGGCTTGCCATGCCATTTCCACCTGGCGCCTCAGTTGGACCAGCGTTCGTGCTGGACGTGCAGACCGCGTGAGACGACGCTTCATCCAGTCCCAAACATGCTCAATGGGGGACAGATCCGGAGATCTTGCTAGCCAGGGTAGTTGACTTACACCTTCTAGAGCACGTTGGGTGGCACGGGATACATGCGGACGTGCATTGTCCTGTTGGAACAGCAAGTTCCCTTGCCGGTCTAGGAATGGTAGAACGATGGGTTCGATGACGGTTTCGATGTACCGTGCACTATTCAGTGTCCCCTCGACGATCACCAGTGGTGTACGGCCAGTGTAGGAGATCGCTCCCCACACCATGATGCCGGGTGTTGGCCCTGTGTGCCTCGGTCGTATGCAGTCCTGATTGTGGCGCTCACCTGCACGGCGCCAAACACGCATACGACCATCATTGGCACCAAGGCAGAAGCGACTCTCATCGCTGAAGACGACACGTCTCCATTCGTCCCTCCATTCACGCCTGTCGCGACACCACCGGAGGCGGGCTGCACGATGTTGGGGCGTGAGCGGAAGACGGCCTAACGGTGTGCGGGACCGTAGCCCAGCTTCATGGAGACGGTTGCGAATGGTTCTCGCCGATACCCCAGGAGCAACAGTGTCCCTAATTTGCTGGGAAGTGGCGGTGCGGTCCCCTACGGCACTGCGTAGGATCCTACGGTCTTGGCGTGCATCCGTGCGTCGCTGCGGTCCGGTCCCAGGTCGACGGGCACGTGCACCTTCCGCCGACCACTGGCGACAACATCGATGTACTGTGGAGACCTCACGCCCCACGTGTTGAGCGATTCGGCGGTACGTCCACCCGGCCTCCCGCATGCCCACTATACGCCCTCGCTCAAAGTCCGTCAACTGCACATACGGTTCACATCCACGCTGTCGCGGCATGCTACCAGTGTTAAAGACTGCGATGGAGCTCCGTATGCCACGGCAAACTGGCTGACACTGACGGCGGCGGTGCACAAATGCTGCGCAGCTAGCGCCATTCGACGGCCAACACCGCGGTTCCTGGTGTGTCCGCTGTGCCGTGCGTGTGATCATTGCTTGTACAGCCCTCTCGCAGTGTCCGGAGCAAGTATGGTGGGTCTGACACACCGGTGTCAATGTGTTCTTTTTTTCATTTCCAGGAGTGTACATTTGTTCCAGCGTTGTACCTCCTTTCCAGTGCCCTCGTCATAGAAGGCAGTTACCGTTGCTTTCCGCCAATTCTCTATGTTTGTCTACAACTCGTTGACTATGCCAAAAAGTTGTCTTCAATGCCAGTGGTTCATGTGAGCAGAGATGAAACTCAGGGGGGGTCCAGTTACGGGATGCATTGCGGCTGATCAAACACATCCCATCGAAAACGCTGCAGAAGCATCTTCATTGCCCCTGCAGATTGCAGCCGAGAATAGTCATGAAGAAGGAACCGCATAGCACTAGTGTTATGTGGGCTGCATGACATCAGGTGAAATCTCTCACTTGGCCTTCATACTTTGCGGGAGACATTATTTAACCAGGCACCTTTATGTGGTCCCTGTGGGCTCAGAACTGGAAAGAGTGACGTGACGCGATCGACGGGCATACTAGAGACACTGCCCAACATATCTTTGCAAAGCTTCATCGGATTTTCACTGTAGTTTCCATTTCACGCCCGATCAGACCTTTCTTTCCGTAAAACCCTCGCATAAAAGGACGAGAATAAATTTTAGTAATATTTATTTGAAGCCATTTTGCTGCAAGTAAAATCATGCAATTTTAGGGGAAAGGAACCATACTGTTGTTGAACAACTTATCCTATGGAAGTCTTGAACGACAAACTAATAAAAAAAGCTTCAACCACATCATAAACGGCACACACAGAAGTGAACAGAAAGTTATATGTCAAAAATTTGTTACTTAAACCATTAGTAACTATTCAGCCTTGTCAGGCATCTCACACGAAAGAAAAACATCCATGAATCCGTAAAACGTTAACCTGGTGTGCTATCTCACAGTGAATAATTCTGACGGGAAAATTTACGAGTACTGCGAATTAGACAAAAACGCTGAATACGTTACAAATATATCTCCATCAGCTAGCAGATCTTTTTTTAAGTAATTTACTGCAATATGCTTCATGCGGAACAACCTCGTTTTCACGTATTGTCCTCGGATCTCAAATGTTTCAATAAGACTGACAGGACTAGAACAGCCGTGTAAACGCTTTCACCATTCATCCCAGAATGCCAACCAAAGGTGGGTTTGTTTAATAGATACTCCACACACCAGCTGGAGTGGGATGGACACAGACGTCAAAATTCATCTGGTGAAAGATTACTCTTTGACAAGTTGGAAGTCACGTTATTCCCAAGCGCCAGCACGCGAAGTAAAACAGTGATACAAAGAGAAACTTTACTGGAGATGGCAGAGTGCATACAAAGATTGATAAATAGTAATTATAACGTGGGGGTATCCCTCCAACACCTCGCAGGCTTTGAACCTAAACACGTTTCCCAAACTTTTTGTTTGCAATCAATCAATAGTTCCTATACGTGAGTAATCTCTGTTTTGTGATATCTTCGGTGCTATGCTTGAGAACGACTCGAGAATCTCAATCACGTTTATGTCGCAGTTCAAGAAATCTCGGTACTGCTGCACCTTTCGATCACCCTGAAGTTTAGTAGTTTCTGCTGGTATTGCAATCTAAGTAAAAAAAAGGAAAAGAGAGAGAGAGAGAGAGAGAGAGAGAGAGAGAGAGAGAGACATTCACCATGAAGGAATTATTCGAATGGGTCGGAAATCGGTAGATCTGATGTGGCGAACAAATGTTTACAATTTCGGATAAATTGAACGATTTATCCGAGGTAAAGAACTTCACAAACTGAGCAAGTCAATAATGCGTCGGTCCACCGCTACCCCTTATGTAAGCAATTATTCGGTCGGCATTGATTGATAGAGTTACACTATGTGATCAAAGGTATCCGGACACCTGCCCTCCATCGGTAATGCTGGAATTCAATATGGTGTTGGCCCACCATAAGCCTTGATGACAGCTTCCACTCTCGCAGGCATACGTTCAATCAGGTGCTGGAAGGTTTCTTTGGGTAATGGCAGCCCATTCTCCACGGAGTGCTACACTGAGAAGAGGTATCGCTATCGGTCGGTGAGGCCTGACACGAAGTCAGCGTTCCAAAACATCCTAAAGGTGTGCTATAGGATTCAGGTCAGGACTCTGTGCAAACCAGTCCATTACAGGGATGTTATTGTCGTGCAACCACTCCGCCACAGGCCGTGCATTATGAACAGGTGCTCGATCGTGATGAAAGATGCAATCGCCATCCCTGAATTGCCCTTCAACATTGGGAAGCAAGAGGGTGCTTAAAACATCAATGTAGTCGTGTGCTGTGATAGTGCCACGCAAAACAACAAGGGGTGCAAGCAACTTCCATGAGAAACACGACCACACCATAACCCTACCGCCTCCGGATTTTACTTTTGTCACTACACATGCTGGCGGATTGCGTTCACCAGGCTTTTGCCATACCCACACCCTGTCGTCGGATCGCCACATTGTGTACCGTGATTCGTCGCTCCACACAACGTTTTTCCACTGTTCAATCGTCCAATGTTTACGCTCTTTACACCAAGCTCGGCGTCGTTTGGCATTTATCGGCATGATGCGTGGCTTATGAGCAACCGCTCGATGATGAAATCCAAGTTTTCTCACCTACCGCCTAACTGTCATAGTACTTGCATTGGATCCTGATGCTGTTTGGAATTTCTGTGTGATGGTCTGGATAGATGTCTGCCTATTACGACTCTCTTCAACAGTCGGCGGTCTCTGTCAGTCAACAGACGAGGTCGGCCTGTACGTCTTTGTGCTGTACATGTCCCTTCACGTTTCCACTTCACTGTCATATCGGAAACAGTGGACCTGGCGATGTTTAGGAGTGTGAAAATTTCGCGTACAGTCGTGTGACACAAGTGACACCCAATCACCTGACCGCATTCGAAGTTCGTGAGTTCCGCGGAGTGCCCCATTCTGCCCTCTCACGATGTCTAATGTCTACTGAGGTCGCTGGTATGGAGTACCTGGCAGTAGGTGCCAGCACAATGCACCTAATATGAGAAACAAATGTTTTTGGGGGTGTCCGGATACTTTTGATCACATAGTGCATTGAATGTCCTCCTGAGGGATATCGTGCCAAATTCTGTCCATCTGACGTGATGGTTGGAGGGTTCTGGCCATACTGCTTCAAACGTTGTCAGGTGCGGAGAGATCAAACGACCTTGTTGACCAAAATAGGGTTTTGGATACACCGACACGAGCAGTAATGTGCGGGCGGGCATTATCTTGCTCAAACGTAAGTCCAGGATGGCTTACGACGAAGGGTATCTAAAGGGAGTGTAGAATATCGCTGACGCTGTGCTGCATGGGCGCCGCGGATGATGCCCAAAGATGTCGGGCTACGAAACGAAATTGCATCCCAGATTATCACTAGTGGTTATCACTCCTGGTTATCGGGCTGCGTGGCGGGCCACAGTCTAGTTGGTACCGCACTGCTGTCTGCGGTTTCGCCAGTCACGTCTTCACTGGTCATCGGGACTCAGTTCGAAGCGGAACTCATTAAGGAAGACAGATTCCACGCCGATGTCGTAGCTGGACACGTCCCGGACGTCCGAAGGATACTAACCTGTTGCCCGCCGTACGTCCCGATTACCAGGAGAGATGGTCTGGGGTTCATTCCTTTTCATGGCAGGACTCCTTTGGTTGCTATCCGCGGCACCCTCACAGCACAGCGATACGTCGACGATATTCGATGCCTCGTTTTGTTCCACTCCTTGGCAAACCATTCTGGACTTACAGTTCAGCAAAAGAGTTTATACTGCTTGTCTTCGCGATTACCGTGCCCTAAATTGGGTAGCGAGGTCGCCGGATCCCCCCACCCCCCCATCCCCTCCCATTTGGATCATTATGAGCAGGGCCTTCCAAACAGCTCGGGATTTTGACGATGTAGAGCGCCAGTTGGACAGAATTCGGCACCATATCCCTCGAGAGGACACCCAACAACTCAGTGCCAAGTCGAATAACTGTAAGCGTTAAGGCCCAGAGGTGGACTGATGCTTTATTGACCTTCTCACTTTGTGAAGCTTTTCTCTTGAATAAATCATCTTGTTTATCTGAAATTTCAATCATTTGTTTGTCTGTTCATGTATGTCTGCATGATTCGGATAATTCCTTCGTGATACGTCGTTCGTCTTAGCGTTTACATACGTGTAGATGTTTGTGCAACGCATTTATCGAATGTATGCCAAAAGTTCTGCAATTATACAACTGTGACGAGTGACCTGTCTTAAATAAAATATCAAATACAATCGGTATGCCTATCAGGCAAAATCGCAGTGAGCGTTGACGCAACCATCTCACCGACCTACCGGGTTGAAGACAGCCTTTTGGTAAGACGTCGTGCCCTGCCTGAAGAAGTCCGGAAATGCCAGCTGCACATCTTCGTTCCACAGGAATCGTTGACCCATCAAGACGTATTTTAAGGGACCGAAGGCGTGATAGTAGGCCGGGGGGGGGGGGGGGGAGGGAGGAAGATAAAGACCGCAGGGAGGGTGTTCATCAAGTGTCTAACACTTAAGATGGCGTAACTTCCGCATCACGACATTTGGATTAGGGGGATGTTCGTTATCATGAAGCAGCAGCACCATTCCACAACGGTGCCCCATACACATTCTTCATTCTATGACGAGTGTCTACCGGTGTTTGTTCTTCGGCAGTCTCAGAACGAAAACAGCACGTTCGCCCTGTTTGGACGCATTTGCTAATAACGTCGCCACAGTCCACGTTTATCGCACGCACATTGAAAGACACGAATGCCACACTAATTACTTGCCTAGGAGTAGGTGCTTAAGTACCCGAATCAGAGTCGTCCTACGTTGTATGTACGCAATGCCCTCAAACGGAAACTTTTTGATCCCCCCTTATATGTTTGAAGGAGTTACGCTATTTTCAAAGTGACTAGCATTATTAAACTGTGAATCGAAAGTGTATAACTACATTCTACAACAATTTCTGAGTTTTGTAACGCACACATGTTGTGCTGTGGGGCGATCGGTACGGTTGAAAATGAACACACTTCGTATGCCGCGATTACAGTGTAAACAGTTCTGTTGTTCGAAGATGACCGATTTCAGCACTCTGAGGCTGCCATCATCTGATTTTATTGAACTGGCAGTTTTACAACATGTTTCATAAGATCAGATGATGACAGCATAAGCCTGTTGAAACCGGTCATCTTGGAACAATGAAAGTGTCTATACTACGATAGCGGCATCAGAAGTGTGTTCATTTTCAGTTCTTGAGTTGCTTAGGTGTATTTATTTATATACACTGACAAACGTCATGAGATACCTTCTAATATCGTGTGTGGCCTCCTTTTGCCGGTGTACTGCAACAATTCGACCTCGCGTGGACTCAGTAAATCGTTGGAAGTCCCTTGCAGAAATATTGAGCCATACTGCCTCTAAGGCTGTCTATAATTGGGGAAGTGTTGCCGGTGGAGGATTTTGTGCACAAACTGACCTCTCGGTTACTTTCCACAAAAATAGTGTTCTATGGAATTCATGTCAGGGACTCGAACTCCCCAGAATGTTCTTCAAACCAATCGCAAACAACTGCGGCCCGGTCACGTGGCAAATTGACATCCATAAAAATTTCATTGTTTTTTCGGAACATGGCGTCTATCAATGACAACAATGGTCTCAAAATAGCCAAAAATAGCCAACTGCAGTCAATAATCTGTTCAGTTGGACCAGAAGACCCAGTCTATTCCACGTGAAAGCAGTCCACACCGTTATGGCGCCACCACCAGCTTGCACAGAGACATGTTCAGACCTCGGGTTCACGACTTGGAGGGGTATGCGCCACACACGAGCCCTACCGTCAGCTCTTTATCAACTGAAATTAGGGTCCTCGGAATAGGCTACGGGGCAGCCGTCTAGTTCAAAAATGTTCAAATGTGTGTGAAATCTTATAGGACTTAACTGCTAAGGTCATCAGTCCCAAAGCTTACTAATATCCAAAGGATATACTCACACACACACACCTATGCCCGAGGGAGGACTCGAACCTCCGCCGGGACCAGCCGCACAGTCCATGACTGCAGCGCCCCAGACCGCTCGGCTAATTCCGCGCGGCGGCCGTCTAGTGTCGAACTGATTTGGTCACGGAGCCAGGACAGACGCTGAGCCGATGTCGTTCTGTTACTAAAGCTACCCACGTCGGTCGCCTTCTGCCACAGCCCATAAACGCCAAATTTCGCTGTACTGTCCTAACGAAAAAGTCGTAGTAGGTC
The DNA here is from genome assembly GCF_023864345.2 of Schistocerca serialis cubense. Lineage (NCBI taxonomy): Eukaryota > Metazoa > Arthropoda > Insecta > Orthoptera > Acrididae > Schistocerca > Schistocerca serialis. Next base: position 930,775,152 of record NC_064639.1, read on the forward strand.
CCACATTGAATTCTGAGCTTATTTCACGCAGTGTTACTTGTCTGTTAGCACTGACAACTCTACGCAAACGCCGTTGCTCTCGGTCGTTAAGTGAATGCCGATGGCCACTACGTTGCCCATGTTGAGAGGTACTGCCTGAAATTTGGTGTTCTTGCCACGCTCTTGACACTGAGAATCACAGAATAATGAATTCGCTAACGATTTCCGAAATGGAAGGTCCCATGCGCCTTGCTCCAGCTACCATTCCGTGTTCAAAGTGTTCATTCCCATTGTGCTACCATAATAATGTCGGAAACCTTCTCAAAATGGTTCAAATGGCTCTGAGCACTATGGGACTTAACATCTGAGGTTATCAGTCCCTTAGAACTTAGAACTGCTTAAACCTAACTAACCTAAGTACAACACAAACATCCATGCCCGAGGCAGGATTCGAACCTGCGACCGTAACGGTCGCGTGGCTCCAGAGAAATTTCTTCCCCCACACGGATTCACACTGACTACATACGGCCGGTCGGAGTGGCCAAGCGGTTCTAGGCACTACAGTCTGGACCCAGACGGTCGCAGGTTCGAATCCTGCCTCGGGCATGGATGTGTGATATCCTTAGGTTAGTTAGGTTCTAGGGGAATGATGACCTAAGAATTTACGTCCCATAGTGCCCAGAGTCATTTGAACCATTTAATAAGGCGATATCGTTAAAATGAAGCTGAATGTGTATGTGCGTGAGGTTGATATCCATGTTACTAACCTATATTACATAACCCTTTTTCGCGTAAAATAAAATGTATTCTCACACAACGCTTCAAAAATTGATGGGCTGACGTGACGCCCTCCGCACTGCTCTCCCCCCAGCCCGCAGCATCCTGTGATTAGGAGGTTCAAATGGCTCTGAGCACTATGGGATTTAACGTCTGAGGTCATCAGTCCCCTAGACTTAGAACTGCTTAAACCTAACTAACCTAAGGACATCCCACACATCCATGCCCGAGGCAGGATTTGAACCTGCGGCCGTAGCGGCAGCGCGGTTCCGGACTGAAGCGCCTAGAACCGCTCGGCCACAGCGGCCGGCTGATTAGGTGGGCTCTGGTTGTCAATCCGCTGTACAGTCCTTCGCTCTCCTGCGTTGGCGCCAAAAGTGGGGAGGAGCGTGTGACAGACAACTGGTACGTACGAAGTTTGAAATCCGTACATTCAGAATTTCATAACTGCATGTTACCAGAATGATGCCCCAAATTTTCAGGCGGATTCGATTATTGGGCTGATATCTTGTAGGTGTTGTTTCCTCTCCTTAAAATATGAGGTCAGATTGGTAATGTTTCCTTGTGAGTGAACGAGTTTTCCAGGCATATTCCACGCAGAATAACCGTGAGCACTGTGTAGTATCTTGCCACTTAATGTGTTTGCTGCACGCTGGGCTTGCGTTAGTTGTCTCTAAACGAGAGCTCCGTAAATTCTGTTTGTAACGATTGTGATGTGAGTGTAGCCAAGATATTGTATATGTTTTGAGAAAGCTCCATAAGTGCTGGTTCTGCGTAGATAGGATTCTAGTCGATTGACAATAATTTTGCTAGCAGTGAGTATCTGGTGGAAGGAGTGGTTAGCTGATGTATGAATGTCCTATTATAAAGTCTGAGGACTAGTATTCTGATTTTATTGTTTGTATTAATATACGAAGATAGTAACTGTTCTCGAAAGAACAGATACCATTGATGACCGTGCAGCTTTTCTAGGATGAATCATAATTAATTGAAACCCTCAGCTGCCGACAGGTGTTGTTGATATACCTCGATGAGGACAGCTGAAAATGTGTGCCTCGACGATAGAGCGTCTGCCATGTAAGCAGGAGATCCCGGGTTCGTGTCCCGGTCGCGGCACACATTTTTAGCTGTCCCCATCGAGGTATATCAACAACACCTGTCGGCAGTTGAGGGTTAAACATAATTTTTATTTAGTGCTTACAGAATTTTGGAGCCAAGTGGCCAAGTGTTGTGCAATTTTTCTATTCTTGTTATTCTTGAGTAGTGTTAATTTCAAAATGTTTTATCATTGTGTTGAAGAAATTTCAATTCATTCATTGTGTTGTTCTAATGCCAAATGCTTCAGAAACTATAGTTTGTTAAACTGCTGCCGGCCGGTGTGGCCGAGGGATTCTAGGCGCTTCAGTCTGGAACCGCGCGACCCCCGGGTTCGAATCCTGCTTCGGGCATGGATGTGTGTGATGTCCTTAGGTTAGTTAGGTTTAAGTAGTTCTAAGTTATAGGGGACTGATGACCTCAGCTGTTGAGTCCCACAGTACTCAGAGCCATCTGAACCATTTTGTTAAACTGTTGTGTATTTTGTTGGTTCCGGAGCAAAATACGTAGTTTGTTTAATAAAGAATGATTGTCAATGTAAGCCCACGCCTGCAAAATCCCCAGCCCAAAACCCAATCTAACCTAGCCCTACGCCACACGGAGTTCAGTCAAACGTTGACTAGTTCTCCCTCTGAAACTGTCAATAATCTTTGGTTCTTTATCCAAGTCCCATCACATATATTTTCCGAGATAGGCTGCCATCTTCATCAGTAAAAAGATATATGGAACGAATATCATATTGGTAAGCGTAGTTCATAAGATCTTTGTTCGCAGTCTAAAATGTGATGTTGGTGTTGCAACAGAACCAACATTTAATAGGTTATTACTGTTAAAGAGAAAGAGTGTTTTCAATCAAAAGTAATGAGTTAATGTCGACTGAGAGCACTGTCAGAAAGGTCGCAGTTCGTAGTAATAGACGGAAAGTCATCGAGTAAAACAGAAGTAATATCCGGCGTTCCCCAAGGAAATGTTATAGGCCCTCTATTGTTCCTGATCTATATTAACGACATAGGAGGCAATCTGAGTAGCCGTCTTAGATTGTTTGCAGATGATGCTGTCATCTACCGTCTTGTAAAGTCGTCAGATAATCAAAACGACTTGCAAAATGATTTAGATAAGATATCTGTATGGTGCGAAAAGTGGCAATTGACCCTGAGTAAAGAAAAGTGTGAAGTTATTCACATGAGTACTAAAAGAAATCAGCTAAATTTCGATTACGCCGTCACACAAATGTGAAGGCTGTGAATTCAGCTAAATACTTACGGATTACAATTACAAATAATCTAAATCGAAACGATCACATAGATAATATTGTGGGTAGAGAAAACCAAAGACTGCGATTCATAGGCAGAACACTTAGAAGGTGCAACATGTCTACTAAAGAGACTGCTTACACCATGCTTGTCCGCCCTATTCTGGAGTATTCCTGTGCGGTGTGGGATCCGCATGAGGTGGGACTGACGGACAAAATCGAAAAAGTACAAAGAAGGGCAGCTCGTTTTGTATCATCGCGAAATAGGGGAGTTAGTGTCACAGACATGATACGTCGAGTGGCAATCGTTATAACAAAGGCGTATTTCGTTGCGACGGGATCTTCTCATGAAATTTCGATCACCAGTTTTCTCCTCCGATTGTGAAAACATTCTTTGCCACCCATCTACATAGGGAGAAATGATCATCACGATAAAATAAGAGAAATCAGGGCTCGCACAGAAAAATGTAAGTGCTCGTTTCTCCCGCCTGCCGTTTAGGAGTGTAACGGTAGAGAGAGAGCTTGAACGTGGTTCACTGAACCCTCTGACAGGCACTTTATTGTGAATAGCAGAGTAATCACGTAGATGTAGTTTTAGATGTAGTTGAACTTCAAAGAGCGGATGGTTCCAGAAAGTTGTATCAAAAATTAATGTTTGGTCAAACATTTTGAGAAATTCATTGCAGCGTTCCATACTTTGTAGAGGTCTATTTCTGCATCTGCTTACATACTCCACAATCCACAATGCAACACACGTCGGAGGGTATCTCGTACCACAACTATTTACTTCTTTTTCTGTTCCACAGGTAAATGGAGTGGTGGAAAAAGCTTACTGTCAGTATGCCTCCATATAAGCCCTAATTTCCCTTATATTGTCTTCCCGGACCATACTCAAGATGCACATTGATGGGAGTTGAATCGTTCTGCAGTCAGCTGCAAATGCCGGTACTCTAAATTTTCTCAATAGTGTTTCGTGAATAGGATGTCTTCGTCCCTTCAGGTATTCTCATTTGAGTTCACGGCGCATTTCCGTCATATAAGTGTGTTGATCAAACCTACCATTAATAAATCTAGAAACGTGGTTTCTCTTAATTTCTTTAATCCGACCAAGTGCGGCAGTACTCAAGAACTTATAACCGTTCCGTATGCGATCTCCTCTACAAATGAGCTACACTTGTCCACAATTCTATCAACAATCATGAGTCCAGCACCACTATAACCGAGCTTACATCTTCGTTCTATTTCATTTGGTTTCAAACATTACGTCTGCGTAGTGACTGTGTCAAGCAGGGCACCACTAATACTGCATTCGAACATTAGGTTTTTTTTTTCTGCTGATCCGCATTATCTTCTTCCACATTTAGAGCATGCCGCCACGCATCACACTAAATTATCCTGTATTTTCCCACGGACACTCAAGGACAGAACCTACTTTTAAACTACAGCGTCATCAGTAAAGAGTCGCAAGTAGTAGCTCACACTCACCGACAGATTATTTACGTATATATATACCAAAATCGGTTCCGTCACAGTTCCCTGCCGCACTCCTGACGATACCTTCGTCTCGCTATTTTGATAATTGTAAAAGCACAGTCGTCAGACATTCTCGTCGGACATTCAGAACTATTATTCTCCCCAGAAGCGAGCTGTACAAATGAAAGCTGGCCGTGACCATCCCGTCTGCCGTTTATCGACAAGGAAGTCATTTGCATATTCAAATCGAGTGTCTGAAGCTAAGTTGAATAACGAAGTTCCCTCGCAGCCGGCACGAACTGTCCGAGTAATCACGCGACAGATCCATCCAGAAATATCTGTAAACGCAACAGTGTGTCGGTCACATTTACACAGCCTGCGACATGAAGTTTCCTTGTTTCAGATACCATCAGATGCTTACCTTGGATGAAAACATGAAAGGCACTTGCCTACCTGTCGGTACGACAACTACTTTGACAGAGCCCGTACTATTACCTTGCCTTTTTAGAAATCTTCATCATCATTATCGTATATATATATATATATATATATATATATATATATATATATATATACGATAATGATATATATATATATATATATATATATATATATATATATATATATATATACTTCTAGTAGTTTTATTCAAGAGTGACTCATTCTTCCAAAATATAGGGCATATCAGTCATATTAAAGTTCAACGAAAATAATTAATTTTGAAAATATTGTATAATTGAACTTATTTTTCTCATTATGAGAGTACTGAACGGCGATCTGTTTTAATTGTTAAAAACCATACAAAAGCCCAGATCGCCTAAAATAATTTTTTTATTCTAGGCAACCGGTTCCAACAGTTTTCTGTCATCTTCAGGTCATAATCGCTCTTCTGTAGGAAAACATGCTTATTTTACCCTGAACCTGATGTAAAACATGTCAAAGAGATATAACTAGCACATTATTAGCGTTTGTCATCGCTAAAATATTTAAAAACGAAGCACCTTATCCAAAATGCCAGGTCCATATACATATTGCTGACAGATGCTTGTTACATGATACAAATGCGGTACACAATAGCACATATGTTTACATATGCTGGACACATGCTGACACATATTGCTGAGTATGTGTCCAGCAAATGTAAACTGATGTGTTATTGTGTACTGTTTTGTATCATGTAACAAGCGTCTATAGGCAGTATGTATATGGACATGGCCTTTTGGTGAAGGTGCTTTGCGTTTTTTAAATATTTTAACGATGACAAACGTTTATAATGTACTGAGTATAATCCACTTGACATCTTGTGCAAGAGGTTCAGCGTAAACTGAACATGTTTTATGCAATGGGCTCTGAGCACTATGGGACTTAACATCTGTTGTCATAAGTCCCCTAGAACTTAGAACTACTTAAACATAACTAACCTAACGACATCACACACATCCATGCCCGAGGCAGGATTCGAACCTGCGACCGTAGCAGTCCAGCGGTTCCGGACTGTGCGCCTAGAACCGCTAGACCACCGCGGCCGGCATGTTTTATACAAAAAGACGTTTAAGTCGTGACGATGACAGCAACGACTGTTGAAACCTGTTGTCTCGAATAGAAAAAATTCTGCCATCTTTGCTTTTGAATGGTTTTTAATAATATAATTGCATGGATAAGAAGTCTACTCGCCAAGCGGAGGCAGGGTGGGAGACATACAGAAAAGTTGCACAGAACCCCGGGTTTGGACGAGAAGGAAAAACTGATTGTTGCGGATCGCACCGGACGAGAGTTGAAAACCTGAGAGCTTAAAGTTGAAAAATAGGACAATAAGCAAGACAGAGACTAGTGAGAAACCATTGTGCAAGAGTTAACAAGAGCGGAAAGCATGTAATAAGGTGAGGTGTCTGGGGGATGGGGGGAGAATGGGATAAAGGATGAGACAGAAAAAAAAGATATCGAAAACTAAAAGAGAGCGAAGAAAAGGAATAGTTACTTTGAATAAACGCTCAGACAGAGGAAATTAATGTAAACTTAGGCCAGGTGGGTGGCGAGACCCAAGGACGCGTTGTAACGCCAGTTCCCATTTGCAGAGTTCTGATTAACTGGTGTCAAGGAGGAGAGTACGGATGGTACGTCTTGTGAAATAGGCACCAAGGTAAATCCTGTCAAGTTGTTGGGTATGATCTGCAACAGGATGTTTGTGTCGCTCTGGCACAATAATTCGGCCACGTGACTCGTTGCCTTCTTCAGGTGCTACCTGAGACAGTCTCAGGTAGCACCTGAAGAAGGCAACGAATTACGTGGCCGAATTATTGTGCCAAAGCGACACAAACATCTGGCAGTAGATCCGATTATTCCACATGTCAAGATCTCGCCAGGAAAGCCTGAAGAGTTACGGAATATGTTGTTTCACAGGTGGCTCTCCCTTACATAGTATGTGCTTTGCTAGTTACATGCGTGAGAGATGTGGTGATAGGAGAGTGCAATTCGAAATTCTTAGAGTGGTGACGGTCACAGAGGCAGGAGACATATGAAAGGTAGAGCAGTTTCTGCAAAGCTCTTATATAACATGTCGATGTTTTTAACATACTTACACAAGGATGATTACAATTATTTTACAGAAATTTTTAATTAAACTATGTATGTCTTTGTTCTCAAATATATTTAACTGTTGGTGTAAATATGACTGTAGGAATTTCTTTAAAATAACTTGTAAATATTTGTTCTGTTACTGTCGGAGGATGTCGTTTTTTAATGGTTATTACAAAGATCTTATATTAATGTTGATCACAGTACTGTAATGAAGCAATACTGGTTTGCTACAAGGTAGATGGTCATAAAGTTCAGTTTAAGCTGTCGTGCGAACATGCCTAAATATAGAAGATCTTTATACTGGTGCATAGGCTCGGATGCAGTATAACTAATTTCCCTGTTTTCGTACCGATTCACTACTCGAATGAAACAACAAGTTTGCTTTTACGAGCCATAGCTTTTTATTTCAACAAAGCCTTTCAGGGTTTCAAAGCTCCATCATCAGATGGATTTGTGTGTATTGGCATGGTACGTGTGTGCTCTGTTACTACTTTGGGGTAACCTGTGGCACTATCTAGCTGAGAAATAGAATACACCATTTCGAAGCGCGACTCTGTGGACGTGTTTGATTAAATAATGAACGTAAATGTGGAAGTAAAACAACTAAAACCAATGTTCATATGTTCCTTTTTCTGTCGTAATACATCACATACGCACTGTAATACTTTGTAAATGAAGATGTGCAAAGAACATATAGCAATACAGAAATCCTATTTCAGAGCGAAAGAATATACAGCAACGTTATTTCGGATCAGGTCTTAACCCTTTGGCTACCAATTTTATTTCAAAACCATTAATGTATGGTTACTTTAAACAATGTTTCAGTCAGACGTAACAATATGAAAAACATGTTTCCCACCATTTCGTCTCTCAAGAGGGCGGGGTGTGGGGGTGGGGGATGGCACTTGCAAATTTATTGATAAGTACCTCCAGGTTTGCAGAAGACGACTGCGCAAAAACTACAACACATACTGGACACAGACACACATCAGATGAAGGGCTCTCTCCAAGTTTGTAACTCACAACACAGGTGCTCAATACGGGCTTCGTTTGTGATGTGGGCACAAGTCGATGACGCGATGTGTCCTGGAAGGCGCGAAGGCAGCCCGTTTTGTGAATCTGAAAATTGGGTTGCCTGTCTGCGGGTGCGAATTAATTCGACGTGAAAATACGGACACGAAGGTTAACAATGAAACCTGAGGACAGAAAAACCTACAGGTGCGGTTAGTAATTATAAGAATTCTGCTAACCATTAGTAGGCTTCCCTTTACTAGAGGGACACTGATACATAGCATTAAGTGGAGCAGTTACCTGGTAACCTATCGCCGGACAAATACGTCTGGACGGTAATCAAAGGGTTAAAACAGTGTGAGGATCTTTCGTTGCGTAAATAAATTCATATGCTACTGTAAATACTTCCAGTGATGCTTAAGTTCTTGTCTGTCAAGTTTATATGGCTGATACTTTGTAGACATGTATGTAACATTTTAAAAACAGTGGCAAAATTTATACATAAATAATTATTTACGCTGGGGTTCAGAGGTAAGGGAAGCAAGAAGTGACAGAAGGAGAACAAATTTTTTGCTTTGCCAGAACTACTGGTTTGTTAAGATTACATCTGTTACATGTCATAACTAAGTAAATGTTGAAGTAGCACATTGATAAGGAATTAAAATATACACATGAAAATACTCTCAACAGTTAAAAACAGTCAAAACATACATGTGTGCTCTCAACCTGACATGGGTACAAAATGGTTTGTTTTGGTGGAGCTGTTCAGTTTTGTGAGTCAGGAAAGTCAGTTATTCATTTAGAAAATGTCAAGGATATATGTCAATAACTAAAATAATTCTGGGTAAATATGAAAGAGGGGGATGGAGACGGTGTGTGTGTGTGTGTGTGTATGTGTGTATGTGTGTGTGCGTGTGTGTGTTGCTATTAAGAGATAGAGTGTGAAAGGAGTGCCAGGAAGAGAGGAAAGTTTTAGTGACACCACTGCTGTTAAGCTTTTTTTTTTTTTTTTTTTTTTTTTTTTTTTTTTTTTTTTTTTTTGAATCATCAGTCTTCTGACTGCCAAACTTATCGCCTCAGAGTAGCAATTGCAGCCTATTCCTCGATTATTTGCTGCATGTATTCCAATCTCTTCCTTTCTCTACTGTTTTTACCCTCTACAGCTCCCTCTAGTACTGTGGAAAGTATTCCGTCATATAAGACACTGCCATCCTGTCCCTTCTTGTTCTTGTGAGTTTTTTCCATATATTACTTTTATCGCCGATTCTCTGGAGAACCTCCTCGTTTCTTATGTTATCAGTCCGACTAATTTTCGACTTTCTTCTGTACCACTACCTCTGAAATCTCTCTATTCTCTTCGTTTTCGGTTTTCACACGGTCTCTATTCCTTCCGATAGTCCATATTTCTATACCATACAATACAGTGCACCAAACGTACATTCCCAGGAATTTCTTCCTCAAATTAAGGCCTGTGTTTGATACCGGTAAACTTCTCTTGGCAAAGAATGCCTTTTTTGCCAGTGCTAGTAAACTTTTTGTGTCCTTCTTGCTCCGTCTGTCATGGGTTGTTTTGCTGCCTAGATAGCAGAATTCCCGAACTTCATCTGCTTCGTGATCACCATTCTTAACTAGTATACTTTTTGTGTCCTTCTTGCTCCGTCTGTCATGGGTTGTTTTGCTGCCTAGATAGTAGAATTCCCGAACTTCATCTGCTTCGTGATCACCATTCCTAATGTTAAGTTTCTCGCTGTTGTGGTTTCTGCTAGGTCTCTCATTACTTTCATCTTTCTTCGACTCACTCATTAAACCATTCCATTCAGCAGGTCCTGTAATTCATCTTCATTTCCGCTCCGAGTAGCGATCTCGTCAGCGAATCTTACCACTGATATCCTTTCACCATGAATTATAATTCCACTTTCGAACCTTCCTTTTACTTCCATTATTGCTTCTTCGATGTACAGGCTGTACAGTAGGGGCAAAAGACTGCATTCCTGCCTTACGCCCTTTTTAATCCGAGCACTTCGTTCTTGGTCTTCCTGTCTTATTGTTCCCTTTTGGTTCTTTCCCTATGTCTTACCACTATTTTTCTCAGAATTTCGGACATCTTACACAGTTTTAAATTCGCTAACGCTTCTTACAGGTCGACTAATCCTATGCACAAGTCTCGTTCTTTTCTACAGCTTTGTTTCCATTACCAGCCGTAACGTCGGAACAGTCTCTATGGTGCCTTTGCCTTCCCTAAAGCCAAACTGACAGATACTCAATTTTTTTCTTTCTTGTGTGTATTTTTTTCTCACCAACTTCGGTGCATGTACTGTTAAGCAGAATATGCGATGATTCTCGCACTTGTCGGCTCTTGCTATCTTCTGAATTGTGTGGATGATGTTTTTGCGAAAGTCTGATGGCATATCTCCAGTCTCATACCTATGCTAGACGCGTCGTTAAAGGTTTAGCAGGGAGTCTTCGTAAAGAAAATCTTCTGAGGGATATGGATTATGAGTTCTGATATCCACACGCCGTTAATGGGCCGATTACAGATTATGTTGAGTCACAGAGCGACGAATGAAATGCGCTCCCTGATTGGCGGACACAGAAGCGCCCCCGTTGTTCCACGTTACATCGCCGCCACAACTCCCCGTAAGCCCGCCAAAGCCCAGTGATCCAGTGGGCAGCCCTTCTGAAACCTGCGTGAGCCTTCCCATGCGGTATCGATTGCAGCGCCTCTGGCTGACAGCTATTCATTACTGGCTTTCTGCGACGGGACGGCAGGCGCCGGCTAAAGCGCGGCTCCCGAGGACAAAGCGGCCTCATTAACAATGACTGCAGCAAGTGCCTCCACCCACGGTGGATCCGATTCGCTGTGCGCTTCTGCCTGATCTTGTTTTCTCTTTTTCTCCTGTTCGCTGACTGATCACCGACGTTCTTGACAGAAGACACAGCCACGTGGCAACGAGTCGAATTCCGACTCACTGGAAATTAGCGGAAGTTGGGTAGCGGGAGGACAGATCTATAAACAGTGTAACAGGAATGTATGTCGGTGGAAACAAGTGTTTTACCATCTTAAATTCCGCAGCCCATTGCTAGTGGTTACAGATCGCTGCCTCTAGATCGCGGGGTCGCGGCTTCGAGTCCAGTTCAGAGATTTCCTTCGCCTGGGCACTGAGTGTGTTATCCTAATCATTTCATCTGATCTACGTCACAAAGACGCACAACGAGCGCAAGTGTCTTCAGAACTTTAGTTTCCGGTTGCTATGGATGTATTTATCGATTGCCATTTTTTAATTTTTGGTTCATTGTTGCTATTTGAGTTTACTTATTTCATTTTGTCCTTTCGAGACAGTGGAGCTGTAGGCGATACAGAATGGTGTGCGAAGTGGAGAAGTAGCAAAATTTCCGACATATTCTTCTGTTTGAGATAAACAGAGGGTGACAACAGCAAAGGCAACCAGAAACATTTGCACTGTTTGTGGAGGTAAAGACATTGGACAGAGCAAAGGAAGAAAATGGTTCTCTCGTTTTAAGGAGGGTCGTTTTGACATTAGTAACTCTCCATATTCAGGAAGACTTTCAGTGTTTGATGAAGACCTTTTAAACGTATTACTCGAGAACCGGCAAATATGCTGAACTGTGATCATTCCACCATCGTGCCACATTTACCGGCAATGGGGAACGTTGAAAAATCGGTTTTCAGTACCGGAGTCTCAAAGCCAAAATAAAAAAAAAATGAGCGGGTGGCCACGTAGGCATCCGTGTTTGCCCGTCACGAATTGGCTCACCTGGACAGCACCAACCATTCCTATCCTGTATCGTTACTGGAGACGAGATATAGTTGTTGTTGTTGTGGTCTTCAGTCCTGAGATTGGTTTGATGGAGCTTTCCATGCTACCCTATGCGACTTTCTTCATCTCCCTTTCTTCATCTCCCAGTACCTACTGCAACCTACATCCTTCTGAATCTGCTTAGTGTATTCATCTCTTGGTCTCCCTCTACGATTTTTACCCTCCACGCTGCCCTCCAACGCTAAATTTGTGATCCCTTGATGCCTCAGAACATCTCCTACCAACCGGTTCCTTCTTCTCGTCAAGTTGTGCTACAAACTCCTCTTCTCCCCAATTCTATTCAGTACCTCCTCATTAGTTATGTGATCTACCCATCTAATCTTCAGCATTCTTCTGTAGCACCACATTTCAAAAGCTTCTATTCTCTTCCTGTCCAAGCTATTTATCGTTCATGTTTCACTTCCATACATGGCTACACTCCATACAAATACTTTCAGAAACGACTTCCTGACACTTAAATCTATACTCGATGTCAACAAATTTCTCTTCTTCAGAAACGCTTTCCTTGCCATTGCCAGTCTACATTTTATATCCTCTCTACATCGACTATCATCAGTTATTTTGCTCCACAAATAGCAAAACTCATTTACTACTTTAAGTGTCTCATTTCCTAATCTAATTCCCTCAGCATCAAACGTTTTGCTTTTGTTGATGTTCATCTTATATCCTCCTTTCAAGATACTGTCCATTCCGTTCAACTGCTCTTCCAAGTCCTTTGCTGTGTCTGACAGAATTACAATGTCATCAGCGAACCTCAAAGTTTTTATTTCTTCTCCATGGATTTTAATACCTACTCCGAATTTTTCTTTTGTTTCCTTTACTGCTTGCTCAATATACGCATTGAATAACATTGGGGAGAAATAGTATGTTTTGCTAAAATAAGGAAAGGAAGGGAATGGTTGAGCCCGTCATGCCACCCCCCAAGAGAGAAAAAAAGCAGCAACTGCCCGTACCAACACCTGTCCGCATCCACAATAGATAACGTTACGTATAAGGTGGAACAGCGACGGTGTGGTGTACTACGAATTGCTTCCCCGAGGAGTAACAATCATTGCTGACATTTATTGCCAAAAACGGATATCTTGCAGACCCAATCCACGCAATCCAAGAACAACGACGAGGAAGACTGATTGAAGGGTTGAAGACTGACAAAAAACAGTACACTCAAGCTGTGTTGTGAAGTCATTCCGCATCCACCTTATTCACCTGATGTGCCCTCAGATTTTCATCTTTTCCGCTTTCTACCGAACAACCGTTAAGGAATTTTCTTTCCGGGTGGAAATGCCCTCCGAACATGGCTTCATGAGTTCTTCGCCACAAAACCACGTGATTTCTAAAGTCTCGAAATCGAAATGTTTTCCCAGCGTAGGAAGACTGATGTAAATAGTGAAGGAGAATATGTTATTGATGACTAAAGTCTCTATTGTGTTTATTAAACTCGTGGAAAAGCACTATGAAACTATGTACCAACCTAATAAAAAGCCTTGCTACCTGGTGGTTGAACAACCCCTGACCAGTAATGCTATAGGTTCATTTGATTTCACCATCTCAACATCTGTGAAGGTATTACCTTATACGGCATGTATCATTTGATTATGCTTACAATGTCCTCAGTCTGACAAGGGCGCTTGACTGACATTTTTTCTTGATTGATAAAAATCGCTTTTGAAGACTAGAAAATTTTTGAGCTCTGTAAATTAAAAAGAAAGCAATTTATAAGCAGTTTACTAACATGGCTGTCGGTAGAAGGTCTTGTACTTAATACATTTTTTAGCTTTGAGAATCAAGGATTTTTTAAGAACATTTAAAGGCAGGGGGTGCTAATCTAACAGGTATGTAGGTTAGAAACGAAAATAAATAAATTTTTCATATTGTCAAGGAAATTGTTTATTAACAAAGCCATTGGAGGCCAATTGAATTCATGCATTTCGTGTTTTTCCTTCAGGTCAATTGCAATTAAATACAAGGCATTATTTCTAAAGAAGCAGAATTTCGATTTTTACTAACATGTAACATTTAAACGTTTTCAAGGCGTGTGACCTTAAGCTAGAAAGAGCAAACACATGTCAAAAAGCAGAAAATTCGTTATTTTAAAAATAAGAAAGGTCTTGACATTAAATTTCCATTTAACGTTGAAAAAACAAGCATGTAGAAAACCTACATAAAAAATTTCTGATAGCCCAGCATAAAAGTAACTGTTTAGCTGCTGCTTCGAATCTCACTAAAAGCAACGTTTCTTTTTTTAATTTCCATATTCATCAACAAAAATAAGGGTTAATTAACATATATTTAATAGTAATTTACATAAAAATTCATCTTTTTATTCATAATTACTGGTAGCAAGAACATAAACGTGATTTAATACTTTGTGTTATGTACTCAAAAATGTAATAAATTTAATGCAGTCAGCTCTGACGAACAGAAAATATAATTTTTTTCAGTCACGGCTCCTGCGTAATTATCTGAGCCACAATTAAAATTTGTTGCTATATGTGCAATCCACTGATCACATTCGTTGTGTTTAATTGCTGTTGCCGCCGTCATTTCAGTCATAAAATTGCTGCTTAACCTGTGTTAGTGCCTCAACGGCTACTACAGTTTTATTGCTATGAATAGCTGATTTTTCTTTTAGACATTTGTTACCCCCACATGAAGCACTTAGAGACACAGACATCATGCGGGGCTGTGACAAGGAGAATACGGAAAGTGCCATCGCCCGATTTCCCAGTAACTTCGCTCACTGGAACAGGAGTCAAAATAAACGTTTCTGAGGAAACGACCCTCGGAATTTTTGCCGCAGTTTATACAATTTTTAGCAAGCGCCAAGCTGATCCGAAGCGCTGGCACAGTGATTAGAGTCGCAGTTTTACATTTTTGAGTGGCATGTACGAAACCCGATTTTATTTTATTTTATTTTGTTTCATTTATCTACCAATGTTCGTAGAAGACTAGCACACAAATTTTTCTTATCAAATTAGGAGATACTACGGCGTTACATTAATTGCAAAATTACAATTGAGTTTTACAATAAGTGTCTTACACTTATTATATAACGTAGTATTGCACGGTATTTTCAGGGGTTACAAACATTTTACATTCTCATTCTCTTATATTTCGTTCTTATGTCAATTCTCAGATCAAATCTTAAATTTTACTCTTACGTTTATTATTCAGGAAGATTTGGTGCGTTCCCTTGGATGATACCGACCATAGAAACATTCGAAACATAGAAATTTGGAACCCCATGATCATTATGCGAACGCTGGTTCGCCACCGTGACATGACTTTGTACGATTCTCACTCGAGAATGAAGTGTCATTAACATTGCTGAAGATTTCAGGCGTTGGCAATAATTTCACGGAAAACCAAGCATAATAGATCACTTTTCCGAAAACTGGTGCTTGAAATTGATTATAAATGATGACGCTACAGGACTTTCACAAAAGACAGTTTAAAATAATTTTCTCATTCATTTATTTTTGAATTCATTCACCACGTAGACAATTAGCAGACAAATAAGGACAACGTCATTGTAGCAAACATTGGAAAAATTCGTGTAGTACTCTTACTCTTCTACGGTCATGTGTAGATACACGAAAATCAAAAATAGAAACAGCTGTCGGGTTTCGAACCCGAGGTGCAACACTGCGAAGCTGTGACGCTATCCACTGTGCCACAGTTTTGGTCAAATAAATCCTACACTAAAAGGCACGTACACCACGTCGGAAACTTTTGACCGTCGTTTTCTCAGAAACGGTGGAGTATCTATGGAAAAGTCGAGGCACGTGTTCGCTTACGTTGACCCCATTTTTATTGAAAGAAATTTGTGGGAAACCGGGTTATGGCACTTGGGTTTTCCTCGTTAGCAAGGTGAATGGGTGTGGCACCTACCCCGCCCTACCAAACATGGTGACTGGCCAAAAGTCATGGGGCAGCATTGCGAAAGTGGAAGTTTCCCGTTGTCGAAACCTAAGCTTTGCGTTTGTCTCCGTACAATCCTTGTAGAAATGGGTCTCGGCCCTCCTCGATCAAATTGACAGCAGTCTTATTATTAGCAGATTGTATGTGTATGGCTCTGCGGAAGTGACGTTGCATACGTTCATCAAACACTTTTGGTCGTCCTGCATGACGGTGTATGCGTGTGGTACTTGGTCTTTGCGATACTGACGATTCCCCCCCAGACAGTGTTCACCTCATCTCAGGGAATACTCTGGCTTGACATGGTATGACAAGTCTTATAAATACAACAATTTTTCTTTCATTCCTACAGCATGTATCCTTACAAATGGGAATGACTTACCAATATTGAATATTAATGAGATCCTAAAGTGAAAACGACATAAAGACCTTCCAGGTCTGGTCCGTCAATGCAGCTAAATGAAAAGATGTTTGTTTTTTGACATACGCCTTTCGATTCTTATTTATGAAGCAACAAATAGACGGATATCAAAATATTTGTAGTCACAACAACACAAAGACAAGAGTAACGAAAGACACACAGTGACAATTGACAAGATTGCATACAGTAAAGACGCACAACCAACACGTAGTGGAAGTGAAGTGTTCAATAGATATGTGCCCGAAAAGTACACTGCGCAACACAGTTAAAGCGTCACTTTTTCCGGACCCCGTAATTGTCTTCCACTGCGACCCATAAGTCTGAAATCTTGCTCAAAGGTGCCTACAACTTTCCACTGTAATGGTGCAAATGCGTGGCACCCTGCAAATTCATACATCGGCGAACTACAAGGTGTCGACTCACGCGGGAAAAGGCCAGAGATCAAAAGTTCATTAGAGGTGTAAGTTGGGTTAAAGCTGTCGAAATGACACCAAATTTTATTACAATTCTGGCCAACACCACTGTGGACGTGTCACACAGTGCAAAGGTGGCCACCCCTTTCCCATTTACCCACATTTAACCCATTTTTTTGACGCCCCCGTGAAGGAGTCGGAACCGAAATGCTCCGCACTGAAATAACGTGGTTTTCGTATGGGTCGCCGACAAAATATTTCAGACACACCGCCGCTCGACACGAAAAGCCCTCATGAGATGCGATAACATACGTAAATGAAACCACCCATTCACTTGGGGCGTTCATTCTTACACATTTCGCAGTAGAGAACGACGGTTTACAGCGTATGAGCAGCGGGACGACACTCTTCACAACGTCCGAGATTGCTGACAGCCCTGGACGATTCAGGTCTTCTCTAAGGACATCGTAGTTCTGCGATCCCATTCAACGTAATCTGCCACCTTTGGAGGGTAGCACATCCGCAGTTTTTGCTCTGGTATACGGGGTGGAACCTTTAAGAATAGTTTAAAACCATTCGATGAAAACTGAGCGTGGGCCAAAGAGGAAAGGGTTCTTTTGCCTTTTCATCTCTTCTTCTTTATGCCCTCGAGTGGTGCGATTACTGAGGGGTGCAACTTTGACACTTAGCAACAAGCTTTAGCAACAAGCTTTAGCAACAAGCTTTAGCTTTAGTAAGACTAAAGCATTCACTTCCGCAACCATTTCCGGTGTGATGACACGATGAGGCTGTCCAGGACGTGAATCTTCTTTCAGCGACTCGCGCCCTTCAAGGAAACGTTTGCGTCATTCCACAACACTTGAACGACTCAGACTGTACTCACCGTACACAGCTTCCATCCGTCGAGACATTTCACAGTCTCCAACTCTCTCCTCCACCAAAAATCGAATCGCTCCTGGTTGTTCCTGCTTACTCGCTTGCGTGTTTGGAAGTGGACGATAAATTGTTTGACCACCTTCTTATCTGCGCGAAACCACAATGGCGCTATGCAACATCAAACGGTGCGCACGCGTCAGTCAGTCTTCCAATAGATGGCGCCACCATACCTGCAGTTACGTGGTGCCACCTTACTTGTAAGGCAAACGTAGACGCACTGACCATGGTTAATTTGAATGCACCTCGTAAATTAACAAACTCCCAGTGCTAGTCCATTACGGCTAGCAACAACAGTGTTTCATGTCGCTTGGATCCACCCTCCGTCCTTTTGCGAGAAGGGATTGCATTAGTAGCATTCTGACCTGTGTAAATTCACTAGCGCTGCAGTTCTCGGGAGCATGTATCAAGATCGCTGCCTCTGCTAAGACGTGCCTTTCCGTAGCCGTTTTCTACTATGACGCCTTACAACAGCGTCAAGGCGGTGGATGGAGTTACCAGTTAATTCTCTGAAGTGAAGCTTCTCCTCAGAGCATCTGCAATTTGCAGGGCTCTGATGTTACTACACTCCTGGAAATTGAAATAAGAACACCGTGAATTCATTGTCCCAGGAAGGGGAGACTTTATTGACACATTCCTGGGGTCAGATGCATCACATGATCACACTGACAGAACCACAGGCACATAGACACAGGCAACAGAGCATGCACAATGTCGGCACTAGTACAGTGTATATCCACCTTTCGCAGCAATGCAGGCTGCTATTCTCCCATGGAGACGATCGTAGAGATGCTGGATGTAGTCCTGTGGAACGGCTTGCCTCAGTTGGACCAGCGTTCGTACTGGACGTGCAGACCGCGTGAGACGACGCTTCATCCAGTCCCAAACATGCTCAATGGGGGACAGATCAGGAGATCTTGCTGGCCAGGGTAGTTGACGTACACCTTCTAGAGCACGTTGGGTGGCACGGGATACATGCGGACGTGCATTGTCCTGTTGGAACTGCAAGTTCCCTTGCCGGTCTAGGAATGGTAGAACGATGGGTTCGATGACGGTTTCGATGTACCGTGCACTATTCAGTGTCCCCTCGACGATCACCAGTGATGTACGGCCAGTGTAGGAGATCGCTCCCCACACCATGATGCCGGGTGTTGGCCCTGTGTGCCTCGGTCGTATGCAGTCCTGATTGTGGCGCTCTCCTGCACGGCGCCAAACCCGCATACGACCATCATTGGCACCAAGGCAGAAGCGACTCTCATCGCTGAAGACGACACGTCTCCATTCGTCCCTCCATTCACGCCTGTCGCGACACCACTGGAGGCGGGCTGCACGATGTTGGGACGTGAGCGGAACACGGCCTAACGGTGTGCGGGACCGTAGCCCAGCTTCATGGAGACGGTTGCGAATGGTCCTCGCCGATACCCCAGGAGCAACAGTGTCCCTAATTTGCTGGGAAGTGGCGGTGCGGTCCCCTACGGCACTGCGTAGGATCCTACGGTCTTGGCGTGCATCCGTGCGTCGCTGCGGTCCGGTCCCAGGTCGACGGGCACGTGCACCTTCCGCCGACCACTGGCGACAACATCGATGTACTGTGGAGACCTCAGGCCCCACGTGTTGAGCAATTCGGCGGTACGTCCACTCGGCCTCCCGCATGCCCACTATACGCCCTCGCTCAAAGTCCGTCAACTGCACATACGGTTCACGTCCACGCTGTCGCGGCATGCTACCAGTGTTAAAGACTGCGATGGAGCTCCGTATGCCACGGCAAACTGGCTGACACTGATGGCGGCGGTGCACAAATGCTGCGCAGCTAGCGCCATTCGACGGCCAACACCGCGGTTCCTGGTGTGTCCGCTGTGCCGTGCGTGTGATCATTGCTTGTACAGCCCTCTTGCAGTGTCCGGAGCAAGTATGGTGGGTCTGACACACCGGTGTCAATGTGTTCTTTTTTCCATTTCCAGGAGTGTATTTAGCTCCGGTAACATAAACGCTCCCACTTTAGCTCCGCTTTCTGCATCGTGTCTCTGATTTCCTACCTTGGAGTGCCCTTGATGGTTACCAAAGTTTTTAAGCTTAACTACGTACAAGTCATTAAGTTTTCAGTATGTGACACAACCGCTAAAGCCGGCCGGAGTGGCCGTGCGGTTCTAGGCGCTACAGTCTGGAATCCTGTCTCGGGCATGGACGTGTGTGATGTCCTTAGGTTAGTTAGGTTTAATTAGTTCTAAGTTCTAGGCGACTGATGATCTCAGAAGTTAAGTCGCATAGTGCTCAGAGCCATTTGAACCATTTGAACCAACCGCTAAAACAGTGCAGAATTGGAAACTATACTTTGTACTGGCTCTGACTCAGTGGGTTTAACTACGATCCGCACACAAAGCTGGTTATTCTGGTTTGACTGGAATAACG
This sequence comes from Schistocerca serialis cubense, assembly GCF_023864345.2. NCBI lineage: Eukaryota > Metazoa > Arthropoda > Insecta > Orthoptera > Acrididae > Schistocerca > Schistocerca serialis. The sequence goes on from NC_064639.1 coordinate 930,795,249, forward strand.
AATAGGTTCACACGACGCACCAGTGACGTATCGGCACCAGACAGCCAAACACTTTCATTACTGTTGCAACAAGAGATTAGATGGAGGGCGAACAGGATGATGGTGTGTCACTGAGAGTACAAGGCAGGCCTCTCGCGAACACAACCACAGGACCACTCACCTGCGCAGAAATGGACGTCCGCCTTCGGCACCGCTGCACGTCGTCAGTACCTGGGGCTGGTACGTCGCGTCGCGTCGCGTCACGCCTTATCGAGTGGCGCCATCTCCGTCGCCTTCCATGACCCGCGCTCGAGTCGCGTAGGTGACTCCAATATCTATGCTAATGCCGCCCTGCGGCCAAGGTGCACTGCCCCGTCGAGACGCCGAGCTGCTGCCTCGTCACACACTACACCTACCCCAGACCAACTCTTACCCCCCCCCCCCCAACTACTCCCCCCCCCCCCCCCCACACACACACAAATACACCACGCCTGTTGGAAAATGGTGCTGACTTTAAGCAGCCTGACAAACTGTCGCTCTCGTAGCACAGTCCACTTCTATTCATAATGCGGTAGCAGTTTTCCAGGATGTAATGTATGCGTCGCTACCCTAACCGAAAAGAAATGTGGTCGTCATATTGGCTTTAGGAAAGGAAACCAGAGTACTAACGTTGGGATTGATTATGTAGGCGAGGCTTAAGAAAAATCAAGACACTGTCGCAGTATACGTCGACCAAGAAAAAAACGATCGTCAATATAAAATGGTGCAGTTTTCAGGTAAATATGTGTAAGCTATAGGAAAAGACGGGTGATACAAGGCATGGGCAAGAAGCGGGACAGAAGAATAACAATTGAAGATCAGGAATTAATTTTTAAGTTTAAAAATGGTGTAAAACTGGGATTTAGACTACTAGTCCCAGTGAAGCAACAACGAAAATTAAAAAAAAAATAATTTCAGAAGCATAATTAAAGTTGAAGGTGACAGGATATCAATGATAACATTCGTTGATGACAATGATATCACCAGTGCAATTGAGGAAGAATTTCAGTCCTGTGAATGAACGGTTCAGTGAATACATACTATGGACTGAGAGGAGATGAAAGAGAAATATAAGAAGTGAAGACTAACAGAAATTAGTTTACCGAGAACTTAATATCAAAATTTGGGGCGACGAGGTAGACAAAGTGAAGAAATTCTGCTACCTCGGACGCATAGTAACACATGACGAATGAAAAAAGGAGGAGAGCACAGACAAAAAGGCCATTCCTAACTAAAAGATTGATACTGGTATCAAATATAGCTCTTAATTTAAGGAAGAAATTTCTGAGAGTGTAGTTTTGACCACAGTATCGTACAGAACCGAATCATGGAGTATGTTATTTTTAGTTGGGCGGGAGGTAGGTAAGTGGTAGCGTGCGTCGGAGAATTTTAACTAGGATAGTAGCTAAAAGTTTTATTAGCTTAGACTTCTACCAAAATAACAAACATAGAATTTCTTTAAAAACATATCGCAACCTGTGATCATAAAAGGACTTTTACTCCATTCAATAATTAAACATTATCGGTGAGATTAATAAACAATAGAGTGCTTTTACTAACTGTATTAGTTATACGAGTTTTATTTCAGGACAATTAATGAAACATACTTCTGGTTCGCTGGTAGTGAATTAGCCTGCCCTCTAAGGTTTTGGAATAGTAATAACAACTAGTCAGAATATCAATAATGCACAAGTATAATAGAGAAAAACAAGCAAAGAAAAAGAAGAATTTTGAGCGCTAAAACATCAGTTTAAACAAGTCATAAGAGCAGGGTACCAAATCACGGTAGCACGGTGGGTTAAAAGTTTCAGTGGAATATAAACAAAAATTATTGTAGTTAAACGATGCAGAAACTACGGCAAGCTTTGGTTCTCCCGTATTATAATATAACGTAAGAAAAACAAACAATGGTTATAAAAATGTTCCTGGCTGTAATGATAAACTGAAACACAATATTAAACCGTTATCTTCGACCCAGATGGGGATCAGGTAAAAGTCAGTACCCACAATAAATAATATTGTTAAACACACTCCTGAAGTATTAATCATGGCAAAAAGCAATAAGTGAATGTTCAGTGCCAGTTGTCCTGTGAGATCCGAGAGACAAGTTGAGTATAAAGTTCTCACCAAATAATTTCCGACTGTCATCCTCCTGGAGTAGCTATTTCATAGATGTCTATAACAAAGTTACCAGCCCAGCGAACTTCCACTTTATGCACTACGTTAACTTCCTCCTTAAGGATCTTCTCGAAGTTAACAGCCAGACGTGAACTGTAGAAACTGCACTGGAAGTCGAAGACGATAAGTAGAACTTTCCGACTCAGCCAGAACTTGAAATAATCTGCTAATACAGTGACTCTACCCCATCACAGGTGAAAATGTCCCAGATAAGTCCAACACACTACTGACTACGCTAGCGCGACTGATCCGCTAACGTCGTCGCAACGCCGGTTGCTCCTGTTGGCGAGAAAGGTAAATGAACCCTACCTTCTAACGAATTAATCAAAGGTACAGTAAGACATTATCCATCCGATGCACAGACATTTACGATTTTACGATTTTGTTTTCCTATCATCCCATATGTATCATCCATCGAGCTGTATTTGCACCGCTCAACTCGATTAAATTATCACTTTTCCGAAAACCCGTAATTGCCTACCATTGCGGTGCATAAAGATGCTCGGTAAAGTGTAGCACCCTGTGACGTCACACTCGGGCTAGACGACGCTTCGAACAGCAACATACTCGCGAGAAAAAGGTCAGAGCTGAGTTCATGTGAAGCGTAAAGAGGGTTACTTTGTCACACTGGCACCACATTTTATGACAGTTGCGCCCAGTGCCACCGTGGACGAGTCATACGATGAGAAGGTTCTGCCGCCCCCCCCCCCTCCCCTCCCCACCGTCTCTTACCCACAATTCAATCCTTCGTTTGACACCTCTATGACGGAGGTCTGAATCGCGACACCAAGCACTGAAATCACGTGGTTTGCTAGTGAATGGCAATGGAAACATTTCAGACACACCTCTGCTCGAAATCGACAAGAAGAGCCGTGAGGAGTTAGCACAAGGGCGTCAATGAAATCACTCACTCCCCTTGGGGTGTTCGATTCCCACACATTTCGTAATGTAAAATGACACCTCACAGTGTGATGAGTTCTTTACATGTTCGGCAATGCCCCCGTCGATTCAACCATTCTATAAGGGTATCATGGGACTGCAACCCCATTGAAGGTGATCTGACCACTTTGCAGTTTAGCGCGATCGCAATTATTCGTCTGGATGGAACCAATAGGGACCGTTCAAAACCATCTGACGAAATTTGAACGTGATCCGAAGCAGCAAAGATTGTTTATCCTTTTTCAGCCATCTCTTTTCGGCCCCTTCTGTGGCATGATCATGGAGGATCCAACATTGACACATGCGCGAATGAAATGGCAATAGGGTGCCCCTAAGACCTCCCAGTTTGGCAACAACCTGGGAGACACCTCTGCACCTTTGTTGCGCACTTTAAAAATGTACCTGTACGAGATTTCGACACCCATTCGTTTGTATGGTGCTCTACTGCTGCTCAAGCGCCTGGGGGCAGGCAACCTCTTCAACTCTCCTTATATCTCACATGTCTGACCTCAGGTGCTAGAGCAGCAGAAGGTGAATGAGTTTCGCAGTGTCTGTACAGGTACACTTTTAAAATGAGCAACAGAGGTCCATGGGTGTCAACGACGGTATTGCCGAACTGGAGGATGTCAGAGGGACCCTTTACAGTTTCATTCAAGTGTTGTGGAATGACGCAAACGATTCCTTGAAGGACGCGAGTTGCTGGAAGAAGATTCACGTCCTGGACAGGCTCATCGTGTCATCACACCGGAAATGGTTGCGGAAGTGAATGCTTTAGTCTTGCTAAAGCTAAAGCTTGTTTTAGCTGAAACAAGCTATTCCATTTCGTTATTTCTCCTTTTCCCACAGTCCATGCTTCACTACCGTACACTGTTACTTTCCAGATATAGATTCTTATAAATTTGTTTGATACTAGTACAGTTCTTCTGGCCAGGAACACCCTCTTGGCTTGTCCTCCTTGCTTCGCCCGTCATTTGTTATTTTGTTTACAAGGCAGCAAAATTTCCTAAGTTTATCTATGTCTTGGTGACCAATTTCCATTCTCGTTTTGTCGCTAATCTCAATTTTGCTACTCGTCATTACTTATATTTTCTTCCGTTTACCAAGGATATCAGCGATTAGATTAGTTGATGGTAGTGTTGTTGTTGTAGTTGTTGTCATCGTCGTCTTGAGTCCTAAGACTGGTTTGATGCAGCTCTCCATGCTACTCTATCCTTTGCAAGCGTCTTCATCTCCAAGTAACTTCTGCAACCTACATCCTCCTGAATCTGCTTACTGTATTCATCTCTTGGTCTCTTTTTACGATTTGTAACCCCCACGTTCTTTCCATTACTAAACTGCTAATTTCTTGATGTCTCAGAATGTGTCCCCTCTTTTGGTTAAGTTGTGCTACAAACTTATTGTGTCCCCAATTCTATTCAACACTTCCTCATTAGTTACGTGATCTACCCATCTAATCTTAAGTATTCTTCTGTAGCACCACATTTCGAAAGATCCTGTTCTCTTTTAGTCTAACTTGTTACCGTCCATGTTTCACTTCCATACCTGGCTACACTCCAGACTAATACTTTCTGGAAAGACACTCTAACACTTAAATATATATTCGAAGTTAACAAATTTCTCTTCTTCAGCAATGCTTTTCTTTCTTCAGCCATAATCAATTTTGTTGTCCAAATAGCAAAAGTTACCTACTACTTTAAGTGTCACGTTTCCTAATCTAATTCCCTTAACATGACTTGATTTAATTCGACTACATTCCATTACCCATGTTATGCATTTGTTGATGTTCATCTTATATCTTTCTTTCAAGACACTGTCCATTCTGTTCAACTGCTCTTCCAGGTAATTTGTTGTCTCTGACAGAATTACAATGCATCGGCATAACTCAAAGTTTTTATTTCTTCTCCATGGATTTTAATTCCAACTCCAAATTCCTCTATTGTTTCCTTTACTGCATGCTCAATATACAGACTGATTAACATCGGGAATAGGCTGCAACCCTGTCTCACTCCGTACCCAACCACTGCTTCTCTTTTATTTCCCTCGACTCGTATAACTGCCAACAGGTTTCTGTACAAACTGTAAATAGCCTTTCGCTCTCTATATTTCATCCCTTCCACCTTCAGAATTTGAGAGGGAGTATTCCAGTCAACATTGTCCAAAGCTTTCTCTAAGCCTACAAATGCTAGAAACGTAGGTTTGCCTTTCCTTAATCTATCTTCTAATATAAATGGTAGGGTCAGTATTGCCTCGCATGTTCCAACATTTCTATGGAGTCCAAAACGTTCTTCCACGAGGTTGGCTTCTACCTGTTTTTCCATTCGTCTGTAAAGAATTCGCGTTAGTATTTTGCAGCCATGACTTATTAAACTGACAGTTTGGTAATTTTGACATCTGTCAACACCTGATTTCTTTAGGATTGGAATTATTATATTATTCTTGAAGACTGAGGGTATTTCGCTTGGCTCATACATCTTGCTCACCAGATGATACAGTTTTTTCAGTGTTGGGCCTCCCAAGGGTATCAGTAGTGCTAATGGAATGTTGTCTACTCCCGGGGCCTTGATTCGACTTAGGTCTTTCAGTGATCACTAAAATTGTTCACGCAGTATAATATCTCCCATTTTATCTTCGCCTACGTCCTCTTTCATTTCTATAATATTGTCCTAGAGTACATCGCCCTTGTCCAGACCCTCTAAATACTCCTTCCACTTTTGTGCCTTCCCTTCTTTGCTTAGGACTAGTTTTCCATTTGAGATATTGATGTTCATAGAAGTGGTTCTCTTTTCTCCAAAGGTCTGTTTAATTTTCGTGTAGGCAGTATCTATCCTTACCCATAGTGATATATGCCGCTACATCCTTACATTTGTCCTGTAGCCATCCCTGCTTAGCCATTTTGCACTTCCTGTCGATCTCATTTTTGAGACGTTTGTATTCCTCTTTGCCTGCTACATTTACTGCATTTTTATATTATCTCATTTCATAAATTAAATTAAATATTTCTTCTGTTAGCGAAGGATTTCTACTAGCCCTCGTCTTTTTACCTACTTGATCCTCTGCTGCCCTCACGATTTCATCTCTCAGAGTTACCCATTCTTCTTCCACTGTATTTCTTTCCCTCGTATTTGTCAATCGTTCCCTAAGGCTCTCTCTGAAACTCTCTACGACCTCTGGTTCTTTCAGCTTATCCAGGTCCCATCTCCTTAAATTCCCACGTTTTTGCAGTTTCTTCAGTTTTAATCTACAGCTCACAACCAACAGATTGTGGTCAGAATCCACATCTGCCCCTGGAAATGTCTTACAATTTCAAACCGGATTCCTAAATCATTGTCTTAGCATTATGTATTCTATCTGAAACCTTCCATGTCTCTAGGCCTCTTCCTCGTATACAACCTACTTTCATGACTCTTAAACCAGGTGTTACCTATGATTAAGTTGTTTTATATGCAAAATTCTACCAGGCAGCTTCGTCTTTTATTCCTTGCCTCACTTCATTTTCACCCATTACTTTCCTTTCTCTTCATTTTCCTACCATAGAATTACAGTCTGCATGACTATTAAATTTTCGTCTCCCTTCAGTATCCGAATAATTTCTTTTATCTCATCGTACCTTTCTTCAATCTCTTCGTCATCTGCGGAGCTAGTTGTCATAGAAACTTGTGCTACTGTAGTAGGCGTGGGCTTCGTGTCTATCTTGGCGACAATAATGCATCCACTATGCTGTTCGTAGTAGCCTACCCGCGCTTCTATTTTTTTATTCATTATAAAACCTACTCTTACTTTATCCTTGTTTGATTTTGTATTTGTAACCCTGTATTCCTCTGACCAGAAGTCTCGTTCCTCCTGCCACCAAACTTCACTAATTCCCACTGTATCTAACTTTAACCAATCCATTCCCCCTTTTAAATTTTCTAACCCACCTGCCCGATTAAGGGATCTGGCATTCTTCCCTCCGATCCGTAGAACGCTAGTTTTCTTTTTCCTGATATCGACGTCCTCCTGAGTAGTCCCCACCCGGAGTTCCGAATGGTGGAGTATTTTACCTCCGGAATATTTTACCCAAGAGCACGCCATCATCATTTGACTATACAGTAGAGCTGCATGCCCTCGGGAAAAATTATGGCTGTAGTTTCCCCTTGCATTCAGCTGTTCGCAGTATCATAACAGCAAGGCCGTTTTGGGTAATGTTACAAGTCCAGATCAGTCAATCATCCAGACTGTTTCGCCTACAACTACCGCAAAGGCTGCTGCCCCTCTTCAGGAACCACACGATTATCTGAGCTATCAACAAATACCCCGCCGTTGTGGTAGCACCTACGGTATGGCTATCTATACCCCCACCATAGGAAAGCTCCATGGTTCATGGGTTGGATCACATAGTGTATATTCTTTAATTGATGGCCTCGCGGACTATTCTAAAAAATATAATAGTACAGTTTTAAACATGGCCGTTAGCTCATCAGCCGTATACTAGTTTCAGCATAGAATTACACAGACAACAGGTTGCACATAGCTTGTAGGTACATAGACATAGATTTGGACACCTACTAATGGTGTCTTCATCAGAATGAAATTCTTATAAATGGTAAAATTACATTGCTAAAACTATGGTCAGAATAGAGCAGCCATGCTCAAGTCAAAAGTTGAGTCTGACCAGCTGGGCATCTGAAGTCGTTCCCAGCTGGGCACACGTGGTAAAGGCTACAACTTTTTATTTCACTTTTGACTGGAGCATAGCTGCTCTAAATTCTGACAGTTGTTTTTAGTAATGTAATTTTACGGTTTATCAAAATTTCACTCTGTTGAAGACATCCCTAGTAGGTGTCAAAACCTAGGTCAATGTACCTACCAGTTATGAGCAACCGGTTGGCTGTATAATCCTATGTTGAAATATAATAGCTCAAGTTACTACTTGAAGATGGAAACATGGCGCTTTAAGTAGTCAAAGTGGTGCTGGAATAGGAAAATGGTAGGAACGGCGCATTTATTACGATGCTCACAAGTTACAACACGTGTTGAATATGATCTCACAACACAGGAACATGCTGCATCCGTGGCATGGCAGGAGCTTCATTTGGTGCACATTATGAATCTTGTAGGGGTATGAGTGTAAAATGCGACGCAAAATTTTTGAACTGCTGACGAAGTGAGAGAAAATTCATGTGACACAACTCGAGCACTGGCTGCAGAATTTTAGGTATGTGCTGCACGGTCGACCATAGATACAGCAACTTCATCAACAATTGCCGTGGGAATGGGACGCCTCTCAGGCTGCTGCATCGTCGAATTCACCTGTTCTTTCAGATTTATTGATCATATTCTTTAGCCTATTTATTGACATGGGGCCTCTTTCTCAGCTATTTTTGTCGGCAATATTTCCGCAATGCAGCGCTGCTATTGCTGCCGTTCTGATAAAACAGCTTTACGAGCAATGCAAATTCGTTCTTCGCAATAGTAATTCCGTTTCGTAACGAAAATCTCAACCTTCTTAACCCTTTACACCGGCAGTCACTTCACAAATTAAATCAACGTGCATGGCTAAGCGACAAAGAGGGTGCTGACTTCGAAACAGGAAACACTTGACATTCCAACTGCTTTCAGTACCGTATTTTCACCTGGTGGTACAAAGTAGAGTATAATTTTTTTCAGTCTACTCCGCGACGGCACCGATTACCTAAGATGTTTCAGCGTCCTGCAACGTGTACAGCTTGCACTGCAGCAATCGGAACACTTAAATCATAACCACGCAGTACAGAACGACTGTGGTCCTCACATAAATAGACGGCCAATTCTAGTTTTAAACAGTGGTTCTACCAATCCGTTTCTTAACAGGATCTGCTTTACTAAAACCTATGTAACCACGGACATTAAGCTTCGTTATGAGCAACGACTGTAAAAATCCACCGAAGAATACAAGTCGTCATATTCGTTGTCATCCTCCACCGTCTCGGGCAATACACAAAACCTCTTACGTACAGAAAAGCAGCGAGTAGAGACACACGCGCTCAGTGTTTCCGACAGCCATCCGTTTAATGATCGCTCCGGTGGTGGAGAGAGGGCGGCTGGCGTTTCCGGCATAGGGCAGCGGTTTTCGGAAAGTGTGGCTGCATCCTGTATTTCTCGTCGGCCCTTGCAACTTCAGCGCGACGCGATAAATTACTCGAAGAGAGAGAGAGAGAGAGAGAGAGAGAGAGAGAGAGAGAGAGAGAGAGAAAAAGTGTCTCCCTCGGTGACATTGCTGGCGTGGGTCGGACCTGGCGACTTCAGCGATACGGAAAAACAGGGGGCAAGCCGATTTGTAGCCGGCTCTCTGAGGTCGGCCAGTGCTTGGGCAAGGTAGTCAGTCGAGGTGTTATATGCGTGTTTTTCTGCGACCCAACTGTGACGGGACCATTCCTTTCCGATCTCTCTCTCTCTCTCTCTCTCTCTCTCTCTCTCTCTCTCACTCCGTATTCTCTTACATCCTGTTCTCTCTCTGTCCCTCTCTACTTTCCCCCTTACCGGTGTCGTGAATGGCTGTGAATTTTCGGAAGTGATATACTGGCATGAAAAGTGGTGACAAAAGCTTTTCTGTACTCATAGTTTCTGAGCACGCAGCCAGATACATCTGCTGTTCTTAACTTCAGGAATAATACACTCTGTCCGATTTGTAAGTAATTCGCAGAAGGGGCTTTTTTAACTGCTTGAAAAAGTCACGATTAATTGTTTAATTTGGGGACACATCAAAGGAATTGTGCATCCGCATTGTCCTACAGTAAAGGACGATATTTATATTACTAAATGGTTGTAACAGCCATCCGGTCAGCGGTGTAATAAATTAATGTCTGTAACAAAGTGAGCGATGTTATCATTTTCAGGTCTGCCTAACTCATAACGTTGTACTAAATGTATATGTGACTGATTTTCGATTATCCTCAGTTTTAAACAAAGTAAGGAGTATAGGTTCCTTCTTTTTCGCTCTCTTGTCACACGTCTTGTAGAATATAAGCATGTCATTTACTTGCTCCCTGTAATTTAATCATTAACTAGCTGTACCCAACATGCGTTGCAATGCCACGGAAAGAAAAAAAAGTTTTTGGTTTTATCATTTGTTTAATGACGTGTTTTTGAACATATAACATTTTGATTTTTCCGGTTGGTGCGATTTGAGTGACTGATTTGAAATTTTAGGTCAACGATGCATTGGAATACGCCCTTGGTTTTATCTACTTTTTTTTAATATGTTTGTGAAATGTGCTGGCAACAGCTTTAAGGAGGTAATGAAACAAAAAGTCATGCCTGACGCGGCAGTTTCTCACGCCTCTCAATATTTATGACGTCATATCTCCTGAATCACTGTGTTGCACAGTAGTATTAAATTGCCGCCACATTTAGTGATATATGCGGATTTTGTATGCGAAATATCTTGAGAGAGAATTACTAGAAACGAAGTAATACATTAAAACGTCATTTCTGATGCGTCAGTTTTAAGGCATCTGCATCGTAATAAACGATAATCTTTTTTTTCCTTTCATCATTTTGTGTGGGGCTTTAGCGAGAAAAAAATTCGTAACTGTTTGTAATTATAAATTATGTAAAGTTTGTTGCCAGTCGCTAAGTACTCCCATTCTCAAATTGTGGTTGCATAAATCTGGGTACTTTCGCGCTGTGGCGTGTCATTATTTATGACGCCATTTGACCTGAACTATGTGTCGCACTCTTTTTTCTTGGGGGGGGGGGGGGAGGGGGGTCGGGGGGCGCTAGGAGCCATCGCGGGCGTAGGGAGGACAAGTCATGAAAGGACAAGTCATGAAAGTTTAGTAGCAATCGGATGACTGGTTTAGGAACGCGTAGAAGACAACGTACAACAGACATTGATTTTTATTTATATGGATTACAGAAGTAATTAACATGAGCAATATTTTTATCTATTATAAAATGTATCACTATTGTTTACCAAAAATATATAAAACCTCTTTTCACGTTTCCGTCTTTCAATAAAGCTGAGAAGCGATTGGTTTGTTTATGTGCCGATTACGCGCAGTCGACGCGCCGCTGCATGCACATTTGCATTCATCATAAGTCGAACTCTGCAATCTAAATTCCGATTATTGTTTTTCTTTGTGTAATACAAATTATTCTGTTGAACGAAAGATCATATTGTCACGGTTCGAAGTCCTCAAGCTTTTCTGCTCACCAGTAACGACTCTGCACCTGACTGCAAAGGAATACAGGTAAAATGATACCAGAGCCATGTTTGTCCAGTAGGGTGCTTAAAGTTAATTACCTTTGGTCATATATCAGATACCTTTGTTGTACTCCTTCAGGCTTCACGGTGATGTATCCTACTTCCGAACAATTAACTTTCGGAAGAATTAAGCACAATAATTTCATTTCATCCATTCGTTTGATGGGAAATATTACACGACGTTCCGGTTTTATGTTAAGTATCTAACGACTTCCAGGTGCAACAAAATTTTTATTTTCATTATATCATATACACTACTGGCCATTAAAATTGCTACACCAAGAAGAAATGCAGATGATGAACGGGTATTCATTGGACAAATATATTATACTAGAACTGACATGTGATTACATTTTCACGCAGTTTGGGTGCATAGAATCTGAGAAATCAGTGCCCAAAACAACCACCTCTGGCCGTAATAACGGCCTTGGTACGCCTGGGCATTGAGTCAAACAGAGCTTGGATGACGTGCAAAGGTACAGCTGCCCATGCGGCTTCAACACGATACCACAGTTCATCAAGAGTGGTGACTGGCGTATTGTGACGAGCCAGGTGCTCGGCCAGCATTGACCAGACGATTTCAGTTGGTGAGAGATCTGGAGAATGTGGTGGCCAGGGCAGCAGTCGAACATTTTCTGTATCCAGAAAGGCCCGTACAGGACCTGCAACATGCGATCGTGCATTATCCTGCTGAAATGTAGGGTTTCGCAAGGATCGAATAAGGGTAGAGCCGCGGGTCGTAACACATCTGAAATGTAACGTCCACTGTTCAAAGTGCCGACAATGCGAACAAGAGGTGACCGAGACGTGTAGCCAATGGCACCCCTTACCATCACGCCAGGTGATACGCCAGTATGGCGATGACGAATACACGCTTCCAATGTGCGATGACCGCGATGTCGCCAAACACGGATGCGACCATCATGATACTGTAAACAGAATCTGGATTCATCTGAAAAAATGACGTTTTGCCATTCGTGCACCTAGGTTCGTCGTTGAGTACACCATCGCAGGGGCTCCTCTCTGTGATGCAGCGTCAAGGGTAACCGCAGCCATGGTCTCCGAGCTGATAGTCCATGCTGCTGCAAACGTCCCCATCTGTTGACTCAGGGATCGAGACGTGGCTGCACGATCCGTTACAGCCACGAGGATAAGATGCCTATCATCTCGACTGCTAGTGATACGAGGCTGCTGGGATCCAGCCCGGGGTTCCGTATTACCCTCCTGAACCCACCGATGCCATTTCTGCTAACAGTCATTGGATTTCGACCAACGTGAGCAGCAATGTCACGATACGATAAACCGCAATCGCGATAGGCTACAATCCGACCTTTATCAAAGTCGGAAACGTGATGGTACGCATTTCTCCTCCTTACACGAGGCATCACAACAACGTTTCACCAGGCAACGCCGGTCAACTGCTGTTTGTGTATGAGAAATCGATGAAAACTTTCCTCATGTTAGCACGTTGTAGGTGTCACCACCGGCGCCAACCTTGTGTGAATGCTCTGATAAGCTAATCATTTGCATATCACAACATCATCTTCCTGTAGCACGTCACCTTCGTGGTGTAGCAATTGTAATGGCCAGTTTGCGAAGAAGATGGCAATACACTTCGATAAACTTGTTAACTTAAAATGCATAACGTAAAGAAGGTAAGGTATCAAACATTTCAGAACTATTTGTATCAAATGAGAAAGCTGATTACAATTCTGAACTATAGTTTTGAATGGGGCTGTAAGATACAGGGCACCAGGAATAACGCGCAAGACGAGGTTAAAAGGAATAGCTTCCAACATAGATTACTTGGGTATACATATTACCAATAGTTCCTCAGTTTCTGCCTTTGCATAATTTACACTTCAGTCACCAATAAAACAATCAGTTAAAGTTATACAATTAACAACCACGAAATTCGAATAGAAAATATTTATATCAATATAGCCCATCTGAATGTAAAGTTTCAGCGGTAAAATGCAATGCTATAGAGTTACAAAATACTCGTAAATAATAAAATTCGTGAAACAGTGATAACCGAATCAGACATGGTGAAGGAGAAACATTTCAGTGATAGGATAATCAGATACGGCGAACGCGTAATATTTCGTAATAATTCAGTAAAAGAATTACGTGTCACTCGAGCACAAGTGCGAGGAAAACAGGAAGAACCCTGAAACTACAGTTTTAATGGTGATCAATTTTAGAATACTAGCCTAAAGGCTTGCACCAAAAACAAACAGGGCAGACAAACGTGGTCCATTAATAGCCCAAGTACTCACTTAACCAAGAAAGATAAAGTAAAATAAGCACTCACCAATTTATATTGAGACGTATAATTTTACTCAGCTGGCGAGCTACACATATCAAAGAACAAATATACCTAATGATCCAGTGGCTTCAGACACATGATAGTGGCTCGCGAACGTGAATAGGACTAACGGGACAAGACAGGATGCGATATCGTACAAGTACAGTCCACTGATGATAATGATTCTAAATACTGCCTGCTACATTATACATTTCATTAATACACTTCCCACTTACATAAGAATGCGTACCGCATAACTTCAAGAGCTTATAACAAAGGATGAAAAACAAATGAAACATATTTTACTTTCGAAATTTTAATAAATAAGCAGCAATGATGGACATATCCAAGGCAGGTCGTAACAACTTTTCTGCGGAATCAATAAGCGGAATATTAGGTCTCACGTAATGAGATGTCTGACAGATAACAGTTTTGAAAGCAACAAGGGAAAGGTTTATTACTACAAACAGGACACGGACAATACAAAAAACTTCGTCTTATAAAACTTAATACCATACTTTCTCAGTCTTCTATCGGGCGTTCGCCAGGAAACTAACCAAGTGAATTAATATGACGGGGTGTATGGATTAAGCCAACCAAATTTCCCACTGGAATGAAGGAATATGAACTCGGGAAAACTGGCCGAGAATACTTCCGTGTGGCGACGTTGGAGAGGTCCGAAGTCCCGTGGCAGTGACTACAACCGGCCTCTGATCGAAGGTCTAGTGTTAGCTGGTACATGAGATGGCCTAGAAGGTCGACGGGGAATTGGCGGGGGTATAGTTACGGATCTATTTGCGCGCACGTTAATCAGCGGGTGGAAGTAGATCTCCAGCCAGCAGGAACTCTGATGGCGCTTGCCATGCCGTCTATAGGTTGCGATATGACGCGCGCCGGGACCAAAGTCGAGAGAGGCGATGTCTTGGGGCTATGCATGTGTGGGATGCCCCTCCGTCCACCGGGTAGCTGGTCCATCAGGCGTAAAAAAAGAGGAAGTCTCGAAGTGGCATCCAACTGGAAGACTTGCATCCGCCCATTGAGCCATATAGAGTTACTATTGATGATGGCCCGCCCGGTTGGCTGTGCGGTCTAACGCACGTGTTCCCCGGCGGATTCGTGTCGGTAAAGAAGATTTTAAAAGTCTTTGACTGTTATTCAAAACCCTTTGTTTTATAACTCAGTGAATGTGTAAAAGCCGTTAGCCGTTGTTTAAATTCTGGCTTTAACGCTAGGGTTTTATTTGTGATAAAATTTTACAGACCAGTAGCCTTTGTGTCCTCAATATTTTAATCATAAAATATCAGTTTACATTGTTTGGTCCTCTGCTCAGAGTACTTGTGTTCTATGTAGAATTGTTGGTAGTAAATAAAATTGCTGGAGGTTGTCTGATGTGTGTGGTCCAGTGGCTTTTTAAACCTATATCAATGTATCCTACCTCTTCGCACCACTGAAATGATCCAACATTTCAGATGGCGTATTACTAATTTCAGCTCGTGTATCTGTATTATTCTTGAAGAACCAAGTTAGTCAAGATAGCTAGTAATCTTTTTTATTACTATTACCGGTTTAGACAGATCTAAGCTGTATAATCGGATCTGAAAGTTACAAAAACAAACATCCCAACTGAAGGTGGCTTAAACGTAAACGATTTTATATAGCAATTGTGTACACTACTTCGATGTTGGAATGGACCTTGTAACATAATTAGTTGTACGTGCTCGTTACAATACTGAAAGTTACATAACGATGTTGCGTCAAATAAAACGTGGGAGGGAACATCAGCACGTCACCAATAAAATGACACGCAATAAAAACATACAACATGTCCCAGCATACACTAATCGCTTGACACCACAATGGTGACTTAGCTAGTACAATATTTTCACAGATAACGAAGTTCACAGTTTGTCATACACTGGTGGTCGATAATCAATAAATTAGATACATGTGCCACACTGCAATTATGTCTTCTCTCCAATCTCATTTAAATTGTTTTCAAAACAATTTATTGTAGAATTTTAAGTCGCAACTTTAAAATAACATTGTATTTTGAAAATATGCTGTGTCAGTTTTCAAAACTAAAATTTACAATATACCTTGTCATCTATTATATGTAAACCTTTATTGAACTGTCATTTTATAAAATGCAATAAACGTAGTTCACAGTACTCATAAAACGTCCTGTCAGAAGAGGCCCACAAGGTAACTATACTCAAGACAAATATAGGCCATAGCCGCGGACTATACGAAATTACTTCACGAAATACTGTTTGGTCCAGACAAGTTTATTCTTCTCACAATATAGAATTAACTTCACTAATGTTTATGCGCCATTGATGCAGTGCCTGTAGTCTAAGCACAGCACGTTAATAAAGTAATTATGGGTTAAGGTATCAATGTAACCGCATCGTTCATTACTGAAAAATATTGTGAGCTCGTTGTATAGTTCCCCAGCTTTTCATAAGAGCATATGCATCCACTTACGGGAACATTTAACGTGTGTTATGGGATTCGGAGCTTTTCGTATAGTCATGGTTTATACTTTCTGGTTTTTAGTTTAAGGAGGCTCAAAATACTTTCGGAAATCAGATGTGAACATGGTACCAAGTGCCGACATCTTTTACATAATAACTCCTAAATATATGAATGAAATTTCTATACATAAATGAGACGGTGCTAGATATTTACGTTTCTTACAGTACTCTAGATTTTGTTAGATACAACAATAGGTACATCATGGTAGTCATAAGTGTATATGTGAAGAATTAAGGATCACCTGAAAATGGTCTTGTACTAATGATAATATTTCACACATAATAATATCTAAATCCTTGAATGAAAAATATGTATGTAACTGACGCAGTGCTCAATGTTTATGATTATTATAAAACTTGAGATTTGGTTGAGGTAGACCTACCAGTCAAGACATCGCAGCAACAGACGAGTTACAGTACATAATTAAAATTTTTTAAGTTAATTACATTCGTAATATGTAGAGCACAGTTGGTGGAACATAGACAGATGATGTGGTGCATTAGGTCTACGTGAAAGCACATCTGTTCAAGAGCAACATAACAATCAAAATAAATCAGTGCATGGGTCACTAAGTCTACATGAGAGCATACATATTCCATTTACGTATAGTACATGCTTCCATTTCCTGGCTCCAGGTCATGAACCGGTGCTCGAGGTTGTACTCTAGTTTTTTAAGTAGGCACAAGATGCGTCCGGAAATCAGATGGATGTTATATGGCACCATGTGCTGATATTTTATATATAATTTCCTAATACATGAATAAGAATGCTGTATATTTGTGTTCTCAGGTGTGTTTGTATGCGTGCTTGTGTTTGTACAGAGTTGCTCGCTTTTCAGCGATCACTTTGTTGTGTCTGCACGTCGGGCGACAAAACTGATGTCTTGCGACGGTGTGACCTCAATACGGAGGGGGCTCAGGGTACGGGCATAGCCTTCATCCGCTAGGGTCGCCGCTTTCAGAATGAAGTCCGTCCGCCTCCCGCCTCACATGTTGCCCCCCCCCCCCCCCACCCCCACACACACACACCACATACAGTGGGCCCTCGCCCTTGCGGCTTTACTTTTATTACTGTCTGCCCGCGTGAGCCTTTCAGCCGATGCAGCCACTGGGTCCCCCATAACCCAAGCCCCCCCCCCCCCCCAACCATTTCCTCCACCATACAGGAAGTGATGTACGCCGTCCACGAGCCACGCACTCATTGTTATTTCATTCGCCATTTCGGGGCCAGAAGCCGCGGTCGCAGGCGCATCCGCTGTTGCGATTTCTGGCGTCTCCGTAGTTTCTTCCTCTGCGAGCAGAGCCGAGTAAGAGGAGTGCCGTTTATAAAATTTTATGGCTCTACGCGAGAATCTCTTCGACGTAGACTCGAGGGGAAGTTGCTTCCGAATACTGCTGATAGCGAGTTGGTCACTGCTGGAATCGAACAGACTCGGGGAAAAGTATTCTCTCATACAGCTCTTACGATACACACTCACCACTAGCCCGAGAACACAGAGACAAAATTCACCGTGTCTGTAACTTCGCCATTTACACTCTTCGGGCTTGTGGAGAGTACAGAGGAGGTGTGAGTTTGAACAGGCACACCACTCCGGCAATATTCCGTCTTTGTTGTACAGAAATAACGTTATCCACACCGGAACGCCTACCTGGTGTAACAACGATGATAAGGCGCTGAGTGATTGTTGTCGTTGTGATCTTGAGTCTGAAGACTACTTTGACGCAGCTCTTCACAGTTGTCTATCCTGTGCAGTTTTGATCTCTGCATAAGCGCTGGAAGATACATCCATTTGAACCTAACTGATGCATTCACCCCTTGGTCTCTCATACCACGTTTGCTTCCTAACCCAGCTTCCATTACCAAATTGATGTTTCCTTGATGCCTCAGGATGTGTCCTTAGGACGGGAAAATCCGACCGGATAAAATCGATACTACTAATTTAGTTCGGGATGGCCGATATTTTTAGGTATTTTTTTGGTTTCGGTTAGAACAGATGATTTTTTATTTTACACTAGCGAATCCCGTAATGCTCCGCCCTCTCTTTTTCCATCTCATCCGCCTCTCCCTATCTGTGTCCTTTACTTCCCCCTCGCTCCCTGTACATCTCTTATCCTACACTCCCTCTATCCATCCTCGCTCATCTCTCTGTCCATATTCTCCTTCCCCTTCTTTATATCCATTTCCTCTCACTTTCTCATATCAGTTTCCTCCGCCCCCCTCTCTGTCCATATACTCCTCCCCTCTCTCTCTCTGACCTTAATTATTGTTACTGCAAACGGAACCTTTATTGGGAATAGAAGTCAAACTGAATGGGTAAGTCGGTTGGAATCGTGAGTACACGAGGTATGAGAGAGACCTTTCAATCTGCTATACCTGTGAGTACAGAATCTTTAATGACAGTATTTCGCATGGTTTTTAATCTACGAAGAGGTATAGCTACAAAAAGTAGCCACAAACACAATTTTCCTGTTTTCTCTTAATAATAAATTCGAAAAGGAAAACAAAACCGCACATTTTCACACCACAGCTTAGCATGTTCTTTCTCCCAGCCGGTTTCATAGAGGGTGTTAACTCTATAATTCTTATTCGGCTTGCCCGAAACACTTTCTACGCTCATCGTCAGTCGCATTGACTCGACGGTCTTGTAGCTGGCCTGCAGTGCACGTACGCCGACCGACATTTTGACGCATCTCTCATGGAATTTTGTCCAAAGAAGTAAACCACGGACTGAAATCAACGTAATGTTTACAACACTCCAAATTACCACGAACTCACGTACATTCAGTCTTCGCAACACACCAAAGATATGATTACCACCGATAACACACTGAAATATGGCTTTCAATTGTATTCCTTTTCGCAGTGCAGCACTTTTTTGTTGTTATGAAAACATGCGCAGAAAAACTGTGAAACTGAACGTCACATTTTTTTCCACGAAAACATATGACAGCTGAACCGTGAAACCGACCGTCAGATTTCTTTAATTGAGATTTCCATAAAAAATATACCATCCAAATTGTACCGACACTTCTTCTACCTGTAGAATGATATCTAAGGGCAAGTTTTGGAACTATGTTGTCTTCCATTCTAGTGGTTTCCCCAGTTTCTCCTGCTTTGGGAAATTCTGTCATTCAACATGAATATATTTAATTTCAGCATTATCTCTTTATCAGATTTTTTTATCTTTTGGTGACTAGCCATTCACTGCTCGGAGGGACCGAATTTCAGACGAATGTGTTTTGCTTCGATAATATTGTTTTGTCCAGCCGCATCTCGCTTCCATAAATCTATATTGACACAGCTGTAGTTTCATGAAATTTGAATCTCTTCTCTCACTCTCTCTACATCCGCCGAATCGTTCCACACTCATACTGAAATAGCTGTCGCTTTCTTTTCACTTAGTTAAAAGATGAATTACAACCGGAATAAGTGAAGCTCGAAAATTATTCTGTTGGTTGATCGTCAATTCTGAAGTTATCTTGGCTGTAATCACGTGTTTTCCGTCCAATTCATAACATTCGTTTTTGTCCTAGATATCTGAAAATTTTAACTGTTACAAATGAGATATTATATATGAAATGATTTCTTCCTGTAGGATAAATTTATCATCTGAAGAAAGCGTCAAAGTACTAACTTTTAAGCATAAACACGCCTCAATTAGAAAAGAAATATCGTCAGAAGTTTTGGTGTACATATTGAGAAAAATTTATATTAAAAAAAAGAACTATGTCACAGATTCTTAAATATCCCAGTCCATCCAATTTCGCCCTTGTTACTGTTGTAAGCCCTAGATAGTTATAAATCAAGTAAGCACGCTTTACTTATTTTCATTGAGTTACATCATATGATATTAATTCATCTTTGAAGAAGACAATCTTTATTGGTAGTATGCACGCATAAGAATAATACGCGGTGCTCAACATGTTTACATTTGTTTATGGAAATATGTATGTTAAAAATGGTTCAAATGGCTCTGAGCACTATGGGACTTAACATCAGAGGTCATCAGTCCCCTAGAACTTAGAACTACTTAAACCTAACTAACCTAAGGACATCACACACATCCATGCCCGAGGCAGGATTCGAACCTGCGACCGTAGCGGTCGCTCGGTTCCAGACTGAAGCGCCTAGAACCGCTCGGCCACCACGGCTGGCAATACGTATGTTAATTACATCATATGATCGGCATTTTCCCTCCTGCAATTTGTTGTAAATAAACCACTGCAATGCAGAGGACATAAACGATATCCATAATCACAATCTTAGAAGAAACAATAACCTTCTTTCCTCTTTATTACAACCGACTAGCCCACAGAGGGCTGAATAAAGGTGCTACCAAAATCTTTGATCACTTATTCAATGATAGCAAATCACTGGAAGAAAGCAAAACTAAATCTTAAGGAAAGCTGAGTGTATTCTTTGTGTAATTTGCTTTTGTATCATGTCACACTTTTGTTACGAGCGTCTCTACCGACACTGCCGGTTTTGATAAAAAGTATGACCATCAGGCTATCCCCTGGTACGCAGGCTCGTTCACCCTTAGCGGGCGTGTCATATATTTTCTATTCAAAAAATGGTTCAAATGGCTCTGAGCACTACGGAACTTAACATCTGAGTTCATCAGTCCCCTAGAACTTAGAACTACTTAAACCTAAGTAACCTAAGGACATCACACACATCCATGCCTGAGGCAGAATTCGAACCTGCGACGGTAGCGGTGGCGCGGTTCCAGACTGAAGTGCCTAGAACCGCTCGGCCACATCGGCCGGCTACTTTCTATTCCACATAAGCAGTTTTATTTAGCAACTTGTTGCTTATTTGGTACAGAATATGAGAGACTTACATATGTTGTTAAGTAAACAATGTCTTGCTATGTCAGCCGGCCGCGGTTGGCCGTGCGGTTCTAGGCACTTCAGTCCGGAACCGCGTGACTGCTACGGTCGCAGGTTCAAATCCTGCCTCGGGCATGGATGTATGTAATGTCCTTAGGTTAGTTAGGTTTAAGTAGTTCTAAGTTCTAGGGGACTGATGACCTAAGATGTGAAGTCCCATAGTGCTCAGAGCCATTTCATTTCTTGCTATGTCACCCCCATGTGTAAACGGTCGTTATGAAGTTGTACCAAAATACCACTTATTCAATAAACTTAATCGTACCACATCATTGCGATATATTGATCAAAGTGACCTATGAAACATGTAACTGATTAATTAACTAACTAACCCCAAATCATTTTTTTAGTATGAAGGAATGACTGAGCTTTGTTGAGAGGTCTTGCTTTATTTGCTATCAATTCCGGCATGTCAAGACCCGGCCATTGGGCTCCTCTGTACTAATCTGTATATAGATGGGCTGTGCAACCCGGAAGTTATAACTGACCTTCATAAACCACGCGCGGGATTTTCATATTCTCTTACTCGCTAAGCGCAAACTATTAGTCCTACTGAAACAATGAACAGGACCTTTTTGTAGGACATTTAATGTAGCTAAATTTTACGATGGGATACGTTTTCGCTAGAGGCCATGGCTTTCGGGCTGTACGACTGTACAGAAGTTTGTGACTGCGCGCACGATTTATTGGCCACATTTGACCGTTCTTGGTCTTCAATGGCTAACCTTATTACATCACCAGCTTAGTCGAGCACTTACAAACTGTAAGCCTGAAGTTCGCATAAAATAAACAATTACATCGTTGTATTCGTCAGATCTACTGAGTGCAAACGTACTGTATTTCGAAGCGTTACATTGGATCAAAATTGTCAATGTAATTAGTTTTAGCACTATGTTTACAGAAGTTGTTTTTCGTTCATTGCTCTCACGGGCACGTTTAAATGAATAATGTTAAAGAAGCAGGCGACTATGCTCATGACATAACAGCCCAATCAGTAGACCGAAAAGGTCGACTATCGGGAATAGTTCGTGCAGTCGGAAATTTGTATTCAATGGTAGGAGGGAGTGCCAAGAAACAATGTACTAGAAATCCTGACTGTTGAGAGATGAATGTGGGGTGGAAGTGAGTTTGAAGGTCGCTTTTGTACGTTTTATTTGTGTAACTCCAGAACTACACCCTCCAGCGAAAATGTATCCCAGTACAAAATTTAACTAGAGTAAGATCCTGCTTATTTTTTTCTGTAGGTCTAATAGTTTATGAAAATCTCGTACATGGTTTATGAAGGCCAGCTCTAACGTGGCAGGTTACATAAAACAACAACGACAGGGGCAGCTGAATCACAATGTATATCAGAGAAACTGCTCCTGACGACATCAAATATTATAGGATGTAGTGGGTATAAGTGCAGATATTTCTACTGGTGACTGAAGACAGTGTACTGAAGAATATTGCAACACTATTTACATTTTTTCAGAATATTAATTACAGCTATTACAAGTCGTAAGTGTTTAGGTTGGTTAGTACCTCCAGGTACATGTGGCAACAGCAAGTCATTAATGCTTATTTACGTCTGGGCAGCAGGTCAGGTGTTGAAGTAGGGACACGTGGATGCTAAACGGTTAGTGTATACTGACAGGCGTAGTCAATGGTACAGTTACAACATTTCAGATAATATCAGGTCGCAAAATTTGTGATATGTTTGTGGGAAAACTACTCGACTAATACAATGATGTGTGTGCATGTTAAGGTACCACATATATACATGTCTACACTTACATCTTTATGCTCTGTATATACAGCGCGGCAGGTATTCCTTGCAGCAGTCATAAGATGCATTTTCGCTGATGTTTCAGCAGATACTTGCAATTTAATTATTGCAATATGTAGCTGGAGTCAGAGCAAACAGATGATCCTGCCTTTCATGCGACCCCCCATTGTCATGGAAAGTGGCATCTTTGGTGAATCAGAAGATGAGTGTAGGACTAATGTAATACAAGTAGACCTGATTTTGTGGCCGTTGTCATTGATGATAAAATGTGATTAGCTAAGCCGCGTCATATTCCTGTTCAAAATTCTAACACATGACGTTTCAATCCCTTTGCAGAGATATTCTCCAGGATTACTCAGGTGTGTGCAAGCAGTTGAAGGCTGTGTTTGACCCCTCTTTTTCAGGGTTCTTCTGGTGTCTTTGATTGGCCGAAACTGCGACCAGTGTCTCTCCTGGCATCTTCTCCAGGATAAGTATGGTGTTCCGAAGTGACTGGATCCTTTGACGCCGTTTCTGTGATTTTCGTCTGGATTTTTCTAATGTTTCTGGGTGGCTATACTCTGTGCTTGAAGGCTCTCCTGGGATATTATTCAAGCTTCTTCTGGCGTCCCTGTGTGACTGGACGCTATGATTGATCCCTCTGCTGGGTATTCTTCAGCCACCCAGAGACAATTGAAGACTCCTGAAGAGTATCTAAGGAAAGGGAAAGAAACTTCGAGTGTCTCAGGATTTTGAAGAGGAATATGTCGCGGCCTAACAACTTAGAACATTTTACATCAATACTTGATGAAATGTTCTTTTTGATTCTGTTGACCATTCGTTTACCAGCCCAGTACATTGTGTTCCGTAAGTTAAAAACTCACCTTTTGGTAAAGGTAAATTCATTAGCATGTCTTGACCGTCAGTCGAGAATGCAGTGTGGGTTTCGGAAATCTTGGAATGTGGTTGTTGTTGTTGTTGTTGTGGTCTTCAGTCCTGAGACTGGTTTGATGCAGCTCTCCATGCTACTCTATCCTGTGCAAGCTTCTTCATCTCCCAGTACCTACTGCAACCTACATCCTTCTGAATCTGCTTAGTGTATTCATCTTTTGGTCTCCCTCTACGATTTTTACCCTCCACGCTGCCCTCGAATACAGAACTGGTGATCCCTTGATGCATCAACACATGTCCTATCAACCGATCCCTTCTTCTAGTCAAGTTGTGCCACAAACTTCTCTTCTCTCCAATCCTATTCAATACTTCTTCATTAGTTATGTCATCTACCCATCTAATCTTCAGCATTCTGCTGTAGCACCACATTTCGAAAGCTTCTATTCTCTTCTTGTCCGAACTATTTATCTTCCATGTTTCACTTCCGTACATGGCTACACTCCATACAAATACTTTCAGAAATGACTTCCTGACACTTAAATCTATAGTCGATGTTAACAAATTTCTCTTCTTCAGAAACGCTTTCCTTGCCATTGCCAGTCTACATTTTATATCCTCTCTACTTCGACCATCATCAGTTATTTTGCTCCCCAAATAGCAAAACTCCTTTACTACTTTAAGTGTCTCATTTCCTAATCTAATCCCCTCAGCATCACCAGACTTAATTCGACTACATTTCATTATTTTCGTTAACTGATTTACCATTCGACCCGCAACTACGAAATTATCTCTTATATTAGAATCAGGTTCCTTTCCTTACCCCTTATGCGATGAGTATCGTGTCACGGAAGCGTTTCTCCGGCAGGGCTTGCTGTCCAAACTGCCTCGCAGCTCCCTGTCCTCGCACCGTGTCGCAGTGGCTCAACAACGGCGCACGTACAGCTGGTAGAATAATTTCGCCTTCAGCGCGGCAGCACAGCCTCCGGTTCTGCGCACTTTGGGAATTAATTCGGGCGGACCGCGCGGCGCCTGGCCAGGGTTTGCACGCCCTCCCCCACCCCCCCCCTCCCCCCCCCCCCACCCTTCTCACCACCCCACATCCATCTGGGTGGCCGCCTGTCTGGGGCCCATCATGTTTGCGTTAGATACGAGCCGCATTACGGCCAGTAAATCCCACCTCCAATGGGAGGGACTCGCCTGTATAATGTAATCTCCCGTTTAAATTATTCCGTATCTGGCGGCCCAGCGATAACTCGGCGCGGCGCTCCTTACCCCTGAGGGCCCTCAGTGTTCAGCCAGCAGGCGCCGAACGCTATTCATCCCTCCGTGCCTGGCCTGTGCCGGTGCGTGTCCCGTTGTCCGCCGATCCTTTTGTTCACAACGGTATACATGCCTCCGACTGCAATTCGACGTTCAACTCGCTCTCCTGATAAACAATATGAACACGATACTCCCCGAGCAACTGTATTACAGACTTTGTTAAAATGGACAAGCGTATCCTTGTAGAAAGTAAAACTAGCATCCATTCAACGCTACCTGTTTAAAAACAGCGAGATATCCGGTTTCGAATCGACAGTTTCATCTTCAGGCTGTTGTTCATATTTATGGTAAGTTATTTAAGCATTAAGAATTCTGCTACCTACGCAGCAAAATAACCTGTGATAAACGGAACAAGAAGGACATAAAATGCAGACTAGCATTGGCCAAAAGGGCATTCCTGACCAAGAGAATTCTACTAGTAGCAAACACAGGCTTTAATTTGAGAAATTTCTGGGAATCTACTTTTGTAGCACAGCATTGCAAGGTAGTGAAACATCGACTGTAGAAGAACAGAAAGAGAGGAGAATCGAAGTATTTGAGATTGGGTGCCATAGAAGAATGTTCAAAATTAGGTGGGCTGGTAAGGTAAAGAATGAGGAGGTTCTCTGGAGAATCGGCGAGGAAAGGAATATGTGGAAGACACTGACGAGAATAATGGACAGGATGGTAGGACATCTGTTATGACATCAGGGAATAACTTTCATGGTGCTCGAGGGAGGTGTAGAGGTTAAACAATGTAGAGGAAGACAGAGATTGGAATACATCCAGCAGATATCTAAGAACGTAGGTCGCAAGTGCTGCATTGGGATGGTACAGGAGAGGAATTCATGGCTCGCAACAAAACCACTAAAAAAAAAAAATAAATAAAAATAGCCGACCGCACGGGAGCAACCGCACAAGTACCCCGTAACACCGGCTCTAAACTTAAGGACCTCATCTCGACGACAAAGGCACTAGTGTCGTCCGGTGTAAGTTAATGATGATTGATGATTAGATACCCTACAGCTTCCATATTGTGGTGTGTTAACTATTACGTTCCTCCCGCTGTTACTGATAGTTGCAGCCATTTTTATAAGAACAAGCGAGATGTCACAGTGGTTAACAAAATCGATTCGCATTTGACAGGACGGTGGTTAAAATCCGCGTCCGGCAATTAAGATTTAGTGATTCGGAGCAGTCAGGTTGGTTTGAGTGGTAAGGTACCAGATCTTGAACAACTGTACAAATAATTTTATTAGGTTCCCTTCCGTGAAAATAAAATATCTCAGCACAAAATTTTATGGAAAACATATCTCAATCTTTCATAAGAGAAAAACATTTACGTAGTTGATTTGCTATACGATATTTGTGAAATTAATAAGCAATTAAGGCCTTAGAATAACTATTAGAACTGATTAAATAACTTTAACTACGGCGCAATTGAAGAAATATACTTCTGGAGTAGTCAGGTTCGCAGCAACTGACATTACAAGCCCACTGGAGCCTTTGAATAATGACAGGATAATAAATGATGCAGAACTATAAGAGAGTGTGGTAAACACAATTAAAAGAAGCATTTACGTAACTAAGACACCAATTTAGAGAAATAGTAAGATTTGGCTGCAGAAAAAGGCTTGATATGCCAGATGCTCTGAAAATATTTAAAAAGACTGCAGCAGAATAGCAGTTAAAGGTGGATGTGATTAAGTGCTGCTGAAACTATGTCCTGCTTTAGAACTCCCTGTAGTATCACAAAGACTTAAGAAAAAACAATAATTATGAAAGACCCCCTGCTGTGTAGTAAATTAAAAACATTTAACACGACCCAGAGGAAGATAAGTCGTATAGTACAAATATCGATACATGCCTTTACCCACACGAGTATTTAGCTGATAGCCGGCCGGTGTGGGCGAGCGGTTCTAGGCGCTTCAGTCTGGAACCGCGAGACCGCTACGGTCGCAGGTTCGAATGGATGTGTGTGATGTCCTTAGGTTAGTTAGGTTTAAGTAGTTCTAAGTTCTAGGGGGCTGATGACCTCAGATGTTAAGACCCATAGTGCTCTGGACCATTTGAACCAATTTAACTGATATTGATGAAGACACAAGTAAAATATTAAACCTGGCTAGCAGGAAAGGTAACTGTTCAATTCCTGATCCCGGGAAAGATCGGAAGTGACGAGATCAACAAATTTAACATAAAATTCACGCCTAATAACTTTCCTCTGTGATGGTCCTCGAGTAACGGATTCGAAGCCTTCGATGTGGTGTGCCAGACTTAATTCACTCAAGCTAAATTCCTTCTCAAGGCTCTTCGTCATACTAAGAGGCAGGGCTGGACAGCAGGAAATGAAGACGAAGAACTTTCTCAGTCAGCCATAGTACTGAGTAAGGTGACAATGTACCACGCCTAGCCCATCTCCGATGTTAACATCACAACTCAACCCGGAGCGCTATTCAGTCGGTGAACTCGACCGTTGCGGTGAAGTTGGAGTTACGCCGGCTGCAACCTGCGGACACGGAAAGCAAACACGTTCTCGCCACCTTCAACGACTAGAGATAGGAGGTTGATATTGAAAGGACATTTGCGTTAGTATGTTCTGCAGAAATGAGTAGCATTTCAGTCATCTTGGTTCAGCATGTGTTCTTTTGCGTAGTAGGCAACAGGATCCGCCATGGACCCTGATAACTTTTGCCATTCGTGATGACACCAAGAAGGCATGTGTTTGTGCAGCAACATGTGGCCGTACATCGTCTTCCTGAAAAATGCAGTCTGGTTTGTTGTACAGAAAGGGTATGGTTACGCGTCGCAGAATGTTATTCACGTAGGTCACACTGATCACAGTGCCATGGAAACACACCAACTGTGATTTGTGGTTTTACCCAATAGCATCCCGGACCATAAGGCCTTGAGTTGGCGCTGTATGTCTTGTGTGAATGCAATCACAATGATGTCACTCTCCCTGGCTGCGTTGAACCACAATGCGGCTATCATTTTCAGACGAACGGAAACTGGATTCGTCAAGAAACACCATCTGATGACATTCCTGTCTCCAGTGACGCCGTTCCATAGACCATTGCCGTCTAGGATGTTTCTGCTCATTCGTCAAAGGTAGACGGGGAGGTGTACGACGTGCACGTAATCCGTGCCGGCGCCTAACTGAAACCCCTGATAGTGTACGATGTATTACACCGTTCCATCCTTGTGTCAGAGCCGAGGAGGACGCAGATCTGTCATGCACTGTATTCGTATGAGGTGTCGATCTTCTCTGGCAGTGGTCTGGGTGAGGAAGCTGAACCATCTCGTGGTGTTCTATGGCCTTCCGTGAACAGTTCTGCACCCGTTGCGACCCACACGAGCAGCATTTTCCCGGATAGTTGCGTCACATTCTCTCATGCCAATAATGCGCCCTATTTCAGATTCTGATACGTTTGCGAGGCATCCTACCCGTCTGCTGAAGTCACACTGACACATTGGCTTCGGTTTATGGCGACAATGAGAGCCGCAGGCACATTTTCCTGGTAGGTGGTGTTGCACCGCGTTATCGTTGTGGACCCTGAACCAGCTATCCGACATCGTTCAATTGTTAATCATTTCTTCAGAACATACTAGTGTACATGTCCTGTGAAGGTTAACGTCCTATCTCCAGTCGTTCAAGATGTTATATATATATATATATATATATATATATATATATATATATATATATATATATATGTATATATATACACTACTGGAAATTGAAATAAGAACACCGTGAATTCATTGTCCCAGGAAGGGGAAACTTTACTGACACATTCCTGAGGTCAGATACATCACATGATCACACTGACAGAACCACAGGCACGTAGACACAGGCAACAGAGCATGCACAATGTCGGCACAGTACAGTGTATATCCACCTTTCGCAGCAATGCAGGCTGCTATTCTCCCATGGAGACGATCGTAGGGATGCTGGATGTAGTCCTGTGGAACGGCTTGCCATGCCATTTCCACCTGGCGCCTCAGTTGGACCAGCGTTCGTGCTGGACGTGCAGACCGCGTAAGACGGCGCTTCATCCAGTCCCAAACATGCTCAATGGGGGACAGATCCGGAGATCTTGCTGGCCAGGGT
Source organism: Schistocerca serialis cubense (assembly GCF_023864345.2). Classification (NCBI taxonomy): domain Eukaryota; kingdom Metazoa; phylum Arthropoda; class Insecta; order Orthoptera; family Acrididae; genus Schistocerca; species Schistocerca serialis. The sequence continues at coordinate 930,824,388 of NC_064639.1, forward strand.
AGTTGACTTACACCTTCCAGAGCACGTTGGGTGGCACGGGATACATGCGGACGTGCATTGTCCTGTTGGAACAGCAAGTTCCCTTGCCGGTCTAGGAATGATAGAACGATGGGTTCGATGACGGTTTGGATGTACCATGCACTATTCAGTGTCCCCTCGACGATCACCAGTGGTGTACGGCCAGTGTAGGAGATCGCTCCCCACACCATGATGCCGGGTGTTGGCCCTGTGTGCCTCGGTCGTATGCAGTCCTGATTGTGGCGCTCACCTGCACGACGCCAAACACGCATACGACCATCATTGGCACCAAGGCAGAAGCGACTCTCATCGCTGAAGACGACACGTCTCCATTCGTCCCTCCATTCACGCCTGTCGCGACACCACTGGAGGCGGGCTGCACGATGTTGGGGCGTGAGCGGAAGACGGCCTAACGGTGTGCGGGACCGTAGCCCAGTTTCATGGAGACGGTTGCGAATGGTCCTCGCCGATACCCCAGGAGCAACAGTGTCCCTAATTTGCTGGGAAGTGGCGGTGCGGTCCCCTACGGCACTGCGTAGGATCCTACGGTCTTGGCGTGCATCCGTGCGTCGCTGCGGTCCGGTCCCAGGTCGACGGGCACGTGCACCTTCAGCCGACCACTGGCGACAACATCGATGTACTGTGGAGACCTCACACCCCACGTGTTGAGCAATTCGGCGGTACGCCCACCCGGCCTCCCGCATGCCCACTATACGCCCTCGCTCAAAGTCCGTCAACTGCACATACGGTTCACGTCCACGCTGTCGCGGCATGCTACCTGTGTTAAAGACTGCGATGGAGCTCCGTATGCCACGGCAAACTGGCTGACACTGACGGCGGTGGTGCACAAATGCTGCGCAGCTAGCGCCATTCGACGGCCAACACCGCGGTTCCTGGTGTGTCCGCTGTGCCGTGCGTGTGATCATTGCTTGTACAGCCCTCTCGCAGTGTCCGGAGCAAGTATGGTGGGTCTGACACACCGGTGTCAATGTGTTCTTTTTTCCATTTCCAGGAGTGTATAAACATGAGTGTAGTATCGATCCCGCTGCGCATTCACACTTGGCTTTCGGGTTTTCTGAGCTTACCGTAAATCACCCCATGCAAATGGCGGAACGGTTGCGTTGAAAGAGAACAGCCGATTTCCTTCCCAACGCTTGATACAATAGCAACTTGTACTCCGTCTCCTACGACCTCGATATCGACGGGATGTTAAACCGTAATCTTCCTTCTTTTTTTTCTGTGGGATTAAGATTGTGTTATGAGATGTCTTAGCGTTTTTTAAACAAGGACTGAAGTGACGATAGGCAGGTCATACTTACCACAAACATTATGAACTAAAGGCAGAGATAATGTGCAGAATGAACATTATGAACTGCGATAGTAATGTGTAATCTCATGCTATGTACCGAGAAGTGATCTAATTGTTGGATCATATACAACAGTGGTGATGCGGACATTGTTAGGGCAGATTGTGCTGAGGTGTTAGTGCCGTCGACCGGGAGACCAGCCACTGGACACCGAGAGTAAACTGACGAGCACGAGTAATCGGATCGTACTCGCTGTCATATACGATTCGATGCTGTGGCAGCTTCGCCTGTGTTGGTGGAGGAGAAGAAACTGGCTTCGAACCGGGCCATGTTTGCAGCTTGCATGGTCTGGTGCAGGTGCAACGTCAGTGTGGCGATGCGCCGAAAATAAAATGAGAAATGAATTATTCGTAAGACATGAACCTTAAGTTCATATTATTGTAAAAAAAAAAACATTTTAATAATTTAAATGTTTGTATGTATATGTGGATGTGTGTGAATGTTAGGTGCCAACAATAAAAACAAGGACCTTACCTGGTTAGGGACGTTGAAGCGGGAAGTCACGTACCCACTTCATAGTCGGGGGGGGGGGGGGCGGTATGTATAACACCCCAATTACAGAAACCCTAATAAACAACCCTTTGTGGTAAAAAAAGTAGGAAAATTAGTCATGCTGACAGTGACGGCAGCTACTGACACAAAATTTACACGTGTGATAATTTGATCAACAGGAATGTCATGTGAATAATAATATTTATCATGAGGTGGAGACTGAATGAAAGAATATGATACGATACGCAACAAAAACATCAAGGAAAGAATTACAAAATAATTAATAACGAAGGTTAAAGCTCAGATGGTAAATTGGCCAAAGATAACATTTACCATAGAAAAGAGTTGTAGCCGCATCGAAAAGGAAGTTCGATGTGTCTACAATGTAACTCGGAAATAGGAATGTTAGCTTCAGTTGCTATCTAGTCGCTCTCTAGTATTATTGCGATAGTAGTATGCATATAAGCGCTACTAGATTGTTTTAAGCTAATCGGAAGTTTGAATGTTTTGCAATATAGACTGAAGTATTTTTCAGAAGTCATACTAAAGCAAAGTCGTCTTTACTGTTAGCAAGATAATGGGATACGGAGATTTGCGATGAAATTAAATCGTGTGAGATTTGTGATGGGACTTAGCCTTCGTGACATTCAATAAGCACAAACATTCAGGTACATTGAAAAAGAAAGATCGCCGACAGAAAAACAATTATTAGTGTCCAGTAGGTAACAGACAAACGCAAACACGAAGAACGTACAATTGCGCCGAGTTATCAGAAATAGTCGTCAACGACAGGATTACTGATGCAAACGGAAGCAATTCCCTGAGTGAGAAAATCGGTGTTCGTGTTGAGCGTGGGGACAGTTAATTACAAGGAACAATAAAATTGGATTCCAACTTTAATTCTTCGTGTCGCCTACATAATTGAATAGACATTATCATGTGTATCAGGGACAATTAATTGACTATTGGAATATTATGAAGTGAAAAGTGAATTCATGGTTATTTAACAGTGAACAGTCATCTATTTGTCCCAGATTACGACGCATTCTGAACATTGCTTAAGTATATGTTATCTCTGGAATTACGTCGTGTAGTTATTGAACACGTGAGGCAGCGACGTCTCGACGACGGAATAACAATTTATTAACTTAACATCCTCGCAATTGCAAAATGTGGCCACGACTTGGGTGATGGATTGAAGATTCAAGACTTTATACCAGGGCAGTTCAATAAGTAATGCAACACATTTTTTTTCTCGGCCAATTTTGGTTGAAAAAACCGGAAATTTCTTGTGGAATATTTTCAAACATTCCCGCTTCGTCTCGTATAGTTTCATTGACTTCCGACAGGTGGCAGCGCTGTACGGAGCTCTTAAAATGGCGTCTGTAACGGATGTGCGTTGCAAACAACGGGCAGTGATCGAGTTTCTTTTGGCGGAAAACCAGGGCATCTCTGATATTCATAGGCGCTTGCAGAATGTCTACGGTGATCTGGCAGTGGACAAAAGCACGGTGAGTCGTTGGGCAAAGCGTGTGTCATCATCGCCGCAAGGTCAAGCAAGACTGTCTGATCTCCCGCGTGCGGGCCGGCCGTGTACAGCTGTAACTCCTGCAATGGCGGAGCGTGCGAACACAAATCGTTCGAGATGATCGACGGATCACCATCAAACAACTCAGTGCTCAACTTGACATCTCTGTTGGTAGTGCTGTCACAATTGTTCACCAGTTGGGATATTCAAAGGTTTGTTCCCACTGCGTCCCTCGTTGTCTAACCGAACACCATAAAGAGCAAAGGAGAACCATCTGTGCGGAATTGCTTGCTCGTCATGTGGCTGAGGGTGACAATTTCTTGTCAAAGATTGTTACAGGCGATGAAACGTGGGTTCATCACTTCGAACCTGAAACAAAACGGCAATCAATGGAGTGGCGCCACACCCACTCCCCTACCAAGAAAAAGTTTAAAGCCATACCCTCAGCCGGTAAAGTCATGGTTACAGTCTTCTGGGACGCTGAAGGGGTTATTCTGTTCGATGTCCTTCCCCAAGGTCAAACGATCAACTCTGAAGCGTATTGTGCTACTCTTCAGAAATTGAAGAAACGACTTCAGCGTGTTCGTAGGCACAAAAATCTGAACGAACTTCTCCTTCTTCATGACAACGCAAGACCTCACACAAGTCTTCGCACCCGAGAGGAGCTCACAAAACTTCAGTGGACTGTTCTTCCTCATACACCCTACAGCCCCGATCTCGCACCGTCGGATTTCCATATGTTTGGCCCAATGAAGGACGCAATCCGTGGGAGGCACTACGCGGATGATGAAGAAGTTATTGATGCAGTACGACGTTGGCTCCGACATCGACCAGTGGAATGGTACCGTGCAGGCATACAGGCCGTAGCATTGAATGGAGATTACGTTGAAAAATAGTGTTGTGTAGCTAAAAGATTGGGGAATAACCTGGTGTATTTCAATGCTGAATAAAACAACCCCTGTTTCAGAAAAAAAATGTGTTGCATTACTTATTGAACTGCCCTCGTATTATTAATATTCAACATCCATTATCTAACCGGGCATAATAAAAATAAGAACTATAGGTAGCCAGTTAGCGCAAGCTGAAAGTCTGTCGCGGACTCACAACAAAATAAAACTGGTGGTCACCATTTCAGGTCAAGGGCGTCATCGCGTCATCGAGGGGTGCAATTGCCGTGTTTATCAATGAAGAAGCAAGAGCGGCTTACACATTCTGACGTGCTGCTCTATCGAAATATTGGCATTAATCACGAAAGACGATATGTGAAGTATGACCAAACCACGCGAGGAATTTGTGTTCTCTTACTAATTACAGGGTGACGTTGTCGTGAGCGACCGACGCCGTTCTACGTCATACCGATTGGGACAACCATCACCACCGAGTCGTGTCAACTCTAAGGAGACGCAGACGCCACACTGGCCTCGCTCTGTTACATATCTTCTTAGCGCCGGAATTATATTTTTATCGGGCTAAAAACCATGCCATGGTGATGGTATCACCAAATGCAGCATCCGAGGCAAGAGGAGGGGTGCTTACGTCGGATTGACTGATGTTATTTGACTTCTGTCCTACCTCTCTGACCTGGTTCGAGCCTCATTCTGTAACTGTTAAAGCAACATGGTTAGGTACATGTTTGCAGAATGCAACGACATAATCCTTCTGTGTGACGAAGCTCACGGTATTGGAAAAACAAGTCGTCGCCTTTATCAAGATCGTTATACATAACATCTGACTCCATCGCATACCCTTTTCGCCAAAATTACGCAACAGCTTCGAGAAAGGGGTAACTTCACCGTCAGCGGGCGTGACTGTGGTGCTCCATGGAGACGCGGCACACCCGAATTGGAAGAGCCAGTACTGTAAGTAATAGTGTTCACAGTGATCACGTTGAAGAGAAACTATCAATGAGGATAGCATATGTAGACAGATGTACTACTGCGTACCGTATTTGTATCATGTAAGAAGCTTCTACGAGGAGTGTGTATACGGACATAAGAAGCTGTTTGTTTCGAAATATTTTAACGTGACAAACGTTTATAATGTGCTTAGTTTTATTAACTTGTCATATTGTACATGAGGTTCATCGCAAAACGAACATGTTTTACTACAAAAAATGTGTAATACCTGAAGTTTACAGATAAGACTGTTGGAACTGGTTGTCTTGAACAAAAAATATTTTATGCGATCTTGGCTTTTGAATGGTTTTGACGAGTACAGGAGTAATTGCGTGTGCAATGAATGTTGCTCTCAGCACCGTCTAGCACCTTGTGGATGACCAACAACCACATCCATATCACCTCCAACATGCCACACCACTTCTGAACTCACAGACATGTGAATGAGGCTCGAACCACGTGAGAGAGGTCAAATGACATCAGGGAGTCCCCCTCCAGAATTACTACCCTGTTGCAGTCCTAGATATCAAACATTTTTTCAAAGGACTGTAGTATGGAAACTGCACGTTTCCGGACATGAGTTCCTACTCAAAATATTATGTCCTCTCTCCCTCCTACAATTCCCAGAAGTTTGTGATGGGGATTCCCGAAAACCCAATATTTACTACTAGCTGACAAAAACCGGCGCTGCCTCGATATCCACCTTACCACTTTTCTATTAGAAACTGAAACGAAAAGTGAACTCTGGAACTGTGGTTATAGTGTACAGTTACTGTACGCTGGGCGCAGGTGCTACGCGTGTCTACAGCGCGATTTTGTTGACGTCTCTATGATAACGCCTCTTCACACCCCTATAGACTGCTGTTGTTTTCACCTAAAGCCGATTGCGCTGCACAATTGAAAGCTGAAAATAGCGCTGCCAGATGTCAGGGATTTCTTTAAGTTCACCCGACTGTAGGAGTGTCTAAGTAGTAAAGAATAAATGTGTTAAGATTTCATGCATGCTACGGTATGTCTACATCTACATCTACTTCTACCTGGTTACTCTGCGATTCACACTTAAGTGGCTGGCAGAGGGTTCATCGAACCGTTTTCATACTACTTCTCTACCATTCCAGTCTCGAATGGCGTGTGGGAAAAAGGAGCACCTAAATCTTTCCGTTCGAGCTCTGATTTCTCTTATTTTAATATGATGATCACTTCTCCCTACGTAGGTGGATCTCAACAAAATATTTTCGCATTCGGAACAGAAAGTTGGTGATTGAAGTTTCGTAAATAGATCTCACTGCAAAGAAAACCGCCTTTGTTTCAGTGACTGCCACCCCAACTCGCGTATCAAATCAGTGACACTCTCACCTCTATTGCGCGATAACACGAAACGAGCTGCCCTTCTTTGCACTTTTTCGATGTCCTCCGTCAATCCTACCTGGTAAGGATCCCACACCGTGCAACAATATTCCAGAAGGGGACGGAAAAGTGTAATGTAGGCTGTCTGTTTAGTGGGTTTGTTGCATCTTCTGTCAAGAAAGCGCAGTCTTTGTTTCGCCTTCCCCACAATATTATCTATGTGGTCTTTCCAATTTAAGTTGCTCGTAATTGTAATTCCTAGGTATTTAGTCGAATTGACAGCCGTTAGATTTGTGAGATTTATCGTATACCCAAAATTTATCGGATTTCTTTTAGTAAAAATGTGAATTACTTCGCACTTTTCTTTGTTAAGTGCCATTTATCACTTTTCGCACCATACAGAAATTCTCTCTAGATCATTTTGTAATTGGAATTGATGGTCTGATGATTTTACTAGACGGTAAATTACAGCGTCATCTGCAAACAATCTAAGGGGGGTGCTCAGATTATCTCCTAGATCATTTATGTAAATCAGGAACAGCAGAGAGCATATGTTTGTAAAGTCATATGTCTTGAACAACGTGTTGCACAATGATATACGTGTGTAGGTACATGTGAAATCTGTCTGCGCAATATGTTGCGAATAAAGTTAGTGAGAAAGAAGGAATAAATTTAAACGTTATGCATTATGTGATAGTTTCTAACGCATTACAGTGTTTCTGACGCCATATCTCTTGATCTGTGTGTCATACGATTGTGCACTCTAAGACAAAAAGCGACGCACCACGCAGAAATTATCTGAATGGGTAACAAAATGGGCGTAGAATATCGTCAACGTACCACTGTGCCGTGAGGGCACACACGCATGACAACAAAAGGGTCTTGCTATGAAATTAAATGACCCTCACCTCAACTCCTGGTTGTCGCGCCGTATGGAGGGCGATAGTCAAGTTGATATCCCACAGCTATTGGGGGCGTCTCCAGAAACTCATTGACTGAAGTAGAATTGTCTATAGTGATGAATCCCGCTTCCAGCTGCGCCCCGTTGACCAGTGATGACGTACATCTACATCTACATCTACATTTATACTCCGCAAGCCACCCAACGGTGTGTGGCGGAGGGCACTTTACGTGCCACTGTCATTACCTCCCTTTCCTGTTCCAGTCGCGTATGGTTCGCGGGAAGAACGACTGTCTGAAAGCCTCCGTGCGCGCTCTAATCTCTCTAATTTTACATTCGTGATCTCCTCGGGAGGTATAAGTAGGGGGAAGCAATATATTCGATACCTCATCCAGAAACGCACCCTCTCGAAACCTGGCGAGCAAGCTACACCGCGATGCAGAGGGCCTCTCTTGCAGAGTCTGCCACTTGAGTTTGTTAAACATCTCCGTAACGCTATCACGGTTGCCAAATAACCCTGTGAAGAAACGCGCCGCTCTTCTTTGGATCTTCTCTATCTCCTCCGTCAACCCGATCTGGTACGGATCCCACACTGATGAGCAATACTCAAGTATAGGTCGAACGAGTGTTTTGTAAGCCACTTCCTTTGTTGGTGGACTACATTTTCTAAGGACTCTCCCAATGAATCTCAACCTGGTACCCGCCTTACCAACAATTAATTTTATATGATCATTCCACTTGAAATCGTTCTGCACGCATACTCCCAGATATTTTACAGAAGTAACTGCTACCAGTGTTTGTTCCGCTATCATATAATCATACAATAAAGGATCCTTCTTTCTATGTATTCGCAATACATTACATTTGTCTATGTTAAGGGTCAGTTGCCACTCCCTGCAACAAGTGCGTATCCGCTGCAGATCTTCCTGCATTTCACTACAATTTTCTAATGCTGCAACTTCTCTGTATACTACAGCATCATCCGCGAAAAGCCGCATGGGTCTTCCGACACTATCTACTAGGTCATTTATATATATTGTGAAAAGCAATGGTCCCATAACACTCCCCTGTGGCACGCCAGAGGTTACTTTAACGTCTGTAGACGTCTCTCCATTGATAACAACATGCTGTGTTCTGTAACATGTAGACGCCCCGGACAGCGGCAGGATGCGAATCTGACTGTCGATCGCTTTACGGCCCGACAACCTCGATTGATGGTCTGGGGTGTCATTTCTTTTCATACCAGAACAAGTTGGTTGTCATCCACGGTACTTTCACAACACAGCGGTACTTCGATAATAATATATCTCCCGTTTTGTTCTCCTTCATGGCAAGCCATTCTGGGCTTACATTTCAACAAGATAATTCCGACCCGCGCACGGCTGGACTGTTTATTACTTGTCTCCGTGCTTGTCAAATCCTACCTCGTCCAGCAAGGTTGCCCGATCTCTCCCCAATTGAGAACGTTTGGAGCATTATGGCAGGGCCCTCCAACCAGCTCGAGATTTTGACAGTTCAACACGCCAAATTGACAGAATTTGGTACGATATGCCTCAGGAGGACATCTAACGACTCTAGAAATCAGTGCCAAAACGGATAACAGTTTGCATAACGACCAGAGGTGGACCAATGCCTTATTAACTTGCTCATTTTGTGAAGCTTTTTCTCTTGAGTAAAAAATCAAATTTTTATGAAATTGTAATCATTTGTTTGTCTGCGCATGTACACCACATCTTCCGATTTCCGAACCATTCGGATAATTCCTTCGTGGTGTATTCTCTCTCTGTCTGTCTCTGTCTCTCTCTCTCTCTCTCTCTCTCTCTCTCTCTCTCTCTCTCCCTTTCTCTCTCTCTCTCTCCCTTTCTCTCTCTCTCCCTTAGAGCGTACAATGTTGTAGGTACACTCAGGGACATAGGTGGATACAGTCTGAAAAATTAATGACGTAACTGGATTAATAACATGATGATGTTATCTGATAGAATTTTATGAATGATAGAATCCTTGAATGTAGAATATGGGTGGAATGGAATTTTTTTCGGTATCCCGCGTTGGGAATAGCAAAGAAGTAACATTTTTAACGTCATGCACAATACACCAGTTTTCACGCATTTCCTGAACCATATGTGGCACCATGATATGATTTTGTAGGTGCATTTAGCGCAATATGTGGATACCGTGTGCACAATGTATTGCGAATATAGTTAGTAGCACACTAGTAGTAAATTTAAAAATTATACACGATACGGCATTTTTCCACTCATCTCGCTCTTTATGACGTTATATCTCCTAAAGTGTGATAGGTGAATGGCTCTTCCCCCACGGCGATTGTTGTCTGACAGTAAGGGTGAAACGTCCCCTTAGAACAATTATACATGACTGTGCTTAAACTGACACACAATATTTTTTAGCGCAACGCAATCTGACTTTCAAAAATCCCTACAATGGCCCTGACTAACCTATACCTTTCACAAATCACTTACCTCACAAAAATCTTCATTACTCGAACTACTGCAATACAGCGAGCGCCACTACTGCCAGCTAAATAAAAGATTCAAACTAGTGAAGGCACTAACTACTGATAGGCGTAGTTAGCAAATGAAAGATTTTGATAGAGAACGAACAATGTATTTACCTTAATAGTGTTCAAAAGTCATAATATGTATAACAGTTCATGACATCCAGTCTTACAAATTTCAAAACTCCGCCATTTCTCTCCCCACATCCACCACTGCTGGCGGCTACGCGCTGTTAACAGCCAACTGCCCAACGCTACAATGGCGAGTATTACAACAATGCCAACCAGCCACATACTGCACACAGCACAGCCAGTGATTTTCATACAGAGCGCTACGTGGCGGCGGCGTTACCAATATAAGAACCTATACAGCCTACTTACCAGGGATATGTGCACCAAGTCTGGTTGAAATCGGTTTAGTGTTTTAGGAGGAGAACTGGAACATACATGAGCACATACACACATATATACATCGTTATTTTGTAATATGTGTTGATTTCTCCTTAAACACCTTGTAAATCACTGGTTCTCTACTCACATGTATGACTCGAATACCTGGGAATGCTCCAAAAGCATGCGCGTCATTGACGGTATTCGGGAGATAAATATCGCTGAATGTATGTTTGTAGTATCCTGATGCAAGTTACGGCTTTGTTACTGTCAACGGGAAAAAGCTAGTGGCGAATAACAAAAACCGAGCCGGTATTTTATAACACGTGCCTGCGGTGGTCCCTGACCCGTGCGTAGTGTGGACACCAGAGATGGCTTTTGCAGAGATGGGGTACGGTGATCGCCGCGCGGGAGCGAATTGAGGGCAGCGGGGGTTATTCCGCTGTCAGTCCGGGCAGGTATTGTCAGCCGATACGTGCTCCCGGGGGCGGCAACGCCGGCCGACCGTGTTTGTAAATGGAGCGGATGACCTTTCGACACCGGCCCGCGCGACAATAGGCGTCGGCCGGCGCTGCCCCGAATTAACTGCGCGCGGTGGCTGGACCTGCAACAGGCGGGGAGGTGGCAGTGCTAACGCAGGCATTGCCACGTGGGCCGGCGTCCACCGCTCCAAATTTAAAACAGAGTTTCGATGTTCTACGTATTCTGGACGATGGTGTCTCAGAAAAAGAAGACTAGGAAGGTCAGAAGACGAGCCTAAGCAACGAGACGGAAGCGCGTTTTTTCCAACTTCTGTACTGGACGAAAATACACTACTGGTCATTAAAATTGCTACACCATGAAGATGACGTGCTACAGACGCGAAATTTAACCGAAAGGAAGAAGATGCTGTAATATGCAAATGATTAGCTTTTCAGAGCATTCACACAAGGTTGGCGCCGGTGGCAACACCTACAACATGTTTACATGAGGAAAGTTTCCAACCGATTTCTCATACACAAACAGCAGTTGACCGGTGTTGCCTTGTGAAACATTGTTGTGATGCTTCGTGTAAGGAGGAGAAATGCGAACCATCACATTTCCTTCTTTGATAAAGGTCGGATTGTAGCCTATCGCGATTGCGGTTTATCGTATCGCGACGTTCCTTCTCGCTTTGGTCGAGATACAATGACTGTTAGCAGAATATGGAATCGGTGGGTAATACGGAACGCCGTGCTGGATCCCAACGGCCTCGTATAACTAGCAGTCGAGATGACAGGCATCTTATCCGCATGGCTGTAACGGATCGTGCAGCCACGTCTCGATCCCTGAGTCAACCATCTGCACGAACAGTTCGACGACGTTTGCAGCAGCATGGACTATCAGCTCGGAGACCATGGCTGCGGTTATCCATGACGTTGCATCACAGGTAGGAGAGCCTGCGATGGTGTACTCAACGACGAACCTGGGAGCACGAATGGCAAAAACGTCCTTTTTTCGGATGAATCCTGGTTCTGTTTACTGCATCATGATGGTCGCATCCGTGTTTGGCGACATCGCGGTGAGCGCACATTGGAAGCGTGTATTCGTCATCGCCATACTGGAGCATCACCTGGTGTTATGGTATGGGGTGCCATTGATTACACGTCTCGGTCACCTCTTGTTCGAATTGACAGCACTTTGAACGTGGCTCTACCCTTCATTCGATCCCTGCGAAACCCTACATTTTAGCAGGATAATGCACGACCGCATGTTGCAGGTCCTGTACGGCCTTTCTGGATACAGAAAATGTTCGACTGCTGTCCTGGTCAGCACATCTCCAGATCTCTCACCAATTGAAAACGTCTGGTCAATGGTGTCCGAGCAACTGGCTCGTCACAATACGCCAATCACTACTCTTGATGAACTGTGGCACCGTGTTGAAGCTGCATGGCCAGCTGTACCTGTACACTCCATCCAAGCTCTGTTTGACTCAATGCCCAAGAGTATCAAGGCCGTTATTACGGGCAAAGGTGGTTGTTCTGGGTACTGATTTCTCAGGATCAATGCACCCAAATTGCGTGAAAATGTAATCAAATGTCAGTTCTAGTGTAATATATTTATCCAATGAATACCCGTTTATCATCTGCATTTCTTTTTGGTGGTGCAATTTTAATGGCCAGTAGTGTACATTCGTCGGTACAACTGTGGGCGGAGACTAAGTGATGCTGTGACAAGATATCTGTCGGCATATGTCGTAACACACTTGTGGTCTAAGGGTGCGTCTTTGATTAGAAATGAAAACGTCCTCGGTCCTGGGTCCGAAACTTGCCACCAATTGAATTTTGATGATAATCAGCATTGGTAGTTTCATTCGGCTCTTCGGGAGGGGACTGCCAATTGGGAGGTGATCGTGAGAAAAAGACTGAATAACCACGAAAAAATGATGGTAGAATGTTAGAAGATTAAAAGTCGTAGGGAAGCTAGGAAATCTGAAAAAGGAGATGCAAAGACTCAATCTAGATCTAGTGGGGGTCAGTGAAGGGAAGCGAAATGGAAAGAGAAGGATTTTTGGTGAGATCAATATAGCATAATATCAACAGCAGCAGAAAATGGTTCAACGGAAGTAGAATTCGTTATGAGTAGCAAGATAGCGCAGAGAGTGTGTTACTGTTAAAAGTTCAGTGATAGGGTTGTTCGCATCGGAGTAGACAGCAAACCAACACTGACAACAATAGTGCAGGCATATATGCCGACGTCGCAAGCTGACGATGAAGGGAGAGAGAGAGAAGAGAGAGAGAGAGAGAGAGAGAGAGAGAGAGAGAGAGAGAGAGAGAGAGAGAGAGAGAGAGAATATATGAGGCTATTGAAATCTATTGAAAGAGTAATGCAGATGAAAATGTAATAGTCAGGGAGGACTGAAACGCGGTTGTAGTAGAGTAGTAGGAGTAGAAGAAATGGGCTTGATACTAGTAGTGACAGAGGAGACACTGGATTCTGCAGTAAATTTCAGCAAGTAACAGCGAATTCTCTGGGCAAGAATCACAAGAGCAGGAGACGTACTTGGAAAAGGGCGGGAGGTACGAGAAGATTTCAGTTAGATTACATCATGAGAAGACAGAAATTCCGAAATTAGATACTGGATTGTAAGGCATATCCAGGAGCAGATGTAGACTCGCATCACAATCTAATAGTGATGGAGAGTAAGCTGCAGTTTAAGAGGTTAGTCAGAAAGAATCAATACGCAAAATATTGAGATAGGGAAGTACAAAGGAATGAAGATGTATGCTTGAAGTTCTCTAAGGCTATACATACAGCAATAAGGAATAGCTGAGAAGGCAGTACATATGAACAGGAATGGCAATCTGTAAAAAGTGCCATCGGAAATGTAGGAAAGAAAAACATAGGCACAAAGAAGGTAACTACGAAGAAACTACGGGTAACAGAAGAAATACTTCAGTTGATTGATCAAAGAAGGAAGTACAAAGGAAATACAGAAATACGAAGATCAAATAAGGCAGAGGGGCTGGATAACATTCGATCAGAATTTATAAAATCATTGGAAACAAAACGACTACTTACGATGATGTGTAGAATGTATGAGTCCGACGATATACCATCTGACTTTTGGAAAAATATCATCCACACAATTTTGAAAACTGCAGGAGCCGACAAGTGCGAGAATTTTTGCACAAGCAGCTTAACAGCTTATGCATCGAAGCTGCTTACAAGAATAATATACGGAGGAACGTAAAGGGAAATTGACGATGTGTTAAACGAAGATCAGTTTGGCTTTAGTAAAGGTAAAGACACCAGAGAGGCAATTCTGACGTTGCGATTGATAGTGGAAGCAAGACTACAGAAAAGGCAAAATACGTTCATAGGATTTGTCGACGTGGAAAAAAGAGTTCCACAGCGTAAAATGGTGCAAGATATTCGAAATTCTGAGAAAAATAGGGGTAAGCTATAGGGAGAGACAGGTAATATGCAACCTGTACAAGAGCCAAGAGGGAATAACAGGAGTGGAAGACCAGGAACGAGGTGCTCGGATTAAAAAGGGTGTAAGACAGGGATGTAGTCTTTCGCCCCTACTGTTCAATTTGTACATCAAAGAAGCGGTGATGGAAATGAAAGAAGGGTTCAGCAATGGAATTAAAATTCAAGGTGGAAGGATATCAATGATATGGTTCGTTGATGACGTTGCTGTCCTGGGTAAAAGTGAAGAAGCCGGCCGCTGTGGCCGAGCGGTTCTAGGCGCTTCAGTCCGGAACCGTTCTGCTGCTACGGTCGCAGGTTGGAATCTTGCCTCGGGCATGGATGTGTGTGATGTCGTTAGGTTAGTTAGGTTTAAGTTGTTCTAAGTCTAGGGGACTGATGACCTCAGATGTTAAGTCCCATAGTGATTAGAGCCATTTGAACCATTTGAAAGTGAAGAAGAATTACGTGAACTGTTGAATGGAATGAAGGGCGCAATGTGCACAGAATGTGGATTGAGAGTAAATCGAAGGAATACGAAAGTAATGAGAAGTAGCAGAAATGAGGGCAATGATAAACTTAGCATCAGGATTGAAGCTCACGAAGTAGATGAAGTTAAGAAATTTTACTACCGGGCAATAAAATATCCAATGACGGACGGAGCAAGGAGGACATCAAAAACATACCAATCCTGGAGAAAGAGCATTCTTAGCCAAGAAAAATCTGCTAGTATCAACCGTAGGCCTTGATCTGAAGAAGAAATTTCAGAGAATCTACGTCTGGAGCACAGTGTTGTAGGGTAGTGAAACATGAACTGCAGGAAAACCGGAACAGAATAGATTCGATGCATTTGGGATGTGTTGCTACAGACGAATGTTGAAAATTTAGGGGACTGATAAGGTACGGAATAAGGAGGCCCTGCGCGGAATCGGAGAGGAAAGGAATATGTGGAAGAGACGGACAAGAAGAACGGACAGGATGATAGGAGATATGTTAAGAGCTCATGACATAGCTTCCATGATACTAGAGGAAGTAGTAGAAGGTAAAAACTGTAGTGGGAGAAGGATGTTGAAATAATTGAGGAAGTAGGTTGCAAGTGCTAGTCTGAGCTGAAGAGGTCGGTACAGGGGAGGAATTCGTGGCGAGTCACATCAAACCAATCAGAAGAGCTGATGACTCAAAAAGACTTAAGGATTACTTAACTTTTACAATCCAGTTCCACAGAAAAATCATGAGTATTTACAACTGTCTCTGAGCATTAGCTTATCACGTAATAAAGATTAATCACAAATCTTTCACCTAGAGTCTGCTTAATATTCCGAGGTGACAAATTTCATGGGATACCTCCTAACATCGTGACGGACCTCTTTTGCCCGTCATAATGCAGCAGCTCGTCGTTGCATGGATTCAACAAGTCGCTGGAAGTCCCCTGCAGAAATACAGCCATGGTGAGTCTATAGCCGTCCACAAATACGAAAGAGTTGCCGGTGCAGGATATGTGCACGAAATGCCTTCTCCATTATGTCCTATAAAAGTCCGGTGGGATTCATGTTGGGCGATCTGGGTGGCCAAATCATTCGCTCGAAATGTCCAGAATGTTCATCAAACCAATCGCGGACAATTGTGGCCCGGTAACAAGGCACATTATCATCCAAAGCACTTCCATCGTTGTTTTTAACGTGAAGTCCATGAATGGCTGAAAAAAGTCTCCAAGTAGCCAAAGTAACCTTTTCAATCAATAATCGTTTAAGTTGGACCAGAGGTCGCACTCCATTCCTCGCAAACACAGCCCACACCATTATGGGGCCACTACCAGCTTGCACAATTCCTTGTTGACAACTTTTATTCATGGCTTCGTGGGGTCGGCGCTACAATCGAATCCTACCATCACCTCTTACCAATTGAAATCGGGACTCATCTGACCAGGTGAGTTGTCTAGTATCCAACCGATATGGTCACGAACTCAGGAGAGGCACTGAGGCAATATCATGATGTTAGCAAGGGCACTCGTGTCGGTCATGTGACGCCATAGCCCGTCAACACCAAATTTGCCTCACTATGCTAACGGAAACGTTCGTCGTATACCATGCATTGCTTTCTGTTGTTTTTTCAAGCAGTGTAGCTTGTGTGCTAGCACTGAGAACTCTCGGCTTGAGCATTGTGCTGCAAAATGATGGCCAGGTCCTGCAGAAAGTGTCATCACTTCTGTCTCTAAGCTGGTCGTAGGTTGTGTTCCAAAAATGAACAGCATAGAGACAGAAGTGATGACACTTTCTGCAGGACCTGACCATCACTTTGCAGGACAATGATCGAGCATGTACAGTGCAAGCTGTTACTGATTTGTTTGACTGACGGGACTGCTAAGTGCTATACTACCTACTGCACTCCCCTGACTTAAGCCCTCGTGAGTTAAACTCTATTTCAAAACTGAAGCAAACACTTCACGGCATTCGCTTCGGAACTGTTACAAATTCGTCAGGCAATAGACCGCACCACTCGAACTGTCAGCACAATTGGCACTGCTGAGAGTATCCTACGACTTCCACATCGCTGGCAACGGGTTATACATAATGCTGGTGACTACTTTGAAGGTCAGTAAAACTTTGAAACACGTATCTATTTTGTACGAGCTGTAAATAAATAGTTGCCACTATTAAAGTTCCAATCCTCGTATTTAATGTCATATACATACAAAGCTGTCATGTGGCACACTACACATTTTTGTATACATTGTCAAATGTGTGATGTTTTAAAATGTTTTACGAAAAAGCTTTACAGTAGAGCTACGAATTTTAAATCATGTACTTTAAATAGTGATTAAGTGGATGAAACGCACATGTACCAGACAGTCAACGACTCCCACTTTGGTTTTAGACAGTGTGATTATACGTACAATAACTTCTGAAGAAGTCAGTAGTAAAACTGTCGAAAGCATGGTCGAGGTTAAATAAACTTTTATTTTGCAACTGGTTGGCTGTTATTTGCAATCGATTAAGCTCTTGTATTGACAGTTGGTGATGCGCATTCATGTTCAAAATCTTACTGTTCATTCCATTTAATAGATTCTACGTTTCTTCCTTACTTTCACAGAAAGCAGGATTGTCACCACCGAATAATTTCAGTGATTTACTGAATTTTAATCAGGCTGCAGAAAGTAAATTCTCCCACCCAATTTTCTTACTTAAATTACAGCCCATGAAATACAAAATGAGCTTTATGAAGTATAAAGTCTCCGAATGAAATCTATTCTGCATGACTATAACAACACTGTACAAGAAAGGATAGTTACAAGAAGTAAATACTATTTACTGCTTCGATAATGTACAAGGTTTTCACTGCAGTTATTACCTGACCCTCAGAAAAAATATATAAACTATAAGCGAGGCAGATTAATAAGCTGCGTTTATATCTGGACGTTCACCGGGCACTTCTGCTTCCGGCACAACATTTGAGAATAGCGGGCAGTCGTGCACCAGCGCCGCAGGCGCTTCTCCTCCAGAGACAGCAGACGTGCCGAGCTACGCTAGTACACTGGATATTTAGAAGCTTTACTGTCGGCAAACAAATCACTTAAAACAATCCTCATCTGTTTTTCAGTCTCAGTTTCACATGTTGTAATCACGTGACATGTTTAGATCTCTCTGGATCATCTTCAGTTATATGTAGTTGCGTCAGCAACCAGTCTTGTCTGTGCCAGAACTTCACATTAGACTCTGATATGAGATTCTGACACAGACACAACATCAGTTTAATGTTATGATCTGACACAGACACGACTGATTGAAGACGCAACTACACAGACCGGAAGATGATCCAGAAAGACCGAAAATGATATGTGCTACAAAATTGGAACAGAAGAAAAACTCCTTGTTGCACGAGATAGGTTAATTTAATCTTCACATGTGACGCATTCATCTGTTCTAGCCATCATCAGACAGTCTGGAAAAATTACAGACTGGTATAAGTATAAACTACTATTAAAGGCAATGATACATGGGTACATAACAATAACAATAGAAAGACATACACCGATTGGACCGTGGAGCACAGGGTCACTTTTGTGTTTCAGGGGTTTGTGAGGGGTATAAATTTCAACTTATAAAATATTGCTCCGTAACTGACCTTAACGACAAAAATTCTTGATGATCGTAATCGAGGCCCCCAATGTAATTAAGAGTCCTATAGAACTGGGAAGAAATAGCCAGAAAGTCACTGTTAATGCTTCGTTTCATCACCTGTAAGCAACACGAAAAAAGGTAATTACAGTAGGAAGAAGAGTCATTAAAGCATACAGGGGGTACGTAACTTAGGCAACTAGGTATATTCAGTGAGCAGAAAAATATCAAGAGTGCAAAATACAGCAATGTAATGGTCATTCTAATACACATTTAGCAAATGACTAGCCACTAATAATAAAGAAGCAGCAAAAATTTCTAGTAAAAATACGAAGCAGCCAAGCCAGAAGCAACGCTAAACCGGAAAAATAACTGGAACGATGATAAGTAACCCACGAATTTACGTTTTAGCACGTCATTTTGTGAGCCTTTTCTCGCTATAGCTCCATGAGACGTTAACAATGGCTTTGCAGTCTTGTTGCCGGCATGACAGCACGTTGAAAACAGATCATTTTTCTGTTCATGAGGCGGTTTCTTCATCGGTAAGTTACCGACCTTAGAATTAGTTTTCTTGTGCAGCGTTGCTTCTGGCTTCGTTGCTCCATATTTTTACTAAAAATTTTAGCGGCTTCTTGATTCTTATTAGCGCCCAGTCATTCGCCAAAGGTGTATTTCACTAACCATTATATCGGTGTATCTTGCACTCGTGAGATTTTTTGCTGACTGAATATGCCTAAGTTAGGTACACCTTGTACGCTTTAAGTAATTTTCTTTTTCCTATTGTCATTACCTTTTTTCGTGTTGGTTCTAGGTGATGTAATGAAGCATTCACAGTGGCTATCTAGCTGTTACCTCTCGTTGTATGGGACTCTTAATTACATTCGAGGCCTTTAGGAGCAATTTATATTTATACCAATTTGTTATTTCCCCAGATCGTCTGACGATGGCTAGAACAGGCGAAAAAACTCGTCTCATGTGAAGATAAATTTAAATTTGTGGTATGTTGCCATGGGGCCAAACTGTTGAGGTCATCGGCACCTAGGTTTTTTTGGTGTTTTTTTGTCATCAATCTTCTGACTGGTTTGATGCGGACTGCCACGAATTCCTCTCTTGTGCGAACCTCCTCATCTCAGAGTAGTACTTGCAACCTACTGCCTCAATTATCTGCTGGATGTATTCCAATCTCTGTCTTCCTCTACGGTTTTTGCCTTCTACAGCTCCCTCTAGTACCATGGACGTCATTCCTTCATGTCTTAACAGATGTCCTATCATCCTGTCCCTTCTCCTTATCAGTGTTTTGCACATGTTTCTTTCCTCTCCGATTCTGCGCAGAACCTCCTCATTCCTTACCTTATCAGTCCACCTAATTTTCAACATTCGCTGTAGCACCACATCTCCAATGCTTCGATTCTCTTTTGTTCCGGTTTCCCCACAGTCCATGTTTCAATAACATACAATGCTGTACTCCAGAAATTTATTCTTCGAATTAAAGCCGATATTTGATGTTAGTAGACTTCTCTTGGCCAGAAATGCCTTTTTTGCCATTGCTGGTCTGCTTTTGATGTCCTCCTTGCTCCGTCCGTCACTTGTTATTTTACTGGCTAGGTAGCAGAATTCCTTAACTTCATCTATATCGTGGCCATCAATCCTGATGTGTTTCTCACTGTTCTCATTTCTACTGCTTCTCATTACTGTCGTCTTTGTTCGATTTACTCTCATTCCACACTCTGTACTCATTATACTGTTCATTCCGTTCAGCAGATCATGTAATTCTTCTTCACTTTCACTCAAGACAGCAATGTCATCAGCGAATCGTGTCATTGAAACCCGTCCACCTTGAATTTTAATTCCACTCCTGAACCTTCCTTTCATTTCCATCATTGCTTCCTCGCTGTATAGATTGAACAGCAGGGGCGAAAGGCTACATCCTTGTCTTACACGCTTTTTAATACGAGCACTTCGTTTTTGGCTGTCCACTCTTATTATTCCCTCTTGGCTGTTGTACATATTGTATATGTCCCGTCTCTCCCTATAGCTTACCCCTACTGTTTTCAGAATTTCGAACATCTTGCACCATTTTACATTAAGAGCGTTTTATCCAGGTCGACATATCCTATGAACGTGTCTTGATGTTTCTTTAGTCTTGTTTCCATCATTAACCGCAACGTCGGAATTGCCTCCCTCGTGCCTTTACCGTCCCTAAAGCCAAACTTATCGTCATCTAGCGCATCCTCAATTTTCTTTTGCATTCTTCTGTATATTATTCTTGTCAGCAACTTGGTTGCATGAAATGTTAAATTGATTGTGCGATAATTCTTATCAGCTCTTGCCATCTTCGGAATTGTGTGGATGATGCTTTTGCGAAAGTCAGATGGTATGTCGCCAGACTCATACATTCTACCCACTAACGTGAATAGTCGTTTTGTTGCCACTAACCCCAATGATTTTAGAAATTCTGATGGAATGTTGTCTGTCTCTTCTGCCTTATTTGATCTTAAGTCCCCCAAAGCTCTTTTAAATTCTGATTCTAAAACTGAAGTCCATATCTCTTCTAAATCGGCTCCTGTTTCTTCTTATTTAACATCAAACAAATCCCCCTCATAGACGCTTTCAACGTATTCTTTCCATCTATCCGCTGTCTCGTCTGCATTTAACAGTGGAATTCCCGATGCACTATTAATGTTATCACCCTTGCTTTTAATGACACCAAAGGTTGTTTTGACTTTCCTGCATGCTGAGTCTGTCCTTCCAACAATCATATCTTTTTCGATGTCTTCACATTTTTCCTGCAGCCATTTCGTCTTAGGTTCCCTGTACTTCCTATTTATTTCATTCCTCAGTGACTTGTATTTCTGTATGCCTGAGTTTCCCGGAACATTTTTGTACTTTCCCCTTTCATCGATCATTTGAGGTATTTTTTCTATTACCCATGGTTTCTTCGCAGTTACCTTCTTCGTACTTATGTTTTCCTTCCCAACTTCTGTGATGGGCCTTTTTAGAGATGTCCATTCCTCTTCTACTGTACTGCCTACTGAGCTATTCCTTATTGCTGTATCTATAGCCTTAGGGAACGTCAACTGTATCTCGTCCTTCCTTAGTACTTCCGTATCCCACTTCTTTGTGTATTGATTCTTCCAGAGTCCTAGGTTTACACACTACTTAATCTACCTTAAACTAACGTACGCTAAGGACAACACACACACCCGAGGGGGGACTCTAATCTCGGACGAGGGGAGCCGCGCGAACCGTGGCAAGGAGCCCCAGACCTCGCGGCTAGCCTGAGCGACAGGTGAAGTTGAAATAAACCTATTTTGTGCAACTAAGACTGTTTTTTTCTGTTCTAAAGAGCTATTGCGGTTGTTGCACCAGTGCCACTGCGGTAGTCACGGAGTGAAGTGATTTTGGTTGAATTAAAAATGTGAAACTGAGATTGAAGGCTAAATCAGAGATGTTTTAAATACAGGGATTAATATCTCTAACGAGGAATATGTCGGCTATAGTGAAACAGTAGCTCGTTAATTTCTAGCAGGTTCCGCCAGGGGCGGTATCCTTGCTGACAGGGAGCATGCGCTTCGGCGACAGAGGCGCTGCAGTCGTGGGGATTACGTTGCATCCACTAGTTACGGGCTCGCCGAGCGTTTCCCGACATCATTCCGCCTTCTGCCTATTTAAGATGCTGCTCGACCACTAACAGGCAATTTTTCGCTCAGCTTACGCTCACGCTCGGGGTTTTGCACCGGCCACACCCAGCGGCCCATCAAATGGAGCTCTCGCCGAACTCACGCCGGCCGCTTCCAGTGGTCCAATCAAGCCGAGTCGAACCTCGTGGACCGCATGTATTCCGCGCCGCGAAGCCATCCACACAGAGACGCTAGCCATCTCGCTGGTCTTCGGTGGACTTGGTGCCACTGGGAAGGTATTTTCTGTGGAACTCAGACTTTGTGCCTATCAGTGACCGTCACGACCGTGTCACGACGGACTTCGTCTTCGTCATATGGATATCACATCAGGAGGATCTTTTAGTTTGTGTCTACGAGAGTCTACGCCATGTTGAAGCCTGCCTTTCATGCGCTATGCTAATGAAGCATATGTTACAAGCTATCTGGGAATCATTGTTTTCGTGTATGATTTGCCAAACAAGACACAATTCATTTGCATGTCGTGAATAAAATTTGAGAAGGAGCAATGCGTCGGAATTACCATTTTTTTCGAAATTAACTGATTTCAAGAAAACGTTTGATACATTTTCAGCAAAACCCTTACTTGAGAAGCAAACCAATGTTTGTACATTAGTATACTGAAGAACTTGCGAGGTATGTAAGAAAAGTAATGAGACGAACAACATTACGAGCAATCCGGCAACGTTGAGTCGTTGTACTTTCGTGGACCGGTGTGTTTGTCTCTTCCAGATGCTCAGAGTTTCAGCTCCATACAGCCATCACGTGAGTTTTGACTGAGGTATAAGTGAAGTTGTGTTTTTGCTGTGTGCTACGAGAATGGAACAGCGGAATTCAGATCTACTTTATACCATAAAATTATATGTTAATCTTGGGGAATCCGCGAGTGAGACTTTCGAAAAATTGACATACGCCTATGGGGAACATTTCTTACCAAGAGCACGAGTGTTTCACTGGCATAAATCGTTTTTGGAAGGCCGACAGCACGTTGAAGATGAATCTCAGGAAGACCAACTTCAAAAACCGACAAAAATGTCGAACGCTGCGTGCTCTTGCCAGATCGTTCTTCCAAAATAAACTGTCAAAAAAATGGTTCAAATGGCTCTGAGCACTATGGGACTCAACTTCTAAGGTCATCAGTCCCCTAGAACTTAGAACCACTTAAACCTAACTAACCTAAGGACAGCACACACATCCATGCCCGAGGCAGGATTCTAACCTGCGACCGTAGCGGTCGCGCGGTTCCAGACTGTAGCGCCTAGAACCGCTCGGCCAGCCCGGCCGGCGATAAACTGTCAATCAAGCGTTTTACGAAGACGACCGTGAAAGGTCCTGGAAAAGGGTGAAACGAGTGAGACCGGACATTGCAGTGTTGTGATGCACCATGACAATGCCCCATGCCACACGACGATTTCCATCATGGAATTTTTGATCACAAACTGCATTCCTGTTGTTCCATAGCCCCATATTCACCATATCTGAGTTCCAAAACTATTCTTAGCAGTTCTAACAGAAGTTTTAAAGTCCTAAACTTGGGAAAACCGAGGAGGAGTATGTGTTAATGGATCAAAGCTTAACCACCATCGTTTTTCTGAGAAATAATTGGTATCTGTGTCTCGTGAAGACAAACGCTAATGAGAAGTTGGAGAGACAGTTGCAACGTAGACCTGAAAATCAGTTACGATGAGTTACACCGGAATTAACAACATGTTAGATTTTGAAAACTACAGTTCCATCTCAGATGCCATCTGCTGTGATACTGCAAGTCTACGTCGATGGAAAATGATTACTCATTGCGTCAGTGGAAGCAGGAAACAGTAGTTAAAAAATGTCAGCGGAAATATGCGACAAGTGCAAACTTCTCAACGCTTACTTGTTCAAACAACGCGATACAGAAATGAACATTACAGTTGCTTTGTACAGCCTATTGCTTTGAAACATACTGTCAGACTACCGTAAAGACATCATGCACCCATTTCCGAAAACAGCAAGGGCAGATAATAGCGTAAAACACCATAGAATGATGCTAACAGCTCATGCATCACGTTGCTGACAAGAGTAATTTACAGAAGAATGGAAAATTTAGGATTTGTTAACTGACGCCCAGTTTGATTTTACGAAACGTATAGGCATCAAAAAGGCAGTTCCAACGTTGCACTTCATAACGGAAACAAGACTAAGAAAAATCAAGACACTTTTATAGCATTTGTCAACCTACAAGGGGTGTACGAAAATATGGGAACTCAAAAAGTGCAACATACGTATTTCCATGCCCAATACGGTGATATTCAAAACAGGCTCCAGTCCTCTCGGAATTGATAAAAACTGGTTCTTCACATTTTACAAGGGATTGGATTGGATTGCTTGGGGGGAGAGACCAAACAGTGAGATCATAGGTCTCATCGGATTGGGGAAGGACGGGGAAGGAAGTCGGCCGTGCCCTTTCAAAGGAACCATCCCAGCATTTGCCTGGAGTGATTTAGGGAAATCACGGAAAACCTAAATCAGGATGGCCGGACGCGGGATTGAACCGTCGTCCTCCCGAATGCGAGTCCAGTGTGCTAACCACTGCGCCACCTCGCTCGGTTTTTACAAGGGAGTCTTATACCTTTCTTCCTGCGAAATAGTGTCGAGTTCAGATAACGATGATTGAGGTGATTAGTGCTCATGCGCTCTTCTCTCCAAAGTGAACTACAAAGGCTTAATAATATTTTAATCTTTCTCAAAATATGTTTAATACGAGGTCTATTCAGAGAGTAAGTTATGATCGATCGCGAAATAGAAACCACTCGGAAAATTGAAAATGCTGCATTTGCATTAGTTAGCTACTCCTTCTAGCTACTTCTCTACATTGTCGCCACTCCGACTTAGACATTTGTTGTAGCCTTGTACCACCTTTCCAGTACCCTCGTCATAGAAAACAGTTGCCTTTGTTTCCGCCAATTATCTATGCTTGTCCACAACTCGTTGACTATGCCAAAAAGTTGTCTTCAAAGCCAGCGGTTCATGTGAGCAGAGATGAATCTCAGGGGGGTTCCAGTTACAGGCTGCATTGTAGCTGATCAAACACTTCCCATCGAAAACGCCCCAGAAGCATCTTCATTGCCTCTGCAGAGTGCGGCCGAGAATTGCCATGAAGAAGGAACCGCATGACAGTTGTGTTGTGTTGGCTGCAAGGCATCAGGCGAAATCTCTCACAAGACCTTGGTACTGGGCGGGAGACACTATTTCCTGTGCATCTTTGTATGGTCACTGTGCACTCAGAACTGAAAAGAGCGATGTGACGCGATCGACGGGCATACTAAAT
Source organism: Schistocerca serialis cubense (assembly GCF_023864345.2). Classification (NCBI taxonomy): domain Eukaryota; kingdom Metazoa; phylum Arthropoda; class Insecta; order Orthoptera; family Acrididae; genus Schistocerca; species Schistocerca serialis. Next base: position 930,849,873 of record NC_064639.1, read on the forward strand.
ACACTACCCAACACATCTGTGAAAAACTTCATCGGTTTTTCACAGTGGTTTCTATTTCGCGACCCATCGGAACTTACTTTCAGAATAGCCCCGTATTAGTTCTAAATTACATTTACGTGCCAAATTATGTATTTTTTCACAGTGGTTTCTATTTCGCGACCCATCGGAACTTACTTTCAGAATAGTCCCCGTATTAGTTCTAAATTACATTTACGTGCCAAATTATGTATTACGCTGGCAGATTAAATCAGATCATTATGCGAAGTGACATAAATGAAATGATCGTAGGGCACTGAATGTCTGGAGTCCCCATATGGCAAAATTCGGCCGCCGAGTTGAAAGTCTTTTCAGTTGACACCACATTGGGCGACCTGCGTGCCGATGATTAGGTGGTGATGAGCAACACGACAGCCAGTCCCTGAGCGGAGAGAAAGACCGACCGACATGAAATCAAATACAGGCTGCTGCATGGCAGTCAGATGCGCAAACCACCGAGCTAAGGAAGCTGACAAGATCATTATGTAAATCAGTGACAATTTAAATCTGGTGTGTCTTAACTATGAACCAAGCGTATCAAGTTTTTATACATTTTTAATGTGGTACAGGCATTTACAAATGTATGTTTCTCTATGTTTTATCCATCTTAATAAGTGCATGTCTTGTTCGGTGTTCTTATTGGTAACCGTAAACTGTAGTGAGGTGGTACTGAGTAATACGGTGCTGTACCAGAATAAATTTATCAAATTTATACAAACCACTTTATTTAAACAACCAGAAAATTCCATAAGTGTAAAATGTACTGGATAGAACAGCTGATACAGCTATCATTCATGTATATGAGTTTATCAAAGAAACGTAGTGGCAGAATTTATTATAGAGTTTCAACACAGTAATATAACGGCATCAGTATAAAGTAACATTTACAACAAGATTTACTGTTGCAGTTTTAAAAAAAAGCAGCTGTTGACATGATCATGTTAGTAACACGAGCATTAAAACAGCAGATGCCAGAAAGACTTACTATAACAATTTGTAGAAAAGCAGCTGCTGATAAAATTTAGAAACCAAAACCAGTCAGTTAAATGGCAACTGATCACCAGATTTACTGTTACAGCTTAAAGAAAGCAACTGTTATCAGAATATAACAGAATAGTCAGTGCCATGAACCAAGCAGCAACTTCTATCAGATTTACTGTTACAGCTTACTGGAAACAACTTGTGGCAGAATTTAATCAACATCTACACTTATACTGTGAAAACCACCTGTGCATGGTGGAAGGTACCTCGTACCATTACTAGTCATATCCTCTCATGTTCCACTCGCAAACAGAGCAAGGGAGAAGCGACGGTGTAGAAGCCTACGTATGAGCCCTAATTTGTTGCATCTTATCTTCATGTTGCTTGCCATCATGCACGCGAAATTTACGTTGGTGGCAGTAGAATTGTTTTGGGATCGGCTTCAGAGACCGGTTCTCTAAATTTGTGCAATAATGCCTTGTGGAAAGAATATCGTCTTCCCTCCAGGGATTCCCATTTGAGTTCATGGAGAATCGCCGTAATACCTGCGTGCTGATCGAATCTACCGGTAACAAGTCTAGCAGCCGGCCTCTGAATTGCTTCGATGCCTTCCTTTAATCTGAACTAGTGAGGATCCCACACAACTTGAGTGGTACTCACGAATGGGTCGCACAAACGCTCTATATGTCGTCTCCTTTATGGGTGAGCTACACGGTACCAAAACTCTCTAAATAAAACGAAGTCGAGTGCGCGCCTTCTTTACTATTAACCTGCCGTTCTCACTCCTTTCATATCGCTTTGCATCGTTACGCCTAGATATTTAATCGATGTGACCGAGTCAGGCTGCACTCTACTGACGCTGTATTGGAGCATTGTAGGACTGTTTCTCTTCGCCATCAGCATTAACTTACATCTTTCTACGTTTAGAGAGGTATGATATTCATAACGCTAACTAGAAATTTTGTCTACATTCCTATAGTCACCGAACGAAGGCACCTTGCTATAAACCACAGCGTCATCGGAAAACAGCCGTAAATTCCTGCTCACCCTGCCCATCGGATCATTTATGTATATAGAGAACAAAAGCAGTCCTATCAGACTTCTCTGGTGTCTTCCTGATGATAACTTGGTCTCTGATGAACATTCGCCATCGAGGACAACGTACTAAGTTTTGTTACTTACGGAGTCTTCGAGCCACTCACATAGCTAGGAACCTAAACAGTCTGCAAGGAGGCACAGTGTCAAATGCTTTCCGGAAATTTAGGAATATGGAATGTGCCTGTTTCCCTTCATTCATGGTTTGCAGCATACCTTATGAGAAAGGGGCAAGATGAGTTCCGCACGAGCGATGCTTTCTAAATCCGTACTTATTTGTGAACAGTAGCTTCTCTGACTCAAGGACATTTATTATATTCGACCTATAACTGCAGCAAACCGATGTTAAGGATACTGGTCTGAAGTCATACGGGTCAGTTCTTTTACCGTTCTTGTGTACAGGAGTCATCTGCGCGTTTTTCCATTCGCTTGGGCCTTTCCGTTGGGCAAGAGATTCGCGATAAATGCAGGCTAAGTAAGGGGCCAATGCCGCAGACTTCTCTCAGTAAAACCGAATTCGGATTCTATATGGACCTGGCGACTTACTTGCTTACAACTCTTTCAGTTGCTTGTCTGCGACACGGATGCCTATTCCTGTGTCCTCCATGCGGCAGACTGTGAGACAGTCAAAAGTCGGTATGTTTGTACGATCCTATTGTGTGAATGATTTCTTAAACGCTAAATTTAAAACTCCAGCTTTTAATTTGCTGTCTTTTGTTGCCACCTCAGCTTGGTCGACGATTGACTGAATACAATGATCCATTGGATTAAGCAGTAACTGCCCACCACATTTACTACTGAAATTTACAGAATGCTGGCCCCGGCTCCAGGATCCACGAGCACACAAAACGAACAAACAGAATTACAAGAGCCCCCTTTCTGTAACACACGAAACACTGATGAACAATCAAAACTCTTTTACAACCTATACATACGCACATCAGCCCAACTTGAGATTGGAAACCGCTTAGCCACACAAGGCACAATAACTAAAGGTGTAAGTATCATGTCACGAGAGTCATTTAAATTAATACGGCTCTGCCACCTGAACAGGGCCCACACCTAATACGACCCGATTTTGCCTACTGGCTGCACTGATACTGTGAGATTAATAACAATCTATCGCTATGAAATCACTTAGTAACCGCTCTGCCATATCTAGTTCACTGACATCATACCGATTATGACAAGTTTTTGAGTAACGAGAGAGACGGACAGATCACACAACATGACAGTCATAAAACAAAATGCTCATCGTCGTTTGTGTGAAACGGTGAGGAAATCAACAGCAGCACCCAAATAACTGAGACTGCTAGTAAATAGGTGATTCCACCATGCAGCTCTCATTCAGGACCCAACAGGCCATAATCCACAGGCTCCCCTCACGCCCAATGATCGGAACTAACCGACATATAGCGGATCCGGCCCCGCACCTGACGCAAGTATTCTTAAGATATTCAAGCTAAGAGCACAAGGACGGGTTCAATCGCCACGTCGGAACACGTCCCTTGCGGGAGATATTCACTGGTCAAACAGCAACAGTTGCAACATCGGAACAGCACAGGCCAGCCTTTCAGGCGTAGCTGCTGCCCAAGCCTACCGTCGGCCGTGGAGACATTGCACTAGAGACCGACAGCAGCGCTCCGAGTGGCCTGGCAGTGAACTTCAAATTCTGGATAATATGGCGCAATAATCTGGATTGCGAAATACGAGTCCTAGTTGATATTATATTTCATTTATACTTTACGCTTGGGAATGGTAGCCTGGTGAATACGTGTATTTATTTGTAAAATCGAATACTGCAATTTCGATCGTGCGTTGGTGGTACTGTGCTTAAATTTTGCTCTCATCCGTAATATTCGATGGGGTAAATGATACCATCTTTGTTTTGGTTTCATATGAAACAGAAGCTGATTTAGTAGCATGGTATTCTGTGTTCTCATGTTTATTTGTTACTGCACACGAATCCGTGAGTAAACTGCTAGATTTAAACGGATTGTAACTATATTGCTCGTATTCTGCGTTAGTTTTTGTTCCCACCCGTTTTTATACTTTAGTATTTAATAGAGGCGACCGAAATTTTCATTGCCTTCTGCTTAAGTATTCTCTTTGTAGCACATGTTAACATCGTGCGAAAGCATTTATGTTACTACAGTCATATTTTTAGCATTTCCATGGAAGTATGTATTCTCACTTAGACTACAAAGCACCTACACTGACAAAGAGCAACACCACTCAGAGCAGGAGGGCATCGTCATTCCGTGACAAAACGTAATAAGGCTGAGTAGCAGTTCTGTGAAACGTTGCTAAGACGGAGTTCTCCATTAGATGTGAAAAAATGCAGAAAACAGACGCAAACAACAGTAAAGCACAATAAAAAGAACATTCTTACATTGTATTTACATCTAACAGTTCACACAAAGCAACAAATTCACAAAATTTCATAGAACACTATGCAACGAAAGCACCTTCTGTTAGATACGGATGCGAGCACAATGTGAACAGCATATTAACAACTAAATTAAGAGAGTGCAATACACAGAATAAGTCGTAATCAGAAGCACAATGTGACACAACAAAGTTCTGGTAACTACGAAATGAAAAGAAATATGGAAGACTAAAAATAAGCCAATAAGAAAGCGAGGTGGTGGACTGATAGACTTGTAACGCTCCAAGTGGCCTGGCAGCGAACCAAGGTCTTGTTGCGGGAAGTCCCTACATGAGTCACACCCCCGTGGGAGCTTACTGGGACCGCTGAATACAGCGGCTGCCCTTAGATACCGCGTCACAACATGCGACCTGCCTCTGGTGCCGGATCCAGCGCTCATTCTACTTCTACGACCTGCGGTGCTGTCAACCAGAGACGCAAATCGATAGAGTGCGAAAAGGAAAAATACCCCGCATGGTACAATAACTTCTATAACACTGATGTTAGAATGGTTGTGGAAGGCGCAAGAGTAATCAGTGTGAGAGGACGCATATTTTGATATGTTGTGTACTAATGAAGTGTACACTCTGAGACAAAGAGATCGACGAACCACAAAGGAACTACCCGACTGGGATGGCGAAAGTAGATGTGATATACAGTACATACAAATAAAAGACCAGAGTTTCAGGAAAAAATGGGTGATTTATTCAAGAGAAAGAGATTTACAAACTGAGCAAGGTAACAACGCGTTGGTCCACCTCTGGAATTTACAAAAGCAGTTATTCGGCTTGGCATTGATTGATAGAGTTGTTGAAAGTCATGGTGTCGTGCCAAATTCTGTCCAATTGGCGAGGTAGATCGTCAAAATCGCGAGGTTGTTAGAGGGCCCTGCCCATAATGCTTCAAACACTCTCCGTTGGGGAGAGATCTGGCAAACCTGCCGGCCAATATAGATCTGGAAATCAGAAGACAAGCAGTAGAAACTCCCTCTGTGTGCAGCAGGGCATTATCTTGCTGAAATGTAAGCCCAGGATTGCTTGCCATGAAGGGCAACAAAATGAGGCGCAAAATATCGTCAACGTTCCGCTGTGCTGTATGAATGCCCACCAACCGCCACTGGATTTTGACGATCTGAGGCGCCAGTTCGACAGAATTTGGCACGATATCCCTCAGCAGAACATCCAACAACACTGTTAATCACTGTGAAATCGAATAACTGCTTCCGTAAGAGCCAGACGTGGACCAACGCGTTATTGGCTTGCCCACTTTGTGAATCTCTTTTTCTTGACGGAAGTTTCCAATTTTTCTGAAACTGTAATCATTTGTTTGTCCGTACCTGTAAATAATATCTACCTATTTAGAGCCATTCGGAAAATTCCTTCGTGGTGTAATATTTTCTTTGTCTTCGAATATATGTATTTGTTCATGGTCATTTTAACGACAATTCTGTAAGAAGTCAAGAATTTGACACGTGTGAGACCTGGTTTCCGAGGTTTGAAGTAGGCCGCCCTGGAATCTCATGTAGTCTTTTCCTGACGACTCTTGCTTGAACGAGGACACTGGACTTCGGTGGAGACAAATGTTGGACTAGGCTTTTTTGATAGTCAGCGCACCCGCATAGTTTAAACAGTCGGAAAATTCACGGGGATAGGAGTACCCACGTGGAGAGAGTCGATGTCACACTGCTCTCGAGTGGTGGTTTTTTCTCGCAACTGAAGGACATTAGCTTGACGCGAGTGATTAACCTTTACGAAGAGTAGTGTAATTGATGCTCAAGAATTACGACGTTTTTGGAGAACAAAAATCTCCTCTATAAAAATCAACGTGGATTCTGCAAACAGAGATCTTGCGAAACTCAGCTCGCTCTGTTCCTCTATGAGATCCATAGAGGCGTAGACAACGGCGCCTCAAGTTGATTTCTTATTCCTTCAATACCATCCCGCACTACCGTTTAGTGAAAAAAATACAAGCTTATCAAATAACTGACCACATTTGCTACTGGATTCAACACCTCCTTGCAGACAGAACACAACACGTCGCTCTTAACGGAACAAAACCAACAGATGTAAAGGTAATTTGTGGATTACCCCAAGGAAGTGTGATAGGACGGTAATGGTTTACACTGTACATAAGTGATCTATTAGAAAGCGTTAGATGCTCTGTAAGACTTTCCGTAGATGATGCAATTGTCTATAAAAAAGTAGCAACGCCGGAATACAGTATCTATTAGCAGAATGACCTGCCGAGGATTAATGAACGGTGCAGGCTCTGGCACTTGACCTTGAACGTAAGTAAATGAAACATATTGCGCATACATAGGCAAATAAAGCCACTACTGTACAACTATACTACTGATGAGAGAACTAGACCGATGAACCAAAGAAACTGGTACAAAATGTTCAAATGGCTCTGAGCACTATGGGACTTAACTTCTGAGGGCATCAATCCCCTATAACTTAGAACTACTTAAATCTAACTAACCTAAGGACATCATACATATCGTGCCCGAGGCAGGATTCGAACCTGCGACCGTAGCGGTCGCGCGGTTCCAGACTGTAGCGCCTAGAACCGCTCGGCCACTCTGGCCGGTGAAACTGGTACACCTACCTAATATCGTGTAGGGCCCCCGCAAGTAGGCAGAAGTGCCGCAACACAACGTGGCATGGACTCGACTAATGTCTGGAGTAGTGAAGGAGGAACTGACACCATGAATTCTGCACGGCTGTCTATAAATCCATAAGAGTACGACGGGGTGGTGATCTTTTCTGAACAGTAAGTTGCAAGGGATCCCATATATGCTCAATAATGTTTATGTCTGCGGAGTTTGGTGGCCAACGGGGTGTTTAAACTCAGAAGAGTGTTCCTGGAGCCACTCTGCAGCAATTATGAACGTATGGGCTGTCGCATTGCCTTGCTGGAATTGCTCAAGTTCGTCGGAATGTACATTAGACATGAATGGTTGCAGGTGATCAGGCAGAATGCTTACGTACGTGTAACCTGTCAGTGTCGTATCTAGACGTATTGTGGGTCCGATATCGCTCCAACTGCACACGTCCCACACCATTACAGAGCCTCTACCAGCTTGAACAGTCCACTCCTGACATGCAGGGTCCACGGATTCATGAGATTGTCTCCATTCCCGTACACGTTCATCCGCTCGACACAATTTGAAACGAGATTCGTCCGACCAAGCAACATCTTTCCAGTCATCAACAGTCCAACATCGGTGTTTACGGGCTCAGGCGAGGCTAATGCTTTGTGTCGCTCAGTCATCAAGCGTAAACGAGTAGTCTCTCGGCTCCGAAGGCCCATATCGATAGTGTTTCGTCGAATGGTTCGCATGCTGACACTTGTTGATGGCCCAGCATTGATATCTGGAGCAATTGCTCTTCTGTCATGTTAAACGATTCTCTTCAGTCGTCGTTGGCTCACTCTTGAAACGTTCGTAGTGGAAAATCACTACTTCATCGCACCTCACAGATTCTGTGTCCCATTGCTCGTGCGCCGACTGTAACACCACATTCAAACTCATTTAAATCTTGATAACCTGCCGCTGTTGCAGCAGTAACGGATCTAACAGCTGCGCCAGACACTTTTGGTCTTATTTACATATCTCTGCATTTGAATATGCATGCCTTTACCAGTTTCTTTGGCACTTCAATGTACAAGCAGTATCGACCGTAAAATATCTAGGAACGACCTTTAGTGGAACGATCACATGAAATAAATATCAGGAAAAGCAGATGCCAGGATCTTTAGGGACTCTCCCCGTAGGAAGTAGCTTGTAGGTGCTTGGTCGACTCATTATTGAGTATTGTTCATCTTTCTGTAGGACTGATAGAAGAGAAAGCGCATTTCGTCACGGGATCGTTTACTCGGCGTTAGAGTATTACCGAGATTCTTAACAAACCCCGAGGGCAGACGTTACAAGAGGGGCGTTGTTCATCACAGAGAGGTTTACTATTGAAATTTCGAGAGAGCACTTTACAGGAAGAGTCGGGCAACATATTACTACCTCTCATATACATCTCTCGTAATGACCGTGACGAGAAAATTCGAGAAATGGAGCCAATACACAGGCTTATCGACAATAATTCATCTCAGGTACCATTCGCGAGTGAAACAGTAAAGGGGTGTGTGTGTGTATGGGGTGGGGGGGATAAGTTAGTTGTACCAGAAATTCTCTCCGCCACACACCAGTAGGTGGCTTCTGGAGTATGACACAACTGGGCAAATTTCATTGTGCTATTTTATCAGGACTTTGACTTTACAACTGGGCTAGCTGACAGTATTGGGGGCTGTGCCAAATAGTTTGCTGTTTTAAGCAGGTTAACTGCACTCATTACAAATTTTAGTATTCAACTTGACACGGAACAGACACACTTTTAATAACAATTTTTAAGGCCTTCATCGTATCTGACTGAGTTTCCCTGGCAATGCAATATTCCATTTTAAATCTAATTCGACCTTTATTGACCACATTATGGATTTGTTTAAAGGATTTTGTCAATTATTAATGTATTTTTGGTATTGCCTACCTTCTTTATGTGTGATCGTTGTCGGCCTGTAAAACCTTTCACTTAAACAGCAGAAGCTGTTACTGGGAGGAAAAAAGCGTACTGGCGTACCGTCATGCCTCAGATACAAAGCCAAACGATTCGACAAGGGGAGTGTCCACCCACATGTTATCAAATAACACAAGGATTACTTCTAGTGCTCCGATCACTTTAGGGAACATTGCTCATGATCAACAGCTGTGTTAATTATCCATCACTACAGACACATTCTCCCTTAGGTAACTAGTCCGTCTTGCTTTATAGTCTCAACTTCGGGAATGAGAAGCTGGTTCCAACCGATCGTTCTATGAGCAGATGACATTTTTTGAGAATAAGCTGGTGATACTGAAACCTAAAATTTTCGTTCCTTACGTTCCCTGGTATAAATAAGGACGTATAACAGTTGTACTTAATGACAGCGAATTAGAAAAATTATAACAAACAACCTATTCACTGATGCTACAATGAAGATTTGGCAATATAAGATGTATTTCCCTTCGCTTTGTCTGTCTTCACATTTTAGCTGCATTTTTCGGTTCTCCTAGTCCCTAGGTAGCGCTCTTGAAACGTCTCCGAGAGGCGTTTTTAATTCCCTCAAGGTTTTTCTTCTGACGAGGAAGGCCAGATTAAAACTTCATTTCCTCGGAGAGATATCTCTCCTGAATTAAACTTCGTCTGATTATTTTTCCCAAAAAGTTTTTACCCGCATTGTTTATATATCTCCCAGCCCTTTGTCCGCAGTGGTCTGTTGTTCTTTCCCCGAAACATTTCACAGCGCAAGGCTGCTAATATTTTCGGAGGACGGAAATGAAGAGTTTTTATTACTATAGATTCATGTTACTTGCTTTAAAGACATCCTTGCCCTATTGCCATATTTTACAGTGTCGCATGTGTTCCAAGAAGTTTTAGTCGTATGAACACCAATACGTCTAGATTTATTTAGTAAGACATTGTGGATGTGGAATTTACACTAACTATATGATAGAAAGTATCCAAACACCTATTAGTGGACATTAGTATGAGATGTGTCCCTCCCTCAGCCTTATGACGTCTTCGACTGTGCTGGAAACACTTTCAGTGAGGTGTCTGAATGTCTGTGAAGGAATGGCAACCAACTGTTCCACAGGAGCTGAAACCGGCTGTTGAGGAAAAATAAACTGCCATTCCTTCAGACATTCAGACACATCATTAAAGAAGCTGAATGCCATCTGAGGGGCCTGGGTTTGCGTCCTGGCCGGGTCGTTGATTTTCTGCACTTGGGGACTGGGTGTTCTGTTGTCTTCAGCAGAATTTTATCTTCATCGACATGCAAGTCGTTGAAATGGTGTCAACTAAAAAGACATGCACCAGACCACCGGTCTGTCCTGGAGAAGACCCTAACCAACGCACGTTTCATTTCATTTCACCTCATCAAAGTGTCCACCGGTGCTAGCTAATATCGGCGGCTGACGCACGTCCAAGAGGCTCTCGGTAAGTAAAGCGATTGTTATTGAAATAAGAGCTAATTTAGTTAATATTACATTTTGGATTAGTGCATTTACTTGTTCGCTAGGCTATCTATTGAAGGCTTCGCTTTTCTGAGCTTATTTAGATCGAAAAGAAAGTATTTCATAAAGTCCGTTAGTTTTGTTTACGTTTTAGGCATAAATTTCGGGCGAGTGTAGATCTTTTTTTTTTCTTTTGACTACACTTAGCGTTTCAAAGTTAAATTAATTTAGAAGTTACGAAAGTAAGTTTAAAAGTTTTTTTACACTAGCGTTTAGTTACGTATTAGTACAGGCAATGAAACTTCAGTGGTATTGTGTCAAGTTATTCTCTGCTTCTGTGTAAATTTTTGTGTAAATTTTTCTATCAAACCACGTGTGACAAATGTGATGGTTGCCGTAGAAATCTGAAGGAGGGGGTTTTCTGTGAAGACTGTAGGTTATGGTTTCATTAGGGCGAATGTAGCGGCGAGGAAACGGGGGTTGATAATGATGCTCTTCCATGGCAATGTAGGTTATGTAGAAAAGTCAGAAAAATCGCTGAACAGGAGCAAAGATTTGTGACCTTATGGCTGAATTCGAAAACGTTTGGAGGAAAAAGAGATGGGGTGCTGGAAAAGGTACCAAGCAAAGGGCGTAAAAGGGAAACTGTTGAAAAAAATTTAGAAATTCCGTTAATAAACCAGTTTGACTTACTGTCTGAAGTGGTTGAGGAAGGACCTCCTCCAGATGTCGCTGAATGTAGGTTGAAGCAGAATATTAGCTTCAAGATAAAAGACAAGTCGGGATCAAATCAGAATAAGAAAAGAAGAATTCTGCTTCTACGTAGCAGTCATGGGAGTGGTGCAGGCCAGTAGCTTCAGGAGAAATTAGGTGAAGGGTACCAGGCACAAGTTTTGTGAAGCCAGGTGGCAGCTATGCAGGGACTTTGAGAAGGAAGATCAGATAACTATAGTTGGGGGAGCAGAAAACTGCCTAGCTATGAATCCAAGACAGTATTGGGAGTGACCTCGACAAAATAGGAGCAGAAACTTTGGACACAAATGTGGGGTTTGTAGAGGTCTTTCAGCGGCTTGAGTGACCCTGAGTAAACACTGCTGTAAGGCAAGTTAACACTGAGCTAAACACGATGCTCCAGACAGAGGGAAAATCTCACATGAGTGTTGTTCCAGTTGATGCTATTGGTAGGTGGGACACACTACACTTGGCCTGCACCTAAATAAGAATGTGAAAGATAAGTTAGCTTCACTATTAGCAGATACTGTAAGGGCAGCCACAGTCACGCAAGGGATGATCCCTGTGGTTAATGAGACCAGGCAGACAGGTTTTTTGGGTTTAAGCCCTTTCCAGACTGACAATAATAAAGAAAAATAGAATAAAAGAAGCTTCATGCAGGTAAACAGGGACAAAGCTAAAGGTTGTATCAATTTACTTCATCACAATATCAGGGGAATAAAAAATAAAATAGATCAGCTGTTAGTGTGTTTAGATGATATCAAAAATAAGAATGAGACTGATATACTTTGTGTGTCTGAACACCATGTAACTGTGGGGGTGGAAAGTGTAGTATAAATGAGTATAATTTAGCATCTTAAACTTGCAGATCTAGCATGGATAAAGAAGCAGTTGCCATTTATACAAAACAAGGGTATAAGTACAAACCAGTAGAGGAAAGCAAATTTTGTGTCGATCAGCACTTTGAAGATTATGCATGTGAATTACAGCTAAATAATGTAGTGTTGATATTAGCAACAGTGTACAGGTCCCCATTATCAGATTGGGAGCTATTCATAAAAAAAAGTTTGACTCCATATTATGCTGTCTGTCAGACAAAAAGAAGAACTTATTAATCTGTGGTGATTTCAATGTAAACTTTCTAAGCAGTTATGACAGGAAAAGTGAACTAGAAGTATTATCAATGACATGTAACTTAGAATCAGTGACCAATTTCCCTACATGTATAGTGCAAGACAGTAGCACTCTAATAGATAATGAATTTTTGCAGCAAGAGGATGTAGAATTAACACATGCTTCCCCTGTGATAAATGGATTATCAGACCATGATGCACAACTGATTAACTTACAAAACTTAGCAGGGTGAACAGTTCAGAAACCATTAAGTAAAAGTGTAAGGTTGGTCAAACTGGTGTCTATAGAATACTTCAGAGAAAGTTTAAGTAATGTTAATTGGGGAGATGTACATAATGAGCCAAATGCCAATGATTAATGCAAGATATTTCTTGATAAATTTATATCCCTTTTTGAACACTGTTGCCCCCAAAAAATTACTAAAAGAAACACCAAACAGTTTTCAAAGAAACCTTTGATCACTACAGGTATTAAAGTGTCTTCACAAAGGAAAAGAAAATTGTATGTGGCAGCAAGAATTAGTAAAAACCCAGAAGTAATTTTATTCTACAAAAATTATTGTAACATACTGAGAACAGTTGTCAGAAAATCAAAAAATATGTATATAACAGATGAAATTAGCAACCCAGACAATAAAATCAAATCAGTATGTAATGTTGTTAGAAGAGAGGCAGGAAAAGTAACCACTAGGGCAGATAGTATTATTATTAAAGAGAATGAGACCATCTTAACCAACAGTACACAAGCAGCTAATGTATTTAACAACCATTTCTTAAGTGTAGGTGAAAAAATTGGTGAGAACAGTTAAAAAGAAAAAGCCATGTAGCACATGGAACAGTCAATTTTGAAAAATGCTAGTCAGATTAATTTTCATCTAACAACCTCTTGTGAAACAAGGAAAATAATTAAATATTTGAAAAATAAATGTTCTGTTGGAGTAGATGACATCTCTAACAAGCCATTGAAACAATGTGGAGCAGTTACAGCTGATGTTCTGTGTCACATATGTAATACATCACTAACTCAAGGTATTTTCCCAGACAGGCTAAAATAAGCCATTTTCAAGCCTCTCTGAAAAAAAAAATAACGGAGACCACAGACGTCAATAATTACCGGTCAGTTTCCTAATTCACAGCATTTTCAAAAATTTTCGAGAAAGTAATGTACTCAAGAGTGATTAGCCATCACAGCAGTAATGAGATACTTAGTAAATCACAGTTTGCATTTCAAAAATGCTGTTGACAGAAATATAACATTTCACTGCCCACATAATAGAGTCTTTAAGTAGTAATATGTCACCAATAGGAATTCTCTGTGACTTATCCAGAGCATTTGATTGTGTGAACCAAGACATTATGTTACAAAAATTACAGTTCTATGGTATAAGTGGAACAACATATTAGTGGTTTAAGTCAGATCTACAGAACAGGAAGCAGAAGTTTAAGTGATTTATGGAAGTTTCTCACTTCATCTAAGTGTGGTGAAATTACATTAGATGTTCCACAGGGTTTGATTAAGGGTCCCCTTATGTTCTTGATATATGTGAATGACACCCCTTCTTATCTGAAACAATAAGCTAAACAGACACTGTTAGCTGATGATACAAGCATTATTTTTAATCCAGTAAAAGAAAATCCAGTACAAAAGGATACAAATAATGTCTCTGGAAAAGTTATTGATTGATTTCCTGGAAACAGGCTTGCTCTGAACTTTGAAGAAACACAGTACATCCAATTTTCTCCTGCAAGGAGTACAGTTCCTTCAATAAATATAACACATCAACAGAAGTCAGTAGCCAGGGTAGAGCATACTAAGTTGTTGGGTGTACACATAGATGAGATTCTTAATTGGAAAATTCATATTTTGGATTTTCTAAAGCAACTAGGCTCAGCAACTTTCACAATCAGAATAATTGCTGATTTTGAGGATATATAAATTACCAAGCTAACATACTTTGCGTACTTTCACTCTCTGATGCCATATGGAATAACATTTTGGGGTAACTCAACACTTAGGCAAAAGGTATCCACTACTCAAAAGAAAGTGGTTGGAATAATGTGTGGAGTTCATAGTCGCATCTCCTTAAAAGGATAATAATTCTCACAACAGCCTCACAATACATTTGCTCACTAATGAAATTTGTTCTCAACAACATGGACCAGTTTAAAAAGAACAGTGACATTGATGATTATAATACCATAAGAAAGAAAGAGTTACACTATCCCCTACTTAACCTATCTTTGGCTCAGAAAGGGATACAATATGCTGCTGTAAAACTTTTCGATAAATTACCAGATGAAATAAAATATCTCACAGACAGCACTAACAGTTTTAAAAATAAATTGAAATCATAATTCCTTGACAACTCCTTCTATACCATTGATGAATTCTTCAGTAGCAATAAATAAATAAATTTATAGGTGTAATATATGTATTTTGTGCCATTTGAGGGCATGGGATAGGTAACAAAAATTTTAAGCTTAAAAAAACCTTCATTTATGTGTGCATGCACTTGACATGTTCCACATCATAACAGTTACCGTAAGATTGATAATGGAACACGTAACTAACTAACCAACTAACTCCCCAGCAGAATTCAAGCCATGATAAAGGTGAGGGGTGGACACACCCCATATTAATGTCTACTGATAGCTGTCCGGATACTTTTGATCACTAGATAAGCTGTTCGTGTATGAAGAAAGGCAAGTTAACGAATCTAGCATGGAAAATGGTCTGTACACCTGGAGGTAGGATGCTGGAAAGATTCAGTCAGCAGGAGACTTTATCCTTGAACGATAACAGACCGAACAAAATTGGGGGAGTATGCGTTAGATTCAAGAAGTAATAATTAATAATCACTTTATTAACATAAACATCATATTCTCATAGGAAAGCAAGGGAATATAATATCAAGAGTAATTATGTGATCCGTGGATTGCAAGAAAACTTTCGACATGGTGAAATGGCCAGAACTAAGGACTCTCCTCATCGTGGATTACAAGAAAGCTTTCGACGAAGAATAAATTTCATTTCACAGCTATGATAACAAATGTTGTAGGTTCTCACACTACCAATTTCGGTACATCAGGACATGTTTTTTATCAAACAGATCTGAAGATGGTCTTTGCTGACCGAAACCAATAGTCAGAGGACCTACAATATTTGTGATCATAGACGTGAAATGAAGTAATTTATTCTACATTTTCGGAACACTATTCCATTTGCGACCATGTCGCAGCTTGTAAAGCTTTCGAAATGGTGAACTGTTTAAAGCTTCTGACTCTCCACATCGAGATGAGTATGCCAAGACACCTGGTATACCCGATCCAGCAAATGTATTTTTCGTACATAGCGACAATAAGAATCAGTAACACCTTCTCAGATATGTTTTCTACTAATGCCGGTGACAGACAAGGATGCATTCTCTCTTCACTCTTGTTCAATGAAATTAAATGAAATGGTCTTGAGGCATTGATGGTCTGGAGTCCCCACATGGAGATGTTCGGCCCGTCTTTTCGGTTGACGCCACATTGACCAACTTGCGTGTCAGTGATGATATGTCGCACGGGGTAGCCGCGAGGTCTAGGGCGACTTCTCACGGAACGTGTGGCTACCTCCGTCGGAAGTTCGAGTCCTCCCTCTGGCATGGGTGTATGCGTTGTCCACAGCGTAAGTTAGTTTAAGTTATATTTAGTGTGTAAGTCTAGGAACCGATGACCTCAGCAGTTTGGTCCCACAGAAGCTTACCACAAATTTCAATTTTGATGATGATATGACGATGATATCAACACAACATCCAGTCCCAGAGTAGGAAAAAATGTCTCACTTGGATGGGTCACCGTCTCGGTCTGCCGAGAGCTGTTGGCAGGTGGGATGCACTCAGCCCTTCTGAGTCCAGTTGAGCAGCTACCTGTATTTGATTGGAAGTAGCGGGACCGGTCACGAAAACTGACAACTGCCAGAGAGCGGTGTGCTGTCCAAATACCCCTACCTATTCGCATCCGTTGTCGCCCAAGGTCTGAGGAAGACACGGCGGTCGGTCGGTGCCGTTGGGCCTTCACAGTTCATTCGGATCGTGTTTGTTTCTGTTTTGTCCCTGATACTAGAGATTGCGACACTGAGGTACTGGGACTCATTTAGATTGCGAGGAATGCTGCGGCAAAACTTGCTCGGATCTGGAATGACACCTTCATCACTGCCAAGACAAAGCTCATTCTTGTCCGTACGCGACCTATGAAACAGAAGCTGGGACGATGAAAACGGCCGATCGTCGCAGAATCGATGCTATGGAAATGTGGTGCTATAGAAAAAAATGGTTCAAATGGCTCTGAGCACTATGGGACTTAACATCTGAGGTCATCAGTCCCCTAGAACTAAGAACTACTTAAACCTAACTAACCTAAGGACATCACACACATCCATGCCCGAGGTAGGATGCGAACCTGCGACCGTAGCGGTCGCGCGGTTCCAGACTGAAGCGCCTAGAGCAGCTCGGCCACACCGGCCGGCTGGTGCTATAGAAGATTACTTCGAATACCATGGACAGCACATCGAACTAATGAATCGATCCTGAGGCAGCTCGGCATGGGTAACGAAACTATCGACTCTTGTCAACCACAGTCAGTTAAAATATTTGGTTCATTGTCAGAAGGTAACGGGAAGGGAAAAGTGGACGGCTGATCATGTAGACGACGTACGCCATATGTTTATTAAAAGAAGGTCCAGAAGATAACAACTGAATTAGGTTAATTTATCGAATATCGGCAAGATGGCCGATCTCTGACTGAAGAGGGACTCCCAGGTGTGGTCCATCTCGATGCTTGCTGAAATGAACACATAAGCCGTTATCGAAAGAACCAGTTACATTTTTGATGCAGGAAGTGATGTAATTGTTAAATGTGCATCGTGAATAGTCTGATTTGGTATTTAATTATCCTCAAAAAAGATAGGTACAAAAAAAAAATGCTCGATATTTCGTTCAGACATCGCGATCGTAAAACTCTCACTTGACACAGATTTTTTGTATATTATCAGGTAAAAGTGTTCTTTATTTCGACTGGACAAATAATTAAATTGGTATCTTTTATTATTAAGTCAAGGACACTGTACTTTATTGTAACGGCAATAGTAGCGATTTCAGTGGCAGCACCAACTTTCACTTTGAAAATAGCTTTGTTATATGCCGCTACCTGCGGAGGAGTATTCCAACGGGGGACAATAAGACATCTTTGGAAGACATAATGTTAACAGGCCTATCTTCGAACAATCACCAGACCCCACGTGTAGGCTGGATTTACTCTCGGAGTTCATCCATCTTAGCCTTCCACATGCACGTTCAGGTAAGGCTCAACTTACGGTATTAGCATTTTCTGATGCAGTTATGTATCGTGGCAGGAAGATTCCATATTTTATTTCTAATAGGAAACCGAGGAATTCGAGCAGTTTTTCTCTGTGCACAAGTCTGCCAACTTGTATTGAAGATAAGTTCATGATATGTACCATCAGCACGTTCTCGTCTCTTATCAAAGGTCAAATAGTTTTGTATTCTTCTTGTATAATAAAAATGAACACAATCAGTGTCGACCGCAAAGAACATTTACTTTGTGGTAGCCGGTTTCGGTGAGTTTTTGACCATCTTCAGATTCTCATACCAGGCGCTAGCCGGCCGTTGTGGCAGAGCGGTTCTATGCGCTTCAGTCCGGAACCGCGCTGCTGCTACGGTCGCAGGTTCGAATCCTGCCTCGGGCATGGATGTGTGTGATGTCCTTAGGTTAGTTAGGTTCAAGTGTTTCTAAGTCTAGGGGACTGGTGACCTCAGATGTTAAGTAGCATTTGAACCATTTTGAACCAGGCGCTAGGGGTAAACGGAACGTGTGCTATAACTCCACGAACATCAGCTGAGCAATTGACGTTTGCTCTGGTATACTCGTGACTTAGCGTACCTCCATTGAAAGAAGTCATTAGGCGTCAGATCAGGGTTTGGTCTCCTCGTAAACGGATTGTCCGTGAAATTTTCACGCAACAGAGCGGTTGTCTCCTGAAGTGTAGCAAGCTGCGGCGTCTTGTTGAAACCGTAAATTTTCGATGTTGACGTTATCCCAAAACGTTCAAAGGAAAGCAGAAGATAACAAACTCTATTCTTCGTGACAGCCCTCCCTTATAGATTTTTCAAAAACGTAAGGACCGATAAAGCTCCCGTACCATACCCCACACTAAACCGTAAGTCCTGGATTTCCTTTTCGTGAATTACTCTTGGGTTCTCTGATCCCTATGTTCGAAAATTATTCTTGTTTACGAAGCCGTTTACATGGAAGTGAGCTTCATCTGAGAAAATGTGCATTGTAAAACCGTGGCTGTCTCGTTCTTTCTCCAGGATCTATTGCACAAATTGCCGTCGTTTTCCACGGTCTGTTGGCTTGAGTTTCTGTGTTAATTGAACTCTGTGCGGGTGTAAGAGGAGATCTTTTCTTAAGGTACTGTGCATCGTTGATCGGGATATGAGCATCCCAGGGTCACTGTAACAGAACCACGAGAGGAATAATCTTAGTCTCACTCCGGCCATTTAGAGTGCGTCCAGCGCTTTTGATGTCTATTGTTGAAGCGGTTTCCTTCAAATTTCTTGATCAACCTACGGACAATGGATTCATTTGGCGCACTGCTGTGTTTAAGGCTAGTATAGAGATTCCGGAATAAAAATGACGGGCTTTTTTCTTTGACAAATCCGTTACACAGGCTGATTCAAAAAGAAGATTTACAAACTGATACGGGACGTACAGCAAAGATCAGTAATCACCCAGGATCTGGGCTGGTAAAGGCCACCCGGAGCGTTGCAGTAATTTAGTCCCATCCTAAAGATGGACGCCCACCACAGGAGTTGCTTGAAGTTTTATCCTGAGTCATCGAAACATGCCTGACATCGACGTTGCATTGAAGGGCGCTCGCTGTCAAAGATACCTGGAATGTCTCGAAGACATCCTGCTGCCTCAACAATCCTGCGAACTTTGTCCTCCGACGATGTAAAAGACGTTTCAAACACAAGGTCCTTCAGATGCCCTAAAATCTATTTGGGACTAGGCGGGTGATCGTGGTGCCCATGCGACTGGACCACCGGATTCAATTTGCGGCCGGGAAAGGTTGCCTGCAGATGTGCCCTTACTTGCTTGCTGAAATGCGCGAGGGCTCCACCGTGCTGGAATCGAATGCGGCGACGAATAGGCGTGGGGTCACCATTCAGTGCGTCCGGCAGAACCTCTCGCAGGGAGAATGTGCGGCCCAATTAAACAGTCTTCGACGATGCCAGCCCACAAGTGACCCTACCCCATAGCGCCCTCTCGTGGCGTTTAGAACCCCTCCCCTTTCCGATGCGATTACTGATCCTTGTTGTATGCCCGGTGTGTCATTTCAGTTTGTAAACGTTTTTCTGAATCTCCCTCTATTGTCGAATATGGAGTACGCACTTATGTTATATGCCAACAAAGAAGAATTTATATAGATGTAGACGTAGGATTAAACATGATTCTTCCTCTGTTGAAACACCAATTATCGTCGCTGTGAGTGCCCAATCAGAGATTGGCGTGCTTCAGTTCACTGGGAGTGAATCTGTGAGGAATTCATTCGGGGCCGCGGACCCCCGCGTGGTTCTCCAGCGCGTTAGCAAACGTCCAGCCACTCGAATGGCCATGACGACGGCAACCTCTGGCGCTCCACGGCTCCCATTTCCCTCCAGCACTCCAGCAGGGCGGCTTGGAAGCGCGCCCCCATTGACCCGGCTGGCACGGCCGGCCTCATTAACGAGCCAATTAACATGCGCATGTGATAAGCCGGCGCGACGCGCTTTTGTGTGGCGACGTCACGCCCCCAGCACTTGGGCCATCGCCGGCGCTTTGAGATCGCTACGTGCTTCGCACCGCGGCACCGCACTGCAGTCAGTGGGAACTCCAGTGGCGCTCGGCTGCAGGTACCGCGCCCAGTGTTGCCACCATCTGCTGCTCCGGATCTGCCACCGCGTCGTGATACTGTTTTCCTGATATGATCCCACCCTTCCGTCGTGAATGCATATTGCCAACAAACGTGAGATCCATTGATGCTTTCTCCCATTTCACAAGTAGACGTGAGACGCCGAAATAACAAATGTGTAATGTCAGTATTACAACTTCAAAAAGACCTGTTCTATTCTTTTTACGGTACCGTGGCTTAAAATGTAAAAACGGAACCATTATACGATCGCTTTGCTGTCCGTCTTTGTGTCAAGAAACCATTTTCTCAGGCAAGGGTAGAAGTATCGCGTTTACATTTGTCACATATTAACGTAATGGCATCTTGGCAATGTAAGCTTCTAAGTTAATGCCATCAAAATATACGGCCATTTATGCCACGTACTTTGACACTCCAAAATTCACTCATCAGAACCATTACGCCTTTCTCGTTGACCTACAATCACACGATTTACAAAAAGCAGGGTGTCACAGTATAAGTAAAGGGAAAATATAACCGAATACTGTTGAATACATAACACGAAAAAAATATTTTTATCATTTGTTATCTGTCCGTCTGTCTGTCCGTCTGTTAAGACGCCTTTTTCTGCTGAACAGGTTGGCGAATGAAATTCAAATTTATGTCATTTACTGAGGTCTGTTGGCGTTGTGAAAAATGTTAAGCTCATAAGTCAATACAATCAAACAATACGGCCACTTATGTCACATATTTTGAAACTTGCAAACCCTCTCTTCAGGACCCATAGGGCACTTTCCCTTGACCTAGGATCATGAAATTTGACAAGAAGCAAGGTTTTACAGTATAAGTAAAGCAAAAAGAGGGCTCTGAACACTATGCGACTTAACTTCTGAGGTCATCAGTCGCCTAGAACTTAGAACTAATTAAACCTAACTAACCTATCACACACATCCATGCCCGAGGCAGGATTCGAACCTGCGACCGTAACGGTTGCTCGCTTCGAGACTGTAGCTCCTAGAACCGCACGCCACTCCGGCCGGCAAAGCAAAAAATCTGAAAATTATTAAATTGTAATTATATCACATAAAAATATCTTCTTGCAGTTAGAACCTACATGTATCACGGAAATATAACATGTAAGATGTAGTCGTGTTTTTGTACGTAAATAAAAATATTTTATTAAATTTTAAGTCCCCTGATCGCTTGTTCTGATCTGAGGCACTACTGTAGAGATATTAATACGAGGTTGGAATTCCTAGGATCGATATTTTGCCAGTGCCTATATCGCAAAAAGACAAAAATTGTTGAGATTCCTTATACGACAACCTGTTTAAGAGAAAAAGGAGTCTGAACAGACGGACAGGCTGATAAAAATTTTAAAAAAATTCGAGTTATATAATTAACAGCTTGTGTCATCGTGGCCTCTTGTTCAAACTTGTTAACTTGGTGTAACAGCGTCACACCTTCACCTCATCAGTTCCCATATTGAGAGCCGGATGTTAAACGTGAGAGCTGCAAATGGGTTGTCTACTGTCCGTCAAGGCAGTACAGGTGTGCCGCAGGGCTCTGTTCTGTGGCCACTTCTGTACTCGTTATGCGCCTCGGCTCCACCGAAGATTGATAGCGTGCAGCTATACGGTGATACGGCGCTGTACGGCAGAAGTTTGAAGTCTCTATCCTGCACCGAAGGTACAGTTCGCTATCGACGCCCATGCGAGCCCGGGCCGTCAGGTGGCGCCTCCAGTTCAACGGCCCAAAACCGCACTTGCTCTTGGTGAGCAGCCGCATCATCCCTGCAGGCCTGCCACCAATTCTCGTCGGTGGAAATCCTGTCCGCTGGCGTCCTACGCACACCATTTCGGCGTCACCATTCACCGTCGTCTTATGTGGCGCCCACACTCCCAGGGGTTGAAGGAAAAACCCAGGACCAGACACAGAAAACTCTACCCCTTCCTCAGTCCGAATTCAAGGCGTCTGGCGGGCTGGGCGTTACCCTGTACAAGGCGCTGCTCCGCCCTGTCCTCGAGTGAGCTGCCGTCATCTGGGGATTCGCAGCGGCCACTCAAGCGAAGACCGTGCTTCAGATCGTGCAGAATCGCGCCCTTCGCCTGTCTCTGCGCCTGCTACGTGGTTTCCCGATTGCACCACTACATGACATGTCGAAAGTTCCTCATCTTCGTGACCGTTTCAAGGTAACCACCCGCAACTTCTACAAACTTAGTGGACGGTTCAACAACAATAAGGCACAGACGCTATGGCGCAAATTGCCGCTCAGCGTCACCAACACTATGGGAACACCCGCTCGCTACGTGGGTAGCAGCGGAGAACTGCGCAAGGTATGACGTAACACAGTCCAGAATGAAGACGCCGGACACACCCCAAGCGTGGGAGGCAAAGCAAGAATTTGCTGCGAACCCCAACATACGTCGGAGGGACAAGTGTTCTTCGAATAGCAGCAGAGCGATCAGTTCTACCGTAGAAACGTGAAAAGAGGTTATCGTGCTGAATCGAGAGGTTGAAATCATGTATTCTATTGAAGGAATTTTTCTGTTATTGGAATACTGAAACATAGAAGAAAGTCCTACGTCAAAAACGCACAATTATCAGACAGGATTTAATATTCGGTAAGGGCCTGATGCGAAAAGCATTTGAAAGCTCTTTGTCAATTTCCAACGGACAGGCTGGGTGGCTGATGATCTATCAGCGAATGTTGCCCCGGGCAAACTATAGCTACTTCTCAAAATGTCGCCACGGTTTCTGGAATCATTCAGCATAATCCAGAGAATTCCGTTCGAAGAATTGCGGTAGAGACTGGTTTGACGTGCTCCAGCGCGCAGAAAATATTCAGACAGAGCCTTCACATGCTTCCACTCAAATCCACAGCCACCGAGCCATACCTGTACGAGCTGTGCCACAGAGGGCTGACTTTGCGGACAATATTCTCACAATTATAATGAAGGATTTGATGTGGGCTGCGTCTAGTTGACATATAAAGCTCACTTCCACCTTAATGGAGTCGTGAATAAACAAAACTGTCGATTTTGGGGCTCTTGTAATCCCCATTTGTGTGAAGCGAAACAACGTATGCTCCCAAAGATACTGTTTCGGCTGCGCTATGCAGCAGAGGCATTATTGGCCCTTTGTTCATGCGAGAAATAATCACTAGTGAACGTTCCGTTATCAGTTTTGGAATAATCTGTCACCACACAGATTCATCTCGCACCGAGTGATTCATGCAAGTTGGGGCCAGACCTCATCGCACCGGTGTTTCGCTTTCTTGATGAATACTTCGTGAAAGAGAGTTATTGCGCTGGATTAGTTGCAAATTATTGGCGCTGGGATGGATAGGCCTCCATATTCGCCCGATACTACTCCTTGTGACGACGTTTTGAGAGGCATATTGCAGGAGTCTGTCTGACGGAACCATCCAAAGATGCTGGGCAAGCTTGAGTCGTTGATATGTGTGCCTTAGGTATCCGTTTTCGTTGGGACACTACTGGATGGGCCAGCCTTGTGGCCGAGCGGTTCTAGGCGCTTCAGTCTGGAACCGCGCGACCGCTACGGTTGCATGTTCGACTCCTGCCTCGGGCATGGATGTGTGTGATGTCCTTAGGGTAGTAAGGTTTAAGTAGTTCTAAGTTCTAGGGGACTGATGACCTCAGAGGTTAAATCCCATAGTGCTCAGAGCCATTTTGAACTACTGGATGCGACGGCAGATTTCATTGTTCGGCCACGCCACCTCCGTACTGCGATCGGTGGATGTTTCAAAAACATTGTGATGTGATTGCAAAAACTGCTTGCAGAAGACGAGTTTAGTTACGCACGTTGACACTGTACGAGCTTCATAGCGTACAGGACCGTCTATTAGCAGCTTTTAAAACCATTTTGAAAGGTCTGTATGTTCTTACAGCTTCCACAATAAACATACATTTCGTTTTACTCATCTATCGGTGTTAGTTTTCGATATATTTACTTTTGAAATCAGAGACCCTTGGGATGGACACACTGTATTAATATAGTATGCCACATCAGAACGTAGCTTCAAAACCAGGCACGTCTTAACACTCCGGGATACCGAATCCGCGAAAGCAATACCACTTTATCGGCTGACATACTTCCGAATAAGAAGCACACAGCAAACTCTTGGTAGAAAAGCAACAGCGCAACAGAGAGATTCTTTCTCACATAGTGGTTGTGCAAAGAGTTTACAAACGCTTCAGAATCGATATGTAACGATGGTTGAAAAATGAATATTATAGATCTTGAAGAAGTCATGAAAGATCCAACAACAGGTGCATTCCAAGCTGCAAAAGACGTATTTTTTCTTATCTACGAGGGTTGCCCAGAAAGTAACGTACCGCATCTTTTTTCCTTCAACAATTATTTATTGAACATAATGAGAATTACACACACGAAAGAATGGTGTTTTATTTACACACCCTATTTTTCCAAGTAATCCCTATTCCGTTCTACGGCCTTCCTTCAGCGCGAAACAAGGGCGCGTATGCCCAGAGCTTCACTGTGTGATTCACCTCCCCTCTATCCTCAAAATGTCTTGCAGGAACGGTATCCTTTAATGGATCAAACAAGTGGTAGTACGAGGGGGCCAGGTCAGGTGTGTCAGGTGTGACAGCCGTGGATGGTCTCCCAGACCGCTGAAAATCGTGGAGCTCCGCCGAACCGCATTCTGATGACCTCACCCTCCGTGCCCAACGACTAACTGTTCCTCTACCGACAGCAGATGCTCCATAGACTTTGCACAAGCGTTTGTGAATATTCTCCACAGTTTCTTTCTCTGCAGTGAGAAATTCAATGGCGGCACGACTGCTTGTAACGTACAACACCTACAGACGCCTTTGTGAAACTGTCCTGCAGCTACGCTAGATGTCGGAAATGACGGAAACTTGGCGCGCTCACCCAGGAAACTTCAAATAATACAAACGTAAAGTTTCGCATTCCTAGCATTGTTTTCAGCTGAGAAAAAAAAAATGCCGTGCATTACTTCCTGGGCAACCTGGTACATGAAAAACTTAATTTGCATTTGTATTTCCAGGCATCTTCGTTACACTTCCAATGTTCGCTACACCGATCTTTTACAATCCTAGTAGGTTATCTCTAAATTCGAACGCTGGAGGGTTGGCGACTTGTATTCAGATTACTGTATAATTGCTGAATCCGTCCAAGAGGTAAGTCCATCGTTAGTCTTCCTTACTGCAAATTTCTCGTGGTCGTTTCAGTTTGTGGCGCCTCTTTGCTTTACCCACAGACATTTAAACGATTTAACGCAGCACATTTAAAATACCTGCAGTTCTACATTTCCGTTTTTTTCACAGCTGTCCACATTTCACTTCCATTCTCAACAGTTACCTAGTGTGACCTGGCCTATGTTGGAAAGGTCTGCGGGACAGAAACTGTAATCCTTTTTTTTCCCCTCGTCTGTAACCATGTCGGGGGTAGGTGTCTGGATTTCCCCTGTATTCATCCCAGACCTGGCCGCGAATACAGCCACATACAGTGCCTCTCTGACAAGACCTGCCGTGATCCTATTATGCCCCTTCGTCCGTTCCTTCTCGTTCTCTTTTTGTCGCCCCCGTGTCTGTAATTCTCTCTCTTCCTTTTTCACTCTTCCCTGCTCCTGCAGGTCAGTGTGCGTGTGAGAGGAAGTCTGTGTAACGGAGTACCGGCTAACGTAACAGTGACGTGCGCGTGTGCGTGCGCGCTTGTGTGTGTGTGTGTGTGTGTGTGTGTGTGTCTGTATGTGCGTGCACTCCCGCTCGCCACGAGAAGGAGTGCGGGATCATTTTTCTCCCGCGGGCTACCCTTTGTGGCCGCCTGCAGAGAGGAAATAAAATATTCACAGGTGCCGGATGTGGGGGTGTGGTGGGGGCGGACCGGCACATCCCTCTGGGAGCCCGGGCGCCGAAGCCGCCCCCGTAAATCCCGGGTTACACCCCCGGCTTATTAACTCGCGCTCTTCTGCTCTGCCAGTGGTAGCCCGGCTCTTACGGAATCGTGACCCTTGATTTTACCTTTTTTTAACGTGGATTTCTTGAGCTACAAGGTTATGGCAGGCACTGACTAGACGTATGGGAGGCGTTGCTGCTTGTCCAGTAACGGTGCCAGTAAATGTGCGCTGGATGCTTGAGAAAAAAATTATATTTTTAATCGTTTGTTTGTGTTCGTTGATCTGATTAAGAAATTTTGAGTGTACAACATAAATTTTTCCTTGCGAGAGGGTTTTTGAGCCCTAATAAGACGTCAAATGCACAGTGACAAACTCTGTGCTGTGTTTGTGCCGTACCAACAGCTAAACATTTTTATATATTTGTTTAAAATTTCATTTTCGCATGTACGCTGATTCATGACCAGAAAACATTAGAAAACCTGCTTCTCCAGCAGGGAATGAACACACTGTGGTCACAGAATATCCACGCTGGTGATGAGCAAAAGATAAAGGCACCACATTTCTTCAAAAATTAAATAAATTCTAGATTTTCATACACCTGTAAGTATGGTTTGTATGCTGTGCAAAATTCATTGAAGAATCTCTCTTACTAATGAAGAAAAAGTGTATCTACAGCAACGGATGCAGCCAATATTAAGTAAGAAAATGATGAAATACAACAAGTAAAAAAATTATTTTGTTATGTTTTCGAACTTCCACTGTTATGAGTGTGTATCCTGAATCCGTTCTGGTCATGTTGACAAAGTTTTACGAATTTATTTCTAAAAGTATAGACAGTGGAAATTATAATGTCCTGTGGTGCCTCGCCTGTTCCAAGTCAGCCCATTTGACATCCTACCTCCATTAAGATATTCTGTTATCTTGGAAGCAAAATAACACACGAACAACGAAGCGAGGAGGACATATAATGCAGAATAGTAAATGTAATGTAAAGAATATATTAGCCAATAGTATCATAATCATCATCACTAGAGGTGGACCCACTAGTGTTAAGGAAAGCGGGAACTATTTTGTTGCCAGGAAAAAAAGGTTAAAAGCAGAATGGATCAGTCAGAAGAGCTCAGTGACGTCGAACGTGGGCTAGTCACTAGATGTCACCTGATAAAAACGGAAATGAGCTTATGGCATCAGTGGCCGGGAGTTCCCAGGCGGGAAGTTCGGCCGCCGAGTGCAAGTCGTATTGAGTGCGACTAAACATTGGGCGACTTGCTCGTCGACAATGGGGATGAAATGATGATGAGGTCAGCACAACACCCAGTTCCTGAGGGGAGAAAATCTCCCACCCCAGCCGGGAGTCGAACCCGGGCCCCCGTGCATGATGTTACCTGATTAGCATATCCGTCAAGGACACTATGAGACTTCTAAAGCCGCCCAAGCCGACGTGACTGTTTAGTGGAATCGAGAAAGAGCAACCATAGCTCCGAGCCCAGGCAGACCTCATGTACTGACGAACCGTCCAGCATTGCGGAGGGTAGTTACAAATAATCTCATGAAGTAGACGGACGGAATCACGTGTGACTTTGACGCAAAGCACCAATTAAAGTGGTGCAAAAAACGAAGCCACTCGAAAGTGAAAGGCTGAGAGGAAAGGGTTTGAGTTTGATGAATGCCTGGAGAATGTTACCTGTCATCATGTGTAGAGCCACCGGTAAAATACGGAGAAGATGGTGCTAAGTAGAGGACGGTGTTCGTGGTTAGGGATTCCATGCCATTATTGTGCTCAAGATATCGCTGAATGCGGAAGGGTGTGAACAAATCTTACAGCTTAGCGTACTGCGTGCTGCGTTCCTGGGAAGAATCATATACAGATGAATAGGAAAGAAAATTAGGAATGTGTTGGATGACCATCAGTTCAGCTTTAGGAAAGGTGTAGGAACCAGAGGCAATTCTGACGTTGCGATTTATAATGTCAATAAGACTACAGAAAAATCAAGACACGTTCATAGGATTTTTCGACCTCGAAAATGCTTTCGACAATGTAAAGTGGTGCAAGATGTTCGAAAGTCTGAGAAAAATATTGTAAAATATAGGGAGAGACAGGTAATGTACAACAGACGAGAGGGAATAATAAGAGTGGACGATCAAGAACTTAGCGCTCGGATTAAAAAGCGTGTAAGGCAGGCATGTAGTCTTTCGCCCCTATTGTTCAGTCTGTACATAGATGAAGAAATGATGGAAATAAAAGAAAGATTCAGTAGTGGAATTAAAATTCAAGGTGAAAAGTCATTCGCTGATGACATTGCAATCCTGAGTGAAAGTGAAGAAGAACTACATGATCTACTGAATGGAATTGGCAGTTTAATGACTACAGAATATGGATGGAGAGTAAATCGAAGAAAGACGAAAGTAATGAGCAGAGCGGAAATGAGAATAGTGTGAAAACGCCCTGACTGATGGTCACGAAGTAGATGAGGTTAAGGAATTCTACTACCTAGGCAGCAAAAATAACCACTGACGGAAGGAACAAGGACATCAAAAGCAGACTAGCAGGGGCAAAAAGGGCATTCCTGGGCAAGGGAAGTTTACTAGCATCAAACATAGGCCTCAATTTGAGGAAGCAATTTCTGAGAATGTACATTATGTGATAAAAAGTATCCGGACACAAGTTCGTGGCGCCCCCCACCGGTAATGCTGGAACTCAATATGGTGTTGCCCCAACCTTAGCTTTGGTGACAGCTTGCACTTTCGCAAGCATACTTTGAATCAGGTTCTCGAAGGTTTCTTGGGGAATGACAGCCCATTCTTCACGGAGTTCTGCACTAAGGAGAGGTATCGATGTCGGTCAGTGAGGCCTGGCACGAAGTCGGCGTTCCAAAGCATCTCAAAGCCGTTCCTTAGGATTCGGGTCAGGACTCTGTGCAGGCCAGTCCATTACAGGGACTTTATTGTCGAGTAACAACTCCGCCACAGGGCGTTCATTATGATCAGGTGCTCGATCGTGTTGAAAGATGCTCTTCAACAGTGGAAACAAGAAGGTGCTTAAAACATCAATGTAGGCCTCTGCTGCGATAGTGTCCTCCAAAACAACAAGGGTGGCGAGCCCTCTCCATTTAAAACACGACCCTAGCAGATGACATTCACCGGGCATTCGCCATATCCACCCCCTGCCATCGGATCGGCACATTGTGTACCGTGATTCGTCACTCCACACAGCATTTTCCTACTGTTCAATCGTCCAATGTTTAAGCTCCTTACAACAAGCGAGGCGTTGTTTGTCATTTACCGGCGTGATGTGTGGCTTACGAGCAGCCGCTCGACCGTGAAATCCAAGTGTTCTCATCTCCGGTCTAACTGTCATAGCACTTGCAGTGGATCCTGATGCAGTTAGGAATTCCTGTGTGACGGTCTGGATAGGTGTCTGCCTATTACACATTACGACCCTCTTCAGCTGTCGGCGGTCTCTGTCAGTCAACAGACGAGGTCGGTCTGTACGCTTTTGTGCTGTACGTGTCTCATCACGTTTCCACTTCTCTATAACATCGGAAACAATGACCCTAGGGATGTTTAGGAGCGTGGAAATCTCGCGCACTGACTTACGACACAAGTGACACCCAATCACCTGACCACATTCGAAGTCCGCGAGTTCCGCGGAGCGCCCCATTCTGCTCTCTCACGATGTCTAATGACTACTGAGGTCGCTGACACCGAGTACCTGGCAGTAGGTGGCAACAAAATGCACCTAATATGAAAAACGTATGGTTTTGGGGGTGCCCGGATACTTTTGATCACATAGTGTATGTTCGGAGCACAGCACTGTATGGCAGTGAAACGTGCATCATGGGAAAACCGGAACTGCATAGAATCGAAGCATTTGACATGTGGTGCTACAGACGAATGTTCAAAATTAGATGGACTAATATGATAAGGAATGAGGAGATTCTGGGCAGAATGGGAGAGAAAAGGAATATGTGGTAAACACTGACGAGGAGAAGGAACTGGATGACAGAACATCAGAGATTGGAATACATCCAGCATGTAATTGAGGACATAGGTTGCATGTGCTACTCTGAGATGAAAATTTGGCACAGGAAAGAAATTCGTGGTGGGCCGCATAGAACTAGTCAGGAGACGTTTGACTCAATGCGTACAAGAGAGAAGACGGTTATTGTTTGTTTCATCATGACATGCATCCTGTCATCAAGCATCATTACTGAGGAAATTATTTGTGGACTATAGCATTCCAGAAATGGGTTATCCTGCTCGGAGTCCCGATCTGAACCCAATGGAACACCTGGATGAGTTAAAACTTCGACTTACTTCCAGACCCAAACGTCCAACGTAATTACGTAACTTGGTTTCGGCTCTTCATAAAGAGTATATTGCTGTTACCTCACAGAAGTGCGAACATCTCTGAAAATATTCCCAGCAGAATTTAAGGGTGGACACGCTACTTGCGGCTGCCAGGCTAAACAGAGATGTGTTAGACTAAAAATCCCAAGATCGGGGGTGGAATGCTTACTTATCTCTTCTTCCACCACTGTCAGTGCTTAGCTAATGTAAACTGTCGTGTTGCATCCTCGTTCGGAATTCACATCGAACTCTATGCTCCTCTACAACCGACTGGGAAAGTTAGTTCAAACAGAAAAAGGAGGCTATAATAGAACTCCTCAAATAAAACATGTTGTGGTGAAGGCGAAACAAAGACTACGTTTTGTTGACAGAACACTTAGAAGATGTAACAGTTTTACTAAAGAGACAGCCTACACTACGCTTGTCCGTTCTCTTCTAGAGCACTGTTGCTCGATGTGTGATCCTTATCAGGCAGGATTAAAGAGTACCCCGAGAATTTGCAAAGAAGGGCAGCATATTATCGAGGAATAGGGGAGAGAGAGTCACGGACTTGATACAAGATTTGGGGTGGACATCATTAACACAAAGGGGTTTCCTGTTGATAGATCTTCTCACGAAGTTTCAATCACCAACTTTCTTCTCAGAATGCGAAAATGTTATTTGATGGCGATCTACATAGGGGAAAACGATCATCATAATAAAATAATGGAAATCAGAGCTCGTTCGGGAAGATATTGGTGTTCGTCTTTTCCGCGCGCTGCTAGAGTGTGGAATAGCAGATAATTATTGTGAAGGTCCTTCGATGAAGCCTCTGGCGGGTCTTAAGTGTGATTTGCAGAGTAGCCGTATAGATGTAGACGTCTACCAGGATCATGCGTAGTAATAAAAGCAAATCAGCATTCAGCTCGACTTTGAAGCGGCGCATGCATATGACACATGTTAAATGCTCCCACTACCTTGATATATTTTTAATAACAATGGAATGGTGCTCTGTATACAGAGTGTTACAAAAAGGTACGGCCAAACTTTCAGGAAACATTCCTCACACACAAATAAATAAAAGATGTTATGTGGACATGTGTCCGGATACGCTTACTTTCCATGTTAGAGCTCATTTTGTTACTTCTCTTCAAATCACATTAATCATGGAATGGAAACACACAGCAACAGAACGTACCAGCGTGACTTCAAACACTTTGTTACAGGAAATGTTCAAAATGTCCTCCGTTAGCGAGGATACATGCATCCACACTCCGTCGCATGGAATCCCTGATGCGTTGATGCAGCCCTGGAGAATGGCGTATTGTATCACAGCCGTCCACAATACGAGCACGAAGAGTCTCTACATTTGGTACCGGGGTTGCGTAGACAAGAGCTTTCAAATGCCCCCATAAATGAAAGTCAAGAGGGTTGAGGTCAGGAGAGCGTGGAGGCCATGGAATTGGTCCGCCTCTACTAATCCATCGGTCACCGAATCTGTTGTTGAGAAGCGTACGAAAACTTCGACTGAAATGTGCAGGAGCTCCATCGCGCAAGAACCGCATGTTGTGTCGTACTTCTAAAGGCACATGTTCCAGCAGCACAGGTAGAGTATCCCGTATGAAATCATGATAACGTGCTCCATTGAGCGTAGGTGGAAGAAACTAAAATGAGCTCTAACATGGAAATTAAGCGTTTTCGGACACATGTCCACATAACATCTTTTATTTATTTGTGTGTGAGGAATGTTTCCTGAAAGTTTGGCCGTACCTTTTTGTAACACCCTGTGTATGCTTCTTTTTTGTCGTCAGTATCGTGACTGATTTGACACGGCCCACCATAAATCCCTCTCCTGTGCCAAAGTTTTCAGATTGCAAACTGCATCCCCAATTCTTTGGTGGAGGTATTTCAATCTCTGCCTTCCGCTATGATTTTTTGTCTCTACAGCTCCCTCTAGAACCATGGAGGTTAATCGCTGATGCGTTACACGTGTCCTATCAGCGTGTCCCTTCTTCTTGTTGGTATATTCCATGTGTGCCTTTCTTCGTCGATTCTACAGAGGACCACCTCCTTCCTTACCGTATCAGTCCGCCTGATTTCATCATTCCTCTGTAGCAGCGCATCACGAACACTTCAGCTCTCTTCCGTTCCAGTTTTCCAGCTGCCCATGATTCGCTACCAAAAGTAGATTCTCAGAAATATCTTTCTCTAATTAAGGCCTATGTTTGACACCAGTAGACTTGTCTTGCCCAGAAATACCCTCTTTCCCTGTGCTATTCCGGGCTATTTTACTTCCAAGGTACCAGAATTACTAAACTTTGTCTACTTCGTGATCATCAACACTGATGTTAAGTTTCTCACTGTTCTCATTGCTGTTGCTTCTCATTATGTCTGTCTTTTTTCATTTTTACTATCAATTTCATATATTGTACTCATCAAACTGTTCATTCCATTTACCAAATTCTGCAGTTCTTCTTCACTTGCACTGAGGATAGGAATGATCTCAGCGAATCGCATCATTGACATCCTTCTCATTTTGAATTTTAACCCCTCCCCCCTCTTTCTGCTGAACGTGTCTTATTTCCGTCATTGGTCCTTCGATGAACAGACTTAACAATAAGGGTCAAAGACTGAATCACTATCTCACCCCATTTTTCATCCGAGCCCATAGTTTTTGCTCTTCCAGTTTTATTGTTCCCTCTTAGTACTTGTACATTTTGTATTTCACCAGTTTTTCGCTGAAGAGACTCCTATTTTTCTCAGAATTTCGAACATTTTTCACCATTTCACAGTGCCGAATGCTTTTTCCAGCTTCAACAAATCCTATGAGTGTACCTTGATTTTTCTTCAGTCTTGCTTCCATATCAAGTGCAAAGTCAGAGCTGCCTCGCTGGTGCCCTTATCTTTCATAAAGCCACACCGATTGTCCTATAGCAGATACTCAATATTCTTTTCTATTCCTCTGTACATTATTCTAGCCAGAAACGTGGTTTTATGAGATGTTAAGGTGATTTTGCGATAGTTTTCGTATCTATCTGCTTTTCCTTTCTTTGGAATTGTGAGGATGATGCTTTTCCCAAAGTGTGATGGTACGTCGTCAGTCTCATAGATATACACACCAACTGCAACAGTCAAAAATGGTTCAAATGACTCTGAGCACTGTGGGACTTAACTTCTAAGGTCATCAGTCCCCTGTAACTTAGAACTACTTAAACCTAACTAACCTAAGGACATCACACACATCCATGCCTGAGGCAAAATTCGAACCTGCGACCGTAGCGGTCGCGCGGTTCCAGACTGTAGCGCCTAGAACCGCTCGGCCACTCTGGCCGGCCTGCAACAGTCGTTTGGTTTATATTTCCCATTTTAGAAATTCCGGTGGAATGTTATCTATTCCTTCTGCTTTGTTTCATCTCAACTCTTCCAGAGCTCTTTTAAATTCTGACTAATACTAGATCCCCTACGTTTTCGTTACTGACTCTACTTTGTTCTTCTATCTAGTCATCAGACGAATATTCCCCTCACAGAGGCCTTCAGTTACTGCTTCCACTTATCCACTCCTTTCTCTGCGTTTAACAGTTCATTCCATTGCACCTACTGTTTTAATTCCACCGAAGGTTCTGATTTTTCTTAATGCTGAGTCAGTCTTTCCGACGATCTCTTTCGGTTTCAACACATTTTTCCTGTAACCATTTTGTCTTAGCTGCCCTGAACTTGCCATGTAGGTCCTTGGTAAATGATTTATATCGGTTTGTTCCTTTATTTCTCTGATCATTTTTGTTCTTCATCCTTCCGTCAATCTGTTGAAGTATTTCTCCTATTGACCAAGGTTTGTTCGCTGTTACGTTCTTGTACACATGTCAGAGTGTCCAACAACTGTGGTGGCCCTTTTCAGAGATACCCATTCCTCCTCAACTAACCTTCCTCGTGAGCTATTCATTATCGCAATATCTACAGCCTCAGAGAACTTCAAGGGTATCTCATTCCTTACTATTTCCGTATCCGGTTTCTATGCGCATTCATTCTTCCAATTACTCTTTTAAATTTCAGTCTACGCTTTATCACTGTTTGCGATTTGATTGTATATCTGCTCCTAGGGACGCCTTACAGTCCAGTATCTTATTTCGGAATCTATCTGACCATGATGCAATTTACCTGGGGTCTTACCATGTGTCCGTGTCTTTTCCAAGTACACTTCTTCATCTTGTGATTCTTAAGCAGATTACTCGCTTTCACCAGCTGAAATTTGTTCCAGCACTCAGTCTTTCTCCTCTCTTATTCGCATTTCCTAACTTTTACTCTACCGTAACCATTTTATTTTATTCCTTCCCCTACAACAGCGATCCATTCCCGCTCATGATTATTAGGTTTTCATCTCCTTTTACGTACTGAATTACCCGTTTGATATTATCATATACTTTCTCTGTCTCTTCATCCTCTGCTTGCGGCATCAGCACGTTTTCTTGAACTATTACTGTAGGCATTGGTTGGCTGTCGAATCTGATGAGAACAACCCTATCACTGAACTGTTCACAGTAGCTCTCTCTCTGCCCTTCTTTCCTATTCATAACGAACCCTTCTCCCATTCTACAATTTACTGCTGCCTTTGATCTCACCAGAAATCTTTGTCTTCTTTCCATTTCCCCTCAATGACCCGCACTATATCTAGAGTGAGCCAATGCATTTCCTTTTCCAGATTTTCTAACTTTCGTACTTCATTCCAAATTCGGACATTCTGTTCTCCAAAACGTACAATACTATCCGTTCATTATATTTTCTCAAGGACACCCCGCCTTGACAGTCCCCTTCCACAGATATAAATGGAGAACTAAACCGGAATACTTTGCCAATGAAGAGATCGTCATGACACGTTTTCAGGTCCTCTGGGTACTCATTATATGTGTATAATGGTAGTGGTTTCCATTGCCTTGTGCATCGAAATACTGATTCTTCCTTCTTTTAGGGTCGATTTCCCATTTCCCCCTTGCCCTCTTCGACAAGACCTTTGACAGAGCGATGTTGATTTCTTATGATCTATGCAGAGGCTACTTTCTAACCTGAGACTCATGACGTTTAGACGGGTAAGGAAAGACACTACCCCTCCCCCCCTTTTTTCCTTTATTTGTTCTGGTCGTTTGGTCTGGGTGGACGTCACATGACACGCCTTCCTGTTCATCGTTGATTAATTCATCAATTTTTATTTATATTTGAATTACAGAGGGCAGCCAGTCCTCTGACCTAACACGTCGGACTACCGCGACGGAACCCTTACACCACTTTGTGCTGCCATGTGCTCTGACTTTGTCACTACCAGTATGCGTCGGAAATTTATAGGTATCACTCGAAAATGGCAACAAGGAATAAACTAGCTAGTTTAGAGGAAATAAGACACTAACATAAGTATAAAGGAAAATGGTATTATTCTCTGTATGACTTCAACTCTTCTTCCAGCTTTCATCTTCTCCTGTCCCTTTGCTTGCTTAATCCCTTTTTCTCCTCTCGTCACTACTTGCATTCCATTGTTTGTCCTACATCACTTCATCTGTTCTTCTCGCAAAATTATTCCACTCGTAAGGTACACCGCTGCCACAACCCTCTGTTAAAGCTTTCTGTCATTTTATTCTCATCGCCACATGAAAACGTAAACTGTTGTTGTTTCTTCACGATTTGTTGTTAATCCGATGCACTGTGCTCACAGGACAATAAAAAAATAATTACTGAAAGACTGCCTTTTTTTACTCAGACACTGGATCTAGGCCAAGACGCTTTCCTCAATGGCACTGTGTAATAACGGATAATAAATTACCATTCAGATGTTAATTACGAAAGAAAAATACTTAGTAAGAAAATTATTTTCTCCGTAGAAGGTTCTGGTAGTCAAATTTATTTAATATATATTTTCAGTATGAAAGGAAAACTTACTGATGGTTGTAGAACGGTACCACAATGTGTTACGGTAACGAAAAGAAGAAAGCAGTCTTCTACCATTTATTCTTTGCTGTTACAATAGAGGGCGTCCCCCGAGGATTGGTCAGTATTCAGGGATATGATAGGAGACGTCGGTCGAACTAAAAATAGTCTAGTGAACATGGGCTCTGAAAGGCATACCTTAAGAGCTATGAGCACTTCGTCTTCGATACTGTGATATGAATCTTTTCTATTGCAAGTTCTTTGCTTTGCATATTTTTGTAGGAGGTAATGTGGACCAAAACAATAAAAGGATGTCCAGTAAACATGGGATCTAAAGTGAAAACTTTAAGAGCCATGAGTACTTCTTCAACAGAAGGGACGTGTTACACAATAGGGAAAATGAATAAGTGTTTTTAGCTGTTGAGATATGCATTTTACAGCCTTTGTTTACTAGACATTTTTGCTTCGACTCCTATTGTACCCCTGAATACTGACCATTCCTTCCGGAACACCCTGTATTCACAGAAATTGTTGTTGTTAGGTCCTATCAGTTTTCTATCAGAAACTTTCCTCATCTTACATTTCACATTAAACCTAAGACCTATTTCAACTCATGCGGCATAATCAAGGTGCCAGTAAAACAGACAATGCTTGGTTTCACGTTATAACATGGCACTGTGATTCACAGCTTACCATAAGAAAAAAGGCATAAATAAAAATAATTAAAAAGTATGTACATCGTACTTAAAAAACCACTAAGATACAGATCAAATTGCATTTCACGCTGGTAACTGGTAAAACAGAAGCAAGACACAATGTTTGGCGCAATTGTTTAGCTGCTAGCTGCCGTCTATAGTAAACACAACTGACGTAAGAGGGAAGTGTAAACTTAGTTGTTCAAGCGCTCACACAAACTGCGGTAATAGCATCCACTTGGATGGCAACTACCGGCGGAAATCTAACCGCTACCGAGGTTCTAAACTTCGAAACTTTCGCGAGTCAGGAAAATTCGATACCCCGTCTACAACAGAAACCAAATTTCCGGCGCTCAGACGTAAATGCCAGACAGAAGTACTTGGCAAACTGCATTACGAAACGAGAGGTCTTCCGATTTCATCGCTCGTATTTCTACGTTACGACTGAAGGCAGGTTTGAAACGAAAACGCAGTACACAATTCCACATTCAGTGCTGCGTTGCTGCACTGTCTGTTGTAGGCTATAATTTTAATCTGTTATTGTTTCCAACCTTTCCCGTCTCTGTTAATCTTTTCTTCAGTTTTTGTCTGAATTAATTTAAATCGCGTAAGATCCGAGATATCATCTTCATAAGCTCTCTTTTTAACCGATTTAATTGTGAGAGCTCGTTTTGTATGAAATTCTGCCAGTTATCTAGTATTCCATCAGAATTCTATAGTTTCAGCGCACTTTGTTCCATCTACTGTTTCTGATCCTTTTGGAGGTAAGATTAAAAAAACATGTTACAAAGTACTTCGCAGTACTGAAGGCTTAGTCCTCTCTCACACACTTTAGAAAATCTTGCAAGTTTCAGATCAGCACACATTCCTCTCGAGACTGAAAATTGTTTCTGGAAACAATCCTTTAAGCTGTGGCTAAGCCAATTTCACACAGTATCCTTTCTTTCAGGTGTGCTGGTCCCAGAAGTAAATCTGCGAATTCGGATCTTGAGTTATACCTTGAAGACTCAGTCGGTATAGCACTTGCCAGCGAAAGGCGCAGGTTCTGGGTTAGAGTCCCAGTCAGCCGCATAGTTTTACACTTTCAGTAAATTTCGAAAATATTTCGAGTAGATTTTTCTCCATCATGTTATGGTTCTGCGTGGAAATTTCAATTTGCCGGATATAGACTGGGAGACTCAAACGTTTATAACGGGTGACAGGGACAAATAATCCAGTGAAATTTTTTTTAAGTGCATTATCTGAAAACTACCTTGAGCAGTTAAACAGAGAACCGACTCGTGGCGATAAAATATTAGACCTTCTGGGGACAAACAGACCCGAACTATTTGAAACAGTTAACGCAGAACAGGGAATCAGCGATCATAAAGCTGTTACTGCATCGATGATTTCAGCCGTAAATAGAAATATTAAAAAAGGTACGAAGATTTTTCTGTTTAGCACGAGTGACAAAAAGCAGATTTGAGAATACTTGACGGCTCAGCACAAACGTTTTGTCTCAAGTACAGATAGTGTTGAGGATCAGTGGACAAAGTTAAAAACCATCGTACAATATGCATTAGATGAGTATGTGCCAAGCAAGATCGTAAGAGATGGAAAAGAGCCACCGTGGTACAACAACCGAGTTAGAAAACTGCTGCGGAAGCAAAGGGAACTTCACAGCAAACATAAACACAGCCAAAGCCTTGAAGACAAACAAAAATTACGCGAAGCGAAATGTAGTGTTAGGAGGGCTACGCGAGAGGCTTTCAATGAATTCAAAAGGAAAGTTATATGTACTGACTTGGCAGAAAATCTTAAGAAATTTTGGTCTTACGTCAAAGCGGTAGGTGGATCAAAAAAAAAAAATGGTACTGAAAAAGAGGATGACAGATTAAAGGCCGAAATACTAAATGCCTTTTTCCAAAGTTATTTCACAGAGGAAGACTGCACTGTACTTCCTTCTATAGATTGTCGCACAGATAAGAAAATGGTAGATATCGAAATAGATGACAGAGGGATAGAAAAACAATTAAAATCGCTCGAAAGAGGAAAGGCCGTTGGACCTAATGGGACACCA
Organism: Schistocerca serialis cubense; assembly: GCF_023864345.2. Taxonomy (NCBI): domain Eukaryota; kingdom Metazoa; phylum Arthropoda; class Insecta; order Orthoptera; family Acrididae; genus Schistocerca; species Schistocerca serialis. The sequence continues at coordinate 930,889,173 of NC_064639.1, forward strand.
GTTCGATTTTACACAAAGTACGCGAAGGAACTTGCCCCCCTTCTTGCAGCGGTGTACCGTAGGTCTCTAGAAGAGCGTAGCTTTCGAAAGGATTGGAAAAGGGCACAGGTCATCCCCGTCTTCAAGAAGGGGCGTCGAACAGATGTGCAGAACTATAGACCTATATCTTTAACGTCGATTAGCTGTAGAATTTTGGAACACGTATTATGTTACAGTATAATGACTTTTCTGGAGACTCGAAATCTACTCTGTAGGAATCAGCATGGGTTTCGAAAAAGACGATCGTGTGAAACCCAGCTCGCGCTATTCGCCCACGAGCCTCAGAGGGCCATAGACACGGGTTCCCAGGTAGATACCGTGTTCCTTGACTTCCGCAAGGCATTCGATACAGTTCCCCACAGTCGTTTAATGAACAAAGTAAGAGCATATGGACTATCAGACCAATTGTATGGTTGGATTGAAGAGTTCCTAGATAACAGAACGCACCATGTCATTCTCAATGGAGAGAAGTCTTCCGAAGTAAGAGTGATTTCAAGTATGCCGCAGGGGAGTGTCGTAGGACCGTTGCTATTCACAATATACATAAATGACCTTATGGATAACATCCAAAGTTCACTGAGGCTTTTTGCGGATGATGCTGTAGTGCATCGAGAGGTTGTAACAATGGAAAATTGTACTGAAATGCAGGAGGATCTGCAACGAATTGACGTATGGAGGAGGGAATGGCAATTCAATTTCAATGTAGACAAGTGTAATGTGCTGCGAATACATAGAAAGAAAGATCCTTTATCATTTAGCTACAATGTAGCAGGTCAGCAGCTGGAAGCAGTTAATTCCAGAAATTATCTGGGAGTAGGCATTAGGAGTGATTTAAAATGGAATGATCATATAAAGTTGATCGTCGGTAAAGCAGATGCCAGACTGAGATTCATTGGAAGAATCCTAAGGAAATGCAATGCGAAAACAAAGGAAGTAGGTTACAGTACACTTGTTCGCCCACTGCTTGAATATTGCTCACCAGTGTGGGATCCGTATCGGATAGAGTTGATGGAAGAGATAGAGAATATCCAACGGACAGCAGCGCGCTTCGTTACAGGATAATTTAGTAATCGCGAAAGCGTTACGGAGATGATGGATAAATTCCAGTGGAAGGCTCAGTAGCTCGGTACGGGCTTTTGTTGAAGTTTCGAGAACATGCCTTTACTGAGGAGTCAAGCAGTATATTGTTCCCTTCTACGTATATCTCGCGAAGAGACCATGAGGATAAAATCAGACAGATTAGAGCCCACACAGAGGCGTACCGACAATCCTTCTTTCCACGAACAATACGAGACTGGAACAGAAGGGAGAACCGATAGAGGTTCTCAAGCACCCTCCTCCATATACCGCCAGGTATCTTACGGAGTAAGGATGTAGATGTAGATGTAAGTTTCAAATCAGTGCACAATCTTACGCAGAGTGAAAATTCATTCTGGAGATGTTACTGACTACTTCAGCTGTAATATCTCCACATTCTTGCGTTTACTGCTTGACACTGTATCAGTTTACAACGTATTAAACCGAAAACCATTTGGATGAGGATGTGTACCACCGCACAGAAAAATATCAGTGAATGTCAGCTCATAAACGACGATCGCTACTTCACTGTTGCGTATTTTGACGGACTGTCGTTATTTAAGTTGTACTTCGACGTATTACAAAAAATGGGTTAGTAGGACGACATACGACAACATTTATTGCTCGGCTCAAATGTTTTGTTAACAATCCAAGTTTGTATGGTGCATGGTCAATAGCCTTCAAACGACGTAAACCTCTATTTGAGGAATATGAGCAATACTCCACAGAAGTAGTAAATCCGCATACGTAGATGAAAGCAGCTGAATATTAACAAGCAGTCGCGACGTTAAACAACTTAGTTATTTACTTAAATGATGACTTTGGTCGTCACCGTGTAACATTACTGTTTATCTGACGGATGGTGAAAGGAAGTCTACAGCTGTTTGCTGATGACACTGTGGTGTACGGGAAACTAAGAGGTAGGAGGAAAGAAGACGACTTGGATGGAATTTAATTCCTGTGTGGTGAATAGCAGCTTAATCTAAATGTGTGGAAATGTGAGTTACTGCAGATGAGTGGGAAAAGTAATGCTGTACTGTTCGAATAAGGTGTTACTTTCATGCTGTTTACTCACAAGGAAACCTCACCAAATTTACCTCGTATTTTAAGAACAAGGAAGCACATTTGTAATATATCAGACCCAAAAATAGGTCACTCAGTACAATTTGGGCCACTGCATTCCGGCAGTACGTGGTTGTAATCTTGTGAAGGTACAGCTTTTAAACTTCTGCTCTTCCGCGCGAACCGGTCGTTTGTCATTTGCTCCGCCCCATTGCAGTCACGTTATGCCTGGCACTTTGGAGATCTTGCTGGTGTTTGTACTCATTTTTCCGTGTTCTTTCTTTAATTATTAACCATTCTTGCGCTCACTGGCCATATCCATAAATTATTCTTATGGTTTTCATGCTTGAGTGGACCATCTCTATTAACCATTGAATAAGACGTTTCCGTTTGCGAGATATTATTCTTTCCTTAACTTTGCATGATTTTATGGGATGCTTCCTTTCTCTGTATGTCACCATAGATCGGACTACAGTATCTTAGGGGTATGCTGAACAGCACAACCGGCACCCCACAGCAACACAAAGTCGGGTAGTACAAAGATAAGAAGGAATACAGGATATGGCGGTTTCAAAAGGAAACGAAGGAAAACCTGAATCTAGTCGAAGCCCGATGCTCCCGATCATCAGTACAATGTGTTACTTCCTCACTGCCTTACCTTCCTGGTGGGAATTAATATGATGCTATATAGATGGTGAATTCGATTCAAAACAAAAAATTTCTCGTACTCATCTCAGAACTACATTATTGTTGAAGCTGAACTGGAAGCCACTAACTGAAAGCGTGTTGGTGCACATTTGGAACACAACAGAGAGCGATTCTGGAAGAATGGATTTGACAAGACGTTGGTAAGTTTCCTGAGGGATGTGGCACGAGCTGTTTGGATACAGGTCACGCAATTCCAATAAATTGCTGGCTGGTGGGTACTGGGCGAGGAGCTGGCGCCTGATAGTGTCCCAGGTACTGTTCCATCAGACTTATATCAGTTCATTATCAAGCTCCTCACATGGCTGTAGCACAGCTCTAGCCATGTAACATGGATAGTTATCCTGCTGGAAAATGCCATCGCCGTAGGGGGAAAACATGAGGCAAGAAGGGATGCAGGTGGTCCGCAGAACTGTTCCAGCTGTCACGGTGCCTTCAATTACCCCCATAGATTCCATGGAGCCGTCTCGGCTTCACGTGCGGGTGTTAGCAGCCTGCAGTGTTCAGTGTGCGGCAGCCATGTACCTCACTGTTCCTTTACACCTGGGGATGACCGAAACCGCTTGTGATTTTGTACCAATAGAACTGTTTACAATTGAAACTTAATTTTCTGATTCTACTACGCTACTGGCCATTAAAATTGCTACACCAAGAAGAAATGCAGATGATAAACGGGTATTCATTGGACAAATATATTATACTAAAACTGATATGTGATTACATTTTCACGCAATTTGGGTGCATAGATCCTGAGAAATCAGTACCCAGAACAACCACCTCTGGTCGTAATAGCGGCCGTGATACGGCTGGGCATTGAGTCAAACAAGGCTTGGATGGTGTGTACAGGTACAGCGCTCCATGCAGCTTCAACACGATACCACAGTCCATCAAGAGTAGAGACTGGCGTATAGTGACGAGCCAGTTGCTCGGCCACCATTGACCAGACGTTTTCAATTGGTGAGAGATCTGGAGAATGTGCTGCCCAGGGCAGCAGTCGAACATTTTCTGTATCCAGAAAGAACCGTACAGGACCTGCAACATGCGGTCGTGCATTATCCTGCTGAAATGTAGGGTTTCGTAGGGATCGAATGAGGGGTAAAGCCACGGGTCGTAACACATCTGAAATGTAACGTCTACTGTTCAAAGTGACGTCAATGCGATCAAGAGGTGACCGAGACGTGTAACCAATGGCACCGCATACCATCACGCCGGTGATACGCCAGCATGGCGATGACGAATACACGCTTCCAATGTGCGTTCACCGCCATGTTGCCAAACAAGGATGGGACCATCATGATGTTGTAAACAGAACCTGAATTCATCCGAAAAAATGACGTTTTCCCATTCGGGCACCCAGGTTCGTCATTGAGTACACCATCGCAGGCGCTCCTATCTGTGATTTAGCGACAAGGGTAACCGCAGCCACGGTCCCCGTGCTGATAGTCCATGCTGCTGCTAAGGTCGTCGAACTGTTGTTGCAGATGGTTATTGTCTTGCAAACATCCCCATCTGTTGACTCAGGGATCGAGACGTGGCTGCACGATCCGTTACTGCCATGTGGATAAGATGCCTGTCATCTCGACTGCTAGTGATTCAAGGCCATTGGGATCCATCACGGCGTTTCGTATTACCCTCCTGAACCCACCGATTCCATATTCTGCTAACAGTCAGTGGATTTCGACCAACACGAGCAGCAATGTCGCGATACGATAAACTACAATCGCGATAGGCTACAATCCGACCTTTATCAAAGTCGGAAACGTGATGGTACGCAATTCTCCTCCTTACACGAGGCGTCACTGCAACGTTTCACCAGGCAACGCCGGCCATCTGCTGTTTGTGTATGAGACATCGGTTGGAAACTTTCCTCGTGTCAGCACGTTGTAGGTGTGGCCACCGGCGCAATCCTTGTGTGAATGCTCTGAAAAGTTAGTCATTTGCATATCAGAGCATCTTCTTCCTGTCAGTTAAATTTCGCGTCTGTAGCACGTCATCTTCGTGGTGTACCAATTTTAATGGCCAATAGTGTATATCATAAGATTGCAGTTTATCGTTTAGTATGTGTGCCGTGAACTGGTAGTCGTTGTACACTCGCACAGTCCAGCTGTTGGGCTCCCGCTGCTCATGTCGCTCCTGTGAGCTTGGCGGTTGCAACGCCACAGTTAGGTCAGAAGTGATTCAGAAGTGATGTGGAGTCAGAGCTGTGGCAGACCGACGAATGTAATGGATTTGGCCAAATCTACTTCGAGCCAGCATCGGGCAGCGATTGGCAGCTGCGATCAGGAGTTACGGTTCAGCGCCGAGGCTCGCATTGCTCACTGACAGAGCTTCTTGGTGTTTCCGGTGTGTCTGCCCCAAGGACTGACCGGTGATAGCGGCTCTGTGGAGATGGAGGACGTGGTGGCCACGGAAGTCATCGTAGCGAGGGGCAGTGAAATCGGCCAGCAAAAGCGAGCCCTTCTAGGTAACTGGTGTTTGGGAGCAGCTGCCAGGAGACGAACCAGGAGAGAGGACAGTGCAGCAAAGCAGGTGGTGGGACTGATGGCTAAGGGTGATTCTGGCTTGCTGTCAACACAAGGCACAGTTCCGAGTGGAGCAACCAGTGGCGTTTGGTTCCTCACATGTAAGAGATGCAACGCAGCTGGGAGGGAGGAAGTGCTTGTTGTAGCAAGTTTTCTGCTACTGCATTTACAAGAAAGCGTTTCTCTACGACTAGTGCTGTACTGCCATGCAAACGGTTGAGAGCTTTCGTTTATGAAGCACAAAGAGGCCGTAGTTGGGCATGGACTTTGTGGATGAGAGCTCTATTTGACTGAATTGTGCTTGCGAGGAAGTTTGTCAAATTGATGCTTCCTTTCTCTTTCTTACTTGTTACAGGGTGTATAATTACTTAATATCTTACCGCTAATTTTGTCTATTTGTGTTTGTGTCCAATATTAATTTAGGGTACTGGCTTTGTTCGGGTGCATTATGTTATTACGTACTAGACTATGTACTTTACTTGATATCCTTGTGTTCTCCTATTGCTACGTGAGTTGTTGGTGAACCATTAATTTTAAAACTGTTGATTTAGGTAGGTATGCTATTGATACTTCGTGCTATTGTCTTAGGTTAGTCCCTGATTAATTCTAGTGGGGCAAATATTTCATAGTGTATTATATTATTGCATTAGGGCTCTAGTGTCATTTGATAAGCTGAGTGTCGTTTTCTTATTCGTTCTTTCTTCTGTATGAGCTCTGAGTTACTATATTGATAAATAAATGTTAGATTCTGCTAAGAATTTATGCCCAAACTACCACCAGCCTTTTTCCACTGTCCCCGTTCCCTGCGCTACATAATACATTTTAAGCTGGTACCTTCCTAAAGCTAGCTCAGTAATTAATTAGTTACTTTTCCCTGTTCGTTTAATCAAAGAATGTGCTGATTGTGAGTAAGCAAATAATAATGAAGCGGTGAATCTTTATCATGTTATAGCTTCGTACAGACGATGCTGGTTGGTTTTTCTGTACCGATATCATGAATAGTCGAACTGAATATTCAAAGCTCATATTGGTAAAACGTCACACATAAAACAAGAAATGACATCAAAGGCAAAGCATTTCTGCTTGTAATATTTTTCTGCTCTTCCTTTCCTTACCTCGTGAAACGCTGAGTTACGAAAAAGAAGTAGTTAAACTTCAGTCCTGTCGGTTGTGTTTCGAGCTGCAGCAGCAAATATTATGTGCAGCGTCACACGTGTAATGTGTCAGTATAGAAATTAAAAATACAACTTTATAATGCAAACACATAAACTGACCTCGAAGCGGTTTATCCGGAGAATATGACAACATTGTTAGAAGGTTTGAACGAGAAAGAAGGCAGTTCCTCTCACATGTATGTCTTGACATCTTTCAGATTTTCCTCTGTTGGGCCCGCATCTCGTGGTCGTGCGGTAGCGTTCTCGCTTCCCACGCCCGGGTTCCCGGGTTCGATTCCCGGCGGGGTCAGGGATTTTCTCTGCCTCGCGATGGCTGGGTGTTGTGTGCTGTCCTTAGGTTAGTTAGGTTTAAGTAGTTCTAAGTTCTAGGGGACTGATGACCATAGATGTTAAGTCCCATAGTGCTCAGAGCCATTTTTCCTCTGTTGTATTGCGAACACTCGTAAACCTGCCTGACACGCTAAAGATGAGATTTTATTAGGTATCTGGGAGGACTTTTCTTTTTCGTCGAGAGTTTTAGCGAAATAATCTCTGAAAACTTTTGTTCTACTTTGATTAATATCAACGTAAAATCCATCCATAACTTTTCCTGGCTTCTTACTATCTAACTTTTATTGTGAGTGGTTATACTTTCTGAGCAATTACTAGAGGCGCTAGAAATACGCCTCCTCCGTGTTTTGAAATAAAAAATGGTGATTAGGGCATAGTTTGTAATTGACGACGAGGTCAGTAGACCTGGCGCATGCACAAATGTTGCTTAAGAAACGTCCTGTGTCATTATTGTTATTTATTTATTTTTTGGAGGCTATGATAAACCAACAATGGCTTTGATTCTTCGCATTTAGCTTTCACTGCTCCCAGATTTTCATCCTACCTGCGTCTAATTCTTTCCGTTTGCTGATCTCTTTCTTGTCTGAAACGCTGCCATTCATGTTGCTTCTCTAGAGAATGTTCTGTTGTCTATATCCGTTCTAGTTATACTGTTTTTCATACCCTTGCCAATTTCAGTGAACTATGTGGGTTCGAATTTGTCATTGTTTATTAAGGTGAAGGTCTTGTTGATTAGTCTTTCATGATAAATTCGGTATATGTATGCATAAAACTGTAGTCTTCATTTCCTCACATCAGTCAACATTTCGATTTTTAATTACAGCTCTCTGCTTCATGTTTCATTCAGCCGTACTATTACTTTTAGGTCCCAGTATTTTCCTCAGGATTCTTGTTTCAATTAATTCCTATTCTTCAAGATCCCCAAATGTTGTTAGTTTATGTTTCTGCTGGATACAGTGTTTCAGGCTTTTGCCACTATTTATTAGTGTCTTAGTTTGGTTTCCAGGACAAAGAGCTTGTTGTCAGGTGTTTTTTGTCATACGCAATCGCTTTTATATTTTGTCTACTCCTTTTACTACTTCCATCTTTTCTTTTGTATTTTTTATTACTCTTTCTCCTAGATATTTAAAACAATTTGTTTTTGATATTGTACTGTTAGGAATACTTAATATTTTTGGAAGCGTCACTGATACTTGTAGTTAACTGTGGTTTTTCAAGCGATAATTGTAGCCCTACTTTGACTCCTTGTTCCTGTATTTCTGTGGTTTGTTCTTTGGCACTGTCCAACGAGTCAGTAAATAACTCTGTCCTTAATATACTATGTGTTACAAGTTACTCACTGATCCACCGAAACCGGTAATTCTTGTATATGTTTGCTGTTAAGACAAATAAAATTTTGTAATTGATTATGTTAGACATACGACAAGGTATTGGATATTTCCTTGTTCAGTTCTAGGGAGACACATGATCAGCTCCCAGAAATAATTTTCACTCGGTAGCGGAGTCTGCGGTGATATAACTCTTCCTGGCACATGAAAATTGTTTGCCGGACAGGAACAACCTCCCATGCTGTGGCTACGCTATTTATCCGCAATATCCTTTCTCCCGTGAGTGCTAGCCTCGCAAGTTGCACAGGAGAACTTCTATGGAAATTTGAAATTTCTGGTAAGTTTTTTGGGACCACGCTGCTGAGGTCATCGGTCCCTAAGCTTACACACTACTTAATCTAACTTAAACTAACTTGCGGTAAGGACAACACACACGCCCATGGCCGTGGGAGGACTCGAACCTCCGATGGTAGGAGGCGCGCAAACCGTGACAAGGCGCCCAAGACCGCACGGCTACCCCTCCCGGCAGAGAAATTTTGTGTTTGGAAGGTAGGGGATGAGGTACTGACGGAAGTAAAACTGTGAGAACGAGTCGCTAGTCGTGGTTGGGTAGCTCAGTCGGTGGATCACTTCTTTGTGTAAGACAAAGGTCCCTGTTTCGAGTCTCAGTCAGACATAAATTTTTAAGCTTGCAGGAAGCTTTGCGTGACTACTATTTAAAAAACAACATTGTTCGCAAGAAACAACAAAATTATAAAAATCTGTGGATAAAAATCCTACGTCAAGCCCACAAATTATCTTTATCGACAAATAATATTTTATTAGTGATTAATATTATCAGTTAAATAACTTACTACGACTTCTCATTTAGGGCGACTTAGCTATGATGTGTAATGATTGTCATAGACTGAACAACATTATAGACTGATCTGAGAATGGGTCATCAGTGAGCTAAAACGATAATGACTAATTCTATGCAATCTTACCGTATGATTTTTATCTAGATATGTTTTAAATTAGCAGTTCGTATGCCTCTCCGTCGACAGTGTCAAAAAATAACATAAATATGCCTAGTCAGGCGAAGGGAGATTGTAGAAAACTCCTCAAGATCAGTCAATAGCTCATCAATGAGCCGAAACAGGTAGTCAATAAAGAAAATTTGCGATCTGCATGTAGAATTTTTATCCACACATGCTTTAAATAAACAGATAGCGTATCTTGCCACTGATAATGTCAAAGAATAAAACAGTCAAACTATAGATAATGAAAAATAATCGAGATGTTCAAAATCCTAAGAGCTGTAAACTTAATGAAAGGTATGAAATGAATAACAGATGTGAAAATTACATCTTTATACCAAAGACAATATCACATTTATAAAAATGTGCAATATTTTTCGGTTCTAAAAGAGAATGTGAGAAATACAGTACTTATATAGCTTTGTAAACATATCTGTAAAGGAATAAAACTATTATGTCTTATTATTTAATAATTTTTTAAATAATTTTAATAATGTTTTATATTTAATAATTAAGTACTACTCAAGGATATTGGGTTTACTCTTAAAAATCTCTCTACAGTTGGGCGTCAGTGTCCAAGTAAATAAGCTTCTGCTTTTGACTCACAGACTTTGTCACCTGTTTGTCACGGTTGGCTTCATCACCAGCGGTAAACAATAATTTCAAAAACTCAGAATAGTTATAATCCATAGCCAAGAGTCACTGATAAAAATTTATGTTTTATACAGTTAGTGTCGGTCCACAGACCATCATCAGGTATCATAAGATATTTAGAAAATCATACAAGGCGATATAAATTCAATTGTGTCAAATAATATAAAATCCATCATTCGCTATTGTTGACAAATAATAGTATCTATGATTCGTCACTGACTTTATCGCCTTCTATGCTGTTGTAAATATTTTATGATACCTGATGACCGTTCAACACTAAAGAAATTTTTATCAGCAACTCCTGGCGGTGAATCACGACATTTTTGAAGCATCAAGCTGTCGAACAGGACCTTATTAAAACATATTAGTAAACAACATTTATTTAAAAAAAGTGTTTAACAGTTTCGATTCTCCAGGGCCATCGACGTGTTTTTGAAGATAAGTAGTAACTTGAGTGCTATAGTTGATATAATGTACGCCAAGACTTATATGTGGGACTACTTTCACTTCGTAATGGCAGTGAACACCACGTACCTTCCCACAGTTACTAGTTTTGCTCCTTTTGAATGTACCATTTGGTAATACTCAGTCTATAGGTAGTACATCTTGTGTGATGTCGTTTATGAACTAAGCAAGTTGTTAAATCTCTGTTACAGTTCTCATCCAGTTGTTTCAATCTGCAGCACACAACAAGGCCAAGAACGACTTAATATTTTTTTAGGCAAATCTAGCCTCATAAGCAAGACTACTTGTCTGATAATCAGTAACTATTTACCTGTTTATACACTAATGGAAAAATTGCAACACCAAAAGATAATTAAGGTAGAGGAATAAAATTTCGGAACTACATTGGGCTAGGTAACATTTTAAGTGTTCAGCTCTACAAGATCACAGCCTTTGCAAATGTGAAATGATGCCACATTAATGAACTCCAGAATGTTGAATGAAAGGATACAAACGTGACTGCATTGTGTTGTACAGGTGCCGGATGTCAGTCTGTGAGATGGAGTTCCGTGTCTCTTGTTCTGGGTCGGTAAACACAGGGACGGTTTGTGGATAACACTTCAGATTTCGTCCGATGATGTCCCAAATGTGCTCGACTTAAGACAGATCTGTTGGAAGAGCAGGCCTAAGAAACGTATCTACACGCTGTAGAACATGTTGGGTTACAACAGCGGTATGTGGATGAACGTTATCCTGTTGGAAAACACCACACAGGAGTGCTGTTCATGAAGGGCAGCACAATAGGTCGAATCACCACAATGACGTACAGTTTCGTAGTCAGGGTGCGTGGGATGCCACGAGAGTGCTCCAGCTATCATGCGAAATCACACCGCAGATCATAACTCCACCTGTAGGTCTAGTGTGTCAAACAGGTTGGTTGGAGGCTCCCAGCTCGCCTTCTTATAATCAACACACAGTCATTATTGACACCGAGACGGAACCAGCGTACATCAGAAAACACAACAGATCTCCAGGCTGAATGAGCTCTCGCTTGACACCATTGAAATCACAAATGGCGGTGGGATGCATGCTACACAGCCTCTTGCTGGGTGCCGTCCTTTACGTAACCGTTTTGTAACACTTTATTGTGTCACAGTGTTGCCAACTGATGCTCAAAGTACTACTGCATATGCACCAGAGCCATACGCTGAATACGATGGTCTTCCCTCTCGGAAGTGTCACATGACTGTCCAAAGCCTACTCTGCTTGATACCGTACAATCTCGTGACCACCAATGCCAGCAACCACGTATAGCGCTACATTCCTGTTCAATCTATCTATAATATCGCAGATGGAAGTTCCAACTTTTCGTAGCTCTATTATACAATCGGTGAGATGTTGATACTGGCGTGTTTGGGTATTGTAGGACATTCTTGACTACTATCAACTCACCACGAACAACTCAAAGGTAACTAACCCTCATGACCATACAGCATGTATTTAAAGCAAACCTGATTTGCGTCCTAATAGTGCGAAGTGGAAGTACAAAAATGTTCCGGGAGACTCAGGAATACAGAAATACAAGTCGCTGAGGAACGAAGGAAATGGAAATGCAGGGAAGCTTACACGAAATGACCGAATGAAAAATGTGAAGATATCGAAAAAGAAACGATTGTCGGTAGGACTGACTCAGCATACAGGAAAATCAAAACAACCTTCGGTGACATTAAAATCAAGGGTGATAAAATTAAGAGTGCAAAGGGAATTCCACCGTTAAATGCAGACGAGAGAGCGGATAGTTGGAAAGAACACATTTAATGCCTCTATGAGGGGGGAGGATTTGCCTGACGTGATAGAAGAAGAAACAGGAGTAGATTTAGAAGAGACAGGGGACACGGTATTGGTATCTGAATTTAAAAGAGCTTTGGAGGACTTCCCAAGATCAAATAAGGCAGAATGGATAGATAACATTCCATCAGAGTTTCTAAAATCGCTGGGGGAGGTGGCAACAAAACGACTATTCATGCATGTATGAGTCTGAGGACATACCACCTGACTTTCGGAAAAAACATCATCCATACAATTCCGAAGACGGCAAGAGCTGCCAAGCGTGAGAATTACCGAACAATCAGATTAACAGCTCATGCATCCACGTTGCTCACAGGAATGATATACAGAAGAATGGAAAAGAAAATTGAGGGTGCGCTAACGACGATCAGTTTGGCTTTAGGAAAGGTAAAGCCACGAGAGAGGCCATTCTGACGTTGTGCTTAATAATGAAAGCAGGACTAATGAAAAATCAAGACACGTTCATAGGATTTGTCGACCTGGAAAAAGAGTTCAACAATGTAAAATGGTGCAAGATGTTCGAAATTCTGAGAAAAATAAAGGTAATCTATAGGGAGAGACGAGTAATATACAATATGTGCAGGAGCCAAGAGGGAATAATAGGAGTGGACAACCAAGAACGAATTGCTCGTATTAAAATGGGTGTAAGACAAGGATGTAGTGTTTCACCCTACTGTTCAATCTGTATAGCGAGAAAGCGGTGATGGAAATGAAAGAGAGGTTCAGGAGTGGAATTAAAATTCAAGGTGAAAGGATATCAGTGATACGATTCGCTTATGACATTGCTATCCTGAGTGAAAGTGAAGAAGAATTACATGATCTGCTGTATGGAATGAACAGTCTAATGAGTAAAGACTATGAATTGAGAATAAATCGAAGAAAGACGAAGATAATGAGAAGTAGCAGTGTAAGTAGGCTGTTTGGGTTTTCTTATTGGTAACGCCACGTAGCGCTCTATATGAAAATCACTGGCTGTGCTGTGTGCAGTCTGTGGCTAGTGTGCATTGTTGTCTGCCATTGTAGTGTTGGGCAGTCGGCTGTTGACAGCGCGTAGCGTTGCACAGTTGGAGGTGAGCCGCCAGCAGTGGTGGATGTGGGGAACTGAGATGGCAGATTTTTGAGAGAGGATGATCTGGACGTGTGTCCATCAGAGACAGTGCATTTGTAAGACTGGATATCATGAACTGATATATATAGAATATGACTTTTGAACAATATTAAGGTAAATACATTGTTTGTTCTCTATCAAATCTTTCATTTGCTAACTATGCCTATCAGTAGTTAGTGCCTTCAGTAGTTTGAATCTCTTATTTAGCTGGCAGTAGTGGCGCTCGCTGTATTGCAGTAGTTCGAGTAACGAAGATTTTTGTGAGGTAAGTGATTTGTGAAAGGTATAGTTTAATGTTAGTCAGGGCCATTTCTTTGTAGGGATTATTGAAAGTCAGATGGTGTTGCTCTGAAAATATTGTGTTGCGTAGCGCTGAAAATATTGTGTGTCAGTTTAGTATTGATCAGAATAGGTAAAGAGCGAAATGTCAGTACGTTCAGTTCTGCTCAGCTGTTTGAAAATTAAATAATGCAAGAGGTTAATCATCACAGTAATTCATTAAGTTTTTCTAAGGGGAGGTTTCAGCAGAAATGCGAACAGGTAGAAAGTTAATATCAGGATTTATGGTCACGAAGTCGATGAAATTAATGAATTCCGCTACTTACACAGTAAAATATCGAGTGACGGACGGAGCATGGAGGACATCAAAAGCAGACTAGCAATGGCTAAAACGGCATTCCTGGCCAAGAGAAGTCTACTAATATAAAATATCGGCCTTGATTTGAAGAGGTAAATTCTGAGAATGTACGTCTGGAGTACAGCATTCTATGGTAGTGAAACATGGACTGTGGGAAAACCGGAACGGAAGAAAATAGAAGCATTTGAGATGTGGTGCTGCATACGGATGTTGGAAATTAGGTGGATTGATAAGGTAAGGAATGAGGAGGTTCTGTGCAGAATCGGAGAGAAAAGGAATATGTGGAAAACATTGATAAGGAGAAGGGAGAGGATGATTGGACAACCGTTACGATATGAGGTAATGACTTCCATGGTACTAGAGCGAGACAGATATTGCAATATATCCAACAAATAATAAAGGACTTAAGTTGCAAGTGCTACTCTGAGATGAAGAGGTTGGCACAGGAGAGGAATTCGTGGCGGGCCACATCAAACCAGTCAGTAGACTGATGAGCCCCCAAAAAAACTTAGTTAGTAAAGTCCATACAAAATCCATATCTCATTTGTTGTAAAGCGTTTTGCATTGGCTGGGGCTGACGTAATCGCTTTTCTGCGCAAAATTTGCGCATTACATAACCAGTGGCTCTGCAGCCATCAGTCAGCATTTTGTGATCTGCCGCTTGAGCATCTGTGGAGTCTCCAGCAGCAGCCAGATGGATAAATGATACAGTGTTACTTCATTATAATTTCCTGTCACGCCATACCACTCAAACGTGCTGTAACACTACTATTCTATTTCTTAAAGTGCTTGTTTTCTGAAGATGACCTCTACATGAAGTCGACACCGGGCATTAATTCTTGAGGGTATTTTCTTTCTGTCGTTGCAACTACAAAAAATGCGTGCTTTTTCACAAGACGTGTTTCGCTTTGCTAAGGTAAAGTTAAGTTATTTTCATTTTGATTTCCCTTAAGATCTAAAAACAGTTCATTAACATTTGTTGGCCTTTACTTACGGTGATTTCCGCTTGATTTCTTACCTACATCGGGAAATGGCGTCTGCTAGCACATCGTTGATGTTTTTCTTCTTTAGACACTGATAGTTGTGGTCTAATTTTTAGCTGCTCTGCAGAACTACAGACTTTTTTATGTTTTAAACAGTGCAGTTTTTCACAGACAACTGTTTTCTGTTTGTTTTTATACGTCCTAAAAACGTATTGTGGTTTGTGTTTTGTAGTGTTGCCACAGTAACATTGCCATTAACTTGTCTTTGACCTGTACTCCTCTTTTTTATTTAGTTTACTGTGTGTGTGTGTGTGTGTGTGTGTGTGTGTGTGTGTGTGTGTGTGTGTGTAATTCTATTAAATTGTGTTGATTTGTATTTTATACTGTGTAAGAGAAGTGAAGGAATAGTGATGGAGGGAGAAGCCATGATGAGTGGACAGAAGTGTATGGTAGTGTGATGGAGTGTGAGTTGGAGGAGAAGGTGGGGAACTAGAAGTGAAATGAAATTGGAAGGACAGGGGTTTGATGGGAGAGTGGGAGAGGATGAAGGATAGAAAAGGCTCTTTTCTTGATCGTGTAATTTCGTCACTTATTTTATATAGTCTGGTTTCCAATGTTTATTTGTCATCGAGCAACTGTTTATTTTGTGTTAATGCTTTGCGTATGTGGAACTTTTCTTGGAAAGTGAGGAGGTGTCTGTTTTTACTGACTCTTACGATGTTCGTATCTTTTTCAATTTTGCTTGGTCTATGGCGTTCTTGTTTTAGATAGTCTCCAAATGTTGAATGATCTGTACCGTATTTATATGCTCTGAAATGTTCTTTATATCTTGTATCGAACGTCATGCCGGCCATTCTAATGTATATCTTTTCACAATATCTGCAACTGACCTGATAGATACCTCATTGTTCGTAAATGTCTGGTTCTGATTTCAATTTTGGGATGTTCTTTTGTATTGAGTTGTTTGTTTTGTAAGTAATGTTTATGCCTTGGGTTTTTGGATGTGTTACCTGTTTGATATGTGAATTTGTTGTGGTAGGTCATTCCATGCCATTTTTTGTAGCAGTGCAGGTTGTATGTGTTGGTGTGGTTTCGTTTTTTTCATTATTTTTGTCTTTCTTTTTCTGTTTAGTTTGTCTATCGTTGTTTCTTTGTGCCCCTTTTAAATGCCATTTCTTTTATAACGGCTAGCTCTTCCTGGTAATCAGACGTACTTAGGGGGATCGTGTTCAGTCTGCTTAACATGTATCTGACTGCAGGCTGTTTATGTTTCTGTTGGTGGTTTGAGATTTCATTTAAGATGTGTCACTTGTTGTGGGTTTTCTGCATATGTCAAATGTATGTTTGCTATGGTCTTTTCTTATGATTATGTCTAGAAAGTTGAGTGAGTTTCTCTGTTATTCTTCCATTGCGAACTTTATATTTTTGTGTGCAGTATTTATGTCTTTGTGTGGTTGATGTACTTATATTTAGGTTCAGCTGCCATACTTATTATGTCATCCATGTATCTGTACCAATGGATGATGTAGCTTTTATTTGTTATTATGTCTTCAAATATTAACTTTTCTATACGATCCATGAAAATGGTGGCTAATGTTCGTGAAATAGGTGAACCCGTTAGTAAGCCTTCTTCTTGTACATTGTATTCTCGATTGATTTCAAAATAATTTTGTTTTCTTATTAATTGTAATAATTTTATTGTTTTATCTGAGTGTTCATCAGGTAGCGGGTTGTGTGTCTCCAGATTTTCTTCAGTTACTTTTATGGTTTCGTTAACAGGGATACTTTCTACATCAAAGGAGAGCAGTGTTAGTGTACCGTGGATTTTAGTGTCGTTAAAAATATTATTGCGATCTGGACTGTTGTTTTAAACCAGTTACTCTAGCTTCGCCTCTTTGTTGGACTCTGTGCATGAAGCATTAAACAAGTGCAGACGTAGGTAGTGACTTTTACGGTGCAGAAGTGTGCCAGTATCTTTTGTAGGGCACTTATAAGGAGAGCTGTCACTCATTCCCCTTCGTAATCCGGGCCGCGCGGCTTTTCAGAACGCGTTAAGGCCAACCCTCTGGCGGGCGGTAATATGTCTGGCGTCATCATTAACGTCAGCCTGCAAAAGACCGCCGAGCGAAGACCGGGCGTCTGTGCCATCGGCTTTAGGCAGGCCGGTTCGCCCCCAGACCCCGCCGGCCGCAGAAAAGAAACAAAACGGGCGGCGCGTCCCGCCCCCCGCCCCCCTCCGCCCCCAGCGCTTAAACGCGCTGGCCGGCCAGAGCCGGCTGGCTTTGGGGGCGGCTCTGCTTTTACTTGGGCCTGTCGCGTGTCTGCCCCGGGCCAGGGGCCGTGTGGCGCGGATTTTCTAACAGTTTATCCTCTGACGGCGCCTGCAGCAACAGCAGTGGCAGCAGCAGCAACAGCGTGTACCAGTCCAGTGAAATTCTGTAAAGGCACCTCGCTCCTGCTGGCATGTCGTGTCAGTAGCAGCAGGCGAGTTGGAACGATCCTTTCATTAGGGCTAAATTTCAGCTTACTTCTTTAAGCAGGATGCGAAACTCCAGCTAGCTACATCAGCTTAAACACGAACCCAATTTTGCTGAAGAAAACACAAATTATAAAATATTATGAGACGTTTCAAGACTTACATATAATTTATTTTAAACATCATTAATTCTTGCCGCTCTAACAACACATATTCTCTAATATATAAATCCCATGATTATATTTATCTTGTTGTTGTTAATGGTCCAGAAATTTTAAATTTAATTTGGGTTCTGTGCATCAGTCGCTAAAGACTGAAACCTATTAGCATCCCTTTGTTGTCTGCCAGCCTGTCTGTGTTAGTGTTGAGACAAATTTTCTCCAAAACGTGCATTAAGTTGAACTTTCTACTAAGATCTATGGCCCCTTGGCCATGTAGAAAATTAAAGCTTCTAAGTCAATGCAATAAAAGGATACGGCCATCTCATATTTTGATACTCATAAACTAACTCATCAGAACCTATAGGGTACTTCCCATTAACGTAGAATCATAAAACGTGGACTGAAGCAAGATTTCAAAGTACAGGTAATGGAAATCCTAACGTTGTTAATCTGAAATTATAATACACTAAAAATACTTTTTGTTGTTAATTATCCGTCTAGCTCTCCGTTTCTTAAGACTCCTTTTATCAGAAACGGGTAGTAGTATCAAGCTGAAATTCATCAAATGGTTCAAATGGCTCTGAGCACTATGGGACTTAACTTCTGAGGTCATCAGTCCCCTAGAACGTAGAACTACTTAAACCTAACTAACCTAAGGACATCACACACATCCATGCCCGAGACAGGATTCGAACCTGCGACCGTAGCGGTCACGCGGTTCCAGACTGTAACGCCTAGAACCGCTCGGCCACTCCGGCCGGCTTAAATTCATGTCAGGTACAAAGGTCTATGGTCACTTTGCAGCGTACAAAATCTGAGTTTGTAAATCAATGGAATCAAAAGAGACCACCATTTATATGACTTATTTTGATACTCGCAAACTTGCTCATCAAAACCTATGGGGTAATTCCCGTTAACCTAGAATCACGAAAAGTGGTAAGCCTTGAGGCCTTTCACGGATCCCTGTCTCCTTGTATTACAATCTACCTTGAACATGAAAAAGTAAGGGGTGCGGTTTAAGCTAGTGAAGAAGATGAAATTACTGCAGTTGAGCCTATATTTTATTGACCAATCTAAACTTTACTATTAAAGGACGCAGGTAGGTTGAAAACCATATAGGAGAAATAACGAAAATTGTAACACAATGTAAAAACTTTTTGTACTGTCAGAACATTTAATGGCGAACTGTTAAGTAACTAGTGAAACTCCGCTACAGAGCGGCAGAAGCCTGGACTACTATTTCAACTTGGTCCCACTAGACTTCAGGAGGATTCAGAGTTGTGAGGACAGGTGGTTTCCATTAGGGAGCAGTACAGTTTGGGGTATCTTTCTCTAGTTATTAAAATATCGTATTTTCAGTAAAATTATCATAGTTACGCGAATCTAATGCGCACTTTTTTTACCATATAGAGTATTGTGAAACGGAGAGCACATTACTTTCGATAGCGCGTTATATTAGAGTCCAAACTTGAATGGATCGTTCACCAGCAAAATCACTGAAATTAAGGTATTGTTCCTTATGTCACAATGGCTCGCTGTAATTCTCAGTTTCCTTACATTTTTGTTGGCCTATAACTGTGTAGTGTGTTTGCATTAGGTAGTCACGAAATGGTAGACAAGCAGAGAAGAACTTCGTATGATGCTACTTCCAAGCGTAAAGTACTTCTTTGTGCTGAAAAATATGGTAAAAGGAGGTCGGGACGAGAGCTCAATGTAGCTGAGAGTAACGTCCGTTTGTGTAACGAACAGAAATTGGTGTTTGTTGCAACTACCGCTGACAGAAAGAAATTCACCGGCCCTTCGCAAAGGAGACATCCTGACACTGAAGTAAACGTTTCGGAGTTCGACAGTGAAACGAGGAAGAATGGGAAACCTGTGACTAGTGACACCGTAAGAAACAAAGCAAAAGAGGTAGCTGCAGTTCTTAATACATTGAGGCAAGAGTTTAAGGTTAGCCGTGGCTAAGTTGATCGCTTCATGAAAGAGGCCGGGTTGTCTCTACGACATCATACAACAGTATGCCAAAAGGTTTGTAAGTAGGCTGTTTAGGTTTTTTTATTGGTAACGCCACCTCTGTATGAAAATCACTGGCTGTGCTGTGTGCAATTTCTTTTACTAATGAGACTTTGTGAAAAAAAACTGTAATTACTATTATGATGAATGATCAGGACTATCTTTATGGACTGAGAGAAAATTTTAGCTTTTGACCAACATTGTATCAATAAGTGTGTGCATTTGATTTCTTTGTTATTGTAATTATGAAAATTTTTTCAAATCTGTATTGGCCACTGCCCAAACCAATTTGTAAAATTTTTTGTGGGGAGCATGGGGGCTATGTAAGTAGGCTGTTTAGGTTTTTTTATTGGTAACGCCACTTCTGTATGAAAATCACTGGCTGTGCTGTGTGCAGTCTGTGGCTGCTTTGCATTGTTGTAATACTCGCCATTGTAGTGTTAGGCAGCTGGCTGTGAACAGCGCGTAGCGTTGCGCAGTTGGAGGTGAGCCGCCAGCAGTGGTGGATGTGGGGAGAGAGATGGCGGAGTTTTGAAATTTGTCATGAACTGCTATATTTATATATGATGATATCAAGGTAAATACATTGTTTGTTCTCTACTAATATCTTTCATTTGCTAACTATCCCTATCAGTAGTTAGTGCCTTCCATAGTTTGAATCTTTTATTTAGCTGGCAGTAGTGGCACTCGCTGTATTGCAGTAGCTTGAGCAGCGAAGATTTTTGTGAGGTATGTGATTTGTGAAAGGTATAGTTTAATGTTAGTCAGGGCCATTCTTTTGTAGGGAATTTTGAAAGTCAGATTGCGTTGCGCTAACAAAATATTGTGTGTCAGTTTAAGCACAGTCATGTATAATTGTTCAAAGGGGACGTTTCAGGTTCTCCAGGATTCTGAGAAAAAACTTCAGAAACTCAGTGTATGTTATGACACTATCGAAAGAGCACAATTTGTCGATGGACCAAATACAGGCAATGCTGATGAGATGCCAATTTGATCAGATTTGCCACATTATTATACGACTGATGAGAAGGGGACAAAAGAAGTTACTATCAAAATATCTGGGTGTGATGAAACAACGCTGGCAGTCACAACATATGGGCGCAAAATTCCCCCTTTCTTCACCTTCAAAAAGAAAATAAGCCCCGAGACCCCTAAAAATGAAGAACTGTTCCCTAATTACGTCATTTTTCGAAATCTACAGAAGAGAAGGATGAGTGAACCTTAAATTCCTGACTAGCTCCGAAATGTATGGGAACTCTGTCTTGGTGTGTTTTCCAAACTACCCCTCTCCCCATCCCCACCCCCACCCCTATGCTTTTTCTGGGGCATTTCGTTGTCATCTCATTGAGAGGCAAAATGGGAAGACTCGTAGCCCAGCTAGTGACCTTGTTATTATTCCTGGGCGAACGACTAGTGTGTTACAGCCACTGTACGTTAGTATAAACAAATCTTTGGAAGGTTACGTTTAAAAATGGCTTTGCGAATCAAATAGTGAACTGATTCGGTCAGGAAAAATTATGCGTGCATCGCACACTGCCTTTCAGCTGCGTGAAAAAACAAAGAAGCACCAACGATCATAAAATCGTCAAAGAAGTGCTACAGGGTGACAGCTATTGAACTATATGAAGTAAAATCGCCGTAACTTCTGAACTGTTTGCGTTAGGACGTTAAAACTGCACGGTTAGCCGCGGGGTATGATGAGAATTAATATACGCATGTTCGTTTGGTTTAGCCCACTTTCATTTGCATGAGTTCGCCAATAAGCAAAATTGGCGCATTTGGGGGACTGAGATCCCGCATTTAGCGATTGAGAAGTCTCTTCACCCTCAACGGGTGGCTGTGTGGTGTGCAATGTCTGATCACCGAATTTTTGGTGCGGTATTTCTTGACGGCACAGTGACTACCGAACGGTACGCGAAGGCTTTGGAAGACGATTTCATCCCCATTTTCCAAAGTGACCCTGATTTCGACAAGATGTGGTTCATGAAAGACGGATCTCGGTTCTATCGAAGCAGGAAAGTGATGTCATTGAGGAGCACTTAGGGACCGCATTCTGGCTCTGTGATAGCCAGAGGGCACTGGCAGGGGCATCGATTGGCCGCCATATTCTCCGGATCTGAACACATGTGACTCCTTTTTGTGGGGCCACATTGAAGACAAGATAAACAGCAATAACTTTAACACTATAAACTGGAAACAGCCATTTAGGAAGTCACCGACATAATTAATCTTCCAACATTTCAGCGGGTCATGCAGAATTTCGCTACTCGTCTGCGGCACATCATCGCCAATGACGGCAGGGTTACTGAACGTGTTATGACCTAAATCCGAATATCTGAAGTGACGTCTACATGTTGAATAAAGTGTGTGCACGCCGTAGTTTGTAACTAATTTACGTTTTTTTTCATCTAATTCAACAATTGTCACCATGTACATTCCAAATACCCTTGACTATAGTGAAGATGATGTGCTCAGGAAAGTCACCGAGGATGATGGGAAGAGAGCAAATCTGTTTGTGATGCAGATTCATCCGAGGATATCACTACTTACGACATTTCTAATGAATAATGATGACTAACGCCTGTGATTTTCGATATGCTCGTTTGCGTAACCGACTTAGGCTTTCTTTACTAATATGATTGTGTCACTTAACAATAGGTCACTTAAAAACTGTTTTCACAGTTTGTAACCTCCCCGTTCCTAATCGGCCCACTGAATTGCGATGTAACTGACCGTGATCGCATTTGCCTAATGAAATTTTACAGTGAATGAGGCAATCGTTACAGAAGGAAAATAACTCTGGTTGGTTGGAGGAAAGTGTACAATAGAGTCTTCTGAAGGAAGGATCTATTCAAAATTTAAGGTGAATTTAGAATTTAGATGACAATTTTGAAATGGGTGGAGTATAGTGCAATCGCTCACGAGCCGCCCGGGGTGGGGGGGGGGGGGGGGAGGGGGAGGGGGAAGATACCACGTAATATTTACTACAAAAATCACTGGTAACACAAAGAAAACGCTGATTATCTAAACAAACGGATAATTAAACGGTCGTCAGCTCGCTAGGAGAATAAATCTCCAGAATCTTGTGAAAGGTAGTGGAAAATAAATTTATGCAAACAATCAGTGGCGTGGCAACAAAGGTCGTCACGCTTTTCCACAGCACAACAGTTCACGAGAAAGTAAATGAATAAGAAAGCGCTGAGTTTGCAGTTGCTTATTCTGAAATACTAAATTTTGAAAGTAACATTGAATGAAATTACTGGTTAAATAAATGACTGGCCTAACTTGAACTTTGTTATGTAAAAAAATAACTTTCAGTAATCTCAGTGTGACGTAATGTAAAATTGAAGATTGAACGAATTTACTTTGACCAAATGAGCAATTGCTTGCACTTTCAAAGTAACAATAAAATACATACCAAGCCAGCAGAAGTCACTCGCTAAGTTAAATACAGAATAAATGAAGTTGCGCACTCTTAATTTGTGCTGTATCTTTAGTTATTAGTTTTGCCAGTGAAATTTTACTTTAATTTATGTAGCCTCTGTTATGCAGTACAAGAATGAACAATTACTGTGGAAGAAAATTTAGAGTGAACCTGGTCTTTAGCAGACACGCCAACTGGCAGTAAATAATTAATCACTTTTCATATTCTTACGACACTTGGTGATATCGCGGAGAGGAAAAGGGGCTCTGCTTTGTAAATAATGTCTGAGGAAAATGAGAACACAGGTCCCCTACAAGTTTTAACTATTGCAAGTTATTATTCAAATTATTCATACTTTGTGAAATATATGTTGCTGGGCAATGCCTTAAGAGTCTTACGATTATGTATCTGTCTGGACGACGAAGAATGTAGCCGACGACTGTGCTGAGCTGCCGTTGTTGCTGCTGCTGCTGCTTTCGATGAGAATAATCCCGAGTCGTCCCCAGAGCCACGGATAATTATGGGGGAGGCAATAGTTGGAATTGCAACTACCTCCGCCTGTCCACTCCTACCTAGATATCTATACTCGCAGGTTAACAAATCAGGCTAGGATAGCTGCACACCGCATCGACGGCAGCGCCCAACAAACACTTCCGCACTCTTTGATGACTCAAGCTGCTCTGCCTCCTCTCTGCTCGCAACGCGACAGACACTCTCCATACGAAAAGAAACAACGGCACAGCTACTACCATTTTGTCGTTGCTATCGACACATTTCAGTAAAGTTCCCTTGGCTATTACCCAGCAATTTACAATATTTTCGTTATAATTACAATCAGGCGTATACAGTCAAAAATAAATACACTAATACATCGACTATGTATTAAATATATTTCTGTAATACAGCTTACAGCTTCAGAATTAAATGTACAGTGAAAGTTATCAACGAATATTAAACGGTGAAAATTTTCGATGGTGCAGAAGGTATTTTATCTGCATTTTTGGTATTACATGTTCACGTATATACATCCACTGTTGTGTAAAATGACTTAACATACCAGAAGCGCCAACAAAGTCTTTTTTATGATTTCAGTTTTTAAAATTGGTGTGTGCATTACATTCGATGGCGCATTAGATTCGCGTAAATATGGTATTGATCAGAACTGATGTATGGAAATGAAATGATCGTATGGCATTGTTGGCCGGAGGCCCCATTCGGGGGGTTCGACCGCCGTGTTGCAAGTCCTGTTTAGTTGACGCCACATCGGTGATTTGCGAGTCAATGATGATGAAGGACACACAACACCCAGCCCCATGCCGGGAATCGAACCCGGGCCCCCTGCGTGGTAGGCGGTAACGTTACCGCTACGCTACGGACGCGGACAGAATTAAGGTATTTTGTCCTCTTGCGTCGACTGAAAAACATCAGTTACTTCAAAATTCTTGTCTGAAAAAGGTGTCAAAATTAAGACGAACAGTGTTTTCATGTGGAGCGTCGCACGTCACCTGATGGAAGCTGCTTCCCACCAGGCCTATTATGACAGAACGAGTAAGATGTAATTCTGACTGCCTCCGCGTGTTTACAATAGCCAAACCAAGTATGAAATCCTGAACAACACCAAGAAATATTATAAAGCAGATATATGTAAAAAGATCGATATGGAAAGGGATGAACAATTTTGAGTAATTTTGTGTAGTGACCGAAGTGGTGGCCGAATGCTTCTGTCGAGTTAAATCAGAACCAAATTTTATTATGGAAAAATTAGTTCATGACACAGCAGCTTTTACCTGAAGCAACCGAGTCACAACCGATCAACTAGTCGCAGTCGATCTCAGATGTATTGAAAAAGCGCTTACCTGAAGGCAATTACACTGAAGAGCCAAAGAAACTGGTACACTTGCCTAATATCGTCTAGGGACCCCACGAGCACGCAGAAGTGCCGCAACACGACTTGGCATAGGCTCGACTAATGTCTGAAGTAGTGCTGGAGCGAACTGACACCATGAAACCTGCAGGGCTGTTCATAAATCAATAGGAGTACGAGGTGATGGAGATGTCTTCTGAACACTACGTTGCAAGACATCCCAATATGCTCAATAATGTTCACCTCTGTGGAGTTTTGATTCCAGCGGAAGTGTTTAAACTCAGAAGATGTTCCTGGAGCAATTCTAGACTTGTGGGGTGTCGCAATGCCCTGCTGGAATTGCCAAAGTTCATCGGAATGCACAATAGACGTGAATTTATGAACGCTACAAATAATTCAACTGCCCAAGTTCGTAGGAATGCACAATGGACATGAATGGATGCAGGTGATCGGACAGGATGCTTACATACGTGTCAGCTATGAGAGTCGTATCTAGACGTATTAGGGGCCCCATATCACTAATTGCACACGCTCCACACCATTAAAGAGTCTCCACCAGCTTGAACAGTCCCCTGCTAACATGGAGGGTCCATGTACTCATGAGGTTGTCTCCGTACCTGTACACGACCATTCGCTCGATACTATTTAAAACGAGAATCGTCCGACCAGGTAACATGTTCCCAGTCATCAACAGACGTTGGTGAATCTTAGGATGTACCCATATCAGCTAGTAAAACCGTATTCATTAAAAAAATCAGCTTAGAAATTTATTGAAATAGTTGGTATTTACTGTAAATTTATGTATTTTAAACATTCTTCCATTCCAATGTGCTTATAATGAGCAATATTCCGTATTAATGAAAAATGTTGTTAAAGATGTTATCTAGCGGACGTTAATTTTTGTTACAATTACGTAATATGGAAAACGATTTGCACAAGTAATTTTTAGATGAACATTTTTTAAGTAATTTCACTTTTGGAACCCTTGTCCTCCAACAAAAGATTGTTTGGCAACCACTCCCGTACACTAATTTCTTCTCTTGTTACTTCTTCGACGTTGATAAAATTTTCCTTGCACAATGTCATCCTAAATATTAATCACTGATGCTATAATAGATTTTTCATCAATTTTTACCCTGTCTACATCCGGTACTTTAACTCTCATATTCTGTCCAACTGAAGGTTTTGGAATTGTGTTACATGAGGCTGCTTTCAGTTTCTTTGCCTGCAATTGAAGACCTTCTTTCGCAGCTTCTCGGGTCCGTTCCACTTTATGAACACTGTTGGAAGTTGTCAGCGTCTCGTCGCAACCATCAGCTGGCGCCGGCGTCTCGTTGTTAACTGTCGTCAAATCCTGTGTCTCTGGTGCTTCCTCACCTGCTGCAGCCGCACTTTCTACCTCCATTCCTTCTGTTCCAGTACTTGGTTCACTGGCATCAATTTCTTGGCCGTCATTTTCAATTTCCTGTTAGTTAGTGTAAGTGGTGTTAAACATTGTTTCCAGGTCTTCTTCAGTGTTTATATTTTTTATTAAGTCACGTGGAACAACTGAGGTCGCAATGCCCATTTCTATTGGAACCCCTAAACGTGGCTTCATACGGTGAACATCTGACTCCTTCATGATAGGCCCTAGTTTTCATTGCTTGCACAAACCTCATCCCTTCAGACCATTTTGAAGTTTCATTTGTTTCCATCCAAGTTGATAACACATTTTCGGTATCTTGATTTTCTGTTTTGACTGATCCCTGGGACTGACTGTGCCTCGGATTCCCGTGGACTACGATTATATCACTCCACAACCCACGTAAACTTTGAATGATTTGGTTACAAAACTCTCTACCATTATCAGAATGAAGGCTACTCGAGATACCAAAGGTGGTAAAAATGTCCAAAAGATAATATGCTACTTCATCAGCCTTTTTCAAAGTTAGTGCGAGGAGAATAACAAATCTTGTCAAATGAACTTGGTGTACAACTATTGCAATGCCTGGGCTTGCAGGACAGAGCGGATCAGGTTGTGGAAAGGGGCCAAAGTAAGTTGCTGTCAGTTGCACTCAACATACAAACTTTATTTATCAACACACAATATTACAACAAGGATGCAAAACATTCAAAACTTTAATCGACCTCCTTTGATTAACCTGAGATTGGCTGTAGGCCACACTCAAAATCCAAGACTCAAGGCCTCAGCAAGAAATTGAAATACAAGGTTCTTCTGGAGGTTTCACCCAAAAATATTTTGTAAATCTTCAATCTAAACAGGGTGAAGGCCTTAGCAATTTAATTTTAATGGAACTTGGCTGGATTCCGCATATTAAGCAATAAGAAGAGTTTCAATCAAAAGGGCAAAAGACCTTATTTCATGCAAAATTCGGCTGAAGGCTCCATACGAAAGCGTAACAATATTATGGCTTAATGGCAAAACAAGAAAATTAATTTAAGAGATATTAAAACTCGGCTGAAGGCTGCACATCATAATTTAACAGCTTAAGCCCTAGAAAGAAGAGTTTAAATTTTAAAAGGCAGAAGGCTGTATCTTGAAACATTTCATATAAAATTCGGTTGAAGGTCCCTATAAAGAATAACAATCTCATGCCTTAAGGGCAAGACAAGAACATTAATTTAAGAGATATTGATACTCAGGTGAAGGCCAAACATGAACCAAATAACTAAAACACAGACAGGGAAATTACTAGGTAACACACAAGGAACGGTGCTCAGAAGAATCCAACGGTCGGCCTGGGTGAGACAGGCAGCCTGTTTAACGACTTCTTAATCGGAAGGCAACCCAACCGACAGACAGCCAAATCCAAATAGCTCTGAGCACTATGGGACTTAACATCTGAGGTCATCAGTCCCCTAGACTTAGAACTACTTAAACCTAACTAACCTAAAGACATCACACACATCCATGCCCGAGGCAGGATTCGAACCTACGACCGTAGCAGCAGCGCGGTTCCAGACTGAAGCGGCTAGAACCGCTCGGCTACAAAGGCCGGCGAGGGACAGCGGACCGACCAATCAACAAAATCATTTCCGCTCCACGCAACCAGCAAAACGACCACAAGATTTCAATCCAACGACACTCAGAGTATTGGCGCCCACAACGACCAATAACAACTCAGCTGTTGAACTACACGCCGCACTGGACAGCAACAACATGACGAGGGAAGTACACTGCCGAAAATTACGTGAACAACCATGGCAGGTAACCGGAACGTCAACGGCCACAAGGCAGAAGATACCGCTGGTCAACTTCAATGACAGGGAATAAATTAAGTCAAGTTAAACTCCACAGGAAGACGGCTGTAATCTTAGCCGATTTGAATACACACACGTTGTTGCTCGTGGGAATGTCCCAAAACCGACGACCAGGATCAAAAGAAGAAATGTAAATAGTTGAGGCTCGATAGTGGGTTAAGTGAGGACTCAACTTTCATGTCCAAGATCGGTGGGCAACGGACTTCGTAGCACTCGCAAATAGCACCTCACACTCCAACCACATGTGCACACTGTCAGCGGGCCCGAACAGATCACGCGCGATGGAGACTTCCCTCCTGTTCCCCGCCAATCGACCGACTGGTCACACACCGCCCAGCCGAAACTACATCCGCTACACCAAAGATATTACAGCAGTACTAGTATCGATACACGCTGCTGCTGCCACTCACGGAGAGGACAGCAACATAATCGTGAAAACTGCAGGGGAAGTAAAACCACAGGACTACACCCAAGATTTAATCCAAGACAAGCATGACTCGAGTCAGCCACGGCTCAAGTATGAACTTGGACTTTTTGTCTGGCATTGTCTGCATGTCGATTAATTCGTTAGGCATCGTGAGTTCATTTCACTGCGTATGATATGTTTCACAACAACACCCCTTTTCAATATTTTTTGCTTTTTCTGAGATAGTCAACATAATCTCAAATAACTAACGATTGATTCAACAGTCACATTCTTGTACTTACGATTCAGTTCCACAGTCATCCATGTCCGGTCGCCATGGCCTATAGCAATGTGAGTCTCATGTAGTACGTCAAACAGTTCGTCAAAACGAACCTGATGACGAATTTCTTCTTTTGCAGCAGACACCGGTGCTATGAGTTTCTCTTCACCTCCGATGCTGAGAGCATCATATAGCTTCAAAAGTCTGTAGTGAACAGATTTTTATTGGAAACGGTTTTTGCATTTTTGACTTCGCTTAACAGAATATTATATTACTCAACCGTTAAACAAAAATTGTTGTCATTCTTATTCACTGATTCACATAAAAGCACGTAAAGTCTGTTGCGCATGTTCTGATGCAAAGTTGCAGATGAAACACCACTAAAACGAGTCGCAAAGATGACCGTAAGCACGGTGCTCGATACTGACTGAAACTACGCAGCGGTCAGCGGACAGAGAACTCGTAATTGCCAACAAAGAATGTTATCTGAACACAAAATTGGCAAGACTGAAATTTGACTCAAACTGCACGACGGAGGCATGAGTCTTCGATCCAGCTTTTGCCAGTTTGTGTTGGTAAATCCTAAGATTTACCAATGTCTCTTGGTAAAAGTTCGAAATCTATGCATATAATGAACAATTTAGAACTTTTACCACACCGCGATGGCAACTCTTAGGTTTCACACGTTAATTCCAGGATTTACCAATTATCTTACTTTTGCAATAACAAATATACTAACATAATACGAAGGACTGCCTTTTCTCTCAACGTCTGTATGTACAGATATTGTTATAGTGGAATCCAACCCATAAATTTCCGCTAAAATGATAATTCATACTCATTGCCCTGTCCTTTAATTTCGTTCAGTGGTTCAAGATTCCCAGTTGGGCTGTATTCAAAGTATCACGTTATGGAAAGGCGCCTGACAGGTGTATAGTTCTCAAGGTATTGCGTTTCTCTTAAGAAATGTGACTCACGTGGCAGCGTAGGCAGAGTCAGCACAATAAAAGACTATTCACGCCCTGTTTCATACAACCACCACCATCAACGAGAAAAGCTCTATCGTTCCTCATTATAAACAAGTTGTTTGTGTTACCTTCAGAAATACAGCCACGCGTCCCTTTCTTGTTATTTATGGTAATACGCGTTTCTGGAATTAGTCCATCTTCATCTCGTGTAATACATATTTACAACTTTAGCTAGGACATCAATTTAAAAAAAAAAAAAATCGAAAGGTCGCCTGCTCTTTGGACGCTGCAGCTAGCAGTTTTTAAAATCATTAAAAAGATAAATAAAAATTAAAATTGGTTATCACGCAATGTACTGATGAAGTTTACCTTGTTTTTCAGTTTTTTATAATGATTTTAGCTACTGTTAAAGTCAATAAGAAAGGGAAAAAGGCTATAAAATAAGTTGCACTTCTGTAAAATAAGCTATACCTCTGACTTCAGCAGTACTTTCGTACCCGTAACCAAAGGGAACATTGACTGTAGACATAATTTTCTGCTGTAAACAAACATGTCAGCTGACAATGTGACAAATGCTTGTGCTTTTTTTGTGCATCACACAGAGAAAAAGTATTTGCGACTCGATTACAAATGCAGGAAATAGGAACAGCAACAAGATGAATAACAAGTAAGTGTATCTAAAGAATAATATATAATAAATATGGAATTTGTGGAGTGTAGTAGGTAAACAAAATTGTTGTTTTGAAGGCAGCAGCAGAAAAATGGAGTCGATGTTTTTAACTATGTGCTAATTGAAGACGTAAACATGTATTACGCCAACTAAAGATGGACGAGAAACAGAAACGCGTTTGGTATAAATAAAAGTACGTACAAGTTGACTGTTTGCCATAATCCTTAAAGTAATGTAGTCAACAACCACAGAGCTTAACAACCAGTGACATCGATAAATTAATGTTGAATAAATCAGATTTAATTTGCGCAATTGATGGAGCAACCTCAATATAGAAATCTCACTCTCGGAAAACAGAAACTTCAGTCGTAGTTCTGTCGCTGGGACAAGCAATGATAGTAACGCCACACCGGTCGTTGATATCGTGATGTGACTTACATGGAGTGGTATACCATTATGTGAATCTTTTGCTATATTTTAACGTCTTTCCTTTATCCAGTAAGCATCAGACACTGAAAAAAGCGAACAAATAACACAGCTCTAGCATAGTCGCATTTAAATAATGTTTTGAGTGTAAAGTAGATTAGTCATATTATGATTTGAGTGTTATTAGTTTAAGTTATACTTTTACGATTTGAAACAAATATAATTGAGAGTTATTAGTGGTCTTAGTATATGATTTATTAATACTGGGCTAAGAGGAATTATTCTTCTGTGTGCTACTTATAAAGAAAATATTGAATACTCAGATGAGCTTTACATAATAGCTCAACGTCCGCTAGTTCTCCTACACATAAAAAAAAACCATTAATGAAGACCCTCGCATTAACAGCCTTGTTGAAACTTCCGTCATTATTGATATTTGTTAAGAAACTTTACATTCTGAGCAAATTATCCTGTTTAAAGCAGTCCAGTTTTTATTCTCTATTGTGAGTACTTCTTATGCAAAGTATTTGGAAATTCCCGTTACAGACTTCTAGGACTTGCAGAAAGTAGTGATTACATAATATTTTGAATAGGAACCCATTCCCGAAAACGTACCTTTTCTTTTGGACGCCGATTTCAATTCAGATGTTGAACTCACCCACTTCTTCTTTTTGAGGAACTGAATTACGCGTGAGGAGTTCAGTTATTAGATAACAGTTCGAAAGGAAACATAACGAAACATCCATTTGTCACGTAAGCGTATTTGTTTGTATTATCATTTAAACGTTATGTGCTTACTTTATTCCCAAACAAAAAAGAACTTATAATATCGTACGTACAGTACAGTACTGATGCGTCACATAAATGGTTGTTATGTGGCGACCATCGACGTTGTTACAGACATTGTACCTACGAAGCATGTTTTGGTACACACTCTCCAGCCCAGTATCTCTTTAATATCTAATGCAGCGGCCAGAATTTGTGCTAGCAAATCTTCCTCTGTCTCTACAGGGTTCCAGTAAATTAACGTGCATGCGACCCCACAAGAAGTGGTCCGTAAGAGTTAAATCCGGCGATCGCGGCGGCCACGCGGTTGGACCACCTCGGCCTGTCCACCAGATAAGGACATGTTACGCATCAGAATTGAAACCAGACGTGGGTTTCTATTCGTATATTATCTGCTCTCTCCATTCTACAACCCATAGCAGTTTGTAATAGGAATTTCAGAACACTCTGTTCACTGCTGTAATGGATAGCTTGAATGCAACAGATTGTTTGTTGCTAAATGTTTTTTTGCATCTGACGACTTCCGGGCGTAGCCCATCTTCAGAACACCGAACAAAATCCCTTTATACATAGTGTCATACGTGCACACTCTCAACATCGGTGCTAAACAGGAGATCTGTTGTTTTTAAGCGACCCACTACAACAGTGTGTATAACAAGTGTTTCGAATTTACATTATGGTTGCCCTCCTAGGCGTTTTATGTCGCAACTAAAGTTATTATTATCTATTTTAAGTTTTACTTTCTGTAAACTTGTCTATAAATGCTTTAAGATTTTCTCAATTCCGGCAATCTTCACATTAATAGGGATGACCAATAAAATTGACGGGAAACTGTCTCCAGTACAGTCATGACGAAAGGCTAGAATACCATCAGTGAATTTTTTACGCATTTACTCTCACTGATGAGCGAATTTCTTAATTCTGGACTCATAAAATATCTATGGTTGTCTCTTGGATAACTTTAATAACCGAAAAAATCACCGCTAAAATTGTGGTAGCGTTCGGTTAGAGATAGCGGTTTTTGGCGGGTGTAACAGAATTTCCAACTGAAACTTCTATAAAGTTTCCAATGGCACGTTCACCGTGCGGGCCCTAACAGAGTCCTGAAACAAGTTAACTCCCCGAGATAATGCACCAAGCCGCTCGTTCTTGATTGCTTGGCGCAAACTTTGGACGATCGAGAGATAGCGCCCCGCGTTAATGGTCTACCCGTGTTCAATAAAGTCAACAAGTAAACAAACTTGCACATCAGTACAATATGTGGCACATTTGTTGTGAGGCCGGGGTGGGTTAGGGCTTTGCCTCCACTGGAAATACCTTAGATTCTCAAAGGAGACGAGGCGATTCACTAATGGCAACTATAATATTAAAAAGACGTACACGGCAACGCAACATATGCATTAGTCTAATTACTTACTCAAAGCTAAGGAGAATGAATGTAGAAATGTTTCTGACTTATAACAGTTCGCTATCCGAAAAATTCCTTTTGTAATTATTATATTCGTTCCAGCATCCAGATCTTCTTTCACTGCTTTTCTATGTTGTATCAGTTTATTCCCATATCTACCATTTCTTACTTCTGCACGTACTATTCCTATTACGTAATATCTAGATCCCCCTAAAATTTAACATTACATTCTAAAACGAGCTTTCTCTGATGTCCGCATGTCCTCAGAAACATTAATCAGTAGATATTTCTTAAATTGTGAGCCAAGATTTTTTGTGCTTTTTTAATTTTTTTCTGTTTGGTATTACATTCAGTTTTATGAGTGCCCCAGTAACACGCAAAACCATCCCTACTGGAATCAGTTTCGGGAAAATGTAGTTTTAGTATATTTCAGTTTTTAGCGGATAAGTTTTATGAAATTTATTTTTGGCACTCTATTACAGAACTAAAAGAAATCTTTTCTTATAAATGTGTAACAAGCTGCGTAAGTTATTTGAAATCATTAATCCTTTGTCACCCTTTTAAGTCGTTCACACAGAAATATACAAACCGCATGTCACGTGTAAATTTAGTGGCTTTCTCATTATTGCAATGTTTTAATCTTGTCACACAAAGATCTTTGTATATAAAAGGCAGTTACCCGACTAATTGATACGCTCATTGACTCGTCACCACCCAGCCTATACCACTAAGGACAGAAACTTGAAATTTTTAGAAGCTCTTAATTTTATACTGTAGGCGTCGTTTAAAAAGAGTTTTTTTGAAATTTAACCCCTAAGGGGGTGAAATAGGGAGTGAAATGTTTTCTTGAAAATATGTCACTATTAAGATTACGAAAAGTGGTGATTGGTTTCTCGGTGAGAAATAAATAAATATTTCTTTCAGCATTTAGGGAAAGTTCACCCCTGTAGGGATCAAATAGTGGGTGACAGTCTTTTTTGAAAATAAATCATTATTACAGAACTACTAAGTATTTTTAAAGGTCCATCTATGTAAACTGGTATTTGACTTCTAGGTTGGAAATAAAAAAATAGGTCTTTCAGTGTTTATGGGCATTAAATCCCCCAAGGGAGTGACATAGGGATGAAACGTTTTATGAAATTATTCATTATGAAAACCTTTTCAAAACTAAATCTATGAAAATTAGTATTAGGACCCTAATTGAAATAAAAAAATTGTGTTTCTCTGGTTTTGGAAATTCATCCACCAAGGAGCTAGAAGTGCCTTCAGCTACACCGCGAAGCTCACAGCATTCTACTTCTCTAGAACAATTTCTTTTTTTCTGACGATATGTCACTGAAAGAAAATTTTACTTTCACCTGACAAACCTGCTTCTAAAATATGAACTGTGACACTGAAAGGTATATACACAGGGTAAATTAATTTAGGTTTTGTGAACCAGGGATGGTCAATTGTAGCATCGATAGTGTGGTAGCGTCGCTACTCAACAGTGGTGGCTGATTCAAGGTGTTATGGGTAAAATGTTGAGTAACTTTAGATCGCAAAATGTATGGAGGACTGTCAACTGTAAAGACGTGTTGTATCTGATGTGTGCTGGATATATACTTACCCGCTACGGTCATTAATAATTTTTTTATTTTGCAAGACATTATGATGTTCGTTACTGCACAAAGAATCTAAACAGAAGTTGGAAATAAAGTAAAAATAAGTTGTTTTGTTACTAATGGCATGTGAGCATTCATAAGTGATGATTGAGGCAACGTATACCACAAACATTCAGTGATTTTGTAAATGTAATTGTTAATGTAAAATCAATTTATTGAATGTTTTAATTGTGAGCATTATCAATTTTCAAAGAGTCAAAATACAAGTTGTGAAGTTCGTACCATATTGCTACTTACCCCAAGTCAATACTAGTTCTCAGTTCCACGTCATTTTTGATTAACAATTTTCTCAAGAAATTACTGACGCAGTCCGATTCAATTAAAATGCTAAGCAACAGGCTTGCACAATAGCTGTTTACTAACCATTGGATTTAAAGTACTAACAGGGAGCAATGCGAAGAGCGTTACCATTGCGCAAATAAAGGTAAGAAATTTTATTATTTCAGGGATAGCATTCATTAAGCACAGGAACCATTATTTTCAAATTGATCAAGTTTTGTTTCATTATCAGGGCTGATTTCAAATCAGTAGTGTTGTATCAGATTGAGTTTTTGTGTTATGTAAATTCATGCAGTTTTGGTTTGGTTTAAAATTATTGATAGTTTACATTCTCGCAGCTAAATGAAATTTTCAGTCTCCCATTCAGATAAGTTCAGTACAGGTCAAAGCGCATAAGCGACGAGGTGAAATACACGTTCATGTGCCAGTCCCATTCTAACTGTTGTGTTGCAGACTACCGTCAGTTACGTAATTTCAATCATCTTTCAAATGTACATGTTTCACTTTTTTTACCTTTAAAACTCACATTTTAACTATTTGAAAATTATTAATGCTCACAACTAACACACTCAATAAATTGATTATACATTAACAATTATCTTTAAAAAATCATCGAATGTGTGTGGTATACATTGTCTCAGTCATCACTTACGAATACGCGCATCGCATTAGTAACAAAACAGCTCTCTTTACTTTATTTCCAACTTCTGTTGAGATACCTTTTGCTGTTAGTGAACATAATACTATCTTACCAGATAAAAAAAGTCATTAATGCGAGTAAGTATATATCCAACCCACATCAGATACAACACGTCTTTGTACTTGACAGTCCTCCATACATCTCTCGATCTAAAGTTATTCTAATACTTTACCCATGACACCTTGAACCAGCGATCGCTGTTGAGCAGCGACGCTACTACAGAATCGATACTACATATGACCATCTCTGGTTCAATATAATATTTTCTTGCAAAACTTGAATTATTTACCCTGTGTATATACCTTTCAACACTTTCGTTTTAGTTAAACGCCATGTACTGTAACGTCTGCTTAACTTACACTTCTAACTAATCTCAGGTATATGACTTCCTACTAACATTTTATTTAGATTAATAAATCCTTTAATTTGATGACTTGAATGTGATGATTCTCTAATGATTATTAACAATCTTTATTATGAGTTCTTTCCATTGTCCGCACATGTAAATTACCTCCATTCTTTTTTTTATTATTCTGTTATAGCACAGGTTACATCACGTAGGAGGATGTAGATCCAGCTCAGGAAACAGTATTCTTCGCGTGAAACGCTGTAGTCGAAAGCTAGCATCGACTTCTGGTGAAGCTGAGTCAGGTGCCAAAATTCCTACTTTGTTTCGCATGCAAACTGAAACTGCCTATGTGCGATCATACATTATCTGACACAAGACACCCAGAAGACATAGTCGGATGTCAATGTGACGACGTACTCGCTCACAACAAAGGCGAATATGTAAATAGTTAGTGATATAATAGTCTACGACAGAACGGCCATATGAATGCATTAGTAGAGTTCGTGTATAGTGATGTTAAACAGGTCTGGCACCAGGTCTGGTAGGGAATATAATGTACGTGAACAGCTCAGCTGTTGTGTGAACGTTGAAAATTACAGGGAGGTGGTGCGTACTTGTGACAGACAGATTTATCAGCATCTGGCAAAATTTGAATGGGACTGCTATGTCTGCGGACTGCGGACAGAAAAAGTCACTTGTAAGGATTTTATTAACTCTGAATTACCAACACAACGTGTCTTCTGACACACAAAGTAACCAATATAATGCCCGATTCTGAGGCCCACAATACGGAGAAAAAAATCAGTGTTCCCGGTGTACAACAAAATTAGATCTGTAGGCAAAGAGGGAAGTTCGGTTTTGCCGGAAAAGTTAAACAACAAAGCAGTTAATCTGCCGCTTCTTGATGACCAGCGTCGGAGACCACGTAAATTTAGTGGGTGGCCGAGTTCCTGGGTCGGCGTCTCGGTGATAGGCCGACGTTTGACGGCGTCGTGAATGCAGCGATGGTACCGAAATGAGCACCTGACTAACGAAGAGCGTAAGCTCTCGGCTCCTGACCCAGACGGCTCACTCGGTGTGGACGTCTTCCGAGTCTCGGGGCTGTGTAGGACGCAGATACATCGCAGACTATTCCCAGTCACGTGTTGTGCAGAACCGTGTACACCGCGACATCTTATGGTCTAGGTGAGCCCGCCTGGTGGCCGCCGACGAGACTGCGTATACAGGAAGACCGGTGAGGCTGGCCCCTACTCGGGCCGGGGCCCGCTTTACTGCTCTTTTCAGCGGGTAGCCGGCAGTGCAGGCGCTCCGCTCAGAAATACGAGGGCTATTCGGGAAGGAAGTTCCGAACGGTCGCGAAACGCAAGCCACTGTGAAACTCAGGACGTTTTACTTGCAACTGTTAGCTACACGTTCCAACTACTTCTATACATAGTCGCCGCTCCGAGTTAGACATCTGTCGCTTACTTTCCGAAACTCTCGTCATAGGAGGCAGCCGCCTGTGCTTTCTTCAATACTCTACAGCACGTTGACTGTTTCAGGGGCAGCCAGTTGCGGGCTGTATTGTGGGTGATCAAACGCTTCCCATTAAAAATGCAGGAGCATCTTCATTGACCCGGTACAGTGCAGCTGTGAACTGAAGACATGCGCGGAAAAACGGGCTAAACGTTAAACGTAAAAGCTTATAGATAAGTGTTGCCATCTGTTGCTGGATACAGGAACTATCAAAATTGACACTGGTATCACCGCTAAATATCACTTTAGGATATTTAGGGGTGAGACCAATGTAAATTTTGATAGTTCCCGTATCCAGCAACACATGGCAACACTTATCTCTAAGCTTTTACATTTGAGGGTTAGCCAGTTTTTAAAGGCTTTTCTTCAATTGTCATGAAGAAGGAACCGCATGACAGTTGTGTTATGTGGGGTTCATGACATCAGGTGAAATCTCACGAGGTTCTCATACTAGCAAGGGACGCTATTTCCTAAGCATCTTTACGTGCTAACTGTGCACTCAGAACTGAAAAGACCGTCGTGACGTGATCGACGAGCATATGAGGGAGACAAGCCAGCACATCTGTGCATAGAAAGCGTCATCGGATTTTCACAGTGGTTTCAGTTTCGCGACCGATCGGAACTTACTTAGGATAGTCCTCGTGTTACAGGCTTAATTGTGGGTCTCCATTTGGCCGGCTGGTCGAATCGTGCAATACTCAGATTTGTGTGGCATTCGGATAAGACAGCGATGTTGCACAGCCTGGGTATGAGTGTTCCGGTCGACCACGCCTGACCACCACAAGGAAGGACAACGATATTGTGCACAGAGTAAACCATTGACATGCGAGAACAGGAAATGGACTACTTGCAGCCTTCTGTGTCCTCCCAAACCTCTGGTAGGGGACTAACAACCTCCGGACTAGGGAATTAACGTCCCACGCGCAGGGTGCCGTTAACATTACGTCTCAAACAGCACTTCGTCTACCTTTTGAGAACATCGAACTTCATGTACCTATCTTCTCTTTGGTATGCCCGCTCTATGGAAACCTCTTAGGCTGATACCTGTCGACAGATTTTGGCAAAGTTTCATAGGTTATATGAGATCTCCAATTTTGACGAAATTCTGCAAATATTAAGTGCCTACTTTCTGACCTCACTTAATTTCCTGTCCTTATTTTTCACACAATCTAATGAAACATCCGAACGTTTGAGCCTTCGCACTCCACATTCAACGTTTTTAGTGAGGACCATCGCTTCAGCCACTCAAAAACCAGCTGCTACCACAAAAATTTCGTAGAAATTCAGCTTGTACCTTTCGTTACTTTGATTCTTAGCGTCCTACTTACTGTGTCTAAATTCTATTAATTTTCTTCAGTTTTCTTTCCAATTTCGAGTTCTTCGAAAGTTGAAGTAGGAAAGCAAGGAAAAAAAATGGTTACCCTTTTTAATGAACTTGCTAGAAGATAATAATAATAATAATAATTTGTTTCAGAGTGCTCCCAGTTAAATGAGATTTACAGTAGATCTGATTCGATTTACTGATAAGGCATCGTCAATGGTGATTCTGGAAAGATTATGCAAAAACAATACTTTCTGCATTTTGATTAACATGGATTCAAAACAGTTGTGCTTACGAATACGCTGTAAACATTATTCATAACGTTTATTGCTCCATTTTGCCGGTAAAAAGCGAATAGTGTGAAAGAAATCTGATTCTGGAAAGATTATGCAAAAACAATACTTTCTGCATTTTGATTAACATAGATTCAAAACAGTTGTGCTTACGAATACGCTGTAAACATTATTCATAACGTTTATTGCTCCATTTTGCCGGTAAAAAGCGAATAGTGTGGAAGAAATCATTCTTTGTTTTTTCAACTGAAACCTGTGATTCGAAACGAAAAATATCTTCAAACTACTGATTCAAGTGTGCTGTTCACCTCAGACATATCCTGAATCGTGTAACATATCGTAATTCGTTCTCACCGGGCTGAGATGTGAAAAAGTCTCAGAAAACGACGTGTAGTTTCTTTTCGAACTTACATTAATTGCAAAGTTATCGGCTTCAGTTTCATTTTTTCAAATAAAATTACAGCAATCTACGCTTGTAGTGCCGTAATTCTGAAAGAGGCGAAATCAACGGCTTTACTCTTCAAAATACGACTAGTAGTTTCGGAGACGTTACGATATGTAGAAGTTAGAATTTTTGTGTTTTTAGCATGAAACTGGTAATGTATCGTGTGAAAGTTCGTGTTGCTTGTTAAACGATGGTGAAATCGTCTGTTTTGGAACTGAAGTATTAATAGTACAAATTACTGTAGCTCCAGTTGGAAAAGCGAAGTTGGACAGATATCTCTTTAACTAATGTAGCTATGAAAACAGAGTAATGACTATTTTATAGTTCATTGGGGTGTAAACGAAATTACGATTCCTTAAACGAATCAAAAAGTATCTTTTGTATACAGCTAAACTGAATCACCTATATAAAACCTACAAAATGTAGCCACCGATTCCTGACGGGAAATGGAGGAAAAAAGTTACTATGAACTTGGATCCGGAAATGCATCGCCTGACGAATGACGGTTCCTCTGACCACGTGCTGTATGTTCCTTGCGTGTTTCAGGCTGTGTGATTAATGCTGCGTCCTGTAAGCAGCAGAATGTTGCGATATTTTTGTCGAGAACGTGCCGAGATGGTGTTTGTGTACGGCCAGGCATATGGAAACGGTCGAGAGAAAGCACGGCAATACCAAAACAAGTACCCTCACAGACATCAAACACATCGCACAACATTATGAGCTCTTTTTGTGCGTTTGTGTGATCATGGGTCTTTTCAGACAGACAAACGTGCAGGGAGGCGGTGGACTGCGTACACATCAGATTTGGAGCTTGTACAAGGGTTTGAATCGGTATGCTGTAGAACCCGGTACATTTGTGAGACGGCAGATTGGTATCCGGTCTGTATTTCCTGCCACACAGCTTCTAACCCAGCCCGATTGATGGAGTTAACAGAGCCGACTATCTGATGACTTAGCTCGGTCAATATAGCACGGTGGAAGACGTTCGTTGAGGCGACTACTTATAAGATTATGTCAATGTGGCTGCATAATGCTACGGAATGAGGTAGGATACCTCTTCTGGCAACTGAGTTAACTACTAAAGAGAAGGCATGTCGAGGTACGTCATCCTGTGATGCTAGACGTTTCAAAGAAGTGAGCACCAATCTCTCTGCGGTTGTTAGTGGCACAGAGGACATTAAATTTCGGAGAACACGCTCATGTTTCACAGAGGTGTGCGTGTTTTGTCTACCATACATTCTCGAATTATGGTTCAAAATGGTTCAAATGGCTCTGAGCACTATGCGACTTAACTTCCGAGGTCGTCAGTCGCCTAGAACTTAGAACTAATTAAACCTAACTAACCTAAGGACATCACACACATCCATGCCCGAGGCAGGATTCGAACCTGCCACCGTAGCTGTCGCTCGGCTCCAGACTGTAGCGCCTAGAACCGCACGGCCACTCCGGCCGGCCTCGAATTATTCTTGTTCACTTTGCTTCAGAGTCTGTCTACGAATTCATTCACCTCCATCCATGTTTGAAAATCAGTGCGTAACTATCTCCGTTATGATTTATCCGCTTAGTTCAGCGTTTGCAACATTTGAATTCTGTGGGCCTTGAACTGCAGTCGCTTTATTAACAAACACCACACTGTTGATTGGCACACATACGCTTTTCTGCTGGCACGACGATTGGATATTCTTGGGCTTCTTTCGTAGATCGTTAGAGTGTTTTCCATTGCTTCATTCTCGTCGGATGGCCGTTCTTTGGCTTTCTTCTCGCGTGTTATGATGTTTTAGGTCCCTTACTGTTAAAATGATAAATATCCTACGTTGAACTAGTTCTTCTAGTTCTGTCAACGTTTGTATAATTTCTTATGAGCAGAAACATTATATCAGCAGATAAATCTTACCTATCTTGCTATGACCGTCTCGTTGTGTACGGTGTCGTTAAGTTAAAGTCACCGGAACATTGTTGCTTTTTGACACCATCAGTATTTATTCATAAATTCTTGACACTTTCTACAACATCATGTGTTAGGTAAATGCATTGTGCAACAATTTCACCACAGCATAAAGAACTTGATAGTTACATCGACCAATCTTAACAACAACTGAAACTGTTATGGCGAGTTTATTATTACGTACAAAGCTTCCAGATCCTTCTACACCAGGATGTAGTTGAAATGAATTATATTATAAGTTAATTGAAATTATTTTTCACGTATAATTTACATAATGTTTCCTGAAAACAATTATTTATGTAAAGATTTATGCACCTAATAATTAATAATGAAGGTTGCAAATTTTTA
This sequence comes from Schistocerca serialis cubense, assembly GCF_023864345.2. Taxonomy (NCBI): domain Eukaryota; kingdom Metazoa; phylum Arthropoda; class Insecta; order Orthoptera; family Acrididae; genus Schistocerca; species Schistocerca serialis. Next base: position 930,931,106 of record NC_064639.1, read on the forward strand.
CAGTTTAAAAACTATCAGTTTCTGTCTTTGTATAGCTGCCGATTGAATTATTGATCGCAAAATTATAAAAATTAGAAATGAAAACAGAAATTATGTTTACACGAAAACTAAGATACAATAATATTAGTTTCACTGGAAAGTGGTTTAGACTCATTTAATTTAACGACTATAATTACCATTTCTCACGGTTCAAGATCTATGTTGCTAATTTTATACGCAGTTGAAGATTTCAGCTGAAACACGAAAGTTCTGAGGAGGCAAGATTCATTACAATATGCCTACTGTCTTGTCGAACTACTTTGCACATCTTGCATTGTTGTGAGGATGTGGTGCCATTTTATAAACTTGGTCCGAAAATGTCTTTGAACATTAATTATTGACCAAGTTTTTGTGTATTCTGGCACAATACACCTTTTCGATCACGTATGCCGCCATTTTGAATACTAACGCCAGGACTTTCCGCTGTTTCATTGTCGCTAACATAAACTGTGACAGTTAACCTTCCAGTCTTTGTGCGAATTTGTGAAAGAAAGTCACTACTGTAGTCTTAGATATATTTTCTTTTCGTGCAATACATTTTGAATCACAGTATATAGGACGCTTAAAAATTCCCGTTAAAAACTTCTAGAATTGTAGAGAGAAATGAGTAAATAATTCATTAATTGGAGCCGGTTTCCGGATACGTACTTTTTCCGTGCTACAGACGTTCGAAAACACGTTTGCTAGGTATGTATGCGACACGACACTCATGGTGGGAGTGTGCTTACGTCGGATCGGCGGATGTCATCTGTCGTCTATCCTACCTCTCTGCCCTGGTTCGAGCCTCGTTCACGAGGTCGAAGTGTCGAATGACGAGTCCGGTTTATGAAACTCCTGTAGGGGCAGAAGAAGAATTGAAGTCGGTGCAGGACAGATTGCAGAGATATCAGGTGTGTGTACCACAACATCATTCGTAGGTACAATATGTACACGGAACATCGAACCTTACTTGCATTGGATCAACATGCTAACCCTCCTTTGAAGAAGACAAAAACGGTTTACTTTTAACTGCAAACAATGTTTGTGAAAACTGGCTAAGTTTTCTGTTCGTTTGTTTGGTTATTAATGAGTGGAGCTGTAAAACAAGTGATGTACTGGGTCACTCCTCATAAATTTCTGGTAAAAGTGGTCGCTTTAACAACATGTTTTCAACTGGTTGTAGCAGGGAAACGGTACTTTCTGCACATGGGTTCCAGTTCAAAATATTATCTACGAAGGCCCCTCTGCAAGTCCTAGAAGTTCGTAATAGGAATTCTAGAACACAGAGAGAGAGCGAGCGAGCGAGCGAGAGAGAGAGAGAGAGAGAGAGAGAGAGAGAGAGAGAGAGAGAGAGAGAGAAGAGATGAGACAGAGAATATGCCCAAAGAATGAAATGGAGACAGATATTTCCATTGTATCTGACAGCGAGATTTGTAATACTGGCTACCGAGAATTTTTATTTTTATGTTATTTTAAGGAAAAGGAGCAAAACAAGCATGGCACACAAACGAACCAACAAACAAACAAATATCTCGTTTTGTTTATTCAATGAGACTGCTGTCAGAAGATGGTAGGCATAATCAAGTTTGCGCATGATGAACGACAGGAAGTGTATAAAATGGTGGTAGGGTAAAGAAATACATCTGAGAAGTGCAAAATTAACAAAATGTGTGCGCAGCTGTGTAGAAAGATCAACAACATGCCAGCATCCTGGGAGGCAGGCGGTGGCAGCGGAGCAGAAGACGTGCTGGCAGGAGTATGGCTGTTGCATGGGAAGCGCCTCCAATAACTTTTAATAAAATTCTCGTCTGAAGTCAAGTGCCTGACATTTTGTGCCAAAGAAAGCAATCTCGCCCTGCAAAGCCAGGCGAGGGTTTTTTCTGACAGAATCTCATCCTGCAGCGGCAATAAATCATGTTACTGTTTGCGCCAAACGCATCTGCGATACGGTTTTCCACAAACGTCCAAAACTCAGCATAGCGGAAGATATTCGACATACTTCCGTTTACTTTGTGTGTGATCCACTTTCGTTATCTGTGGAATGCTTATTGCACTTTGTCAGAAGGAGTACTATGCTTATGAAAGAAAAGTCTTGTTCTCTTTGCAACATCCAACACCCTCAAAAAAAAAAAAAAAAAAAAAAGCTCTGAACACAATGGGACTTAACATCTATGGTCATCAGTTCCCTATAACTTAGAACTACTTAAATCTAACTAACGTAAGGACATCACCCAGTCATCACGAGGCAGAGAAAATCCCTGAACCAACACCCTCAAGCACGTGTCTTAAATTTCAAAATTTTGTAGAGGTCCAGTTACATATTAATTTCAGATATCAGCACGTAAAAATATTCTTGTTCCTAATTGTATATTCACATCCATAAGGGTCCAAAACACAAATTTTCATTGTTGTAGGAACGCTAACTGGCTATACTGACACCCATTTCTTCATGAAAGCTGGAAACCCTTGAGGAAACACGACATCATAACCTCACCTACCATCGTTTCAGCATTCCAAACTGTAAAATTGACGCTGAAGATTTCAGAATCTTTAAGAGCGCTACCAAAGTCACTATCGAACCAAATTTTGATGTTCGTGGTAACAAAGTATATTTCAGAAAATTAAGAAAGATAAATTTGTCAACAGGTTGTCATGAACTGTTGTTTAAAGTAACATAGTCTTCACTGGAGTCGTGGGAGGCCACTTTTTCTTCAAGTCACATTGAAGGAGACAGAAATGTGTCATTCCGCCTTGCAAAATCTAGCGTCCAAATAGGTGGAAAGCACAAAACAGTCTTTGAAACATAAAGATTCAACATACCGACTAGATCAGATTTAACAGACCGACTAGGTCAAACTTGAAACACATAGACTTTAAAAATATAATAAATTTCGAGCCTAAAGTGAACAGATAGTTTTATCTGAAACTCAAACCGTAAAATGTACTTCCTGAAAATGATGATAACGAGGAACATAAAGAGTTGGGACAGGTCATTATTAAGTTGGTGGTGCATTTAGTACCGGTTCTTTATGTTCTGATTCTGGTTTCACATTAACTACAAACTGCAGAAGAGTCAAAAAGACACTACTGACACTAGTTTGTGTATGAGAATCTTGCGCATTAATAACAATAATAACACTAAATATTAACCTGTCGTCTAGAGTTAGCGTCTTTTATTAGTAAACAAAACTACTTCAGTCCTTAGTTCAAAATATCCAACGCTTAAAATTTTGATTAGTAATCAGCATTGGCGGCCTAAGACTTCAGGCACAAGTCACCCTCATTCTGCTGACGGCCTTGTCAAATAGTGCGGAGGAGCGGACAGAGGTTCAGGCCACTTCTTGCCCTTGGGATGGGAAACTGCCCCTAAAGGCGGAAGGATCAGCAATGATCAATGCCACGAGGATGCAGTCACTCTCAATGGAAACCACTGTATTAAAGACACATAACGCGTATCCACGGAAAATGTGGCCCGTAATTGAAAAAGTGTCACGATAATCTCCCCATTGGCAAAAGATTCCGAAATAGACTCCCATTCGGATCTCCGGGAGCGGACTGCCAAAGGGGAGGTTACCATGAGAAAAGGGTTGAATAACCAACGAAAGGATAATGCTCTGAGTCGGCACGTGATAGGGAAGCTAGAATATCGGAAAGGGAAATGCATAGATTCAGTCTATATATAGTAGGGGTCAGTAAGTGATATGGAAAGAGAAAAGTATTTCTGGTCAGATGAGTGACTGCTCAACAGCAGCAGAAAATGGTATAACGGAAGTAGAATTCGTTGTGAATAGGAAGGTAGGGTGTATTACTGTGAACCATTCAGCGATACGGTTGTTCTTACCAGAAACGACAGCAGACGAACGACGACAACGATAGTTTTGGTATACATGACCACATCGCAAGCTGAAGACGAAGAGATACAGAAAGTTTGCGAGGTTATTGAAAGGTTATATAAAATGTAATAGTGAGACAACCAGTTGCAACAATTCCGTTTAAGAAAACACATTAACCAGGTTTCGAGAGTTTTAAGACTATCTTCGTCAGAATGGTAGAAGCTACATGAAATGGTAATGCAGTACGTAAAGGGAGATGAAAGTTTAATAGTCATGGCGGACTGGAATGCTGCTGTAGGTGAAGGAGTAGAATAAACAGTTATAGGAGATTGTGGACTTGGGAGAAGGAATGAGAGAGAAGAAAGGCTAATTGAGTTCTGTAATAAATTTCAGTTACTAATAGCGAATACATTGTTCAAGAATCACAGGAAGAGGTGGTGTACTTGGAAAAGGCCAGGATATACTGGAAGATTTCAGCTAGACTACTTCATGATCAGAAAGAGATTCCGCAATCAGATACTGGATTGTAAGGCGTACCCAGAAGCAGCTAAAGACTCAGATCACAATGTAGTAGTGATGGGTAGGCTGAAGTTCAAGAGATTATTCAGGAAGAATCAATGCCCCAAGAAGAGAGATTCAGAAGTGCTAAGGAATGACGAGACACGCTTGAAGTTCTCTAAGGCTATAGATACAACAATAAGGGATATCTCAGTAGGCAGTACAGTTGAAGGGAAATTGACATCTTTTAAAAGGGAAATCACGGAAGTTGGAAAGTAAAACATAGGAGCCGGCCGCGGTGGTCTCGCGGTTCTAGGCGCGCAGTCCGGAACCGCGCTACTGCTACGGTCGCAGGTTCGAATCCTGCCTCGGGCATAGATGTGTGTGACGTTAGGTTTAAGTAGTTCTAAGTTCTAGGGGACTGATGACCACAGCTGTTAAGTCCCATAGTGCTCAGAGCCAGCCAAAAACATAGGTACAAAGAGGGTAACTGAGGAAAAACCATGAATAACAGAAGAAATACGTCAGCTGATCGATGAAAGAAGGATGTACAAACATGTCCAGGGACGTTCAGTAATACAGAAATACAAGTCACTTAAGAAGGAAATAAACAGAAAGTGAAGCTAAGATGATGAAAAATGTGAAGAAATCGAAAAAGTAATGATGGTCGGAAGGACTGACTCAGCATAGAGAAAAGTCAAAGCAAGAATCGGTGAAATTAAAACAAGGGTGGTAACATTAAGAGGGCAATGGGAATCCCGCTGTTGAACGTAGAGAGCAGATAGATGGGAAGAGTACATGGAAGGCATCTATGAGGGCGAAGTCTTGTCTGACGGTGTGATAGAAGAAATCACAGGAGTCAATATCGAAGAAATAAGGGATCCTGGCAAATTAAAAATGTGTGCCGGACCGAGACTCGAACTCGGGACCTTTGCCTTTCACGGGCAAGTGCTCTTTCACAGGAGAGGTTCTGTGAAGTGTGCAAGGTAGGAGATGAGGTACTGGCGGAAGTAAGGCTGTGAGGACGACTCGTGAGTCGTATTTGGGTAGCTAAATTGGTAGAGCTCTTGCCCGCAAAAGATAATGGTCCCGAGTCCGAGTCTCGATCCGGCACACATTTTTAATCTGCCAGGTAGTTTCATGTCAGCGTACACTCCGCTGCAGAGAAATTTCGTTCTGCAATGAGGGATCCAATTTTAAAATATGAATTCAAAAAGGCTTTGGAAGACTTAAGATCGAATAAGACACGGTGTATATAATACTCCATCAGAATCAAAAATGAAGGAGAAAGAATATCAATGATAAGATTCGTTGATGACATTGCTATACCCTGTGAAAGTGAAGAAGAAATACAGGATCTATTGAATGGAATGAACAGTCTAATCAGTACAGAATGTGGATTGAGTGTAAATCGAAGGAAGACGAAAATAATTAGAAGTAGCAGCAATAAAAACAGCGAAAAGCTTAACGTCCAGCTTGGTGACCACGAAGTGCACGAAGGTAAGGAATTCTGCTACATAGGCAGCAAAATAACCCATGACGGACGGAGTAGGGAGGACATCAAAACAAGACTAGCACTGGAAAAACAGGCATTCCCGGCCAATAAAAGTCTACTAGTATCAAACATAGGCCTTAAATTAAGGAAGAAGTTGCTGAGGATGTACATTTGGAGCACAACATTGTACGGTAGAGAGACATGGACTGTGGGAAAACAGGAACAGAAGAAAATAGTAACATTTGTTAATTGGTGCTAGAGACTGTAGGGAAGCAGCCTACTCACGCCTTATAAAATTCACATCAGTCTTTCCATTGTGTGCCAGCCAGTCCGCTGTAACTAGCTCTGACGTCATAAATGCTGCGCAATACTTTAAAAATCAAGTAAATAACCTGAAACGTTTCTAGCATGTCAGGAGTATTACTAAATCAATGTGTGTAGAATGTCAGTTCAATAACTTTAACCATTTTCGAAATTTGGACCTTTTTCTGTAAAAATCATTGGCACAACAGAAAAGAGCTAGAAACTTAAAAATTTATATTTAGGTTCCTTTGCATAATAATTTAGTAGAAACAGTATTCTGGATCCCTCACATTAAAATTTTAGTTGAAATTCATGATTTTCTGGTTTTTATCTTAAAAATTAAGGAAGCAAGATAGATTAAGTAGGCGAATAAATAAAACTAGGATGTTTAAATTTAAGTAGAAGGGAGATTCGCTATAATCATAAAGCTGTGAGACGTTTCAACTGAATAATTATAAAACTATAGCGATAGCGTATCTCCAAAGGGCAAGTTCAGAGCTCATCTACTGCGTGTAATGTAATTAAATTAATTCTCTCGCCCAAAATATTTGACTTAGCCACGTCAGAGTTTTATTATGATTACTTACCTGTGTGCTGATTGCACATTTAAATTGAGAGCTTCATAGGCCATCAGCAAAGGAACCAATGGTTTATTCGATAACTTAAAGTGGTGCATTACTAGTCGGGAGAGCAGATTTGATCAGGCGTTCCCTTAGCTGTCCGCACCGCGGTTTTATATGTAAGAACGCTGCACGAGAAAAGGAAGGCCCCAGTTCTTTCCAGACGCTGATTAGCGCACCACCTGTGCCGGGAGTCGTGTCGCGTCGGTATCGTTGATATAAACAGCTGATATAAACAGCCTCGGATGCCGTAATAAGTTACTCGGGATACGCGTAGCCATGAAATGGTTTTGGAGTGAAGTGTTAATTCTTGGATGACTTTAATGATCTACCTTCAGTTTGCGTATGTCGTATTTCCACGTGCCGCCGCAGGTCAGACATTCTACCATTATTTAGCGTGGCGTTTGATGAACATTATCATCAAATTATGGCGAGCATTCACTTAAACATTTAATTTGAACAGTTATAGTTGCATCAGCGCATTAGACTCTGAACTGCTCTGGTAGTTGGATTGTGTGGATTCCTTTTGGTCTGTGACTTTCAGAATATAGTGAACACTTTTGAGAGAATGGTTTTTGATTATGAATCCCAGACAATCTCCTAACTCCTCAGAGCTATAAGCTGTAGCTATAAATGTATTTCTCATGTTTTGAGAGGAAACATAAAATGTTTAGATGTAAATAATACGCTTACACCATACTTGGACTATGTCACGTGGACACCTGACAATAATCATCATAAAAGTCGCAGCTACATACATACGTGTATTACAAGCAACATTGATAATTTAGTTCTGCGGCTTCCACAAAATGTTTACTTCAGCCACTGTGCGTATCCATGGTTACACCTTTATCATCAAGTGGAAGGCACTTTGTTCATAACTGTTTTTAAAAGCAAGCATGGATGAGTTATTGTTATAGCTATGAGATTAGGATGCGACTTATAGTGTTAATAACTCGATTTTATAAACCCCATGTCCTGCTGTAATAAATCACCGAAAAATGTTACTGAAAAGATGTAAAAGACGTTTTTCGTCTTATGATGATGCAGTAACCGTCGAGAGGTGCAGCCCATGAAGTACAAACTTTGCGACAGACAGTGTTACTCGCTTAAACCCGGTATTAATATACAGAAACAAATCACAACAACTAAAAGTAAGACCATATAAAACATTAATAGTGCCAGTAGTACTATACGGGTGTCAGATCTGGAGCACACTAATACAAGGCGTTAACCTACTGCTGGTATTTGAAAGAAACGTGTTTAGGGAAATATAATGGACCAGACTGGGAACCAGCTACTGGAGAGTGGAGAAGGGGCCACAATACAGAACTACACAGTGCAACAAAAATTAAATGATCACCTTCTCGATATCCCGTAAACGTCTTCCATTACGATGCATAAGTTGCAAATTTGGTTCAAAGGTGCCTACAACCTTTCACTAAAACGGCACACACTCGGTGCAACTAACGCAGAGACAGAGGCGTCAAAAAAATGGTTCAAATGGCTCTGAGCACTATGGCACTTAACATCTATGGTCATCAGTCCCCTAGAACTGGAACTACTTAAACCTAACTAACCTAAGGACATCACACAACACCCAGTCATCACGAAGCAGAGAAAATCCCTGACCCCGCCGAGAATCGAACCCGGGAACCCGGGCGCGTGAAGCGAGAACGCTACCGCACGACCACGAGCTGCGGACAGAAAGGCGTCAAAAGTAGGAGTTGGTAACAGAGTTTATGGCGACCTTCCCATCGTGTAACATGTCCATGCTGGCGATGGGTAGAATTACGGTGAAATTTGGTGCCAATACGATATCATTAACCTATCTTACAACTCACATGAACTTCTGGGCGTTGTGTCTACACCTTGTTGTTTGAAGCCTCACCGAGCAACGGGTGACATCCCAGAGCGCTACACTTTTGCGTTGTCGCATGCCAACTTTTTTTTTCTTTTTCTTTTTGTCATCGGTCTTATCACTAGTTTGATGCGGCCCGTCACGAATTCCTTTCCTGTGCTAACCTCTTCATCTCAGAGTAGCAGTTGCAACCTACGTCCTCTGTTATTTGCTGGATGTACTCCAATCTCTGTCTTCCTCTACGGTTTTTGCCCTCTGCAGTTCCCTCTAGTACCATGGAAGTCATTACCTCATGTCTTAACAGATGTCCTATCATCCTATCTCTTCTCCTTATCAGTGTTGTCCACATATTCCTTTCCTCTCCAATTCTGTACAGAACCTCCTCATTCCTTACCTTAGCAGTCCACCTAATTTTCAATATTCGTCTGTAGTACCACATCTCAAATGCTTTGATTCTCTTCTGTTCCGGTTTTCCCACAGTCCATGTGTGACTACCATACAATGCTGTACTCCAGATATACATTCTCAGAAACTTCTTCTTCAAATTAAGGCCGATATTCTATATTAGTAGAGTTCTCTTCGCCAGGAGTGCCGTTTCAGCCATTGCTAGTCTGTTTTTGATGTCCTCCTTGCTCCGTCCGTCGCTAGTTATTTCACTTCCTAGGTAAAATTCCTTAACTGCATCTACTTCGTGACAATCGATCCTGATATAAAGTTTCTCGCTGTTCTCATTTCTACTACTTCTCATTATCTTCGTCTATCTTCGATTTACTCTCAGTCCATACTCTGTACTCATTAAACTGTTCATTCCATTCAGAAGAGCATGTAATTCTTTCTCACTTTCACTCAGGATATCAATGTCATCAGCGAATAGCATCATTGATATCATTTCACCCTGAATTTTAATTGCACTCCTCAACCTTTCTTTTATTTCCGTCATTGCTTCCTCTATGTATAGACTGAACAGTAGGGGCGACGGACTAACATCCTTGTCTTACATCCTTTTCAATACGAGCTCTTTGTTCTTGGTTATCCACTCTTATTATACCGTCTTGGCTGTCGTTCATATTGTATACGACTCGTCTCTCCCTATAGATTACCTCTGTTTTTCTCAAAATTTCGAACGTCTTCCACCATTTTACATTTCCAGCCTTATATAGGGCAGTAAAAGGGGTAATATTCTCAAAGTCCCAGAGCGAAGCTATCTCGCAACATTATGGCAATGTCGACAGGAGGAGCTCGCGATGAAAACATTTAACCACCGAGTCTGGGTCAGTGCAAAACACAAAATCGGCGTTTCTGGCGAGCCAGGCAGCTGAGTTTTGCACACTTTAAGGGGGCAGAGCAGCCAAACAGGGACACGTCACCTTCGTTTTGTGACGATAGAAGGGCTAAGGCGAATACAACAAACGGTACCAAGAGCTTTTATGAACCAGTTCTGTACTATATCGAACTTCTTAAGCAAGTACGGCAGGAGAGAAAACCCTGATACTTTCGTAATAGCAAGCCCTAAGCGGTAGTGTCGAATGACGTCGGGAAAACATTAGCCACTACTACGCTCCATCGATATCCCAGCAGTTTAGCACGTAAGGCAGTCAGTCAAATGGATTGATCGTGTACATGGCGTTTGCACTCGATTCCCTGATTTCCCCGTAGTGACGTCTGGCACAAGTCTGTCGTAGATTTTCTGCACACTACAGACAGCAACAACCTCTTCTGGGAGAGATGGCTACGTCACCATAATCACAAGTTGTAGAGTCCAACACTACTGTCTGCCTCTGTCGCAGATGGGAGGACCTTCCCACTAGGGTCGGGACACCAGCGTTCCTGACATTCTAGCGGACCGAAATTTTGGAAATTTGTGGTAAGGTCTTATGGGGTCAAACTGCTGATGTCTTCGGTCACTAGGCTTACGCACTACTTAATCTAACTTTAATTAACTTACGCTAAGGACAACACACACACCCATGCCCGAGGGAGGACTCGAACCTCCGACGGGGTGAGCCGTGTCAAGGCGCCTACGACCGCCTGGCTAACCCGCGCCACCAGCGGACTGAACTGGGCTTACCTGGACGGCAGGCCAATATCGTCGACATTCACAGCTACAAGGCAACCGTCATCGTGGTACGACGGAAGTCAAAGAAGGGTGGTGAGCGGGAGGGGGCGGAGCTCCTCCCAAGTCGGCGTGTGTAAGTTCAATACACGCTCCGCCGTCGCTCACTGCACTCAGCACTGGGGCCACCGCAAGCGGCGATCGCTAATGCCGTAGCTGGCGGGAATGAACCGTGCGGTGTCAGCTGCCTCCAATGGGCTGAAGACCACTTAAGACGCAATTCCTCAGCGGTCATTGACAGACTATTCCAACTGCGAGTCGAGACGCTTCTTGTATTTTTATAACTCTTTCTGGATCCTCTTTCACTGCGCCCAATGGCGACCGCAGGTCACTACCGTCCTTCCGAGGAAAACTGGCAATGGGCGAACTGCGAGAGTGCCTTTTGACACATGACGAGCTCTGCTTACACCCTCCAAACAGTCGCCTCTTGCAGCACCGTTGCAGAGGAAGGTTGCAGGCACTTTTGAGCCAAATTTCAAACATATGCGTCGGAATGGAAGGTAATTATGGGAGTTTAGAAAATTTTTGTTGCGGAGTGTAGAAGAAATATACAAGAAGCCAAGCATCGTTGTAATTATAACAAGCAGAAGACTCCAATGGACTGGACACTGTGACAATGGGGGAAGCGAGATGGGCCATAATGGCAATGGAAGGGTTACCATCAGGCAACAGAATAGAGAGAAGATCCAGAAAGAGATGGAAGCATGGAGTAAATCAAGACTTTCTGCAGATGTGTGTCTGGAAACAGGTAGCAGAAGACACAAATAGATGGGGACATCTAAGTATAACGTTGCACGGATTTCTGGACCTGATGGCGTGAAATAAGTACTAGCTGTCCAAAAATTGTTGAAATTGTCATTTACAAAAAAAGGATCTGACTTAAAATCAAAGCCCTGAACCAGTAATGGCAACTAAATAAAGCTCATTGAAAAGCGTTTGTGGCCGTTTGCCGTAACTCCCTTAGCTTTGAGAAAACACAATATACTAACGACACGACAGATACAATGAGATCAACGAATGATGCAGCACGTAGCACATGAACAGAAATCAGCAGAGTAGAATGTTCCATATACTTGGTGTACATGTTGAAAGAAACTTAAACTGTGAGAATTTCTGAACTGCTCAAACAATTAAGTTCACGTTCTTATGTTCGTTGATAATCACTAGATTTGGAAACAAACGAATTAAAACTTCTAACATATTTCTCCTATTTCCAGTTAGTGATATCTTACGGAATAATTTTCAGGAGAGGCACATGCCGAAGAAAGCAAGTAGTGATAGTACAAAAGTGAACGGCAGAAATAATATACGGTATTCAATCTCGGTCATCTTGTAGGTACCTCTTCAGAGGGTTAGGCGTTATAAATAAGCCATCACATATTAGGAAGGCTATCGATATTCACGATTACAACACTGGAAGAGAAAATGGCCTTTGTTAGGCATTATTAAATCTATCAGTGGGTCAGAAAGGAGTTCATTATGGATCAGCAAGTATTTTTGATTATTTACTGAACAACATAATATGTCTGACAGATAACGCAAGTTTCAAATATACCCTAAAATCATTTTTAGGGTTCCGTACCTCAGTCAGTAAAAACGGTACCCTTATGGGATTACCTCGTTCTCCGTCTGTCAGTCTGTCTAGTAGGCTGTTAAAAACACTTTTCCTCGGGAACGGATAGACGTATCAGGCTAAAATTTATATCATGTTTTAAGATCTACGGTCCCTTCTCAATCATTGTGGTCAAAGGATATGCCCATTTACACTGAAGCGCCAATGGAACTGGTATAGACATGCATATCCAAATACAGAGATTTCTAAACAGGCAGAATACGGTGCTGTGGTCGGCAACGCATTTATAAGACAACAAATGTCTGGCGCAGTTGTTAGACGTTTACTGTTGCTACAATGGGAGGTTATTAAGATTTAAGTGAGTTTGAACATGGTGTCATAGTCGGCGCACGAGCTATGCGTTACAGCATTTCCGGAGCAGCGATGAAGTGGGGATTTTCCCGTACGATCATTTTACGAGTGTACCGTGAATTTCAGGAATCCGGTAAAACATCAAACCTCCCACTTCGCTGCGGCCGGAAAAAGATCCTACAAGACGGGACCAACAACGACTGAAGCGAATCGTTCAACGTGACAGAAGTGTAACCCTTCCGCAAATTGTTGCATGTTCCAGTGCCGCAGAAAGTGTCAGCGTGCGAGACATCATCGATATGGGCTTTCGGAGTCGAAGGATCACTCGTGTGCTCTTGATGACTGCACGACATAAAACTTCACGCCTCGCGTGGGCCCATCAACATGACACTGGACTGCTGATGACTGGAAACATGTTTCCTGGTCGGACGAGTCTCGTTTCAAATTATATCGAGCGAATGGCCGTGTAAGGGTGTGGAGACAACCTCACGAATGCATGGACCCTGCATGTCAGCAGAGACTGTTCAAGCTGATAGACGCTCTGTAATGGTATGGAGCGTGTGCAGTTGTAGTGATGGGACCCCTGATACGTCTAGATACGACTCTGACAGCTGACACGTATGTAAGCATCGTGTCCGATCACCCCTGATACGTCTAGATAAGTCTAGATACCTGCATCCATTCATGTCCATTGTGCATTCCTACGAACTTGGACAATTCCAGCAGGGCAATGCGACTGACCATACGTCCAGAATTGCCACAGAATGGCTCCAGGAACAATGTTCTGAGTTTAAACACCTTCCGCTGGCCATCAAACTCCGCAGACATGAGCATTATTGTGCATATCTGGGATGCCTTGCAACGTGCTGTTCAGAAGAGTTCTCCACCCTCTCGTACACTTGCGGATTGATGGACAGCCCTGCAGGATTCATGGCGTCAGTTCACTCCGGCACTACTTTTGACATTAGTCGAGACCATGCCACACCGTGTTGCGGCACTTCTGCGTGATCACGGGGGCCATACACGTATTAGGCAGCTGTACCAGTTCTTTGGTTCTTCAGCGTATATCACACACTTTGATACTAGCAAACTCGTTCATCAAAACCTACAAATTACTTCCTGTTGACCTATAGTTATGAAACGTGACAAGACGCAAGACTTCACAGTACAACCAAAGGAAAAAAAGTCCTAAAATTGTGAATTTATAATCATATGAGGCCGTTTGTTATTCGAGTGTTCATCTGTCTGTTACGATCCCTCTTCCTAAGGAACAAGTAGGCATATCAAGTTGAAACTTACGTCACATACTAACACGTGTACTCCGTTGACGTTGTAAGAAAGGTAAGCTTGTGTCAATAAAATCGAAACATGCCGCCAGTTATGTCATATTTTTTGATAATTGCGAACTCATTCATCAAAATCTGTAGGGTACTTGCCACTGACCAAGAATCATGAAATTTGACAAAAATCAAAGTTTCAATGCATAATTAATGGAATAGATCGGGAAAGTATTAATCTATAAGTATATCACACTAAAAATATATTTGAAATTACAGTGAAATGAATATCCCTGGCTACATACAGGCGTTGATATTATTCAACGGGGACAGTCGAATATATATATATATATATATATATATATATATATATATATGAAAATGGTATCTGTTCTTTCGGACATGTCCGATAGAACAGATACCATCTTCATATAAAAATATATTTCTTTGTCATTTGTGGTCCGGCAGTCTGTTTGTCCGTTTGTTAAAATCCTTTTTTTGTCAGGAACGGATAAACTCATCAAGTTGAAGTTTATGACACATACTAAGCTTCTAAGCCAATATAATCAAAATTTGTGTAACATATTTTGATATTCGAATACTCACTTACTAAATCCTGTAGGTAGTTCCTGTTTACCTATTGTTATGAAATTTGGCAAGAAGTAACGTTTCACATTAAAATTAGAGGAAAAGTCAGAAAATTGTTAATTTTTTATTATATTACATTAAATAAACATTTCTTTTGCCATTTGTTATCCAACTTTGAACTTTAAAACTTTCTCGAAAGTTTTGGAATTCCTGGGACCGATATTTTGCATGTATGAACGAGATGTTGCCCGAACTATCACATCGGTTACTTAGCCGTGTGTTGTGTCGGTACGAGACAGTTGATATAGTGTGGCTCGGATGTTGGGGCGTTTGCGTTTTGCAGGCCAATGAAATACACAGAAAATAAGAGAAAGAAGGGACACTGAGTAAAGTAAGGCAAATCTAAATTCAAATGATGGAAATAACCACAGTATCTACAATAAGAGTAAACAATGGAATAGTAAATCATATATTCATTAGATAACTGGGATGAATGATCTGCTGTATGCGCAGTTAAGTTTGCACGGAACCCTGTGAACGCGAGATCCAATCACACTTGACCATTTCTCTTTTAATTTAGCACCTTGTCTCAGGCACGCTGCGGTACTCACCACACTCCCCAGGGTGGGCGAGGCGCGTGCGGTCTCTGTGCAGGCAGGCCTTCCTGCGCAGCAGGCAGAGGTTTCGGTAGGTGACGCCGTCGGAGCCGCACACAGGGGCCAGGTCCGGGGTGCAGGCCGACGGGCAGTCTGCGAACACACGAGGCCCAGAGGGAATGAGCAAAGCTCACCGCGCGCGCCGGCGAGACAATTCTGGACATCCCTGCACTTGTGAGTAGGGCTATGATCCTGGACATAAAGTGTCGTCTGGTTGTATTGTTCTCGAGTAACCAGTTGGGTGCAGCCGTTTGTAAAACACGATGTTCAGCAGCATGCCTGCTGTGATCTTCAGGCGGTACCTGGAGAAAGAGCGTGTTGGCTACATTGTTCCTCGTTTATACTCTTACCCTGTAACACCACTCCCATACTCGAACTCCCATGTATAAAACTGCTTCAGATATCTGATTAATTTACAACTGAGGTAATGTATTAAATATTTTTTCGTGGAGAAAAGGTGAAAAAACAGCCAATTCAGATGCTATAGTACAAAGTTTATTGAAAAGCTCTTGACCTAGGGTTTCGACATCCTTGAAAACATCTTCTTCAGAAGGATCAGTGATTGACACTGGTTACATTAGGGTGTCTAGTTACATTTAAATATGTAGCTATAAGGCACGAATCAGATTCACCTCTACAATACTAAAACCACAATGTGTCGTGTCAACCGTCATTAGAAAGTGAACTCACTAGTTGCGTTTACAAAGCACTTTCTAATGGCAGTCAGAACGATATTTTGTGGTTTTGTTACTATGGAGATGAAACTGATCTTCATTTGTGCCTTACGGCTATGTATTTAACATACCTACCAAGAGGTTTTCAGTAAACCTTGTACTGTTGAAACTGATTTGGCTCTCTCTCTCTCTCTCTCTCTCTCTCTCGTTCTCTCTCGCTGTCTTCTTTTTTTTTTCACGAAGAAAACTTTACAGATGCTGTTTCCAGCCATATTCAAGTTTTTAACATCTTTAAATGTCAAATATTTGACATAAGCTCATAAAACCTTTGTGTTTGAAAATACAAAACCCTAATTATGTTGGTTTTATCAGTTTCGTTTTATTCACCCACACACTAACGAATACGTCAAAACAAAAATTGGAAAACCAAGAATGTGATAAATTCCTTATACGTTGACGTATGACAGTTTTGGAAAGTACAAAATAGTGTAATATTGTTTATTTTATGTTTCATCAAAAATATGTCGTCAAAGCAGTCATTAATTACAAGTTAACATGTTAACTATTTAATCATGGTATCAGTTACGTTCTTTACATGTTAAGTTTGTTACAAAATCCAAGTGCATTTAATTGTATTTTTAATGGTTTAATGACCACTCCTGCCAGCTTTAATGAATAAAATCTGACAGTAGTTTATATCTTTAAATTCGATCAATAGCTATAAAACACTGAAAATCAAGTTTTTGTCACCCATGTAAGCTGTTGGATAGGCAACTGGAAACCGGTACTGTGTGGTTATTTTAGCCGTTTAGTGATATAGATTGTTCCCCATCCATCCCGTCACTACCCAGCCACATGCTGGTTGGAGTGGGGTGTTGGTAGTGGCGGCGGTGGTGGTAGGAGTGCTGATGGAGAAGGGGGGGGGGGGGGGGCAGGCGCAGTTGCCTAGTGCTGGTCACAAACTCTGGCCCCTTCCATTTTCATTCTAGTGAAGCCATGACTTATTTCTCTTACATTTATGGTCATTTTAGCCATTTATCAATCACATATAGGATTTGTAGGCTCATGCACTACAACCCTGTTGGGATGGTGGTTCCATTAATCTGTTGTGCCACTGGCTCTTCAGTAACTGAACGTGGGACTCTAACTCGATACCATGGTTCAAGTTTAAGCATTCCTGTGTGTTAGATGTGGACCTCCTGGCTTTTGCCTTTTCAGGTAATTTCCATGTATGACGTTATATCACGACAGGTAGACTGGTTTTATTTAGTTCCACATGCAGGTCTCTAATGTGAGTCCAATATGGCGCCTTTAAAATAAGTCTCAAACACCTTTTTTGTATGACAGAGTGTTTTTATGTTTGAGTTACGTCTAGTTCCATAAGAAGAACTTCCATAGATCATAGAAGGGAGCGGGATAGATTTGCAGAGACGAAGTTTTGTCGAGGTATTCTTGTAGTACTGGATAGTAACAGGCACAGAGCATAAAGTGTCCTAATTAACATCTCCTTCTTCGCTATTACATATCGTTTGAAAAGTAGTTTGTCTAGTTTGATTACCAGGTAGCGTACATGAGTAGTACGCTGATCTCTGTCCCGTTTTTGTTCAGACAATTTCTTAAGTCGGGTCGTTTACCTATAAATGACGGCTTGAGTCTTGCTTGCATTAGCTTAATCATGTTGGAGGCAGCACATTGTTTTATCAACGTTGACTGTTGTTGTAATTTGATTATTGAAGCGTTTACTGTGTAGCTATTTGCTGGTAGGGCTGTGTCGTCCGGAAATTGCGCGATGACAGGATGGGCCATTGTCGGTAATTAGTTGAGGCACAAGCTGCACAGTGTTGGCGACAACACTTGATCCAGATGTTTTGTGCTAGACAATCTGTCTCAACGAAAAACCGTATATCTGTTATGAGGCTGTTCACTAATTTTACCAATAGTCCGGTATGAATAAGATGTCGTTCAGTTTCAATGCTTCTACCGCACCCTTCGCCCTTAGAACTCCCTCCCGAACAAGGTTATGTGTAAAACCACCTTTTCTATTAATCAGGCTGTCGAACAATCGCATCTCAATACGTTCCTTAAAATACAGTTCCAAAACGAGGTCTACCTCAGGTTCACATCTCACTGAGCCCCCTACTGTAGCTATGCAGTGTTCCGCAACAGCATATTTTGTGGGTTCGGTGTGATCCCTGTGCTCTTGGCACCTTTATTCCACTGCCCGCACAGTACGCAAACTTTCAACAGTCAAGCCGTGATTGGCCGACGTTCTAAGGAACTTAGAGAGACATTATTGTGGCCCTATCATGAGTCACGTCAGACGTAGTCCCTCAAAGCATACCATCGATTGACTCAAGTTCACAACTTTGGTAATTTTGCCGTTTTGAAAATTTATGCTAAGTAATTAAATGAGGTAAAATAACAACCACGTTTCATATAATTTTTGTTCGAAAGTGCGCATCAATAAGGAATGATCTGCGATCCTTTCTTTTTTTTCAGAAATAAACAGCTCTCTGTACATACTTACCTGTTCACTATTTCAATATTAATGATTTCAGACACTGTCGCCCAGCTTCAGATCGTATTGACAGTTGTACAGCAACTCGTCATACAGAACGACTTTCACTGTCGCATACAATTTCACTGTATTAAGCCACCGTTGTGTCGACAAAAGGTGTAAGCTTACTATCTTATTTTTGGTATTAAATGAAAGTGATGAAAGCTCTAATCTTATTCGAAGTGTCATTCTTCATATTTAAACACCGGACTTTTTCAAACAGAGCTCTTGAATAGTCGACATGTTACGCCACAGTGATTCTGAGTACAACCAATGCGATCTTTGTCAGAAGCACTGTCGCCGCCAGTGGCATTCGGTGAGAAATAAGTGAGGGTGTCACGTGTTTGTTACGCTGCTGTGAGGCCTGGTAGTTTAGTGGAACACAGAGAGGCAAATGCAGAGGATGTTGCTTTTTGTAAATATGATTCGGTAAAGACTGATTTGAGAACCTTAAAGAATTTCAGGCAATGATGTGGCTCCTTTGCTTGCTCGTGCGAAATTTATCATGATTTTTGGAAATCAAATTTTAGGTGATTTCTCTTTACTGATTTAGGTTAGTTAGTTTGATGGGTCAGACATTATTAAAGCAAGTTTTCTGCCCACAGAGTTGTAGATTCAACTTTCACTAAGTAATTTCATGGCAGCGTCATAATTTTTTTATAGGAAGTGATTTTTGGAAAGATGGTTATAATTGTCAAGAATCAGAGTTCCATAATATTGTTTTAGAATACTGGTGTCTTTTCAGTCACACACTAAGTCGAGTTTCTACCAGCGTCTCCTAACAAAAATTTAGTTTTGCAAATATGTGTCGCTGTATTGCACTGAGCGGAACACAATCATTCAGAAAAGCATGATACTCATAAGCTAAGCAAAGGTGCATGTCCTTGAGTTGTACTGTGCATGGCTTTCTTTTCTTTATCTACTTTACTGCTGCGCTACATTATTATTATTATTATTATTATTTGCATCACTTTCGAACGGTAGCGAGTTTTAATTGTCACCAGTAAGCCCCGAAAATTTTTAAGGGCTAATTTAACGTTTGTCAGGACACTGAAATCATTCACAGTTAAGCATTGCGTTTCAAAATCATTGTCGGGATCAGCTTAGGTAAAGTTAAGATCTCATTTTCTTATGCAGATAATCTTATTCTTACTGTGCAGTCTCACATTGGCATGTGCATCATTTAATGATTTGACTTGCATACTAAATTTACAGAGAATGTTAAGAGAAGCACTTCGGATAGTTATTCTTTCAAAATTCATTTTCTTATTTTATGTAGTACTTTATGTTAGTTTCGTGTGTTGAATCTGTGAGTTACGCACTGTGATGTCACTGCACTGCACAATACAGAACCTCACAGAATTGCTTTCTTGGGCTGTAGTTTTTTCGGTAAAAATTAATTGCAATACACTTATATAATTTGCGACATAGGAGACTCTTTTATCCGATAGCGTTAACGTAATCACACCACTGGCATTGCTCACGATCACAATGTAAACACACACGAAAGTTAAAGAACAGGAGCGCAGTCCAGTTCAGTTAACAGAACAAATAACACAAGTTATGAAGGGTAGACACTAGTCAAAAGGTTATTTGGAAAGTTTATGCATTTCATGCTAAGGAGTGAGTTGTCGACGCCATGTGTCCAGTGAAAGAGATGACAGGAGTTTCTTGTAGAACTTGTGTGTGTCCCAAGGGGGGTTGGGTTGTTTTGGGGGAGGAGACCAGACAGCAAGGTCATTGGTCTAATCGGATTAGGGAAGGACAGGGAAGGAAGTCGGCCGTGCCTGCAGCGATTCAGGGAAATCACGGAAAACCTAGATCAGGATGGCAGGACGTGGGATTGAACCGTTGTCCTCCCGAATGCGAGTCCAGCGTGCTAACCACTGCGCCACCTCGCTCAGTGTGTCCCAAGGGTATTCCCATTACAACAGTAACACCGCGAAGGGTGCATGCAACAAACAAATGAGCATGAAGATGATCGCATACTTGCAAATGCAAGAGATTAACAATTCAACGCAACAACACAAAATAGGAAGGAGTAAGGCCGTTTAAATTTTGTATACAATGAAAGATTATGCAGCACCTTTCTCATTCAGAAATCGCATTTGAATATTCATTGCTTGTGAGAAGATGGCGTTACGCCTTGTGTAAGAAGAGCTAAGAAGCTTAGCTTTCCTGATCCGTAGCTTCTGCAGCACATTGGTGCTGCGGAGTATTACCTCTCCGAAGATGCGCTTGATAACGATCTCCTTGTCTTTGTCTGCGAGATAGACTAATCTAATGCTTGAGCTCAAACGGCTCTGAGCACTACGGGACTTAACATCTGAGGTCGTCAGTCTAATGCTTGAACACACAAGTTTATTTAACGGATATGTACAGATAAAAAAGCAGCAAGAGGAAGTAAGTACATTAGTTCCAGTAAGTATATATGCCTCTAGTAAGATTTTGGCAAACTACTTTCGATTCGCAAGATTATCCTAGCATATTTCGTTGCCAGGAATAATGGAGTGAGATTCAGAGGTAGCGAAATAATGAAGTATGATCCTTTCAGATCTACAATGACTGCGCGTACAAATATAACTGCTATACTGCCTTTGAGGTCAGGTGTAGAGAACATACATCTGATTCAGGTTGTAGCTCACCTTTGGGTACCCATTTTTCTGATACGGGTGACTGTTAGCATTATTTTATCCAACTTTTCAGTGGCCCGTAGCGAACGTAAGGGAAATGTTCTTAATGTTCTAGAAGAACTAGATCTACTATGCCTTAAAGTAATCCCCTGGTCGTACTCTCAACACTCAAGCTAAATTCAAACATAAATCGATTTTAGCTAATTTCGATTCAGTGGATAACCCGGCCCGTTTACCTGTTTGTGCATTGCCTCCTCTTCCTCGCCCCCTCCCCCCCCCCCCTTCTAATGGTTTGATATTTTATGTATCCCTTCCTTTTAATTTTCAAAAAGTTTTAACATTTTCAGCAGTTTCCCACAGCACGCCATTAAGGCCCTGCAATGCAATACTGTTTATGTTTTATATTTTAGTGTTTGACGTAATCTAGTGTGCTTCCGACTGCTAGTAATGTTCTCGCACTCAGAGTTGGCCTTGCGTCTCTGCGCATGCGCCATCTGCCTAATGGACCATTGTATTTTTTCACGTTAGCCTGCGGGTAGCCTCGGTGCTGCCCCGTACTTCGCGTCGGATACGCTCTAACATAGTATGATTTTCATCTGTTTCCCTCTATTCCCCTAATTTCGCTGTATTTCATCGATTTATTTATGTAACTGTTTTTTAGGTTCCGCCTATTTGCCCCCCTTCTGCATTTGTCGTGGGATACGACATGATTTTTAGAATGGCGCAAAGTTCTAGGAATCAAAGGAAAAGTTTAATATCAGCATTACGTTGTAATTGCAAGTACTGATAAATGCTATACTTTTTGTTACTTGCATTCAGCCACTTCAGTCAAAGCACCTAACAAAGGCTGTCACTTCGTTGTATTATTTCATGGTTTCTCTCTATTCAGGGCTTCACCTGATGGTGTAACTGATGTTACGAAACCGGTCGTCCTTTTTAGAGGCAGTGACCATACAGCTACAGCGGTGTTTCTATTTAAGATAATCAAATTCTGTCAGGTTTTCAGCCGAATGATTTCGTCGAGTTGGCGTTTCGTTGGATGAGTACCACCCTCGTTATTTTCTGACCAAGTGTGGCCGGCGTCTTGATTGTCGTTACGCAGTTGCTACAGCAAGGCGGGGTGCCCTCCTTCCCCTCCCTTCGCGCTAGGGCGGGCGGGGGTGTGAGAAGGAGCTGCAGAGCTCGAATTCCGGTATAGTCAGTTACCTTCCACCACGCGGGGCGTAAGGACGTCTCTAGGCTGGGGATTGCTCATAGTGTACTGGAACCAGAACGTGTCCGAAGCAGAACTTCGCCGGTAACGACCCCCTCTCTTTACAAGGCCTTCATTAGTCCTAATTTCGATGGTTTCCTTTGTTAAGCTGTCCCCGAATCCACCGCCCCTGAAAAGTACTCTTCGTCTGTTCGTAATCAAGCATATTGTTCTCTTCCAATCTATGCTCAGCAACCTCAGACTTCTTTTTCTGTCTACTACGGCCCTGAAAAAGCGCAGTTCAGTAGCAGTTAGAGTACTTGTTATTTTGAGTGTTTTACATTCTCTGTTAACACACGATGATAGATCGAATAGCGCAAGAGACTTATTTTGGACCATTCTATTAGACGGTCTGTTGTTTCCACTTTCGAAAACAGTGTGCATCGAGAACAGTTTTCCGTTGACTCGGAAGGTAGCGTGAAATAAGTGATGCGCAGTATTTGTTTGAACCTTCCTCTACACACTGCAAAGGAGAAATTGCAAGTATTAGTCAAAACGCCAGATATACTGCGCCTGACTGCTCTCACACTTGGTATCCAGGGAGAGTATGCAGACTAAAGACAAACACTAAAATTTTGATCTGAATTAATGGATCAAAAGCATCCCGTATGCTAAAGTAATGTCAACTTCAAACCCATAAGTAACTCCGTGAAGGAGTACGTAGGTCTGCAGTCTTTTGTGGCCACTGTTATGTGTTTTAAGGTAAAATATTCGAGGGTGCTGGCTAGCGTCATGTTGCTCTTCGGTTTGTCATTGCACAGTCGGCTTTTCGACTGTTCTGCTGGTCTTTTATTCGGTATATTCTGATATTTACAGTTGGCAGAACACTGAAGGGGACCAGTGTCGTGTTCACTTGTAAAGTGGAACTTCCGCGCGCTTATTCAGGGGAGTTGGGGTTGTTGGGTCGAATTCTTCCTGCTACCATTGGATAGTGGACAAAATGGACTGAGGGGGAAAGGCGGAATGTTTGACGAAGTATTATTGTCGCGCTGCTTCCTAGTCGTTGTTTGTGTTGCTCGCACGCAGTGTCTGCGCGGCCACGGTGGCCGAGCGGCTCTAGGCACTTCAGTCCGGAACCGCGTGACTGCTACGGTGGCTGGTTCCAATCCTGCCTCGTGCATGGATGTGTGTGATGTCCTTAGGTTAGTTAGGTTTATGTAGTTCCAAGTTCTAGGGGACTGATGACTTCAGATATTAAGTCCCATAGGGCTCAGAGCCATTTCAACCGTTTGAGCAGTGTCCGCGCGTTTGCAGTCCACACTCACACTGATTGGTATAGACGCCAGTCGTGCGTAGCCTTGGACTAGTCAGCTAAATTTTTAATCTTCTGCGGTGGTCAGAAAATTGTTTTCGCATTTCTTAAGAATCCTAGTGCTATTTTCTGTTGTTGGTCCTATATAGGGCAGAGCCGGCAGTCGATTGTCCTCTTCTTCTGTTATCTCAGAGCTGCAGGTTCCATGCATTGCCTTCTTGTGTGGCAATGTAGCCATTCCTCTGAAAGACTTCCCTCAAGTGTACTACAAACGAACCTTACGAACGACTATGAAGTGCATGGGAAAGGGTGCATTCCGTTGTATCAGTTATTAACACATCTTCATTTTCCATTCACGTATTGAGCTAAGGAAGAAATATTGGTTGAACGCCTCTGTGTGTTCTGCGATTTTCCTCGCAATCACTACAGAAGCGACAGGCAGGGGTTTGTAGTATATTGCTAGATTCGTCATTTGAAGCTAGTTGTTGAAACTTTGTAAATAGGTTTTTCTCCGGTTACTTTGCGCCTACTTTCAGGCGTCTGCCATTTCAATTCCTTCATCATCTTCGCTGCACTCTTGTATGGGTCGATCAAACCTGTTACCATTCGCACTGACCTCTGTATATGTGCAGTATCCACTGTTATTTCTATGTGGTACGAATCCCAGGGACTTGATTAGTATACTAGGATGGGTCGCACGAGTGTTTTGTAAAATGAATCTATTTCACTAATATCCTGCCAATGAAACTAATTCTGCCACCTTGTTTGTCTACGAATGAGTCTATGTTATCGCTGCACTTCATATTCCTACAGATTGCTGCAACCAGTTAATTGAGTTGAACGATTGTATATTGTAGTTAGAGAATACAACTTTTCCGTATCGGTTGGAGTTATGGCTTTCAGTCCCAAGACTGGATTGTTGCCCATGTCAGTCTATCCTGTGAAAGCCTCTTCATCTCTGTGTTGCTATGCAAATCTACATCTATTTGAATCATGAATCAACTTATTTTATTCGAGCGTTGGCCTCCCTGTAGAATTCCACCCCCCTCCCTCCCCGCCCCCCTCTACCCCGCTCTAACCCTCTCGAACACTTACTTCCATTACCAAATTGAAAATTCATTACTGCCTTGGGATGCATGCTACCAACTAGTCCCTTCTTTTGATCAAGTTATTCAATAAATTTCATTCTTCCTGCACTACGGTTTCAGTGCCTCCTCAGTAGTTAACAGATCAACCCAACTTATCTTCTGTAGTTTTCCACAGCACCACATTTCAAAAGCGTCTATCTTATTCTTGTCTCTCTTGTCCACTTTCCACTTTAATACAAACTATACACCATACAATTCTTCCCTAACAAATCATCAGACGTTAACAAATCCCTCTTTTCCTCGTTATTGCCTGTCTGCAGTTTATATCCATCATGAATTGTTGTGCTGCCAAATAAATTAACTCCTCTAATGCTTTCAGTGTCTTAGCACTTAACCCACTTATCTCTGCATCGCCTGTTTTAATGCAAGTGAATTTCATTACCCTTCTTTTTGTTTTGCTGATGTTCATCTTATAACCTCTTGTCAAGACACTATACTTTCCTATCAACTGCTCTTCCAAGTCTTTGGTCATCTTTGACAGAATTGAAATGTCATTGGCAAACCTCAAATTTTTTATTTCTTCTCCGAAGTTTTCTTTGCTTTACCTTACTACCTGGACAGTATACAGATTCCATAACATGTAAGATACACTATGTGATCAGAAGTATTCGGTCATCTGGTTGAAAATGACTTACAAATTCGTGGCGCCCTCCATCGGTAATGCTGGAATTCAATATGGTGTTGGTGCACCCTTAGCCTTGGTGGCAAGTTTCACACTCGCAGGCATACGTTCAATAAGGTGCTGGAAGGTTTCTTGGGGAATGACAAACCATCCTTCATGGAGTGCTGCACTGAGGAGAGGTTTCTATGTCGGTCGGTGAGGCCTGGCGCGAAGTCGGCATTCCAAAACATGCAAAAGGTATTCTATGTGATTCAGGTCAGAACTCTGTGCAGGCCAGTCCATTACAGTGATGTTATTGTCGTGTAACCACTCCGCCATAGGACGTGCATTATGATCAGGTGCTCGATCGTGTTGAAAGATGCAATCGCCATCCCCGAATTCGTCTTCAACAGTGGGAAGCTAGAAGCTGCTGAAAACATCAATGTAGGTCTGTACTGTGATAGTTACACGCAAAACAACATGGGGTACAAGCCCCTTCCATTAAAAACACGACACCACCATAACAGAACCGCTTCCGAATTTTGCTGTTGGCACTACATACTCTGGCAGATGACGTTCACCGGGCATTCGCCATACCCACACCCTGCCCTTGGATCGCCACATTGTGTACCGTGATTCGTCACTCCACACAACGTTTTCACACTGTTTAATGGTTCAATGTTTACGCTCCTTACACCATGCGAGGTGTCGTTTCGCATTTACCGGCATGATGTACGGCTTATGAGCAGCCACTCGACCATGAAATCCAAGTTTTTTTCACCTCCCGCCTAACTGTCATAGTTCTTGCAGTGAATGCTGATGCAGTTTGGAATTCCTGTGTGATGGTCTAGATAGATGTCTGCCTATCAGACATTACGGCCCTCTTCAACTGTAGGCGGTCTCTGTCAGTTAACAGACGAGGTCTGCCTGTACGCTTTTGTGCTGTACGTATCCCTTCGCCTTTCCACTTTGCTATCACATCGGAAACATTGGACCTAGGGATGTTTAGGAGTGTAGAAATCTCGCGTACAGACGTATGACACTAATGACACCCAACTGCTTTCTCACGATGTCTAATGACTACTGAGGTCGCTAATGTGGAGTACCTGGCAGTAGGTGGCAGCACAATGCACCTAATATGAAAAATGTTTGGTTTTGCGGGTGTCCGGATACTTTTGATTACATAGTGTACATTACAGCTCTGTGTCTTTCCGTTCTCAACTATGGCTTCTCTCGTCCTTTGTCTGAGATCTGCAATCCAGTTTCTGTACAGGTTGTACAACATTTTTTGGTCCCTGTAGTTTACCCCTCTCCTTTAGAATTTGAAAGAGTGTAATCCAGTCTACGTTGTCGGAAGTATTATCTTTATCTACAAATGGTACAAACGTAGTATTATCTGTCTTCCAACTTAAGTCAGTAATGACGCCCTTGCACCTACAATGCTCCGGAAGCCGAACGGACTTTCCCCAACGTCAACCTCCAACACATTTTCAGCACTGACGGAAAAAATGGCAACATCAGAAAATAATTAATGTAAAGAAATTTCTGGAATACATTTGCCTAGATAACGTATTTATGTGATTAACATTGCAAGATCAAATGTTAATGTAAGCGCGAGATAAGCCACTGAAAAAGTGGACTCTTAGTACATTGATAACAAGTGTAATCGCCAGAATGTTGAATGAAATCATGCAAACGTGCATGTACTGTGTTGTACACGTACCGGATGTCAGTTTCTGGAATCCAGTTCAGTGCCTGTAGCACTTCGTCGGTCAATACGATGACGGATAATGTCGTCTGTAGATGACGCTGGATGAAGTCTAATGGAGTCACTTAAGTGCTGGATCTGAGACAGATCCAATGATCGAGCAGAAAAAGACAACATGTCAACGCTCGGTAGAGTATGATGAGTTGCAACAGGGCTAGCTTTATCCTGGAATATTGTTCATGAATGGAAACACATCAGATTGAGGTACAATTTTGCATCGAGGGTGAATAGAATAGTCATGAGAGTGCTATACGAAATCACACCCCAAAGATGGTGTAGATCCGGTGTGTTTAGTAGCAGCCAGGGTGGGTACATGTCCTTAACTGCCTCCTTCTAATCAATACAAGAGCATCATTGGTACCAAGGCAAAACCACCTGTCATCAGAAAGCACAACAAACTGCAAATAGGCTCGCGCTTGACGCCAGCGAGGCCGCAAATGGTGATTGTTTGGGCTCAGTGGAATGCACGTTACAGGACGTCTGTCTCGGAACTGTCCTCTAAGTAACCTATTTGTAACAGTTTCTAATTGGAGTGTGGTGACAACTGCTGCTCAAATTGTTGCTGGAGACGCAGTACGACGGACATAGTCATACGCCGGACACCATGATGTTTCCTCTCGGTAATGCGACGTGGCAGTCCGGAGCCCGGTCATCTTGCGACGGTACATTCTGGTGACCACCGCTGCCTACAGTCACGTACAGAGGCCATTTCCGGCTAAGTATCGCAAAAGGAATGTGTACCTTCTCGTAGCCCTATTAAACGATGTCATCCAAACTTAGTGTGGTGCTGATAATGGCGTCTTTATAGCATTACAGCGTTCTTAACTAACATGAAATCACCACGTCCAGTCTCAGACGTAACCAACGCTCACGACCGTTACAGAGCTTATTTAAAACAAACCTGATTTGCATCCTCATCTGGGCGCTACTAGCGCCACTCATTCGCGAGTGGCGTGAAATGTGAATGACCATCTTCCAGATATAGAAACAGGGTTACCAACTTTTGTTTACGTCGAACAACTCCTGGTTGGTGTTGCCACTTGTTTCGTGAGTGTACTTTTTTGTAAATAAAACGTATCAATACAAACAAGCTTATTTTACTGCCCTTGATAGACTACCTAAGCGAAAAATATCTACCTGCAGAGCTTAGGAAACTAAATTCAGACCACCGAGGCAGTTTACGTACAGAATGCCGTATTTTTAACTGTACACCGGCACGCATAAGTTGTGTCTGTTTTTACGCGAAAAGCGCATACAACATTTTCCACGAAACGACATTCCGGGCGCCCTTATCGGGACCACAGTGGTACATATCGTAAGTTAAGCGCTCAGGACAGGGGTGCCTGTCCACCTGAACGAAACGAGACACTGACGCCGGCGGAACATTACGATGCGCCCGACGCACGTATCAGAACGCGCATGCGGACACGTTATGACGATCGCCGGCGACCGGGCGGACACAATGCCGCGGCACAAAAGAACGCTGAGCTAGCGCACGGGGTCACCCGGAGGTCGGGAAGGGCCGGCGTTGTTTTGCTGCGGCGTCGAGGGGAGGAAAAATACGGTGACGTTGCGGCCGTAGTGGATGTGCGCGGTTGCTCGCTCGTCTGGCCGGGCGCACAGTGGAGATTGCAGGCGCAGGGCCCCACACCAGCGCCGCAGCCGCGGTATTATATTTGCCGTCGCTGCACTGCGTCCTCCTCCCCGGACACAATGCACAGTGGAGCGGTCGTGGGCGGCATTAACCCGCGTGCTGCGCCGCTCGTGTCCCGCGCCTCACAATGGCGCCTCCCCTCTCCTTCCAACCCTCTTTCCCCCCTACTCACTCCCCCTGCCCCACCACCCGTCGCTTTAATTAACAGCAGGTCCAGGTGGCTCGCTACTACTTCGCTACCGGCCGGCGCGGCTGCCGGTTCACCCCTATTGAAATTCTCGTGCGGAAACGGTTGCGCTGCGGGGCTGCCTACCTAGCGGCGCGCGCAGCGGGCTAACGGCCGCGCTCGGACAGAGCACCACTTTCCGTGTTCTGGGAACCGGTACAAGGTAATTCGGCCGATCCCAGGCTAGTTTACGACTTTAAATAGCTGAGCGCGGCGATATCGCCGGAATTCGACCGAGACCTGCGGACGGAGCAACGTTGACCGGGAGGTCTTTTCATGTGAAAAGGTACGGAAAGGAAAACGGAATCCCTGTAGAGAACGTTGTTAGCGGAACTGCCATTTGTTTAACAGTGAATGCAGCAAGATTGTTCTCGTAATAGCAGGGATACGGAGCGCACATGAAAAATATGAAGTGCACGAATTTTAATTTTTTAAAAATCTGAATGTTCATTCCTTATACCCTCAAATTGTTATAATAATTCCAGTTCCAAGGAACGCATGTGCTGATAGGCTTTAATATCGGTTTAGTAAGTCATGGCTGCATAATACTGCCACGAATTATTTATAAGAGAAAAGAAAAACAGAAGCCGACCTCGGTGAAGATCAGTTTTGGTTCTGGAGAAATCTAGCAAAATCGCGTGGTAATACCAATCAAACGACTTATTTTACAGGGTAGCTTAAAGGCAAACCTATGCTTAGAGTACATCGTGTTTATAAATGAATATCGGAGTCTTAACGCTTTATAATGTTTATTATATTGAACTTACAGTTATAAATGGTATGTCAAATGAAAGAGCAACTCAAACAGTTTTACCAAGAATTTTATATATGTTGAATGTGAGAACCATTTGTCACGCGGCAGACATCAAGTCTACAGCCGAGTTCGTCCCAAACGTTGACAAGTGTGTCTTCAGTGATTGTAGCAACAGCTCCTTGAATCCGGTTTCTTAATTGAGGGAGGTCTGCTGGTAGCGGAGGCACGTACACACGATCCTTTATCAAGCCCCAAAGGAAAAAATCGCATGGCGTTAGGTCGGGTGAACGTTGGGGCCATGCAAAGTATGCCCTGTCATTGGGCCCCTTGCGACCTATCCAGCGCTTGGGTACAGTGAAGTTCAACCAATCGTGTACCGTGCTATGCCAGTGAGCGGGATACGGCACAAAAAACGGTCACCTTAGGGGAATCTCGTTGCATTTGTACCACCTCGTGAGGATTTTCTGAGCCCCAGATGCGCACATTGTGAGTGTTAATATGTCCACTAAGGTGAAGGGTCGATTCATCACTGAAGACAACATGATCTAGAAAATCTTGATCGTCATAAACAACATTTTGTTTGCGAAGTTGGCACGTAATCCATGGTCTGCCGGCTTTAGAGCCTATAATGACTGTAAACGGTAAGGACGCAGCTGTACACGTTTTCTTAGAACTTTCCAAACAGTCGACACGGGAACTTGTTATTCGTGACTACACTTCCTGACTGATTTCTTTGGGCTACGAGTAAACGACTCTCTCGCTCGCTCAACAGTCTCTTCTCTAACTTTTGGTCGTCCTGTGCTCTTCCTTTTACAAAGGCAGCCGGTATTTTCAAATTGATGATAACATCTACGAATGTTGTTATCACTTGGAGGATCAACACCGAACTTCAGCCGGAACGCACGTTGCATAGTAACTACAGATTCGGTCTTCTCAAACTGCAAAACACAAAACGCTTTCTGTTCACTAGTCTCCATCTCGGCTACTACCGCTGTCTAGTGGATTGCGGCGGAAACATTGCGTGCTGTGCATGCGCACTGGTGCCAAATACAACTGTCTGAGTTGCTTTTTCATTTGACATATCATTTATAACTGTAAGTTTAGTGTAATAAATATATATTATAAAGTGTTAAAACCCCGATATTCATTTATAAGCAGCTTGTACTTGTATGCTTGGAGAAAGCTTTTTAGTTGTTGTTCGGAATATGACATTCGAAACTCTGAAGATAGCAGGGATAAAAAAACAGGGACTGAACACTTATAAACAGGCTGTACAGAAACAAGACTGTAGACATAAAGGACATGAATGGTAAACAGTATTTGGGAACGAAGTGAGGCAGGGTTTCAGCCGATCCTCAGTGTTATTGAGTCCGTATATTTAGCTAGCATTAACGGAGAACAAGGGCAAATTTGGAAAAGGAATTAAATTTAAAGGAGAAGAAAGGAAAGAAAGTATATTTGCCGACGGCATTGTAATTCTGTTAAGAGTCAGCAAAGGATTTGTAAGAGCAGCGGAACAGCGGATAGTGTCTTCAAAAGAGGTTATAAGCTTATCATCAACAAAAGTAAAATAATGATAATGCGAAATAGTCTAAATAAATCCGCTACCCTGAGGGAATCAGATTGGTAAATGAGACACTGAAGGTATTAGACGAGTTTTGCTGTTTTGACAGGAAAATGATTGACCGTGACCGAAGTAGAGAGTTATAAGACACAGATTGTCAGTAACAAGAAAACATTTTCCTATTGTAAATTTGTAGCAAAAATATTATTTAGACTACAAAAATTTCGTTTTATTTTATAAAAATATTCGGTAAATAGTTTTTCGGCCCCTGCTTTTTTGCTAAAGTTCTCCTACACATAAGTGTTCGTCTTTCAGGACGCTGGACTTCACTCACACAAAATGTGTTTTCATCTTTATATTTTGTAAATACATATCCACTCACGATGCTTTAAAATAAATCGAAGAGCGTCTGATCGAAATAAGACTTTTATTTCAGTCGTAAGAGATGCAATACATTCTAATATTACCTGCAAAATTACGACTGCGGGAAAGAGACCTGCCGGCCGGTTTGGCCGAACGGTTCTAGGTGCTACAGTCTGGAACCGCGCAACCGCTACGGTCGCAGGCTAGAATCCTGCCTCGGGCATGGATGTGTGTGCTGTCCTTAGGTTAGTTAGTTTTAAGTAGTTCTAAGTTCTAGGGGACTGATGACCTCAGATGTTAAGTCACATAGTGCTCACAGCCATTTGAACCATTTGAAAAGAGACCTACAAATCGAAAAAGCGTGTATTATGTTCTTACATATTTGCTGCCAGATACCTATGCTCCGCTAGTGAAGCATTATGACTAACAGTACGTCACATTAATTAGACACAAATGTATAATATTATCGTCATAATGATGGCGATGAAATCTTCAGAATATACGACTTCGTGATCGTTAGCTCCTGTGTTAAAGCCCGTTGAGATGTGATTAAAATGACTTCTAGTTAAAGAAAATATCGATGTAAGAAATTAAAGTATTTTGCTTCCGATGTCAGTTAATAAAAGTATTGCTTAAAATAGAGGTAAACCTCGGTAACGATGTGTTTAAGATGCAGTGGCAGGTATATGATTGGTAGATCATGAGAGAGTCACTCTGCGACGCTCTAAACCCTCGAACATTAGGCATCAGGCTGGAATAGCTTCAGTAACGTCATATACATTTACAGTGTACTGTCACAGCTCAAATATACAATGTGGTTTCAAAGTATAGTAATAATTTGAATAACATCGACCACTACGTACCTAGTACGCAGACCATTCCCACTTAATTAATTAAAATATAAATCATAATGAATATTGAAGCTTTTCTTGTAATGTAGCTTGTGAATCTTCCAGTTTGTACGGTCGTTTTCCATCAAACTTTTCAGTTCTTGGCGGGACTATTTCATGGAACACGGCCACGCAACCCGAAAGATTCACCAGCAGCTAAGACTATCGGTCGTCAAAGCCATCATTGTATACTGTACAAAGTGTTCCGTGTACGTCGCAGGCAGTGTGTCCAGCGTTTCGTGGTTGCCACTGGTCTCCAGAAAGTCTCCGGCCCTTTGCTCGGAATGTGTGGGTAGGTGGTACATCGTCTTTAGCAGAGTATTAGGAATGGTCTTGGAACAGAGTGCGAGATTTTCGTTGCACTACTTCGCTCCTCAGAATAGTAATGCAGCACTTTGTTTCCTTGAGAAGTGCGAGAGACTGTAGCTGCCGTTCTTTCATAAGACACTGGCGAGTCCAGCAACGGTTCGCGATTGCTAAAAGTGTTTGGAAATTGGATATAAGGGGTCCTAAACTCCTTCACCTCCTTTCCCTCTGCCCATCTCTTTCTCCCCCTTCTCCTCTTCCTCCTCCCCCTCCTCCTCTTCCTCATCCTCTTACCCCTTCTCCTTACCCCTCTCTCTGTTCATATTCTGCACACACATGTCTATGTACAGGAGCGGGAAGACGGAGGTTTTGTCATCCCGCTTTTGAGGACAATGTACAGGTTCATGGAGAGGGAGGTTGTTGCATCCCATTGCTGACGACAATGTACAGATGGTCGAGCGGTCAGGACTTACCAGACGGACATTCAGGGGTGACGCCTACCAGGAAACACGTATGTTCTAGTCAAGGTCTCGACCACAAGAGGGAGAGAGGCAACTGTGTTCTGCTTTGCAGAATGCTCCAGAGTCCACACACGTGACCTGACTCTTACACACACTGTTGGCTAAAGCGATGGCTAAATCACTTCAGGAGGAGGACGAGGATGTCTCTTGCAGGCAGCTTGAACCGGACGTAACTGCCTTGGTTCTGAAAAGGCATACACCTTTGTTCACGCAGAAATAGACGAAGTTACTTTGGGAGACCGCTTGTCAAGATTTGACTGGGCCTTTGAAATAAATTTTTGAACCAATTCCCTAAAATATTTCTTGACTGGCTGCTACTTTGTACATTTACGTCCATTTCCTTCCTCCCCCTCTTCTCTTTGTCATCTTACGCCTCTCTCTGTGCTTGCACCTGGTTTATTGCCATTGTGAACGAAAACTTGATTGAGAACGTTGTAAAACGAATGGCTAAGTGGAATGGTACGCCACGTATGGAAGACATCATTCTATATGCCGGCCCTAGCCTCAG
The DNA here is from genome assembly GCF_023864345.2 of Schistocerca serialis cubense. NCBI lineage: Eukaryota > Metazoa > Arthropoda > Insecta > Orthoptera > Acrididae > Schistocerca > Schistocerca serialis. Next base: position 930,964,963 of record NC_064639.1, read on the forward strand.
TGAAAGTATTTCACATATTTTTGATGTGGGAATAAGGAGGATTACAAAGTTTCGGACGTTTCAGATTCCGTAGTAGTATTCTAATCATAAGCCAATAAGCCATAAATACAACTTTCTTGTTTTCTGTAAAATCAACGGTGAGGAAGAAAACAGTACGCCACAATTTTTGTGTGAAGAGATGTCTAAGGGAAAACAATATATATATAGGAGAATAATAAGTATAATGGTTTACATGTGCTCCTGTCATACACTATGTGATCAAGAGTATTCGGACACCCCCAACAAACATACGTTTTTCATATTAGGTGCATTGTGCAGCCATCTACTGCCAGGTACTCCACATCAGCGACCTTAGTAATTATTGGACATCGTGAGAGAGCAGAATGGGGCGCTCCGCAGAACTCGCGAACTTCAAATGTGGTCATGTGATTGGGTGTCACTTGTGTCATATGTCTGTATGCAAGATTTCCACAGTCCTAAACATCCCTAGGTCCAGTGTTTCAGATGTGATAGGGAAGTGGAAATGTGAAGGAACAAGTACAGCACAAAAGCATACAGGCCGACCTCGTCTGTTGACTGACAGACCGCCGACAGTTGAGGCAGGTCGTAATGTCATCGGCCAAGCGGTTGCTCATAAGCCACGCATCACTCCGGTAAATGCCAAACGACGGCTCGCTTGGTGTAAGGAGCGTAAACACTGGACGACTGAACAGTGGAAAAACGTTATGTGGAGTGACGAATCATGGTACACAATGCGGCGATCCGACGGCTGGGTAGGGGTATGACGAATGCCCGGTGAACGTCATCTGCCAGCTTATGCAGTGCCAACAGTAAAATTAGGAGGCGGTGGTGTTACGATGTGATCGTCTTTTTTATGGAGAGGGCTTGCACCCCTTTTTCTTTTGCATGGCATTATCACAGTACAGGCCTACATTGATGTTTTAAGCACCTTCTTGCTTCCCGCTGTTGAAGAGCATTTCGGGGATGGCGATTGCATCTTTCAACAAGATCGAGCACCTAATCATAATGCACGGCCTATGGCGGAGTGGTTACACGACAATAACGTCCCTGTAATGTACTAGCCTGCACAGAGTCCTGACCTGAATCCTGCAGAACACCTTTGGAATGCCGACTTCCTGCCAGGCCTCACCAACCGACATCGATACCTCTCCTCAGTGCAGCACTCCGTGAAGAATGGGCTGCAATTCCCCAAGATACTTTCAATCACCTGATTAAAAGTATCCTTGCGAGAGTGGAAGCTAAGTATGGGCCATCACCATAATCAATTCAAGCATTATTGATAGAGGGCGCTACGAACTTGTCATTTTCAGCCAGGTATCCGGATACTTTTCATTACATAACGTAGTTGAAACTACCTACGAGAAAGAACTCCAAACCGCACATTTTTAGGACGTAGTATTTTCTCTCTCGCAGTCGGTTTTTTCACAAACTCTGTTCACTGTCATTTAAGGAAATACATAGCCTGGATTCGTCTGCATGTATATTAGAGTATCATGTCAAAATTTGAAGTAAATCGGTCAAAGACTTTTATAGATTTTTGCTACTAAATTTCTACAGAAACATTTTCACTAAAAATCTCGGAAAGTACTTAATTGACTGTATTCATATATTCCTCTGACTGTTCCTGAGAGTATCGTGTAAACATTTTAAGTAAATTAGTCACTTACTTTTCGATTTTTTTGAGAGCAGCGTTAAATACCTCCTCCTCTTGCGATTCTGGAACTTAGTATTCTCTATTAATAGCGGAAATTTATTACATAACTCAATTAGTCTTTCAGCTCTCCCATCCTTGTCCATTTTTCTTCTACTCCTTCGCTTACAACTCCATTCCAGCCCCCCATGACTATTCGATTTTTATATACATTTACGTACTGTATTTCCCATTCAATATCCTCATTTACTTCCTTCACCTTCAGCTTGTGACGTCAGCATGTAAACCTGAACTATCGTTCTCTGTGATGGTTTGTTGTTAATTCTGATAAGAACAACCCGGTCACTGAACTGTTCACAATAACACACTCTCTGCCCTACCTTGCTATTCATCATGGATCCTACTCCCGTTGTTTTTCTGCTTATGTTGATATTACCTTGTACTCATCTGACGAGAAATCCTTATCTGCTTTCCATTTCATTTCACTGACCCTTACTATATCTAGTTTGAGGTTTTGCATTTCCCCTTGATATTTTCTAGCTTCCCTAACACATTCAAACTTCTGACATTCAAACGCCCCGAGTCATACAACGTTATGATTTCATTGATTCTTCAGTCTTTTTCTCATGATCACCTCCCCCTTGCTAGTCCCCTCCCGAAGATCAGAATGGAGGTCTATTTCAGAATCTTTTGCCAATGGAGAGATCATCATGAGACTTTCTCACTTACAGGCCACATGCCCTGTGGATACACGTCACGTATCTTTAGAGCAGTGGTTTAGATTGCATTCTGCATCCTCATGCCGTTGATCATTGCTGATTCTTCCGCCTTTAGGGGCGAAAGAGAGTGCCCTGAACCTCTGTCCGCTCCTCCACCCTCTTAGACAAGGCCGTTGGCAGAATGAGGGTGACTTCTTATACCGGAAGTCTTCTTCCGACAATGCTGCTTATTATTCAGAATTTGAGCCGCGGCGAGTTTCGAGCCGGAAACCGAAATCGTTTTGTTTGCTAATCAAGGACGCTACCCCTAGACCACGGGTGTCTATCAGCAAAATTACATGCTACCTACCGATCTTGCAAGTAGGCAAAGAAGACCGAATTGCTTGTGCAAGCTATAAACTAAATAATCCACTTTGTGTGTCAATTACACATGAACGTCATGTTGTCCCCCTTCATGTACCACCATGTTATTGCTCTTGCCCCCCCCCCACCACCACCTTAACGCAGTGTGTCAGTAGTACCAGCCCAAAGGGCTGAGCAAAATCTCAGATTAAAAACAAATGAATTGAAAGTAGTGCGCCGACTGAACAATGGGGTATTGTTGTTCGACGTTCGTATTGCAGCTGGATATTGCCGTCTGTGCATGAAGGATATGACGACACTTAGTTGCTCTTCTTTTTCTGATGAAGTATGCCGCCGAAGTGGCCGTGCGGTTCTAGGCGCTGCAGTCTGGAACGGCGAGACCGCTACGGTCGCAGGTTCGAATCCTGCCTCGGGCATGGATGTGTGTGATGTCCTTAGGTTAGCTAGGTTTAACTAGTTCTAGGTTCCAGGGGACTAATAACCTCAGGAGTTGAGTCCCATAGTGCTCAGAGCCATTTGACGAAGTATGGCTGCAGGGTACGTGAATTACAGAAAATGGACGATGTAGTTCTGAAAATTGTTGTCAGTAACGTCAAAAACCTCTTCATGAGGTGAAATCAGTAGTGTTGTGTAACTGCTATAAGACAATATTACGCGAGGAAAATCCACATTTGCATTTTCGATGGTTAATAAGGAAGAACATGGGATAACGTTGCAACTTCTGTTTTGGAAAATATGACTATAAATACTGCAAGTGTTAGCATACTTCGCTGCAAGCTTACAGTATGCGTAGCTATTTCCCCGGGAACCTCTCATTTATTACTCCTGTGGATCGGGTCGTCAGACTTCTTTGTTAGTCGGTCCGGTTCCTTCAGCAAGATGTGCTTCTATTGTCTTTTATTAGAGACCACTCAGAAGCCGAACTGTAAAGTTAAATGGCCCCTGGATGGATGGCAGAAAAAGCTAGTAATTTACAATAATTTTTGTTCGGTTTTAATCGACCTAGGAGGTGTACTTCCATTGTTAAAAATGTTGGTTGACCTTCTCAGTTATTCATTTTTATTACATTTTTGCTTATGGGCTAGTTAACAATTCGTAGACCGCCAGCTTTTAGTAATACACTTAGAGAAATCACGTGTATATAGCCCGTAATATGACTAGTTCGGCATAATTTCAATAGAAACATCGCTAGCGATTATTGAAAAGCTGCAGGGTAAAGTGTCCTAGAACAGCAGTGCGAAGTAGTATTCTGTTTTCGAGCGTTGTGTTCCAGCCGACAAAAATAAATCGAACCGTTTGGGCTCGGGTATGATTAAAGGCGGGCGGTCCGTTACCGAGATTTACGACTGTTCCACTGTTTGTTATTTTCTTAGATTAACATCTCGTAGATTGTATCTACCCGGGTAAGACTGGCGTGCGGCAAAATGCCTTTATAACAAAACAATGCAAATATTTTCATTCTTACAGGCCACTACTTAAGTCCGGAAAACAAACGATTTTTTTTTCGTTTTATGTTCCAGTATTTCGTATTAATGGCTTTACAACGCAAAAAGAGGGTAAGGCGTTAAAAAATTAAAAACAGAAGACTTAATCTACAGCGCTCGCGGAAGTTTCAAATTCTGTCCCTAGCAGTACTGTTGTCTAAGCGTTGAGGCTACAAAGCTTTTTTTACTGATTCATATCTGTGCCAAGCAAAGCACCAGTCCGACAGGATTGATTAATTAACACTGTGCTGAATTCATATTCGTAATGAGATTTATTAATTACGTTAATAATGAGAGTAGATATATTTACTTTATATTGTCATACTCTTCTGTATTAGCAACTGGTTTGAGCTCTGAAAGGAAAATATATGAGCACTAATCTCTCGTCACCACAGTTAACAGAATTGGCTATTGTGCAATATTGCATTCACGACTATTCCACTGCACCCAACGGAAACACCATCTCATTGAAACAACTTAGTGACGTCCTGAGTACATTTGAAAAATAAGGAACACCTGATCCTGGGAGAAGTTGTAGGAAATATTTCATAATATGGAAGTCGATGTCACAATTACCGAACTTTTATTCAGATTTAAGAATCAACATGAAATCTTAGCGCAATATTGCTCTCGAAGAACGGAAACTCTGAAAGTTAACATGAAAAACTGACTATAATTATGTGGAACTTTGACGGACGTCGTTAGGAAGACCGAAAGCAGAACTAAGTGATAGAACCTCATTTGGCCGGTTCATGTTTTCAAATAAACAACGAATATAATCGAACGAACACCAAATCCAAGACGCTCAAGTAACCAGTTAAATGCGAGCTCCTCAGAGTTCTGACTCTGAAAGATGAAAATAACACTACATGCTACCCGCAAAAAGCTACATTTATGTGCTCAAACTGCACAGTCAGCACAGGATAAAAGCCAGGAAGAGAATGAAGTTCTCTGCCCTCAACTAAAACTCCGTTGGAGGGGCGACAGCATGCTTGTAGCCAATGTGACGAATATGGAAGTTCCTCGAAGCTTGAGACAGAGGGGAATGCTGCTGGAATGTCCTTGAGATATCATAAAATTACGCGTAAACAGTTTATAACGTTGGTACCAAGTCTAAGCGGTCTTTTACTGTTGGTTGATGTGGCGCGCGCACACACACACACACACACACACACACACACATACACAGTGTCTTGTAGGAGAGACAATAAATCGGATTAGACAGAAATTCTGTTGAGATGGTATGGAATTTCTCACGTTCCACTGAAATTAAAGAAAGTGGGATTTTTGTTGAGAGCGATACTGTATAGGTATTTGTCTCATCTAAAGTAGGCAACTGCTGGCTAAGGCACGCTTGCGGCTGCGTGTAAGGGATTAACGTCTGGACGCCGCTACTTCATAACATGGGGAGCCGGCTCCGAGAACCTGCCAGACTGCCATCCAAGTCTTGAGCTAATTTTCTGTGCCGCCATTCGGCATTACGAGAGGGTGGTTCCAGAATCAGCTTCATTTTGGGAGAACCTTTCAGCCAACTCCCAACAGTTAGAACTACCCACTTTTACTTGTGAAATAAATGTAACTGAAGTGCCGAACTGTTTTTTCTTTCTGTGGAAAATAGGACAAGAGGTTCTGCTGGAAGTAAAGCAGTGAGAATGGTTCTTGAGTCGTGCTTGGGTAGCGGAGTCGGTAGATCACTTGCCTGCGAAAGACAAAGTCCCGGGTTTGTGTCCCAGTCTGGCACATAGTTTTAGTCTGTCAGGAAGTTTCGTAAGTGAAGTGACGCAGAATCGAGAAGCGATCTGTAGCAGTCATGTTACAATTGATGAGTTCATTTAACATATGATGTCGGTAATGACCTGGTAAAGATAGCTACTGAAACTGGTGGCACTAATGCGCATTTCGTGCAACTGGTTCAGCGTCATGATCGGCCTCTTCGTAATGCTGCTGTTAGGCGGGTTAACACGGGGCTGGAAAAGGCACTGATGACAGAGGGCATGGCTCATACTGCAGTGGTGCCAGATGAGTTTATCAATAAATCGGCTTACATTAGGCATAGCCTGCACCTCAGTGGGTACGGGAAGGGGAGGCTGGTAAAGCTTATAGGTGACGGTCTAGTGGGTGGTGGTGGGATCACTCTTGGGAAAATTTCTGTAGTGGTTGGTGTTAGAGCTGTATCTTTTTTAGATTGAAGTCAGCTGATAAGTATGCCTGCTTAAAGGAAGACCACCTAAAAGTCCCTCTAACAAAGGAATCGTCCTTAGAGGAGATCAGATACCCAATTACAGAAGGAATTGGCATACTTCATCACATAGAAGGAATGTGGTAAGGCCATATAGGGCCAAACTACTTAGGTCATCAGTCCCTAAGCCAACACACTGCTTAATCTAACTTAAACTAACTTACGCTATGGACAACACACACACACCCATGCCCGAGGGAGTTCTCGAACCTCCGACGGGGGAGCTACAAGAGGTATTAGAGACAAAGTTCGTAAACTGCTTACAGATATCGACTCTGACATTATTGATATATCAGAGCACCTCTAAAATAATGTGACAATTCAGGGGATTCCTTTACCGAGATACAGAATAGCTAGTTGCTTGTCAAGGAGTTCCTTGCGGAGTGGAGGAGTGGCCAAGTACATAAAAAACGGAATTAGAGTCTACAGACATATCACGGCACTGCACTGAAGAGATAATTGAATGGTGTGCAGGGGCAGTTGAATTTAAAGAAACTAAACTTCTAATTTTTGTTGTTTATAACTCCCATATCTCTGACTTTAGAGCATTTCTGCACAAGCTAGTTCTCGGTTTACATTATAGGAAGTACCAAAATTCCTTATATGTGGTAACAGATCTCAACACTAAAAGGCTTTTGTACTCAAACAAATGTTACATATAATTACAAGCTACGTAGCAATGCTAACCCAACGGCAATAGAGAGTTTTTTAAACCTCGCTACGAAGAATGGCAAGACGTTTATAGTGCCGATAACATAGATGACAAATATAATGCTGTCCTTAGCACGTTTCTCATGCTGTATGACAATTACTTTCCATCAGAACGTTCTGAACAGGGTTCTAGCAGTAAAAGGCTGCCCGGGTAGCTGACTAATGGATTAAGGATATCATGTAGAACAATGTGGGAATTATATCTAAATGTTACAAGTAGTCACAATCAAGCTACAGTAGCCCATTACAAACAGTACTGTAAGGTGCTAAGAATGTTATTAGGAAGGCAAAGCGTATGTGGCACGAAAATAGAATAGCTAATTCACACGATAAAATTTTCATTCATAACACAAGGCATGGAGATAACATTCTTAATGAAATAACCGTATTCAAGAACTCAAAATTCTTCAACGGTCTTAAGCCAGTTCTATCTCAATAGATTCACGAAATGTCAATGTAAATAATCGACTAGAACCAAGAATATCGATACAAAACCTCGATAATCGATACAGACACATGCTACAGTCAGCCATCTTGTGTTGTGCGTATAATATCGAAGCAATTTGTGCAGTGGCATTCAGTGACAAAATATAATGTGCAATAGTGTAATGTCAATCAACAGCTCCGCCATTACACCAGTGATACAAGTGAAGCAGCAAGAGGATGTAACTGTAAGTGATCAACTGTCATATAAAAGCCTTTCACACCATTTTCGTAACACATAACTGATGCAAATCTATCTGCATCCGATACAGGCTGTGATATACATAGTCAACAACAAAGAAGAAAACCAGCAGAAGACATCACTGACTTCGATCTCTAGATATACACTACCCCCCTCATTCCCCCCAAATGCCACACCGGCAGCTTTAGTAAAAAAACAGTGTTCTAGATTAATCTAATTTAAAACTGTTTATTTTTAAGTAACATTTCTCGATGTATGTATGTATGTACAAACGCTTGAAAATTAACAAAACATGTTCGAAACGCGTTGCATTATGTTAGATTAAGCATAAAATAAAAAGTGACTGGTAGAAGAAACTTGAAATAAATAATATTGAGAAGGCTGTCTATGTAAGTAAAATTGATCATTTTATATCACATAATTTTCTATCAAATGTACAGCTCGGCTTTAGAAGTGGTTTAACAACTGGAAATGCTATATACTCTTTTCTGTGAGGTACTGGATGGATTATACAAAAGGTTTCGAACGCTAGGTATATTTTTTGATTTAACTAAGGCGTTTGATTGTGTTGACCACAAAATATTGCTCCAGAAGTTGGACCAATATGCAATACGGGGAGCGGCTCACAATTGGTTCATCTCTTACGTCAACAACAGACAGCAAAAGGTCATTATTCACTGTTGTAAATGGCTGTGATGTCTGATCTGAGTGGGGCACGCTCAAAAGGAGGGTGGGGGGTTCCTGTGGATGTGTTGGGAACTCTTCCTGTTCCTTATTTATATAGATGATATGTCCTCTAGAACTACAGGTAATTCTAGAATATTTCTGTTTGCTGATTACACTAGCTTGGCTCTATTTCAAATAGTGCAGTTCATGACATAAGTTCATGGCTTGTAGAAAATAAACTAAAGCTAAATCACAATAAGAATCAGTTTTTACGGTTTCTAACACACATTTAAGCAAAACCCGACGTTTTAATTTCACAGAATGGGCATATGATTAGTTAAGCTGAACATTTCGAATTTTTAGGTGTTCAGATAAACAGCGATCTGTCGTGGAAAGCCCACGTTCAGGACCTTGTTCAAAGACTTAATACTGTCATTTTTAGTACTCAAACGGTATCTCAAGTAAGTGATCGTCCGACACGAAAACTAGTCTCCTTTGCTTATTTCATTCACTTATGTCATACAGTACGGGGTTTTATTTTGGGGCAACTCTTCCCATTCTCAAAGGATATTTTTGGCTCGGAAACGGGCAGTTCTGGCAATAAGTGGTAAATAAAATGTCGTGTGACTAGGACCTTCCGTCAGGCAGACCGTTCGCCGGGTGCAAGTGTTTCGATTTAACGCCATTTCGGCGACTTGCGCGTCAATAGGGATGAAATGATGATGATGAGGACAACACAACATCCAGTACCTGAGCGTGAATATCTCCGACGCAGTCGGGAATCGAACCCGGGCCGTTGGGATTGATAGTCTGTCGCGCTGACCACTCAGCTACCGGAGGCGGACAATAAGTGATGTAAGTTCGCGAACCTCTTGTCGACCCCTGTTCACTAGTCTGGGTATTCTGACGTTGGCCTGTCAACATAAATATTCTTTACTGTCGTTTCTTGTTAACGATATCAGCTTATTCCCAAGAATTGGCAGCTTTAACTCAGTTAATACCAGGCAGATATCATATCTGCATTTGGAAGGACTTCCTTAACTCTTGTGCAGGAAGGTGTACAGTATACTGCTGCATCCATTTTCAATAAGCCACCACAAGAATTAAAAATCTTAGCAGTAATACATAAGCTTTCAAATCGAAACTGAAGAGTTTTCTCGTGGGTTATTCCTTCTATTCTGTCGATGAGTTCCTTGAAAAATTAAGCTAATTCCTGTGTTATACTGCTGACTGCGTTTGCTTAAATTTATGGCTTGACTCTTTTTGGGGTCATAAACATTTTATTTTATCTGTTAATACTTTTGTGTTGTAATTTGATGTGCTGACACGTTCCATGACCTTGGAGATCTGCTACTCAATTTGGTCCTACGGAACTAGACGTGTAAATAGATAAATAAGTAAACAGAACCTCCCGTGGTGCCTCTAACGTGGCGCCCTCTCAGTTGTAACCATTAAGTACTAACTTCACTACAGTTACCATGGATGAGAAATAGTTCTCCTTTTCTAGGAACCAGTGTTTCTTAAGGCGGTCAAAACAGAGCAACAAAGAAGAAATTCAGCCATACTCAGTCCCACTACGGTATCTACGCTGTCCTAATGTGCTGATCGAAGCGACGAAGATACTAAAAGGCTTTGTCTCCCATCGATGGCTGTGTCATTAGAGGCTGAGGACTGAAGAAGAATGGGTAAGAAGTTCAGCTATGGTTTTGTCGAAGAATCATCCCGGCTTTTGTGTCAGGCGATTCAGGGAAGACACGAAACAGCAAACTGTGGATGGTCAGGCTGGCTATGAACCTACTTCCTGAAAAGAATCTAACAGCTTAATCACTGCGCCTTCTTACTTATTGCTAAGTGGGGTAAGACGGTGGAGTTACATACCTGAGTAATGGGGTTATACCAGTTAGTTATAGTTAAAGTGCAGACTCTTACGAACCTCCAGTGTCGGCTGTGATTATTGTATGAAATCGAAACTTGGAAGATATCCCAAAGTGTTAATGTGGAACCGATATACGCTGTAAAAAAAGGTTCCAGTTTTGGCCACCAGGTACAAATTTGGCGCTGTACACTGTTAGTACGACAGTATGACATCCAGGGTGTCATTTCACAAACGGTAACGTGAGTGAACAGCACGGATATCGAAAAGAGAGACTGCGCGCTATTAGTGGAACTGTTTTCTGTGAACGGCAGCCCTTATAGTGCTGCGTTGAGAGGACATCGCCGACTGAAAAGGTTGACGGGAGGCCCGATGACATTGAATGTTTAAAGAAGATGATACTTAAATCCGATAATACTGGTGAGTTTGGTATCCTATCCCGGTGGAAGCTATTGACGAGGTTGCTGTTGCTGTAACTGACTAAGTGCCTCGGGTAGCGCTTGTGGTCGTGCAGGGTCACGAGAATTGTCCATCTCCTGGTCAACAGCACGGCAGGTTTCGCCGTCTGTTTTACAATGGTACTGGTAAAAGATCCAGACGGTGCATCTACTGAAACATCACGATCCACGGCAACGCTCTGAATTAGCTCTTCGGTTTCTGGCACGGATCGAAATTGATGACGTGTGGCTGGGCGGTATTTTATATTAAAAGATGCAGTGAACACACAGAACAGCCGAATTTGTGGTGTTGTTAAATCGCGTCTTGTGCACGAAGAGCCATTGCACTCTCCGTATGTGTCTAAGTGATATGGACAGACAAGTTCCTTTATTCTCGGTCCGTCCTTCTTTGAGAATACACCCAGATGGCCTGTCAGGTGTACCGCTACGTCTGCACGTTATCGAGAACTCCTCTTTCAGCATGCGATTCCTGCTTTGGAAGAGGGCAACTGTGTGAAAACCACTGTTTTCTTGTAAGACAAGGCAACACCTCATGTCGCTCGTCCAGTGCAAGATCGGCTTAATACGGGGGCAGTTCAATAAGTAATGCAACACATTTTTTTTCTCGGCCAATTTTGGTTGAAAAAACCGGAAATTTCTTGTGGAATATTTTCAAACATTCCCGCTTCGTCTCTTATAGTTTCATTGACTTCCGACAGGTGGCAGCGCTGTACGGAGCTCTTAAAATGGCGTCTGTAACGGATGTGCGTTGCAAACAACGGGCAGTGATCGAGTTTCTTTTGGCGGAAAACCAGGGCATCTCAGATATTCATAGGCGCTTGCAGAATGTCTACGGTGATCTGGCAGTGGAAAAAAGCACGGTGAGTTGTTGGGCAAAGCGTGTGTCATCATCGCCGCAAAGTCAAGCAAGACTGTCTGATCTCCCGCGTGCGGGCCGGCCGTGCACACCTGTGACTCCTGCAATGGCGGAGCGTGCGAACACACTCGTTCGAGATGATCGACGGATCACCATCAAACAACTCAGTGCTCAACTTGACATCTCTGTTGGTAGTGCTGTCACAATTGTTCACCAGTTGGGATATTCAAAGTTTTGTTCCCGCTGGGTCCCTCGTTGTCTAACCGAACACCATAAAGAGCAAAGGAGAACCATCTGTGCGGAATTGCTTGCTCGTCATGTGGCTGAGGGTGACAATTTCTTGTCAAAGATTGTTACAGGCGATGATACATGGGTTCATCACTTCGAACCTGAAACAAAACGGCAATCAATGGAGTGGCGCCACACCCACTCCCCTACCAAGAAAAAGTTTAAAGCCATACCCTCAGCCGGTAAAGTCATGGTTACAGTCTTTTGGGACGCTGAAGGGGTTATTCTGTTCGATGTCCTTCCCCATGGTCAAACGATCAACTCTGAAGTGTATTGTGCTACTCTTCAGGAATTGAAGAAACGACTTCAGCGTGTTCGTAGGCACAAAAATCCGAACGAACTTCTCCTTCATGACAACGCAAGACCTCACACAAGTCTTCGCACCCGAGAGGAGCTCACAAAACTTCAGTGGACTGTTCTTCCTCAAGTACCCTACAGCCCCGATCTCGCACCGTCGGATTTCCATATGTTTGGCAAAATAAAGGACGCAATCCGTGGGAGGCACTACGCGGATGATGAAGAAGTTATTGATGCAGTACGACGTTGGCTCCGACATTGACCAGTGGAATGGTACAGTGCAGGCATACAGGCCCTCATTTCAAGGTGGCGTAAGGCCGTAGCACTGAATGGAGATTACGTTGAAAAATAGTGTTGTGTAGCTAAAAGATTGGGAAATAACCTGCTGTATTTAAATGCTGAATAAAACAACCCCTGTTTCAGAAAAAAAATGTGTTGCATTACTTATTGAACTGCCCTCGTACATCCTTGCACGAACATGTTATCTGCAGAGATTTTCCAGATGCATGGTCTGATGGACGGTGTCATCTGAATCCACTTGGAATTTGGCTCCTGGGATTATCAAAAGGAACTCTTTTACCTCGGACACGTTCAGTCTTAACCCGATCTGAAGTCCAGTATATAGAAAAACCTGCTCCAATTCCACCAGAACTATTGCGAGCAACTGTTGATCGCGTTCTTCTACGGGCGCAGCATTTCATCGACCGAGCAAGGGGGAGCAGTGGTTAGAACACGGGACTTGCATTCGGGAGGCCGTTGGTTCAAAACCCACGTCCGGCCAACCTGATTTAAGTTTTCCCAGATTTCCCTAAATTGCTTCATGCAGATGCCAGGATATTCCATTGAAAGGGCACGGCCGGCTTCCTGCTCCATCTTTCCCTATTCCGATGGGACCGATAACCTCGCTCTTTGGTCCCCTCTCCCAAATGAACCAACCTGCCATCTCACCGACGTCTCCGGCGCTCATACTGATCAAATTGTGTAAGCGGCAGTTAATAATTAAGTCAACATTGTGCCTTGTGACTTCGAAGGCTTTCCTTGCGTAATAAGTCTTGAAAGTCTCTTCGGGTTTACTGCCGGATCCTAAAATCAACTCGATTAGATATTTCGGGGATCCAACTGGTCGCCATCTTCAGGAGAATGCTGCCTCTGCTGATGAGTCCCACTGAGAACATTATGCCTTTATTACTTTGAGACCTTCCCTGCTCACGTCCCATTCCTAATCCATTTATTTATTTATTTATTTATTTAATCGTATGGTGATTTTATACAATATACAGTTGATATAAGGAAAACGATTTTATACAGTATACATATGATATAAGACGAGATTAAACCTTAAAGTCCGCGTTTTTCAACCAGTTAATTAAGCTGGGTGTGAGAGTGAACAAGTCATCGGGAATTCCAGGGTATGAATGAAGTGGACAGCGTTGGACTAAATGTTCAATTGTCTGCTCTTCTTGATTACAGTCACACATTGGTGAACTGATCCAGCCCCATTTGTACCTGAAGTAGCTACAACAACCATGTCCAGTCCGTAACCTGTTGAGGCGCCACCAAAGTTTCCTCGGTAGGTCAAAACCTTTTGGCTTCTTTGTGGGATCAAGGTGATGGGCTCTTGTTCCCAATGTTTTCGTTGACCATTCATGCTTCCAGCTTTCATTTAGATCAAAACCATCCGCGATGAGTTGTCCTGCAGTAACACTTGCTGATCTTCTTGATCGCAATCGTCGCTTTGGTGGATGACAGAATTCCTGGTGCAGTGGCAGAGAAGGTGATGCATAGATTTTCTTGGCCTCCCTCAGTAGAGCTTGTTTCTGCCTTAAGTGAGGTGGAGGGATCTGACTCAGTACAAGTAACCAGTGGCATGGGGTTGATTTGATGGAACCAGTAATGCAGCGCATTGTGTCGTTAAGTTTTGTGTCTACCTTCTTCACATGTACACTTTCAAACCAGACAGGTGCACAGTACTCGGCAGCAGAGTACACGCCAGTTAAACTCAGACAGCCAGCAGAGATTCCCCAGGTGGTACCACTGAGCTTATGTAGTATGTTGTTCCTTGCAGCAACTTTATGAGGAAGTTGGAGATGTGCTCTTTGTAGCTCAGGGTTCTATTTAGAGCGATTCCGCGATATTTTGGGAAAGGATTGTACCTCAACGTTTGCCCATTGAGCAGAACTCTTGGTTTGTTGTTCGCAGCACGATTCGCTAGATGGAAACAAGGTACTTCAGTTTTTTATGTGCTTGGGATCAATCTCCAGGTCTTAAAGAAAGCTGACATCTTCTCCAGATCCTCCATTACATACGGAAACATTTCCGTGTGTCTTTCTTGCTTGCACAGCGCCATATTTGTACCTGGTGACCAACATTGGAACTAACCTCATTTCAGCGTAAATCGGTTCCGCATAACGCGTTAGAGTATCTATCAACTTTCACTGCTATAATTACAGCCCGCATTGAAGCTGTGAGCAGCTTTATTTAAAATATAACCTGCAAGTATAACTTGGGTTTCTTTTTCTCTGATGGGCTTAATGAAGGAAGGAAGTTATACAGGGTGTTACAAAAAGGTACGGCCAAACTTTCAGGAAACATTCCTCACACACAAAGAAAGAAAATATGTTATGTGGATACGTGTCCGGAATTGCTTACTTTCCATGTTAGAGCTCATTTTATTACTTCTCTTTAAATCACATTAATCATGGAATGGAAAAACACAGCAACAGCACGTACCAGCGTGACTTCAAACACTTTGTTACAAGAAATGTTCAAAATGTCCTCCGTTAGCGAGGATACATGCATCCACCCTGCGTCGCATGGAATCCCTGATGCGCTGATGCGGCCCTGGAGAATTGCGTATTGTATCACAGCCGTCCACAATACGAGCACGAAGAGTCTCTACATTTGGTACCGGGCTTGCGTAGACAAGAGCTTTCAAATGCCCCCATAAATGAAAGTCAAGAGGGTTGAGGTCAGGAGAGCGTGGAGACCATGGAATTGGTCCGCCTCTACCAATCCATCTGTCACCGAATCTGTTGTTGAGAAGCGTACGAACACTTCGACTGAAATGTGCAGGAGCTCCATCGTGGATGAACCACGTACTTGTAAAGGCACATGTTGTAGCAGCACAGGTAGAGTATCCCGTATGAAATCATGATCACGTGCTCCATTGAGCGTAGGTGGAAGAACATGGGACCAATAAAGACATCATCAACAATGCCTGCCCAAACGTTCACAGAAAATCTGTGTTGATGACGTGATTGCACAATTGCGTGCGTATTCTCGTCAGCCCACACATGTTGATTGTGAAAATTTACAATTTGATCACGTTGGAATGAATCCTCATCCGTAAAGAGAACATTTGCACTGAAATGAGGATTGACACATTGTTGGATGAACCATTCGCAGAAGTGTACCCGTGGAGGCCAATCAGCTGCTGATAGTGCCTGCACACGCTGTACATGGTACGGAAACAACTGGTTCTCCCGTAGCACTCTCCATACAGTGACGTGGTCAACGTTACCTCGTACAGCAGCAACTTCTCTGACGCTGACATTAGGGCTATCGTGAACTGCACGAGGAATTTTCTCGTCCATTGCAGGTGTCCTCTTCGTTCTAGGTCTTCCCCAGTCACGAGTCATAGACTGGAATGTTCCGTGCTCCCTAAGACGCCGATCAATTGCTTCGAACGTCTTCCTGTCGGGACACCTTCGTTCTGGAAATCTGTCTCGATACAAACGTACCGCGCCACGGCTATTTCCCCGTGCTAAACCATACATCAAATGGGCATCTGCCAACTCCACATTTGTAAACATTGCACTGACCGCAAAACCACGTTCGTGATGAACACTACCTGCTGATGCTACGTACTGATGTGCTTGATGCTAGTACTGTAGAGCAATGAGTCGAATGTCAACACAAGCACCGAAGCCAGCATTACCTTCCTTCAATTGGGCCAACTGGCGGTGAATCGAGGAAGTACAGTACATACTGACGAAACTAAAATGAGCTCTAACATGGAAATTAATCGTTTCCAGACATGTCCACATAAAATCTTTTCTTTATTTGTGTGTGAAGAATGTTTCCGGAAAGTTTGACCGTACCTTTTTGTAACACCCTGTAAACTGCAAACAAAACTAGGAGAAGATAGATGTTTAACACTGCTTCTAATGGAAAATTTAGGCCAGCGAATGCTGGAGCCAGTATTACGTAATTCCCCCAACGAAGGATGCCAGACATTTTTACGCAGAATGATTAATAAATTTGAACACTTTAGGCAGATAAACGTATTAGCAATAATTTATTGGTATACCGTGCAGATAAATGGGATGGGTGGCGGAAGCCGATGTTTCACGACCAATTAGCGCTAACGTGGAACTAATTGCGCCGGTGAACCGAGCTGAATAAATCATGCGGCCAAGTGGCAGGTGGGCCGCGGCGGCGACCACCCAACCAGCCATCTCACACCGCGCGGCCGCCAACAGTCGCGCCAGGTATTGGACGTCCGCTGCCTCTGTTTGGCACCGCGCACTGGGGGAGGGCGTGGGCGAGGGGGCGTGTCGCTGTCATGCTACCTGCCGTCGCAAAATTAGCCAGCCGGACAGCCAGCGCTCCTACCGGCAAAAAATGTCGCAGAGCGAGACCTGCGTGAAAGAAAATCCTCCGAATTGCGAAAATATTTTTTTGACTCCGACCTAACACAGGCAGAAGTGATTATCGCTATAAAATAAGGGATGTGAGACTCGCGTGGAAAGAATTAGGTGGTGAGTTTTCCCACGTATTATTCGAGAATGAATCGAGAATGAATCGGTCGAGAAATAGCGTAATAGGCATTCTATATTCCCACTGCCAAGCATTGACATGTGAAGCAGTAAACGCAGTACCACCGCTACTCACAGCCGCAGCAAATGATTCTTTAAAGAAACTAACGTCCATAGATTAAGGAAAGGCAAACCTACGTTTCTAGCTCTTGTAGAGACAAAGCTTTTGACAATGTTGACTGGAATACTCTTTCAAATTCTGAAGGTGGGAGGGGTCAAATACAGGGAGCGAAAGACTATTTACAATTTGTAAAGAAACCAGATGGCAGTTATAAGAGTCGAGGGGCATGAAAGGGAAGCAGTGGTTGGGAAGGGAGTGAGAGAGGGTTGTAGCCTATCCCCGATCTTATTCAATCTGTGTATTGAACAATCAGTGAAGGAAACAAAAGAAAAATTCGGAGTAGGAATTAAAATCCATGGAGAAGAAATTAAAACTTTGAGGTTCGCCGATGACATTGTAATTCTGGCAGAGACACAAAGGACCTGGAAGAGCAGCTGAACGGACTGGACAGTATCTTGAAAGGAGGCTATGAGATGAACATCAACAATAGCAAAATAAGGATAATGGGATGTAGTCGAATTAAATCGGGTGATACTGAGGGAATTGGATTAGGAAATGAGACGCTTAAAGTAGCAAATGTGTTTAGCTATTTGGGGAGCAAAATAAATGATGATAGTCGAAGTAGGGAGGATATAAAGTGTAGACTGGCAATGGAAAGGAAAGCGTTTCTGACGAAGAGAAATTTGTTAACATCGAGTATAGATTTAAGTGTCAGGAAGTCGTTTCTGAAAGTATTTGTATGGAGTGTAGCCATGTATGGAAGTGAAACGTGGACATTAAATAGTTTAGACAAAAAGAGAATAGAAGCTTTCGAAATGTGGTGCTACAGAAGAATGCTGAAGATTAGATGAGTAGAGCACATAACTAATGAGCAGGTATTGAACAGAATTGGAGAGAAGAGAAATTTGTGGCACGACTTGACTAGAAGAAGGGATCGGTTGGTAGGACATATTCTGAAGCATAAAGGGATCACCAATTTAGTACTGGAGGGCAGCACGGAGGGTAAAAATCGTAGAGGGAGACCAAGAGATGAATACACTAAACAGATTCAGAAAGATGTAGGTTGCAGTAGGTACTGGGATATGAAGAAGCTTGCACAGGATAGAGTAGCATGGAGAGCTGCATCAAACCAGTCTGTGGACTGAAGACCACAACAACAACAACAACAACAACAACAACAACGTCTATACATAAAACAGTTTCAAACGTGTGAGTGCTTCACAAATGAGTTAGTGTGTCAAATGCAAAGACTGGCGCTGGTAGTGCCACTTTGAGGATGGAAATCAGGTTTGCTACAAATACACCCTCTAACGGTCACGAGCGTTAGTTACCTTTGAGACTGGACGTCGTGAGTTAATGTTAGTCAAGAATGCCTTTAAGGCGACAAACATGCCATTATCAACACCTCACTGAGTTTGAAATCAGGTTTGCTACAAATACACCCTCTAACGGTCACGAGCGTTAGTTACCTTTGAGACTGGACGTCGTGAGTTAATGTTAGTCAAGAATGCCTTTAAGGCGACAAACATGCCATTATCAACACCTCACTGAGTTTGAACGCAGTCGTGTAACAGGTTTACGAGAAGTTGCATGTCCCTTCTGCGATACTGCAGAAAAACTTGGCAGGAATTCCGCTGTAGTACTGTAAATGGCTGCTGGTAGCGGTGGTCACGAGATTGTACGGCCGCAAGAAGACCGGGCTTCTGACGGCCATGTGGAACTACCTAGAGAGAAGACCGTCACATTTGGCCTAGGGTTGTAGACTACTGTAGTGCATCAGCAGCTGCAATCTTAGAAGTAGTTGGCACCGCAGTGACACAACGAACTCTTTCAAATCGGTTACTTCAAGGACAGAATCGCGCCAGACGCCCTGACCCCGAATCACCGCCATTTACGACTGCACTGGTGTCAATCGGGAGCTCACTGGAGAGAAGTGTGGAGTTCTGCTGTGTTTTCTGATGAAAGCCGGTTCTGCCTCGTTGGCAGTGATGGCCGTGTGTTGCTTAGAAAGAGGAGACACACTGGACGTACTGTGGAATTATGGTCTGGGGCGCGATTTCGTATGACTGCAGGAGCACAATGGTGAATGCAAATTTTTACGTCAGGCTGGTGATTCAACTTGCTGTGCTGCCGTTCAAGAACAGAATTTCATGGAGAGTTTTTCAACAAGATAACGCTCGCCCATAAACCACTGCTGTAACAGAAGATTATCTACAGATTATCGACATATGGCCTTGACCTGTTCGATCACCAGATCTGTCTGCAATGGAGATCGAGCGAGATATCTTCGGACGACAACTCGAGCGTCATCCACAACCAGCATTGACCGTCCCTGACCAAATGCATGTCCATAATAGGAAATCGCGATGGTGCAGCCATAAAACGTGGACTATGGCGCATTGGAGAATGCATCTAGTCGGATGAGCCTTGTTTCTCACTGATTCCAGTTTTTGATCGTGTTTATGTCCGAAGAATAAAACATGGTAGGGTTAATTATCTGGGCAGCCATATCGTTGTATTCCATGGCCCCTTGGTTACTCCACAAGATCGCATTAGTGCTAAAGGTACTTTGACCCTTTTGACTTTTCAGGTGCATCTCACGTTAAAATATTGGTTCCTCAACGCTGATGCAGTGCTCCGAGACGACAGCGCCCTCTTCACACAGCTCACATGGCCAGGACTGCCTTTATAAGCACGAGGATGAACAGTTGCATCTCCGCTGGCTACCATAGTAACTAGATCGCATAAACAGCGCTGTCTCCACGATTCTGCCGAATTCGGAGTTGTGCTGACAGCAAAGTGCGGCAGCGCAATGCTAAATGAAATGTCGCAGTGCTGCGGGTAATTCCGAGAAGGACCGAACATACCTGAATAATAGGCGAGGCCTTAGTCCGCACACAACTGCAATGTCGTGATATTAATACTTAAAAATTCTGTAAACAGTTTCCTGTTGCCGGTAGGTAATTAATACCACCAAAAAATTTTGTTTATGAAAATACTTTCGTATTTAAAATAAAGTCTTTTGTTTATTTCACTTTCGAACTTCCTGCTGAAACGCTCACAGTGGCTATGCGACCTTGCTGTGAAGTCACAAGTCAGTAAGCTATGGATCTTCAGACATCTTGTACGTTGGTCACAATCTTCTTGTTATCTGAGAAGCTGAAGAGCTCAATAATCAGTATTCAGTGACTGAAAATAAAAGTTTTATGGACACTAGTTTGCCTGAAATGAGATATCAAACAAATGTGCATTCCGAAAAATCGAACTAACTTTGGACCGTCACAGTTCTGTTAACTTTTAAAAGTCTTAACGAAATTGTCAATTCAAGTGACACACGTCTTCATGGGAGCCATTGGGAATTGGACCCACTGCTTGATTTGTGAGTGCTGACTTAATTCATATCAACTTGAAAGCTAAGTGTTGTCTTTTAAATAAACTACTCATATAAAAGCGAAAATGAATTATGTACATCTGATTATACCCGATATTGCGGAAAGCCCAAGTGAAAAAGCACGTGACTATAATTTATGTGGCTGCAAGAGGTAACTTTAGCAAGCGCATTAGAAAGTGACTGTCTCAGAAAGAAATGATTAATTATTACTTCAGGGGGAATAAGTGGAATTCACAAGTTGTAAAGATTATGAGTTCTCTGTGTAACACAGATATCCTTTTAGATGATCTACCGTGCAAAACACACGTTTATGCAGTTTGTACGAGTGTAAGGGGGCAGTCAGATGACACAAATGGAAAGAATGTAAGAAAACTCTTTACTATTTCAAAAATAATCACCATAACTGTCAATACATTCTGTCTGTCAGACAAGTCAGCCGGTGCCTTAATCAAAAAATTTGGGTAGGCTCACATATTACCAAGATCATTTCGACCGAACGTCTCTTTTCCAATCGTCCCAGGGCAACGAGACGATTTGGGATTCGTGCCAAGCATTTGCTAGAGTCCCTTGGTTTGGAGCGTGTGGCACCCCAACTCCAGGGTTTTACCCGCTTATCTCCCTGATTGCTCCAGAGGCCCAGCGTCCTTTTAGACTTGTCAGAGTACGGGAGGAGCTGCACTCCTGCGTTTGTTTTTCCTCCTTATTTTACGATATTTTAAACCAGCATTCCGACCATGTACCAGTATTTACGGATGGCTGTAAACAGGGGGACTCTGTTGGTTACGTTGTTGTTTTCCCTGATCGAGGCGTCAAGTTACGGCTTCCTGCGGCGTTTACCGTCTTTGATGCCGAATTGTTTGCGATCTTGCGGGCATTGGAGCAGATGAGATGTCTTCCCAGTCTTAAGTTTCTCATCTGTTCTGACTCCCTGAGTGACCTTGAGACCATGCAACACTTGTACCCAGCGGATACGGTCGTCCAGAACATCCATGATACCCTACTCCACCTGCAACGGCAGGCGAAGGAGGTTTCTTTCTGCTGGGTGCCGGGGCACGTGGGTATTAGGGGAAACGAACTGGCGGATGTGGCTGCCAAAGATGCATGTTCCCTCCCTCACGTTGTTGAATGTGCCGTCCCCCTCCATGCTGTTACCTCTCTTTTGCGTTTTCGTGTTATGCGTCAATGGGAAGAGGAGTGGCTGGCAGTCGGTGAAAATAAGCTGCGTCTGGTCAAGGCCACCACGCGGCCATAGCGTACGTCCTACCAGTCATGCAGGCGGGATGAGGTTCTCCTCACTCGCCTCCGCATTAGGCACAGTCCCTTAATGCATGGTTTTTTACTCCGGCGGGAGGACCCCCCAATCTGCAGTGCTTGTGACGTCCAGATTACTGTCCGCCACATTTTACTTGACTGTTTTTTATTCTCTGACCAGAGGGAGGTGGCTTCCTTGCCACCGGATTTGCCCTCTATTTTGCAAGACGACACAACGACTGTGGTTAAGGTCTTACGGTTTTGTGTCCTGTCCAATTTGTTGCCTCGGGTTTTAGGGAGGGGATTTTAATGTGCTGCTGGGTGACTGGCTCACCCAGGATTTAGGTAAGAGGTCCGCCAGTCACGATTACCTACTTGTTTCACTTCGATTACTGTTCTCTTTTCCTTATGTTTCCTTTCCTTTTTTATTGCGTTTCTTCTCCTCTTGTTTTGCCTCTCTATGTGAGGATTTAGAACTGCGTCAGGTCTGTGTCTTTTAGCCGTTCTCCTTGTTAGCTGTCCGTCTTCGTCCCTTAACCGCATGTGTTCCTGTTTCTATGCGTTTGGGCGCTGATGACCACGCTGTTTAGCGCCCGAAAACCTCAAACCACACACTCACACACACAACACTGCAGATGTCTCACTAGGAACCCCTTACACATCTTTTATATATTCCCAATCTCCCTCCATGCGATTTTCGTATTTTTGGAGCTCTGAAGTAAGACGTTCGTGGCCATTGATTCGCTTCGGATGAAGAGGTGCACATCTGACTACAAACATTTCCACATGAAGGCATTGACCACGTTGTCTCCAGTGGGATAAATGTGTTAACAGTTACGGTCATTAGTTTTAAAATAATCGGTTTACTAACTTTTATCCATCGATCTCGTTTCCATTTGACTGGCCATTTTATAACCAGATACAACTCTGAGTCTACTTGGAAAACTTTAACCTCTGAACACATACAAAAAAGGGATTTCCTCGGAGTATCCAGTAATAGTCGATCTGCAACATGTGTCGGCACCATGCTGCATTCATCAATCTGCCGTACAAGCACTTATCTTGAAATGCTGAAAAATCACGTAACACCTAATAATACTGGTAGTGTTATGGAATGTACCGTACGGTTATGAGTGCCTATGGAACTGGACAGGATTTGCAATAACTGTGTGACATCTCGCAGTCGTGAGCTTTTATAACCACATGGTTGCAAAAGGGACTGAAAAAAGCTTGCTCTTTTAGTATTTACGAAACCACTCCTTTTACAAAACATGAAGTAGTACATGGAACGTTTTTATTCATCATCGGAAATCAGACTGAGTAAAAAGGAAACACATAACTTTACAGGAAACATAAAAAGGTGACGCCAAAGAATTGAACTGACCTATTATGGAACGAGAAAGGGGTTTTAGTATCTGGTATAACAATGCGTGGTGCTTGATCCTTGTGGACATGCGATTCAAATGAGTATACAAAGAGCTACGGTCGCAGGTTCGAATCCTGCCTCGGGCATGGATGTGTGTGATGTCCTTAGGTTAGTTAGGTTTAATTAGTTCTAAGTTCTAGGCGACTGATGACCTCAGAAGTTAAGTCGCATTGTGCTCAGAGCCATTTTTTTTTTTTTTTTTTTTTTTGGGTATACAAAGAACCAAAGTTCCAGTTTCGATCGGAATGCCAGATATGGCAGTGGATTTACCATAGCTGCAGCATCAGGAAAGAAACTCGTCCTACGTGAATACAGCCAATTACATTTTCAAAGTGATACCTAACCAAACAGCGAGTACTGTAGCACCGCACACGGAGCACCAACATGCGTCTGTGTGACAGAGCAGAACCAAGTCATGAACAAAAGTGTGTATCTCAAGTACAACTTTGTAAGGCGTCTGGATTTAACGGACCTTACATGAACTTTATCCATAACGACAGTACGATACAATATGAGATCTTCAGAAAATAATAATTGTATTATATCAACAAAAGGCAATTGTAGTTAAACTCATGTATCTGAAACTAACAAAACAATCTCTACCAATATATGGACATTGGCATGAAACAAACAGGTTAAAGGGAAACGCATTCTGGAGACGAAAAGAGAAGGTGGCTAATGATATCGTAAAACTTCCATTAGCAAGAGAATGGCGAGCAGTGCAGAAAGGGATAATGCCAGAAGAATACATTATTTCTTTTAGCGTAAATAAGGCCGGCTGTACGTCATTAAGAGGGCTAGGCTGCGAACCAGAAAGAAAAGAAAAGTGTTTATTTACCCTAGCGAGACATTGATTGGCTGGAGCCATACTTGGAGACGCAGAGGCGACACGGTGGGAAGATTCCCATTATGTAAACGCACTTTGAGACCTAAAATTAAGTGTCTCTCTCTCTCTCTCTCTCTCTCTCTCTCTCTCTCTCTCTCATCTCACGGTGGACTGCACAAGTATGTGGAAATAAGCAAAGGCGTTGAGAGTTTGCTTTCTGCACAGTGAGGAAGATACGCTTCACGTATCGTGGCGACAGATAGCAAAGCAGTAGTTAAATATTCCAGTGAGAATTTTTTTAGGCAAAGAAATTGTGCACCCATAGCGAGTGTGCAATTTAGATTAGGGAAAGATTAACATTCTACGGAATGCAGGAAAGTTGCGACTGAGTGAATTCAGTCAAGGCCATTAGGGAGTTAGCGTTTCATATCCAGCGTGGAGACAACGCTGTTGCAGATGCGCATTGGGCCACAGCAAATGTTGAGTCTAGATTTTGCTCACTCCAACTTGCGTACGCTTTGGCCATTGAATATCAAAAGCTAGGATACTAACCTACCCTCATATTGAGTACATGAAAGTTTTTCATTGGTTCAAAAAGTAAATTTATTCTCCACCAGCCGGCCGGAGTGACCGAGCGGTTCCAGTCGCTACAGTCTGGAACCGCGCGACCGCTACGGTCGCAGGTTCGAATCCTGCCTCGGGCATGGATATGTGAGATGTCCTTAGGTTAGTTAGGTTTATGCAGTTCTAAGTTCTAGGGGACTAATGACCTCAGAAGTTAACTCCCACAGTGCTCAGAGCCATTCGAATATTCTCCACCAACTCGGTGCACTGACCAGCTACCACACTGTAGTTTTAAATGAGCTGATGAGGATTTTTAGTATTCATTCTTCCCTGTGATAAAAAATTTTCGTGTGTGGAGATAACGATTTTAATAATCGTCATTTCAATATGTCCAAGAATTAAATATTTTGTTATTGATTATCAAAAGTAATTGAATATGATTGTTGTTTATCACTTGACCCCCGAAAGCAACAGTTGATAAATTACATGCAGAATAAAAAAGGGAATAGCTGTTTTGCCTTTCTGCAATAGACCCCAAACTTTCACTTTTATTAATTCATGCATTCTAGGTACCTGACAGCAGCATTTCTAACGATTTTTGTTACGAAGACAGTTCAGAGGTTTTGGCCATTTGCCCGCTGAGTGGTAAGCTAAGCATGTACACATTGGTACACTCTCTGTGCACATACAAAGGTCGGACTTACGACAACTTTATCAATTGCAAACTTGGTCCACGCTGCTCCAAGTTCAGAGCGAATTCTCTTGTCAAGCCATCTGGCTGGTTGTTGCAAACCAAAGTCTGCTACGAGATGTGCCACGTGTCTCCCAGGCCAAAGAGGTACGCCAGGAAGTACACAATCGATACAAACGTGGCAGTATGCGTGTATCTTTGGATAAGACTGGCTCTGTTCATGCAAACATATCTATGAAACGGGTCAATGTGAAAACAGACGAGTTTCAGGCTGTCCACTGAAACAGAGGGAAATAAACCTAAAAAAAATAATTATCCATTCAAAACAATTATGTTCACGTACTTTACGATTGTAAGAAGACTTGCACATTAACTCATTTGCAACGTTATCAGAAGCCTGAAGTTGTGTTATACAAGGTAGTTTCATTAATTACATACTCTGGCATTTTACTGGTTACTTACTCACTATCTGGAAAGAAGCCGTTTTGTGTTAGGAATCATCTACATAGCAGTGGGAATGAAAAGGGGGTCACACTGAAGCGTAACACCTGGAGCAATTTCAACCAATTAGTTAGGACATGAGGGATATAAATTCAAGCAACACTGCTGAATACTACTGATAATTTTAACATTCACTCTGGAGTCGTGTAATGTAAAGTAATAGAGAATTAGTCATATCTATGAAAGAAATATATCACAGACGCATATGTTGAACATCTTCTCCTAAGTCACTGGGTCGATTACAACTAAATTTGGAACACACTTTACTTACTACCTGGAAAGAAATAATGTGGGGTGAAAACCAACAACCTTCAATTGGTGTTGGATGGGGTTGGTAGCAGCGTGGTACACAGAGAAGAGAGGAAGGGGAGGTAGAAAGAGGGAGATAGTGAGATGGATGATGATTTGGACAGAAAGAGAAGCGGAGGATGCTATGGACATATAGATGAGGAGGAGGAGTTAGTGGGGAAAAGAGGAGGTGGTCAGAGAGTGGGGGTTGAAAGGAGATTCTCGGACAGAGGAGGAGGAGGAGGTAGATAAGAGAGGGGAAGGAGCAAAGGACAGAGCCAGCATATGGAGGAGATGGGTGCGAGAGGGGAGGAGGTGGTAAACAGAGACAGGGAGAAGAATAAAGGGGACTTAATTAGGGAGAGGGGGGAGGAAGTGATGGACAGAGATAGGAGGAACAGATGGAACAATAGAGGGTTGGAATATGTAAACACCGGACCAACGCCTGGTTTGTCAACTAGTAGTAAATAATTTAGTGGCGTCCACGCAGTTTAAAAATGCTGTCAATCGTGAAAGCTGTAGCCAATCTCTGCGCACGGCTGAGGGCCAATTTGCGACGTTGCGGTATGTTAAATTTAAGCGGGCATCTCCAGCGAGTTACCTTGTGATGGAATGGAGCATAAAACGTTGCATAAAACGTTGTAAAGTCGCAGTGACGGGGCCAGCAGCAGCCATCCCTGAAAAGGCTCTCTTCTGCCCCAATCTAAATGTAAATTCTTCATTGCTGTTCTCTGATATTTTAAGGACGACGGAGACCGCTGATGCCGAAAAATATTATGACAGTAACAAAACCGTAACTTTGTTACGCCGAAAGGGCATAAAACTAGGTACAGGCAGTAAAGCAAAGAAGGGCGTTGACATGTTAACTTTACGTCGACAGTGAAGTGTAACTTGTTGGTGCGGCTGGTTAAATAAATTTCCGTTTATGCATTAGTCGATTCCAATGTTTATAAAAGCTCTCGATATTAACTTACATCTGAATTACGCAGTGTGCGTGATAACTAATAACTAATTATTTTCTTCAGCGTGCGTTGCAAATGATAATGGGATTTCTTTTGAGCAATAATGCGATACTACACGTATGCTTAACGTATAGTAATATAAGATCATAATCAGTTATTCATTTATTTTAAGATATAGGTAGGAATCGAAAAGAAAAGGGGGAACTACTGGTTTAGATAACACTTCGCATTTTTTATACTATGTGTTATATACGTAATGTGTAATCACTATGTTCCAGAACCTGTCGAAATTTTAGCAATGATGTTTCACACGAAACTTTATTATACAGTATTTAATTATCAGTCTCGTAGTTATAATAATGTCGTTACTTTTTTATAACATTTTATTTAAAGAAATATGACGAACTTACGATACCTACAAAGTATGTACACTTAAGCGCCAAAGCAGTTGCTATAGGCATGAGTATTCAAATACAGAGATATATAAAAGGCAGAATAAGGCACTGCGGTAACGCCTATATAAGACAAGTGTCTGGCACAGTTGTCAGATTGGTTACTGCTGCTAAAATGACAATTTATCAGGATTTGAGTTTGCATGTGGTGTTGTAGGCGGCGCACGAGGGATAGGACACAGCATCTCCGCGATATCGATAAAGTGGGGATTTTCCCATGAGACCATTTCATGAGTGTACCGTG
This sequence comes from Schistocerca serialis cubense, assembly GCF_023864345.2. Taxonomy (NCBI): domain Eukaryota; kingdom Metazoa; phylum Arthropoda; class Insecta; order Orthoptera; family Acrididae; genus Schistocerca; species Schistocerca serialis. The sequence goes on from NC_064639.1 coordinate 930,992,748, forward strand.
AATATTACGAAACCGGTAAAACATCAAATCTCAGACATCGCTGCGGCTGGAAAACGATCCTGCAATAACGGGACCAACGACGACTGAATGGAATCGATCAACGTGAAAGAAGTGCAACCCCTCCACAAATTGCTGCAGATTTCAGTGCTGGGACATGAACAAGTGTCAGCGTGAGAACAATTCAACGAAACATCCTCGATATGGGCTTTCGAAGCCAAAGGCCCACTCGTGTACCCTTGATGAGTGCACGACACGAAGCTTTAATCCTCGCCTGGGACCGTCAACACCGACATTGGACTGTTGATGACTGGAAACTATTGCCTGGTCAGAATAGTCTCATTTCAAATTGTATCGAGTGGATGAACATGTACGGTTATGGAGACAACCTCATGAATCCATGGACACCGCATGTCAGCAGAGGACTGTTAAAGCTGGAGGAGGCTCTGTAATGGTGTGGGGCGTTGTAGTGATATGAGGCCCCCGATACGTCTAAATACGACTCTGACAGATGATACATACGTAAGCATCCTGTCTGATCACCTGCATCCATTCATGTCCATTGTGCATTCCAACGGACTTAGCAGGACAATGCGACACCTCAGGCGCCCAGAACTGCTACAGAGTGGCTCCAGGAACAATCATCTGAGTTTAAACACTTCCGCTGGCCACCAAACTCCCCAGACATGAAAATTATTCAGCATATCTCGAATGCCATGCAACATACTGTTCAGAAGAGATCTCCACACTCCGATACTCTTGTGGATTAATGGACGCCCTGCAGGATTCATGGTGTCAATTCCCGCCAGCATTACTTCAGACGATAGTCGAGTCCACGCCACGTTGTGTTGCGGCACTCTTGCGTGTTTGCGGGGTTCGTCCACGATATTAGGTAGGTGTACCAGTTTCTTTGGCTCTTCAGTGTAGTATCTAAAAGTTCGACACCGGTAATGTATATTTCTGTCAAGATCATATGTGCTCATTATGAAATTATTGTAATTAAAGTTTCTGTTTCGTGAAAATTCTCGCTGGAAATGCGAAATTATAAAAATGGGCATTCAACGTCAATTCGGGGAGTCTGTGTTTAGGTTTTGACCTGTAAAGATACTATTCCAATCAGCGTGTACTTGATTTACTACTTGAAAGGTACTATGCCACTCATCTGAAGATGTTTATCTTGTCTCACTTCCTGTTAATGTTGTGTTGTGAACAGATGGCGATAAAGGCGGAAAAAAGTGTTTCAGTCATCATATAGGAAACCCTACCTCAGACAAGTGCACGAAGAAAGAGAGAAAGATAAGTGAACCGTAGTTTGTTTGTAATTATTTATTTCCAATGAAAGTTATGTCGTACAAGAATGGTGAACATTTACACCTGAAGTGCACTTACTTTGTTTGATGTTTAACTTTGTTGCATTCTCACTGAGATGGAACATTTCAGTATAGAAATCATTAACGGTGAAGTAAAAGCTCTGACTCTACAAGGCAGCCGTCTGACCGCTACTGCCCCAGACTTTGATACGCGTGGTTTTGTGTACGCACAAAAGGTGAATCTGGTTTACTCAGCGACGTTGCCCGGAGGTCAGACATTGGATTCTTATTGCTCCAAGAGAAGCAGACGCGAGACCCGAAGAAAAGCAGTGAAATGGAAATAACCACCATGAAACGAAACAAGGAAAACAAAAATCTCGAAAAGAAGGTAAAACTTATGTGTGTCATGGGAGACGCTTTTATTAAATGAAGTAGTCGATAACTTAATGAAGACCTCCGCTAAAAACAGTACACAAAAAATATCAAATTGTCGCCACCAGAACTGATTGGTCCATAATATGGAAGAATAATACGCTTCACTATCATCTGGCTTGCTGTTTCCACACGTGTGGAAGGCAAAGTATTACCTTGGCAACAAACATAGTTTTCTAACATTTCCTTAAAAATACACATAAACATTTTAATGCTCTTTATAAGAAATTAATTACAAAGATCTCAATCACATCTAGTTTTTACACAAAATTAGCGTTTACGTTTTATGAAGTTCAGTAAATTCAGTACAGAAGCTGTACAAAACGATAGATATGACGCAAGATATATTAGAATATGTTAATTATTGAGAAAACGGTTGTAATCATTCAGATAACACTATCAAAAAAGAATGCAATCTCTCATAAAAAACGGAGAGCAGTAGTATTATTTGATAAACAGTTATTGAGAAGTGCATTTATCATTACTAAACAATTTGGCTTCGAGGCCTAGAAACAAGAAGGTGAGGAGATTTTTATGTTACTAGCAAACACAACAGAAAAATGAACAAAGGAATGTGATGAGAAAAATGCAAGGACTTCCTTTATCAGAAGCGGTGATACAGGAAAAAAGCTGTTATGTTTCAATGTGTTGATCAGATTTTCTACACTGAATCAGATCGGAGATTTGTAACATTTTACTATTAACATATACGAGAATGTACACCACATTTTGCTACTAAGTTTTGCTCTCAGTATCGTATTAATGCTCTGAGAAAAGCAGCCCTTATTCATCACTAGCCAGGGTGTTTCTCGACGGTTATTGTTACACTTAAATCGAACTACTATTAAATATTATCACAGAAAGAAACTGTACAGTCACATTTAGGCTATTGAAACTTGTTTTCTTTACAGTCATATAAAAGATATCTTCATTTTCCATTGCAGATGAAGCCTCTTATTATTTCTGGGAAATTCCGTTTCTAAGACGTTAAAAACGGAGAGGCATCAAAAACTGTTAGCACAGCATCTGACTTACGTTTCCGTGTGAAAGTTTTGCAGGTGACGTCTGCTTCCCTGCTTGCAGACTGATGTGAAATGTGCCTTCCTCGAACCACTTAGCCCATTTACATTTTCGAAGGATTTACAGTCTCATATGGTTACGGCACGGGCAAACTCAGTCGCAAAATCTGTATGGATCCTGAGACTGTTCTTTCACAATGTGTTCTCTTAACATTTAATTTGGAATGATCAATAACGATCCTCTAGAAAATGTACTTTTGCCGGAATTCTTCATTCGAGCAGCTTATCATCAGACTTTGGAAATAACTCTTACACAACCGCTCGGGTAATTTACCTAGAAAACCATGGTTCCAACGCGATAGACACCTTTCGTATCTTTGTGTTGATCCACGAACTTGAGAAACTGCTGGGAGGTCGCTCAGGACCTATTACGCTCTTCATTTAACGTCACTTGGTTAGTACGTCAGCCGCGATTTCGGTTTTCTAGGTTGTTGAATTGGTGTTACATGCTGTCTCTAGTTTTTGCTGTACCTGAAATGTGTCAGCCATCTTTCATATGTCCCAGTGATTTACGTATCGATTACTGGCACCCAATTTTGTTTTCGTACCGGTAACACATTGACCGGTTTCCGAATTTTTCTCTGCTTTCATTGGCTGTAGGATGAAAAAAAAGGAGTATCTGTTAGGTGACGATCATTTTGGCTTCAGGAAAGGTAAAGGCACCAGGCAGGCAGTTCAACGTTGCGGCTGATAATGGAAGCAAGACCGAACAAAAATTAAGACACTTCCATAGGATTTGTCAACCTGGGAAAAGCGTTCGACAGTGTCAAATGGAGAAACATGTTCGAAATTCTAAGGAAAAAAGGAGTAGGCTACAGGGAAAAAAGGGTAATATACAGTACGTACAAGAGTCGAGAGGGAACTATAAGAGTGGAAGACCAGGTACGAGATAATCGGACTAAAAAGGGTGTAAGACAGGGATGTAGTCTTTCGCCCCTACTGTTCAATCTATACATAGAAGAAGCAGTGACGTAAATGGTCAGAAAGTTGTCTGATTATTCTGATTGGTCACTATGAGTAGAAGGCCTGACACTGATATCAAGTGCTGATGAGAGTCGCTACGATAAGATGCACTGAAAGGCGGACAGAGAGCTGTGGGTGAGAGCAGTAATGTGATCGTATTGAGGGTGTGAAACCAACAAGCATATACTGCTCCTCTCTATTTGTCTGTTCAGCAATACAAGGTAACGTGTACTTTTTCTTTACAACTTACCGTGTTACACTGGAGCAGTGTTCGTAGCTTAGGTCTTCTTGTCGACTGTGTAGCAAACTGGCACTACCGGCTACGATCAATGAATGGCGGATTTTGCTCTGTTTATGTACTGAATTTAACCCGTGATCGGGTGTAGTAAGTCTCTACTTCGTTCATCAAATAGATATTGCACCTCTTGTCACTTTTAAAATCGTGTACTAAGGTATCGACCCTTGTATAAATATGCTGAGAACAGCAAGTGTTTCTACGTTAATCAGTTGAACTTGCTGCGCAGCAAATTATTAGGCATCCAATAAATTTCTTTTATTTCACCTGTATGGTCACAAACTTGTCCTCAGACTACCGGTTTTGGTCAGAAATGACCATCTTCAAATCTTTTTTATGAAAACGAGTTGCCATCTTGCACTGAAATCGCAGTTAGCCGTGGGGTCTGGAGGACGGCACAGTTGACGCTGGCTACTGGGTCCAGCGCGCGGTGAACTTGCTCAACGTGCATTAACTTTTACATACTCTCTATTAATTTGAAGACGTGCTATTAAACATTAATCGATCTTTATCATACTTAGTGTACCAAGTTCTATGGATAACGCAACCACACTGTTAAAATTTCAAATCAATACCTTCATTACTTTCGGAGATATAAATTTTTACGTTAACACATAATAACCATGCTGGCATTGTAAAACCGAGTAAAGACAATAGTATCAACTGAAACTACAACCAAGAGGATAGGTTCATATAATCTAATTTTCTGGAATTTTCTATCTTTTCATTGCCGCAGATTTCTAACGTAATTATGGTGCATTGGAAAATTACTATTTCATTGTGTTTTGCTTATGTGAGTGTTTTGGAGAGACAGAGAGTGAATGGAGGACATATGTAAAGTGAAAATGTGATATTTTATTAAAACTATGTAAATGTAAACGTGAGAAAGTTATTTTGCAATAGGGGAATTTGTGACGTATGTCCAAGTGAGCTTTATTTTCTAAAAGGCAGCCAGAAGGGGTGTTGAGTAAAAGATTTATTAGTAATTTATTTTGTGGAAAGGAATCTTATTTTGTTTTCATTAAATTTTAGTTAGTTTCAGAATTACGAAATTTCTAGTCTAAATTACTTGTGGTACTCTGATTGGCTGACATTAGAAATATCGCTAGTATAGAAGTGCTCGAGATGATCAGATTGGCTGCTTGACATCGGATCTCAGCGTTTCCCGTGCGTTTGAGTAGGGCTTTGTGCTCAGACCTAGGAGTCGATACAGTCGCTCGGGAGCAGTCTTCTGGTTAACACCTGCGTTCAATCGCGCTGATCAAATTTATACCAAAATGAAGAAGTTCACGCGTTTGATCGGTTCTCGTTTCGTTGAAGAGCGACTGCAGTATTGAGTATTTCGTGGAAGTTTCAGCCTCGTGAGTGGTTTATTTAAGGAGATATTCGCGTGTGAATCTTTAATGTCGTCCATAAACTCCGCGTGGCGTGTTTCGTGCAGATAACGAGACATTATGGTGAGCACTTCTTTCCAAGAAGCCTGTTGAACGACTGAAGGAGTTAACTCGTAAGTAGTCGTGGGTCAGCGAATATTTAGGACGATTAAAATATCGGGTCGGACTAAATATCTTCTGGTTGCTTTCGGGTGTGAATTTGTAATACAGACGTCAGTAATATTGCACAGTTGACGTCGGGATATTAAATACGGACTTGGTAGCCATTTTCTGTGTTTTAAAGAGAATAAATCAACTTACAGGAAATTTCAGACATTTTTAAACGAGTCATGCCTTTGCGTGGTAGGTACTTCGTCGAATATTTGTCAACGGTGCTTTTGCCGGCTAAACCAGTATCTACCACCACAGAACTAAAAGGCAGACACCTGAAACCTATCCAGGTAGGTGGACTGATTGTTTAAAGGATAATGAGAGCACGACCCTCCCCGCCGCGAACTGTGTCAAGGTTTATGTAAATTCTAATGTGCATTAACAATTCTAACGTTAGCGCAGATCTCGTATCTTTATTTAAAATACGCACCTTTGTTAAATTTAATTAACAAGAGCATCATTTTATCAGATAATTGAAGAGAGCAAGGGTGAGGCGTAGTCAAATGCCTACTTTGAAGTTAATTAAACTAAATTTTCTTGTACATAGTCCAAGTTAGTTTTTTCAATGCAAAAGCCATCTATACTCGTAGTAGGTGTTCAAGAAGAACAAATTTTTGGATTAGTAAATTATTTTCAGATCGTAAAAGGTAGGTCACTTCGAGAGCGCCGAGACAGCGGCGTTGCGAATTCATTTCGACGAAATATAATGACTTTATACATGAAAGCACAAATTTGAGCTTCTGTGTTGGTGATATAGAAGCTATTAAATAAAACAAAACTTCCGTTGGGCTGTACAAGTATGAATGTCTGTAGAACTACAAGTGAGAGTAGTCAGATTGCATTTCGTTAATTCAATTTAGGCCTTATTCGTTTTTGAAGGAAGTTACACATACGCTCTACACGTTCCTATTTGCTCACTAGCATTAAGTATGTATCCAGAGTGAAATATTCACTCTGCAGTGGAGTGTGCGCTGATATGAAACTTCCTGTCAGATTAAAACTGTGTGCGGGACCGACACTCGAACAAGGGACTTTTGCCTTTTGCGGGCAAGTGCTCTACCCCTTTTTATTTTATTTTTTGTATTATGTTCGTTGTTGATCGTTGTGTTTGGTCGTTGCGGACGTCACCTCACATCCGTTCAAGTTCGTTAGTTGATCCTTCCACTTTGTATTAAAAAAAAAAAAAAAAAAAAAACTGAGGCCAACCAGCTCTGACCGAACACGCTGAGCTACCGTGCCGGCGCCGTCTGAGCTATCCAAGCACGACTCGCCGACTCGCGACCCGCCCTCACAGCTGGCGAAACTGAAGCTGTGAGCACATGGCTGAGTCGTGCTTGGATAGCTCAGACTTGTTAGTTCCGTTTCAGCCGCGCTAGCGAGTGGACGTTCTTTAATGCTACCGCTGAAGTTCGGCGTTTATATCGCTGCACTTGTGCTTCGCCGAATGCTTTCCGTCTCTTAATCTCCGTGTTCGTTCATATTCCTTGTGATCTGATCGCTCCTTCTGGTCGTGCTGCCGGTAATTGGAATTTCGGTTGTTTAACCGATATTTCGTCGATGGATTTATCGTGGCTACCAACCTCAGGAAGTATACTCCAGTATTTGTTTCTGACAAGGAATCCCGTCCTGTTCAGCCGACATCCCTGGGAATAGATGACTGGATTACACACGTAATTGGTCTCAATTCTGAAACCGTCCATACGCGGCAACTGGATCAGAAAAAATACTGTGTTTCTGTCGAGTTACTCAGTGCTGCGACTGTTGTTGAAGTGTTACAGAAGTATGGCTATGAAGTAGATTTTGTGCATCGAAATGGTTATAGAAGTATGGTTTCCATCTCTAGAGCTGACATTGATTACAAAATCGTTCGTGTCTTGAATCTTCCCATTGAAATTGAAAATAACATTAAGGAAGCTCTTTCAAACTATGCAAATGAAAGACGGTTGCCTCGCTTTAAACTGCAATGTATCAACGGGGTCCGCAGTGTAGAGATGGACGTTAAGTCAAATATTCCGTCTCACATAACAGATTGTGGGTATAAGGCACAAATTGTTTATACAGGTCAGGAAGCTACATGCCACATATGTAACGAAACCGGTCGCCTCAGACAGGAATGTCCGCGGCGAACTATTGTTCTGAAAAGTAATTTGATATAGCGTCGGAAACTTACCTTAAATGATCTGTTACCAAAGAATAGCCTGGATCAACTGGTTGAGGATGTTAATTGCAGCGGACCAAGCTGATGTTCCCCTTCACGATAACAATTTCCCCCGTTATCAACAAAGGGAAACCCTGTTACCACTCCTCGTGAAACCAAAAAGAATTAGTAGAATTTGAACATTTCCTTGTTAATAAATCATGATTTAGAAGACCTGATTAAGGAAGCGTGGGCAATATGAGGGCGTGCTCATAGTAGATATGCCATTGCTATCGACTGGTGCGTTAAAATGGCGAAGCCAGAGTTGAGGAAAGTTCTTATTCAATACAGTGCCCAGAGCGCAAGAGAAATGAAATGCACTACAGAATATTACTATTCCGTTTTGAGAGATCTGTACGATCAGGTCTCACCAGGTTCCTCACTTCGGATAGTAGATACCAAAAAAGTCAAAGTCAAGTTACTATCAAGAGAAATTAAATGGACGGATTGAAAATAAACTCGGAGGCAAATTCGGTGTCAGAAGACGAAACAATTTCCCTATATCATTTAGTGAAGCACACTAAAAACGGAAGAAGGACTTTTATTGATGAAATTCGAACAAAAAACGGTACGATTCTCAGAACCCAACAGGATATCATGGACGAGATTTATCGCTATTATTGCTAGCTATATTCTGTAAATCGAAATAGTAATGCATCCTTGGAAGAATTCCTTGACATCCTAGCCCCACAGCTGACAGAAGATGACAACGAAAATTTTCTCGAGGTAGTCAGTGAAGAGGACGTGTATGAGACTCTGTGCGTCTCACCACCAAAAAATTCCCAGGACCGGATGGTCTGTCAGTAGAGTTTTACATCCGTTACTGGCCAATAATGGGTGCGAAAATCACAGACATTGTAAATGAGGTTATTCAGGGTAAAATGATTCTGGCAGAGTTTAAGGAGAGTGAAATTGTTCTTGTGCCAAAAAATAATGGAAACAAAGATTTAAATAATTTTCGTCCAATTTCACTGCTGAATTTTGATTATAAATTAAAATCTAGAATAGTAAATAAGCGAGTTTCATGCCTTACAGATAAAATTATTAGTTAACATCAGAACTGCGTGCAAGACACAACCATTTTTCAAAATCTAGCAGAATTCAGGGATATAATTGCAATAACTTCTGTAACAAACATAAAGTGTGCTTTTTTTACATATTTATAAAGCCTTCGATGTAGTATATCATGAATATCTTCTACAGACGTTGAAGAAAATAGGTTTCATCGATAGGGTCATACAGTTGATGAAGAACATAGCAACTGGAATAAATGCAAAAATAGCGGTGAACTGTCAACAATCCAGGTCGATACAAAATTAAACGAGGTGTTCCTCAATGAAGTCCTCTGTCCATGTCTCTCTTCGCCATTTCACTGGGACCTTTCCTCCGACATGTCCATGCTAGATTAAGAGGCTTAACATTATCAGAAAATAAAACAGTTATAAGAGACTATGCTGACGATATAGGGGTCATTACAAGAAATAATTAAGACGTAACCAAGCTAGAAACAGGGATTGATACGTACTGTAGAGCATATGGAGCCAATGAAAACGAAAAAGTAAGATGTTACATCTCAGAGGTTTTGATAATATCGACGTCGAGTGGGCAAAATTAGTCCGACAGCGTAAAACACTTGGGATCACCCTAACAGCATGCCCCATAAAAATGACGATTTTAAATTGGAAAGTTGCAGCAGATGAAGTGCAAGGAGCCATTATAGAGGATTTAATTCGATATTTGAACCAAGTTCAAAGAACAAAGTGTATCAACTCATTCATCCCTGCTAAAGCTTATTCTAGTGCCCAGCTGTTTCCAATATCGATAGTGATAGCGAGGAGAATAATGTCCAAAATTACAAACTTTTTTTTGTAGAAAGGCGGTGTTCAGAGTACATGCTAAAGTAGATACTTTAGATCCTAAATATGGTGGACTAGGATTAACTGATATAACGGATAAAGCCTCTGCACTTTTCATCAAAAGGCAAGTTAATTTAATAAGAGACTCGTGAGAAAGCATAACCAGCCAACTTTTCGAGAACATAAAACCTCGAAGCCTGCTTCCTCCGATTGACGTGCAGAATATCAACAGTCGTTTACAGCATGTGAGGGTTTTCTATGTTGAGTTAAGTTATGTAAGTGCCGAAATCAGACAGTCACGACACTTAACATCAAGAGCCATAATGCGGGAACGAAAGAAAAGTGAGGGAAGGAACAAAATAGAATGACAGTTTCCAAACGTTGATCGAACTGAGATTTGGAAAAACATTAGTCCAATGTGCTCACGTCTAATATAAAACTTCATGGTACAAGACAGTAAACAACACAGCACCAATGAAAGACGGTACGCAATCTGACTCTGTGAAACAATTTATGTCAACAATGCCATGTAGCTGACACAATAATTCATAGATACACTTGCAAGGGTTACATGAATCGTTGGAAGTGGATCCGAGAGCAAACTGCTCTGATTACAAGGACATCCCCTGAGAGTATATCGTTGTCACCGATTCACAGGCCTGAAGCACGCTATTTCCCAGAGGCAAAAAATAGCGCTGTGTACTGGTTACTGGGAAATTTTATTTATTACATCTCTAACAAACTAAGATCCGACAGCACCATGGAGTTCAAGGTACACATGTTGTCTGAATACCTGAGCTGAGAAGGTTAAAGATCAGTTTCTTCCCTTAATCCGTCTCTCGCAGAGACGATTTTCTTGTGTACATTAATATACTAAAAATTATCCCAAAAACTTGCTCATATCCTTCATAAAGTGCTATTTATGCTTATGTAAAGATTGGAGCACATGTAATTCAAAGTACAGTTTTTTTATTCATGTTTGAAGACATTTAAGTGGCTTTATAAAACTTTTCTTGATGTTCAAATTAGTTCTTTCTGGTAATTTAGTCAGTAACACAATATTCTGTCGTATTTCTTTAACATCAGCATAACTGCAATGATCAGACTGTGTTTGTTTAAATCATTTCATATATAACGTGTGCAGTATGTATTTGGAAAGTGTAACATTGTTCCTTCAATAATTTTTTTTTTAAAGAAAGATGGTAGAGCACTTTCCTGCTAAAGGCAAAGGCCCCGAGCTCAAGTCTCGATCCGGCAGACAGTTTTAATCTGTCAAGAAGTTTCATTAAGTGCGTATATTTCTTTCCAGTGCATTTCTCATCCTACCAAATAATGTGTGGGCAACTGTTGTTACCAGAAACCATCTCAGTACCTTCTGTATGCCTGATCGTCCCCTTCGTAAGAATCCAACATTCACGTCCACGGAGAAAAACGGGTACTCCCATTATTTTCCATGATATGAACAATGTATCTCTTCCCCAACTTTTAAAATTCCAACTGACCGATGCCAGTTTGGTAATGAAAATTTTATTTCTCTCTGGGCACATCATCGTTTGATAAAATTAAATATATTTTTTTACTAATGTTTTCGTCCCATCTGGTTCACATCATCTAAATCCTATCACTTTTGTTCTTGGTGCTATGTTTAAACTACACCTAATCTCTGCGTTCACAAGCAGGTGGGGCAGACGTAATAGATGATCGTCTGTTCTGCTGGTCATCAGTGAAAGCTATTGAGTCGATTGTAGTCTTATTCATTTTAAAGAAGTTAGGTGATAATTTTGCCTCTAGTTGATGAAAACATTAACACATAAATCAGAGAGAGATTAAACGGAATGGTCATGTCGATGAAGGATCTCACGGCATGCAATTGATTCCTCTGGTGGTCGACAGAAATGGATGTTCAACGGTGCGAAGGTCTCGCACATGTAATTATGCTGATTACATGTAGAATATCTCTTGTAAAGTTGCGCACGTTGTTCTCCACAGTAGATAAACACTCACTATCATGAATAAAAATGTACAGGTGTGCGAAGTGTAATGACCTGTAGCATCTGACTATATTAGCGACGGTTGCAAAAATTAAAAAGTAAGTAACACAACTTTTTATTTGAGTGGTAACTTATATTTCCGATGGTGTCAAGAAAAAGAGACTGCCTAAAATTGACTTAGTTCCAGGACTTGAGACACGCTACTACTTTCATTAAAAAACAACACCTTCTCCAAAACCCTATGGCTTACATTACCCTTATAGAGTCTTACTGCTTGCCAATTAACCATGAATCGGTATCGGTTCACTCAGAGAGGCTACGGCACTTTAAAACCTGCCAGACTACGTTTCAGGCCGTGCTGGTGAATACGAGGCCTACCGCATCGCGCGAATCGAATACAGGATGCAAGCAATCAGTCTGCATGTCTCCACGCTGTAGGCGCTCATCCGTCTCCGGAATCCTAAACTGTAGCTCACATTTCACGAAGTAATTCAGTATTCAGTGGTATCCGCTCTCGGAGCTTTGCGTGCGGATTACATGTTGTAACCAGTACAATAAACACCTATATTACCAGAAAGTAAGATGGATACAGTTCACACACGATTTCGTCCTACTGAGCAAAGATTTAGAAGGCAAAGACATTGAATAATTAGTTTGAATGCTAATGATACAGCAGGACCCGTTGACGTTTAAACTTCATAGAGAAAATTGAACGATGGCTAAGGGTACAGAGACACACCTAAGAAAAACGCTAGCGTTGTTGTGTGACTGAAAATTCATCAGCTCTTCCGCGTGAACGCACCTCAGCACCTTAAATCACGGATAAAGTAGGGCAGAATGTCGTACCTCGGAATATTTTTCGGAGTTCTAGCGAGCTTTGTAACAGAAGTTGACTATGTAGCGACTGTGTAGCAAGCATACTTATGAACCATATAGAACAGATCATGTTTAACAAAAGAGCAGCACTTAGATACATGTTCCTCAGGTAATTAGACACAGACAACTGCAAAAAAAAAAAAAAAAAAAAAAAAAAAAAAAAAAAAAATAGCGTGGTACGAATAGTCACGAACAATGCATACAAAGAAAACTAAGTAACAAAGCTGAATAATAAAATCAAGAAAGAGGAAAACACTCAGCTATCATCAACACAAGGACAGAACCTCACACAAACGAACGTGGAAGGCAGAAGAACAGGAACACCGCAAAGCGAGGAAGAAACGGAAAACAAAAGATTATGTACAATGACATACAACTACAAATACACACACAGACTATGCAGTATTTTCAGAAAGTAAGGGAAGAAATGACCCACCAAATCTGTAGTTTAGTTCAAAAGTACTTTCCAAAAGCAATAGGGAAAGCGGATCTAAATGAGAAATTAGCATTATGCCAACTCTAATACATATGATCGAAGATACATAGGTCAGACCAAGAGGGCATTTAACATCACACATACAGAGAACATGTAAACATCACATATACACAAGAACTTGTAAGAGCATGGACAAATCATTCAAATTTTACAGAACGCTTACACCAACCCCAGCAAAAAATTAACACAAGAGACACAGCAGTAGAAATCATAAGAATAAACAACAAAAAACACTACCACGCACCATAAGAAAATTATCACATTTAGACAACCATAACAAAAATGAAACAACTCATAAATGATCAGACTAATGGTGCAAACTACACTCTCTTTGATGTAATTGGCCATATAATATAACATTAAATGTATACATCCTACCATACTGCTACAAACATCAGTCAATCACTACCACCCTCCACCCTCCGTCAGGCCCCATCCGCCGCTACCAACTCCTTTCTTACAGAAGAGCACGTAACGAGGAACTGACACAGCAGTCAACAGCCTTTTAAGTCAATATAGCAGAATGAGGACGACACATGTGGTCATTAGGAACTGAGCCTCACGTTATAGCCTCACACTAGCTCCGTTTAAGTACTCCAGCGTTCCAGATCTCTTCATGATCACTGTGATCGATGGCTGTCGTAGCAAATAGCACACAGTTCCATAGTTACAATACTATAGCGTCTATGCCGTAGATTCTCCAGGGCAGTCTATGAACTAGCGAAAGGTGTACTCGAGGTGAAAGTCCTCAGCTGGTGAACTTCATGCTGCTCGCTGTCTACCATCTACTTATGGAGAAACGGACGCCTTCCAACACCACCATATTGCAGGGCACTGTCAGCACTGAACTTCAACGCAGAAGTCAGCAACAGAGCCTCTTTCGGTCCCTACTTCTGCTCAGCTTCCAGGTGCTTCCAGGGGCTGAAGTCTACCACGCAGACAGGTAAGCAGATCAATTGACCACATGTCTGCAGGCAGCAGGTACACTACTGATGGGTCAAATTCGGAGGGGACCGAGGACAATACTGCCAACACAAGACTATTTCGCACAGGGCAACGGCCGTGTCTTCTCGCCGACAACCTTCTGCTGCGCCGAGGTCGCTAAAACCTCGCTCACTAAAACCTCGCCTGTGCATGCAGATGCTGAGCCGACTCGACAGACGTCAGCTACACTGCAACACGCAGCTGAATGAGGCATCAGCCGAGACTGGTGGCGAGGAACCACGACTTGCAACTATTCTGAACAAATGATTGAACTCAAATATTGTTTTTCTTATCGTCAAAGACGCTTTTGAGGTTGCTCTTCAGATATTCTGATTTCGCATAGAGGTGTCTCTGATCAGTCCTTCTGTAATGTCTATAGCTTGACATGTTTTCTCTGTTAACCTGTTTGGGTTGTCACTAACTTACTTCTTCAGAAGACGTTTTTATAAGCGTTGTAATGATGATTCTGATGGAATTCCCTTCTGCTTTATTTGACCGTAAGTCCTCCAAAGCTCTTTTAAACTCCGATTCTAATACTGGATCCCCTATCTTCTAAATCAACTCCTGTCTGACCGACAGACAGACAAACAGACACTAACTGCCTAACAAATGCGGACGAGAGACTGACCAAGAAACACGCAGAATTTAACAAGTAACTGAAACAACATTTCACGGATCACTTAACTTATAATAAACTGCGATGTCTGCCGAAGACCTGGCACAGGACCCCCCAAAACGCTCTCCCGAACCGTCCGTTGCCAGCCGCTTCAACGGAAGCATGAAGGCGCGCCCATCTCCCGTCTCACGGCGTCGCAGCTCGCACTGGCCAGAACGATGTCGGGGTTGACTCCTGTTGCTCTCGTGTTTGCCGCGAAGCCACTACCCGTCGCTATACGGCGCGGCCCACTGAACTGACGTGGCGACCTCACATGCGCCGACGCTCAGGACGGACAAGTCATCTTGTGTCTCAGTGCACGACCGACCAACCGATCGATCCAACCGCCAATGCCCATTGCCTGAGCAAACTCGAGCAGACTGGCGGCCTAACACATACTAGCACTCCGGGCGACAGACAGACACTGACTACCCCACACTGACCCGGCTGACCAACTGACTAGACTCGCCGCCTAGCGATCTCATTTTTTTTTTTTGGTCATCAGTCTACTGACTGGTTTGATGGGGCCCGCCACGAATTCCTTTCCTGTGCTAACCTCTTCATCTCAGAATAGCACTTGCAACCTACGTCCTCAATTATTTGCTTGACGTATTCCAATCTCTGTCTTCCTCTACAATTTATGCCCTCCACAGCTCCCTCTAGTACCAGGGAAGTCATTCCCTCATGTCTTAGCAGAAGTCCTATCATCCTGTCCCTTCTCCTTATCAGTGTTTTCCACATATTCCTTTCCTCTCCGATTCTGCGTAGAACCTCCTCATTCCTTACCTTATCAGTCCACCTAATTTTAAACATTCGTCTATAGCACCACATCTCAAATGCTTCGATTCTCTTCTGTTCCGGTTTTCCCACAGTCCATGTTTCACTACCATACAATGCTGTACTCCAGACGTACATCCTCAGAAATTTCTTCCTCAAATTAAGGCCGGTATTTGATATTAGTAGACTTCTCTTGGCCAGAAATGCCTTTTTAGCCATAGCGAGTCTGCTTTTGATCTCCACCTTGCTCCGTCCGTCATTGGTTATTTTACTGCCTAGGTAGCAGAATTCCTTAACTTCATTGACTTCGTGACCATCAATCCTGATGTTAAGTTTCTCGCTGTTCTCATTTCTGCTACTTCTCATTACCTTCGTCTTTCTCCGACTTACTCTCAAACCATACTGTGTACTCATTAGACTGTTTATTCCGTTCAGCAGATCATTTAATTCTTCTTCACTATCACTCAGGATAGCAGTGTCATCAGCGAATCGTATCATTGATATCCTTTCACCTTGTATTTTTATTCCACTCCTGAACCTTTCTTTTATTTCCATCATTGCTTCCTCGATGTACAGATTGAAGAGTAGGGGCGAAAGGCTACAGCCTTGTCTTACGCCCTTCTTAATACGAGCACTTCGTTCTTGATCGTCCACTCTTATTATTCCCTCTCGGTTGTTGTACATATTGTATATGACCCGTCTCTCCCTATAGCTTACCCCTACTTTTTTTCAGAATCTCGAACAGCTTGCACCATTTTATATTGTCGAACGCTTTTTCCAGGTCGACAAATCCTATGAAAGTGTCTTGATTTTTCTTTAGCCTTGCTTCCATTATTAGCCGTAACGTCAGAATTGCCTCTCTCGTCCCTTTACTTTTCCTAAAGCCAAACTGATCGTCACCTAGCGCATTCTCAATTTTCTTTTCCATTCTTCTGTATATTATTCTTGTAAGCAGCTTCAATGCACGAGCTGTTAAGCTGATTGTGCGATAACTCTCGCATTTGTCAGCTCTTGCCGTCTTCGGAATTGTGTGGATGATGCTTTTCCGAAAGTCAGATGGTATGTCGCCAGACTCATATATTCTACACACCAACGTGAATAGTCGTTTTGTTGCCACTTTCCCCAATGATTTTAGAAATTCTGATGGAATTCCCTTTTGCCTTATTTGACCGTAAGTCCTCCAAAGCTCTTTTAAACTCCGATTCTAATACTGGATCCCCTATCTCTTCTAAATCAACTCCTGTTTCTTCTTCTATCATATCAGACAAATCTTCACCCTCATAGAGGCTTTCAATGTATTCTTCCCACCTATCTGCTCTCTCCTCTGCATTTAACAGTGGAATTCCCTTTGCACTCTTAATGTTACCACCGTTGCTTTTAATGTCACCAAAGGTTGTTTTGACTTTCCTGTATGCTGAGGCTGTCCTGCCGACAATCATATCTTTTTCGATGTCTTCACATTTTTCCTGCAGCCATTTCGTCGTAGCTTCCCTGCACTTCCTATTTGTTTCATTCCTCAGCGACTTGTACACTCCTGGAAATGGAAAAAAGAACACATTGACACCGATGTGTCAGACCAACCATACTTGCTCCGGACACTGCGAGAGGGCTGTACAAGCAATGATCACACGCACGGCACAGCGGACACACCAGGAACCGCGGTGTTGGCCGTCGAATGGCGCTAGCTGCGCAGCATTTGTGCACCGCCGCCGTCAGTGTCAGCCAGTTTGCCGTGGCATACGGAGCTCCATCGCAGTCTTTAACACTGGTAGCATGCCGCGACAGCGTGGACGTGAACCGTATGTGCAGTTGACGGACTTTGAGCGAGGGCGTATAGTGGGCATGCGGGAGGCCGGGTGGACGTACCGCCGAATTGCTCAACACGTGGGGCGTGAGGTCTCCACAGTACATCGATGTTGTCGCCAGTGGTCGGCAGAAGGTGCACGTGCCCGTCGACCTGGGACCCGACCGCAGCGACGCACGGATGCACGCCAAGACCGTAGGATCCTACGCAGTGCCGTAGGGGACCGCACCGCCACTTCCCAGCAAATTAGGGACACTGTTGCTCCTGGGGTATCGGCGAGGACCATTCGCAACCGTCTCCATGAAGCTGGGCTACGGTCCCGCACACCGTTAGGCCGTCTTCCGCTCACGCCCCAACATCGTGCAGCCCGCCTCCAGTGGTGTCGCGACAGGCGTGAATGGAGGGACGAATGGAGACGTGTCGTCTTCAGCGATGAGAGTCGCTTCTGCCTTGGTGCCAATGATGGTCGTATGCGTGTTTGGCGCCGTGCAGGTGAGCGCCACAATCAGGACTGCATACGACCGAGGCACACAGGGCCAACACCCGGCATCATGGTGTGGGGAGCGATCTCCTACACTGGCCGTACACCACTGGTGATCGTCGAGGGGACACTGAATAGTGCACGGTACATCCAAACCGTCATCGAACCCATCGTTCTACCATTCCTAGACCGGCAAGGGAACTTGCTGTTCCAACAGGACAATGCACGTCCGCATGTATCCCGTGCCACCCAACGTGCTCTAGAAGGTGTAAGTCAACTACCCTGGCCAGCAAGATCTCCGGATCTGTCCCCCATTGAGCATGTTTGGGACTGGATGAAGCGTCGTCTCACGCGGTCTGCACGTCCAGCACGAACGCTGGTCCAACTGAGGCGCCAGGTGGAAATGGCATGGCAAGCCGTTCCACAGGACTACATCCAGCATCTCTACGATCGTCTCCATGGGAGAATAGCAGCCTGCATTGCTGCGAAAGGTGGATATACACTGTACTAGTGCCGACATTGTGCATGCTCTGTTGCCTGTGTCTGTGTGCATGTGGTTCTGTCAGTGTGATCATGTGATGTATCTGACCCCAGGAATGTGTCAATAAAGTTTCCCCTTCCTGGGACAATGAATTCACGGTGTTCTTATTTCAATTTCCAGGAGTGTATTTCTGTATTCCTGGTTTTCCCGGAACATGTTTGTACTTCCTCCTTTCATCAATCATCTGAAATATTTCTTCTGTTACACATGGTTTCTTCGCAGCTACCTTCTTTGTACCTATGTTTTCCATCCCAACTTCTGTGATGGCCCTTTTTAGAGATGTCCATTCCTCTTCAACTGTACTGCCTACTGCGCTATTCCTTATTGCTGTATCTATAGCGTTAGAGAACTTCAAACGTATCTCGTCATTCCTTAGTACTTCCGTATTCCACTTCTTTGCGTATTGATTTTTCCTGACTAATGTCTTGAACTTCAGTCTACTCTTCATCACTACTATATTGTGATCTGAGTCTATATCTGCTCCTGGGTACGCCTTACAATCCAGTATCTGATTTCGGAATCTCTGTCTGACCATGATGTAATCTAATTGAAATCTTCCCGTATCTCCCGGCCTTTTCCAAGTATACCTCCTCCTCTTGTGATTCTTGAACAGGGTATTCGCTATTACTAGCTGAAGCTTGTTACAGAACTCAATTAGTCTTTCTCCTCTTTCATTCCTTGTCCCAAGCCCATATTCTCCTGTAACCTTTTCTTCTACTCCTTCCCCTACAACTGCATTCCAGTCGCCCATGACTATTAGATTTTCGTCCCCCTTTACATACTGCATTGCCCTTTCAATATCCTCATACACTTTCTCTATCTGTTCATCTTCAGCTTGCGACGTCGGCATGTATACCTGAACTATCGTTGTCGGTGTTGGTCTGCTGTCGATTCTGATTAGAACAACCCGGTCATTGAACTGTTCACAGTAAAACACCCTCTGCCCTACCATCCTATTCATAACGAATCCTACACCTGTTATATCATTTTCTGCTGCTGTTGATATTACCCGATACTCATCTGACTAGAAATCCTTGTCTTTCTTCCACTTCACTTCACTGACCCCTATTAGATCTAGATTGAGCCTTTGCATTTCCCTTTTCAGATTTTCTAGTTTCCCTACCACGTTCAAGCTTCTCACATTCCACGCCCCGACTCGTAGAACGTTATCCTTTCGTTGATTATTCAATCTTTTTCTCATTGTAACCTCCCCCTTGGCAGTCCCCTCCCGGAGATCCGAATGAGGGACTATTCCGGAATCTTTTGCTAATGGAAAGATCATGACACTTCCTCAATTACAGGCCACATGTCCTGTGGATACACGTTACGTGTCTTTAATGCAGTGGTTTCCATTGCCTTCTGCGTCCTCATGTCGTTGATCATTGCTGATTCTTCCGCCTTTAGGGGCAATTTCCCACCCCTAGGACAAGAGTGTGCCCTGAACCTCTATCCGCTCCTCCGCCCTCTTTGACAAGGCCGTTGGCAGAATGAGGCTGACTTCTTATGCCGGAAGTCTTCGGCCGCCAATGCTGATTATTTATCAAAATTTAGGCAGTGGCGGGGATCGAACCCGGGACCGAAGACGTTTTTGATTATGATTCAAAGACGCTACCCCTAGACCACGGGTAGCACCCCTTAAATGCACGTGAGTGGGCTACCTTTCCCACCAGAAGTAGACACCAATCTGCGATTGCCACAGCGGCACCACCGCCAGAAACGGAGTGCGATTGCTTAACACTACACGCTGCGGCGCGCTCTTCAAAACAGCAGTTTTTACCACGGCTCAGAAACAAACGGAATAAATCACTCGTGAGTTTCAAAGCGCGGCCAGCAGTCGAGCTAGCACAGTGACTGTGCCTGTGGGATACAAAACATGAGGGCTCACTGGTCGAGCAACTCCTCATCACCCACATATTTCTGTAAATGGTAAGCGACACTGGAAGTGGCGTAAATAGCGTGCCGCTGGACAGCGGATGACTGGAAATGACTAACTTATAGTGATGATTTACGCTACACCCTGTGGCAACCACGCAGAAGGGTCTGGGTTCGGCAAACGCCTGGAAAATATTATCCGCCGTCAAGTGTAGTGCCAACAGTGAAGTACAGAGGAGGTGTTACAGGTGGTTAGTGTGGGGCCTCGAAAGTGCTTAGAAGACACTAAATGCGGAAGGACATGAAAACATTTTACAGCATTCTGTACAGCGTACAGTGGAAGAACATTTCTGAGATGATTCTGTCAGCTTAACAATGCACCTTCTCGTAAATCAGAATCTGTGAGCCACTAGACTGTGGTCAGTAACATTCATGAAATGCGTTGATCTGCCTAGAGTCTTGACGTGAACCAAATCGAACGCCTGTGAGATGAGTTAGAACGTTGACTTTGTTCCAGATTCCAGCGTCCATCGTGTCCGCCCTGTTTTGGGTTCTTGAGGACAAATTGGCTGCCTTTCCTCTACAGACATTCAGACACCACATTGAAAGCATCTCTAGCAGAGCTGAAGCTATCGTAAAGGCGAAGGGTGGACACGGCTCACATTAATCACCACTAACAGATTTCCAGATACATTCGATCAGCTACCGTATATTAGATGTATTTTGTGTACATTTATGTCATTCTACAGATGCTGTATTTTTTATGTTAAAAAGATCGACATTTTAGGATCGATTCTTATTGGTCATGGACGTTTAGAAGTCGACGATGAAATCAAAATCATCATTCACAATTTGACATCAATGCATATCCCTTTCTCATTGGTGTGACCAAACTGTAAGCGTCTGCACTATGTATCCAATGTGTCGTACAATGGTTTGAGGATGTTTAGTTTGTGGGGCGCTCAACTGAGAGGTCATCAGCGCTCCTACAAAATCCAATTATTTTTTCACAGTCTAATCTAGTCACGAATGATGAGGAGGATGATGAAGTGATGAAGACAACACAAACCCCCATTCCCCGGGCAGAGAAAAACCCCAATCCGGTCGGGAATCGAACGCAGGACCCCATGATCAAGAGGTAGCAATGCAAGCCACTAGACAACGAGCTGCGAAACTGGTACAATGGTCATTCTTCCTTACGCTTCCATCAGCTCAGCAAGCATTGTTCCTGTTCAAAAGCACAAAAAGGGAATTACCGCAAGATGCTACACTAGAGTTGTAGAACTGCCACGCGGGGTAGCCGCGCTGTCTAGGGCCGTCTTGTCACGGTCCGCGCGGCTCCCCCCATCGGATGTCCGAGTCCTCCCTCGGCCATGGGTGTGTGTGTTGTCCTTAGCATAAGTTAGGTTAAGCTAAAATAAGTAGTGCGTAAGCTTAGATACCGATGACCTAAGCGATTTGGTCCCATAAGATCTCACCACAATTTTACAAAATTTAGTTGTAGAACAACCGCAGGCCACCGTAGACTATCATAAGTAAGGGTAGACTACGGTAGTTATCCCAGTAGCTGTGGTCAGTTAAGGCTGTACGTGCTTTACCGGTACGTTACTTGTGTTACCTCATAACGATCGCTTCCTTTATGCGACCAGTGTCTTACTAGATTACCCTAGAAACTGGAAACGGTGAACCGCCTACAAACTAAGTGAGCATATATTATAAAGGACTGCGTAACCTACGGAACATTTTTGTTCTACAAAGTTATCCTCCTGTCTGTTACTTAAAAATAAACAGTATTCATACCAAAACTGAAACTATAAATGTTCAATTCTGGCTTTATTCGAAAATTGTTGATCTGCAACGGCAAACAGAGAGATGTTGTAGTAAAGGAAAGCAGTTCAGATTTATCATATAGCACAAGAAAACACCATGTCCTAAAAATATAAAATAAAGAAGAAACGCAAAACAAAAATATATCAAACATCGCTACATTAATTCGTCTAGTTTATATAAAACATGTTTCTGTTATTAATAACAATCATATGCATTACCAATAACAGAAGGAAGCTCTTGCCTTTCATCATGATGAAGAACGTTCTACTGAGTACAATAAAACAACAATGATTATATATAGTTTTTATGTTTTCGCATTTGCTTGTAAACTATACTTGCATCAAAAGTACATGAAGGCACAGAAATTACGCGATCAACAAATTTTTATTACTTATGAAATGAAACGAAATTTGTATTCTGTAAGAATATAAAACACGCAATGGACAAGGACTGAATGACGTGCGGTTCTCATTATGTTCACAAAAATCGTTGGATCCTAGTTTCTCTTTCACAAATTCATTTATGTTTCTTTCCCTACCAGTGCTACCAATACTACCATAATCGCAGCATTTACAACGTTATTTATGTAGTTATGGTAGAGCGCAACTTTATACTTGACTATATCAGTGGACTATGCCAGTCGCTTTGTCGTCTCTAGCGTCGTGCTACCGTATTTTAGCTCGGAGATTTCAGCGTGTACCTTAACTTCAACCAAAGAAACACATAAATAATTGTGCAACTTTATTTTTTAGAGCTGGTAATCAAAACTTGATGACTACTTGTGGTCCACACGTAAGTTACAGTTGTACATGAAATTAGAAAAATTTTGACTCACATAGCTAGGTAAGAACAGTCATCCCCTCGTAATCAGTCAGCGAAAGTGATAGAAGGCGAGGATGTGGGAGTCCGATACAGTATGTAAACCAGGTGAACTGCAGCGTAAATATGTATGAAATGCGACCAGTACTGCCTCAGGAATACAATACTCATGTTCAAGAATGTTCCGTGGATGTATCGTTTTGGAAGAAATATATACTCCTTCTGGGCTACCGAGAGAGAAACGGCAGCTTGAAACCAGCGCTCCGTCAGGCTTTTCACGTCGGGAGCAGTGCGACATAACAACGCAATGTAATGTCTGGCCGATCGATATCCTGCGGGCCTTGAAAGTCGGCTGCGAAATGTTTGCATGCGACTTATTTCCAGGGGATTTCTTGCATCACGGCATGTCTATTCAAGGGTTTCCTTCACAGCTGCAGGAAATTTTTCCACCGGCTGCTTCACATCGCAGCTAATGCGTAAGTTTCGTAAGACCGCATTGCTGAAGTTGAGTTCGTCTCGTAAAGGAGTAGCTCTTCGGAGCCTATATAAAATACTTTACCTTTCATTATTTTGTATTATTCATTGTTTTCATCACTAAATATCAGTTCATTAACATAACGCGACTTTCACAGTTTAAATGTTTCATTGTATTTTTTCACATCTTTGTTATATGAAAGCCTGTTTTTGACTATCGAAACTGAAGGATCTAGCGGTAGGGCGGTGTCGAAGGGAACGAAGATTCGATTATTGCCGTGATGACGTGACGGGTTTTCGTGTGTAAAGAGACGGCTAAAAAATTTAAATCACTACGTGCACTGTTACAATCAATCCTTCTCTTCAGAGGCATGCGCAAAGCCAAAAGTGCTCCTCTTATTCCGCTGCCTTCTCTAAACCCAAATTAGTGTTTTCCAATAATCCGGCAACCAGGAACAGTGGTCTGTGGTGCCATTTCTTTTCATAGGAGGACAGCTTTGATTGTTATTCGCGTCATCCTTACAGCACAGCGGTATGTCCCTTTATTGCCCTTTATGTTAAGCCATACTGGGCTTATTTTTCAGGGACATAATTCCCGCCCGCACATGGCCAGAGTATCTACTGCCCACCTTCGTCTTTGCTAAACCTTACCTTGGCCAGCAAGGTCACCAGTTTTCTCCTCAGTTGGGAACGTTTGGATGATTGTGGGCAGGGCTCGCCAACCAGCTCGGAATTTTTATGATCCAACGCGCCAATCGGACAGAATTCAGCACGTTATCCCTCAGGAGGACATCTAACAACTCTATCAGTCAGTGCCAAGCCGAATAACTGCTTTCATAAGGGCCAGGGGTAGACCAACGTTCATTGATTCTCAATTTGTCAACCTCTTTCTCTTGAATATATCATCCATTTTGTTAATGAAATTGGGATCATTTGTTTCCTGTACATCTACGTCACATCTGCCGATTTCCATCCCATTCGGATAATTCCCTCGTGGTAGGTCTTTTTGTTGTCTTATGGTTTATTTACCGTACTTTATGAAAAGTCAGTAGCAGACTTAGAACTAAAATCTATTGAAATTTTAATATATGGGGCCTCTGCGCGTAAAAAGTTGGGCTTTTATTGGAGTAATGTTACCTGTCGTGTTCCCCTACACCAGCTGTAATACACCGTTGGCCACTGGTGTTTCATGACAACACAGGTGGCATGCACCAAATGTCGAACTGCATGAAATGAACGACTTGCGTGTATATTCGAATATGTACGTATCAGTACAACTACCCCCAGCATATAGGAATAATGTCATCTAAATGCTGTATGTAAAGAGAGATTACGCAGTGGGTTTCTCATTCAGTAATTTCATTTGAATATTATTAATTTGTCAGAAGAGCATGTTCTGCCGTCTACGTGGACGGGTTGTAATTCGAAAGCAACTGGAATGTGGCCTTCTGAGGCTACAGCTCATAGGTCTGCAATACTACTGCTACAATTATATAAGAATATACAGCCTACAGTTGCAGGTTAACTTTATCGTTTACCTAGGTTTCTACTTTAGTGATAACGTCTTCTTCAGAACCTGCAAAAAGTCAATATTATAATGTGCTAGTAAATTATATTAGATATGGTCATGCTACAGGACGCAACGTGTAGTACTTACATAAAATACTATTTAAATGTTTGCGTAGAGCAAGCCATATCCTAAGTCAACTTTGTAAAACTTGATGCATAACCATAAGGTTTTGTCATTTCTATTAAACAAGCTGTAGCTAATTCACTTTCAGCCCGTTGTATGGGCCATCCTGTAGGATGACAATATCTAATATAATCTACTAACACATTATAATATTGACTTTTTGCAGGTTCTGAAGAAGACGTTATTACTAACATTGAAACCTAGGTAAACGATAAAGTTAACCTGCAACTGTAGGCTTTATATTCTTATATAAACAATATCAGTTGCGGTCGCTGCATAAAAATGTTAAAAATTACTGCTACAATTAATCGGGATCCTTCGATTGTCAAGCAAATATGGAATCGATTATTTGAAGAATGCAATCCTCTACGGCTTACGTCTTGCGCGATTTAAACAACACTGCGTCTTTGAGTAAGGAAGTAGGGTTGTTTTCAGCAAGACAGGTATACTCCAGATCATTTCCATTATACTTGTGGTTGCATCTTATACTTCATCCCCTCGTCGACCCATACATAGATGCACCAAAATAAATGAACAAACAGACAAGAGATTCTGTTCTGGCTTCAAATGGCTCTGAGCACTATGGGACTTAACATCTGTGGTCATCAGTCCTCTAGAACTTAGAACTACGTAAACCTAACTAACCTAAGAACATCACACACATCCATGCCCCTAGGCAGGAATCGAACCAGCGACCGTAGCGGTCGCGCTGTTCCAGACTGTAGCGCCTAGGACCGCTCGGCCACCCCGGCCGGCAGTTGGGTAACTGGTTAAGGGGTTTATTCTAATTTTGTAGTTGTAGTGGTAGGACGAGGAGGAGGACAACGAGGTCGTTTGAGACGGTGCGCACGATCAGATTGGGGAACGATAAGGAAGGAAATAGGCCCTGCCCTTTCAAAGGAATCACCCCAGCATTTGCCTGAAGCGATTTAGGGAAATCACGGAAAATCTAAATCAGGATTCGGGTTCGAGCCATCGTCCTCCAGAATGCGAGAGTTGTTGAGGTAGCTGTAGTACTGAGAAAGGTAAGTTTCAGCAAAAAGTAGTTAATACATAAACTTATTATTATCCAAGAAAATGTGATCGGTATGGCGTATTTTAGCTCTTCAGATATGCTGTAATTGTGAGGGATAAATAAAAAATTAAAAAAATATCACCCTGAAGCCTAATAGAATGTTTAATACTGTTGTAGACTCAGAAAACGCGGACGTCAGCTGTAGCTGACACATCGATCGTTATAGTTAATATAGAACCACAGGTGGCGTAACATTCTCTTTTGACGATGGTGCCCAGCGGTACTTTAAACCTGTAACGCGAATGTAACGTAATTTTACTGATGCTCATTCTTTAGAATACTTAGAGCTAATATCAACTATTTACGTAGGCAGCTACCAGTACCACCGGAAATTGTCACACTGGTGTCTTGTTAGAACGACATGCTTGAGAATATTGTAACTGATAAAAATAGTAGAACTTCGCTGATGAGGATACGCTACAGCGTCTGCTGTGAGACAGTAATGGGTTTTCGTTAATTGCCACCCTTTAGTTGTCAGTTTTCGGTGAACCACAAAATAAATGTTACTCGTTCATTTTTCGAGCTCATTGTGCTGCCTCATCCATCAAACGAGATAACAAAACGACAGCTACAATTAGCGCTGGTGGCATCTCGCTGGGGCCAAGTGTCCAATCAGCGCGCACAATGAGCCAGACGACAGCAAGCCGCGTATTATCTGCCTCTCTTTGTCCTTTGGCTATTATGACAGAACAAAGCGCTCCACTTACACGCGAATTTAAATGTGAACGCCACGGTTTTTTTTCCGAACTCGAACAGGAGCGAATTCGTGAAACTATTATGGTTTGAATAGCAATAACGTTACTGCAGTCTCTGCCGGCTAGTGACGTTGTTGTTAAATGAAACATTTCAGTTGGTCGCCGGTGCCACTAGGTGGAGTGGACGCATGTAATACTCGTAGTTAGTTTACATTCAAAGCTGCCGTATAACAAGGACACAAGTGGAAAGGGAGTTTAATAGTCAGGAAAAGATTCTTCTTCTTCACTTCCCCCATTAGGCTGTCTATTGTTTGTTACGATCACCATTTCCTTCCAAAGTCTTCTCTATTTCGTCATCCCTATTTTCCGAAGCAAACACGGGAACTAAATGAATGTTGATATGAGAGCTGGTTTTTGGTCAACAGATCAGTTACTCCTAACCAAGATTATCGATATTTTCTGTCAGGATTTTTTCTCCGCTAGCCTTTCGGTTAGAACCCTTTTTCCCCAACCCAGTGCTTTTTGCTTCTTCTGCTTTCCTTATCGTGTGGTTTCAGATTAACCCTTTAAAGGAACTATGTGGCTGAGGAACACGCATGCATTTTGTGTTGTCTGATTAACAAAATTGTTTGCACTGTTGGCGGGAATGCCTCTGTAGCTTCAAACAGTTTCTTTGTCAGTCTTGTGGTTTGAGTCGTTGTTGTTGGTGACAAACGTGCAGTGATAGTTGTTTCCTTAAATAGCATGGTGTCCGCGAAACACAGGTTTTCAGTAACGCAAGTTTTGTTGTAAGTATATTAGACACGTATTTCCAAAAGTGATACATTTATTTTTGCTGATTATCTTTTATTGTAGGCATTCTTTTAAGTTGCAAGGCCTAGAATTTTTTAAATACACTGTACTGGTGGGAAAAATGGAACAGGTTCGATCTACGTCACCAAAAAGATGAAACGGAGTATTGAGAAGGTTTGATCCAAATTTTGAAGAGAAACTTGCTAGGATACAGGTAGTAGTAGATGGAGAGGAAATGGATGTAAAAATTAGTGGATTTATTTTCTGACTACTCCGATTGTGATCCTTCGTTTTCTCCTGAATGAGCGATCTCTAGGTCTTTCTCTGATGAACAAGACTGTGTTGCAGGTGTTGACTTTTCCTGGAATGGCAACCAGGCAAATCAAGATATTTCAGTTCCATTTGTTTACAAAGGAAAAAGTATCGTATTGCGAATCAACAGAACCAAATAGAGCTCAAGGATGTCATGATAACATAGTAGGGGGAATCCTAGCTATAACAAGGGCCACTAAAAATTAGGTGATAATCCTAATATGAAAGATAATTGGTCTTTGATATTTGATGATGAACTCATAGAAATAACTGTGAAGTAGTCAAACGTTAATCTTGAACGGTACAGAAACAAGATTTAAGTACATCAGCAAAGTAGCTACAATTCTGGTGATCTGTGTGAAATAAAATGTCCTTACCAGATCAACTGGAATGAATGTAAGTGCCCGAATTGTGATGGACCTGGATGCCTGGAATATTCCGGAAAAATGTATGTTAAGTGTTGACGAAAACTTCGTGCGAATTTGAAGCCTATCCCTGACATACATTTTTTTTCTCTGCACAATTCATGCATTTTCGTAGAGTACCGTTATACGAATATTCATGAAAGTTATGCATATGGGAATCCTTACTTGATGTGGCTGTACAAGGAATTATTGTGCAGTTTCTTCATTGTGCTAAAGTATTAATGTGCCTCTATGCCAGAAAAGCAAATTTTATTTTGCGTTTTTTGTTACTGTCTGTCAAACACAAATTTCCTATCAAGGAATAAAGGTAAATCCTCTTCTATCACTGGGACCATTGACCGATTTTCATGACAGAAAAATACAGAGGGAGGTAACACACCCACTGCAATCGTTTGCGCAGATGTTAGTAATAAGTTTGGTTGTTATGAATAGCTGGACCATTACACAAGGTGTCCCAGAAAAGTTGCCACAAGCTTCGAGTGGTTGTAGAGATAACTTGACGAACATAGAGAAGATAGGTACCCGTGTCTGGAAACATCATCCAATGACGCTACAGAACGTCGAAGCTATAGGCGCTGGTGCCCGCCAATAGGCCAACCCTTCGGCAGCAAACGTGACTTTGTGTGCTGACAGATCATAGCCGGCGCATCTTGCAGTGTCATTTGTTATTCAATGATCGCAGCTGATTGCCACCGTCACCAGTGGAGAATGTGAAATTAGCTGGTGCGTAGACAGCACATGTCCCCTGTGAATGAAATGCTCTGCTGCCTTGGTGGATGCCTATTTTGGACACGGGTTTCCATCTGCAGTTCATTTTTCTGCCGTATAGCGAGAAACATTGGGGATTTTAGAGGGTTTATTAGAAAAACAAACATCAGATAGAAACCCCGACCGATATCGTTATCCACCAAGGCAACAGATCATCGCATTGATAGGACAGAAGGCCTTTTTACGCAGCAGCTGGCTCCATTGTCTCCAGTGGCGATCTTGGTAATCAGTCACGATCGCTGAAGAACAAGCAACTTTACCACGCGTTCCGCATCGGGTCCGCCAGTATACAAAGTCCTGTTTGCTACCAAAGGACGCCATAATTTCGAAGCTCTGTAGCGTCGTTGGATGATGTTTATGGACAGTGGCTCCTGTCCTCGAGTTGTTCCTCAGGACACCCTCCACAACCCCTCGAAGTCTGTCACAATATATCTGGGACACACCTTATATATTACTGCTCGCCATTAAAAGAGCAGTACTTACATGCACACTGATTATTCCTGACTAGTTTCTTAAACTTCAGCTTACTCTGGTTCAAATGGCTCTGAGCACTATGGGACTTAACATCTGCGGTCATCAGTCCCCTAGAACTTAGAACTACTTAAACCTAACTAACCTAAGGTCATCACACACATCCATGACCGAGGCAGGATTCGAACCTGCGAGCGCAGCGGTCGCACGGTTCCAGACTGAAGCGCCTAGAACCGCTTAGCCACACCGGCTGGCCCAGCTTACTCCCCTTTATTACTAAACGGAACTTCTACCGAAAAAGGTGAATGTTGGAGACAAGCGATCTGATGTAACATTTACGTTAAGGTCTGAAAATCCTCAAAGTCAAGATCGAAAATAAATTTTTGCTTTTGTCCCTAGTTTCACCTATACAAAAGCTATCTTCAGAGCTAAGCTATAAATTTCGCATGGGAATAAAGCAATGTACAACAGCTTATAGGAATGAAAATTACAGATTCAAAATACAAAAATGCATACAAAATTATAGTAAAGGTCCAAAGTATATAAGAAATGTAATTATTTTTTACATACCCACAGAAACAGTTATGATTAGTGTAACAGCGGCAATGGTTCAACACATCATTAAAATGTCTTAAAAAGACATCTATACAGAACATAGGTAAAAACCTTTATACCATTCATTACCAGTCAAATAGAATGACTATCATAAAACTGAAAAATATTGTAAGGCGTCCCGATTTCACAGACCTTACATGAGCTTGATCCATATCGACAGGACGATACAGTATGAGATCCTCAGAAAATAATAATTATATTATATCAACAAAAGGTAATTGCAGTTAATCTCAAGTAGTGAAAACTAACAAAATAATATCTACCAATATATGGTCTAGAATGAACAAACAAGTTAAAGAGAAATGCATTTTGGAGACGAACCGAGCAGGTGGTTAATGATATCGTAAAACGCCCATTTAGCAAGAGAACGGCGAGCTTCAGCGCAGAAAGGGATAAGGCCAGAACAATACACTCATTATTCCTTTTAACGTAAATAAGGCCAGAACCGAGGGTAAGTAAAAACAAAAATGTATTCACCTCTAGCGAGATGGTGATTAGCTGAATCCATACTTAGCAACACAGACACGGCACAGTGGGGAGATCCCCATCATATAAAAGCATTTTGGGACCTTAAGGCTCTATCTCTCTCTCTCTCTCTCTCTCTCTCTCTTTGTCCCGCAGAGAAAAAAAAAATATCTAATGGCTCTGAGCACTATGGGACTCAACTTCCAAGGTCATTAGTCCCCTAGAACTTAGAACTAGTTAAACCTAACTAACCTAAGGACATCACACACATCCATGCCCGAGGCAGGATTCGAACCTGACTGCAGCGCCTAGAACCGCACGGCCACTTCGGCCGGCTGTCCCGCAGCAGTCCACACAATTGTGTGGAAAGAAGGAAGGGTGTTGAGAGCTTTGCTTTCTGCGAAGTGAGGACGATATGCTTCGTGTATTGTGGCGACAGATAGCAAAGTGATAGTTAATTATTCCTGCGGGAATTTTTGCGGGCAAAGAAATTGTTCACGTCACTCCAACCCATAGCGAGTGTGCAATAGCCATTATTTCGACTAGGGAAAGACTAACGTTCTACAGAACGCAGAAAAGTTGCGACTAAATGAATTCAGTCAAGGCCAGAGTAGGGAATTAGCGTTTCAGATCCAGCACAGAGACAACGCCATCGCAGATGCCACTTGACAAAGTACCATGGTGCATCAGGCCACAGTAAATGATGAGTCTAGATTTTGCCCACTCCAACTTGCATACGCTTTGACCATTGAACATCAAAAGCTAAGATACTAACCTACCCTCACATTGAGTACATGAGAGTTTATTCATTGTCTCAAAAAGTACATTTATTCTCCACCAACTCAGTGCATTGACCAGCTATGACAACATAGACTGAAATGATCTGATGAAAATTTTTAATAATAATTCTTTCCTGTGATAAAAATTTTTCATGTGTAGAGATAATGATTTTAATAATCGTCATTTCAATATGTCCAAGAAATAAATATTTTGTTATTGAGTGTCAAAAGTAATTAAACATGATTGTTGTTTATCACTTGAACCCTGAAAGCCCAGTTGATAAATTAAAAGTAGAATAAAAAAGGGAATAGCTGTGTTGTCTTTCTAGAACAGACCCCAAACTTTCATTGTTATTAATTCGTGCATTCTAGGTATGTGACAGCAGTATTTCTAATGGTTTTTGTTACGATCCGCATCTGATATTAGCTGCCTTACAGGGCCGAGGTCATGTTTATTTAGAATGTCTGTTTGACACCCTGGGCTAGAGAAGACAGTTCAGAGGTTTTGTTCATTTGCGCGCTGAGTGGTAAGCTAAGTT
Source organism: Schistocerca serialis cubense (assembly GCF_023864345.2). NCBI lineage: Eukaryota > Metazoa > Arthropoda > Insecta > Orthoptera > Acrididae > Schistocerca > Schistocerca serialis. The sequence continues at coordinate 931,024,650 of NC_064639.1, forward strand.
TGCACTCATTAGTACACTCACTGTGCAGATACAAAGGCCTGACGTACGACATTATACATTCAGATAAGGAAGAGAAAGTGAAAATGAGAAACATAAGTCAGTACTATCCACTGGAATGAATATATATGTGAAAAAGTATTGCCTTGCGAAAGACGTTACACCATTAAAAATAACTGACATAATTTAATCAGAATTTGCCTTGTCTCATAACAGAGATCGTCATAGGCACGTGAGTACAATGTGGTATATGAAAATAGTATTGTAGTTGACACTGAGGCACTGAAACGGTTCCGGGGAAGGGGGCACACGTCACTGGTAATGCTTGATAGAACAGGCACTTGAGGGTAATTTACACCATAACACATACAGTAGCTTAGTTTCTCACCATCACTCATCATAAAAAACTACTGATATGTGTGGGTAACAGATTGTTTCTGTTTAAATTGCTTCATTAGTTATCCATCTTCTCTTACGTTCTTCTACAGTACCACAGTTCATTTTGTTTACATGTATAATAACAGAACGGAATGATGAATACTGCTTGACTTCCAATCATAAAGTAAGAATTGGTTACTTAATACTTATCGGTCTATGAAAATGTGTGTTAATTATGTTATCCTATTATTTAAAGTGCCATTAGCATGTATTTATGAAATAAATATATTTAACTGAGTGTTTGAAGTACTTTGACTATGTATGTGTAGAATCATGAAACATGAAGGAATAGAGATGTCGTTAGTTGGGGATTGTTGTTAGAGACAGATAAGAGAGTGTGAGGGAGCACTGTCAGTGATAGCGATTGAGGTTCTACACTCCTGGAAATTGAAATAAGAACACCGTGAATTCATTGTCCCAGGAAGGCGAAACTTTATTGACACATTCCTGGGGTCAGATACATCACATGATCACACTGACAGAACCACAGGCACATAGACACAGGCAACAGAGCATGCACAATGTCGGCACTAGTACAGCGTATATCCACCTTTCGCAGCAATGCAGGCTGCTATTCTCCCATGGAGACGATCGTAGAGATGCTGGATGTAGTCCTGTGGAACGGCTTGCCATGCCATTTCCACCTGGCGCCTCAGTTGGACCAGCGTTCGTGCTGGACGTGCAGACCGCGTGAGACGACGCTTCATCCAGTCCCAAACATGCTCAATGGGGGACAGATCCGGAGATCTTGCTGGCCAGGGTAGTTGACTTACACCTTCTAGAGCACGTTGGGTGGCACGGGATACATGCGGACGTGCATTGTCCTGTTGGAACAGCAAGTTCCCTTGCCGGTCTAGGAATGGTAGAACGATGGGTTCGATGACGGTTTGGATGTACCGTGCACTATTCAGTGTCCCCTCGACGATCACCAGTGGTGTACGGCCAGTGTAGGAGATCGCTCCCCACACCATGATGCCGGGTGTTGGCCCTGTGTGCCTCTGTCGTATGCAGTCCTGATTGTGGCGCTCACCTGCACGGCGCCAAACACGCATACGACCATCATTGGCACCAAGGCAGAAGCGACTCTCATCGCTGAAGACGACACGTCTCCATTCGTCCCTCCATTCACGCCTGTCGCGACACCACTGGAGGCGGGCTGCACGATGTTGGGGCGTGAGCGGAAGACGGCCTAACGGTGTGCGGGACCGTAGCCCAGCTTCATGGAGACGGTTGCGAATGGTCCTCGCCGATACCCCAGGAGCAACAGTGTCCCTAATTTGCTGGGAAGTGGCGGTGCGGTCCCCTACGGCACTGCGTAGGATCCTACGGTCTTGGCGTGCATCCGTGCGTCGCTGCGGTCCGGTCCCAGGTCGACGGGCACGTGCACCTTCCGCCGACCACTGGCGACAACATCGATGTACTGTGGAGACCTCACGCCCCACGTGTTGAGCAATTCGGCGGTACGTCCACCCGGCCTCCCGCATGCCCACTATACGCCCTCGCTCAAAGTCCGTCAACTGCACATACGGTTCACGTCCACGCTGTCGCGGCATGCTACCAGTGTTAAAGACTGCGATGGAGCTCCGTATGCCACGGCAAACTGGCTGACACTGACGGCGGCGGTGCACAAATGCTGCGCAGCTAGCGCCATTCGACGGCCAACACCGCGGTTCCTGGTGTGTCCGCTGTGCCGTGCGTGTGATCATTGCTTGTACAGCCCTCTCGCCGTGTCCGGAGCAAGTATGGTGGGTCTGACACACCGGTGTCAATGTGTTCTTTTTTCCATTTCCAGGAGTGTATATGCAGTTAGTACATGGTGTTCTGGACTGGTCGCTCAGGGTAATGCGGTTTTTTAACTCTTGGCGATGCGTCCAGCCAGTATTCTGTATGTAAACTATATTGTAGCCAGTTAATAGTTTTCTATGATCAATTTTTTGTGTAAGATTGTTTATAATCGTTCTGTAACATGGTCATTGTGGAATGAACTGCCAGTAAAAGGCAAAGTTTGCTTCAGATGGACTTCATTATTTATGATCAGCTTTACATTGACCAGTTCACTTAGAATATTTATACCACGGAACGGTGAGAAGTTACGTAAAATATCTCACACTCCACTAGACCGTGAGGTGCAGCAACTGCACGTAACATTTCAATTAAAAACAGTCTTGGTTACAGTATACTCTTTTCAGCTTACCTTTGAAATTTTAAGATAATCTGAAGATGTCCCACGAAAGTGAAACACGTTGTTAATAAAAGAATAAGTTGCAACCGAGATTGTTTTTAATTCAGATAATTTACTTTTACTGTAGGAAATATCTTGTGCGTTTGTGTAGTTTACACTCTGTATCTGAATATCTTTTAGTACCTCCTACTACCATTTTCAGTTCATTTGCACGTAAGGCGTACTCCCGTAGAACATATAACGTTGCTTTCGTCATAGTAAAAATATAACATACGATTTTAATATAAGTTATAAATGGCTATGAGGGACAAGTTTCAGTGGAAAGTAATTTCGTGATAAAGCTCGTAGGAAAAATCGTAGAAATCTCTGGAACGTTTAATAATACAGCACAGCTCAGCACTCCGAAAAGTACCTGCGAAATGACTGTAACTGCGAAAGTTTGCGCTCGTATATTCCTTAATAGACTTTTCGACTCGCTTCCTACTCCGTTTACAGCTGTTAAGTTGTGGAAACTTTTACGCGTGTAATTTCCTGCCGTCGGACGTCCCACTCTTCGTCAGATATTCACACCAGTTTAAAAGCTAGATGGTCGCATTAAATGTGGTATGAAACGCAAACGCGTTGGCCGAACGGATTTTGGTAACAAAGTAGGTGGTGGAAATCTTGAGCACATCACATTGGGGGTAACACTAAGAAGCGAAATAAATGTGACGATCATGAGAAATAAGTATTAATGAAGGTGGATGGAAGAGAGATTTGTCGGAAGGCTTCCACAGAAATGCAGTGCACCTGTGTAAAGGACAGTGTAGAACACGGTAGTGCCAGCGTTTTTATTGTTCCATTGTACAGATTCCTTATAGAGGAGGCATGACTATTCACAAATGCACGCTAGGATCATAATATATTAATATATCGCATATGAAAGTGTAATATAAATGGTCTTAGCACTTAAATCGCAATCCTTGCAAGAATTGTTCCTAATGTCAAGGATACTGATACGATGTACCCTCAACCATGCACCACTGTACAGTCGACGGCAGAGTATGTTGCGATATGAGAGAAACATTATGAGCACCTGCTTAATAGAGTTTTGATGCAACTTTGGGTAACAAACCGACTGCCGGCGTTGTGGCCGAGCGGTTCTAGGCGCTTCAGTCCGGAACCGCGCTGCTGCTACGGTCGCAGGTTCGAATCCTGCCTCGGGCATGGATGTGTCTGCTGTCCTTATGTTGCTTAGGTTTAAGTAGTTCTAAGTCTAGGGGACTCATGACCTCAAATGTTAAGTCCCATAGTGCTCAGAGCCATTTTGAACCAGAAACGACTGTGCCTACTATGAATTCGACAAGACCTTAGTAGAATTCCAGAGGTCTGCGACACCAGATGGAAGCGCACACATCATGGTGCTCCGGCAAAATATGGTGCAGAGGTTTGTAGGCCCGATAGCGTCTCACATGTGATCCATCGTCTATAGATCGGGTGAATTTGGTGGCCAAGGCATCAAAGAGAATTCACTGTCCTGTTCCACAAATCACTTTAGCACCATTCCAGCATAGTAACACCAACAGATATCCCTCTGGAAAATGCGATCGCCGTCGGGAAAGATGTCTAACATGAAGGAAGCAGGTGGTTTACAATACTGTACAAGTAGACTACAGCTTAGATAGTGCCTTCTATTATTATCGCAGTTCCCATGGAAGCCCAGGTGAATGTTCCACACCGCGTAATACGACCTCAACAGCCTACGTCCATGACGTGGTGCACTTTCCGAGGAGCCGTTAGCCGTGATATCGGCGTTTCCAGACACGTTCGTCGACTGTTGCAACAAGAAAGGTGATTCTTCCAGTCAGGTGACAGGTTTAGATTCATCCGTGGATAAATCTCAATGACCCAGTGCCCATTACGACTGCAGTTGGTTCAACATAGTAGTACATACCGGTCGTCTGGCGCGCAACCCCTGTTCAATAATGTGCGCTGAATTGCTGCATCAAAATACTTGTACTGCACCAGCATTTTACTCCGTATTTAGACCTGCCACAGATCGCCGCCTAGTCCACCTGACAGAGAGGCTTCCGACCTCCACGTTCTGTGATGAGATATGGACGTCGAACACTTTTCCGTCTACTTGTGGTTTCAACGACCTTCAGTGGTCACGACGGTAGCATGTGAATAGCCAATCTGTTTCGCCGTTTTCGCGATGCTCGTCTCCATTCTCTTGTCAAAATCGATTCTTTTTCGGTCATCAGGACCTACTGCCAAGGGGAAAATAAACTTGCTTGTGCTAGGTGTTCTTGGAGGCACAAATCAACCCCAAAACATACTAATATAACCTCAAAACATGCTATTCGTAGGAGCTATATTTATTAGTCTGTAAAGGACGTAAATACTGATCTAATGTTGTTCATTGCACTGTCCTCAGTTATCAAGAGAAATATTTACACTTATATCCCTGACAAGCTGTATGACGGTTTTCCAGTTTGTGACCTGTCCCTAGAGTGATTCCCCACTCGTCTCTGTTCCACATTCACACTTTTCCTACCAAGTCACATGCACGCAACACCACCAGACAGCAGTATGTCTCGCGGTGGCCAGTAGTCGTTCTATTCTGATTCATCAGCTTACAGGGTGACAATTATTGAACTACATAAAAAAGTCGTAAATTAGCTACAATCTACGACGTACACACACATTATTGAACATGTTAACGTCACGACAGATATTCGGATTTAAGTCATGACATGCTCGATATGCCTGCCATCATCGGCGATAATGTGGTGCAGTCGAATAGCGAAATTCTGCATTACTCGCTGAAGTGTCGGAACATCGTTGCTGTCGGTGACCTCTTGAATGGCAGTTTTCAGCTCAGTAATGGTTTTGGTGTTATTGCTATACACCTTGTCTTTAATATAGTTCCACAAACAGTAGTCGCATGTATTCAGATCTGGAGAATATGGCGGCTAATCTAGGCCCATGCCAGTGGCCTCTGGATACCCCAGAGCCAGAATGCTGTCCCCAGAGTGCTCCTCCAGGACATCAAACACTCTTCTCGTTCAATAGGGTCGAGCTTCGTCTTGCATGAACTACATCTTATCGAAATCAAGGATAATGGGGATGAAATCATCTTCCAAAACCTTCAGGTGCCGTTCGATAGTTACGGCGCCATCAAGGAATATCACAACGATTGTTCTGTGACTGGACGTTGCACACCACACAGTCACCCGTTATGGATGAAGAGACTTCTCGATCACGAAATCGCTAATTTTGTTTATTGACGAACCCATTAAAATGAAAGTCGGCTTCGTCGCTAAACCAAACCATGCATGTGCATACTAATTCCCATCATGATCCGCTGCCAACAGTGCGCTTTTCACGTCCTAAGGCAAACCGTTCGGAGGTTTTGACGATTTCATGTAGTTCAATAATTGTCACCCTGTACCTTGATGTTAGTGAATTACACTGCCTGGCAAAAAAAAAGGGAAGTACTCAGAAGGGGAGGAGGAAACAAAATGAAACTTCAGAGCTTCAGAGTGTATTTGACGTTACTGCACTGGTTATAATATTGAGTCAAAATTGCAAAGAACGTGACAGTATGATCTCAGTTATCAATGTGACGTTGTATCCCTTCTCACCTGGATGCATGCAGCGATTAAGTTCGGAAAGGTGCAATAAGACCGTTGAATCCTCTCCTGAGGCATGCTGGCCCACAACTATTGTGACGAGCCCTTCATACCCTGGATATTGTCACTGGAAAAACGTCCGAGCTGGTCCCATGCATGTTCTATCGGGGAAAGATCTGGGAATCTTGCTGGCCATGGGAGTGCTTCAACACGAAGCAGCCACTACATAGAGGCAGTTACCCTGTGTGAACGAGCATTGCCCACATGAAAAATAACACCGAGTATGAAAGAGCATTGTCCGCTTGAAAAATGGCACTACGATACTGTCGTATGGGATGTAACACATGAGGTCACGGGATGTCCGTGACCTACCGTCAGAGTTCCCTCAAATCATAACCAGTTGTGACCTGAAATCGTACCCACCGACTCACCATACCACGACGCATGGAGTAACGCCACTGTGCTTCTCCAAAACACTGGAAGTCTGATACCTCTCCTCAGAGAGACCACACTCGCCGATGTTGGTCATACGGGATTCATCGCTGAACACAATGCCACGCTACCGGTCCATGATTCCTAATCACGACATCAGTCCAAACACAGCCGTTTGTGTTGTGGTGTTGACGCAAGCGGACACACGGGACAGCAATTTTCTAGTCCATCTGCTACTAATCACCATTCAAAAATGCTAGGTGACACAGAATATTGTAGAGAATCCATAACTGGTTCTTGGATGGCAGGCGCGGATTTGCTGGGTTATGATGTGCTTCGTGTACAATACGGTGATTCAGCATTGTGATGAGCAGATGTGTACGACTGGAACATTGGCGACGAGTGTTCTTCCCGTCGCTTTCCCATGCACTCCAATATCAGGCCACTGTCACTGTCGAAAGCCTCACAAATCATGATATTGCACGATTCGACTAGCTGGCCAAATGGAGACCTGCAACCAGGCCCCCTTCATACTCCGTCAGGTCCTAATAACGCTGTCTCACACGAGTACGCTGCATCTCCGTGTCCTTCGCTATGATTACTCAACATCTAATGCTGTTCACGGATGTTATATACTAACGAGAAAAGTGCACTGTGATGGCCATTCTACCTGCCGCAGAGAATTCCGACTTTAATCATTTGCGTAGCCGCCGATGAAGTGTGCGTGCACGAAGTTACTTTGACATACGACCATGTCGTCTGGATGCTTCTCCTTTTCTGTCAGGCGTTATACCTCGACACACAAGTAAAATTTTCGCTGGAAGTTTCAAAGTGAGAGGTACATTTCTTAAGATTATTATATGGTATACTTGTAACGTGATTCGTTACCTTTCATTTTTGCGTCTGCTATACGCGACATTTTGGTTCGATGTTCGAACAATGGAGATCGAAGGAAAACGCTCACGTGGATTACACACTTACGTCTACACATGTGCTACACAACTCAGTATACGATTTGTGGTGGAAGGTATGTTGTGTACGGCAATGATTCCCTGCCTCCTCTTCTTATTCCATCGATAGTTGGTTTACAGTAGTGCTGGAAGATAGGCTGCCGATATACCACTGCAGACAATCGTATTTCTCTAATTATACTGTAGTAATCAGTAAGTGGGATGAAAGTTCCTGGTAGATTAAATCTGCGTGCCGAACAGACACTGTAATCAAGGCAAAGGTCCCCAATGTGACTCCACAGTTTTAATACATCTACAAGTTTGTTTTTTGACGTTGTTGACTGGAATACTCTCTTTCAGATTGGCAGGTGCAAAATACAAGGAGCGGAAGCCTATTTACAATTTGTACAGAAACCAGATGGCAGTTATAAGAGTCAAGGGACATGAAGGGGAAGTTGTGGTTGAGAAAGGAGTGAGACGTTGTTGCGAAACAAGTGCTGTATCGTGTTTGAGATACAGAGACGAGCGAGTGTGCCGGGACTCACCCCAGTTCACTGCTAGTAGCGCCACGTCGCCATAACGCGTCTGTGCGAGGCATAGGAGTATTGCACTATAATTAAGAATGAAATTAAAAGATAAAGTTGCTTCTTCAAACTTTGTCAACATATGCACTGGTGTAATAATGTTTAAACTGTCAAGTATCAGATTGATTAGGTCAATATTTTACCTAAATACATCATTTTAAGAAAAAAAAAGTGACACTAGATAATAAAGCTAGGAAGGCAGAAATTGGTCATAATGTGCATATGTATGAAATAATTAACTGGTACAAGTCTCACCGTGATTAAAGCAATATTTTGGCCAGAATCCACATTTAAGAAAACTAGAAGGCGCTAAATATTAGACATAGAAATGTGAAAATTTATATGATGCTTCAGTACCATAAAAAAATAATAACTGTGTGACCCCATTAAGTTACTCTAATAGTTTACGAGTAATTTACAGAAAACTAAATTCGGAACAAATACATCCCTATTTGTAGTAGATTAAGTATCTGTTATGCTAATGCTAGAAAGTTTTGGTTACAGCATGTGATGAAACCTATTAAATAATACAACTATAACAAGTTTTAGGACCTTGATGTTAATAACAACCAATACAAGGTGTCTTAAAGTTGTAGTTCAGAGGTCATATTCTACTGTCAATTCCGTTCAAAAAATACTAGAAGGCAAAGTTTTAATGCAGGCGAGATAAAACTTTTTCAGCGATTTTAACCAACCTACCTACATGCATGTAAAAATTATGAAGATTCTAAATTGATTCATAACATTGTTATTGAATATTGTGTGTCCGAGAAAGCAGCAGTTTAGAGACTGCTACTGGTGCATAGGGCGAATGACAGCAGGTGTTCCCTTGGCCATCCGCTGCGCCACATATACAATACTGGCCATTAAAATTCCTACACCACGAAGATGACGTGCTACAGACGCGAAATTTAACCGACAGGAAGAAGATGCTGTGATATGCAAATGATTAGCTTTTCAGAGCATTCACACAAGGTTGGCGCCGGTGGCGACACCTACAACGTGCTGACATGAGGAAAGTTTCCAACCGATTTCTCATACACAAACAGCAGTTGACCGGCGTTGCCTGGTGAAGCGTTGTTGTGATGCCTCGCGTAAGGAGGAGAAATGCGTACTATCTCGTTTCCGACTTTGATAAAGGTCGGATTGTAACGTATCAAGATTGCGGTTTATCGTATCGCGACATTGCTGCTCGCGTTGGTTGAGATCCAATGACTGTTAGCAGAATATGGAATCGGTGGGTTCAGGAGGGTAATAGGGAACGCCGTGCTGGATCCCAACAGCCTCGTATCACTAGCAGTCGAGATGACAGGCATCTTATCCGCATGGCTGTAACGGATCGTGCAGCCACCTCTCGATCCCTGAGTCAACAGATGGGGTCGTTTGCTAGACAACAACCATCTGCACGAACAGTTCGACGACGTCTGCAGCAGCATGGACTATCAGCTGGGAGACCATGGCTGCGGTTATCCTTGAGGCTGCATCACAGACAGGAGCGCCTGCGATGGTGTACTCAACGACGAGCCTGGGTGCGCGAATGGCAGAACGCCATTTTTTCCGATGAATCCAGGTTCTGTTTACGTACAGTATCATGATGGTCGTATCCGTGTGTGGCGACAACGCGTACTGGCGTATCACCCGGCGTGATGTTATGGGGTGCCATTGATTACACGTCTCGGTCACCTCTTGTTCGCATTGACGGCACTTTGAACAGTGGACGTCACATTTCAGATGTGTTACGACTCGTGGCTCTACCCTACATACGATCCCCGCGAAACCCTACATTTCAGCAGGATAATGCAGGACCGCATGTTGCAGGTCCTGTACTGGCCTTTCTGGATACAGAAAATGTTCGACTGCTGCCCTGGCCAGCACATTCTCCAGATCTCTCACCAATTGAAAACGGTTGGTCAATGGTGGCTGAGCAACTGGCTCGTCACAATATGCCAATCACTATCTTGATAAACTGTTGTATCGTGTTGAAGCTGCTTGGGCAGCTGTACCTGTATACGCCATCCAAGCTCTGTTTGACTCAATGCCCAGACGTATCGACGCCGTTATTACGGCCAGAGGTGGTTGCTCTGGGTACTGATTTCTCAGGATCTATGCACCCAAATTGCTTGAAAATGTAATCACATGTCAGTTCTAGTATAATATATTTGTCCAATGAATACCCGTTTATCATCTGCATTTCTTCTTGGTGTAGCAATTTTAATGCCAGTAGTGTATAAATGCAGTGCGAGAGGCATGACGAGGCTTCACTTTGCACCGAGTCACCGTAAGATCCGAGTCAGTCAAACGCCGGAGTGCGCGCTGCCCCGGATGATGTCAGTGACAGGCTGTTACAAAATGCTTATTTTCAGTAGTAACAGGAAGTGAACTCGCGATGACTGTACACCGTCCTAGATCGCTTAGATTTCGCAAAAGTAACTGTTAGTGTGCCGCCCGTAATGTTAACAAATCCGCGTGACAAATGGTTCCAATTATTTTCCACTTCTGTGACGAGCATTTATTTTGATTATCAGTAGTCAGGGCGAAAGACAATTTAGTAAGAACCTACCATAGAGGTAGCCTCTGAACAGCTCATAGTGTTGTTAGGGATAGTGAGATTTACTGTCAGTATGAACATAATGATATTTAGATGTTGTGCGTGTGAAACTTTGCCTAATATATTTATCAATTAGAACTCAAAATCTTTATTTATAATCATAGTCCTGATCCAGCTGAGGAAATAGAGAATAGAAATATTTCTTTCAGTGGGATGGACAAGACGGTGGATTTGCAGACGGGAAACTATGGTCAGTATGTTCTCCATCGCTTTCTGGCTGACCACAGAAATAGTTGCCAGGCTCTCGTAAAAGACGACGAACAGTATTTACAACAATTCCAGTTTCCTCCTATGACTAATGATTATTAATATGGCAATCAATTCGCCGCCCCCAACAGGGTTTTAGCCATCCCAATGTTATTCAATCTGGATGTTGAGCAAGCAGTATAGGAAACAAAAGCAATATTTGGAGTAGAATTAAAATCTAGGGAGATGAAATAAAAACTTCAAGGTTTGCCGGCGACATTGTAATTCCCTCAGAGTCAGCAAAGGACCTGGAAGAGCAGTTGAACGGAATGAACAGTGTCTTGAAAGGAGGTCATATGATATACATCAACAAAAGCAAAACGAGGATAATCGAACGTAATCAAATTCAATCAGGTAATGCTGAGAGAATTAGATCAGGAAATGAGACACTTAAAGTAGTAAATGAGTTTTGCTATTTGGGATGCAAAATAACTGATGATAGTCGAAGTAGAGAGGGTATAAAATGTAGACTGGCTATGGCAAGAAAAGCGTTTTTGAAGAAGAGAAATTTGTGAACACTGAGTATAGATTTAAGTCTTAGGAAGTATTTTCTGAAAGTATTTGTGTGGAGTGTAGCCATGTATGGAAGTGAAACGTGGACGATAAACAGTGTAGACAAGAAGGGAATAGAAGCTTTCGAAATGTGGTGCTACAGAAGAACGCTGAAGACTAGATGAGTAGATTGCGTAACTAATTAGGAGGTACTGAATAGATTTATGGAGAAGAAGTATTTGTGGTGCAACTTGACTAGAAGAAGGGATCGGTTGGTGGGACACGTTCTGAGGCATCAAGGGATCACAAATTTAGTACTGGTGGGAAGCATGGAGGGTAGAAATGGTAGAGGGACACCAAGAGACGAATGCACTACGCAGATTCAGAAGGATGTAGGTTCCAGTAGTTATTCAGAGATGAGGGGGCTTTCACAGGATGTAGTAGCATGGAGAGCTGCATCAAAACAATCTCTGGACTGAAGACCACATCAACAACAAAACAAGTTTGAAATCAGCTGACGCACACTCCACTGCACGTTGGAAATTCATTATGGATTAGTCAGAATGTTTTTGATAGATAACAAATAATTTAACATTATTGCAGTAGCATTTTAACAGTTGGTGGTGAGTCATACTTATTCATCAACTTTCTCGTGGAATTCATGCTTGAAGGTGCAGTGGTACTGGAACAGTTACAGTCCTATCATGAACAGTTGTGCAAATACCGGGCAATTGATTCTGAACTCAAAGTACGATTGATGGTTTATCCAGCACTGAGACTGGTGCGTGTTGCTTTAAATAGTTTCAGTGGGGTTAAGCTGTGGCCATGAATTGTAAATTTCTTATGTCAATAAATTTTCTAAGTAGATATTTATTAAAATTTTCAATATAGCTGCTGTTCTGCAACTGTAAATGTAAATGAATGGTTTGAGAAAATCAACCTACAGTTGCAATTATAAAGGATTATTAACAATTGCAAAATTGTCTTCTTCAGAAGTACAAGGACCTATTGACGAAATTTTTTACGTCACATTCAAAAAGAATTATCATGGTGTAAGGGTTGTACAGCACCGCTGGATAAAAATATAATAACCAAATATTACTTACACGTAAAATCGTATATTGGTGACGACACGTTTCAGAGCATAAAAGTTCATACTAAATAACATGGTATGTGTGAGCATCAGTAAAAGCAAATAAAATTCATTAAAAAAGATGCCCACTGGAAATCGGCTAAGCGTGAATATCTTCACATTAAAATTTCCGTGCAGTTAAAAGGCAGTGAAACGGTCCGTATGTGGCTAGTGCTATGCGGCGACTGACGAAGCTGTACCAGTGCACGAATTATGAAACATCAGTAGGTGGCGTACGTACGCGAAAACATATGCGCATAGCAAACAGATGAAGTGTAAACTATCAATCTCCACGTTACATCAAAAAGGAACTGCGAAAAATTTTAGCTGGAAAAATGGGGGTAAGAGACAAGCTGAGATAGGGGTGGAAACATCAAAAATGAATTATGACAGTAAAAAGGATAAATAGAAAAAGATACAATATTTCATAATAAAAATAGAAATTCGCTGAGAATGAGTGACAATTGGAAACCACCAAAGCACTCTTTATTGCATTAACCATTCAGAAGTACAGGCTTCAGGCCTTGAAGAAACTGTTGACTCACAAGTTCCAGGTGATGATTTATCATGTTACCTACTGAGGGTGTGTTTAAAAACTTCCAGTTCTTCATCTAAGTTTAATTTCCGCCCTTTAAACTCTCAGAGGAATGTTTGGTAATGAAAAATGTTCAGAAAATGTAGAGTGGTGCATATTACCACCCTCTTTCCTAGTAAATATTCTTAATACCTTACTTCGTTTGCTCTGCCACCTATATAATAACAGGGACAATTATTGCAAATCGTTTATAACACCTGAAATCGAAAAGGAATCCCTGACATTATTAAATGTATGCAAACGGCTTTTCTTTAAGCTGTTTCCGGAGTAGAAGTTTATGTTTCATTTCTATTTATTCGCTAATAAGCGTTTTATCCTGGGAAAGGAACGGCAATTCGTTTACTATTTTCCGTTTTGTTGGGGACTTGTGTATTTCTCTTTAACGTAGAACATCTTTTACTGGTTTTCTTGTTGATAATTTATTTACAACCATTAATTCGTCCTCAAAGTACTCTACCATTTGTACGATTCTGGTCATAAGGATTTGTAAACCACTCACGTGAATTTTAGGGAGAACGTAGGCAAAGATATGCATTCCTTTTCTTCTCATATAAACGGTTTACTGAGATATATAGCGATATCTGAGTTTCAGGTGGCCAACTTGATCATCAACCTAAAGAACGGAAATCAAATCACACGAACTTCATAAATCCTTTTCGTATCTGTTAGTGACCATTTGTTTAGATTCAGGATAATAACACCGGAGAGGCACTTCTGCTTTAGCGCTTGGTGAAGGAAGCTAGATTTCAGAATAAATTCAACAAGTTGATTCGATTGCAAGACCTAAAAAAAAACGTTCGACAGTGTAAAATGGTGCAAGATGTTCAAAATTCTCAGGCAAATCGGTGTCAACTACACAGCAAGACAGGTTTTATACAGTATGTACCAAGAGGGTATGTATCAAGTGGAAGACCAAGAACGAAGAGCTCGGTTTAAAAAGGGTGCAAGACGGGGATGCAATCCTTCCCCCTACGCTACAGTCTGTACATCAAAAAAGCAACGACGTAAATGAAAGAAAGTTTCTGGAGTGGCTGTATTGATACCAGCAATAATTTTCGGTGATGGCGTAAGTATCACTACTGATAACGAGGAAGAACTGCAGGACCTGTTGAATAGAATGAAAAGTCTGAGGAGGCTACACTATGGACTGAAAGTAAACCGAAGGAAGACAAAAGTAACGAGGAGCACCATAAATGAGGTTAACGATAAACGTAACATAAAAATTGATGACAGTGAAGTAGACGATACAACGTAACATATGATGCTCGAAACAAAAGGGAAAGAGGGCGCTCCTCGCAAAAATAAGTCTACTAGTATTAAATATCAGCCTTGATGTGAGGAAGAAATTGGTAAGAATGCACGTTAGGCGCGAAGCATTACATGGAAGTGAATCATGAACTGTGGGAAAACGACAAAAAAGAGTATCGAAGCGCCTGAGTTGTGACGCTGAAGCAGGATGTTGAAAAATAAGTGCACTGATAAGAAATGAGGAGTTTCTCCTTAGAATCGACGAGGAGAGAAACACGTGGAAAATATTTACAAGACGATAGGACACAACGATAAGACATGTGTTAGGACATCAAGGAATAACTTCTACGGTATTAAAGGGAACGGTAGAGTGTAGAAAGTGTAGGGGAGGGCAAAGCGTGGAATACTTGTTACAAATAATTGAAGATATCGAGTGCATGTGCTGCTGTGACAAAGACATTAATATCAAACCTGTTGAGCCGTGGGGCCATTGAGGTATGAGATTGTTTTGTCTAGGGCCACTGGCTCATGTCGAGTATTGATTACCCCTCTTGCAGCCCCATTGCCAAAATCTATGATGAAGAGTTGGTACCTGTGGGTTGTGTCCTTAGAAGGTCTTTGCTTGACGATGTGTATATACGGGGTTCCCTGGCCCGAGAGAGAGGGCACGAAGTTTGCGGATTGACGGTAGCGTCGCCACAAGAGGTGGTCACGAGGTCCGAGCGGCCGAAGCCACGAGCTGCGCAAGGAGGGCCTGCGCAGAGGGAAGATACCGGAGTACTTCACCGGGGTCAGCGTCGACTACAAGGAGCAGGCCGACATTCCGTCGGTTGCTTGGCAACATTCGTGTCGGACGACCACTCCTGGCCTGGCTGCCCTCTTCTATCTGGCTTTCATCGGCACCAGTCGGTAACCGCTGCGATGCACCGTGGATCCATGGAACTACTTGCTGATAAAGGGGAGTAACATTCTAAAATCCTCGTGGTGACTTGTGTCATTGTCTACCTGCTCTCCTTTTACTCGGTCGGTTTTTCAATAGTAAATATAGGCCGTAATATTGTACTGCGACACTAGCTGTCGTTTGAAAATTTGCCCCGCTATTATATTGCCTTTCCTTTCTGGTCTGTACCCGATCATTAATGTTCTAGTGAATCAGGTCCTGCTTGTAAATACAGCCGGAACAATTGTACTAAGGCACAGGTTGGCGTTAAACAAAAGAAGGACCTTGTGGTTAGATTTAGCTGTTAACCGGTTCAATTCTTTGATTGTAATTGCACTTCTCAGTCATTAGTTATAATATTAAGCTGATCATTGCTGTGTTTGAGAGACCGGGTCATTATTGGTGTATTTTAGCTGGACCTTGTGGTTCCGCCGAGTGAATTCTCTTGTAATAAGTCTTCACAAGTAATGTCTTAAGAAGTTCGTTCAGAGCGGTCTTAATAACTGACTATCAGTTTAACTTTGAAAATATTAAAAGCGAACTGTCTCCAGGGCTTTAGTCAAAATAAAATAGTCAGTAGGGGCAGGTTGGGAACCAGCCGCACCTTTGCTGCCGATTGAAATTAGGAGGGTGGTTGCTTTGAAGTAAGCCTTACCATTGTCATATTGCTTCCTAATGTGTGCGCATTTTAGCCCCGAATCTTTCGACATACGCCTTTCAGATTAAAAGTTATGTCATCTGTTTCGAGTAATTGAATCACTCTTGTCATCAATGGTGCTTATATAGTTTTCATGTGTTGCAGAAGGGCATTTAATAAGATACTGTATCCAGCGCAGTAGTAAACACCGCTGTTTCACCCAGTAACGGGCGGGCTGGAGGTCCGGCCGTCTTGTAGTCATTGTCATATTGTTTGCTGTTTTGCAATACAGCACTTCAGATTTCTTTTGTAAAAGCTTATTCAACTTGAGGCTTAAGGTCAAAAGAATTTTGCAAATTTGTTCATTTTGTTAAATAAACAGGTTGTGTGAAAAGAAAGTTATATTGGTGGGTCCTCCCTCCCACATTTTCCTTAATTCCGGTAATTACCACGTATCGCTTGTAAGACTGAGAGGTATTCAGAGAAAACTGTTGCCATGAAGCTGAGAAAATCCGCTGTTGCACTAGCAGTCGAATGTTCAGCTAGTGTGAGCAATGGCTGTCATAATATAAGTCAGGGAGGGACGTGGATAAAAACATCGAGTAGAAATAATGGAGAGGTCAGCGAGCACATTAAAAAAGTTATACCCGAATTCTCATTGAAACATATTACATTATGTGACAGCACTGTATGAAACATTACACACAAGTCTTTACGGGAAAATTTACCCACTTTCCATACAGTGCCGTTATGGGCCTAATATGCAAAAGACACTCAAGAGTAAAACCTACAAAGACGTGAATTTTCTAGGAGTTCTTATTTGCCATGTGAATCAGTTTTCATGAGTTACATCATCAGGTGACAGCCGTGTTTTCTTAACGTAATAGCCGGCCGAAGTGGCTGCGCGGTTCTGGCGCTGCAGTCTGGAACCGCGAGACCGCTACGGTCGCAGGTTCGAATCCTGCCTCTGGCATGGATGTGTGTGATGTCCTTAGGTTAGTTAGGTTTAACTAGTTCTAAGTTCTAGGGGACTAATGACCTCAGCAGTTGAGTCCCATAGTACTCAGAGCCATTTGAACCATTTTTTTTAACGTAATACCGAGAAACAAGTACACTCTACAACAAAGAAAAACGATGTGCCACGAAAGTATTATCCAAATGAGACGGAAATCGCTAGATGTGATGTACATATGTAGACAAACAAGTGACTACAGTTTCATCAAACTTGGATGATTTATTCGAGAGAAGCAGGTCAATGACGTTTGATGTAGGTCTGCAGTATTTCGTGGCTGTTGTCAATAAGGTAAGATCTTCTGGGTCGTTAGGTCGCGTCATATTTCCTTCTAAAATAATCGACGTTACGACCCCTCTGCTAGGATCTTCTTCAGGATGTTTCGGTGTCCACTATTGCTAGAACACTGTCAGAGACCAGTGCCGTGTTCTCTTTAAAGGGGAGTTATCACGTTTGTGCTGGAGAAGTGGAAGTATCGGTTAAAATTCTTGTTGGCTACATTGGGGGTCCATCGTCATAGGCTAATATTTCCGTGATGATGCAGAAAAAGGGGATTTGTGGCTACATTGTTAAGGATATATTGGTAGCCCATCGTTATTGGATAGAAAGGCACTATTCCACACTTACGCTGGAGAAGAGTTATTGGTTGAAATTTCCCCTAATGCTATGGGTTGGGCATCATCATTGGCTAGATAAGAAACGGACATAGCAGGAGAAGGGGGAATGTTTTCCAAAAATGCTATAGCCTGCAGCACGTTGTTTGTATTACTCGCACACCGCGGCCACATATTCACTTCCTGGATGGCGGGGAGCCACGATGCAGGAAACCTATGCCCGTCCTCTCCATTGAAATTACATGCATTTTTGGAAATTTCAACCGCTTCTCGGATCTTTTTTCTATAAATGGTGGTTTCCTTAGCCAGCACACGTACATTATTAAAATCGATGTCAGAGCCACAGTTCTCATTATTTTCCTCTACTGCCGATTTTACACTTTGTTTTAGCCACGTATGCCGTTCGTGTTCCTCAATGCGTCCTTTAACAATTCTTCCCGTTTCGCCTATATAAACTTTGCTGAAACCACATGTCACTTGATAGACGCCTGCATTGTGGAGGCAATCAGGTGAAACCGAGCGAGGTGGCGCAGTGGTTAGACACTGGACTCGCATTCGGAAGGACGACGGTTCAATCCCGGGTCCGGCCATCCTGATTTAGGTTTTCCGTGATTTTCCTAAATCACTCCAGGCAAATGCCGGGATGGTTCCTCTAAAAGGGCACGGCCGACTTCCTTCCCCATCCTTCCCTAATCCGATGAGACCGATGACCACGCTGTCTGGTCTCCTTCCCCAAACCAACCAACCAACCAATCAGGTGCACCCTTTTTTCGTCAGACAAACCTTCTATATTGTTTTGACTAAAGAAACCTGTCTGGATACCATTTTTCAAAGATTCGAAAATTTTTTTAGAAATTATGCGCACAGTAAACGTATCTGCAGGTGATATTCTTGTTAGCTTCGATGTGGTTACATTATTTACTAACATCCCAGTGTCAGATGCAATGGAGGTCATAGGGCAGACAGTTGCTCCATATGTTTGTGACTTAACTGAATTATGTTTTAGTACGAGCTATTTTAAACACAACGGTGAATTGTATGAACAGGCTGACGGCCTTGCTATGGGCTCACTCATATGGCCAGTTGCTGCTGACACTTTTATGGAACATTTTGTGCAACAGGCATTAAGTAGTGCTCCTTTGAAGCCTTCTTGTTGGCTCCGCTATGTGGACGATACATTTGTTATATGGCCACATCGAAGAAGTACGTGATGCGTTCCACTGTTTCTTAACTGGAATTCACCTCAAAATTAAATTTACCTTGGAGCTTGAGAGTGAGGTGGGTTTCTCGTTGCTAGATGTGTTGGTATACAGAAGATCTGACAACGATCTAGGTCACACCGTGTGTAGAAAGCCGACCAACATAAACAGGTATTTAGATACCTCTTTGCACCACCACCCAGCCCAGAAGCAAGCAGTGTTCAACACTATGTTTTCACGTGACTTCCGTATCAGCGATGACGACAACCGGGAATCGGAGTTTGATTTTTTAAAAGAGGACAATGAAGGTTAATCACGCTAATAAGGATGACGAGGAACCGCCTTTTCACTCCGTTAGGTTACCGTTCGTTTCTGGGGTCACTGGCTTCATAAGCAGACTTCTAAAGAAAAATGGTATCCAGACATCTTTTCTTAGTCAAAACAAAATAAAAGGTTTTTTTTTGACGGAAAACAAATGCACCTGATTGCCTCCACAACGCAGGCGTCTATCAGATGATGTGTGGCTTCAGCAAAGTGTATATGGGCGAAACAGGAAGAATTGTTAAAGGACACATTAAGGAACACGAACGGCACACCCGGTTAAAACAAACTGTAAAATCGGCAGTAGCGGCACATAATGACAACCGTGGCTCTAACGTCGATTTTAATAACGTACGTGCGCTGGCTAAGGAAACCACCATTTACAGAGGAAAGGTCCGAGAAGCGGCTGAAATTTCCAAGAATGCATATAATTTCAGTAGAGAGGACGGCCACAGGTTTCCGGCATTGTGCCTCCCCGCCATCAAGGAAGTGAATATGCGGCCGCGGTGTGCGAGTAATAGCCGGCCGCGGTGGCCGAGCGGTTCTAGGCGCTTCAGTCCGCAACCGCGCGACTGCTACGGTCGCAGGTTCGAATCCTGCCTCGGGCATGTATGTGTGTGATGTCCTTAGGTTAGTTAGGTTTAAGTAGTTCTAAGTTCTAGGGGACTGGTGACCTCAGATGTTAAGTCTCATAGTGCTCAGAGCCATTTGAAGCATTTTTTTGTGCGAGTAATACAAACAATGCGCTACAGGCCATAACATTTTTGGGACACATTCCCCCCTCTCCTGCTCTGTCCGTTTCGCATCTAGCCAATGATGATGCCCAACCAGTAACTGTACGGGGAATTTCAACCAATTTTTCCAGCATAAGTGTCGAATAGTGCCTTTCTATCCAATAACGAGGGGCTACCAACGATATAAGAACGTAGCCAATAACGCCCCTTCTTCTACATCAGAGCAGCAATATTAGCCTATGACGATGGTCCATCAATGGTAACCACAAATATTTTAACCATTACTATCATTTCTCCAGCACAAACACGGGAAAACTTCCCTTTGTAAGAGAACCCGACACTGGTCTCTGACAGTGTTCTAGCAGTAGTGGACACCGAAATATCTTGAAGATCCCAGTAGAGGGGTCGAAAAGTCGCTTATTTTAGAAGGAAATATGACACAGCGTAACAACCCCGACGATTTTAACTTTAATTGAATAACGTTTTGGTCCACCTATGGGCCACATGCAAGCAGTTATGAGCTTGGCACTGGTAGATAGGCTGATCCCGGAGGAGGTTCGAATCGTCCCTCGGGCGTGTGTGTGTGCGTGTGTGTGTGTGTGTGTGTGTGTGTGTGTGTGTGTGTGTGTGTGTGTGTTTGTCTTTAGGATAATTTAGGTTAAGTAGCGTGTAAGCTTAGGGACTGACGACCTTATCAGTTAAGTCCCATAAGATTTCACACACATTTGAACATTTTTGAACTGGTAGACAGAGTTGTTGGATGATCTCATGAGTGACATCGTGCCAAATTCTGCCCAATTGGTGACCTAAATCGTCAAGTTCCCGAGCTAGTTGGAGGCGCCGCCCTGAACGCTCCAAACATTCTCAGTAGGTAAGAGATCAGGAGACCTTCCTGGCCAAGATACGGATTACAAGCACGAGGACAAACAGAACTCACTCGCCTAGTGAGGGCGAGCATTATCTAGCTGAAATGAAGTCCAGGTTGACTTGTCACGAAGAGCAACAAAATGGGGCGTCGACGAACCTAGAGTGACAATCAAAGGGGTCTTCCCATGAAATGAAATGAAATGGCATCCCAGACTATTATTCCTGACTGACAGCGGACAACAGTCAGGGTGGTATCCTACCGCCGTCTGGGGCGTCTCCAGACACCTCTTCTACGGTAATCGGGGCTGAGCTCGAAGCGAGACTCATCAGTGAAGACATTTATGATTTAGTCAATGAGACTCCAGGCCGAATGTGATCGAAACGGCTGCAGACGGGTTTGTTGGTGTACAAAGATCAACGGTAGTTGGTGCATGGGGCCCCATGAACTCAGCACACTTTCGTGAGCCGCCTTCTAGTGGTCCTCGTGGTCACTGAAGCACCAGTTGCAAGTCGGGTCGGGACTCTGAGTGGCCTCTCTGACGACTGCTCGGTCCTCAGGGTTCTGTCGTCTGTCGTCTCCCTAGTTCAACCGCTTCCTTCTTGACGCTGTGTTCGACCACGGTTCACCCCTTTCTGCTAACACAGTCGAATAGTGGCTCGCTCCTATTCAAATGTTATGCTTCTCTCAAATACTGACATGTACGTACATTATTAACGCGCTTGCCTGTGTGGCATAGTCACTGACCAGCGAAGTACACAGAATGAAATTCGCAAGGACTTTATGCAGTGGAGTAGACATGTCCACTGTTTACTATCATTGCCGCAGTGACATTACGCTGCAGCCGCACACACTCATCTATCGGCCGCCAAAGTTTATAATTTTGCATTTCTTTGACACCAGAATATTACGCGCTAGCTACAGTACCCCGAGCTGTAGTGCCTGACATTGCCCGGAGTGTTTAGTATTTGCCACACAAAGTGGTTGACCTTTTTAATACTCTTAGTGAATGCAAGCCACATTGGAAACTGCAGTCGCTTTAAATCGAAGGACATATTTGAATTACTGGGTGTCAACAGACCCCGACGAATGAATGCATCTTCAGATGTGTGAAAAGATGACTAGTGCGCCGTCTGTTGCTTCATTTTGTAGTGTGTATCTCATTGTGTTTTTGGAGAGTTCTTCTTCTATTTTCATGTTTCAGCGAAGTTTTCACAATCTCAAGTAGGGCTGCGTTTGAGTAGGACTCGACGTATTCGAACTGTTTACGTCGCATTTCGGGAAATTTCGGGTTCTGTTCGAACTTTTGATCGCCCTGCGATCTAGCGACTTTTGTTGGTACTATGTCCACTACCTGCGTTAGCGTTTGTACGACACTGTGAATTTTAAAAGTGAAAATAACTGCCGAACACGGACTAGAATATATTCTAGGGTAATTGTCACAATCAATAAATAAGAGTCCGTCAAATATTTTCGAGCTTTCGCTTGTCCCAGCGATGTGGTGACGTCCGATTGTACTATATCCAAGACAGGTATTGTCGATGTAATTTATTCTCGCGGTAGGAATTACAGTCAGTTTACCACGATGTATATCATTCGTTTGGCATCCAATTTTTAATTATTTTTCTTATTGTTTCATCTGAATGTAGAAAATTGAAGTACATCGGTCAAGTACTTTTCGAAATGTTTGGTGATACATATAGTGGTGTAGCCTGTGTCCCTTCAAATGTTCATTAGACTATCGTGTAGAAATTTGAAGTAAAATGGCCAAGAACTTTTAGAGATTTTTTTCCAACACCCTTTCCACTGTATACGTTACATACATATATTTTTCAAATCAGACTTATGTAGACAGTGATCGTCACCTTCTCTTGAAGGTAAAGTGATCATATGTAGAGGGTGTCCCGATATAATGTATACACTTTTTGAAACAGAATATCTCTTTAATTAAAAGAGAAATACAATTTTTATGGGTAATAGTTTAGAAGGCGGCGAAGAACGTAACAATGCTCTCTTTTGTTTCAGGATTGTCAGCAAACATGGCGTTATCGTTTTAACAACGGATATGCGTGCTAAAGTGTTACTGACGTTGGAGTTTTTGGAGAATTTGGAACACTACAACCGACACAGTAACAATTACAAGAATCTGGGGTGAAGACGAAGGAACGATGCACGATGTGAAGAAGGGACATAGCAGACGAAAGAGGAGTTCAACAGACAATGACTGTGTTGATGCAGTAATACAGGCACATACATGATCCCCGGAGAAATCTGTGAGGCAATGCTCTCGTGAGAATGGGATCTGCAGAAGCAGTGTTCACAGAATTTTGCGGTCTCAGAACTTTAAGCCCTACATTCCAAGACTTCTCCATGCTCTTAACTAGAATGATCCTGATAGGCGAAGCGAGTTTTGTGACTGGCTCATTATAATAATAATGGCGTGTGACGGGGGCCTCCCGTCTGGTAGACCGCTCGCCTGGTGAAAGTCTTTCGATTTGACGCCACTTCGGCGACTTGCGCGTCTATGGGGATCAAATGATGAGGATTGGGACAACACAACACCCAGTCCCTGAGCGGAGAAAATCTCCGACCCAGCCGGGAATCGAACCGGGGCCCTTAGAATTGACAGTCCGTCGCGCTCACCACTTTTTTTTATGAATTTTGTTCGTTATTGATCGTTGTGCTTGGTCGTTGCGGACGTCGCAAGACATCCTGTTCAAGTTTGGTGGTTGATCCTTCCACTCAGTTTTTTATTACAGAGGCCAACCGGCTTTCTGACCGAACACGGAACACGCTGAGCTACTGTGCCGGCACCACTCAGCTACCGGGGTCGGACACTAGTTCATTAACTGATGTGAAGAAGAGCAACGTTTCCAAAATCGAATTCTTTGGTCAGACGAAGCGACGTTTGAATGTGATGGAACGATTAACCGCCATAATTCTGCATCTACATCTACACTCCGCAAGCCATCCAACGGTGTGTGGCGATGGGAACTTTACCTCCATTTTCTGTTCCAGTCGCGTATGGTTCGCGGGAAAAACGACTGCCGGAAAGCCTCCGTGCGCGCTCGAATCTCTCTAATTTTACATTCGTGATCTCCTCGGGAGGTGTAAGTAGGGGAAAGCAATATATTCGATACCTCATCCAGAAACGCACCTTCTCGAAACCTGGACAGCAAGCTACACCGCGATGCAGAGCGCCTCTCTTGCAGAGTCTGCCACTTGAGTTTGCTAAACATCTCCGTAACGCTATCACGCTTACCAAATAACCCTGTGACGAAACGCGCCGCTCTTCTTTGGATCTTCTCTATCTCCTCCGTCAACCCGATCTGGTACGGATCCCACACTGATGAGCACTACTGAAGTATAGGTCGAACGAGTGTTTTGTAAGCCACCTCATTTGTTGATGGACTACATTTTCTAAGGACTCTCCCAATGGATCTCAACCTGGCACCCACCTTACCAACAATTAATTTTATATGATCATTCCACTTCAAATCGTTCCGCACGGATACTCCCAGATATTTTACAGAAGTAACTGCTACCAGTGTTTGTTCCGCTATCATATAATCATACAATAAAGGATCCTTCTTTCAATTGCATGTACTGGGCCAGGGAGAATCAATACGTAACAGAGCAAAGGCATGTTAATCTACCAGGAGTAACAGTCTACTATGGTCTGTCTTCTAGAGGGTTAATCTGCCGTGCTTCTTTGACAACACTGACACGGGCGGTTCGTACTCGGAAATGTTGTAAATGATAACTCCTGGTCTTAGTGTTGTGTTTGAAAATGAATATTATTACTTTCAACAGAATGGGGCGCCACCTCGCCTTCACCTGGATGTGAGGGCATTTCTCAATCGTAAATTCCCTGCCAGATGGATAGGACGAAGAGGGAGTGTGGAATATCCCGCTCGATGTCCAGAGTTAACTTCAAATGGTTCAAATGGCTCTGAGCACTATGCGACTTAACTTCTGAGGTCATCAGTCGCTTAGAACTTAGAACTAATTAAATCTAACTAACCTAAGGACATCACACACATCCATGCCCGAGGCAGGATTCGAACCTGCGACCGTAGCGGTCGCTCGGTTCCAGACTGTAGCGCCTAGAACCGCACGGCCATTCCGGCCGGCCAGAGTTAACTCCTCTAGACTTCTTTCTGTGGGGTACTCTCAAGACCATAGTTTACGCTGCGAGAGCACACACACTGGATGATCTTAGTGAGCAAATTGAGCAAGTCTGTGATGCTATTCCGTTGGAAACCATAAAGTTGGCACATGTCACTTAGTCATAAGTCGTTGTCGACGGTGTATTGCGGTGGACGGACACCAGTTTGGATATTTCCACCTTAAGTCGGACCATGAGGCACCCAACACCACTGAAATTGCATTTATAACCCCTTTCATTAAAGAGATGTTCAGTTTAAAAGAGTGTACATCTACATTCACACTCAGCTAGCCACCGTATGGCACTTGGTGAAGTGCACGCAGCACTACTAGAAGCCACTTACTTTCCTGTTCCACTCGCAAATAGAGTGAAAGAAAAAGGATAATTTCTCTTCGTGGTTCTTACACGAAATGTAATTTGGCGGGAGAAGAGTCGTTCTACAGTAAACTTAAAATCCTGGCTCTCTGAATTTTTTCAACTGTTCCTCGAAGAGAACGTCGCCTTCCCTCCATGGATTCCCATTTGAGTTCCCGAAGCATCTTGCGTATTGTTCGAACCCACCGGTAACAAATCTAGCTGCGCGCCTTTGCAGTGGGGCACCGTATCAAATGCTTTTCGGAAATGTTGGGAATATAGCATCCGCTGGATGCCCTTCACCAGGAAATAAATCATTTACTTGTTTAACTTAAAACACCAACAGCTGCAAAAATTTTACTGGTATGGTTACGTTAAATGGTTACTACGGAAAAAAAGGTCTCTTTAGCGTTACTGTCATTAGAGAAGTGTGACAGGGAACAACTGTTAGTTATAGCCTAAGCTTCATAATTAGATTTTCAGAATTCATGACTCAAACGAATATTATTACGAAAGATTTCCTTTAACACTGTAAACCAATAGTAAAAAATCGGGAGTACTTTAAACCATGTTCGTAGAGTAGAAACTGTAGTTTAGGGAAATATATAAATTTCAGTCGCAGTTATTATAGTGCTAATACATCATCTCTTGGACAATTAGATTAAAGCCGTCGAGATTTTTAATAGTGCTTTTCGATACTATGTTAGACACGATTACATCATAAAAGTCTAAATAATCCCCTTTTAAATCTATCTGCTGTCAGAAAAATTCATACTCGGTAGGAATATTGTATCAGCTAATTAATCTCTGTACAATACGATGGATATAATAGTGCAGTCACAGAACAAAGCCATTGCAACTTAATCTATGAAATGCGAGCTGAAATAAAGTTATGAACTGGTACACATTCGTGTCTGTGCACATATTCACACATGCACAGATATAGAGCAAATAGCACTACTGCAGGCCACTGGCGTGGGATGTGGCTGTATGAAACAAAGGTGAAATGTTCTAAAAGCTGCACACTGTAGATTCAGTACATGAATGATTTTAGACGTGATTTTTTACGTTTTGTCACTCCCGTCCGTCAGCAAATAAAATTTATCTTCTTGCCTCAGGATGTATCACATTAACTGATCCGTTCCTCAATTCATTGTTGAGTAAATTAATTTCCTGCGCAATTCAATCCACTATTCATTCATCAGTTAACTGATCCACCTACCTGATCTTTAGCATTACACAGTAGCACTACATTTCGAAACCTCCTGTTCTGGTTTTGCCTGAAATTTTTGTCGTCCATGTTTCAGTTACTGGCAAAGTTACACTCCAGACAAATATCGCTTATTTTTCTACTTAATTGACGAACCGAACTTTTAATATGAATGTTGACATGTGGTTCCTTTAGCATACCTTAATTTAGGTCGACTACATTCCACTAAACTTATTTTACTTTTATTGGTGTACAGATTATAATCTCTCTTCAGGATTTTATCCCTTGCATTCAAATGGTCTTACAAATTTTTAGCCATAGCTACAAGTACTTTGCCATCTCTGAAGGAATTAAAATGTCAGCACCAAAGTTTTTATTTCTTCCAAATTAAGGGGAGTTGGAACGCCCTATCCCGACAATGTTAAATTTAGTGACTTGGCTTCCCTGTATTTCAGGAACCACTGTAGCCATCGACATGAAACTTTTACAGGACAGTAAACTGTATGTTCTGAGTCTAGTGGACTGCAATAATTGCATTTCAACCACTGCTTTCTGAAATACAATTTTTAATTACGCAGTTAAAATTTTGTGTACTTTTTTGTGCGTTATCCTAAATAACTTTAATTATACACAACATGATGATCTTCTTATAGTTCAGGGGACTCAAGATATGTATTTTATTACTACCTGAAAATTTGAATACTCTACTCGAAGTGGTTTCAGAGATTTAGGGAAAAATGCAACAGAAAATGTTAATTTTCAGAGACGGGTTCTAAAATTTCAAAAGACTGTAACTCACTTAATATATGCTTAATTTTTTTATCTTTAGTCACTCAGAAGCACCCTGCACCATACTATATATTATCCTATTGATCTCTTACCAATTTTTTTCTTCTTTTCTTCTTTCTGGACTCCTTAGTGGCCAACTGTGCTACGTACTCTGCTTTATCAATGTGAACCTTGTCCATCCGTTCAAGTTCTCTGATGCAGTGTGTTCCAGGATTAATTCGCACATGCTGTAGCACTTTCACCCTACCAATGTTGTCATAATTAAAAGCAATAATAGCATAGGTGTCCCCCCACTTTAGTGCCTTCATTTCAACAAAAACATTTTTTGGTAAGCGAGTCCATATAAGATTATTGAACGCCTCATTGGGATTTTGGGTCTGACCATGCAGACACTTCTTTAGTATCTCAGTATTTGCCGGGTCTCTGTAAATAGGTTTCATGATATCCATGACTGCTGCTGGGATGGAATATTTATGGCTGTATGAACTGTTTTGAGTACTGCTGGGCACTGCGGTAATTGCACCATGAATCAGGTCGAGGAGAGCAAAGGTGGTGTACTGATTTTTCATCAGTTGACAGTCTGTGGAAGAAGGTAGCCCAGCTTTACAGCACAGCAATCCACAGCCTTCTATATAAAAAATTACCTATTTTATTAGATCTTGAAGTAATGCATGTAATGATTTTAACATTTTTAACTGGTGTAGATTATATGAAAAAAATAAAAAAAATAATTCCATTGTGAGTTTATAAAGTTTACTTCCATATTTTTCAAGGCTTCCTTAACCGCTTGCTCAGTGCACAAGGTGACTAACATGGGATATAGACTACAGCTATCTCATTTTGTTCTCAACTAATGTCTTCCTTTCATAAAATTATATTCTTCTAACTGCCCTCTGGTTTCTGCACGAATTGTACATAGCCTTCGCTCTCTTTATTTTATCTCTGCAACGTTCAGAATTTCGTGGACCGTTTTCCAGTCAACATGGTCAGAAGACTTCTCCAGCCCGCAAATTCCATAATCGAGATTTGTCTATCTTCAGTTCTCTTCTACGGTAAATCGTATGAAGGCCGACGCTGCAAGATGCTTCTAAGGCCGACACTGCACGAGGTTTCTCTGGTTGTCCCCAGGATGATAAAACAATCAAGCCACTAACGGAGACGTCATAATCTCTGAATTAATAAAAAGTGCTGGAGGTGCTGTAATAAAGGAACAGAACACATTAAGATCAGGCGTTTGGGAAACAGAAACCAAGCTGGTGAACTGGAAAACCCGAATAATAATCTCTACTTATCAGAAAGGAGATAGACTAGCATGTGAGGACTTATCTTCACAAGTAACCCAAATGAAAGAATCCTAAAGTGCGCAGAAGACATAGTTGGGAAATATCAGTGTGTCTTTCAACCAGACAGAAGAACAGCTGATGAAATTTTTGTGATCAGACAAATGAGAGGGAAGTTCTGTGGGCGTAATACACAACTGCGCTTCCTATTGGTCATTTCAAACAAGCATTTGACAGAAAAATCGGCAAGAATTACACATTGGTCAGGGGAGTAGGTATATGTCCCAAACGAATAAGTCTAATCAGAATGACAATGATAGAGTCATGCGTAAAAGTTAAAATATTTAATAGGACAAATAAAAGCTTCGTATCAATAAAGGAATGGAGAAAAGTGATAGTTTCTCCTCTGTCGTATTCAATAAAACCCAACACAGCCGCAGTATGTAAGATCAATAAAAGAGACACATATTTATGAAAACTAGCCATTTATGCACATATGCTGATGATATTGCAATAGCAATAAGAAATACCAACCAAAGAAACGTACCTGGTAATGAAAACAAAAGTGCTAAAAACTGACCTCATAATAAATGAAAATAAAACAAAATAAGTGGTAATGTCACCCTCTGAGACAAGAAGAGCCGCTAAAGATCTAAATAGGCATATGAAATGTTTCAAAGGAGTGTCCGTTGTTAGTTACTTTGGAGACTTAATGTCAAATGATAACAGCATTGTAGCGGAAAGGATATAGGCCGGGTACAGAGCTGATTTCGTAGATCCAAAACTCGTCAGAAATGGCATTGCTACAAGAAGAAACGTATAATTTCGTAGTTCGCTCAGTCGTTACATATGGGTCAGAGATACAGACACTGAGAAACGATGACAAAACGCCTTACGAAACTTGAGCGAAAAGTACTACAGAAAATCCATGGATCCAATAACGGAGGAAGAAGACTGGAGGATAAGCTATAACACGAGCTACTAGCATTAATACAAGGAAGAGATCTTGTAAGTTGGGTTGTGCGTAAGTTCGAAGCGCTTTTCCATAAGTTTAATAAACACAACAGATTCACGTAACAGAGACATGAGTCATTAATATGTTCTCCTTCACTATTTACAACAGTCTACCAACTTTGAGATAACTTTTCGATTCTGCGACTACAGAAATCACGAGGCCTTGAGACGAAGAAATCGTTGAGCCATGTTCAGAATGCATTTTCATCCGTAATGGAAATACCTTGAAGGTTTGTCGGTAGAGACCGGAAAACGTGAAAATCTGAGGGTGGAAGATCAGGTGAATAAGATGGTTGCGGACCTGTATAGTGTTTTTTGTCAGTCTAGCAGAATGCGGGCTATCGTTATCGTGGAGTAGCATCATTTCGTGCAGTCTTTTCGGTCGTTGTTCTTGGACTGTCTCTGAAAGACGTCTCATTTGTTGACAAAAAATGTCAACAGTGATGGTTACACCTCAGGGAAGCAATTCTTATTACACCAGACCGTCACTGTTCCACCAGATGCATAACATTCTCTTCTGTGGATGCGCGCAGGACTTTGCAAATGGGAAGTTAATGCTTGGGCTCAACCATTCCTTTCTTTTTCTTTTGCTAGCACAAAGACACCATTTCTCGTCACGAGTAACGATCCAGGGTAGGAATGATCGATGTTGTTCATGAGCCAATTAATGACGAGCAAGTAGAGATGCACATAAGGCCACCTGCTGATTTTTGAGATTTTGGCTTAGAGCATACGATACCCATATACCTGGTCTTTTAACTTCCTCATTTCATGCAAACGCCCCACGTTCGTGGCATGATCACTGCTTATCACATTTACCAGTTCTCGAGAATTATCGTTGTGGATTAATTAGTATAAACGATCTTCATCAAACCCGAAGGGCTTCCTGAACGTGAAGAGTCACTAATGTCAAAGTACTCCTCCTTAAAACGAGAAAATCATGTTCTTGCCGTACTCTGTCTAGTGACATTATCCCTGAATACGGCACAAACGTTTTTGGCTGCCTTCGACGTTGTCACCTTCCACTCACTATCTCCAAATGACAAAATGACAATATGTAAAGTCAAATAGCATCGGTGAACTACAAATAAAAAAATGACAATCGATAAATAAACCCATAGCAAACGGAATATCAACATGCAAACCAAAAAGGTTAGGAACTTACACCCGAACCTAATAAAATTTGTAAAATCCCATCGAATGCGATGGCTATGACACATGGAGAAGAAAACGATGAAAGATGTGATCCATGCTGCTAAACGAAAAGGGAGAGTAATGGGGAACACCTACAAAAACCGGAAAGGTGTGGAGGAAAATAACTGAAGAAACTAACAAGTCTTTTGACTATGACCGATTTCAGTCAGTAATGACCACCCTCAGATCTTAACCACACCATGTCCTAAAGTGATAAGGCTGTAATGGCATTGTCAAAACATATAAATATACTCAGCACAGCATCGTCACATAGATCTAAAATAAGGCGCGGAGTAGGCCACATCGTCCACACAGACATTTTTGCAGAAATGACTGTGTGGACGTTGTGGCCTATTTTGCACCTTATTTTAGATCTATGTGACGATGCTGCGCTGAGTATATTTATATGTTTTGACGATGCCATTACGGCCTTATCACTTTAGGACATGTTGTAGAAAAGATATGAGGATGGTCACTACTGACTGAAATAGGTCAGCGTCAAAAGAATTGATGTTGTGATCAAAGACTGGAATAAAAAACATTTGACAGTATTGGATCACTGTTCATACCCGTGACTATGTCGCAGTTAGTGAAGAAACTAAGGCTGAGCAGGCGCTGCTGAAGAAGAAGACGAAGAAGAAGATAAATCGTATGAGCAATTATTACCTCAGGTGTTCCTAAATTTCTTTGGGGCCAAATCTGATCTTCCCCGAGATCAGTATCTACCATCTTGTCCATTCTTATATGCTAAGTTTACCTTGATTGTACTCCAGTCTTATGTACTAAGTTTGTCTTGATAGTACTGTAGTGAACAAGGCCCAAAAAAGACTATTATGCCATTACATTGTAAGCTTGACCATGGGATTGCACGACTGAGATATTATGTGTTAGCTGATCTGAACTTCGTTATAACTGAATCATTTGACTACTCTAGGAAAGGTTGTCTCCTTTACTAGGTACACCACATTATCCTGGATTGTGGTGAAATTATGTCATTTGTGACTGACTGTTCGACATTTTCTCTCTCCGCCGATTATGCTCTACACAAGTGGTGCACAGTACGTCCCGCCTCGCACACCCGAGGCTGTGGGATTGCGTTCTGGTGCCGGGTGGAGTTTACACGAGGCGCAGACGACCGCGCCAGTGCCGAGCGCAATTGACAGCACATGAGGGCAGAGCGAGCCGCGACCGATACGAACGTCAAACATTTGCCGTTGGCCAGCAAGGCCGTTTGCTGGCAAAACCGGCCCGTGTTTCTCTGTGGTGCACACACAGAGCGGACGGGCTGTACAATCGCCGGAATACACAACAGCATGCGATTGCAAAGTCGCTGGTCGCCACACCTCAGCTGATCGCTCTGACTTTGGACGTGTGACCAACAAAGCGGCCTTTGTGCTCCGTAGGGCTGACTAAACTGAGCGTGTGCAAGGCGTTTCTCCGTGTCTGCCAACCCGGTGGATTTTGTTGATAATCGGCATGGACTGTTTTGAGCTAGGCCATCTCAATTACGATCGACATCATACAGAAAAAGCTTAATTAAGGTTGCTCAATATAGCATAAGAAAATAAAGAACAATATTCTCTACGAAAGCAACGCAGTACCTGTTGATGATTTGTAGTATTGTCACACTTCTTAATACTATCCTGTGTAATACTTTCTGCTCAGCGCTCCGAAAAGCCTCAAATACATCGGTTCACTAATCCTAACAAACCTCCACGTGAAACCTACTCTTACCGACCACTAGTCTAGCTTCCACCTTCACAGCCTAACACAACGTACTCGCAGACAGCTTTAAATTCCCATTACTCAGTGTACATCCTTTCCCAGTTACTCCATATGTGGTCACCATATTTATCTCACTTGATTTCGACACATCTTTAGTTCGTGTGTGGCACCCTGGCTTCGTATTCAAACTACTAAACTTCCCACTTACAGTTACATGCCAATCTTATTATGAGGACGTTCCGTAAGTAACGCACACTTTTTTTTTCTCAGTCAATTTCGGTTGGAAAAGGCGGAATTTATTGTGGGACATTGTGGAACATTTCCGCTAGCTTCATGAAGTCCCGATAGGTAGCCTTCAAAGTGGCGTTTATAATAAAGTTTCGCTCCAAACAAAGAGCTGTTAGCCCGCCGTTGTGGCCGAGCGGTTCTAGGCGCTTCAGTCTGGAACCGCGCGACTGCTACGGTCGCAGGTTCGAATCCTGCCTCGGGCATGGATGTGTGTTATCTCATTAGGTTAGTTAGGTTTAAGTAGTTCTAAGTTCTAGGGGACTGATGACCTCAGATGTTAAGTCCCATAGTGCTCAGAGCCATTTGAACCAGTGATCTGTTATTGAGTTTCATTGATGGAAAGCGAGAACATCACAGATATTCATAGGCACTTGCAGAATGTCTATAGCGACATGGCAGTTAACAAAAGCACGGCCAGCCGTTGGGCGAAGTGTCATTGCAAGAACGTAGTGCAAACCTCTCTGCACCCCGCATGGCGGCCGGTCGCTCACAGCTGTGGCTCTTCCAATGTTGGAACGTGCGGACACTGTCATTCGAGGTCATCGACAGGTCTCAGTCAAACACTCGCATTTCGATGACAAAATACCTCACATAATGTATGCGCACCCGAGAGAGCCCACAAAAAGGAGCCCACAAAACTTCATTGGGCTTTTCTTCCGTCCTACAACTCGGATCTCGCACCTTCCGACATCCATCTGAGGGATACACTCTACGGTAAAGCAGTTCGTGGATGATGGGGAGGAGATTATTAAGGCAGCAAGATGCTGGCTCGAACGTCGACCAGTAGAGTGGTCCCATGCAGGCATACAGGCCTTCCAAAGTAAGGTGGCGTAAAACCATCGCCTTAAATGGAGACTATGTCGAAAAATACGGTTTTGTAGCGAAAAGAGTGGGGAATAACATAGCGTGTTGGAATCCTGAATAAAATCAACCTGGCTTCATAAAAAAATATTGAACCCCCCTCGTATAAAGTACAGTACCTCGGACTAACCCTCACAACAACGTAACCTGAAATCTTTTTGTAAGAACTATAAAATAATAAACCCATTATAGACAAAAACATAAAAATTACAACAGACCAGCTGTCAGACTTAGCTTGAATTTATCGCAAATCTCTTCCCAACGTAAAGTCCCGAGCGACTGGAAAAAAGCGCAGGTGACGCCTGTGTATAAGAAGGGTAGAAGGACGGATCCTCAAAATTACAGACCAATATCCTTAACATCGGTTTGTTGCAGGATTCTCGAACATATTCTCAGTTCGAATATAATGAATTTCCTTGAGACAGAGAAGTTGCTGTCCATGCATCAGCATGGCTTTAGAAAGCATCGCTCCTGCGAAACGCAACTCACCCTTTTTTCACATGATATCTTGCGAACCATGGATGAAGGGTATCAGACGGATGCCATATTCCTTGACTTCCGGAAAGGGTTTGACTCGGTGCCCCACTGCAGACTCCTAACTAAGGTACGAACATATGGGATTGGTTCCCAAATATGAGAGTGGCTCGGAGACTTCTTAAGTAATAGAACCCACTACGTTGTCCTCGATGGTGAATTTTCATCGGAGGTGAGGGTATCATCTGGAGCGCCCCAGGGAAGTGCGGTAGGTCCACTTTTGTTTTCTATCTACATAAATGATCTTTTGGATAGGGTGGATAGCAATGTGCGGCTGTTTGCTGATGAAGCTGTGGTGTACGGGAAGGTGTCGTCGTTGAGTGACTGTAGGAGGATACAAGATGACTTGGACAGGATTTGTGATTGGTGTAAAGAATGACAGCTAACTCTAAATATAGATAAACGTAAATTAATGCAAATGAATAGGAAAAAGAATCCCGTAATGTTTGAATACTCCATTAGTAGTGTAGCGCTTGACACAGTCACGTCAATTAAATGTTTAGGCGTAACATTGCAGAGCGATATGAAGTGGGAAAAGCATGTAATGGCAGTTGTGGGGAAGGCGGCACAGTCCATGACTGCAGCGCCCAAGACCGCTCGGCTAATCCCGCGCGGCTGCGCATAACGCAGTGCGCCTTCTAAATGTGGTGCGGCCGAGTTGTAACGTCGCCGGTGTCACGGAGCGAGAAGCTTCCTCGATGCGCTGTTAGACTGCCGACTGTTACCGCATACGGCCGTATACCCAACAATTCGAGCCACACGAACAACCGGGGCTCAATATACCACAGTTACTGACACTGGATGAAGATGGCATACACGAACAACTCGTACGTTAACATGTTGCTGATGCTCGGCGAGTGCAGAAACGATGCCACTGAAGCAGCCATAGCTACGCCGTGAGATGTCCTAGGTGAAGAGCTCCGGCAGCCATTACGTTCCTACGTGCCGAAAAACGACTTCAGGAAACAGGCAGCTTGGTAATACGCAGCAGTAACAGTCGAAGAACTGCAAGAAGTGAGGAGACGGAGCTGCAGTACACCACGATCCTCATGTCAGCTTAGGAGCCGTTGCTGCAGTCGCTGGTGTCAGTCTCACATCTGTGTGGCGTATAGTACACGGCCACAGGTTTCACCCGTACCGCCTGTCACTGACCCAGGAGCTGCATGGAAACGATTTCCGTGCGAGAGTTACATTCTGTGAATGGGCCATGCGTAATTTCACGCTGGAGTCTTTTCAAGGTGTTATGTTCTCTGATGAGTCAACGTTCACAAATTATGGTGAAATGAATTGCCATAAAGTGCACTATTGGTCCGCGGACAATCCTCGGTGGGTACGACCTGTCGACCATCAACGTAGGTGGTCTATTAATGTATGGTGTGGAATCCTTGGGGATGAAATTATCGGTCCACACTACTTCTCAGGTACACTGACAGGTGAGTTATATCGCGCGTTTATAGTCGACAGTTTGGGTGGTCTCCTTGAACATGTGTGTCTACACAAGAGAGTCCATATGTGGATGCAGCACGATAGTCGCCCAGCCCATTCTGCTCGTGTTGTTGTGGAAGAACTAAACAACAGGTTTGCAGGAAGGTGGTTGGGGCGCCATGTTCCTCATTAATGGCCCGCAAGGTCACCCGATTTAACACCAGTAGATTTCTTTTTATGGGGATATCTAAAGGATCGTGTTTATGTCACTGAGCCCACATCCCCAGATGATGTAAAACGGCGCATCGAGGACACATGTTGCTCCGTGATACCGGCGATGTTACGGCTCGTCCGCAGATCCTTTAGAAGGCGCATTGCCTTGTGCATTCAGGAACATCCCATTTAAATCAACTTCCCACCGCCAGAACATCTATCACCCACCACATAGCTATGTATTATGTACAGCGTGTGGTATCTGCCCCTGAAACTTTGAAGGGTTGTAGCTCCCAAACTAAAAGTGATATGAATGTAATAAAAATGGTTCAAATGGCTCTGAGCACTATGGAACTTAACATCTGACGTCATCAGTCCACTATAACTTAGAACTACTTAAACCTAACTAACCTAAGAACATCACACACATCCATGCCCACGGCAGGATTCGAACCTGCGACCGTAGCGGTCGCGCGGTTACAGACTGTAGCGCCTAGAACCGCTCGGCCACTGCGGCCGGCGATAGGAATGTAATTTAAATTGATGTATACACAGCTGGTGTTACTGATTCCAGTGCAGGATAGAAACAACTATTGTTCCATTTAAATTTCTTTTTGCTGTAAATCTTTGTATAATAACACAATAAACTATGTTCATAGCTCTGCAGACAGTGTAGCGTTTCTTATGGCGACTACCGCAATAAATATTTCCGTCGCCTATTACTTCGCAACTTACAGAGGCAAACAGATACCAAACAACTGCCACTGTGTTTTGTGTCTGGCGCTGTCTTTGTTTTCCATGTTTGAACTATGTTGGTTTGAGTGATAGTTGTTGTAATTGTGATCATGAGGATACCTTTCGAATGAAACAACGAGTTTACTATTACCATCCACTATTTACAAGCATATCATCCTCAACGGGTTTCGACGATTCAAATCTGAATCGTCAGGTGGATTTATATGTGTTAATGTGACATGTGTTTTTGTTGCGTTACCACTTTGGGGAAATCTGTGGCACTGTGTAGTGTAGAAACAACTGTTTTTGGCTGTCATCCTTTATCGTGAAGAATTTCAATAGTTGCTGTTGCAGCCATGTTTAAAATCTTGAAACAAAACAATGTTACAGAACGTAGCTCTGTGAAGGTCTTTGACCAAAAGTTTAACATAAATGTAAGTGCCGAAATAAAACAACTCAATTGGAATAAAATTTGTGGTAAGTGCTTATGGGACATCAGTCCCTAAGCCTACACACTACGTAATCTACCTTAAAATAACTTACACTATAGACAACACACACACCCATGCCCGAGGGAGGACACGAACCTCCGACGTGGGGAGCCGCACTGACCGTGACTAGGCGCCTGAGACCGCGCGGCTATCCCGCGTGGCACAAATGGAATACCTCCAGTTGCCACAAGCTCATTTCTCTGTCGTAATACATCACATATAAACTGTAACACTTCGTAAACTAAGATGGTATCTAGAAAGTACTAGATGCAAAGAACATGTAGCAAAAACAGAATCACTATTTGGAAGGACAAATATCATATATCAGAACAAAACCATTATTTCAGAGCCAGTCTTTGCATTGTGGGGCTCCACGAGGCAGTGCCATAGGTTATCCCAAAGTCTTAAGACAACACACATGCCATATTATAACATATATTCACCTGACGATAAAAGTTTAAACCTTTGAAACGCGTTGATAATATGAAACTTGATGTTTTCATTCGATATTAACGACGGCCACAGTAAAGCCCAATTTAGAATGTTCGCGTTTAAACGATATCCTACATTCTAATCAATATATTTTGAAGAGAAACAACTCGAGATCGTTCAGTAGTGCTACGAGCTATTGGAAATATTCTCTAAACCTTTCGGACATTTTCGAATGTCGTTAATCGCAAAAGTACTAGAATACAACCTGGAAACAGCCGTATTCCACTGACTAGTACTTGGCAGAAATCGTCCTAAACTGAGGAGCTACTTGGTTAAGAAGTAGCGGAACCGGTCTCGTAAACTGACATAAGGCCTGGAGAGCAGTGTGCTGACCACATGCAGGGGCATATCGGCATCCAGTGATGCCTATAGGCTGAGGATGACACGGCGGCCGGTTGGTACCGTTGGGCCTTCATGGCTTGTTCGTCAGGAGGAGAGGATAGATAATCGAACCAGCAGCCATGGAACTACGTCTACGCTTTGTCATTAACTAACAGCGGCTCTGCCAAAATGCTCGAAATATTTTGGACTTAAAGGCGCTCCTAAATCTTCAAATTTGCAAAGGCGATTTTTTCGAGTTTGCTTGAGAACTTCGTCGTACTACTTTAGAAAACTGAAGTCTGTGCACTATTTAAGAAGAAAAGGGGAGAAAACCAGTGTATGTAACAACAGGTTGTTTCAGTTAAGTAGTTTGTGATAACGAAGGGATTAGCACAATACAAAGAGAACTGTAAAATAGTGATTTACTTGTCGGGAGAAGATGAATGCAAAATGAAAGAAAGCCGCGTGTGAGTTAATTTATACAGCGTGTTTTTGTAACTGTTGTTGTACACGGCTTTATTATTGTTAAAGTTGCTTTGAATCCAGCGGGGCGTCTGTCTTTCCGATGGAAACCTGACGCCTGCAGCCGCCAGTGTTGATGCGGCTCTTGACGCGGCCGATGGACGGCGTATAGAGGGCATCAAAAAGAGAGCTATTGGAGAGAAATGCGAGCCACGCCGCGCCGCCATCGGAGATTAAGCTGCGCGTTTGATACGGCCGGGCTCGCCGCGTAACCGGCTGTCACGCCCCCTCCACTTTGCACACAAAGGCGGCGCCATAACGGTGCGGATATTGGCAGCCCTGGCTGATGGGCCAGCGTCACAACGTGGGCGACAACTCATTACAGGATGCCGGCGGCTCGGGGATTCCCCAGTCCAGCACCGCGTGTCACACGGCAGTTGCCGACGGGCGATCTGGCCGTGCGACAAAGCACAAAACACACACCGTTGTCAGCGTTAAAGGGCCCCTTCGCTCTCTGGCTGAGTTTTGACTTTAGGATCCAAGCACTCTATACGACTGCTGAGACGAAATAGCCCAACTCTTAAATTTCACTCGCGTGATTTTAGTTATTGAATTTGCGGGACTACCACACCTGGCAGAAAGAATGTTGTGGAGATGTGGTTTGGCCACAACCTAGAGGTTCTTCCCGTGATTTAATTTCCAATCTGTAGATAACATTGATTTATAATTTCCTGGCAGATTAAAACTGCATCCCAGACCGAGACTCGAACCCAGAACCTTTTTATCTACTACTTGGTAACTATAAAAGTGCGTGTTATCATGTTAGTACATTCGTGTACAATATTAGTACTATCAATACCAACTTCTTATACTAAAAAACTACCTTTGTTCAGTTCCTAGTGGATAAAAATTATTTACTGGATTGCAGTTCGGGCAGCTAAACTTTGCGTGTTATGAGAGCAATTGCTGCACTGACGAGGAGAACACGGCAGATGCTATAAACCGCTTCCCCAGAAACTTCACCCAATTGAAAGAGGAGTCGAAATATGCGAACCATTTCTGGAAAAACGACAGTCAAAATTTTCAAACTGCTGTAGATGTCTTTTAGCGCACGATGAACGCATCAGAAATGGTGGCACATTGCGTAGGGTCGCGATATCCCAGTTTTGCGTCCCGTGTTTGAAACATTATTGTTTTAATTTTTTTATTTCATTATATTTCTTTCATTTACGTATCCATATCCGCAGAAGATTACTAAACGAATGTTTCTTATCAAGACAGGGGATGCAAGAGCGTTATCTTAATCGCAAAATTAAAGCTGGATTTCACAGCAATATTGTAAATTTACTGTATGTATAATATACGTGTATGGTATTTTCAGGGATTATAGTCTTTTTTAAATTCTCGTGTTCTTATTTTTCATTCAATTATTATTAATTATTATATTTCACTCTTATGCTTATTCTACAGGAAGATTGTTGCATTACCTTGAGTGACATCATTTGTAGAAACATTCGTAGCATAGAAATTCTGAATGCTACAAGCATCGCACAGAGGCAACTTTGCCACGCTGACATTTCTTCGTATGAATCGTAAGCGGAAAGAAGCGTCTTTGATATGTTGGCAATAATTTCTAGGCAATCCACACTTCATGGATCACTTCGCCGAAAGCTGGCGCTTGATACACTACAGAAATTTCACGAAAACAATTTCAAATAATTTGTTCATTCATTTATTGTTTTTTTCTTTTCTTAAATTCATTTATCAGACATAAAAATAGTTGACAAATAAGGAAACGTTGTTTCAGTATACACTGGAAAAATTTATGGAGTAATCTTCTACGTACACGAGCAGATAAATAAGAAACAAATATGAAAATAGTCATCGGGTTTCGGATACTGGGTGCAAAAGCGTAAAGCCGTAACGCTACACTGTGCACTGCATCATCTGAACTTCTTTCTCGCTAAAAGTCACTTAAATTAACTCTAAAACTTTGACGGTCGTTCTCTCAGAAACGGTCGAGTATCTACAGACTAGCTGCAACGTGTGTCTGCTTATTTTGACGTCTCTTCCAGTGAGCGACGTTTCTGAGAAAACAGGTTATGGTACTTTCCGTGTACTCCTCCTGAGTGAGGTCTCTCTTTTTCAGTAAATCCCTTATTGTGCCGAAATACAATAAATTAAGCGTTGCACGAGAGTCAGTGCAAATCTTCGACACTAAAAAGCCGAAAAATGTCAGTACACGCACTGCTCACGGCGTTAGGGGTTTGTCTGCACTCCGTCTACATTTTGACCTTAGGATCCTTGCACCCCCTACGACTAATCAGGCGAAATGACTGTATTGGTAAAATTTTCAAATTTTTATTTCATATATATTCTTTATGTATTGGAAGCCACTACATTGGAAATTAGACCAAAGCATATAATCACATTACAACATTCGTATGCAATATTATCACTAGCAATACTAATTCCCAAGAATACAAAACTACTATTGTTCACGACCGAGCTGATTAAAAGTATGTAATAGACAGCAATTTGCCCACATAAATCGTATGAGGAATTCCTCTACTAACTGAGCCATCATTTGTTTTGCTTCAATCTTTCATACTGCTTAAATACAATAAATTACAACGTTTTACGGAAGGCGATACGAAAGTTAAGCACATCTTTCAGAAGCAAATAAGAACGTAATTTTGTTTTAAACGGAATTTTTTTAAGCAACATAAATTGATCTCAACTTTTTCCAACTTTCTCTGATGTATTCTCTGAACCACTGATAGATTTAAACTACAGAAACTCAACAACAGAACTATAATAAGTGACACAGAATATAGTTTTTTATCATGAAACCAAGAGTTTCACATGCATTATAAGAAAGTGAACACGTAATGTTTATTTTAATGATACATTATTTATTCAAATTTGTTGTAAATGATCTTTATTATCCAAATTTTTGTTAATTAAATTGTAGAAAAAATTAAATGTA
Source organism: Schistocerca serialis cubense (assembly GCF_023864345.2). NCBI lineage: Eukaryota > Metazoa > Arthropoda > Insecta > Orthoptera > Acrididae > Schistocerca > Schistocerca serialis. The sequence goes on from NC_064639.1 coordinate 931,066,035, forward strand.
AGATGTAAAAACGTATCATTTTCTACACTTTCGTTGGAAAAATACAAAAAAATCAATGGTTACACCGTGAATACTTTGTTTCTATTTATGTAGCCTCTAAACAAACTTAGTTTTAACTTATTATTTTACAGTGTTTTTCCAAACGCATTGTTCTATCAGGTGGTTATGTTGCCATCCAGTTACGCCTCGTGGCTACCTCTCACAACTTCACTTCTGCCAGAAGTTCTTGGCATACGTTGCGGGTTCTTGGCATACCTTGCGGGACTACCACACGCGGAAGTAAGAATATTGCGGGAACGTAGCTTAGCCACAGCCTAGGGGATCTTTCCGTGAATTAATTTTCACTCTGTAGAGTGCGCTGATTTATTTCCTGATTGATTAAAACTGCATCCCAGAGTGAGACTCGAACCCAGAGCCTTTGTCTGCCGTGGGCAATTGCTCTACCAACTGAGAACTTACGTGATGTTTAGAAGGTAGGAGAAGGTAAGGGCGGATATTGAGCTAAGAGGGTGGACCATCCTGGATAGCTCAGTTGGTAGCGGAATTGTGTGTGAAGGGAGATGGTTCTTATTTTGAGTCCCAAATGGTTCAAATGGCTCTGAGCACTACGGGACTTAACTTCTGAGGTCATCAGTCCCCTAGAACTTAGAACTACTTGAACCTAACTAACCTAAGGACATCACACACATCCATGCCCGAGGTAGGATTCGAACCTGCAACCCTAGCGGTCGCTCGGTTCCAGACTGTATATTTTGAGTCCCAGCCGAGCACGCAGTTGTCATCCGTCGGGAAGTTCCAACTCGCCACATACTGCAATAAAGGGTGAAATTTCAGTCTGGATATTTTTGCTCAATGCCTCATAAAAGAAAAACGGGTTCTTTACATACAACCGCACTATCAAGACTACTGTCGTTAGACTTAATCTTTCATTGGTTCATTCATTATGTGCACCATTTCATTGTGACTCTAATATATTTGTAACATTTGCTGTTGGTTTGCGGCATTGAACTGTTCCTGAAACAAATATTTTACCAAGAGTCCTTATTCATTGGACAGTATGTAAGGAGCGTTTTCACTGTTGCATTTGATACTACGAGTCTTTGCTCCAGTGCCGAGCCACTTGTCTGAGAGAAGTCACGACAGCCCTAAAAGAAAGCAGGAAGGTCGTTGCTTAACGTCCACCTGACAGAGTTGACAGATATTGTGGAATCCTGCTCACTCGTCTCTTATAGGGTGCCTAAGAAGCTGTTTTCGCGGATAGCTAGATAAAATATTAATGGAGTTTATTACAGTAATTGAACTGACGATACTTCGTATTTATAACGAGTTGTCGCAAGTAATTGGCGACATGCAAATAATCAATGTCCTTCGGCATATACAATGTCCATGCAAGTAGATCACACAAGTTCATATGGATCACAAGTTACACCGCGCGGCATTAGCCGAGCGGTCTTAGGAGCTGCAGTCATGGACTGTGCGGCTGGTCCCGGCGGAGGTTCGAGTCCTCCCTCGGGCATGGGTGTGTGCGTTTGTCCTTAGCATAATTTAGGTTAAGTAGTGTGTAAGCTTAGGGACTGATGACCTTAGCAGTTAAGTCCCATAATATTTCACACACATCTGAACGTAAGTTACGGCTCTTCTAGTACTCTCTTCTAGTCTACTAGTGTCCGGACGAGGCTGGCAGGAGCGGCTCTGATGTTCTCTTCGGTTAGAGGCCACTCCTGTTGTGGTGCGGTCCTAGTCAGCGTGCTATTGGCTGACAACGTCTCTCAGTTTTCTCTGTCCGCCCCGATAGCTGAATGGTCAGCGTGACAGACTGCCATACTAAAGGACGCGGATTCGATTCCCGGCTCGATCGAGGATTTTTTTCCGCTCAGGTACAGGGTGTTCTGGTGTTTTCATCATCGTTTCATTCCCATCCGGCTCGCAGGTCGCCCAATGTGGCGTCGAATGTATTAAGATCTGCAACAAGGCGGCCGGACCCGCCGTGTCAGAGGCCTCCCGGCCAATGACGTCAAACGCTCATTTCCATTTTCCACAGCCTTCTCTGCGGTTCTTGATCTTCGTTTCGGCGCTTGTCGTTACGCCGGAACAGATATGGTACACGGCCACGAGTTGGGCAGGATGGAGACAGAAATTAGCCGTGTCCTTTCCAAAATTAAATTCTCGAAGTTCTCCTTGAAACAGAGACGAACAATAAGTAATGCTATACTTTTTTCTAGGCCTATTTACGTCGACGAAATTCGGAATTTGTTCTGGGAGGGTGTGAAATTTTCCCGATTCAGCCACTATAGTTTCATGAAGCTCCGATAGGCAGTGGCGCTATACGTAGCGATCAAAAGGTGTCTGTCATGGAGGTGTGTTCCAAGCAGAGAGCTCTCAATGAGCTTCTCTTGGCGGAAAACAGAGCATCGGAGATATTCACAGGCGCTTGCAGAACATCGACGGAGATCTGGCAGTGAACCAAAGTCGTTGGGCAAGGCGTCTGTTATCATCGCAACAGAGTTACGCAAATTTATCCGATCTCCCGCGGGCAGGCCGGCTGTACAAGTACGGACACTCTCATTCGAGGTGATCGACGGATCACACTCAAACACATCGCTTATCCATGTCAACGCAAGGCCTCACACAACTCTTTACCCCCTACAGGAGTTCACACATCTTAACTGTAATGTTCTTCACATCCATCCTAGAACCTTCAGATTCCATCTGTATGGCCCAATGGAGGATTAACTCCATGAGAAGCAGCACATGGGTCATGAGGAGGTTATTAATGCAGCAAGACGTTGGCTCCGACGTCGACCGGTAGAGTAGTGCTTGTGGATAAAAAGGCCTTCCCAGAAAGGTGGCGTTAGGCCATCGCATTGAAAGGAGACTATATTGAGTGACAGGGTTTTGTAGCCAACGTAGTGTATTGGAATCTCGAATTAAAGCAACGTACTTCGAAGAAAAAGTGTGTTGCATTACTTGCCAAATGCCACTCGTAATTTGGCTTGTACTCAACAGCAGTGGTGGGGGATCCACTGTGACCGGTCAACGCACAGTAGCGGGGGTGCACGACCACAGATTAAGCCTATGCACAAATGTATATCGCATTTAATGTTCAAGCTACAACTAGGGAGTGTGCAAACGATTCTATTAATAAGTAATTTCCAGAGTAACCAATAATTCGACAAATATAGACGTTCAGTTCAAAAGTTTCTCACTAATGGGAGAGTCTTCTACCTACACTGAAGACCAAAATAAACTGGTACACTTACCTAGCATCGTGTAGGGCTCCCGCTGGCACGAAGAAATGTGGCAACACGACTTGCCATGGACTCGACTGATATCTAAAGTAGTGCTGGAGGAAACGGACATCATGAATACTGCAGGGCTGTCCATAAACCCGTAAGAGTACGAGGGAGTGGAGATCTCTTCTGAACAGCATGTTGCAAGGCATCCCAGATATGCTAAATAATGTTCATGTATGGGGAGTTTGGTGGCCAGCGGACGTGTTTAAACTCAGAAGAGTGTTCCTGGAGCCACACTGTAGCAACTCTGCACGTGTAGGACGTCGCATTTTCCTGCTGGAATTGCCCAAATCCATCGGAATGCACAATTGACATGAATTTATGAACGCTACAAATAATTCAATACCTTCTCTTCCCGACAGTACGGGTAATGCAATGGACGATGATAAACAGAAGGCCGAAATTCTAAACCTAGGTTTCAAAAAACTCGTTTACGGTAGAGGGCTACAGCACCATTCCCCCTTTCAATTATCAGACGAACACAAGGATGACTGACATAGTGTTTAGTGTTGACTATGCTACAAATGTAGCACCATTCTTATCCATCATCTATCAGAGATCATTGGAACAGCGGAAAGTTCCACGGGACTGGAAGAAGGTCCAGGTCATAGTAATCTATAAAAAGGGTAGAAAATAGGATGCACATAATTACCGGCAAATTTCACTGACATCGGTTTGTTGTAGAATCATGGAACTTATTTTTTATTCAGACATAATGACCTTTCTAGACTCCGAGAAGCTCATCTTCAGAAACCAGCACGGTTTTAGGAAACAGCGGTCATGCGAGAGACAGCTCTCCCTCTTTGTGCATGATATACAACAGGCTCTAGATAACGGCTCCCAGGTTGATGCCATATTTCTCGACTTTCGAAAGGCATTCAACTCAGTTCCGCACTGTCGCTTGCTCCAAAAACTGCGCGCTTACGGTCTATCCGATAACATATGCGGCTGGATAGAAAGTTTTTTAACAGACAGAGAGCAGTATATCGTCCTGAATGGGGAGAATTCAACAGAAACAAGCTCCGCTGCTTTTTACGATTTACATAAACTATGTGGTTGGTGGTAATGACAGCGGCATTAGACCGTTTGCCGATGATGCTATACTCTACAGGAAAGTAGTATCACACGAAAGTTGTGAACAAATCAGTTAGGATCTGCAGAAAAAAAAATGCGTGATGTAATGACTGGCAGCTATCTCTCAATATTAATATGTTGAACCTACTGCAGATAACAAAGAAAAAATTCCCGTTAATGTACGAGTACAAAATAAATGCCCAGTCTTTGGAAGCTGTAACAACCGTCAAGTATCTGGGTGTGACTACTCGAAATGATCTCAAATGGAACGATCGGATTGCACAAGTAAACGGGTAAGGCGAACTGTAGATTGCGATTTATTGGTAGAACCCTGAAACGATGCGGTCCGTCAACAAAGGAAATAGCTTACAATACTTTAGTTCGTCCAGTCGTAGAGTACTGTTCGTCTCTATGGGACTCTTATCAGTTGCATCTGATTCAAGCGAGTGAGACGGTCCAAAAAAGAGTGGTAAGATTCGTGACTGGTACATTTAGTGATCGCGAGAGCGTTGCAAATGTCATAGAAAGTTTGAAGTGGGACGCACTTGCAGGTGGACGACGCGCTAAACAGAAGGGGCTGCTCACTAAATTCCGAAATCCAATCATCACTGAGGATGTAGAACATATATTATTACCACCAACTTTCATATCGTACAATGATCACCATTCAAAGATAAGGAAAATTAGAGTTCGTACCGAGGCGTTCAGACAGTCGTTTTTCCCTCGCGCGATCCGCGAGTGGAACACAGGGGGTGAAATATGGCTTTGGCGCAAATAGTACCCTCCGCCGCACACCGCCTGGTGGCTAGCGGAGTATATATGTAGATGTAGAATGGATGCAAGTGATCAGACAGAATGCTTACGTACGTGTCACCTGTCAGAGTAGTATTTAGAGTATTAGCGGTCCTATATCACTCCAACTGCACACGCTCCACACCATTACAGAGCCTCCGTCAGCATTAACAGTCCTCTGCTGGCATGCAGGGTCCATGGATTCATGAGCTTGCCTCCATACACTTACACGTCCATCCGCCTTATACAATTTTATACGAGACTCGTCCGACCAGACAACATGTTGCCAGTCATCAGCAGTCCAATGTCGGTGTTAAAGGGCCCAGGAGAGGCGTAAAGCTTTGTGTCATGCAGTCATCATGGGTACAAGAATGGACCTCTGGCTCCGAGAATCGATGATGTTTCATTGACTGGTTCGCACGCTGACATCTTGATGGCCCAGCATTGAAATCTGCAGCAATTTGCAGAAGGGTTACACTTCAGTCAAGTTGAACGATTCTCTTCAGTCGTCGTTGGTTCCGGCCGCAGCGATATAGGAGATTTGGTATTTTACCGGGCCGTCTTGTACGAGGGCTATTCGGAAAGTAAAAGTCCGATCGGGCTTGAAATGGAAACTACAGTGAAAATTCGAGGAAGCTTTGCAGAGTTGGGTTGGACAGTGTCTCTAACATTGCCCGTCGATTGGGTCACGACACCCTTTTTAGTTCTGAGGGCACGGTGAACACGTGAAGTTCCCTAGAAAATAGTGTCTCCCGCCAAGTATGAGCGCCCAGTGAGAGATTTCGCCTTGTGTCATGCAGCCCCCATAACATACCTGTCATGCATTTCCTTTCTCATGACAATTCTCGGCCGCACTCTGCAGCGTTTTCGACCGGAAGCGTTTGATCGCCCGGCATACGGTCTCTAATTGGCTCTCCCCGAGTTTCACCTCTGGTCACATGAACTGCTGGCTATGAAGACAACATTTTGGCAGAAAAAAGAGTTTTGGTTAAAGCAACAGTCGAGATTGCAGTAGCTTTTGTTTATTATTACTTAAAGCCATCCTCCGATCTTATGGCTTGTGCTGGCGGCTCCTTGGTTCTTCACGTGATACCACGATCGTAGACTGTAGACCAACCTAGAGAATTTGCAGGAAGGACAGGCGGCTGTCCTCTGTGACGAAAGCGTTGGAAAGCTGGTACAACGCTACGACAAATGTCTTAAGTCGCAGCGGCAAGTATGTAGGGAAGTGGCTGGAAGGGCTTCTAACTGTTGCAAATAAAACATTTTTGATTTTCAGAGTAGTTACCGTTTCGCGACCGATCGAACCTTACTTTCCGAATAAACCTCGTCATTTCGGTGGTAGAGTGCTCTTTGCCTGCCACATTTACACACATGTTACTAAGTGTGTATGGTGGACACATTAGTAACATCAACGATATTACATGGAAATATTTCAACAGTCGTTCTTCGCAGAAACTTTCCTGAATGGTGTTGGTTAGGGGAGGAATGAATTTCTCACGTGAAGTAGAATCCGCCATACAACGTGTGGTGGTTTTTGGGATATAGATATAGCGATTTTCCCTTCATAGTTCATGCTCCCAGAGTTGTCGTCTTGTAAAACCTCACTTTTTTGGTCGTATTTTAGCAGTAACTGACAGTAGAGCTCGTCAGATAGGCAATCGCCTTGACTGACTCCTTCTGATGTTTGGGGTAATATCTGAGTAGAGACAGTTGCCATTGGAGACGATGGCAATAGCGCCAACCTACAGGTTGTGACGTCACTGGCAAGCACCGGCAGGTGACATTTAATAAAATACGTGGTGGGCTCCACGCAGACAGCTCGACACGGAGCAGGTGCGGCCGTACATTCACACAAGGCCAGCTACCCATAGCCCCCTTGACCGCATCTGAATCCTCCTCTCTTATTTCCAGCTCTGCTGCTGAGGTCCGCTCTTTAAAGTTTTATTAGCGCGTAAAAACTACCTCTCGACACGTCAGCGAATACTGCGCTGCGCGTTAAAATTTTATCCTCTGCTTGTGTTGACACAGCATGAAGGCTGGAACTGTAATCACGATTTTATATCTGCTCTTTAACTATCGATTCTACGAGTATTAATGTCCTATGAGAATAAAATAAAAAAAGATGCGTCATTTCGCCTTATTGGCCAAAACCATTAGAAGGACATGAAAACCAAGAACATGTAAATGAATCAGGCACACTGAAAGGAGTCTCTTCGATGTTCCATAGTTTCAGTATTAAGTCCTTTATTGTAAGAGCAGTGCCCGTCTAAACTGGACGTCGAACTCGAGTCATCTGTGTCTGGACAAAATATCCCCATATTTTGAAACTTGCCTAAATATTTTATGGCGTCCACATTAGAATGCAGAACGAAATACTTTTCTGATTCTACGCTCACAAGATCTTATTACATCGCATGTTCCAGACTTTTGGACAGTTGAAAAAAAAAAAAAAAAAAAACAGCACGGTACAAACAGGATTTTCGAGGTATAGACGTATTCAAACAGAAGGATGATGCAGATGTAACGCACGCAAACATACATGCTTAGTTGTAACCGCCTATTTCCAGTACTTGTGTCGTGTGGATTTGTATTGATGTAGTGCAAATTTGACACAAAGAGTGACTGTAGAAGTTAACGTTCTACACTCTCCCAAAACATGTCGCGGAACCTCAGGAAGTCCTTGAGGGAAAAGGATGCTTTCCTGCACGGGGAAATAGTCTTTTTCCCCAGCTATACCGACCATAGAAAGCTACTCCCTAGTTTTTCACAATTTTCTGAAACGTTATTGAGGCATTGTCGGGAAGTCTGCGGAATCCAAAACTGAATGATTTCTGATAGGACACCATCAGAACAGATTTTTCTGCGTTTAAATTAAGTCTGACGCCCATCTGAACACTGAAAACAGATCGCTTTTCATCTAGGCGATGGCGGTATTGATATGTTAAGGTCTGTCACTTAAGTGGAGCGGCATGGAAATGTTATTTATAGGAGGACAGAACCGACAAGATGTGACATATATACATAATTGGCCTAATACTGACCCCTGTGACACTCCTAAGACAACATACAATACACGAAGGACGAATTTTCAGTCCAACAGACACAACAGACCTTTCTGCTATCAAAGGACTCCAGCGCATTCTGAAAATTCAAGCTGTCCCATCCTTCTAAGCAGTATGTCAAAGATCGCGGTATCAAAATGCGTTGCTAAAGCCTAATAGTTGTAATACATTGGATTCAAGGTTGTTTTCAGTTGTATTAATTAGTGCAGTGTTCGTGCTATTTTGGTTACAAAAATCACATTGCTACTTCGCATATAAGTTGAATTTACGTAGTTATTCAGTAAGTTGATCGTGAATAATGCAATCCTGGACTTTGGGTACAGTGGTTTAAGATGCCGATAGGCTAGTAACCACAGGGTGATTTTGTGTTTTCGTTCTTAGGGATGATTCAGGCTAAGCTACTTTTCCAGTTTATAGCAGAGTCAATATTTGTGATGTACTCGTAATAAGCTTCATGTAGACACAAAATGTTTTAACACTATTTCTCTTCAGTCAGAATGAAACTAAGAGAAACTTCAAAAATATTCAACAGACCAAGCATCAGACACTGTGCGCTCTCTTTCTCACTTACCTTGTCGACAAAATTGTATGTATAAAATTTATTTCGTTATCAGGCTTCAGGCTACGAAATAAATACCATGCAGCAGAACTCTGCAACATGAACTTTAATAACGACCTTGGCGATAGGGAGTGGCACAATAAGATTCCAGTGACTTGTTTCAGAATAGGCCCCTCAAAGAATACGAGAACAGAAATACGCTCACAGAGAGACGCGAAACAGAAAGGAGGAGAAGTATGCCGCGGTGGAGGGTGATGGTAGCGAGGTGGACAGAAAGCAACAGGCCGGCGAGTACCGTGCGTGAATGAGAAGCGTTGCACCTTTGAATGTGCGGGTCAAAGCGAATGGAGCACTCAGCTCAATGGGGACCTCGAACGTGCCACAGAACCGCAACCCTAAAGACTTGCGCAATACAGAACCAGCCGTCGACGTCTGGAACTGAATATCACATTTCCCCGTACATAATCTATGGAACCGCTCGGACGGCTCCTGCTGATTATATGCACACCATGGTGACGTAGTATACAGTAACCTTTTTTGATGCTTTCTAGTGATGGTTTCGTTTCGACTATCAAAGTGTAGTGTTGCCAAATTGCTGAATTTACAGGTAAGTTTCATGGGGAGAAAAGTCTGTTGATGGGACAGTGCACCCGAGAAAGTAAATAAAGGATGCAAAGTTATTGAGGCTTTCGTAGACACTTGTTGACGTACTGTCTCTTGCTTTTGTCTCCGGATCTTCGCTCAACGATTCTGCTTGCGTTTCGTCAGCACGAGTGGCTGGCATCGTCAAAGGTTCACCCTCCGTTTCTGGTGGCGGACTGGAGTCGCGACTGCTGTCGGAGATTGTATATACGAGTCGCGCCAACGTCTCAGGGCTTACCGCTGTGGGTTCTACCCCTGTTATTTCAACGGTCGTTTTCCGTAATGGGGGATCCAGAAGCCGTTTACCTCGAGTCTTTCTTCCTTCTTGTTAAAACTTTTGTCATGTATGTTAATTTCCGTGGCTTCCTTGAACAAGCGGTCGTCATAATTCTTCTCCGCAGTAAGAACCTGGGTGTTCGCAAATTTTATTTTGTAGTAGGTCATTCGCAGCACATGTTGCGCCACGGCCAATTTCCCCGTGGAGTTAATGTTCGTTGGTCCTGGTACTAATGGACCGTTACTCAAAAATGGCTCTATGGGACTTAACATCTGAGGTCAGCAGTACCCTAGAACTTAGAACTACTTAAACCTAACTAACCTAAGGACATCACACACATCCATGCCCGAGGCATGACTCGAACCTGCGACTGTAGCGGTCGCGCGGTTCCAGACTGAAGCGCCTAGAACCTCTCGGCCACTCCGGCCGGCTGGACCGTTACTAATGGACCGTGTAAGTGGCATAATTCCTACATTGCGAATGGGCCCTTTCGTCCTTCGCCGATCTGAGACAATCTTCCGGCCGGAGTCGCCGAGCGGTTCTAGGCGCTTCAGTCAGGAACCATGCGACCGCTACTGTCGCAGGTTCGAATCTTGCCTCGGGCATGGATGTGTGTGATGTCCTTAGGTTAGTTAGGTTAAAGTAGTTCTAAGTTCTAGAGGACTGATGACCTCAGCAGTTAAGTCCCATAGTGCTCAGAGCCATTTGAACAATTTTTTTGAGACAATCTCTGAACTCCGCAGTCGGTTTGGAAATAGTCCTCACGCTGTGTTTATGTAACAGAAGGCCGACTCTATCCGTCATCCTGGGAATGTATGGTAGAACGGATGTATCCTACCTTTCTTCATCTGATGTGTCACTTAGCTGGAAGTCAGGTTTCATGACACTTCTTACGCTTTTGGTAGCGTACCTATTGCTCCTCAGAATAGATTCCAGTAGTTACATCCCCCTTCCTGGGTACTGCTGATCAAAAGCGTTAAACAAACGAAAGTTCCATCCTATTTTATACGGATATATGTTTTACAAGAAAACACATAGAACCCTGGATTACTTTTTTATATTTGCGTTTAGAATCAGAGTTGTAATTTACCTTTCACAAATGTTCTATTGCCCTCCAAAGGACGAACGACAAACATTCAAACGACAGGCAAACCGCGTCATTCTCTGCAAGAATGCCTGCAGTTATTTGTAATTCATCCATTGTTTTTGGGAGGTAAAAGGACGGAGTCTTTCAAAGCACCCACAAAATGGTTAAAAAGGCTCTGAGCACTATGGGACTTGACTGCCGTGGTCATCAGTCCCCTAGAACTTAGAACTACTTAAACCTAACTATCCTAAGGACATCACACACATCCATGCCCGAGGCAGGATTCGAACCTGCGACCGTAGCTGTCGTGTGGTTCCAGACTGTAGCGCCTAGAACCGCTCGGCCACCCCGGCCGGCCACAAGCACCCACAGAAAGTCATATAACCTGAGATCCATTCCTCTCCCACACCCTGGCCATCGTCTTACAGCCGATCCGTGGTTGAGGGTCCTCATTGTTAAGAAGTGCTCCGACAGGCAGCTGCCATGAGGTGGTCTTCCGTCACTGTGGAAAGTGTAATTTTCAGCATTTTCTTGCCATTGTGGAAGAGCCAATTCTTAAATAATATCCAGGAACGTGATTCTCTGGCCGCAAATCTTTTCTCGTGAAACGGCAGAAACACATGAATCTTCGGAGAGTCTCCCTCGGGCCTGACTATAGAATGTGTGGCTGCTGCTTACGCTGTTCTTAGGTTGTGGGGGTTAATTTCTCCGATTGAGGAGACAATGTACGTCAGACTCGATAAAATTGACATTATCTGTTTTGTATTCCATAAAGTACTTTGCACTTTTTTGAGGTCTGCGAGCAATATCTTAAAAAATAACATGTGACCGATAATATTCACCATTTCGCGTACACTGCCACAGTTGGACCACCTTATCTTGGGAACTAAACAGAAGAGCCTATATGGCTTTGAACTGCCTTGTTTTGTGTCTACTAGTACGTTCAAGAAGTTAGCATTACGAATAATCAGTCCTTCGGTTCTGACACTAGTTCTGGCTGAAAGTAGTGAGATTGCCAGAGATTTTTGTCGTGCGCTTGCTTATATTGCACTTTTATACTCAGATAAAATGACTAGGCGTGAACTAAGTTTAAGCAATGCAAATTTGCGAGTATCTGATAAGTGAGATCTACACTCCTGGAAATTGAAATAAGAACACCGTGAATTCATTGTCCCAGGAAGGGGAAACTTTATTGACACATTCCTGGGGTCAGATACATCACATGATCACACTGACAGAACCACAGGCACATAGACACAGGCAACAGAGCATGCACAATGTCGGCACTAGTACAGTGTATATCCACCTTTCGCAGCAATGCAGGCTGCTATTCTCCCATGGAGACGATCGTAGAGATGCTGGATGTAGTCCTGTGGAACGGCTTGCCATGCCATTTCCACCTGGCGCCTCAGTTGGACCAGCGTTCGTGCTGGACGTGCAGACCGCGTGAGACGACGCTTCATCCAGTCCCAAACATGCTCAATGGGGGACAGATCCGGAGATCTTGCTGGCCAGGGTAGTTGACTTACACCTTCTAGAGCACGTTGGGTGGCACAGGATACATGTGGACGTGCATTGTCCTGTTGGAACAGCAAGTTCCCTTGCCGGTCTAGGAATGGTAGAACGATGGGTTCGATGACGGTTTGGATGTACCGTGCACTATTCAGTGTCCCCTCGACGATCACCAGTGGTGTACGGCCAGTGTAGGAGATCGCTCCCCACACCATGATGCCGGGTGTTGGCCCTGTGTGCCTCGGTCGTATGCAGTCCTGATTGTGGCGCTCACCTGCACGGCGCCAAACACGCATACGACCGTCATTGGCACCAAGGCAGAAGCGACTCTCATCGCTGAAGACGACACGTCTCCATTCGTCCCTCCATTCACGCCTGTCGCGACACCACTGGAGGCGGGCTGCACGATGTTGGGGCGTGAGCGGAAGACGGCCTAACGGTGTGCGGGACCGTAGCCCAGCTTCATGGAGACGGTTGCGAATGGTCCTCGCCGATACCCCAGGAGCAACAGTGTCCCTAATTTGCTGGGAAGTGGCGGTGCGGTCCCCTACGGCACTGCGTAGAATCCTACGGTCTTGGCGTGCATCCGTGCGTCGCTGCGGTCCGGTCCCAGGTCGACGGGCACGTGCACCTTCCGCCGACCACTGGCGACAACATCGATGTACTGTGGAGACCTCACGCCCCACGCGTTGAGCAATTCGGCGGTACGTCCACCCGGCCTCCCGCATGCCCACTATACGCCCTCGCTCAAAGTCCGTCAACTGCACATACGGTTCACGTCCACGCTGTCGCGGCATGCTACCAGTGTTAAAGACTGCGATGGAGCTCCGTATGCCACGGCAAACTGGCTGACACTGACGGCGGCGGTGCACAAATGCTGCGCAGCTAGCGCCATTCGACGGCCAACACCGCGGTTCCTGGTGTGTCCGCTGTGCCGTGCATGTGATCATTGCTTGTACAGCCCTCTCGCAGTGTCCGGAGCAAGTATGGTGGGTCTGACACACCGGTGTCAATGTGTTCTTTTTTCCATTTCCAGGAGTGTATATTTGAGTCTGAAGTATTACGAGACACGTGTGCTAACAGTGAAGGAAACCAGAATAATGTTCCTGGAGTGAACAAGCCCTCTAAGCACCTGGTGTATCCTAAAGAAAAGTAACTTTAGAAACGCTCCCTAGTGTTAAAAGTAATGATATTATGGACAGTATCATTACTGATCTGCAAATCCTCTCACAAGTTCTATCTGAAACAGTGTCTTGCTCTCGTTGTGGTGGTGAAGTTTATGAAGGCATTGGAAGAAGGGTAGGTGTTGTGTGCAAATTAATTGTTGTCTGTCAAAAGCGAATAACTGAAAAAACAGTATTGAGGTAGTGAATTGTGTGAGACTAATGTGAGACTCCTCTATGGATTTAGATTTATTGGTAAAAGTGCAAAGGCTCCATATGTTCCCTGTAATCCGTCAATTTTGCCGAAACCTCCTTCTAGGTGTAGTAAATATGTAAAAACCATCGGAGGTAGTGTAAATGCTGTTGCTGAAGGGTCACTGGTTGCTGCCACATCTGAAATGTCTCCATGGGAAGACCCAGAATGTGAATGAGTCCTTCGGTAATGTCGTGTGGTGCCGTGTGCCTGAAAATGTTTTTGTTGCCTTATGACTCTGAAGTTAGCAGTGCCTGATGCTACTATAACTTTTAACGGTGAGAACTGTGAAAGATTTAAGATTCTAGACAAGTTAGGTGTAAGATTTAGGCAGAACACGGGTAAAAGACTGCGCCAACTGGACGAGCTACGTGTACGCGAAGCAGAGTTTCCTGCTTAGCGAATGAAAAAAAACAAAAAAGGAAAGAAGAAGGCATGCACTGGGCGACTGCGAAACTGAAGAGGATACAGAATATCGCCAAGAAAATTCTAGAGTATAAAAGACTCAGAAATTAAGTCTATAAGAACTTGTAGTAAAAAGTACTTTAAACCTCAATACCTGGAACTACCTTTTTTGCCATAAATGACTCGTTTTCTAAAAAAGTACTGATGGTAGAGACGTGAAACTTTCACAGTATGCCAAGTATGAGATTAAACACATACGGAACTAGAATGGTATCCTGTATTGTTTAATTTTAATTTTTATTTTTTACAGAATTCTGACAAAAACAAGAGTGTCTGAGAAAAAAAGAAGATAACACGCCTCACTATGCAATTTTTGGAGTAATTGTAGTATAGTGTATCTACAAACGTACATTCAAAAATTATGGAGAACTCAAAGATGGTGTCTTAAAACCTTTCTAATTGAGTCAATTAATAATTTAACATTGGCTGCATAGGACATGCAATGTCCTCTTAATGAATCGTAACGTCATCGCCGAACAAATCAACGTAAAAGTCTTTTGCCTACTTCTTGCCGAATAAGATAGCAATGTGAGCACGACGTTTCAGATAGTCCGCTCTATCTCTCTGCCTTCTGGAAAGGGTTATCGTTCTGAATCATACGCCGCTAAAACCTTCGCAGACACGTAAAACGATATTCTTACCTTTCATCCCACTTCCAGAGTGAATACACAGAAACCTGCACGTTATCGTTTATCATCTTCATGTAAAGCATCCAGTAGGGTCTGGAACATTAATCTCGCCTCGGAAGACGCCAGGCAGACACAAATGGAATAGCTATTCCTCCTCTAGCACGACGAGTAAAGTTTTGTTGACTGCAGGTAAAAGTCTATTGAAGGCTCTCTAGGTCTTGAAAAAGAACAAGGAGGACACTCATGAATATTCCCTTGCATGAACAGTGTCCCGAAAGTATTTCTGTCAGTTCTGAATGCTTTGAGCTGTAGATGCAGTGGCATAGTATCTACGAACATCCTGCCGCACAGTTGCACCTAAATTGGAACCTGTTGAAACAGATATCCCGAGACGTCTTTCGTTGGTGTGTTATGGCCACCTCGACTTGATGGTTACTGGACAAGCGAGTGAGCTGTGCTGCACTAAGGAGACACCTTTGAACCAACTGGCTTGCTATTGGCGCCAAGACAAAAATTTAATTGGGATGCAAAAGTTAAAATCTATCCTAAGTTCCTATTCTTCCTTAATGTAGAAATTACGGTATTCTGAAACAGGATGAACATTTTTGAAATGCACAGTGATTGAGATTTTAGAAACATCGATTGTAAGAGAGCTACGTTTGATAGACCTAACCAGTCGGGGTAGAGGAAGAAAGATATGGATGATCAAGGTTTAACGTCCTTGTCGGTGTCGAGGTCGTTGAAGATAGATCACTCCTCGATTAGCGTAAGATCGTTGTTGTTGCTATTGTGGTCTTCAGTCCAAAGACTGGTTTGGTGCAGTCCTCCATGCTACTCTATTCTGTGCGGGCCTCTTCATTTCCGAATAACTACTGTAACCTACATCCTTCCGAATCTACTTTACTATATTCATCTCTTGGTCTCCGTCTACGATTTTAACCCCTCCTCCCCATCCCTCCTTCCCCCCCCCCCCCCCCCCCCACACACACACACACTTCCCTTCAGTACTAAACCTATGTTCCCTTGATGTCTGAGAATTTGTCCTATCAACCGATCCCATCATTTAGTCATGTTACGCCAAAATTTTCTTGTATCCCCAGTTCTATTCAGTACCTCCTCATTAGTTACGTTACCCACTCACATAATCTTCTGTCGCACCGCAGTTCAAAAGGTTATTTTCGTTTCTTTCCTAAACTGTTTATCGGCCCTCTTTCACTTCCACACATGGCTACATTCCATACAAATACTTTCAGAAAAAGTCTTCCAAACACTTAAATCAATATTCGATATAATGAACCTTCTTTTCTCCAGAATTGCATTCCTCGCCATTGCCAGTCTAAATTTTATATCCTCTCTATTTCGGCCAACATCATTTATTTTGCTACTCAAATAGTGAAACACATCTACTACTTTCAGAGTCTCGTTTATTAATATAATTCCCTCGGCATCACCTGATTTACTTAGACTACAGTCCATTGCTTTTTTCTTGCTTTTGTTAATATTCATCTCATATTCTCTGTTCAAGACACTGTCCGTTTCGTTCAGTTGCTCTTCCAAGTCTTTGCTGTCTGACAGAATTACAACATCAACGGAAAACTCCAAAGCTTTTAGTTCTTCCTGAACTTTAACTCCTACTGCAAATTTTTCTTGGTTTTCTTTACTGTTTGCTCAGTGTACAGATTGAATGACATTGAGGATAGGCTAAAACCTCGTCTTGCCACGTATTCAATCACTGCTTTCTATTTTCATGCCCTTCAACTTTATAACTACCGTCTAGTTCCTGTACAACTTGTAAATAGCCTTTCTCTGTCTGTATTTTATCCTTGCTGCTTTCAGAATGTCAAAGAGATTACTCATTTCAACATTGTTAAAAGCTTTCTCAAAGTCCACAAATGTTGTGTACGTAACTTTGTTTTTCTATAGCATTTTTTCTGATATAAGGAACAGGGTCAGTATTGCCTCGCGTGTTCCTGCAATTCTCCTGAATCCAAACTGACCTTCCATAAAGTTGACTTCTATCAGTTTTTCGAGTCTGCTGTATGGAACTCGTATTAGCATTTTTAAGCCATGATTTATAAAACTTATAATTCGGTAAATTTCAGCACCTGTCAGCAACTGCTTTCTTTGGAACTGGAATTATTTCGCTCTTCTTGAAGTCTGAGGAATTTCGCCGGTCTCATACATCTTGCACACCAAATGGAATAGCTTTGCCATGGCTAGCTCTGCCAAGGCTACTAGTAGTTCTGATGGAATGTTGTCTACTCCACGGCCCTTTTTTCGACTTACGTCTTTCAGTGATCTTCCAAATTCTTCTCGCAATATCGTATCTCCCATATCATCTCCATTTACGTCCTCTTCAACGCCTATAATATTGCCTTCAAGTCTAGGATGGAGATGGGAAGTTGGTCGCCTGGTTTTCAACGGAACTTTATCGGATTTCACCTTAATCGGTCTACAGAAGCGATAATTGAGTGTCGTCAGTCTGGGATCCGCCAAAGGTAGGACTCATACAGGAAAAATATGTTGATGGAAATAAGAAAATGGTTCAAATGACTCTATGCACTATGGGACTTAACATCTGAAGTCATCAGTCCCCTAGACTTAGAACTACTTAAACCTAACTAACCTAAGGACATCACACACATCCATGCCCGACGCAGGATGCGCAACAGCAGCACGGTTCCGGACTGAAGCGCGTAGAGCCGCTCGGCCACAGCGGCCGGCTGATGAAAATAAGAACAGCACGTTTCCTTACACGTTGAGTTAGTAAACACGAGAGCCAATTACAGTGACAGACGCTGCAAGGGTGGTGTTACGATGTAGTTTCTTATTACAATTGCGAGAGCGTGCGTTCCTAGAACATGTGCCATGATTTCGTGGCACAGAGTATGTTCCGCCCCATGCAGCAGCTGGCGTCAACGCATCTTGGTCTGTGTGTGTCTTGCAAACAGCGCTTCCCAAGGGGCGCTGCGAGTTGCCGTAAAGTCTGTCGGCTATACGGCCGGCCTTGTATTTACAGTAAACGGAGCAGCCACCTGTGCTGTGTACAGTATGTACTGCCTGTGCTTCCAAGCAGAGCTGGCGGCTGCTTACACTACTGTTATTCTTGTATGATTGTTACGCCTGGTTATGAGTCTACAGGCTGACATTGTTTCAGGCTGTTCTTGCAACAGTACTGAATGAACCATATCTTATATTTTTGATACAGTGGTACATTTGCACCTGAGAGACAATATTGTTTTGAGGTGACTTAGCCTTTAGTGGTTCTGATTTATGTCATTGCATCATTTTGTGGAGCGTTGTGAACACTGAAAACTGAGCCTAGTGGTTTGGTGCATCTTGTGGCTAGGATCTAGTGTTAATTAATTATGATTTCTGGCACCATTTGCATTGAGCTACATCACAGAATTTTGTCCATTGCTGTACATTTTAATTCTGCGGCGAGCACTAGCATAGAATAGCTCTCTCGTTTTGAATACTAATGTTATTGTCCTTTTATGCTTCTTGTTCTCTTATTCTTTGCGTTTTAATTATTATAAGATTGGGTCTCGTTATTGTACTTGCAATACGCAAGCCCTTAATGCTGTTGTGAAAAGTTATCATGTAGCTTCAGTTCTTGTGAAACTTACAGAATTCCCTTAAGTGCCAACTTCGTTTTAAACTGTGTAACGTGTTACAAATTGTTTCTGGCGACTTTACTGTGCGCCATCTATGAACAGAACTGGAAAAAAGTGAAATGAATCTGCTTGACCATATACCCACCGCCACAAACTGTATGGTGACATGCGAAATACATATGTAGATATTTATCGTTTTATTCCACAGACATCAAGCACTGCTTATTTCACTGAGTGTTGGCATTTGCGAAATGCCAATATCTAATTTACTGGCGAACAGAAAGAGGTGAAGCGCCCAGGTGGAGAAGAGTAAGTGAAATTTAACTTCTCATGTAAGGGGTGGGGACGTTGTTCTACTGATTGCAATTTTGAACACTTACAGTATGACTTTGCACCCCACCTGGACTGCATACATGCACTTATTCGCTTGGGAGGGGTGCCATAAACCCGTTGTACTCTCTTCTTAGACAGACTGGCACACCACTACTGTAACTGGTCTCCAATATCCTGAATACTAGAACTGGGACGGGGTTGACGTCTATCGTGAACAGACCTAGCGGTTTTGTCGGTCTCGGGATAACCTCGACATCACGCACATAGTCCATCTAGACACGCGCAGTGCATGCGTGGGTACCGTTCTGTAGAAAATTGCCACCATGATCATAGTGATAGGTAACAAATGTGGACAGAAGATATCCTTGACATCACTTGTGCCGACAGTTTTTCCTCAGTCACTACCAGCTGCAGCTTGAAGTCAATCCCACACCATGCAACACCGCTGTGCTCCCCAGAACATTGGAAGAATGGGAAGTCCCTCCAAGTCGCCGCCATGCTCGCCTACCATGGTCTCCGCTTTAGTCAAGAGACGCGCGATTCGTCACTGAACTCAACTGACAATCATTCATCAGCAGTTCCTGCTTTCTACTACCGACACCACTCCAAAAGTAGCCGTTTGTGTTCTGGCGTTAATGGCAGCCTACGCAAGGGACCAGTAATTCTATAGTCCGGATGCTTTTGGTCTCCGACCAATGGTACGGGATGACACCGAATGTTGCAAGGAGTCCCTTACTATTACTCCGATGGCAGACGCAGATGCTAACGGGTTACGAAGTACCTGGTGCAAAATGCGCCGATCCTCCCTTGTGGTTTCAAGCATGGACGAACGGAACCTTGACGACGAGTGTAGCTTTCTTCAAGTTCCCGTGCAGTCCAACATCGAATCACTGTCACATCCAAATCCCCCAAAATTACTGACAGTGCACGATTCGACCACCTGGCCAAATGGAAACCTACAGCGAAGCCTCTTTCAAGCTTATTCAGGTGCTGACAACGCTGTCTCATCGAATACGCAGAATCTCCGTGTCTTCCACAGTGATCACTCAATATATGACGTTATTCACGCCCCTTGTATACCCTTCCAGACCTCGTAATGGTTGGTTCAAATGGCTCTGAGCACTATGGGACTTAACATCTGTGGTCATCAGTCCCCTAGACCTTAGAACTACTTAAAACTAACTAACCTAAGGACATCACACACATCCATGCCTGAGGCAGGACTCGAACCTGCGACCGTAGCGGTCACGCGGTTCCAGACTGAAGCGCCCAGAAGTGCACGGCCATTCCGGCCGGCAGACCCCGTAATGATACGAACACGAGCAACTTTAACTCACTCTGGTGGCCGTTGTACCTGCCACAGACAATTGCACTTCTAAACACTCACAGTCCTCCTGATGGTGTGAAGTGAACTATACAATGTTGGACTGACACTCCACCATATCTTGTGGGCGCTTCTTTTTCATTGTTAGACAGATACTGGAGTTTGTAACAAGATCAGGGAATGCTGGAGGAGCCTATACCTTGAACGCTTCTACAAGAAACCCGCGAACACGTAGCTCATCCTTTCTATTTAAGAACAAGAAGAATTCAACAGGAATGGTCTTTGTCGACCGTAAAACCAAACAAGTAACCAAGTTTATAACTATTTCCTAACTGGCAAAAGTAAGTTCAGAACTAAACACAAGTATCTGAGACGACAAAAGGAAGGCTTTGACAGGCAGAGTCGTTTCTCTACTATTTAACTATCAAATATTAAGTTCTCCCTCTCCTTAAGCTGAGCATACTGGAACAGATTAACATTTAAGTTATAGTCTGTAGGCGTTCACAGTTTCTACAGTCTCACCAAGTGAGTCTAACGGAATAATAAAACGCCCGCGAGCCGGTTCCGAGGCCTCTTGGCGGCGACGGCGGCGTGCTTTCGGCGGTGCTGAATCCGGAACACACCTATCTTGGTTGGTTGCGTCGTAACTGCCGTGATCGTCACGGACGCGGTCCTCAATATCCGTACGGCGGAGATACATTTCTTCCTGATTGGCTGCCCGTTTCACTGGCGGACGCAGCAAAAGGTTCGTGGTATGAAAAACCTCCATCGCTGACATACACGGCCTCTCTACTGTGGTTCGGTGTACCCGAAAGACCTCAGCAGGTCGCTCTGCAAATGGCGGAGTCGGAACATCGTGTAGTCTCAGGGGCTGAGCAAGCAGCCAACCCGACGGCGGTGTGTTGTCATGTGCGCCGGCTCTTGGCGGCTGTTGCGACACGCCAAATGTCACCAGTGATGGCCTCCAAACGCTGTTGACTGACGACATGGGACTGATCAAACCCTACCTCAAATCTCAAATACTAAACTGGTGATCCCTTCATATCTCAGAATGTGTCCTCTCAACCGATCGCTTCTTTTGGTCAGGTTGTGCCGCAAATTTCTTGACTCCCCAGTTCTATTCAGTACTTCCTTAGTTACGTGCTCGACCGATCTAATCTTCAGAATTCTTGTGTTGCAACACATTTCGAAAGCTTCTATTCTCCTTATTACAAGCTTTTTATCGTCCATGTTTTACTCTCATACGTGACTACAGTCCAGACAAATACTTTCAGTTAAGACTTCTTAATACTTTATATTTGATGTTAACAGATTTCTCTTCTTCAGAAATGATTTTCTTGGCATTGCCGGTTACATTTTATATTCTCTCTGCTTCGGCCATCATCTGTTATTTTTCTGCCCAAATAGAAAAACATATCTGCTACTTTAAGTGTATCATTTCCTAATCTAATTCCCTTAGCATCACCTGATCTAATTTATCTTGGAGTCCTTGTTACTAGTACACGTGGGTTAGCTTCCCTCTGGGGTGGGAGACTCCTGAGAAAAGTCGGCCCACGTGCACTCTTAATAAATACTCCACAATAAACGCACCAGTTGTGGGGCCTGAGGATGGCGGTAATGTGCCGTCGAAACTACTCGTGTGAGACAATAAAGACATTCTCAAGGTACAGTTGTGGTGGTACTTTTCTCAAAAATATCACCAGCTGAAGTCCCTCGTCCATGCAATAGGATGGACATTTATAAATTAATTACACCGCATTCCGGTACCCTTGTTTTTCTTTTGTTGATGTTCATCTTGTATTCTCTTTTCAAAACACTGTCCATTCCGATCAACTGCCCTTCCAAGTCCTCTGCTGTCTCTGACAGAATTACAATTCATCAGAAAACCTCAAAGTTTTGAATTTCTTCTCCCTGAACTTTAATTCGCCGCTAACACTCAAACACGGCCGCCGTTGGAGTGAACACGTGACTGGGAAGAAAGGAATGGGGTGAGATTGTGTTCAGCGACGAAGAGCGGTTCTGCGCTACCCAGGAAAAACATCATCGGCAAATATGGTGCTAACCTGGGCACAGGTCGCATTCTTCCAGCATTTTGAAGAGGTACAGTGGTGTTACTCCTCCGTCTTAGTCAAGGCAGAAAGACTTCAGGTCAGGGCTGTTAGTGATTCAGAGAACTCTGACAACGCAATGGTACGTCCCGGACGTCCTGCTTCCTCGTGTGTTGCTTCTCATGCGACAGTGTCGTGATGCCGTTGTTTAAGAGGACAATGTTTATCGAGAAACGACACGTGTCTGTATGAACTGCCTGTCTGACAGTGCGACACTCACGTGACCTGCAAGGTCCCCATGTGTGTACCCGGTACAACAGATATGGCAGCAACTCGATAGTCACTTTCGACTCAGAGCCGGTATCCATGACATCAAGGACCAGTGAAAAACGTTTATGGCGATATTGCCTCATGAGAGGAAACAACTGCTTTATGATGCCCTTTCCCAGCCAATTGGTGCTTGCGTACAGGCCAGACAGGGCGTAACATGTTACTAATAAGTGGCTCTATGCTGCCAAGCTGTTTGTATATTTGACTCGATTTCGTAATTTCCGGAATAACTTCACATATCGTATCAGTAGTAAATTTCCATTTCGTTTCCTCCTACTATTCCCAGTGCTTCACAGTTTTTGTCTGGCAGTGTATAACCGGCACATTACTGTGTCTTTATTACAACTACAGAGTTAGAAAGACAGTAACTATTTTGAGATTGTGTTTTGTAAACTGTAATTCAAATTAAACGGCCAAAGCTTTTATACAAATGAAATGATCGTAATGGTTCCCTTTTATATTGACGCAACTGTCGCACGTAATTCCCATATTTGTTACAATAACTGCAGATACCACATTCACATGCTATTATCTTATAACTATAAATGTCATCTACGTCTAAATTCATACTCTGCAAACCACCGTGAAGTTCATAGCAGACGGTACCACCCGCTGTACCAGTTTTTAGGCCCTGTTTCTGTGCCAGTTCCGTACGGAGTGCAAAAGAAATAACGGCTTAAATAACCTCTTTGCGTGTGTTAGGTAGTCTATTATTGTCTTCAAGGTCCCCACGAGAACAGGAGGCTGAAGAATATCATCAGGGTCTTCTCTTAATAGTGCTTCTTGAAAGTTTGTTATGAGATTATCGGTGGATAATTTTCGTCTGTCCTCAATAGGCTGCCAATTCAAGTTCTTCTTCATTTTCGTGACGCCCTCCCGTGACCCAAATCTGCGATCATTCACGCAGCTTTTCTTAGTAAACTTTGAATGTCTTCTTTGAGTCCTATTTGGTCTGGGTCCCACACCCATGAGCAATATCTTGTGACGGGTCACTCAAGTGATATGTAACAGTCCCCTTTGCATTTCCCCTGTATCCTGCCAAAGAACCGAAGTTTGCCCTCTACGTCAAATGTGAGGAGCGTTCAATAAGGAATGTAACACGTTTTTGTCTCGGTCAACTTCAGTTGAAAAAATACCGAATTTGTTGTGGGAGGTCGTGTAATATTCTCGCCTTAGCCTCTTTAGTTTCATGACGTTCGGATAGGTGACGGAGCTTTCAAAATTGCCTCTGTAACGGAGCTGTGTTCCAAGCGGAGAGCTGTAATTGAGTTTCTTTTGACGGAACTACAGAAAATGGGAGGCATTCATAGGAGCTTGGAGTACGTCTACGGAGGCCTGGCAGTAAACAAAACCACGACGAGTCGTTGGATGGGACGTTTGTCATCGTCGCAACAAGGTAGCGCAAACCTGTTCCATCTCCTGAGTGCTGTTGGGACGTGGGGACACACTCATCCGAGTGATCAACGGATCACAATCAATCACCTCGCTGCGCAATTGGACGTCTCTGTTGGTAGTGGTGACACACTCGTCCACCGGTTGAGGTTTTCAAAACCGAATGCCCCCTGGGATCCGCGCCGCCAACATAAGACGATAAATAGCAACGACGGACCTTGACAGCGCAAGGTCTTACAGAAATTTGCACACCCGGGAAGAGCTCACAAAAGTTCAATGGACTATTCTTTTCATCCACCCTTCTGCCCGGATCTGCCGTCTGTTTGGTCCAATGAAGGATGCACTCCACGGGAAGCATTACGTGAATGACGGGATGTAGTTGTTGCAGCAAGACGTTGGCTACGAAGTCGACCAGCAGAGTGGTACCATGCGGGCGTACAGGCCCTCCGAGTAAGGTGGCGTAAGGCCGTCGTTGTGAACGCAGATTACGTTGAATAATAAGTTTTTGTAGCCAAAAGTGTAAGATGGTTCAGATGGCTCTGAGCACTATGGGACTTAACTGCTACGGTCATCAGTCCCCTAGAACTTAGAACTACTTAAACCTAACTAACCTAAGGACAGAACACAACACCCAGCCATCACGAGGCAGAGAAAATCCCTTACCCCGCCGGGAATCGAACCCGGGAACCCGGGCGTGGGAAGCGAGAACGCTACCGCACGACCACGAGATGCGGGCCCCAAAAGTGTAAGGAATAATACGGAGTATTGAAATTCCGAATAAAACTAAACTGCTTTCAGTAGATATAAAATGAATCTATGTGATCTACCAATTCATATCCTCACAGATTGTTACATCATTGTATTCGCATGAGCTGACTAATTCTAATTTTGAATCACTGATATTGCAGCGTTATGGTTCTACGTTTCTCCGTTTATTGAACTGTACAATTTTACACACCTGAACATTTATGAAAGCTGTGAATTTTTGCACTACTTTAAAATCTTATCAAGATCTAACTCAATGCCCGCGGTCTAGGGCGTCTAGTCAAGGTCCGTACGGCTCCCCCTGTCGGAGGTTCGTGTCCTTCCTCGGACATGGGTGTTTGTGTTGTGCATAACGTAAGTTAGTTTAAGTTAGATTACGTAGTGTGTAGGCTTGGGGACCGATGTCCTCAGCAGTTTGGTCCCATAAGCAGTACCACAAATTTCCCCAAAATTCCAACTCAATATTTTTGCGCCTCTTAACGAATTATTTCACTATACACAACCGCCTAACCTGCGTAAGGCTATGAATGCTGTCCATAGGTACAGTTATATACAATATGAATAGCAAGGGTTCCTACAAATTTCACTGCGGCATGCCTGACAAACACTTCTAGCTGGGATATCCTCGACCTAGTCATAGATTTTACTTGATGTACTACAAACAGTCGTACTTTCAATAATAAGCATAGGTGTGGTACTGAGTCAAATACTTTTTGAAAGTCAAGAAATATTGTATACACCTGACTGCCTTTATCCATCATTCAGTATGTTGTTGTTGTTGTTCTTGTTGTTGTGATCTTCAGACCACAGACTGGTTCGATGCAGCCCTCCATGCTACTCAATCCTGCGCAAGCTTCTTCATCTCCAAGTAACTACTGTAACCTACATTCTTCTGAATCTGCTTATTGCATTCATCTCTTGGTCTCCCTCTACGATTTTTACCCTCAACGCTGTCCTCCAATACTAAATTGGAGATCCCTTGCTGCCTCAGAATGTCTCCTATCAACTGATCCTTTCTCATAGCCAATTTGTGCCACAAATACCTCTCCTCCTCAATTCTATTCTGTACCTCCCATTAGCCACGTGTTCTACCCATCTAATCTTCAGCATTCTTCTGTAGCACTACATCTCGAATGCTTTTCTTCTCTTCTTGTCTAAACTAGTTATCGTCATGTTTCACTTCCATTCATGGCTACACTCGATACAAATACTTTCAGAAGAGACTTTCTGACACTTAAATCTATACTCGATGTTAACAAATTTCTCGTCTTCAGAAACGCTTTCCTTGCCATTGCCAGTCTACATTTTATGTCCTCTCTACTTTGACCATCATGAGTTACTTTCCTCCCCAAGTAGAAAAACTCGTCTACTACTTTAAGTGTCTCTTTTCCTAATCTAATTTCTTCAACATCACCTGATTTAATTCGACTACATTCCATTATCCTCCTTTTGCTTTTGTTAATGTTCATTTTATATACTCCTTTCAAGACACTATCAAATCCGTTCAACTGCTCTTCCAGATCCTTTGCTGTCTCTGACAGAACTACAATGTCATCAGCGAACCTCAAAGTTTTTATTTATTCTCCATGGATTTTAATTCCTACTCCCAATTTTTCTTTTGTTTCCTTTACTGCTTGCTCAATATACAGATTGAATAACATCGGGGGTAGGCTACAACCCTGTCTCACTCCCTTCCCAACCACTGCTTCCTTTTCATGGCCCTCGACTCTTATAACTGCCATCTGGTTTCTGTACAAATTGTAAATAGCATTTCGCTCCCTGTGTTTTACCCCTGTAACCTTCAGAATTTGAAAATGAGTGTTTCAGTCAACACTGTCAAAAGGCTTCTCTAAATCTACAAATGCTACAAACGTAGGTTTGGCTTTCCTTAATCTGTGTTTTAAGGTAAGAATATCGTTATGGAAAAGGGCCAGTAGTTTCGCAGGATCGATATCTTGGGAATCCATGCTGGTTGGCATGAAAGAGGTCGTTCTGTTCTAGGTACTTCATTACATTTCACCTCTCAATATGTTGTAGGATTGCAACAGATGACAGTCAGTAAGACAGTCATTCTTCTTCGAGGGATCTACGATGTTTGTATGTTATGGTTAAAATGAACGTTAACCCATTCAACTTCAAAATATGATTCTTATCTAAACGTCCATCACTACAGTTTACTTTTTAATATCCAATAGCTTCAAGAACTTTTTCATCAATATATTCATTCCTACGATGATTTTTTTAAAAGAATGATTTACGCTTAAGTATGGAGGCTACGGTACAATTTAGGTAAATAACACACATCAACGTCTCACTACTTTGCGTACGCAGATCGTGTCCACAAGCCTTACTATCACGGGATGCTTTCCTCGATTTGTTCGTTTCTTCCTTTACAGACAACGATTAGTTGTAAGAAATGTTTAATGAATCTCTTACTGCTGAATGTTCGCACATACGTGAACGAGTTCTCAATTACAGTCGTACGTCACGTGTTGACAAATTAAGCCCGTTAGCTCTTTTTCATAATTACCTCCACTGCAAACGGCAGAGTTGGTGCAAGAGACGTTTGCTGCCGCTTCCCGTCGGAATGATCGCTCGAATAGCACTGCAGTAGGCACAAAGCGGGGGTGCCTTTGATTTGGCTTGGAGTGGCGGCACCAGAGGTCGAGACCCCAGCGCTTCTTTTTAATTAGTCGCTTCTTTCAGCCGAGGCCCTTTCTTATGCTGACATTCCATTTTACCGCCAACCCTTTATCGCGATTCACGATAAGCACTTCATTTCACGTTCTGTGCTCACTTTTTATTCACAGAACTTCTCATTACCAGTCCCCTTTATTCAAACGCAGTTCACTTTGTAACAACATGATTGTTGATAATAGACATCTCCTAAGGCGTTCGTAAAGGTTTCTCATCAGATGATTGTTTACGTTCGATTCTTTATAATTTTAACCACTTCAGTAGCCGACATCACCGATGAAATACTGTATGGTGATTTTCAATCAGATAGTTTCCAATTATAACACCGGTGTCGGCCTATGCACCACAGCTGAAACCAGCCTCGCCATGTGCCTAGACGTGCCCATGAGTACTCGTGCGAGATCAAATAACATAGAAAGAGGCCCCAATTAATCACAGTCAGTCTTAAATTCCTACGAAATATTTCTGCACTTTGAGACAACAATTTTGATGTAAGTGAGTCAAAATGCGTTCTGGTCGTTGTGATGTACCACGAACTGCTGCAGCCGGGTTAGTCCGTGAATACTGAATACTACGAAGCACAATCAGTCGATCTCTGTCACGCACTTAAAGACGAACGTCTGCGGTATACTCAGAGACGTGACAAATTCTCAGTCTTCCTGGCAGATTAAATCTGTTTGCCGTACCGAGACTCGAACTCGGGACCTCTGCCTTTCGCCAGCAAGTGCTCTACAGACTGATCTACCCAAGCACGACTCATGACCCGTTCTTACAGCTTTACTTCCTCCAGTACCTCGTCACCTAAAGCTCTGAGAAGACCTCGTAGAATCGTGTTTGGGTAGTTCAGTCGGTAGAGCACTTAGTGACGAAAGGCAAAGGTCGCCAGTTCGAGTCTCTGTTCGGCATACAGTTTCAATCTGCCATGAAGTTTCGTATCAGGGCACACTCCGCTGCAGAGCGAAAATTTCATTGTGTTAGCAAATTCCTTCTGCTTCATGACAATGCTAAATTCTGTGTTGCAAATCGAGGGAAGGATACTTTGAAAGGGCTTCTGTGAAATGTTTGACACCACCCGCCATATTCACCACATGTCACTCCTTCGTTTTGGTACATGCAGAATGGCCCTTCTCAGCAACACTTTAAATCTTTTCACCACCTTTAAAATTGGCTCCATGAAAGGGTCATGTCAAAAGAACCTGATTTTTTCATCTTGCAACCCATTTGTTAACCGAAAAGTGGGAAAAGGCTGTACTTACTGAAGGACATTACCTTCAGTAAAATATCTTATACCATGTTATCGAAGTAAAAATAGGTGTTCTGTTCAACAAACATCGAGAAATAATTGAAGTACCGAATACCATTCCGGCCGCTGTGGCCGAGCGGTTCTAGTCGCTTTAGTCTGGAACCGCACGATCGCTACGGTCGCAGGTTCGAATACTGCCTCGAGCATGGATGTATGTGATGTCCTTAGGTTGGTTAGGTTTAAGTAGTTCTAGGTTATAGGGCACTCATGACCTCAGATGTTAAGTCCCATAGTGCTCAGAGCCATTTGAACCGAATACAATGTGTGCAAGTCTTCGTCTCCCTCTTTAATTTTCAAGCCCACTCCTCCCCCCTTTTCTCCAGCTCATGCACGTTCTTTTATTACAAAACTATTTGATGATGCCTCAGGATGTGTCTTATCAACCGGTCCCTTCTTTTTGGTCAAACATTCGTGCTGAGCGAAACCAGAACGCACTTTTTTGTCAGAGTTTTCATAGCTAAAGGAAGAGCGGGAAATGGACAAAGTGATATGATATTGATTAGCATGAGTTCTAGTTTTGCAAAAAAGGTTTAATTGCTTGAAAGTAATCAGGGTAATTAAGAAAAATGTAATTAATGATTCGAGGGAAAACTGAAATGCAAGGTTTTCAAAGAAAGCGTCGAATGCTTTGAGAGGTGGTAGTACTCGTCGAAACAAGAAAAATAAGTCCAATGAACATGGTTCCAGAAATGCATTTATTCCGAGATAATCACGTGTTTATAGGAACGGCTGTGTGACGCTTGGTTGCGTATATTAGCACAGTCCTTGCATTGGCGCTCCGTACAATTTCAGCCAGTTGTGTCGTTCGAGTCGTGCTGTAGGGTACGTTAGTTTTCGTCATGTTTGTGTGCCTTTTTGCACAGTAGTCAACCCTGGATACACATCATGTTGTTTTACCTTCTTAAAAATGCGGATTCACTCATGTGTTTACTGTTTGCTGTTGGCAATGGATGCCTACTAGTCTACATGTGAAAAGGCGAATATGATATTCTGCTATGGACATAGCCTGCGAGCACATGCTCTCTACGCTGAAAAATATCCAAAGCGCAGAGTGGCCTCTGATGAGCTGTTCGTCAGACTTGTCCAACGTCAGAGGGACACAGGTACCCTGGCACCTCGGAAGACTGATAGTGGAAGACACCGCACAGTCTGCACAGACCGCACGCCTGATATGGAAGAGCGTGTGCTACTTTATTGGACGAAACCGATGGAACCAGTGTGGGACGATTAACAGCAGCAAAAGGCGTATCTCCCGCTCTTATCTGGTGTGTGTGTGTGTGTGTGTGTGTGTGTGTGTGTGTGTGTGAGAGAGAGAGAGAGAGAGAGAGAGAGAGAGAGAGGGGGGGGGGAGGGTACTTCCTGAAGAATTGCTGTACCCACAACACCTACAGCCGCAGGATCATCATGGCAGTCTGTGATTCTGTTAATGGCTGTGCCACAGATCCACTGTTTACATCCAAGGTTTTATTTACCGATGAGGCAGGCTTTACAGTATGTGGTATTGTGAATGTCCATAACCAGTGGGTAGATGAAAATCCCCAAGCAATTCAGGAAAGACTGCCTTAACACCCATTCCAGTATTGCTACCTTGCTGGGGGCTGTACCTTAACAGAAACGAATACAAATGTGGTTTGTGCATGCACACTTTCGTCACAATGTGCGTGAACATCTGACGCAGATATTTCAGGACCGCTGGATTAGCGCGTGGGACACACACACGTACACACATACACACACACACACACACACACACATACACACGCACAAACACACACACACCTGGACCTGATTGTTCCCCCAGAGGTCAGTCCCCTAGACTTTTGCTTACGGGGACACTTCAAGGAATTGGTCTACAGCACTCCAGACCATGATGTGCGGACAATAAACGGTTGCGTCTTCAATGCGTGCCAGCAGGTACAACAACCGCGTTTCTTCAGAGGGTGCGTCATTCCTTACGCTGGAGAACAAAGGGGCGCATTCTCATGAATGGACATCTCCTGCAAACACGTGTTTATCGCAGAAACTATGCGTTTCCAGACCAATGTTCATTGGACCTATCTCAGAAAGTATGCATTTCCAGAGCAATGTATACTGGACTTATTTTTCTTGTTTCGATGAGTACTGCCACCTCTCAAAATATTCGACACTTTTTTTTAACACCGTTGAGCCGTGCGTGGCTCATGTTTGTGCCATCTTTATTGTTTTTACCGTACCGCCGCCTCGTCATTTTAATTTCAATTACTGGTGTCACTGAATTGCTGTCTTGCCTGCCCGTGAGCGGCAGCAGCAGAGCATATCGATAAGTACACTGTCGTACTATCTCTGGGCGACCGATAGTATTTCTGGGTCGTCGTGTGTCTGGAAGTCAGTCGGAGAAGGACCAGCAGGACGGTCGCGACGCAGCACCAGTGCAGTCTGGCACGGAGCCCCATTGAGGTCCGCACAGCCAGTACCAGTGAGGACGACCGTTGGTTGGTCGTTCTGTCGCTCGTCCCATCGACGACGTGTATTTGTGTCGGTTCCTTCCTGTGCAGAGACGTCGTTCGCTTTTCCTCTGCATGGTTGGATCCGAGCAAGTGTCTCCGGGACGTCGTCCATCCGAAGGAGGTCAGTGAGAGGGAGACGCACCAGCAGTGCAGTCGCGACAGAGCAGCAGTCGCAGAAGGACCAGCAGTCCAGCCGGACGGTTGGCGTGGAGCAGCAAGCAAGCCCCCGTCGCGCGGAGTCGGGCTGGAGCCGCTGGCTGCGTGCTAGCGCGGTTGGAGCGTGAGGTGCTGCTTGCGAGCGCTACGAAGTTCGTCGCCCACCGATCTTGGACGTGAAAGTTGAGTCCTCACTTAACTTATTATCGAACCTCAACTGTTTACATTTCTTCGTTTGATCCTGGTTGTCGCTTTTGGGACATTCCCGCGAGCAACAACGTGTGTGTATTTAAGTCGGCTGAGATTCCAGCCGTCTTCATGTGAAATTTAACTTAACTTAATTTATTCCCTTTTATGGAAGTTCACCAGCAATATCTTCTGCCTTATGGAATTTGACGTTCAGGTTACTTGCCCTGGTCTTTGACGTAATTTTAGGCAGTGTATTTTCCTTGTCATTTTGTTGCTGTCCAACATGGCGTGTAGTTCGACAGCTGAGATGTGTTGATAATAAAGTTTGTATGTTGAGTGCAACTGACAGGAGCTCATTTTGGCACCTTTCCACACCCTAACCCACTCTGGCCTGCTAACCCATGCATTTCAATCGCATTTGACGAATAGCTGTGCTACTAGCTAGCTATGGAAATGAAGTATCACGAAGTTAATCTCTTCAAATATAGCTATATTGCACATAAAAATTTAGACCGGAGTAGAAATTGAGGAAATCTTTCTTAGATGTTGAAAGCCATTGGTATTATAGCCAATTGGTTCCAGAAATAAACTGTCCACTTTATGATTAGCGACCGGATTGCTACATTCCATGATAATAATTTCATTAAAATGCAGACTTTTAAGTAACGATAAATTCAGTTATTCTGAACTGATGATGGTAACAGCATTTGTTTACACTCAGTTTTTATTAAGGCAATGGTCTCAATGGCCATTTGATGATTAGTCATACACTTTTTCAAATAGTTTCGGTAAATTTTCTTCGGAACCGCAGGTACAGTAATCATGGTAGATTATAACGTATACCGTACAAACTGGGAAGGTTACAAAGTGACAATCCGCAATTGTGACTAATCATAATTTTTGAAAAAAAAAAGGTCTCAGTAGTAAGCCCCAGCATATTCATAGAGAATGTTCACCAATTGTGCTTCGAAATAATTAATGAACTGATGTACTGAAACAGTAATATTATGTAATACTGCGGCAGTGATGAATGAAAAACAGTTAAGAAAGTAATAAATAGTGCAGTCCAGGAAATAATGCAAAATGCCAAAAACTGTAGATGTGAAATGAAGCCTGTCGACACCAACCACTGCTAGCAAGAGGGGAAGGTGCCGAATATGTAAAGAAACACGAATACCACAGAAGATGCTTTGTAAATAAAAGTGAAACGTGTCCGCTGTATTTCTTTTTAATTATATTGCAGTCAAAAAAATGGTTCAAATGGTTCTGAGCACTATGGGACTCAACTGCTGAGGTCATTAGTCCCCTAGAACTTAGAACTAATTAAACCTAACTAACCTAAGGACATCACAAACATCCATGCCCGAGGCAGTATGCGAACCTGCGACCGTAGCGGTCTTGCGGTTCCAGACTGCAGCGCCTTTAACCGCGCGGCACATTGCAGTCAGCGCAAGACAGATAACCTATAATAACATATGTAATCCAATTTGTTAAAATCAGACTTTCGAAGAAACTAAAACGCTCTGTTCTAACCGCTCTAGAATTTTGTCTTTGTTGCTACCAACACAGCGCCTAGTTATCAGCTTCAAGCTATTACTCGTTTTAACTCGTTATTGCAAAGTCACGTCTGAAATCTGTCTTGGACGAATACTTATTTTCTGCCTACCTGACGTTAATACCTGTCCTCACTCGAGGAAATTACTTGCACATTGCAGTCGTAAGTGAACATACCTCTTTCCTGTAAATCTTGTACATACCATTGCAATGACGCATCGTAAGACTTTAAAGTTTTACAACTAACCTGTTTTGAAATTACTGTCACACATAACACGTGGAGGCCGAGATCTACATCTACATCCATATTTACATCCCCCTGCAATTCACTTTCAAGTGCTTGGCGGAGGGTTCATCGAACCAGCTTCACACTATTTCTCTACCCGATCCACTCTCGAACAGCGCGTGGGAAAAATAAACAAATCTTTCGTAACAGCTCTGATTTCTCTTATTTTATTATGATGATCATTTCTTCCTACGTATAACGGCGTTAGCAAAATGTTTTCGCATTCAACGACAAAGGCCTCGCCTTCGTTTTAATAATTGCCACCCCATCTTGCTTAACAATACGTGACACACTCTCTCCTATATAGCTAAATACAAGATGGGCTGCCCTTATTTGAAGTTTTTCTTTGTTTTCTGTCCGTCCTATCTGGTAAGGGTCCCACATTGTTAGTTTAGCAGAGGATGGAAAAGTGTAGCGTAGGCAGTCTCTTTTGTTGACCTGTTGCATCTTCTAAGTGTTCTGCCAAAAAAAGGCTGTCTTTAGTTTTCCTTTTCTACGGCATTCCCTGTGTGATCGTTAAAGTTACTCGTAACTGTAATTAAGGGCCTTTAGATCTGTGTGATTTGTCGTGTAAACGAAATTTAGCGAATTTGTTTTAGTACTCATGTGGAGCACCTCACATTTTTCATTAGTTAGAGCCAACTGATACTTTTCGCACCATACAGATATCTGGTCTAAATCATTCTGCAATTGATTTTGATCTTCTAAATACGTTACTAGACAGTAAACCGTTTATATACATTAGGAACAGCATTGGCCAGTAACAGTTCTTTGGGTAACCCCACAAATCACTTCCGTTTTACTCGATGACTTTCCGTAGATTACCACGTACTATGACAGAAAATCCCGAATCCAGTAGTACATATGAGATGATATTTCACAGGTGCGCAATTTAATTAGCTGTCTCTTGTGAGCAGACGTGTCAGACACTTTCTGTAAATTTAGAAATATGAATCAATTTTAAATTACTTGTTGATACCACTCATTATTTCGTGCGAATAAAGAGGTAGTTGTGTTTCATAAGAATTATATTTTCTGAAGCGTGGTGACTATATGCCTATACATTGTTTCCTTCGAGGTAATTCATAATCTTCGAGCATAACATATCTTCCAAAATCCTACAGCAGATCGACGTCAGTGATACACGTCAGTAATTCACTGGATTAACCCTATTTCCTTTCTTTATTATTGCCGTGACCTGTGCGAGTCTTTAGGTATGAATCTTTCGTCCAGCGAGCGGTTGTGTATGATTGCTAAGGATAACGCTATTGTATCAGCATACTATGAAGGAAACCAAACTGGTACACCATCTTTACCGAAAGACTTTGCTACATCGAGGATATCTACTTCTAAGTTACTAATTGGGCAGTTGTTCTTGATTTGAAGTCTGTAATATTACTTCCTCTTCTTTGGCGAATGAATTTCTGAAAACTGTGTTTAATAACTCCGTTTTAGTGGCACTGTCATTGGTAATATTACCATTGGTATAGCGCAGTCAATATATTGATTGCATCTTGCCGCTTGTGCTTTACATATGATCTGAATCTCTTTGGATTTTCTGCCAGTTTTCTAGACAGAATTCCGTTGGTAAGCGATTAAAAGCAGATCGCATTGAAGTCCGAGCTGTTCCGAATTTCAGAAAAACATCGCTAATCTTTGAGACTTGCGTTCCTTTAAATTTGGCATGCTGCTGCAAAAGTAGCCTAACCTGTTTTTGTGTACCATGAGAGATCAGTACGATCTTTTATTAATTTATTTGGTACAAAGCTATTAATTTCCGCCTATACTATTTCTCTGAATCTATGCCACATCTGGTGTACACTCTCGTAGACAGTTTTGAAGGTAGGTACTGTCTCATAGGGAGGCTTCAAGCGAATCCTTATTTTCTTTTTCAATTGGATGTATATTGTGTTTATTTTTAGTAGATATGGATATTAAGTTATTCAATCTCTCTACAACGACATATGTTCGTTAGTCCCTGTATCTCTCAAGATGCTCCACATCTGATCAGGATTACTTGTTGCTAAGAGTTCAAGCACGTTTTTGCATCTCTTCATACATCGAGTAGGCTCCTGACCTAAATGTTCAACATAATTTTCTGAGAAGACATTCGCTACGACTTCGGACGATGTTTTATGCCTACCACCTACTTAAAACATGTATTTCGCCAAATGTCGAGGGTAGATTTAAGTAACCGCTAACTATATTGTATGACTTAAGTACCTTTTCGAAATAAGTCTCAGGGTCGGTAAAGGGAAGCAATTATTAATTTATTCCGGTTGTAAGTGTAACCTCGACCCATACTAACTCATAGAAACTATCTACCTCAGTTTCGCTATAATATAGATTTTTGTTTTATTGCTTGCTTTAGAAAATGGCTCTGAGCATTATGCGACTTAACTTCTGAGGTCATCAGTCGCCTAGAACGTAGAACTAATTAAACCTAACTAACTTAAGGACATCACACATATCCATGCCCGAGGTAACCTGCGACCGTAGCGGTCACGCGGTTCCGGACTGAAGCGCCTAGAACCGCACGGCCACACCGGCCGGTTGCTTGCTTTAGACCTACTCTCTCTGTACATATGACGGGTTATGATTTAACAGTTTTTGAAGTCGTTACGTGTATTGATTGCAAAGTCTTATCTCAACATACTGCGAGAGCCATAGGGAAAGTCTTGAGCAACCCATCTTAAAATTCCAATTCCAACAATATAACAAAATCGAGTGTAGGATCGTAATCCGCAGACGTTCTTACACCTGACATTTCCGTATTGTGATGTGACTGGCATCTATCACTGGACCACAGAAAGTACTAAAAAAATGGCCGACACCAGTGTTCCGTTTCGACAGCATATTATCATTGAATTCCTTGTTAAAGAGTGAAAATGTGCCGTTAAAATTCGCTTCAGACCTCGACGCCCCTGTAGAGGTGTCTGCATGGCCGTTAGCAATGTTATGGGTTGGGTGAATCATTTAAAAATGGAAATACGAGTATCCATGATCCACCTCGTAGCAATCGCCTCCATGGAATGCAAGAAAGAAAGACTCTCAATGATTCTCTTTAACCTGAACAAACGATAAATGCTGCCTACCATATCCAGAAACTTTTGACTCTCCTGCAGCAGGATAACGCGAGTCCTCACACTGCTTGTGTCAGTGTGAAGAAGATCCACATCCTGCCTTTAGTCCCAGATATTCAAGCTCTGGCTATCATCTTTTCGGTTCTGTTAAGAAAGAGATGCGAGGCCAGCGCTACGAACGGTGGAGGATGTTTAACGAGCGATACGTCAGTGTCTTTAGAAAGCTGGAAGGGAATTCTGTCGTAAAGCTATTTTTAAACCTGCAGAACAACGGGAAAATGTGGGCAAAGAAGTGGAAACTGTGTTGAAAAATTACAGAAATTACAAAGATTTAGATGGTGTATTTCGCTTGTCTAAAAAACGATCATTAAACATTTTAAAAAGTATTAATGAATACTTTCAGTATGGCGTCTTAATAGTAATAATAATACTCTGAGGTGATAAAAGTCACACGATATCTGCCAATATGGCATCGAACCTCGTTTTTCCCGGCGTACTGGAGCAACTCGACGTAACATGGGCCCAACAAGTCGTTGCAAGTACCCGACAAAGTACTGAGAGATGCTGCCTCTACAGCCGTCAATAATTTCGAAAGGTATTGCCGGTGCAGGAGTATGTGCACGAAGTGACCTCCCCCGATTATGTCCCATAAATGTTCGATCGCATTCATTTGGGGCGATCTGGGTGGCGAAATCATTCACCCGAATTTTGCAGACCAATCGCGAACAGTTTTGGTCCGTTGGTATGACACATTGTCATCCATAAAAATTCCTTCGTTGTCTGGCTACAAATGTTCCAGTCAATGATTGCTTCAGTTGGACCAGAGGACCCAGTCCATTACATGTAAACACAGCGCACATAATTATGGAGCAACAACCAGCTTGCACAATGCCATTTTTCACAGCTGGGTCCCATGCTTCGTAGGGTCTGTGGCACACTCGAATTCTACCATCAGCTCTTACCAATTGAAATCGGGAGTCATCTGTCCAGGCCGTGATTTACATTTCCTCTAGGGTCCAAACGATATGGACGATATGATTACGGGCCCAGGAGAAGCGCTGCAGGCAAGGTCGTGCTATTAGCAAAGGCACTCGCGTCGGTCGTCTGCTGTCACAAACCATTAACGCCAAATTTAGGCGCACTGTCGTAACTGATACGTTCGTCATATGTCCCACATTGATTTCTGCGGTTATTTCACGCAGTGTTGCATGTCTGTCAGCACTGACAATTCTACGCAACCGCCACTGCCCTCGGTCGTTAAGTGAAAATCGTTGGCCACTGCGTTGTCCGTGGTGAGAGGTAATGCCTGAAGTCTGGTACTGTCAGCCTACTCTTGACACTGTGGATCTGGGAATACTGAATTCCCTAACGATTTTCGAAATGGAATGTCCCATGCATCTAGCTTCAACTACCATTCTGCGTTCAGAATCTGTAAATTGCTGTCGTAGCACTATAAGCGACGTCGGAAGCCGTTTCACATGAATCACCTGATTACAAATGACAGCTCCGCCAATGGACAGCCCTTTCATACCTTGTGTACCGCAATCTGTACATGTGCTAGTCGGTATCCCGTGGTTTTTGTCACCTCAGTGTGTTAACACGTTCGGTGCCCCCCCCCCCCCCCCCCCCCGCCCCCTCGCCCCCGATTAATCAGGCGTGGCAACTCGGAGAACAGCAGGTGGCCGACGCCACTCTTAGTGTTCTATCAACACCGACTAGTCTGTGTTTCGTTTACTGTGCGCACCGGATTTGCCTTAGTCTGCGCCCGGGCATTCTGCAGTGAACGCCGGTTGCGATTTAGCTGTTGTTTTATCTTTGTACAATTCTGAAGTGAAAATTTTGCAGGTAAGTGCATTTGTTTTCAGTTTATAGTACTTTTTGTATCAAATAATTACTTTCTGCGCAATTACACAAACATTTTATTTTTATAGACGTGTGTCAAAACACATTCTAATTTACCCTTATCACAAATTTATCTTCTACACAAAATACGTTCCTCTTACGTCCACGCAAGTTTTAAGACCTGTCTATAAAAATTAAATTTGTAGGTAATTAGGCTGAAAATTATTATTTTATAGATAAAGAGGGATAAATTTAAAACATATAACTTACCTGCACAAGTTTAACCACAGAGTGGTAGAAAGAAACACTAGCAGTTAAATCGCAAACGATATTCAGAGTGCTCGGGCACGGACTAAGGCAAATCCTACCCGCACCGTAAACGAAACACAGATCAGACGGCGCCGATAAGCAGAACACGCTAGGCTGCGCGTCGGCCACTTGCCGTTCCCCGAGCTACCACTCATAACGGGGAGGGGCGGGGGTACAGAACGACACCGAGGTATTGAACCTGTCCTCCCTGGGCACCTTAGGTCCTATGTAAAAATTTTGGCTTAGCTGTCTGTGTATTTCGCCAGCTTGCGGTACTTATAACGCTTTCATTTGCATGTGTTGTGGCGCAGACAGTTTCAGACGAGCCGCATACATCATTTGCTTCTCTGTTATTCCATCGCAGCTTAATGCGAACAGTTCTTGATTTTCGAGGTCCCTTATGGACCTTCATTAATGAGCACAGCTACCTACTGCGTGGCGGAATGCAACCTCGTGACGCTGAGGACATGTGACGCTGTATAAGATGAGCAGGTACGAGTGGGGGATCATTCTAGCGACGGTACTCTCAGCAGACGGTGAAATTCACGGAAATAAGAGACTTTGACAAATTACAGATCGTTATGGCCTGACGCGTGGGAACGATCATCTTGAAAACGGGAAACTGGTGGGCTGTTCACGTGATACTGCCTTGAGCATCTAAGTTGAATGACGATGAAACCACCAGTAGGCGACAAGTTGTCCTCTCTGTAGAGTGGGATAGATGGCTAGCTGTGGCATTTCTGACGACAGAGTACACTGCTGGCACAGCTACAACTGTTTCGGAACAGATCTTTCATCAGACATCGTTCAACATAAAGCTCTACGTCACACGACCCATACTTGTGCCTGTGTAGATTCAATGACAGAATCAATTACGTTTACAGTGGTTACTGGATCACCGAGATCTGACCGTGTACTAATGCAGACGTGTGACTAGGTCACGTGAACCACTTTTATAGTTACCGCTGTAAACCCCTAGGTTTTGTTATGTACTTACGGCGTGTGTATGGGTGGTTACTTAATGTTGCATCCGCAGTGGAAAAATCTCGCCTTAAAAAAATCAAACAGCACTGCCATTGACAACCGACACCTAGATGAATACATTAGGTGAGGTATCTAGTCTTAATGATATTCTGCTCTAGATTAATTTGGAGGTCAATAATGTTGAGGAGACGTCCTGCTACAATGAATACAACTGGGTCCCATCAAATTACTTATTTTCAAACTACAGAAGAATGCAAAAGTATGAAAGCACTGCAGAATGTTAAATCCTATTGCTAACCCTCCGTTATTCGCGCGAAAATTCGTGACATTGTCACTCGCGCGGATGACAGGTGTCATTCACAAAGCGAGCGGTCTATTTGTATTCATTGAAAGTTCTTTATGACAGATTTTTATGACTGTTAAATCTAAATATGACACACTTAATATTCGTACACAGTCTAAGGTACTCTAACGTTTTAAACAGTTCGTGTAATAATTTAATAAGGTTATATTCCAAAATAACAAATTTACATCTCTTTTCCATGTAGGCATTGAGGTGTGTGTAACAATGCAACTACCTATCAAAAGAACATAGAAATATTTATTTCGAAACAACTACCTAATAAGCAGATACAAACAATAATTCAGTTACAAAGTGCAAATGAAACTGAAATAAAGAACACATTATTTGGCATCAGAGTTTACACATATGTCTTTCAGATGATCTACACACCTTCCAAGTAATCAAGTTGATTTTTCTTGCTGTCCCACAATTTCTTGAATATTTAACAGTAATTTAGCTCTCCTCCCACTTTCACATGGAAGTCTTTCAATAAAGGAACGTCGCTCTATTTGACGCTTTATTAGTTCCCAGCTGACTTTTTCTATAAAATCAACCTATTTTACAACCTGATTTGTAACCATGTAGTGGTATTTATACATGCATAAAGCATTTATGGCTGCAATATTCAA
Source organism: Schistocerca serialis cubense (assembly GCF_023864345.2). Taxonomy (NCBI): domain Eukaryota; kingdom Metazoa; phylum Arthropoda; class Insecta; order Orthoptera; family Acrididae; genus Schistocerca; species Schistocerca serialis. The sequence goes on from NC_064639.1 coordinate 931,106,516, forward strand.
AATATTGTAAAACAGTACCATAGGCCACCTTCTTTATTACGTGACACATTGTTCTTCTGTCAAAGCTGATCTAAAAGATCTGCCACCACTTTTGACATGTTATAGAAATTAATCAAAGGGCTCTGAGCACTATGGGACTCAACTGCTGTGGTTATCAGTCCCCTAGAACTTAGAACTACTTAAACCTAACTAACCTAAGGACATCACACACATCCATGCCCGAGGCAGGATTCGAACCTGAGAACGTAGCAGTCGCACGGTTCCGGACTGCGCGCCTAGAACCGCGAGACCACCGCGGCCGGCAGAAATTAATCATTTCAGATTTATTTTATTCCACTGTTGAACGATCTATATCAAAATGCATGCTTAACAACACCAACACTATTTTATTTTTCTTTGGACAGTATGAGACCAATGTACAATCCTGTTGAAAACCAAATATAGGTGATTTTTTCTCCCTTTTAGTTTTTTGGTAGAAATTCTTTCGGCGCTTCCATCTTGTTTTTTCGTACTGTTCCGAAATATGTCAGTTTCTTGACTGAAGACAAACTGGTAAACCAGTTTCAGCAGTAATATATTCGCTTGTACCTTGTACTGGTTCGACCATTCGATGAACAATATCTTCAGCTGAATTACTGGCATTATATGGTCTCTCTGGTTGCTTAACGACGTACGGCTCTAAATTCAAAGTGTAAGCTGTTTTTACATCAATCAAAGCAAACACTTTTAACCAATACTTTGCAGGTTTGCTAGGAATATATTGCCTGAATGGGCATTTTTTCTCTAAATGCCAAAAGCTGTTCCTCAACAGTAAGATATTCACTAGTTGAAAAATATTTTTGGCAATTGTTCGTGAATAGTTCATGTACCTCTCTGATAGTAGCCAACTTGTCAATCTCTCTACGAACACCTCTATGACGGATATTATCAAACCTCAGACATCTCAACGGAAACCTGAATCAGTTTTCACTCATGCATAAATAACATGATTCAAGTCCGTTTCCCTTTGAGTTATCACACAATTTCGATATACTCTTCCTAGAACATCTCAAAGATCCACACAGATATAACAAACAAATGAAAGCTCTGATCTCTATCGCATCTGTTTCTTTAGCATCCTTTTTCCTAGAGTAGTTACCGCGAACATCATTGATGTATGCATTAGTGCATGTTGCGATAATGCTTATTATGTTTTCATCCAAGAACAAATTCAGAATTCCTATTTATTTTTTATACGAGCTTGATTTTTGGTCCAGACAAATGCGTAATAACATTACAAGATCTGCTTCTAACATTAGTAGGATTTTTTTTCCCTCCATTTAGTTATTCCACCTTTCCGCAAAAAAATTGCATGCTCTTGAGTTTCTTCTTCCTGTGACTCATATTCCTCATTTTCTGATACTTCTTGTTCTGTTCCTGAATCATCGCCGCTTTCATGAACACAATCCTCAGTCTCAGAATCAGCGCTATCACTGTGAGCACCTTTATCACTCAGCTCATTGAACCATTCCAGCCATACATTAGGATCTCTACTAAACTCTGTCTGAGGTCTTTTTTGCCTTTGACATTTCTTTCACAATCTAAAAATAAACAGAATACTAGTTTCAATCTAGGAAAGAAATAAAGTAATTTAGACTTTCAGAATGAGATTCTCACTCTGCAGCAGAGTGTGCACTGATATGAAACTTCCTGGCAAATTAAAACTGTGTGCCGGACGGAAACTCGAACCCGGGACCTTTGCCTTTCGCGGGCAAGTGCTCTACCATCTTTTTTTTTAATTTCATTTTGTTCGTTTTCGTTCGTTTTATCTGATCGGGCGGACGTCGTTAGACACCATTTTAAGTTCGTTGTTGATCTATTAACTCAGTTTTTTTTATTACAGAGGGCGGCTAACCCTCTGACCGAGCACGCTGAGCTACCGTGGCGGCTAACCATCTGAGCTACCCAAGCACGACTCACGCCCCGTCCTCACAGCTTTACTTCTGCCAGGACCTCGTCTCCTACCTTCCAAACTTTACAAAATCTCTCCGGCGAACCTTGCAGAACTAGCACTTGCCCGCGAAAGGCAAAGGTCCCTAGTTCGAGTCTCGGTCCGGCACACAGTTTTAATATAGACTTACTTTGTTTCAGATTGTGACAGCAGAGATCGCGCGGATGACCAGTGTCCTCCAGACTACAATAATATTTCATAAACAATGTATCTTTCGTAACTGAAAGCCAACAATGGCTGGAGCTAATAGCCAGAGGGTTAACAAAAAGTTACTGAAAATGGCGCTAACTCAGTCCAGCCCTGTCAGACAAAATTGTGCGAGAAAGCCATGTGGATGACGAGTGCCATCCGCACGAGCAACGGAGGGTCGAAGTTTGAGACTGGGAGAACATCTGTGACTTCCCATAAAATAGCGTCCTCATTTATTAGACAGACACACAAGGTTTGCTGGACTCAGTAGCCTCTAGAAACAGTAGACCTCCACGCTGACTGGCACTGGCAGTATGCATCTCAGAGAACGAGCGAGCGGACCTCAACACATTTACTGTGACTGTTTTCCTATCTGCCGAGCTCTGGTGCGTATATCACCGGTTACAATGCTAGGGGACGTGGTGCTGCTGGACGACGTGCAGAGGATGTACTTTACGTAAGCACAAATATTGTCCACACAACGGAAGTAATATATCGTCCGCAAACTCCTGGGGCTGAAACTACTTCATTAAATGTGTTTGCAATTGCGAATAAGGACAACCATCAGCTGTAAAATGGAATGAAACTATGAAAATTTGAGGCGGACCGGGACTCGAACCCGAACTTCCAGCTTATCGCGAGCGCTCGCCTTACCATTTGACTATCCGTGCACGACTCACGGCCAGACCCAAACTTCCACACGTCGTCAACCATGCGTGTATGACCTGGACTCGTACATCCATAATGTACACTGACGAGCCAAATATCCTGGTACACCCGCCTAATATCGAGTGGGGCCCCCGCGAGCATGCAGAAGTGCCGCAACACGACGTGCAATCGACTCGACTAATATCTGAAGTAGTGCTGGAGGGAACTGACACAAGAATCCTGCTGGACTGTCCCTAAATCCGTAAGAGTACAAGGGGTAGACATGTCTTCTGAACAGCATGTTGCAAGGCATCCCAGATATGCTCAATAATGTTCATGTCTGGCGAGTTTGGTGGCCAGCGGAAGTATTTAAACTGAGACGAGTGTCCCTGGAACCACTCTGTAGCAATTTTGGACATATGGGATGTCACATTGTCCTGCTGGAACTGCCCAAGTCTGTCGAAATGCACAATGGACGTGAATGGATCCAAGCGAACAGACAGGATGCTTACATACGTGTAACCCGTCAGAGTAGTATCTAGACGTATCATGGGTCCCATATCGCTGCAACTTCACATGCCCACAACATTACAGAGCTTCCACTAGCTTGAACATTCCCTTGCTGACATGCAGGATCCAGGGAATCATCAGGTTGTCTCCATACTCGTACACGTCCATCCGCAAGATACAATTTGAAACGAGACTCGTCCGACCAGACAACATGTTTCCAGTCATCGACAGTCCAATGTTGGTGTTGACGGGACCAGGCGAGGCTAAAGCTTTGCATTGTGCAGTCATCAAGGGTACACGAGTGGGCCTCCGTCTCCGAAATCCCATATCGATGACGTTTCGTTGAATAGTTCTCACACTGACACTTATTGATGACCCAGATCTGCAGCAATTCGCGGAAGGGTTGCACTTCTGTCACGTTGAACGATTCTCTTCAGTCGTCGGTGGTCCCGTTGTTGTAGGATCTTTTTCCGGCCACAGCGGATTCCTGATATTCACGGTACACTCGTGAAATGGTCGTACGGGAAAATCCCCGCTTCATCGCTGCCTCGTAGATGCTATGTTTCACCGCTCGTGCGAAGACTATTAATCTTGGTGACCTGCCGTTGTAGCACCAGTAACAAGTCTAACAACTGCGCTAAACGCTTGTTGCCTTATATAGGCGTTGTCGACCGCAGCGCCGTAATCTGCCTGTTTACATATCTCTGTGTTTCAATACGCATGATTACACCAGTTTCTTTGGCGCTTCAGTGTATATTCCCATACAGGTCTGACGTTGTACTTGAAAGTGGTTTTCCCAGTATAGGCAGAGAAATACGTTATTGTAGTGCCTGTATTATTCTCATTACGATGCAAAGTTCGTTTCGTCATGCATGGACAGATTTTCGTCGGCCTAACTGGGCAATGGATCCACCTTCTGCAGTGCGGATGTACAAATACGTCCGACCTCCTGTGAGAAGATGAGAGAGCGAATATGGAGGACTATTGATAGGTGGCGCTCTGTGGCAATGTGGATCGGCCATGAAGCGTGTCGAGGTAGTTTGTGCAGTTGTGATAATTTTGTGTCTCCGATGGCGCAATGGGTAATGCACCTGCCTAGTAAGAAGGAGATCCCAGGTTGGAATCCTGGTCCGGTGCACATTTTCACCTAATGGCCAAATGCAGCTGACGGCTGTGATCCCCTTTCCTCCCTTGCTTCTCCTCTCCACCTTCAATTAACATTAATCTAGGACAATGGTGCAAAGAGTGGTGATGGGGAACGTCACCACCTGCACTCCCCTTGCCGGTCAAATACGAGCAGTGAAAATTTTCCAGCACCAGGATTCGAACAGGATTACCTCCGACTCGAGCTCTGAGACCTCATGTATGGCGGTGGGTGCTTGAAAAATCTGTGTATTCAGTTAAGGAAAACTTCCAATTAGATAACTAAAGAGTTCTGGAGTTACAATGTGTTATAAGTTGAAATATATTAAAATAGGTAAACGAAATCAAAAATATTATAACATTCCTTGGACTGAAAAATTTTGTCATCTGAAACTGGCTGGCTACGCAACTTTGACAGCTTCGATTCATTGGAAAACTTTTAGCAGCATATGCCCAGTAGCTGCATATGAGAAGTATCCTGTGAAAATTTTGTTCTGTTTGGAAAGGTTGTCATCGGTATGCGGTTTGATTGGCTGCCGCTCTGTACTCGGGAGGTGTGGAATCCCCTCAGGAATAATTCTAGAGTCTCCGCCATCGACCGAGCACGCCTTGTTAGCGTCGTTAGGAAGCTGACAGGATTACCGACACGGCAAAGAGGATTGCCAAAGGAAATGGAAAAAGAATTAGATTCCTCACTCAAGGGAAGGCTGCAACGACAGAAGGTAAATTTTTCACTCGGAAAGCTTTGCTCGAATTAGGCCCAACAGGAAGCTGGCTAAACCTGGAAATTATCAGCTGCACTTAACGTTGAGACATTCAGCACCTCTTGGTAAAATTAACTTATGATTAATTTTCGAAAGGGTGTATTAAACGTTTCGTCTTGTCGTCAAGAAATAGTCTTTATGTGCTTATTATTTACTTATTCACTGATTTATTTAGTTTGGCAAAATTAGGGCCACAATGCCCTCTCATACATCTAACCAATGATTCTATATTTTGCTACATCTAATACAGAATACAGTATTTAGAAATTACTGTGTTACTGTGCAAAGTAAAATTATGCAATATACGTTCATTCATGAGAAGTACAACAATAAATACAAAATACTGTGATACATACAGTTTGGCCCTCAGAATTAAAGGGTGGAATCGACTGAGTTTGGGTTACCGGTATAATATTTATAGTTTCACTGATAACATGAATAAATAGCATCATATAGATACAGATTTGACTTCATCAGACCAACTGCTAGCGCAAACAGGCAGTATGACAGAGTGTTTCCAAGACGGAATGTTAAAACAACAATAAGTTGCTAATGTAGATCCAGATTAAATAAAATTTAAATGAATTTACTACGCAATTAACAAGAGCATAAGAAAATATGCCGGTCCATTGCAAATTCAGAAATATTTTGAGCCTAAAAGCTCACATGTTGACCATAAATGCTATAATAATTAAGAACTTTAGCTCGCTTTTTGAAGAACCGTGGAAGTTTGAAGTTTGATAACTGCCATAGAGATGCAACTGGGTACACGAACCTCAGTGTAGATCCGCACGTACCAGGGACAAGAAAGTACGACAGTTGAACTAAATGTGAGAGTGTCCAAAGTAATCTTACCACTTCGTCAAATGTTTTTGTTCAAAAAATTTTCCGCCTATTCTTCTTGACGATATTTTAAAACAATATCAGAAAACAGTGAAGAACTTGGGTGTAGCTCTGGATGAGTATCTCAACTGGGCTGCAAATATTGGCATCACTTACAAGAAGGCTTCTCCTTACCAGTATACTCTGTAAATATTTCGGAACATATTTTCGTAGGATTTGAAAGCTAAAATCGCCCAATCACTCGTTCTACCTAACCTCCACTATTTCGAGAACGGCACGGATAGCGAGGACAGAAGACAGAACTAACCACGGATGATTTTGTGCATTTCGTCTGCAACATCGGTTGTATTTCACCATGTCAGCACTTCATGCACCCAGTTGGGTTGGTGCATCCGGACATGTTACGTAACTACTATACGCTATATTTATTTTTCTGGCTCCTCAGTGGACATGCATCCCAGTACCTTGTATCAGAAATTATGTATCAGTCATTTCAGTCACAATCGAAAGACAATTTATGACATAGCTGTTCCAGCTGTGCCCAGTCATAAAGCAAAAATATTAGAAAACTCCTTCCTTGTTGCTGTTATCAACCCCTGAAACAAGCTAACCTGTACCCTGTGCACAATTAGATGTGACGTATACTGAGATGAGGTAGCGATACACATAAATTCAGATGACGGCACTATCGCGTACACAAAGTATAAAAGTGAGTTGGCGGAGCTGTCATTTGTACTCAGGTTTCGGAGGTGACTATGGCCGAACGACTTTGAACGGCGAATGGTAGTTGGAGGTAGACACATGGGACATTCCATTTCGGAAACCTTTAGAAAATTCAATATTCCGACATCCACAGTATCAAGATTGTGCCACGAATTCCAAATGTCAGGCATTACCTCTCATCACAGACAATGCAGTGGCCGATGAACTCCACTTAACGACCGAGAGCAGCGGCGTTTGCGTAGATCTGTCAATGCTAACAGACAAGCAACACTGTGTGAAACCGCAGAAATCACTGTGGGATGTACGACGCACGTATCCCTTAGAACAGTCCAGCAAAGTTGGGCGTTAATGGACTATGGCAGCAGTCGACCTACGCGAGTGCCTTTGAATAGCACAACATCGGCTGCAGCGCCTGCAGTGCAGGATATCATCACGGCGGGCCGGCGTCTGACATAACGCTACACTGCTGAGAGAATGGGCGTATCTCAGCAGCGCGCTGGATTCATCGTAATACTTGATATGCACAGCGTCTCATGTCGATGGGTTCCTAGAATATTGGCAACAGAAAACTAACGTCAGAGACACATTACGTCCGCCAGAAACTTGACCGTTTTTGAGGCAGATCGTTTGACATTTCCCAAACGTTCAGTGACAATGGATGAAGCATGGGTTCACCATTTTCAGCCCGTACCCAAGGTACATCAGCTGGCAAAGTCTCTGGTTTTTTTATTTTTTATTTTTTTTTTAGAATTTGAGGGGTCTTATCCTGGCTGAATACATCAAGAAGGGTGAAACAGTGAACGGAGCATATTATGTTGCTCAGCTAATGAGTTTGAGGGAGGCCATCAAAGTGAAACCGGTCGGGATGTGGACAAAACGAGTGCTCTTCCACGACGACAATGCGGCCGCGCACACATGCGTCACTGTGATGTCTGCCGTCCAGTCCTGTGGCTTGTAGTTGCGACACCCACCTTATTTCTCTGATTTAGCCCCCTCTGACTTTTATCTCATCCTTAAGTTCAAGAAACATCTAGCTGGAAAACATTTTCGATCAGATGGTAATGTCATGGCGGCGGTGGAGAACCTTTTTGCTTTGCAGGAACAAACGTTCTACAAGGAGGATTTTCCGTTTGGCAATTACAAATATCGAATAAGAAAAGCAAAAGCCTTAAGGCTTCGTTCCAGCCAGCTAATGTGAAAATTCAGAATGTTAGCCCCGAGCACCATAACTTTATCAGCAACTTAGCATGACTTTGGGTGAGAAAAGCGGAAGAAGAAGAAAGAAATTAACGTACATTGAGTCAGATTCCGTGTTAAGCTGTACGCTGCCGGTAACTGACTAGCTAGTCAGATTGAACAAAGAATAATAGATACTATTTCTATTGACATCGTTGCTTATAAACTGCTACAGTAGTCAAGCAAACTTGTGCGCTGACAGTTTCACTATACACAATTCACTTTTACAATTTTTCGTTATACACACATTACAGAGCGTATGGGAAACAAACGAACTGATTTCCCCACCTACTGGCTGTTTACATTTATAACACAAGAAAAACACAAGAAAACACTCGACTACAGAGTGACTAAACATACACTTTCTAACCGAGAAAGACGTAAGATATTTAAAACGATGGTGAATTCCATAAACAATAGCTGCCTAACGCTTTATGACTGTAATGACTCATCTACAGTAAAAAAAAGTGAAAAGTTTCACTGATCTCTAAAACTTTTTAACTTGATACTTACTGACTCAGTTTTTTTCTAGTTGCAAGTGAATCACAATAGTAAAGCTATTAATATGAGAGGATGAAGTACGTAGAGAGCTGCACTTCCAGGACCATCACAAATGAAATTTTTGGAGCCTCCGAAACTGTCTCATGACGTAATGTCTGCTGATGATCTGCACGAGCCGGCCGTTGTCGCCGAGCGGTTCTGGGCGCTTCAGTCCGGTACCGCGCTGCTGCTACGGTCGCAGGTTCGAATCCTGCCTCGGGCATGGATGTGTATGATGTCCCTAGGTTAGTTAGGTTTAAGTAGTTCTATGTCTAGAGGACTGATAACCTCAGATGTTAAGTCCCATAGTGCTCAGAGCCATTTGAACCATTTGATCTGTGCGAGATGTTCGGCCGACTGGTTCAGTTGTTTTTCTGACAGTACACTAACAGCTTCCATGTACCAGGATAGAATAGCTGTAAAACTCAAACAGCATTTTGTACCAAGAAATATAATTGTACAAATAAGTTCCTAACAATAATAATGATAGTTTTCCTGTTTTTGTTTCCAGTCGTGCAGCATGGGGGGAACAGTTTTTCCGGAATTTATGTTTCATTTATCCTTTTGACACGGAAACTTTGGTTCCATGACAACAATGGGTTGAGAATGACCTCGGATGATTAAGTGATTTTATTTTTTACATCAGATGATGGAACTTTATGTGTTCCGAAACCGGTCGTATGCACGATAAAAAATTGTGGATTAAGCAATTATTGCGCGGCTTCTTCATTTTACAAAATATTAAAGAGAGTACAGAAACAAACTTGTGTAAATTGTTATATAATACCTTTTAGGTGATTCATTCTATACAGTGGAAAATTACATGGGTAATACAGAGTAGGAGCTTGACAAAAAAAAAAAAAAAAAGCCAACACGTAATTAATGACAATGCACCTCTGACATTTCACGACAGACTTTCGCACTATAATACGTATGTTACCTGGAAAATTTTACACTAAAGTTCTAACCACTCTCCGATTCATGTTTCTAAGCTCAACATCTCTTTCCTTATTTGGGTTTGCTGACTCAGTTTTCTGGGCAAGCAAACTGGAAGTTGCGGTACGCAAAGCGGAAACCAGACATCATCTGTATCCTGTTGCCAGCATATACTATGTATATAGTGCGTACTGTGATAGGGGAAAAGAAATGAATGAATAATGCAGCAGCCGGCCGCGGTGGTCTAGCGGTTCTGGCGCTGCAGTCCGGAACCGCGGGACTGCTACGGTCGCAGGTTCGAATCCTGCCTCGGGCATGGGTGTGTGTGATGTCCTTAGGTTAGTTAGGTTTAAGTAGTTCGAAGTTCTAGGGGACTTACGACCTAAGATGTTGAGTCCCATAGTGCTCAGAGCCATTTGAATAATGCAGCACCAATTTCTTAGATTAAAAAAAAAAATGTGTTAGTTCGGTGTATATTGTAGGCAGCCACTGGTGTCGAGAAATGAATGAACAATGTAGCAGCATTTCTTTAATGGAAAAATATGTGTGGGTTGCCTTTCGTTAGTCGCTAGAGCAGTGACGAGGGACCACTCAGCTAAATGGGTGTCGAAGTCTCTGACAGGCATATTTTTGAAGTGCTCAACAAAGGTGGTACCGAGGATGTTGCCAATCTGGTAGGTCTTACCGAGACCATCTGCCTTTCTATTTACACACATGTCAATTTTGCGCCCCTCCGTGATCACGTCGCGGGAGAGTACGAACCAGGAAATCTCCTTTGTAGACCGATTGCACTTCCCCAGTACTCTACCAATACACCGACGTCTACCACCTGCTTTACTAACGACTGAACCTATGTGATCATTCCACTTCATATCCCTACAAAGTATTACACCCAGGTATTTGTATGAGCTGAGCGAATCCAGCAGTGACTCATTTGTATTATAGTCATAGGATGCTTTTTTTTTTCTTTTGTGCGGTGCAGAATTTTACATTTCTGAACATTTAAAGCAAGTTGCCAATCTGTGCAGTCTGCAAGTGTCACTTCCAGAACGCTATAGAAAGAGAACCAATATCCCCAATGACGTCAAATTCAAACAGCATATTATTGACGTAGGGGTAAACGTCATCGAAATAAAGTTTCGCAAATAGACGACGCTGTAAATGTCTTAACGGTAATGGGGTCAGCTACAAATGACAGATGAATCCAATTCGACGGCCATGATTTAAGTTCCACATTAAACCATCCGTAATGTTCAATGCGCATGACTGCAAAAGTTCGGCACTCAACAGTTGTAGAACTGCCACGCGGGATTAGCCGAGCGGTGTGAGGCGCTGCAGTCGTGGACTGTACGGTTGGTCCCGGCGGAGGTTCGAGTCCTCCCTCGGGCATGGGTGTGTGTGTTTGTGCTTAGGATAATTTACGTTAAGTAGTGTGTAAGCTTAGGGACTGATGACCTTAGCAGTTAAGTCCCACACGGTTTCACACACATTTGAACATTTTTTTTGTTGTAGCACTGTTAGTTAGGCAAGCCCTTGCACCACGGCAAGGTCGTATCACATCGAATGGGAAACGTCGGTTTTCAATGGTCCTGAGGCCAAAACCGGCATAAAAAGCAAACTGACATCAGTTTTTAATTGTTGTGGAGCAAAAAACCGCATAAAAAGCAAAACGACATCGGTTTTTATTTAATTGTCCTGGGGCCAGAGACTGCATAAAAACCAAATGACATCGGTTTCTAATCGTCGTGAGACTGGCGCAAAATGTTGATGCGCCAAAGATTTTCCTAGCATTTACCAGTGACGGTACAGGTAACCAGTCCCACAGAGACTCATTTCCTCGAAAAAATATCGCTCTACAATAAACGTTGTTGTCAACCCTCCCCGTACTGTCACCTTTCATGACGTGGTACCGGCTGATGTGCGTGCGGATTTTCCGCTACCCATATCCTACAGTTCTACACATTGACGTGTCCTTCGAAATGGAAACGGGCTCGTCAGTACACAAGAATGTTCCACGGTCATTCGTTGTCCATTTGCATGCGATCAAGAAATTCCACAGCGAACGTTCGTCTTACTGGCGGATCAATATGAAGTACTCCTGAGCATGAGTTTGTACGAATAACAACATAGGATGTTTTGTAGTATGCCGGCCAGGGTGGCCTAGGGTTCTAGGCGCTACAGTCTGGAACCGCGCGACCGCTACGGTCGTAAGTTCGAATCCTGCCTCGGGCATGGATGTGTGTGATGTCCTTAGGTTAGTTAGGTTTAAGTAGTTCTACGTTCTAGGGGACTGATGACCTGAGAAGTTAAGTCCCATAGTGCTCAGAGCCATTTGAACCATTTTTTTGTAGTATTTTATGCATCGTGCTCTTTGGAATGTCCAACGTTCGATCAATTTCCTCGTGCACTACATGTTAGCAAATCACCGCTCAACCCCCCCCCCCCCCCCCCTACAGTGCGGTGGTCACATCTTCGTCATACAAAGAATCAACAGCTTTCCTCCCTCTGCCACATTGCACTTAAAAAGAACCTGTGTTTTCGAATTTTGTAATCATTTTCCCCGGACCCTTTTCAGCCTTTTCTCGTACATTTGAGTCTACGTAACTTCTGCAGGGCTACTGGCACACAGTCATCGTTCTTTCAAAAGAGTTTTACCAGCAGCGCTTGATATGTCGTGGAGAGAGTCATGCTGGATGTCTCGTAAGCAAACTGAGAAACTTCTGTTGGTGTGCATATTCTGACGCTTACACCGCCATCTATTTTAGGTAGTTTTATTTTCTTCCGTGACCTTTCTCCCTGCTGTTTAAGATACTTGTCATTGTGGGCAGTGTTTCTCTTTCTATAGCGTTTTGTAACTGAAAGCTTAATTATGGAAACTCTGTCCAGGGAACTACACTTGCAAATCACACGAGCGGAGGGAAACAGCCGCAGATTGCTATCGACGAGAAACTGAATGACTGATTAAAATTGCCGACCGTTGGTTACATACAGTTGCTAACTATCTTGAATAATTGTGTCATGTATCTGTGTCACTCTGAAGTGTAGTGCAGCGTTCAATGAAAGTTACTTGGCCTGTAATAATAATGCACAATTAACTCTCGTATTTCTGCAAGCATTTGTAACATCCCCCTTTCAGTGAGATCAGATAACAGCAATTAAAAATGTCGGGATAGCGATTCACTATCGTAGATTAAAACTGAAGAAACTGCAAAAAGGTGGGAATTTAAGAGGATAGGACCTGGATAAACTGAAAGAATAAGATCTTGTAGAGAGTTTCAGCTAGAGAATTTCGGAACGATTGACAGGAATGGGGGAAGGAAATACAGTAGAAGAAGAATGGGTAACTTTGAGAGATGAAATAGTGAAGGCAACAGAGGATCAAGTAGGTAAAAAGACGAGGGCTAGTAGAAATCCTTGGTTAACAGAAGATATATTGAATTTAATTGATGAAAGGAGAAAATATAAAAATGCAGTAAATGAAGCAGGAAAAAAGTAATACAAACGTCTCAAAATGAGGTTGACAGCAAGTGCAAAATGTCTAAGCAGGGATGGCTAAAAGACAAATGTAAGGATGTAGAGGCATACCTCACTAGGGGTGAGACAGATACCGCCTACAGGAAAACTGAAGAGACCTTTTGAGAAAAGAGAACCACTTGTATGAATATCAAGAGCTCGGATGGAAACTCAGTTCTGAGCAGACGGGAAAGCAGAAAGGTGGGAGGAATATATAGAAGGTCTACACAAGCGCGATGTGTTTGAGGACAATATTATGGATGTGGAAGAGGATGTAGATGAAGATGAAGTGGGAGACATGATACTGCGTGAAGAGTTTGATAGAGCACTGAAAGACCTAAGTCGAAACAAGGAACCGGGAGTGGGCAACATTCCATTAGAACTACTGACAGCCTTGGGAGAGTCAGCCCTGGCAAAACTCTACCATCTGGTGAGAAACATGTATGAGACCGGCGAAATACCCTCAGACTTCAAGAAGAATATAATAATTCCAATCCCAAGGTCAACAGTTGTTGACAGATGTGAAAATTACTATACTATCAGTTTAATGTCACGGCTGCAAAATACTAACGCGAATTGTTTACAGACGAATGGAAAAACTGGTAGAAGCCGACCTCGGGGAAGATCAGTGTGGATTTCGGAGAAATGTCTCAGCGCATGAGGCAATACTGACCCTACGACTTATCTTAGAAAATAGATTAAGGAAAGGCAAACCTACGATTCTAGCAATTATAGACTTAGAGAAAGCTTTAGACAATGTTGACTAGTATACTCTCTTTCAAATTCTGAAGGTGTCAGGGGTAAAATACAAGGAGCGAAAGGCTATTTAGAGAATGTACAGAAACCAAGAAATGTCTCAGCGCATGAGGCAATACTGACCCTACGACTTATCTTAGAAAATAGATTAAGGAAAGGCAAACCTACGATTCTAGCAATTATAGACTTAGAGAAAGCTTTAGACAATGTTGACTAGAATACTCTCTTTCAAATTCTGAAGGTGTCAGTGGTAAAATACAAGGAGCGAAAGGCTATTTAGAGAATGTACAGAAACCAGGTGGCAGTTATAAGAGACGAGGGGCCTGAAAGGGAAGCAGTGGTTGGGAATGGAGGGAGACAGGATTGTAGCCTATTCCAGATGTTACTTAATCTGTATATTGAGCAACCAGTAAAAGAAGCAATAGAAAAATTCGGAGTAGGTATTAAAATTCATGGAGAAGAAACAAAAACTATGAGGTTTGCCGACGACATTGTAAATCAATCGGAGACAGCAAAGGGCCTGAAAGAGCAGTTGAACGGAATGGACAGTGTCTTGAAAGGAGGATCTAAAATGAACATCAACAAAAGCAAAACGGGGATAATGGAATCTATTCGAATTAAGTCGGGTGATGCTGAGGGAATTAGATTAGGAATGAGATACTTAAAGTAGTAGATGAGTTTTGCTATTTGGGGAGCAAAATCACTGATGATGGTCGAAGTAGAGAGGATATAAAATGTAGATCGGCAATGACAAGGAAAGCGTTTCTGAAGAAGAGAGATTTGTTAACATCGAGTATAGATTTAAGTGTCAGGAAGTCGTTTCTGAAAGTATTTGTGTGGAGTGTAGCCATCTATAGAAGTGAAACATGGACGAGAAATAGTTTGGACAAGAAGAGAATAGAAACTTTCAAAATGTGGTGGTACAGAAGAACGCTGAATATTAGATGGGTAGATCGCGTAACTAATTAGGAGGTACTGAACAGATTTGGGGAGATGAGAAATTTGTGGCACAACTTGACTAGGAGAAGGAATCGGTTGGTTGGACATGTTCTGAGGCATCAAGGGATCACCAATTTAGAATTGGATGGCAGCGTGGAGGGTAAAATTCGTAGTGGGGGGACGAAGAGATGAATACCCTAAGCAGATTGAGAAGGATGTAGGTTGCAGTAGGTACTGGGAGATGAAGAAACTTACACAGGATAGAGTATAATGGAGAGCTGCATCAAACCAGTCTCTGGACTGAAGGCCACAACAACAGTTCATCATCGTAATTTTATTGTAATATGAGATTCAGATTCGTAAAACAGGAGAGACTTGTAAATGGTGAAAAAGTTTCTGTGCAAAAAAATATTGTGTCTTTGTAACTCAAGCAACGCATTTTGCCCTAAGGAGGAATAGGACACTCGTAAATCGAGCCACCTATTTGCATGCAGTAGCCACGCGATAGGAAGAGTGCATTAGTCTCGTTGCCGGAATTTTTTTTAGTCTCGCACAGGAAGAAATCAGTTGTAAATTTAATTTCTCTTTCGGGCAACAGCTCCCGCTTACGTAGGAAGCATCTGTTTCAATTTTCCTCGGCGGCAGTCATCCGTACCCACTGGGTTCGCTCTCGTTTTGTGCCCGCATCCCGTACCGCGTGGTCGCTCGCCGAAGGTAAGGAGCGACAGAAAATTTTTAAGGAAATTAGCGTCTCTGGCCGGGGAACTAGACTTGCAAATCACGCGAGCAGACCGCGATTTGACTTTTAAATGTCCCCGCGGGTTTGCGCACAGCTCGCAGTACACACCGTCGCAGTGTGTGTGTGTGTGTGTGTGTGTGTGTGTGTGTGTTGCCTTCCGCCAGGTGGCAGGCGCGGCGCGTTGCACGTGACGCCACGACCGCAACAGCGGCAGCTCGTGTCCGCATTATGTTACACAAAAGGCACCTTTATTAATCACCCGCCAGAAATCTGTGTGTACAATGACGTCACACCCGTTCGAGCCTCGTTGACTAATGACCGTGCTGCCTAAAGAGGAACTCGGCATGATTCTGCACGTAACGATTAGCGGTGATGCGGGTGGGAATATTATAAAATTATCAGTATCTGTGTCCACACGTGCATTATTGAAACGTTTCTATTCCATTAAATCCTATTAGTGTCGTACAACTCCTGATTTTAACATGAACATATTATGCAAACCATAGGCGCTAAAAGAAGAACAGTGATGATCAGCGGTAAGATGTTCATAGTTTACTTAACAAGTTAGTACTGGGGATCATGTGTAATTTATAGGCTATAAAACAGAATTCCGACATTTAGATACACGAATATGATACGCCCATTTGATACGAATGACTAAAGCGACTGAAGTGTACACTCGGGATTTCAGATGCTCTACTATGTATTTTCTGTATGAAACCAGAAATGTATCAAAAACGAAACTAATTATGGAAGAAAAAAGTAAAAGGCTATTTTGTCTGACTCACTGGAAATCAACAAAAATTTTTACAGCCAGTGGTTTATGAGAATACTTTTTATGCAATATTAAAGCGCTTTTGACGGTGTATATAGTACCCCAAAAACTGTATCAGGTACTGTTTCAGATAGCACAACGGATTTAGGCTGTGGAATGTAATAACACTGACCAACAGCCATTATTATGATAGTGTTTTGTCAGCCAACCAGTTTCGACGTCCCAGTCACGTCACCTTCAGGCGTGTCGCTTGACTGTCACCAAGTACTACTCGTGCATGTACACCGAAGAGCCAAAGAAACTGATACATCTGCTTAATATGTGCAGGGTCCCGGCGAGCACGTAGAAGTGCCGCAACATGACGTGGCATGGACTCGACTAACGTCTGAAGTAGTGCTGGAGTGCACTGACACCATGAACCCTGCAGGGCTCTCCAAAAACACCGTAAGACACGTGGGGGTGGAAATTTCTTCTGAACAGGCTGTTGCAAGGCATTGTAAATACACTCAAAAATGTTCATGTCTGCGGATTGTGGTGGCCAGCTGAAGTGTTTAAATTCCCTAGAGTGTTCCTGGAACCTCTCTGTGGAAAATTTGGACGTGTGAGGTGTCTTACTGTCCTGCTGGAATTGTCCAAGTTCATCGGAATGCTTAATGGACATGAGTGGATGCAGGTGATCGAACAGGATGCTTACGTACGTGGCACCTATCAGAGACGTATCTAGACGTATTATCACTCCACTGCACACGCCCCACACCACTACAGATCCTCCACCGGCTTGAACAGCCCATTGCTGACATGTAGGGCCCCAGGGTTCATGAGTTGTCTCCATACCCGTACGCGTCCATCAGGTAGATACAATTTGAAACGAGACCCGTCCGACCAGGCAACATGTTTCCAGTCATCAACAGCCCACTGTCAGTGTTGACGGGCCCAGGAGAGGAGTAAAGCTTTGAGCTGTGCAGTTATCAAGGGTTCACGGGTTGTCCTTCGGCTCCGAAAACCTATATCGATGATTTTTGACTGAATGGTTCGCACGCTGACACTTGTTGATAGCCCACCAATGAAACCTGCAGCAATTTGCGGAAGGGTTGCAGTTCTGTGACGTTGAAGATGTAATATTAAGATGTAACAGCTACACTGGCTTTGGAGCAAGTGCATGCAATATGTTTGCCAGTAAAAAATGAGAGAGATGAAAAGTCTCATAGAGGTAATATGAGTAGAGTGCTTTGCACTAAGTCTCCTTATGTATGGTAGTAAGCATTATTACTAGAAGTGATTTTACGATTTCTTGACTAATACATGAATTGATAGCTCTGAAATCACGTCAAGCGATACAGGACACACCAGATACGGTCAGCAATGCGAATAAGAACAAAATGGCATTGAATGGATGTTACAACGTAAAGGAACTAGAAGACGCAGAAAAGACATAACTGAAAGAAGTGAAAATGTTCCACAGACACAAAAAAATTGATAGACTGAGACACAATAAATAAGAAACTTTCCTGCAGCTTTGCAGAAAAGTTTTGTCACCATACTGATAGAAAAACTGCTCCGAATTGTGACATATCATTATTGTGCATTATATATATTGTATATATGCCTTTTTTGCAAAGCATGACTTTTAAAACAGTAGCAATTGTAAGGTGTCAGGCAAATCAAACACCTTTCATGAAAACCCTGACATGATGGCAAATCCTGCAGTATGTCACATAGCTCCAAATAAATCCTGACATTAAATTAACCAAAGTAATACGATCAACGAGTGAGCAAATGGAATACCACAGACTAACACAAGAACGCCTAAATGCATGTCATACCTTCCCACCGTGAAACAGACGCAGTTCCGAGGGGAGAAACTAGAACAGAAGCCGAGAGCAGAATCGTGTAGGCTAGGAGGCCCTACGATAAGGGTCGGACACCCACGTGACCTGCTGACCGCCAGGACCACCCCCCAGCCCATGTTAAAAGATAGAGCCCTCGAGAAGAACAGTATAGATCTTATGATAACACTAAAAGGGCCACACCAGCTGCAAGTTTTAGCGTGAGACTTTTTCGCGTCTCTGTTACGTTGCAAACGTTAAAAACATTGCCCCACCACGAAAAGTATAACGTTTCTCATTGGATAGACAGAATTTTGTAGGTGGAGCTTAAGGTTAACATTGAGACCCTGATTGGTCAGTTGAAAACACAGCCAGATAGCTTTTTTTAAACCAGCTTCGGTAAATTGTAGTAAGGAGAAGTTAGGGGAGAGTTGCTTCCGAGACGGCGAGGTGTGGAGCTGCGCCGTCCGCCGCCCCTAACGCTGCCTAACCAACGACAAGGTAATGAATGCACGCGATGCCGCATAACAGCGCATAAAGCTTCACTTAGAACTGCAGAAGTCTCATCTGTTACGCCCCCTTTTTGCGTAATACTAGTGTCGATCGTCAATTAAAGTACATGGTATTCACATTTGCTACGTAAGTTAAAATCTGAGTCACGATGATTTTTCTGTTATATAATTATTGAGAAGCCACATCAGCCACTGTAGTTTACGACACGTTAAATAAATAATTAAAGACAATTGAGGGTCACTGTAGACCATTTTGATAGTTTTCTCTTTTGTGAAACTTAATTTAAACCTAGATTATAGATGTGATATGGCATAGGTCATCTTTCGATCCATTGTAGAACTTGGAAACCCATTCAGGGAATATTCGTTCACATTTTTGTTGAACGCAGTTGGTTTTTATCATCCTGTATTAAAATATTTCCTTTTATCAATGGTGCAATTTATAAACCATGTTTTGTGAGTAGAATAAAAATTCCAATGGTAAACTTAACTGGCCGTGCGTTTCTAGGCGCTGCAGTCCGGAACCGCGAGACCGCTACGGTCGCAGGTTCAAATCCTGCCTCGGGCATGGATGTGTGTGATGTCCTTAGGTTAGTTAGGTTTAACTAGCTCTAAGTTCTAGGGGACTAATGACCTAAGCAGTTGAGTCCCATAGTGCTCAAAGCCATTTTTTTTAAACTTAACTGCTTTTTCGACGTTATTTTACCAGCTAACTAAAAATAGGAATGCCTTGAACCCCTTCCACTAAATTTAGTTAGCATTAAGATTCTTTTACAGGGAGTGCAGTGGAGCTGACGCTGAAATCATTAAGTATTTGATTATTCATCGCTAGTCGCGCTGAACTCTTCTGAACGCTACATGTCATGTGTGGTCTGGCGTCTCCTTACCATCAACAGGTCCCAGGTTCAAACTAGTCAATTCCCTAAAAAACACGCTCAGAGCGTCGTTGCGCGAAAGTGGCAGGGAGACAAGACTTAGAACAAACAGACACCACGCAGAATGTTCGACAATTTTTAAAAAGAATTATAATTAAGTCAACAAGAAACTGTAAGAAAATTTTTAATGTTATTTTACATGATGGAAAATTAGAAAGTGAGGAAAACTAATAATTTTCAGAAATACATATGAATAGAATAACTAGCGCAGTTTTGTTTCACATTCAGTGTCATTTCCTTCTGTGTATGTTGTGGGCCATTTCAAAAGTTTCACATGAAACCCATTGTTGAAGGTTTTTGGAGATCCTTCACATTTTTATCACTACTGGAACACTATCAGTGGTGTATGTTTTCTTACTTGGTAGTCTCGGAGGGATATTGTAACATTTAGGAGAATAAGCGCGCTTGTCTAGGCCATCAGTATAAACGTAAGCAACACCCTTGCCTTTTTTTTATCTCGTTTATACCCGGTATGCTTCAATTTGGAAAACTGAAAAGTAATTTCATTTTCCTTAGGAATACCACTTCTTGTTGTCTCATATGGCGGACACACCTTTTACAGTGCCTGGTCGGCCATTTCTTGAAAGCAAGAATATTATCTACTTTCATGGAGAAACGTCCTGATACACTGCTCTTTTCCATAAGCTACAGTATTCTCTGGTTGTATAAAGGGTGTTTCCGTAAGAACCTGCCAAAATTTAACAGGACATAGAGGATGCTCCACGGAACGAATTTGAGGTTGGGAATCTGGCGTCGGAGAAGTCATCTTTAGGAGATAATCGAAGTAAACTTGTTTACCGCTTTGTATAGGAGTCTTGCTTTCCAGCTTATTTACAACTAGCATGTGTACAAATTTATGCGTACTGTGCTGTTTATTTACATGTACTTTCTTTATTTCCCGCAAGGAAAGAAGGAGGACGTGCCATATCTTCTACCTCGCTGTATTAATGGCCACCTGTACTTGAGGTTCACGCAAAGAGTGCATAGGAATTAATCAAGGGGATTCAGGTCAGGTGACCTCGCACCCGCTGAAGTAAAACCGCCCCTTCCAATCCAGCCACCAGGAAATAAAGTATTGAGATGGTTGCGGACATCCACACTGAAGCGAGACGGTGCACTGTCATGTAATATCCACGTCCTCTGACGAACAGCCAAGGCCACGTTCTCCAACAAGTCAGGTAGAACTCGTTGCACGAACCTTAAGTACAGGTGGCCATTCAGACGGTCAGGTAGAAGATATGACTCGTCCTCCTTGTTCCCTTGCAGGAAATGAGAATGTACCTGTAAATAAACAGCACATTATTTGTACACTTGTATGTATGTTAGTCATAAATGAGCTGGAAAACAGCAATCCTAGACAAAGCGGTAGACAAATTTACTTCTATATCTCCTATAGCTGGCTTTTCTGACCCCAGGTTCCCTGCCTCAAATTGTCCAGTGGAACATCCTCTATGTCCTGTTAAATTTTTTCACGCTCTTACGGAAATACTCTGTATATTCTGCGTCTATTCCTGATGAGCCGTTTAACTGCCCTGAAGTCACTGTCACAGGGCAGAAAGGAATGCCCTCGTAGACCATAGTTTGTAATATACCTTTATAGACCATATTATGCTGGAGCCGAAATAGCGTC
Source organism: Schistocerca serialis cubense (assembly GCF_023864345.2). Lineage (NCBI taxonomy): Eukaryota > Metazoa > Arthropoda > Insecta > Orthoptera > Acrididae > Schistocerca > Schistocerca serialis. The sequence goes on from NC_064639.1 coordinate 931,127,663, forward strand.
TATTTCCATTTTGTTCAGGACACTCATCACTAAACAATATTAGATACTGCTCATTTTGGTCTTCAGTACTTTGTTGAATGTAGTACAGCAAAAAGTCTACAAGCTTCATCACGAGTTCACAGTTCCTTCGTAACAAAGATAAAGTGTCGCATGACTGACATTCTCTGCTTTGCTGAGAGGGAACAACTGTGCTAGCTACGTCCATTCTGCATCTTTCAAGATAATCAACAGCCAGCGAAACCCCAGGGAATACCTGTGACCCTTATGCACAGTGCATAGAGTTACACTTCAGTTATTCGGTTGAAGCAAAAAACGAAAATTTCAAATTTTGTTGGATAAGTCCATGCTGCAGGTGGGCCTGGCATTGCTTCCACTTACTTGCGCCAGGTCCCTTCTGTTATCTCTCCTATCGACCATCCTTGGTCAAATCTTTCTCATATCCGTACTTGACGGTATTAGGGCATCCGAGGCCTAGGGAGTCTTTCATTTTTCCACTTCCTGCCTTTCACGGCCCTTGCCCTTGTGCTTCCGATAGCTCATTCTTCGGCTGTCAGAGCTCTTTTTCTTTCCATTTCTCTTGAAGTTTGTGAACAGCTTCAACGGCGTACGAGGTCAGGAGACCCAACGGCGAAGAGGGTGGAAGAACCAACTTCAGCTGCGTCTTTACTCCACGTTAGGAGCGGCTGCAACAGACGTCTGTTCTTCATGTCAGGAGCAGACTTTCCTCCTGCTGGCAGTAGTTCTAAAATGCTTGGTGACAGGCTATGTGACGAGCCGACCGTAAACCTTCTGTCACATGCTTAGGGAAGTGTTGTCTTCTGGATGTGGTAAAAAGGCTAGGGAGTACATCGTAGGCGACGCGCGTTGGCATGGTCCGGTCAGCGTGAGAAATATGCAAGGGTTACTGTCGCACAGGCGGCGACGGCTAAACAAGCTAGCCCTCACATCCCGTCTTGCAGCACTCAACGTCGACACCATGACTGCACGGTACAATGGGCTATCTAAAGCCCTTGAAACCCGACGCATAGATATTTATGCAGTTCAAGAAACACGGTGGAGCGGAAGCTAATCGTACGACATTAGAGGCGGTTACAAGCTGATGAATAAGGGCACGCACGGAACAGCTAGTGGCGTTGGCATTATACTATCATCCAAGTTTGACGGTAATATATCTGAAGTGCAAAGATATGATGATCGCATGATGAAGACTGTGTACATCACTGATGGCAAAAAAATCCACTTTTTCAGTGCCTACGATCCAGAAACTGGCCAAGCAACTTCCATCAAACAGCCTTTTGGAGGATGCTTGATGCAAAAACTGCTGAAGTGCCCCCAGAAGATTCCATCATCATCGTTGATGATCTGAATGGGAACGTAGAATGCAGAAAGGAAGAACATACCGCTCACGTTGGGCATGGATTAGGAGAAAAGAATGACGACGGTGTGAGTATTCTCGAGTTCTCAGAACCTGATAACCTGGCAATTGCGAACAAATGGTTCAAAAAGCGTGACTCGTATCTGATCACGTATTACAGCGGCACTAATGCCACGCAGATCGACTACATCCTCGTGAGACGCCGTGATCTCAAAGATGTGCTTGATGCAACTATGAAACAGTTTCGAAACAATACAGTCCATTCATGTGCAAGCTAAGAATCAAATTGCCAACAAAGAAGCACGTAGTTCACACAGGACCTGCGAGAATCAAATGGTGGAAATTCAAGGATAAGGAAGCAGACATCATAGCCCGAATTACTTTGCCACCAGTTACAACAGTTGAGGAAAGCTGGGAGCAACTGAAAGTGTCTGCTCACGAAGCTGCACGTGCAATTCTTGGGACAACAAAACCAGGACGTCAGAGGATCGGTAGAGATACGTGCCTTTGGAATGACACCGTCAAAGACACGGTACACACAAGGAAACAATTGTATCATGAGTTTCTTGCCGATAAAACACCTGAGCGATGGAATGCGTACAGAACAGCCCGAAGAGATGCAAAACAGGTTATAGCAGTAACCAGACCATCAGACAGGAATTCCAAACTGCATCAGGATCCCCTGCAAATACTTTGACAGTTAGGCGGGAGGTGAGAAAACTTGGATTTCATGATCGCGCAGCTGCTCATAAGCCACACATCACGCTGGTAAACGCCAAACGACGCATCGCTTAGTGTAAGAAGCGTAAGCATTGGAAGATTGAACAGTTGAAAAACTTTGTGTGGAGTGGCGAATCACAATGTGACAATCCCATGGCACGGTGTGGGTATGGCGAATGCCCCGCGAACGTCATCTGCCAGTGTGTGTAGTGCCAACAGTAAAATTCGGATGCGGTGGTACTACGGTGTGGTCGTGTTTTTCATGGAGGGGGCCTGCAATCCTTCCTGTTTTGCGGAGCTTTATCACAGCAGAGGCCTACATTGATGTTTTAAGCACCTTCTTGTTTCCGCTGTTGAAGAGCAATTGGGGGTTGGCGATTGCTTCTTTCAACACGATTAGCACCTGTTCATAATGCACGGCCTGAGACAGAGTTGTTACACGACAATAACGTCCCTGTAATGGCCTGACCTGCACATAGTCCTGACCTCAATCCTACAGAACACCCTTGGGATATTTTGGAACTCCGACGTTGTGCCAGGCCTCACCGACCGACATCGATACCTCTCCTCAGTGCAGGACTCCATGAAGAATGGGCTGCCATTCTCAGAGAAACCTTCCAACATCTGATTGAACGTATGCCTGCAAGAGAGGAAGCTGTCATCTAGGCGAAGGGTGGGTCAACACCATACTGAATTCCAACATTACCGATGAAGGGCACCACGAACTTGTAAGTCATTTCCAGCCAGGTGCCCGGATACTTTTGATCTCATAGCATATTTCTGTATTCCATGCTAGGCGGTGCTTGAGAAGGTGTGAAGAGTGACGCCACTGGATAGTGGATCATTGGAAATGAATAATGTTGAGCGACAAATCACAATCCGATGGAAGACCGTGAGTTTCGTGAATGCCTTGGAGAACGTTATCGGCAGTCATGTGTAGTGCCAACGCTGAAGTACGGAGCAAGTGGTTTTGCGGTAAGGGGCTGCTTTGGCGTAGCTAGTTTTGGGTCCTAATTACTGTGCTTAAGAAAAGTGTAAATTTGGAAGAATATGACCACTTTGTGTACTGTATATAACAAAGAACCAGTTAGAAGAAAATGATTGTATCAGCATGACAATGAACTATGTCACAAAGTAGCACCTACGGCAATGAATTTTGGACGTTAACATCTCTGAAATGTACTGGTCTGCCCAGAGTCCCTACCGGAATCCAATGAAATACCCTTGTGATTAATTAAAATGTCAGCTTTGCTCCCAGATCCCGATCGAACACACCTTCTCTGGGCGGTTCTAGGCGCTTCAGTCTGGAACCGCGCGACCGCTACGGTCGCAGGTTCGCGGTCGCGCGGTTCGAATCCTGCCTTGGGCATGGATGTGTGTGATGTCCTTAGGTTAGTTAGGTTTCAGTAGTTCTAAGTTCTAGGGGACTGATGACCTCAGCTGTTAAGTACCATAGTGCACAGAGCAATTTTTTGAACACCTTTCTGGTTTCGACTCTTAAGGAAGAACAAGCTGCCGTCACTCCACAGACATTCAGATCAGACAGAGTATATTGTGCGTAATGCAGAGAATTCTTCTTCTGGAAGAATGTGTAAATTACAAACATAATGGCCCTGTGTCAAATCAATTAGTGAATGGCCTGCATCATCAGTGGTATTCCATCTGAAAGTCCGTCATTGTCATTCAGTAGTACCACTTTTAACTTTTTTTTAGTCATGTGGCCCGTACGAATTCCTCTCCTGTGCCATCGTCTTCGTTTCAAAGTAGCATTTGCAACCTACGTCCTCAATTATTTGCTGGATATATTCCAATCTCTGTCTCCCTCTGTAGTTTTTGCCCTCTACAGCTTCCTCAGGTACCATGGAAGTCATTTCCTGATGTCTTAACAGATGTCCTGTTATTCTGTCAGTGTTTTCCACATATACGTTTTCTCTCCGTTTCGGCTCAGAACCTCCACATTCCATACCTTATCAGTCCACCTAATTTTCAGAATTCATCTGCAGCGCCACATCTCAAATGCTTCGGTTCTGTTCTGTTCCGGTTTTTCCACAGTTCATATTTCACTGCCGTACAATACTGAGCTGCAAACGTACATTCTCAGAAATTTCTTCCTCAAATTAACACCTATGTTTGATACTACTAGACTTCTGTTGGCCAAGAGTGCCTTTTTTCCAATGCTAGTCTGTTTTTGATGTCCGCCTTGCTTCGTCCGTCATTGGTTATTTTGCTGCCTAGGCAGTAGAATTCCTTAACTTCATCTACTTCGTGACTATCAGTCCTGATGTTAAGTTTCTCGCTGTTCTAATTTCCGCTACTTCTTATTATTTTCGTCTTGCTTCGATTTATCTCAATCTATATGCTGCATTCATTAGACTGTTCATTCCAGAATTATGTAATTCTTCTTCACTTTCACTCATTTTTCTGAGAATTTCGAACATCTTGAACCATTTTTCCAGGTCGACAAATACTCTGAACGTGTCTTGATTTTTCTTTAGTCTTGCTTCCATTATGAACCGCAATGTGAGAACTGCATGTTCGAGGAGGTTTTAACCCTGAAAGTCGCTATGGAGCAGGAGACGATAATGATTTCCATGGAATACCTGATTTTCATTTCACTATACTTAGTAAACAAACAGAATTGCAGTGAATGACGTATGAGTTGGATAGTTGTCTGCTGATAACTTGGTCTAGCGATGCGAGCAGCAGATGGGCACTAAAGCCGCGGACGGGTTCGTGCTCGTATGCCATGGCAGTTTCCTCGGTGCTGCTCCATTATGCACGAGGCACCGAGCGGACGGTGCGCAGAAATCACGCGCCCCTTTCGTCCTCCGACGGCGGACTTGCCGCATTAATCATTTCGGTCGCGTTCAGAACTGGTACGTCGCGTGTGCTGCTGCTCACACTGCACTGATATTCTGTTCACAATGGAATCCAGAACACAGCGCACGTGCCCTCCTGCGTCTGCAGGTTCACTAGCGATGGTCAGACGCTCGTTGGCGGACTTTACAGACGCAGGCACAACACTGATTGTAAAGGTTCCCTCGTGTTGCATACAACATCCATCCGTTTCGTCATATACATTTCACGAATCGTGTATTCACAAATCTGTCACAGTTGCAGAAATATGTCTCACGAGTAGTTTCGAACCAAGTGGATCATTCTGAAGCCCGACCTACCGAGGCTGCATTAAAGGCGCCTGAACATAACAACAAATATCAAAATGGTAATACATGCTTGGTAAACTAATTCTTAGATGACTGTCACAATCAACGTCTGCCTACTTAACAAGTCAGAATCGGTATGACATGTCCAAAAGAACAGACACCACATATACACTGAAGAGCCAAAGAAACTGAAATTCTAATATCGTGTAGAGCCCCCGCGAACACGCAGAAGTGCCGCAAATGACGTGGAACGGACTCAGGTAATGTCTGAAGCAGTGCTGGAGGGAACTGACACCATCAATCTTGCAGGGCTTTCAATAAATCCGTAAGAGTACGAGGGGGTGGAGATCTCTTCTGAAAAGCATGTTGTAAGGCAACCCAGATAAGCTCAATAATGTTCATGTCTGAGAAGGTTGGTGACCAACGGAAGTGTTTAAACTCAAAAGAGCCACTCTGTATCAACTCTGGATGTGTGAGATGTTGCATTGTCCTGCTAGGATTTCCCAAGTCCGTCGGAAGGTAAAATGGACAAGAATGGATGCAGATAATCAGAGAGGTTGCTTGCATACGTGCCACCTGTCAGAATCGTATCTAGACGCATCAGGGGTCGCATATCACTCCAACTGCACACGCCCCACACCGTTACAGAGCCTCCACCAGCTTGAACTGTCCACTGCTCACATGCAGGGCCCATGGATTCATGAGGTTGTCTCCATACCCGTGGACGTCCATCTGCTCGATACAATGTGAGAAGAATGAATTTTCACTCTACAGCGGAGTGTGCTCTGATATGAAACTTCCTGGCAGATTAAAACTGTGTGCCGGACCGAGACTCGAACTCAGGACCTTTGCCTTTCGCGGGCAAGTGCTCTACCAACTGAGCTACCCAAACACGTCTAACGGCCCGTCTTCACAGCTTTAATTCCGCCAGTACCTCCTCTCTAACCTTCCAAACTTCACAGAAGCTCTCCTGCCAACCTTGCAGAAATAGCACTCCTGGAAGAAAGGATACTGCAGAGACATGGCATAGCCACAGCCTTGGGGATGTTTCTACAATGAAATATTCACTCTACAGCGGAGTGTGCGCTGGTATGAAACTTCCTGGCAGATTAAAACTTTGTGCCTGACCGAGACTCGAACTCGGGACCTTTGCCTTACGCGGGCAAGTGCTCTACCAACTGAGCTACCCAAACACGACTCACGGCCCGTCCTCACAGCTTTAATTCCGCCAGTACCTACTCTCCAACCTTCCAAACTTCACAGAAGTTCTCCTGCGAACCTTGCAGAATTAGCACTCCTGGAAGAAAGAATATTGCGGAGACATGGCTTAGCCACAGCCTGGGGGATGTTTCTAGAACTCTTCCAGGAGTGCTAGTTCTGCAAGGTCCGCAGGAGAGCTTCTGTGGAAGGTAGGAGACAAGGTACTGGCGGAATTAAAGCTGCGAGTATGGGGTGTGAGTCGTGCTTGGGTAGCTCAGTTGGTAGAGCACTTGCTCGCGAAAGGCAAAGGTCCCGAGTTCGAGTCTCGGTCCGGCACACAGTTGGTCACCGAACTTCTCAGACGTGAAAATTATTGAGCTTATCTGGGTTGCCTTACAATATGCTTTTCAGAAAAGATCTCCTCCCCCTCTTACTCCAGGAAACTTCTGTTTGGTGAGATTAATGGCACATTGCCCTCAATGTAGAAAAATGTAAGTTAACTCATGCTGTAGCTGCGGTAGCAGAGAAAACGCGAAAGATGTTCCTCAATCTGGTTTTGTTGGAAAAACCAACAAACAAGAACATTACTGACGTCGACAAAGTATCGAGACAAAACACAGTTCTATGCAAGATCCTACTTCGGATCATATAACAGAAGACGAACGAAATAAAATGTTTCTTAACAAGTGTCTCGCTCAAGAAAATCCTCCAAAGAAAAGACGTAAATAAAAATAATGGGGAGTGGTCGGCATAGCATTACCACAAAACTTTCCGGCGAGACGAGATCACCGTTACAGGACACTGTCGAGTCACAGTCCGAAGCTAAGATCTCCTAATGATCCGGGACTGCTAACAGACGAGGTACGTGGATGTTGCAGTCGGGATGGCAGATCCCTACATGGCTGGGCAGCGTGTCGAATTGCCTCCTGGCCAGTGGCCGCCCGCTTATAAGGTCCGTCGGTGGATGGAGCTTTTGGGATTATTTTCGATCACGTGAGTAGCGTAGGTAAATAGTCCGCTTGTGGATCGTGACCTCTGGCACTCCTCTCGATCCGCGGTACTCGGGTAGCGGGCCCTGGCGGCCGTAGGCTGAGAAGGGAGGCTGTGTTTTCGTCTCCGGCAGTGGCCTGCTTTGGATTCACTTGCTGTGATGAAGGCATCCGGCAGCCGTGTTCTGCCATTCGGGATGCCGATTTTGCAGGCGGACGGGAGGACGGTGCTACCCAGTTGATTAAGAAAAACAATAGCGTGATATTTCCATATAGCACTGGAAGTGTGCTGCTTGACGCAGTGAGTCGATTAAATATGTAGGCGTACTGTTGCAAAGTTATTTTTAATAGACTGAAGTGCCAAAGAAACTGGTAAAGGAATGCCTATTCAGATACAGCGAAATGTAAACAGGCAGAATACGGCGCTGCGGTCGGCAATGCCTATGTAAGACAACATGTGTCTGGCGCAGTTGTTATGTTGGCTACTGCTGCTATAATGGCAGGTTATCAAGATTTAAGTGAGTTTGAATGTGGTGTTATACACGGCGCACGAGCCATGGGAGACAGCATCTCCGAGGTAGCGAGTAAGGAAATGGGTATTTTCCTGCACGACCATTTCACGAGTGTACTGCGAACATCAGGAATCCAGTAAAACATCAAATCGCCGACATCGCTGCTGACGGAAAAAACATCCTGCAAGAACGAGAACAATGACAACTGAAGAGAATCGTTCAACGTCACAGAAGTGCAACCCATTCTCAAATTGCCGCAGATTTCAATGCTGGGCCATCAACAAGTGTCAGCGTGCCAACCATTCAACGAAACAACATCGATACCAGCTTTCGGAGTTGAAGGCCCACTCGTGTACCCTTGATGACTGCACGACACAAAGCCTTACGCCTGGGGCCCGTCAACAACGACACTAGACTGTTGATGGCTAGAAATATGTTGCCTGGTCGGACGAGTGTCGTTTCAAATTGTATCGACCAGATGGGCGCGTATGGGTTTGGAGACAACCTCATGAATCCATGTAGCCTGCATGTCAGCAGGGGACTGTTCAACCTGGTGGAGGCTCTGTAATGGTGTGGGGAGTGTGCAATTGGAGTGATGTGGCACCCCTGATACGCCTAGATACGACTCTGTCAGGTAAAATGTACGTAAGCATCCTGTCTGCTCACCTGGATCCATTCATGTCTATCGTGCATTCCGACAGATTTGGGCTATTACAGTATGACAATGCGACACCCAGCACACGCAGAATTGCAGCAGAGTGGCTGTAGGAACACTCATTTCATTTTAAACACTTCTACTGGCCACCAAACTCCGCAGGCATGAACACATTCACCCTATCTGGTATGCCTTGCAACATGCTGTTCCTAAGAGATCTCCACCCCCGGTACTCTTACGGATTTATGGACAGCCCTGCAGGTTTCATGGTGTCAGTTCCCTCCAGCACTACTTCAGACATTAATCGAGTCCATGTCACGTCGTGCTGCAACACTTCTGCGTATTCGCGGGGTGTATCAGTTTTTATGGCACGTTCTTGTGGTAATAAGGAAGGCGACCGGTCGACTTCGGTTTACTGGGAGAATTTTAGGAAAGTGTAGCTCATTCTTGAGAACAGTTGGAGTGTTCGCGATTCCCACCAGGTCAGATTGAAGGGAGATCTGTTATCAATGGGTCCGATAAACACGGAGATGCTTCGTGAACTAAAATCGGTATGTTTAGAGGAGGACGCTATTTTCGCGAAATACTGCTGAGAAAATTTAGGGAGCTGGCATTTGAAGCTGACTGTAGAAAGATTCTACTGCCGCCAACATACACTAAGATAAGACAGGATTGCGGCCATATCTGCAACAAGAAATGGTAATAAAAAATGAAATGTAAAGAACCGATTTAATGTTTCATTATCGACAGCAAACCCTCCGCATACTCATTGAACTAATTAGTTTTCATATAGAGGAGAAGGGATAGAATGATAGGACATCTGTTAAAACATCAGGGAAAGACTTCCATGGTACTAGAGGGAACTGTAGAGGGCAAAAACTGTAGAAGAAGACAGAGATTGGGCGCCTAAAAAAAAGGAAATAAAAAAGAATAAAAAAAGGGGAGTCTAGGTAGTCATTGTTCCCTCATTGTATTTACGATTGGAACAGTAAAGGAAATCACTTGTAGTGCTACAAGTTAGGTTCGGAATGCGCTATACGGTCACCTGCGGAAAATGTATGCCAGTGTAGATATTGATTCAGACCTAATGGTTTGGAAATCAAACAAAACAATTGCAAATGTACTGTGAACTTATCACATACTCGTGACAAGAGGAAATATCTACCTTACAAGTGACAAAGACAAGTGTGTATGAGACGTAGTGATTTATTAGAATATTGGAATGTATGTTTTTCCCAAGTTGCAGGGCTTTGTATAAGATACTGCGGATCCTAACAATCAGCAACACTGCCATGTGAATTAAACCGTTGGCCATTGTTTCAATAACACGCAGTACCAGCTGTCAGTGCCTGTCTAGCAGGTAAAAAGCCTGTAAAGAGGTGACATGTACGGGTATGTGGAGCGAGATATTCATTGGATAGCGAGAAGGAAACTTGCTGGCAATTTATCGACGAAACGCCAATAAAGCTCATCTTTCACCTGTTGAGGGGCCGTCCAATATGTTGCTGCTAACATGTACGGTTCGTTCGAGAGGCAATAACAGGGGAGAGAGATGACATCGTCATTGCAGAAACTACAATGGCTCGGTCGACATTTCTGGTCTGGTTGGAAGGTACGACATAGTGAGGCTACATTGTAATACCAAACTAGTAGTTCAGCGAGAATAATATGTTTAAAAATGCGATTTTCGAGAAATGAAACTCGATTTTTCCTTAAAATTAGTAAGCAAGTGTCTGCTTTAGAGCAATATAATGAAATTTTCTCGTCATCTGACATCTGCCTATACAGAAGAATCAGAATGTATGAATTGAGTGGAAACGAAACAATAAACTAATGACAATTGGGTAATGGTTGCAGCTGATGTATTGTGGTCGGTTTTGCTAATGTCTGTAATGTCGTGAATGGAATGGATGCTACGATTAAATGGGCTGATGAATTACATGGACTAGACAAAGTTTTGATTACAACTTAGAAAATATTGAGCAACGACCCTGAAACTTGGTGGCAGAGGTATTTCTTCTTTTGCCGGCCGCGGTGGCCGAGCGATTCTAGGCGCTTCAGTCCGGAACCGCGCGACTGCTACGGTCGCAGGTTCGAATCCTTCCTCGGGCATGGATATATGTGACGTCCTTAGGTTAGTTAGGTTTAAGTAGTTCTAAGTTCTAGGGGACTGATGACCTCAGATGTTAAGTCCCATAGTGCTCAGAGCCATTTGAACCATTTTGAACTTCTTCTTTTCATATTCATCATTCAATGCGACATTTATTCAAAAAATCCGAGACCTTGGTTGTTGAAGACCGTCTGCTGGCTGGTCAGGAAATGTGAAATCTTGTACATCAGCCCGTCGTCATTCTGGAAATGCTTGCCACCCAGTTGTCGCTGGCGACCATGTGCTAACGTGCTACAGTACACTGCAAATATTACACTAAAAATTATGCCGTTTCACTTCGAATGCGATCCGAACACCGCATTACAATTACGTTTCTCTTCGACTGCATGCTGATACGCAAACAAAATGGATGAAAACATGTTTTGTAGAGCTGTCTCCGCAATGACAAGAAGCTAGTGACGAGTGCTGAAATGATTTCAGCCACACTGTTATCCCGTCAGAGAAGGGGCACGTCTCCAATAAAATTATTTCAATGAAAACAGTCTTGATTCCATGTGAATTATTTAACTCATTTTGCGACCGGTTTCTATCTCTTATGGGATCATCATCAGACCATATTTACTGCTTGCTGACTGTAGGAGACTGTGCCATAGAGCAAGCCGCTCTGGAGAGACATGAAGAACACTGCAGCAGTGTTATTAATGAGTAAATGTAGTCTGTTTATGAGATCGAAACCGGCCGCCGGATGAAATTATTAAATTATACGTGAGCAAGACCTTCTGATCTCTAAAAACGAGGCCAATGGAAAGTCAGATATAGAAGGCCAATAGAAAAGTGATAATTTTCACATGAGTGCAAGTTTATATTGCTAATGTTCTCTTTGACGCTTTGAAGGTTCATCATCAACACGTCACCCTCCGTAGGCCTTCTCATAATTAAATGTCAATTACACTTAGGCAGTAAAAGGCTTCAGGGTATCATAAATAATATTGTGAGACCTGAGTTTCTCCTGGCGTATACAACTTTCAAATAACTTCCGGGAATTCAGCCAGGTAACACTTTCAGCGACCGCCGATATTTCGGCGGGAGAACACCCCGCCATTTTCAAGGCAAACTGCAACGGACAGGCGACGTACATGCAAATTTAATACCTCGGTTCTCGGACCCAAGCAGGAAAGATAACACACACGCACTGAACACTAGTGCCACCAAAGATGGCCAAAGTCAGAGCTATCGATAGTGAGACTATGAATTCGCAGGTGAGGTAGCATTGAGTCTGTCCCTCTGTTTCTTGACAAGGGAGAGAGCCGGATTCCAAACAGAGTTTAAACAGAAACCTCCATCCCTGTTAACAAGGTTGCTCGCTAATTTAATCTCAACTGCCTCCCGAATCACACTGTCCCAATAGCTGGACGTGCATGCCAATATCTCGGTGTTGTTATATAACATGGAGTGACCAGTATCCAAGCAATGTTCGGCAATAGCAGATCTATTTGGCTGCTGTAATCGTGTGTGCCGTTTATGCTCAGTACATCTGTCCTCCACGGTCCTGATAGTTTGACCAATATATGCCATGCCGCAGCTACAAGGGACACGATATACACCCGCCTTACGCAGTCCAAGATCATCCTTAACGGAACTCAAAAGTGCTCTAATTTTAGATGGAGGTCGGAAAACACATTTCACATCGTATTTCCGTAAAATACGACCGATCTTATTGGACGTGTTTCCTACGTAAGGCAAGAAGGCAGTAGACTTAGGTGTTGACTCAGAATTATCATCAATCACCTGATGTACAGTTGGTCGATAGCGCAACGCACGTTCAATCTGTCTATCACTGTAACCATTTTGACGAAATGTAACTTCAAGATGGGACAGCTCAGCTGGCAAAGTCTCAGCGTCAGAAACGATATGTGCCCTGTGTACCAAGGTACGAAGTACCCCTTCACGCTGAGCCGAATGGTGACAACTATTAGCTTGTAAGTACAAGTCGGTGTGAGTACGTTTCCTGTAGACTGCATGTCCCAATGATCCATCATCCTTCCTCCTAACCAACACGTCGAGAAAGGGAAGGCAACCATCCTTTTCCACCTCCATCGTAAAACGAATGTTCGGGTGGACCGAGTTCAGATGTTCAAGAAAGACATTCAAATTCTCCCTACCGTGAGGCCAAACAACGAAGGTATCGTCAACGTATCTATAGAAACAGGCGGGTTTTAAAGGCGCCGACTCCAATGCACGTTCCTCGAAGTCTTCCATAAACAAATTTGCGATCACAGGAGACAACGGACTACCCATCGCAACTCCATCTGTCTGCTCGTAGTACTGGTCATTAAATAAAAAGTAAGTGGATGTCAACACATGCCTAAAGAGATTAGTTAAATCAGCACCAAAGCTGGCTTCAATTAACCGCAACGAATCAGACAGAGGAACACGAGTGAAGAGAGAGACCACATCGAAACTCACTAAAATATCAGAGTCATTCAGCCTCAGTCCCTCCAAACGACGTAAAAAATCAGCTGAGTTCCTGATATGATGTTCACACCGTCCTACTTGTGGACTCAACAGAGATGCAAGATGCTTGGAAACACGATATGTCGGGGCGCCGATGTTACTCACTATAGGACGGAAAGGAACCCCTTCCTTATGAACTTTTGGAAGGCCATATAACCTAGGGGGAACCGCACTATAGGTGTTAAGCCTCTTGATTGTGTCCTGCGACAAACCACTTTTCTTCAGGAGGCTGTTGGTCTTTCTCTCAACACTTTTCGTGGGGTCAGCATCGATTCTGCGATACGTTGAATCAGATAGTGAACGTTGCATCTTTTGTACATAATCATGTTTATTTAAAACAACGGTGGCATTGCCCTTGTCAGCAGGTAAAATAACAATACTGGGATCGACCTTGAGAGAGCGTAAAGCAGCCCTCTCTGCTGCTGTTACATTACTCTTGGGTGGACGAGCCCTAGTCAAAACACGGCATGCCTCCCTCCTAACTTCCTCTGCAGCGTCAGGAGGTAGTTTGCAAACTGCCTGTTCAATTGAACTAATAAAATCAACTACCGGCAAATTCTTCGGAGTGGGTGCAAAATTTAATCCTTTCCCTAGCACGGATAATGTTGCGTCGTCAAAAGATTTCTCTGTGAGATTTATCACAGAATGTTATATCTCGACTTTTTATTTAATGACCAGTACTACGAGCAGACAGATGGAGTTGCGATGGGTAGTCCGTTGTCTCCTGTGATCGCAAATTTGTTTATGGAAGACTTCGAGGAACGTGCATTGGAGTCGGCGCCTTTAAAACCCGCCTGTTTCTATAGATACGTTGACGATACCTTCGTTGTTTGGCCTCACGGTAGGGAGAATTTGAATGTCTTTCTTGAACATCTGAACTCGGTCCACCCGAACATTCGTTTTACGATGGAGGTGGAAAAGGATGGTTGCCTTCCCTTTCTCGACGTGTTGGTTAGGAGGAAGGATGATGGATCATTGGGACATGCAGTCTACAGGAAACGTACTCACACCGACTTGTACTTACAAGCTAATAGTTGTCACCATTCGGCTCAGCGTGAAGGGGTACTTCGTACCTTGGTACACAGGGCACATATCGTTTCTGACGCTGAGACTTTGCCAGCTGAGCTGTCCCATCTTGAAGTTACATTTCGTCAAAATGGTTACAGTGATAGACAGATTGAACGTGCGTTGCGCTATCGACCAACTGTACATCAGGTGATTGATGATAATTCTGAGTCAACACCTAAGTCTACTGCCTTCTTGCCTTACGTAGGAAACACGTCCAATAAGATCGGTCGTATTTTACGGAAATACGATGTGAAATGTGTTTTCCGACCTCCATCTAAAATTAGAGCACTTTTGAGTTCCGTTAAGGATGATCTTGGACTGCGTAAGGCGGGTGTATATCGTGTCCCTTGTAGCTGCGGCATGGCATATATTGGTCAAACTATCAGGACCGTGGAGGACAGATGTACTGAGCATAAACGGCACACACGATTACAGCAGCCAAATAGATCTGCTATTGCCGAACATTGCTTGGATACTGGTCACTCCATGTTATATAACAACACCGAGATATTGGCATGCACGTCCAGCTATTGGGACAGTGTGATTCGGGAGGCAGTTGAGATTAAATTAGCGAGCAACCTTGTTAACAGGGATGGAGGTTTCTGTTTAAACTCTGTTTGGAATCCGGCTCTCTCCCTTGTCAAGAAACAGAGGGACAGACTCAATGCTACCTCACCTGCGAATTCATAGTCTCACTATCGATAGCTCTGACTTTGGCCATCTTTGGTGGCACTAGTGTTCAGTGCGTGTGTGTTATCTTTCCTGCTTGGGTCCGAGAACCGAGGTATTAAATTTGCATGTACGTCGCCTGTCCGTTGCAGTTTGCCTTGAAAATGGCGGGGTGTTCTCCCGCCGAAATATCGGCGGTCGCTGAAAGTGTTACCTGGCTGAATTCCCGGAAGTTATTTGATAAATAATATTGTTGTTAAATGCTTATCTTCACTCTGGCCACGCACTCAGAGACGTCGAATTACGAAAAACTGAACGAAGTAGGCTCGCATCCTGTTGTATGCTAACACATTTCCCTCCTTCGCCTTTATAACAGAATCTGGGTTTCTTCCCCTGTCGCAAATATGAGTTCGTTTTGTCCGATTACGAGTGTGTTGTGAATCGTATGACGTGAATTTCGATTATGTTTCTAGGCAGAAGTATTGAAAAGAATATGATAACCAAAGTTAATGGCTTCAGCTCCGAAGTTATAGACAAATTTTGCAGCAGAAAACAGCGACGTATGGACTTCATTTTGTGTCACTGAGCGAGTATTACTTTTTATTTTAAAACATTTTTTGAATTTGTTTGCTGTTTTTTTTTTAATACTGAAGCAGATTGGTAAAATTTTGTATCAGCCTCCACTATCGCCACCCAATGGTTTCTTTATCTGTGACAAAAAGATGAAGTCACTGGGTGACACGTAAGGAGAATTTGGGGCTGATGAGACAGCAGGAAAAATTTGGTAACCCAAAGAATAATCTTATGTGACCGAGTTCTGTGCAGTGTCAGGTGGGCCATTGTCACGGAGAAGGAACACGAACTCGGACATCTTCTCGCAACACTTTGTCTTGAGAGCCTCTTGTGAAGTCGTCAGGAGTTTTCCGCAACATGATTCTGTGACGGCTGGCCCCTTACGAGCTTGATCTGTTCCAGTGATCACTCGCATCGAGTTACCCTCTCATGTACTTGAATAATTATAGTTGAAAACGACAGCTGTATTGTAATCCAGAGTCGTTTATTCAATACATGCTACCCGTTTCGACGCCAAAAAGTGCCATCGTCAGGCCCCAAGCATAATCTACCGTCAACATACGAACCACAATGACATAAACTAATGGAGACTTCAGATGAAAACAGTACAGTTTATTAAGCGTGTTACATCATCATGCACAACAAACAAAGTCGAGTGCAGTGGGGCCAAAATCAACTGGATTCCGTAGCTTCCAGTAACAAAACCACCAGATAGACAGACCATTGTCCAGCTCCTGGTTTCACCTTCTCCCTTGTCTTCGTCGGTAACAACAAACACAAAAATACACTGTACAGGCCGTCATCACAGTCGTTCACACTAAAGAGATACAACCCTGACGCTTCGTAACAGATCGGGAGAGATCGACGCCAACCCAACTGCACTAACAGTAAGACTCAGACGCACCCGTAATATTCTCTTTAGGGTAAAGAGCAGGCTAAGAAGAATTCATAACTCATTGAACACTTAAACGTACAAAACATCGTAATTAAAAAAATGTGGTTATTTCGGTAGTTTAGGTAATTAGTGCTGCATTTTATAGTTCATAACTAGTGCTATACAGGGTGTTTTGCGAAGAGCGTGCAAAAATATAACGGGACATAGAGAATGCTCCACTGAATACTTTGAGTGAAACCTGGGGTCGGAGAAGCCAGCTTAAGGAGATATGGAAGTAAACTTGTCTACCTCTTTGCCCAACATTACTGTTTTCCAGATAGTTTACAACTAACACGCGTACAAGTTTATAGGTACTGTTCTGTTTATTTACACGTACATTCTTTATTTCCTGCAAATATGGAAGAGCGTGGTTACTAGGAAGTATTTCCCGGTCGCTGGATTTGAAGGGGATGTTGTATTCCATGCCCTGCGTGGTGACCTGACCTGAATCCTCTTGATTATTTTCTATGGGGATATCAAAAGTCAGTTGCATATGAGACCTCAATGGATACGGAAATGGAATTAGTTGCCAGAATAGTAGTTGCCTGTGATGTGATTCGAAACACATCAGGGACATTTGTCAGCATGCATTAGAATCTTGTTCGCCAATGTCGTGCTTGCATTGAAGTTGACTGCCGTCAGTTTCAGCACATTTTGTAACATACAATACAAATGATACTTTTATTGTGTCAGTAATGGTATTTTCCATTAACAGTAACTAATATGAATAAAATAGTACACAGTACTGTGATTTATTCCTATTATCTCCTATCATATCCCAGTTTCCCAACCTCAAAGGTGCTCAGTGGAGCATCCTCTATGCCCTGTTAAATTTTTGCACCCTCTTACAGAAACACCCTGTATTTTAGAGTCTCCGTCTATCCTTGCGACTGATGGTCTGTCGTACTCCAAACGTCCACTTACGTAGTGACACACCTGAGGCCGTCGTTTTGATGTTATTTTATTATATTGCAATCACCATCTTCATTTCACCTCCTCAGCGTCAGTGAAGGCCTTAAGATATTGTAATGAGTCACCGAAACAGGTTGGCATATACTAAAACAACATCAAAATGCCGGGTGCAGGTGTTAGATTTTTTGCGCAAGTTTTATAACTGTCTGTCTCCGTAGCTGCGTAGTCAGCGTAGACGGGTGCCATACGGAGCACCCAAGTTCGAATTCCGTTACTGCCAAGGCTTTTTCCTCAGCGTCGTGTTTCCTAATGAGGAGCTACTTGACGGAGCAGTAGCTGCTCCACGGTCTGTAAAGTGTGTAAAAGGACCGGGAAATCGGTGTGCTGACCACAGGTCCCTCCATACAACATCCACTCGAGACCGCAAGGTAGGGGATGACTCGGCAGCCGTAGACATCCATTGGGCCTTCACGGTCTGGTGACTAACTCGTTTTTCAAGTTACATAATATCATACATGTCTGTTTCAGTCGAAACAATTATACAGATAAAATACAAAAAACAACGAATTCTCCACCTCTGAATAAAACCCATAATCGAAATACAGTAATATATGTGAGAGAATACATTTAGAATTGATTGAAGTGTCGTACAATGATACGTTAACCGTCACTGAGATTGTAATTCGTTAAATTTTTATGATAAATTTCTTTGGCGAAGTGACGCCTACAACTGAACTATAAATTTTAAGACGTGATCACGTTTTGGAGAACACTGTGTTTGGAAATGCTATTTCCACCAACATATCCACTACTTTTTACAAAAACCGAATTGATAATTTCCTTAGAAATCTTTTCAATTGCTTAATCTTCTGAATTATTATTATTTTTTATTTATTATAATCTTTCTATGTTCACATATACTAAATATGATCCAGTAAAACTAAATTCGTAAACATTCTATTCTCCGAATAATAAACTCACAAATATCGACGGAGAAGTGCTATTCTCGATGAGACAAATGCGGCTACACAACTATCTTAGAGATATGATAATAAATTGTGGACTAAAATCTGATATTAAGATTTTCTCTTCTCTTGGTGGCCGTGGTGGAGGGAGGGGGGTTAGATAACATGCTACCTGGGACTTTATGCTTCTCTCAAAGGTGAAGTGTTTCACTAAAATAGCTGTTCAGTCAACTGTATGTCGCAGTTAATTGGGTTTGAACAGAGTCCCATTTGTACAAGAATCACATTTACTATATCCCGACCTAACGACAACTCATACTCCGGGTCAGACACCATTATTGACAAAGCAACACCCTAGATTGCTGACTTACACAACGGCTCGCGCTAAGAGGCACTCGAAAACTCGCAGTCGGAAAAGCAGGTACTCGCAACCCTTTAAGTGGTGCCCTCAATTAGGGCTAAGAAGAGGGAACAAGCGATGGTTGTACAAAACCACCTTGGTTCATCAAGGAGATAGTGACATAGTCTAATACGATCGAGGAAATCTGTCTTACCTTGGTTCATCAAGGAGTTAGTGACATAGTCTAATACGATCGAGGAAATCTGTCTTGGGCTGAGGGCATGTATACGTACCGGATCATTAATACGTTTGAGGACTTTGCTATTGTGTACGACTACCTGCCTTTGGATTTCTTGGATATCTTGGTTAACTGTATTATACACCTCATGGGCTGCAGCGGACATTGGCTCCGTACGTACAGGTTACGGTCTACACCAATTTTTATGCAGTGATTATGCTGAATAAATTAGTGTTTGGTCACTTTCAGTGTCGATTCATTCAGAGAAGGGTTTCTTTTTTATATTCATATTAGTTACAGATCGCAGAATTTTACATCAGGTTACTAATGCAGGTCTATGAAGATTATTTCCGGACACGGGTAGAAATTGATTTTGGATCACATCGTGCCAACATATGGGGCAGTGCTGGTCATTTTCCGAGACAAAAATCAAAACTGTACTTGATGTGATTGTGTGAACTGAAAGAAGCGTGTCGACAGATGTAAAGATAATTCCAGGAGTAAGCCAAGAAAATGTGATAGAATCGTTACTGCTTGCATTCTCTGTATAAAAGATGTAGTGGTTAATGTCGGAGGTCGTTTACCGATTACGCGGTTGTCTATAAGTAGTTGGCAACAGCAGAAGACTGTACCGTATTGCAATAAAACCTGAAAAGGCTCGAACATTGGTGCAGTAACTGACAGTTGATCCTGAACGGAAATAGATATAACGTATTGTGCATAAATAGTCGAAGAAACCCACTGCTGTACGATTACACTATTGGCGACAAGTCACTAGGACCACTGTTAATTACCGGGAGAAGCGACCAGAGCAACCAAAAATGGAATGACCATATGAAGCAAATTGTAGGAAAAGCCTATTTCAGGCTCAGATTCATTGAAAGAATCTTAAATGAATATATAAAGAAAAGTGGATTACAAAACATGTGTTCGACCACTACGTGCAAGGCCAGTTTGTAACAGAACGGGCCTCACCGGCATACTAGTCGTATCCAGGGCATCAGCCGTCGCCGCAGTCAACGATCTGATGATGCAGCACCCTCAGCAAATGCAGCAGCAGCAAGCTTCAGCAGTTCATCGCCCTGCTGTGTAGGAACAGCTTGGATCAAGACATTGGCCCCCGTTCAAGACGCTTTCGCATGACATAGAAATGAGCCTTTTTCCACACGATCAGCTCAGGACATACGTATTTAAATCCCGACGGGACCGGCTATCGACGTCGAACAGCTGAACTATGCCATGATGATCAGTCTGTGCCAGTCAACGCCGTACCAATGACGCAGCCGGCATCGCCATTGCCGTTAGTCAAACCTTGAACTGCCACCTAACCACATGGGAGGCGAACACACCATATGACACTGTGTCGGTGTATTTGCTGCACTCGCTATGGATCAACACTAACAGCACCGAAGAGTGACTGAGTGTAAACAAATCGCAACGAAGCGTTACTTGTGTCCATAAGCAGACGTTTTCTGCTGCACCAACATCTGTCTCCGATAGAGAATAGTCGCCCATACCAAGCTGTGCTAGAAGCCCCATTACAAATACTTCAGCACTTATTATCAATCTGGGATACATAATAATCGGATTAATAGAGGTGATAGGTCCAACGAAAAGTGGCGAGTTCTGTCACGGGATCGTTTAGCTGACGCCAGAAATTTTCGGAGAATTTCAACATACTCCAGTAGCAAACGCTGCTGGAGATGGGTTGTGCATCACGGAGAGAATTACTATTCAAATTTCGAAAGAACACTGTCCGGAAGGAGGAGGACAAAATATTACTTACTGATACGTGCGTATCGATTATTCTCCGTGATCACAAGCTGACGCAGAGATACTGATCGTGTGTGTGAAATCTTATGGGACTTAACTGCTAAGGTCATCAGTCCCTAAGATTACACACTACTTAACCTAAATTATCCTAAGGACAAACGCACACACCCATGCCCGAGGGAGGACTCGAACCTCCGCCGCGACCAGCCTCACAGTCCATGACTGCAGCGCCTAAGACCGCTCGGCTAATACCGCGCGGCTATTGATTGTGACTCAGGCCTAGGGGTTGTACGGCGTGGAAAAACATTGTTAATCAGCATTCAGGAATGACGGCGACGAAATTGGTTTGTGTTGGGTTGGCGTGTGGGCCGAGAGGTGACGTTGTGATATTGATGTGAGTGGCTGTTTTCCACTACGGCTGGACTGGGCAGTGGCGTTTTTGGAGCCGTGGCTGACTGGTGCGTGTAACGGGGAACGAGAGAGCAATAGCGGCCGGAATTGCTTTGTCTGCTACTTGTGGCATGAGGTGTGGATCCCATTTTAATACCGAGACGGTGCTCTGACCTTGTCTGTCCGCAGTGCAATGGACAGTGAGCTTCTTTTGCACCTTGTCTAGCAGTGCAGTTTCACGCAAAGCTACGAACTTTGTTCTACGGTGCCAGTGACACTCACCTTATATGATACTGATTTGGGTCCCAGTTTTAGAAGTTTTGACCTCACTTGCGAGCTGCTTAGCATTGATCTGCAAATTCAGCTCCTTATTTGACAGGGTGTTGAAGCAAGGTGTATTTCTCACAGACTAGTTCAGTCTACAAAAGATGTTACTAGTTCAGGTGAGAGGTGCAGAGATTAATTTGAGTTGGATGTGCCTGGCATGATGTGTAAACTAATCTTTTGTGTGTGTCTATTTTAGATGACCGTCTATTAATGTGTTCTCTAGTGTAATTAGTGTAGAGTGCAGAGGGCACTGACGAGTGGCACTGACAGCAACAAGGAATACAAATATCTGCTCTGACGCAGTGCGACTGAGCCAGCGCCGGAACTAGGAAAGGTGTCATGCACACTTCGTTTGTACCGTATTTCTGATAATGTATTGTAATTTAATGCAGTTGTTCTATGGATGCTGTGAATTTTCGTCTTTTTAATTAAATACGATTTTTCTTAAGCTGCTCGTGTTACAGTCATTTTATGAAAGTTTCTTCCTTGAACTATTTAATTGGCAATTACAATTTGTCCGTTGGCTCTCGCAGACGAGCTCTATGCGTAAATATCGCCGACTACTACTATAATCTGGATACAGAAATTTCGTTTCTCAATTCCTTAAACCTTGTGAGGAATATAGCCGGCGTTTCTTCCAACTTAGTGATAAAAGATATTGAAAGCAATGTGTCAGTTCAAGTACCAATGTATGAAGAAACTTGTAATAATTGTTGTGTTAATACTAGCGGAAAAGTATTTTTTTATTAAAAGCTCAGTGGCTTCCCACTTTAGGCTTTTTGTATCCAAGAAAACCTGCAAACCTGCCCTGCGATTAATCCCCCACCATGTTTCACATACCCACATACATCTCGTGGCTTTAACACAACCAGCAACTCCGTGAAATTAGAACTAATATGGATGTTTACCGACAGTAATTCCTCTCAGTCGCCATTCGTGAATGGAACAGGGACGGGAGAGAACATGTACCAGAAGCACCCTACACCCCGAACCGTAAGGTGACTTGCGGAGTGGGGATGTAGATGTAGATTATGCACGTCGGATATCACGGCAAGAGAGTACTTGCTCTTTAGCACTAGGCCGTTAGCATTAGCTGCCCTACAACTGCCATTTCCTTGTAGGTATGTGGAAATACTGTCTGCTAATCCCATAACAAAATTTCATGAGGCTGATGCCTGTATGTCAACTTGCAAACATAGACTGCAGTCATCCAGACGTTCGCATCAAAATGGTTCAAATGGCTCTGAGCACTATGTGACTTAACTTCTCAGGTCATCAGTCGCCTAGAACTTAGAACTAATTAAAGTTAACTAACCTAAGGAAATCACACACATCCATGCCCGAGGCAGGATTCGAACCTGCGACCGTAGCGGTCACTCGGTTCCAGACTGTAGCGCCTAGAACAGCACGGCCATTCCGGCCGGCGTTCGCATCAGTATAGACTTTGTCTTTATACACATCTCCCCATTCACAGTGCGTTAGTGATCTTTGTTTTCGCCATTTCTCATGATATACGCTTCATGTTAGTCTGGATTTCCTGCACCACATAATCTGTGGCTGCACAAAAAAGAAAGAAATATATTGCATTGTACGCACTGCAGTTTATAGGTTCTAATAGTTGAGTGAAACCAAGTTTGGTTTCTAACATTTGACTCATCCTTTTCACTACCACGGTATCGTCATTACTTCATCGTTTCTGCAAATTTGTATTATCATCACGGGAATGCGCGAGAGATCGAACCTGCAAAAGTTTTCCACATAAATTGTTCGACATTGATCCGGGAGCTATGTGATTAGGCTCCACCTCGGTGACAGGTTGTTTATAAACGCTGCATCATGACGTGGCTGAATGGCTAACACTCTCTCATGTCACGCGCTGACATGTCACTGTCACCGATGTTTCGGTGATTTCCTGCCATTGACACATCGTGAAAATGAGAGGGGCGCCGGGGAGTGTCATTTGATCACGTAAATCATTTAGCGAGCTTCGGCGGTTGCCCTGCTAACTGCCACGGCGACGAGCCCCTGCAGACGGCTGTTACACCCCACGTTCTCCGAAAAGCTGTCACTGAAATGCGCTAACAGCGCCCATAAAACATTTGTCAACGCCGAGCGCCCTCCGTTGCGACACTGGAATATTTACGCCGTCGCTGGGAGTAGGCGAGGTGGCAGGTTGCTGTGCGACTCGAGAAGCAGGGGTGGGGGTTGATGGAGGGGAGGTGACAGGGAAGGGAGGGGAGTCCGCTACTACTGGGCCTGAACGCAGAATAATGTGACGTCGAGCCGGAGTTTGCTTCTCTCCAGCAGGGCTCTGCAAGTGCACAGCGATTTCCACGCTGTCAGAATGGGGCCATTTTAATGTCAGTTCGCTGTTAGAAATTTTCCAGAAGCTCTCGCTTCTAAGCTATGTCTAAAATATTTTTCTTGGGAAGTGTTTGATTCGTCTCCTTGTTTACTTATACGCTACACATTGTTGTAGTGCTACTGCAGACATAAATTACGTGTCTAGCAAAGGCACATCTTTTACTGAAGCCTGGTGTACGGTAAGGTAAGATGGCGACGTCAGGAAATTTCTATAAGGTACTAGTAAGATGTTTTGAAACGATGTTATAAGCCTCTAAACAAGTTATACAGATGAGCAAAACCTTGCGTACTGGTTGAGTTTAACACAAACATCGTAGAATTGTGTTATGAGAAGAATATGAAGTTATGTATACACGCGTTTAAAGCATTGAATCACGTTGCATGTTGCTTTCCTTGTTATCTCCCATCGGCTGTATAAAAAATTACAGCAAAACCCGACGCATGTATTGAAAATTATGACAAAACTCTAAATGCAACGTAGTTATATCAGTTGATCCCCATTTCTTAAGATTGTTTTCTCAGTAAACAATCAGCTGCTTACACGTCCTTTACGCTGATTATTAAGTGCTCGCTTCGGTGACGTCAATGATACTGCATACGGTGTTGTCAGTCAAGCTGTGTATGTCCGTGAATGATACCGACATTTCGTTTCATCACCATCAACCTGGCGATGTGGTATTAAGGCAATGTTAGGTATAAGGGACAGTCAAATGAATGCGAGATACATGTGGAATAAAAAAGTAAACTTTCATAATTTCAAGATTGATTTCTGTATCTGTTAATACATTAATCCAACTGAGACAAGGCGGTTAATATTTTCATGGTAAAATATTTTCGGTTGGCTATGGAACGGTCATTGTACTCAGGCACGCACCTCTTCGTACAAAGCAAATCGACAGCCACGAATTTCTCTCTTCAGGGCTCTATAAGTATGGAAGTCGCATTGGGAGAGATATGAGCTGTCTTGAGGATGTGTAAGGACTTGCCAGTGAAATTCCTACATCACAATCGGCACAAGCTTGGCAACATTTGAGCCCGCTCTGAAAAAAGACATTAGTTCAGCTTGCTTCAGACGAAGAGGTGTACTCCTGGTTCTGCAGGCAAAGCCGCAAGCATTTTTCCTTGATGACACTGACCGTCTTGCCTCTCAGTGGGATAAATGTATTAACAGTTATGGATTCGGGAGGACGTCAGTTCAATCCGGTCTCCGGCCATTCTGATTTAGGTTTTCCTTGATTTTTCTAAATCCTTTCAGGCAAATGCCGGGATGGTTCCTTTGAAAGGGCACGGCCGATTTCCTTACCCATCCTTCCCTAACCCGAGGTTGTGCCCCGTCTGTAATGACCTCGTTGCCGAGGGGACGTCAAACGCTTATCTCCTCCTTCTTAACATTTATGGCAAGTACCGCGTGGTTATAGTTAAATTTTCCCTATTTAACACGTTATAACATGGAAATTAATTACCGTAAAAGTACCAAACTTGGTACCATTAATGTAGAGAGTACGAGGTGCATGATTTCTTTGCACCATAGCGCCACCGTCTATTTACAACTGCCGTGATCAGTCATCATGATTCATAGTCTCACACACCTGACCGGTCGCAGTGTGTCAACATGAGCTTGGACAAAAGGAGCAGGACAAATATTGGTGAAGATCTATTGTCAAAACAACAGTAATGTTGCAGCTGCACTTCGAGAATATTGCAGGCTGGGAGGATTACGGAAGGGTCCTCTTTCTCCATTTGATATGCGGAGCATGACGAAGAATTTAGAATCAACTGCAGAACTGGGCGTGGCCCCGGGAAAAGGTCGACGACCGGTTGCACCACAGGTGGTTGATTGCTGTTACTATGGCAGACAACGCTGCGTGCAATTCCCGATCGTCAGGCAGTTCGCGTGCTGTGTCACGACAGTCGAACATCGCGTGGTCCACTGTACGGAAGGTGCATCAAACCATTCTCAAGTGGTATCCGTATACTTTCACCACAGGACGCAAAACGACTTGTTGACTTCGTTCTCCACTCTCTCGCATGTTGACAAGAGCTGGCCCTGGACCATCCTACGGACAGACGTGTGAGGGGAACGCACAGAATTGCCGAGTGTGGGGGTCTTCACCTGCAGTCACAGTTCATGAAGTTCGTCTGTATGGTGAACATGTCACCGTCTGGTGTGGCTTCAGGCTACGTTCATCGTTGGTCCATTCCTTTTTGAACAAGTTCGCGCTCAAGGACCAAAATGTCCAGTGTGACTGACCAGCGATACTGCGATATGCTTCGCCAGCGTGGCATACCCGCCCTACAGGACAGACACGCACTGAACTCCACAGTTTTCATGCAAGATGGGGCTCTACCGCGCATCGCTCATGAAGTTCACTAGCTTTTCCGAAAATGTACCCGTAACTGGAGATATTACTCTGTACTATAATTATTAATACAATGTGATCCTTGACCTCTGTAACCAGGGAGCGTACATCGCAGACCGGGGGCTCAAGGATGCAACAGTTTGATAATATTTGAAAGCATAGTGCCGTTCTGCCCACTCCGCGCCTAGCTAGTCGGTGATGCAACCCGCCCGACTTGGCTTGGCACAAGGCCGGCGCACCAGTTGGCGCACTCTGCTAGTATGACTACAGCGCGCGTACGGGATAGGCATCCGCCGGCCGATCGTTTCAAATTCTTGCCGGCACGATCACCTGACCTCACCTCCTGTGATTTCTGGTTGTGGGGCAACGAGAAGGACAGAATTTACCGGGGGAGCATTCACACATGTGCTGATCTGAAGGGCAGCATATCAAGAGATATAATCAGCATACCTACGGACATGCTCTGTTGTGCTGGGCAGAATGCAGTCCTGTGCTTTCACAGTATTCTGGACACTGATGGGCGCCATACTAAGGCTCTTTTTTATCAATAATGGTACCGGTATGTAGTGGTATGATGCACCGTAGCAGCACATTAAAGATGTTTCAGTCGAACTGATTCTGCGTTTTTTCTCTTCCTCACGTCCTTGACATTGATGCTACCAAACTTTGTGCTAGTACGGTAATTAGATTCCGTGTTATATTGTGTTAAATAGGGAAAGTTTAATTATAACTACCAGGTACTTTTGAAATAAAAAAGTTTATTTCTTTTTTCCATGCGTCTGGTTTTCATTTGTCTGCCCCTCGAGTGCCGGAAGATTGGGGGGTGGGGGGGAGGGGGGAGCCGGCCGGAGTGGCAGAGAGGTTCTAGGCGCTTCAGTCTGGAACCGCGTGACCGCTACGGTCGCATGTTCGAATCGTACCTCGGGCATGGATGTGTGTGATGTCCTTAGGTTGGTTAGGTTTAAGTAGTTCTGAGTTCTAGGGGACTGATGACCTCAGCTGTTAAGTCCCATAGTGCTCAGAGCCATTTGAACCACTGGAGTGTGTGGGGGGGGGGGGATTTTTGAGTGCGAGGTCATTAATTTCAGACGTTAGTTTTAGGCGCTGTGTAAAATCGAGCTTAGAAGAAGAGCTTACAAGAGGAGAATTCTCTGTCACTCCTCTGGCAGAAGTGTACCTTGGACACTAATTGGGTTGTCAACATGGTAGAGGTCAGTGTAGGTGGTTCTCTGAAGCTAACAGTGGAAGAAGGCTCATGCTTTCTGTGGCGGTACACGAGGTCTTGCGTAAATTTACAGTGGTGGAGAGGAGACGTGTGCTGTCGCCACCTCAAAGAACGATAAGAATCTGCTTCCAGCACCAGGTCGCTACACCATAGAGGTCATAGTTGCCGCAGCGAAGCACGTTGCAATAACCAGGTACAGAGAGTGGACAAAAATATGGAAACACCGAAAACACATTACAATGCCTAAAACGATGTCGGTAAACAGTTCACATTCAAGGGAATGTTATACCATTTTTCATGAAAAATGGTGACAAATTCAGATACTGATGGAGGTCGATAGGGCTCACGCAATTTTCTTTTCAAAGCTACAGCGGTATTGAGATCAGGCGACTATGGTGGCCAGGGGAGGTAGGATAATTCATCCCCGTGCTCAAAAAACTAGACCTGGACGCTGAGTTCTCTGTGTCCTGTCGTCTTGAAACTCGCCATCGCCTTTGGCGCACAAAAATTGCACCATGAGGTGGATTTCATCTGCTACGACGTAAAGTCAAGCGCTGGCACGCCAGTTGGGAACAATAGAGAAGAGACGGCTGTGAGAAGACGTCAGCCAATCGCACGCTGACCGACCCCTCTCTAGGACGACAACGTGATAGCAGCGGCCCCTATGTGAAGAAGACATACGAGCCGCGCCCGACTAGTCGCGGCCCAGTCGAATAACAGCTTCAAGACTAGCTGAGCCGTGGCGAGCTGGCGCCAGTCTTATTTTGTTCCTGTATCGTTGAGATCTATTGAGGTTAAGGTAAGCTGTCTTTGCTTTCCGCGTGTCTTATCTTGCGGCTTCGCAGGCGAAGCGAGTTGGTTGTTAGCCTTCGACGGGAACCCTCGAGATGTCGTATCATTCGCAGGGGAGACGAGTGTCAACTGCTGCCCAACGAGTGTGATGACCGTTGCACGTTGTGGTGTGAAATTGATTGGGCATTTTGCCGACATGGGCAGCTTGGAGATACAAGTTCTGTGACTTCGCTGGGAACAAAATTTGAAGGGAAGCAGTGAAGCTGTGGAACCTGCTCCCTCGTATTGTTTACCTGCTATGGAGTAAGTCATCGTAATTGTTTGTTCACCGACGCACTCAGAGATTTTAAACTTTATTACTATTATGGGAGACTTTCTTGGCGTAGTTAAATGGTGGTCATTATTTGAAAATTTTCTCAGAAGTTCTTCTTGTATCTATTGCAATCAAATGATTTTGTGCCCGCCCGCGGTAGCTGAGTGGACAGTCCGCCTTTCACCGCGGAGCAGCTCGGACTTGTTTACGTCTCGGCTGCGAACGGTCGCGGAAGAAGCGGTGTTTACACCGTCGTCACTCGCGTGTGTTACTGTTTGAATCGAACGCAATGGCACACAATTTCCGAAAAACCACGATACAGTTCACGTTCTGTAACGAGTATGCAAGACCGAAGGCTTTCGAAATCGAACGTTTCTTGAGGGACGAAGTGCATCTTAATTACACGGAGATTATTGGAATTCATTTATCAATCGTGAGCAGCACTCTTTACGTAAAGATGATTGACGACGCAGCATGTGATAGGATCATTGAAGCTGCCAAACGAGGATTCCAGTTCCGACACTCCGATGGTAATATTGGCGAAGTTTTAGTCGCTCATTCGGGCCTGGGCGTGCGTACGATTCGAATCTTCGAGCTGCCTTTCGAGGTACCCGAATCATTGGTCACTGAATCATTCCAGCCATATGGCACAGTTATTAGTCATACGGCCGAACGCTGGGCAAGTTTTAGCACGTATCCAGTGCTCAATGGTGTCCGACAGGTGCGAATTGCCCTTACGAAACATGTGCCATCGTACATAAACATCGGCGGCTGTAGAGCTATTGTCATCTATGATGGACAGCCCCGGACATGCTCCGGGTGTGGTGGTGAAGGACATCTTCGATCAACATGTATGCAGAGGAGACTCGTGCAAGTCCCCAGCGGAGACTTCCAGAATCCGACTACACCAACGTCACTGCCGATGACTTACGTGACGGCACTTCGCGGGGAGGTGACGCCAAGGTCGGAGCGCACCATCGAACCGACGCCGCAGTTGATTGAGGTGCCTTCGGACGCCACTGAGGAAGGAATGGCTCCGACCAACCTCCAATCTCAGACACTACAGGTGGCGCAGAAAGAGGATGAGAGCATCACAATAGGCATGGAAGCTGAAGTGGAACGGCCCCAGGGCATTGTGGCGGTGGCGGGAACGCAGGAGATGCAAGATGCGCCAACACCAGAGGCCGAGGTTAGGGCCCGCAAACAACGCTCGCCAAAGCGCCGCAAGAAGCGCCGACTGCGGAGACGCTCCCTTCTCTTCTAGGGAGCCCAGACGAGTCTAACACTATGGACCTGTCTGACATGGAACCACAAGCTTCGGATGTCGCAGATCATATGAATTCGGACAGTGAAATGATGTCATATCGTTCAGACGACGCATCCGCTCAGGGGCCTGCTGCCCCTTCGGCGGTGGAGTCTACAGCTGCGAAAGAACAACAGATGTTACACATCAATGCCGCAAAGGAAAATTTGGAGCACACCAATAGTATCAGCTGGTATGAGCAGGACGACGACATCACCGATGCGGACCATTCTATTGGTGGGGCCTTGCATCCGTCCGCATCTCAAGAAACCTAATGCCGCAGGGACACGTTCCTCGGGCGACCCTCGGCGGATGTGCAAAGGGACTATCGACACGGTGAAACTTTGTCATTTTAACATCATGTGGAGATGACAGCTACTCGACCCCAGGCATACAGAATAGGGACAGTGAATGTAAATACCATTAGATCGCCCGTGAAACAGCAGTTGTTTAGGGATATGATATACACGTCGGATGTGGATATACATTCCTGAGTTCCAGGAAGTACATGGATACATTTCCTACACCTCGCCGCACTCGAAGAACGACAGTGGAACGGCGACATTGGTCCGGGACGGGATTCCGGTCCGAGACCTGGCTTATCTACCTTCGGCACGAGGACTGGCGATAACTGTTAATGGAATTCGCATTCTCAATGTTTATGCCCCTTCCGCAAAGACACCAGACGGGCTCGTGCGAGATATTATTCGGAAGAGATTGTGCCCTTATTTACCGGCAGATTGGATCATTTCATTGTAGGTGGTGACTTCAATTGTGTTTTAGCCCAAAAAGACCAGACACCACATTACAATACCTGTCGTGAATTGCATGTGCTATGCCGGGATCTGGAGTTAAGCGACACCTGGGACATCTTTCATAGGAACCGTGAGGGCTATACTTTTTTTTACCAGTCACTCGGCGAGCAGACTCGATCGAATATATGTTTCGGTTGGCCTACAGGATAAGGTGGTCGACGCGGAACGATTGGCCTGCGGCATTTACTGATCATCTGGCTTACATTTTACCATGTCATTCCCTAGGCAAAGTGTGTGGAGAAGCCGCGGGACATGGAAGGTCAATTCGTCCCTTTTGGCTGACCCTGAATGTCGTCAGAGAGTCGAGGAGGTATGGGCCACATGTCAACGCCGTCTACCAACGTATACCTCCGTGCTTCAATGGTGGCTCGAGTGCACTAAGCCGGCAATAAGAAGAGCTCTAATACAGTATGGTCGGGATAAGGCGGGATGGCAGAGAGACGCTCTTGATTATTATTACACCATGCTTCGTGAGCTGTCCTTCCAGGTGCCGTCTGCAGAACATCATGCGGAAGTTCATCGTGTCAAGGCACAAATCCTATCGATCACGCGACGACGACTGGGTGGCATCCCAATACGGGTAAGATGTCTCGACACCATCACTGGGGAACGTACCTCGATGCACCATGTGTCGCGGGAACATTAGCGTTACCGCCGGGCATTGGTAACAGTGCTCAACGGTTTAGATGGCCGTCAACTGACAACACAACAGGACATTGCAAATGAATTTTTAGAGCATTTCCGCCATCTCTATGCCGGTACACCGACGGACCGTCAGGTAGGGGAAGAGATACTGCAACATCTGCAAACGACACTGACAGAGACGGATAAGGCAGCGCTTATGGAGCCACTCACAGAAGACGATATAAAGGTGGCACTCACAAAAGGAGCGGCCCATAAATCACCGGTGCCAGATGGGATTACGCTAGAGTTTTATCGAGAATTCGTGGCCATGATGATGCCACAGTTGGTGTCGATGTACAATGAGGCGATGAGTCCGAACATGCGCCTACCGTCTGATTTTGTGACGGGCTTTCTTCTTCCCATCCCGAAGATGGCGGGGAGACGCAGTGTTAATCAATATCGGTCTCTCACTATGCTAAACACCGATTATAAAATTTTTGCACGGCTACTAGCGTCTCGTCTCAAGCTGGCGATATCCAGGACAACATCCCCTGATCAGGCTTGCCTAGGGGTGCGAAGCAACATCTCCTCGGCGTTAAGTGAATACCATGACGTTATCGCCCTTGCGGAAACTTGTAAAATCCGAGCAGCGATGATATCTGTGGACTTCGATCGTGCGTTCGATAGGATAAACCATGACTTCTTGGCGTCAGTCATGAGCCGAATGGAGATCCCACCTGTATTCACCTCCATCATTATGAGGCTAATACGAGGGGCTACATCGAAGGTGATTGTAAACGGTCGGGAAGCGGGCTCGGTTCCTATTAACAGCTCCGTCCGACAAGGGTGCCCACTCTCCATGATGCTGTTTGCGATAGCGCTTGAGCCGCTGATATGTGTTATGAGGCGCTCACTTACTGGGATAGCGCTTAATGAGACCTCTTTCGTTTGTCGCGCATATGCGGACGGCCTGATCCTTCTTGTCAGATCAGGTCATGAAGTGCATCAGGCTGTTGAATATCTAGACTCTTACGGGACGGCAGCAGGCAGTGTCATTAACATGACGAAATCCAAAATTATGCACATTGGACGGGGTCTGGAAGACGTACCGGGACCGTTTAAGACGGTGGAATCGCTGAGATGTCTGGGGATCACATTTACCCGTTCACTACGGCGGTCAGCGGCGGCGAGTTCTCGGCGGCTTCTGCAAAATGTTCGTCTGGCGATACGGAACAACTCACTGAGAGCCTTTGACATGATCCAGCGTGTGACATACACTAACGTTCACATAGCGTCAAGACTGCCCCATTTAGCGCAGATCCTGCCAATACCGAAGGGTATTGCAGACCGCCTCATGGCTGCCTTTGGTTACTATGTTAGTACTGGGATGTTATTTAAGATCACATATGACACGTTAACGCTACAATTCCGGTGGCCTCAACCTCACAAACGTGCGAAACAAAGCTCTGGCGCTTTACATGCGAGCGATGATACGAAATTGGCAACAAAGAAACCACACCATAACGTCAGCTCTGATAGAAGTACTTGTTCCGCCTTCGTACGAACCCCCTATTGCGGTGGGCAATATTTCGCCTTCTCTTGCACACATTGCCTCATTTCTTGTTGATTACAGTTATGTTCGTCTGAAAGTACCTTCGACGAGAATACCCACGACTCGGGAGATCTATAGGTGCTTGATAGATCACCATGCCCGCAACGTAATGGAATTCAAATACCCGTCGAGAACGTGGAACCATATTTGGTCTGCAGTGCATACTCCATTATTGTCAACAGCGGCGAGATCGATGTGGTATATTCTTATAAACCGTAAACTTGTGACCAGGAGTCGATTACATACAATTCATATGGTCGATTCCCCTCTTTGCACAAACTGTGGACTGTTAGCAACGGAAGAACATGGTTTAGTGTGTGGCGCAGCGAGGGACGTCTAGATGCTGACGCGTCGAATACTGGCCTTCCTTCGGCGCACTAACTACACAGAAATCCCATCAGATGTACTTTTTCTACCAGACAAGACCTTTTTTCCCAAACAAAAGACGTATGCGGTCAATTGGATCGCTGGACATGCGACGAAATATTTGTATTCGTACGATATTAAGTCCGTGATGGATTATTGGATGTATTTACAAGAACAACACGAGCTCATACGGAGTCATACGAAATACAGGACTTACTTTTCCAATTTTTTAGGAAGTGTTTTTCACAATCCGCCCGACAGCTGGGGTGTCCCAGAACTGAGAAGACTCCTGCAGCAGAGCGACTAGAGACAATACTGCGCGGTTCAGTTATATTGGCATACAGCACACTGAGAAGAAAACTGGCCCCTACATGGTCGACGCAGGAGAAATACATAAATACATGCCGCCCACAAAGGCAGAAATGGTCAAGATTATATGGCTGTCTGCCAGATTTATGATGCGACACCGTGTGCTGCAGGGATTGTGATGCAGATGATAACTTCATTTTCACTCCCGCCCGTGACTAGGATTGTCATTTACTTTATTCATGTTACACAAAAAAAGGGCGGCTTTTACGTTGATTATCTGGTTTCCAAATTTTTTTTGCTTTGTTTTTGCTGTCTCGACCCTTTTCTTATCCCTAAGATAGTACAATTGTACGAATAAAGATTGTTTGTTTACCCTGCCTTACTGCTCCCAAAAAGAAGATAAAAAAATCCGCTTGGAATACGAATTTTTATTTTTTATTATCACAAAAAAAGAAAAAAAGAAAAAAAGAAAAAAGTGGTCAGCGCGACAGACTGTCAATCCTAAGGGCCCGGGTTCGATTCCCGTCTGGGTCTCAGATTTTTCTCCGCTCAGGGACTGGGTGTTGTGTTGTCCTAATCATCATCATTTCATCCCTATCGACGCGCAAGTCGCCGAAGTGGCGTGAAATCGAAGGACTTGCACCAGACGAGCGGTCTACCCGACGGGGAGCCCTCGTCACACGACATTTCATTTGAAATGATTTTATGTTTCTGTTTTTAAAGTCTGCACTCTATTAATACAGTTGTCCACGTGTGAGTGAGTTAAAGGTTCTGCCCAGTGTTTCTACGTTTCAGTTATTGGAATGTCTTCGTGTTTCGGGCAGAAACTTTTAATTGTGCCAGCGCCTTGGCGGGGAGTGAAACGTCATCAGAGGTCTAGGCCGGGCAATGTTTAAGAACCTGGCCACTACCGGAGTTGGTCACATATCCCCTTCCAAAGTTTAGTATTTATCTTCCTTCCGTTAAGGCGGGTTGACTGGTAGATACATATTTTTTATGTAACCTGTTTGCATATGAACTTGTTTTCTTAAATATTGCTGACTGGCAACTGGCTATACCTTAAACTGCATAGCATCCGCTGACTTCCTTGTGCAGATTTTTCTATTAATTTTTTGCTAACACATCTGAGTACGTAAACATCTATGTTTTTAAGATCAGGGTCTCCGTTTTAGTTTTTTTTAAATTAAGTGATTCTATCATGTTATGTAAGAACATCTTAGTTTGGCACTAGTGCTCAAGTGTTATTAAGTCACCCTTTACCTGTAATTGTTTCACCAAGGTACGTTCAGGGTACACCATCTTCTGGAAGGGAAAGGATGCAGGAGAACCACGCATCCATGGTGCAGGATTTGCCGTAAAATCGAAAATAGTGAAAGATCTTCGACTTACACCTGTCTCAATTAATGAAAGACTGATGACTCTTAGAGTACCCATTGGTTCAGACAGATTCATCACCTTCGTCTCTGCATATGCTCCTACTTTAAACAGTGATGACGACACAAAGAATCAGTTCTACCACCAACTGAACAGTACTCTCTCTAAAATACCCATTCAAGATAAATTAATTTTACTTGGTGATTTCAATG
The DNA here is from genome assembly GCF_023864345.2 of Schistocerca serialis cubense. Classification (NCBI taxonomy): domain Eukaryota; kingdom Metazoa; phylum Arthropoda; class Insecta; order Orthoptera; family Acrididae; genus Schistocerca; species Schistocerca serialis. The sequence goes on from NC_064639.1 coordinate 931,162,760, forward strand.
CCAGAGTGGGAAGGGACAACCGTTTTTGGAGAGATGTCATGGGTAAACAAGGTGTGGGAAACTGCAATGCAAATGGGTTGCTACTTCTTGGTCTATGTGCTGAGCACGAGCTTTTCATCTCCAATACCCAATTCCGTTTGCGTAACCGCTATAAGACCACATGGATGCACCCACGCTCCAAACATTGGCATCTTATAGACTACGTTATTACGCGACAGCGTGACAAGAAAGACATTCTCATCACAAAAGCAGCACTAAACATCGATGAGTGCTGGACGGACCATAGACTTTTAGTCAGCCGTTTGAGAGTACCAAAGTATCGCAAGCCACGATCCCACTTTTCAAACCCACCACGCAGAAAATTCAACATAAGCAACCTGAACAACAAAAACGTTCGCTCACACTTCCAAGACATAATGTCTGAACAACTTAACAAAGCTCCAGCAACCACAGATGACGTCGAACAAGAATGGACCACATTAAAGAACATCATCAAAGAAACTGCTGAGAATGTTGTTGGTTGTAGTGCATGGAAAAGAAGTGACTGGTTTGAGGACAACCACGGAGAAATCCAAGCCATCATCAATGCAAAGCGGGATGCTTACCTATCCCTTGCTCAAGATCCATGCTGCGCAGAAAAGAAAGCACACTTTCAAGAACTCAAGCAGAAATGTCAAAGTGAAATACGAGTAATCAAGAACAAATGGTGGCAACAGAAAGCCACAGAACTCCAAAATCTTTCTGATGCAAGGAACCTGCGTGGCTTTTACGCTGGTATTAAAGAGCTGTATGGACCTGTCCGCTCCTCATCAGGAGCACTGAAAGCTGCTGACAACTCCACCATTCTTACTGAAAGTCAGGACATCTTAAATCGTTGGAAAGAGCACTTCAGCTCACTGTTATACAGCCCTTCTACTGCCGCTGGAGATTTTCTCAAAAATGTCCCACAGCACCCTCCAAAACTCTGGCTGGCTGATCCTCCAACTTTTCAAGAATTTTGCAAGGCACTCAAGAGTGTGAAACCTGGGAAGGCTCCTGGACGTGACAGCATCCCGATGGAGCTTATTGAGGGTGGCGGCTTGCCTCTAAATACTAGACTCTTCTCACTTATTATATTAATGTGGGAAACCCGCAAGGTACCAGCTGACTTGAAGAACTCCACAATTGTCACCATCTTCAAAAAGGGCGACAGAAGCGTCTGTGGTAACTACCGGGGAATATCTCTACTCTCTGTCACTGGAAAAATTTTTGCAAGAATCCTTTTAAATCGCCTCCAGACACTTTCAGAGACTATACTACCTGAGTCTCAATACGGGTTTCGACCTTCAAGAGGGACAATTGACATGATCTTCTGTGCACGACAACTACAGGAGAAGTGCAGAGAACAGCAAAAGCCTTTAATACTTGTTTTCTACGATCTAGAAAAGGCCTTTGATACAGTTCCCAGAGAAGCCATGTGGATGGTCTTAAAACGCTTCGGCTGCCCTGAACATTTTGTTGACCTGATTGAAGCTCTCCACGTTGATATGACTGGACAGGTCCTCTGCCAGAATGAAATGACTGGTGAATTCCCAATAACAAGTGGGCTTAAACAAGGATGCGTTCTTGCACCTACATTATTTGCATTGTATCTGGCAGCGATGCTTTACGAGACAACCGTAAACAATGCAGGAATAGAACTAAAGTACAGGTTTGATGGAGATTATTCAACCAGTCCAGACTCCATTCAAAAAGGTTCACCAGTACCACTCGTGTGACAGAGCTGCAGTATGCTGATGACAATGGCTCTCCAGCTCATTCACCTGCAGAGTTGCAGCTGTCAGTTGATTCCTTCAGCAGGGCGTACGAACGATTTGGTCTCTCCATCAATATTCCAAAGACAAAGGTGATGGCGCAGCCAACTCCTGGCTCCTCCGTTCCTGACTTCAGCATATCCGTCTATGATACACTCTTGGACCAAGTGGACCATTTCCTCTACCTGGGAAGCATACTGTCATCCAACTGCTCATCTGGAAAAGACGTGGAGAATAGATTACGTGCTGCACATGTAGCATTTGGTCGCCTTACAAAGCGTGTCTTCCTGAATAAAGACCTAACACTGTACACCAAACTGATGGTGTACAAAGCTGTAGTCATTTCCACCCTGCTATATGGTTGCGAAACCTGGACGTTATATCGCTGCGATCTGAAGAAACTAGAACGCTTCAACCAACAGAAGCTAAGATATATCATGAACCTGAAATGGGATGACTTCATATCCAACACGGCTGTTCTAGAGAAAGCAAAAATGCATAGCATGGAAGCTCTTATCATTGGGCATCAACTCAGATGGGTCGGACATGTCCAGCGGATGAAAAATGACAGACTTCCACGCCAAATGCTGTACAGCGAAGTGAGCACAGGTAAAAGGCCACGAGGTGCCCCTCTCAAACGTTATAAGGATCAGTACAAGAAAAATCTGAAAAACTTGAACATCGATCCGAGTAACTGGTCCACAATAGCAGAAGACCGAAGTCGCTGGCGCTCAGTTACCTCAAATGCTCTTCAAAACTTTGAGCTGGAACGTCGAAGAATGGAGAATGACAAACGCCAGAGACGTAAACTCCTCCAGGCTCAGCCACGTCCTCCACCTTCCATCAGCTGTAATGTCTGTGGCCGCCTGTTCCACGCTAGGATTGGATTGCTAAGCCATCAACGACACTTCCACGCCTGAACCGTGACAAAGGAAATCTCAGGAGAGAAATGAAAACTCGGATACGAGTATCAGCCGACGACTACCTGTAATTGTTTCACTATATCTATTTTGAGGGAAGTCCTATATGGGAGTTTTAAGTTCTCAAGTTTGTCAGTAACCCCCTTTCCTTAATTTGGAATTGTTTGTTAGAGTACTGAGTATGTTGGGTTTCTAATTCTATTTGCAAAGTTTTATCTAGTGGCTCGTCCACAATTTGTCATCGTTAGCTTTTTTTTTAAAAAAGAAACTTTGTTAGAGTTGGGTTTCTAGATCTGTTTGCAAGGTTTTATCTAGTGGCTAGGCCACAATTTGTAATTCTCAAATTATTATTTTTTTTAAAGCGTAATGCCAATCAAGTGTCTTAATTATAAAGTGTGACTATCAACCATGATTCCATCCCGCCTCCTCTTTTATGGTGTTTAAGATATACTGTGCAAGTATGGTACGACTAAGGAATCAAGCATCACTAGCAACTTGGATACAAGTGTCAACGCTAGTTACTTCGATTGTACACTCTACGTAGCACAGACTTGGAATTGTTTAATACTGAAGAAGTTTGATTATTTTGCAAGTCGCCCTTTGCTTGCGACACATCTGTGTAACCGCAAAAGTTAAGTATTGTCTGCTTCCTTTTTGTAATAAAACTCATTAGTACGACTTGTTTGATTTGATTGTCTAACGAACCGAGTACGAAAGATTCTGAGACAACCGATATTTGACGACAAAGCTGTACGTAATATTATCAATCAAAACGGTCACACAATCTTTAGTAGTAATGTTACCTGGCAGAATACCCAAGTGGCCCAGGGAACACCACGCTATGGCTGTCCAAATCATCACAGAACACCTGCAATGTATCACTCCTGGGAAGTAAACTTCTCCATGAGTTGGGGCAACACTGTGCAACAAGACTCATCTGGCCAACTGTCTTTCCTCCATGGCTCCACAGTCCGGGTTTTATGGCTTTTGCACGTCTTCCAGTTACGGGCATTTGCCTCACTAACGCAATTCGCCGAGCTGTTCCCTGCTTCTGGAACTCCGTGTTGTTTTGGTGCTGTCAGAGTTCGTGACTGCAACATTCAGTCCTGCAGAGACTTTTGCAGCTGACGCCCTCTTGTTTTCCGTCATAATCCTCTCCAACGACCATCTGTCACGATCACCAGAACATTATTTCGTCCGCGTTGAGACTTAGTAGACGTATGCGTTATAAATCTCGATAAGGCGCATCTTGAAACATCAAACTTTTCGACTCCCTTGGTTACAGAGCACCCGCCATGAGACCACAAAAAATTTGCCCACCTTCAAACCCACATTGGTCCGACATAAAGCACTCACAACTACACAGAGTACTGTTCTGATCATGACCGACAGTTCGAAAGTTGGACGTCGTGATTCTGCTGTTTGCATACACAAACTCTGAGTGTGAGATATTATTATCGGGTGTAGTAGCGAGCGAACAGTTGGCAACGTGAGTCGTAAGTGGTCGGAGGCAGCCTGCGGTGTGGAGAAGGCGCGCGACATGAGAGGTCGCAGTCTGCCGTGACCGTGCCAGTAATTCAGGTTTTTTTTGGTAATTTTCCTTCTTGCTGCATGTACTTGGCTTGCGCACTGGAGGGGTTTGCCAGATTTGTGCATGCATACATTGAGAGTAATATTCGTATCTTTCTTGTAGCCGGAAACGTGTTTATTGAGCATAGACATTGTGGAATATTTCAAAGTTCGTGTAAAGTTCGTCAGTGTTTAAATAATATATTGCAAATATAATAGACTAGACTTTTTTGGTTTGTTTCATTTTTTTTACACCGTTTAAGGATAGTTGACCGAATCCCTCCTCATCATTCAATTTCTATGAAAAAATATATGGCAGACGTTAGAGAATGTTTTCTCTCCCTCTATTTTTTTTTTTTTAAACTCGCAGTCAGATAGGTGAGAATTGATTTGTTTTATGCTCAGTGAGTATACTATTACAGTCAGAGACGCAACCTCACAAACGTTTCCGTACGTCTTTCAGTAGAACTAATAACATTAATTTAAACGTAGTTACCGACGAGTTTCAACTTGCAGTGTAGTGATGACATTGCATAGGTGCCGATCGTAGTCAAATACAATAGCGCAACCTGTAGGCTTCGCAAGCATCTGCTTTTACGTGCAAGCATGCATTTCTCACGGTGTTCCCAAGTTTGTATCTAGCCCCTGTAGCTTACCGGTGCCTAGTTAAGCCCTGGCGCAACTATTCCTCTGATTTCTCACGCACTCAGTGGATATCTGTACGTTCTCCCCATCATAGCATCTGGGTTGAAACTCTCTTTTCATTACCAGAACTAGTATGTTTGTACGTTCTTTTGCATGACCAGTCCAACTCGTACATTGCTATTAGCACCCATGTTGAAGCTCTGAAATCGATTCACGGCTGGCTAACCCTGCAAGTAGGTTTAAGCTTTTAAACCCATAGGCTTTCTATTTAGATCAACGCGTGCAGTTATTGTTTCAGAGGAATCGTAGAGTTACATTAATCTGTCTACCGTATTTTGTCCAGTAACACAGTCAGTCGAAGTGGTCAGAGAGCTATGGGTATTTTATAGTTCTCAAGCAGAGACCGACAGGGTGATATTACCGCTCAGTTTTATGAGCATCTCTGCCATTTTGCGATACTGTAACAGCTGTAATACTGCCTCGAATCACCTTCTGAAGAAAAGTCGACTATAGACGACATATTTTCTTCAGCCATGTCCTCTTTCAGAGTCTTTCAAGTTTGTGTTTTAGATTGTTTCACGACATTTAATACTGCGTAAAACAAACATCTATTTACCGTCTTTCTGGTTTCTATTGGGAGAATCCTGACATCATTCACAAAATTTCGCATGTTGCCCAGCGATATTTTCTGAGTATTTTAATATGAGGAACCTTTGTCTCCGACGGCGCATACCAGAGTGATTGCATTTCTAATCGTTATTCATATTTGTATCTGAACTGTACTGAAAATATCTACATAGCAGTATGCAGTGAATTTCTTGTCTCGAAACAAAACTGTTCCGTTCGCTTACTATACTTGCTCTCCTCAACAGCAAGCTTGCGTTGAGCATTGTTCGGTTTTGTTCGGGTTTGGTCTTCCGGGAGTGTTAGTAGTGCCTGAACAGTGAAACACAGCCGCATTGTTAGGGATACTGGTGAACCATTTCGTGATAGTACGTCGTGTGTCGGTTTATTCAATCCAACGGAAGAGCTACACAAGGGAAGCGTTCGCGCAGCGACGGTAACGACAGTATTTTGGCATCTTTACATACACTGACCATCCAGAATATTGTGACAACCTCCCCAATAGCCGGTATGTCCACCTTTGGCATGGATAACAGCAGCGAAGCTTCATGGCATGGAAGAAATGAGCCCTTGGTAGCTCGCAGGAGAGAACTGGCACCATATCTGCACACATAACTCAATGAGCTTTGATGCCATTTCAATCGCATCCCAGTTGTGTTCGACCGGTTTCAGATCTGACGAGTTTTGGGGCCAGAAAATCAATTAGAACTCGCCATTGTGTTCCTCGAAACACTCCATCACACTCGTGGCCATCATTATCTTTCTGAAAAATGCCACTTGCGTCTGGAAACATGATCGTCATGTAGGGCAGTACGTGGTATGCAACCAGCGTAAGACATCCTTTGCCGCCATGCTGCCTTGCACAAGCTCCATTGGACCCATGGATACCCATATGAATGTTCCCCAGAGCCTAATGGAGGCGCTGTCAGCTTGTCTCCGTCCCGCAGTACAGTTGTCATTGTACCACGCAGCACTCTGCCACTGCGCCAACGTCCAATACAGACGATCGCGTGCCCATTTCAGTTGTAGTTGCCGATGTCGTGGTGTTAACATCGGCACTTGCATGATATCTGTAATGACGGGTGGCCGTCCAGTCCCTCGACGTCTGGACGTGGTTTCACCTTGGTTTCACCACGTAGTGAAAACACTGACCACAGTACTCCTCGAACACCATAAAAGTCGTGTACTTTCCGAAATGCTCGTACCCAGCCTCCGGGCCATCACAATCTGCCCTCGGTCAAACTCAGATAGATCACGCGCCTTAGCCATTCTACATACGGACAGCTCGCTCGCTGATACACTACTGGCCATTAAAATTGCTACACCACGAAGATGAAATGATTAGCTTTTCAGAGCATTCCACAAGGTTGGCGCCGGTGGCGACACCTACAACGTGCTGACATGAGGAAAGTTTCCAACCGATTTCTCATACACAAACAGCAGTTGACCGGCGTTGCCTGGTGAAACGTCGTTGTGATGCCTCATGTAAGGAGAAGAATTGCGTACCATTACGTTTCCGACTTTGATAAAGGTCGCATTGTAGCCTGTCGCTATTGCGGTTTATCGTATCGTGACATATCTCCTCGCGTTGGTCAAGATCCAATGACTGTTAGCAGAATATGGAATCGGTGGGTTCAGGAGGGTAATACGGAACGCCGTATTGGATCCCAACGGCCTCGTATCACTAGCAGTCGAGATGACAGGCATCTTATCCACATGGCTGTAACGGATCGTGCAGCCACGTCTCGATCCCTGAGTCAACAGATGGGGACGTTTGCAAGACAACAACCATCTGCACGAACAGTTCGACGACGTTTGCAGCAGCATGGACTATCAGCTGGGAGACCATGGCAGCGGTTACGCTTGACGCTACATCACAGGCAGGAGCGCCTGCGATGGTGTACTCAACGACGAATCTGGGTGCACGAATGGCAAAACGTCATTTTTTCGGGTGAATCCAGATTCTGTTTACAGCATGATGATGGTCGGATCCGTGTTTGGCGACATTGCGGTATACGTACACTGGAAGCGTGTATTCGTCATCGCCATACTGGCGTATTACCCGGCGTCGTGGAATGGGTTGTCTCTGGTTACACGTCTCGGTCACCTCTTGTTCGCATTGACGGCACTTTGAACAGTGGACGCTACGTTTCAGATCTGTTACGACCCGTGGCTCTACCCTTCATTCGATCCCTGCGAAACCCTACATTTCAGCAGGATAATGCAGGAACGCATGTAGCAGGTCCTGTACGGGCCTTTCTGGATCCAGAAAATGTTCGACTGCTGCCCTGGCCACCACATTCTCCAGATCTCTCACCAATTGAAAACGTCTGTTCAATGGTGGCCGAGCAACTGGCTCGTCACAATACGCCAGTCACTGGTCTTGAACTGTGGCACCGTGTTGAAGCTGCATGGGCAGTTGTACCTGTACACGCCATCCAAGCTCTGTTTGACTCAATGCCCAGGCGTATCAAGGCCGTTATTACGGCCGGAGATGGTTGTTCTGGGTACTGGTTTCTCAGGTTCTGTGCACCCAAACTGCGTGAAAATGTGTTCACAGGTCAGTTCTAGTATAGTATATTTGTCCAGTGAATACCCGTTTATCATCTGCGTTTCTTCTTGGTGTAACAATTTTAATTGCCAGTGGTGTATTACATGCACCGTGCGGTTGTCTGGCTAGCGTTCATTCCTCGCCAGGTGACGCTGCTGTTGCCTGGACGGATTTATATCGGTAATAGGCCGGTGGTCATAATGTTCCGGAGGATCAGTGTACGGTCCTACGAGAAACGGTTCCTTCCGTGTTAAATTTGGTCATGGCGTATTACAGCCTTTTCACTGTTGTGAAAGTATTTTGCATACGAAAGAGGTAATAGAGTTTCTAAACAGAGAAAATCGTTATTGTTTTACTGGAATGAGGCACCGAAGACTACGGGTCCCTTATACCACAGTACTCAGAACATATCCTCGAACAGTCTCCGAAATTTTTGGCGGTGGAGTGCAGGCTAACTTGTATAAAAACAATCGAATTCAATTAATTTGCCGTTCTTACGGTATTTAAGGTTGTTAGATTTTGAAACATCAACCTTCTTCGTTCAGTCCGTTTTTTCTCCGTCAGACGCCTGTCTTAAGACAGCTAATACGACCTAAGATCAAGAGGATGAGAGTCAAACAATTTGCTAGTCTTAGTGGACGTGGCTAGAACAAGATGCCGAAATAAACTTTCAAAAAAATTCCGAAAGCTATTCTAACCTAACATTTTGTTTCATGTTGCTATTTTACTTACTGTGCGTCGATGATGCTGAAGTAACACGATTTGTTGAATTCAATCATTTCACGTCCGTGTAGTAGGATGTCACGCCATCCGTAGTGACTTACCTGAAATAAAAGAAAATCATTATAGACCAGATCACTGCCTCTAGACTTAATCTATCATTTCCATAGTACTTATCACTACCGTTCCTAAGCTTTTGTGTACTTCATATTAGATTTTGTATGTAAATTACTTTTGGCTGTGCTAAAGACTTTAAGTTTCTAGCTCTGTAAACACTATCAAAAGATCGTTCACGTATCACGTTCACGTTCACGTATTGTTCTAAAATTCTGATAATTTCTAATATAGAGTGAGTGCGATGAGGGATGTAGATGTACAAAAAAGAATTACAGCTACGAAATCAGCATGGTCTGTTCAATTATCTGCATTAATTCATCACATGACAACTCTTTCTCGCCTTATCTTAGTTTTGTGTATTAAGTCAAAACCAAGAAAACTCCAACTCATTAAATGAACTTGTACACATCAGATACATAAAACAGATATTACGCAATGCATATCAGTATATAAACACGTTCCAGTATAAAGATTATCAACGTTTCAGAAATGAATTCAGTGACAAGAAACAATAAGTTTTGAGTATTTCTCAATAAAATAAAATGTCTGACAGGTAGCAAAACCAGTTTTTATTTTTCCTAAACTGGTCCTTCTGTTCCATTAACGTATTTCTATTAAAAACAGGTAGTCAACTAAGAAAAAAGTGTTGGTTAATGTTAACACTCGTCTTGTGTACATATCCTGTAGACTGACTCGTTCGACACCCCTTCGATAAAAGAATCTTTCAAATGATCTGTGGAACAAGTGCTTAACGAACTAACTAACGATAAGGAATGGTCCCACCACGCACATCGAGTACGATCTTCAGTTTGTCGCAGGCTCCAACATGTTTGCATCCACTTCGCGATGTTTACGCTTAGAGTATCCAGCACGTGTCCTTTGGCATTGAGGTCTAACAATATTTATGCCAGTCCACTCTCAACGTTCTCGTATTCCATTGCTTCAGCAGTGCTCGAGGGTTTGTGTACACGAGTCTCCGCGATAATGGAGGAAGGGTCCCAGCAAAGTCCAAGTAAAAGTCAATCTCCATTTCGTTAGCATACGTTTCCCCTCTGAACAACGTTTCTATGAAAACATGCATTAGCTGTAGGTAGCGTCTAGACAATTACGCCTCACTTTTAGCTTACACAAGCATAGTGATTCAACTGACGGCTTATGATCACCCATAAACTGCATTATTCACTATGAGAGCGATGGTTATAAGCGATTCCCTCCGCATTATGCATTCATTGTTCGGTAATTAGCAAATTATTTGAACTTCATTTCTAAGACATTCATTTCATTTATTTACTTACATCCTTGTGCTAAACTGAGGAGCGCAATTGAACTTATTTAGCTGATCTTTGCCTGCCGGGTGCCTGTCAGAAAAGTCGTCAGACACATGTTCTCTGGTGTTTCGTTGGATAATTGAAGTTTCGTATAGCTGGAGCCAGCCCAAACAAAAACTTCTTGTCACGTCTTTCACTCGCTGTCTAGTGACAACAAGAAGCGTCGGTCTGTTTCCTGCGGAACTTTGGGTGCCCATTCGAAGGAGCGCTGCCAGATTAGTTTAGTGCGAAAATCGTTTTACTGACACGAACTAAAAGGCACATTAAAACGCGAAAACTTGACCCGTCTAATGTACCACTCTGCCCCATGACTGTGTGCAACCGCCGTGCAGCAGCGCTACTCAATCGCCGCTATAGTACTAGTTATTCTTCGTGTTTTACTGACCTTATTAATACATATCGACAAACCGAATATCGCACTAGACTAATTCGGGACCGATCTATCGAATGGGCATCTAAATTCCCCACTAAAAATCGCTTTCCGTCCCCGGTAGCTGAGTGGTCAGCTCGCCAGAATTTCAATCCTAAGGACCCGAGTTCGATTGCTGGCTGGGTCGGAGATTTTCTCCGCTCAGGGAGTGCGTGTTGTGATGTCATAATCATCATCATTTCATCCCCATCGACGCGCAAGTCACCGAAGTGGCTTCAAATCGAAAGACTTGCACCCGGCGAACGGTTTACCCGACGGGAGGCCCTGCTCACACGACATTTATTTATTTTTATTTGTAACGGGAACAAACCGACGCCTCCCGTCGATACTGTGCGTCGCATTAAGACGTAGTTAGTATTATTTGCTTCGACCGACTCCAGCTACACACTGCAAGAACGAAATTACAAATGTACCCTGAAACACGACTGAAAAGGCGTGTGACTCCTGAGACACGAGAGAAAAGGCGCCTGAGAGAACTTAAGAAGCGATATGAAGTGACTCAGTAAGCCAGCGACCACGATGCAGGCTTGAGGAGACTTCACCACTGAGTATGTGGCAAGTGTAACTGGTCACTTTCAGTTCAAAAATTCTTATTTATTGAAGCGTTTCGGGCATGGCCCATCGGAACATCAAAAAGGAAAATCTGGATACAAATTATGGAGTCACATGTGTCAACCGTTAGCTACACAACTCAGCTGCAACTCTTCAGCAGTGACATAAGGCTGCTCATATCTTAGGAGAGACGCGCTGTGTATGATGTCTCACTTATCTAGACCACATTAAATAACTTCTTATCCGGAAGCAAAATTAGAAATTTAGCAACTAAATGTTGCTCAGCTATCACGGAGACATTAACTAGCATTATTACGTTTCTTGTAACTTCTTTTGTTACGTTGAGACAAAAAGAATTCCCCTTTTTTTTTTGAACAGCACTCTATATTTTTTTATTCGGTTACCCACTTCCTCTACTCAATACCTGTTCAAAAATTTATCACTGTACTGCTCATCTGAACATGACGTTATTCAAAGCGTAACACAGAACTGACTAACTGCCGGTCGGGGTGGCCGAGCGGTTCTAGGCGCTACAGTCTGCAACCACGCGACCGCTACGGTCGCAGGTTCGAATCCTGCCTCGGGCATGGATGTATGTGATCTCCTGTGGTTAGTTAGGTTTAACTAGTTCTACGTTCTAGGGGACTGATGACCTCAGAAGTTAAGTCCCATTGTGCTCAACGCCATTTGAACTATTTTGTCCGCCGGCGGAGTGGCCGAGCGGCTCTAGGCCCTATAGTCTGGAACCACGTGACCGCTACGGTCGCAGGTTCGAATCCTGCCTCGGGCAGGATTCGAATCTGCGACCGTAGCAGTCACGCGGTTCCAGACTGTCGCGCCTAGAAGTAGTTTCGAGGAGTGATTTTATTCAACAATGGTTGTCCAAAGGTTCAAGATATATTGAATAATTATTTTCAGTTGTGGTTGTTATCAGCAGCTATAGGCCTGTTACATTGCTCCTCTTACACATATCGAATATTTTACAATTTTTATGCAATTGTTAGCGCGTATTTCTTTGTACTGTGTATACAGAATCGAGTTCTGTTAATACGTAACAAAAATGAAACGAAATTACAGAACAAAATGAAGTAAGCATGCTACCTAAACAACCTTCAGCTTGCATTATTTCCGACGTTAGTGGTTGTGGGCTTTCTAGATGCTTTCTGAAGTCTTAACTAGTTGGCACTACATCTAGGTACATAGCGTATTAAAAAAAAGTGTCGAATACTTTGAGAGGTGGTAGTACTTACCGAACCAAGTAAGAGAAGTGCAGTAACAACCGTTCGGAAATAATATCTGCAGTAAACAGGTGTTTACAGAAAGTGTTCAACGTGGAGTCCATGCATGGCAATGCACACCTCTTCCCTCCGGAATAATGAAGGATGCACCCTTTGAAGTATACTCGATTGTTGTTATACCTGCTGGCACATATGGAATAAGCCACGCTGTAGTGTCTGCACATTGTTGACTGGCGTGGCGTACAGCAGTTCCTTCATGTGTCCCCATAACCAAACGTCCGGGAATTGAGGTGAGGTCCTGAGAACGAGCAGGCCAATGTCCTGAAATATCTCTGTCAGATGCGCCATCATGTATGAACCACATTTTTATTCATTTCTGCAATGGCACAGACTCCAGAAAGGTAGGCAATGTATTAATTAGGAATTCCAGATAGTACACCCCAGTTATTGCTTGGGGTTTACATCTGCCCATACATGTTGGTTATGGAAATTCACAACAACATCTCTTGTGAAGCATGCCTCATCGGTAAATAAAGTCTTGGCTGTGAACAGTGGATCCGCAGCACATTTCTGCAACAGCCATTGACAGAACCGCAAGCTGCTGTGCTGATCCTGTGGCCTTAGGGCCTGAATGCGCTACAGACAATATCGGTACAGCAATTGCTCATGAAGTACCCCCAAGGTAAGAGAATGAGGCACGACTTCTGCTGTTGCTAATGATCGCATACTGGTCCCAGGGATTTCTTTCACCGAACGTAGCACACGGTCTTTCATGTCAGGCATGCGGACTGTGCACAGCTTTCGGAGTCAATCTTTCGAGGTGCTAGGTTACCTGTGTCCCTCAGTCACTGGAAAAGTTTGCCGAACAGCTTATGCGAGGGCACTCTGCGCTGTGGATATTTTTCAGCCCAGAGGGCATGGGCTTTCAGGCTACGCCCATTTGCTAAAGCATAGCAGAATATCATATAGTAGGCTTTTATTACCAACAAGTGGTAGAAGAGAGAAAATGCAAACGTACGACACCGTTTGTACGTACAAACTGCCCGATAACAGTAAACACATAAACACATAAGTGAATTCGCATTGGAAGACATGTACCCAAGGTTGACCGTACTCTTCAATAAGGCACACAAACACGACAAAAACTAGAATGAGATTTTCACCCTGCAGCGGAGTGTGCGCTGATATGAAATTTCCTAGCAGATTAAAACTGTGTGCCGGACCGAGACTTGAACTCGGGACCTTTGCCCTTCGTGGGCAAGTGTTTTTTTTTTCCAGAGATGGGTCAGGTAGTGGGGAGGCGGAGGCAAGGTGGGCAGGGGTCGCAACCCGAGGCCTGGCCACGATGTCTCCTCCCTCCCATCCTGTGGGAATGTGGTACAAAGGATTATTGTGAATGTTTTTTTGTTATTTTATTTATTTATTTTTAATTTTTTATTTTTTTAAATTTTTTGTTAACAGTAAGTAACTGAAAACTAGTAAGTACACTCGTTGCGTCGAGTTGGGGACGCACATAACTAAAAACATGCTTATAGTTGTAGCAAAAGGCATAAAGAAAGAGAGCAAAGTGCAGGGCTACGGAAGCCATGAAACAAAACCTAAGGGTAGAATCCATACCACCATTAACCGGTGATACATCTTTCAGCGGATGGGAAACAAAAACTGCGAAGACCTTTCCGTACCGGGGACAAAAAGAGGAAATGGGGCAAATACTACTATAGAGTGCAAGGGTTCACGACGAAACTCTCCGTCTGCTGTATCATCCAGGTATGACTTCTCGTAATGACCAAGGTAGATCCCACGTTGTACCGTGTAGTGTTCTATCATCGTCTTGTAATTTTAGCTTCTCTTACCCGTGGAGGGTCGTGAAACGCACTCCACAAATAATTGGAAAAAGAGTGTCGATACTTTGGGTTTCGGAGGATCTTGCAGTGTCGTAAATCCCAATAGTTCCAAAAGTCCAAAGTGTCCTTAGTACTGTCTTGACACTAATAATGCACTGCATGTCCACGAAGCCACGTGGTGGCTTTAGATTTAGTGCGTGGGTAATACGTCTCATCCGGGTATAAGAGAGTCTTGGGGTCGATATGATTCGGCGTTACTCGAAGGAAGAAGGAAGTATGATGACATTTGCCTCACATAGTGCCACACTGCCGTAGACTCGCCACACCTAAGGCGTTGTTCATCGTTGCCTTGAACGCCACAGCCCGTGCACGTGGGTGAGTCTCCCATACGGATCGCATGCAGCCTTGATCTGGTCACCTGCTTACCGTTGACAGTGATATACTACACCGCCGTGACGTCAGTGTCCAGTGTTACGTGGTGAATTGTCCTCCACACGACTCGCCAGTTGACGTTCGGGTGCTTCCTCTCCAAGACGTTATCGGGTCGTCCACATTTCAGGACTCCATAAACCGTCTTTGCCGGTATAGGTAATACCTGGACGATGTGCGGAATGCGTGACGCTAAATGTGTGTTTACATACTGGGTCCGCTGGACGATGTCCAGGGCTCGTAAGCGGTTGTTGGCAATCCCAGTGCGAACATTTTGTAAAAGCCGTCGAAAGTTGTGAGCAGCGGTTCGTCGTATATCGTCTGCAAAATCAATGCTGCGACATTTCAAAGTATCTCTGAGCTGTAAGGGGGTGACACTGTCCTCAGACAATCCGACCCGATGTTCATCGCCACCTATTTTGCGACGTTGATACGACTACCAGTGGCCATGCTATATGTCGCTATCCAATTCAGTGCGCTAGCGGTGTCGTCGCTGTTGCGGATGACAATCACCAGGTCGTCAGCGTATGTTTTACATCGGAAAGTGTGGCCTCGTAACGTCATACCCGTTAGTCGTTGGCTCAGGCCGTATAGAAGTGGTTCCATGGACACAGCGTAAAGTAAAGTGGACAGAGGGCAGCTTTGGCGTATCGATGGAGAAATGGTGATGGGCTGTGTAGGTTGGCCGTTGACGAACACCTTAGATGTCGCGTCACGGAGTAGTCGCATGACGACAGTGACGAATGGCTGTGGGTACCGCATATGTTGGATGACCGCTTCCAAATAGTCGTGGTCCACTCGGTCGAAAGCTTGGCTGAAATCGATTGCCCCCTGCACCCTTCAGACGACATACCCTCGCCAGTGAGTTCAAGTCATGATATTCACTGAGTCCTGTTTGAATATTATTGTCGCCTCCCAATGACGTTTGATCGGGTGAGGTAACGTTTCGCAAGGTCTGGTGTATCCGCGCCGCCAACAGTCGAGAAATGACCTTAAAGTCGCAGTTCAATAGCGTCAACGGGCAGTAGTCCTGCAGCCGTGAGCCACCGGACGGTTTGTGAATAGGAATAATCATCCCTTCCACAAGGGCCGCAGGGAGCGACACTTCCGGGGATAGTAGTTCGCGACAGATGTCCGTCCATCGGGTCGATAATAAATATTGAAAAGTCCGGTAAAACTCCAAGGGGAGGCCATCAGTACCCGGAGACTTGTTGATGGCTCCTGTTCTAATGGCGTCGATCACTTCTTCTTCCGTAATTTCTTCCATCAAGGCTACTTCCATTACAGAGGTTATGGTGCCGTAAATCGTCTGAGATACGTCCTCCAGTGACGTCGGATCAGGCGTTTGAGCGAAATAGAGCTGGGAATAATGGTCTTAGAACGCTGTGTTTATGTCTAGTTTGGTTGTAAGGCGACGACCGTCCTCCGTGTCGATGAAGCGTATCAGCGCTCGTTGGCGTCGTTTACGTTCACGAAGTACGTGGAACATCGACGGGCGTTCGCTCGGTAGCTGATCCTGCGTCCTCGAGCGGATGATTGCCCCCTGTAGGGGGCGTCGCATATTAGCAATGATCTGAGCCTTAGCACGGTGGACCGCCGTTTGTCTTTCCGGAGACGGCGGCATAGCATCGTAGTCGCGCAGTACCCTGAAGTAAAAATCGAGTGTATATCTACGCCAAGCAGCGTGGTTGCGACCATAGGTTATCAACGTACGCCTCAGTGCCGGTTTGACGCAGTCCAACCACCAGCGGATCGTTGTGGGATATGCACAGAGACGATTTTCACACGAATGCCACGTATCCTCAACGGTTTGGCGGCAATCCGGGTACGACAGGTGAGCGATGTTTAATTTCCACGGGCTGCGGCTTCTCCACACTTGTTGCCGCCGCAGGGTAACGGCACAAATGTAAGCTGAGTGGTCCGAGAAAGCTGCAGGCCACAGTTACGCATCCTGTGTTCCAGCGGCGAGAGAGCGTGAGACATAAATCCGATCGATACGACTGAAGAGTGACTCACGGTCGGTGGCCCGAGTGAATCACGTTCGGTGGCCGTGAAGATGTTCCCAAGTGTCCACCATCTGCAGCTCTCGAATTAGCCTCTCGAGGTCCGGGCACGGATTATGTCGTGGGAGTTGGTCTATGTGTGGCAGTGCGCAATTGTAGTCACCTCCAACACCAGGTGGTCGTGGCGGCCTTGGAAGAGCGGAGCGACGTCTTCCGCAAAGAATCGTGAACGTCCGCAACGTTTGTCCGTCCCGGAAGGTGCGTAGATATTGATAAGGCGGACACCTAGTACTGTGAGTGCCATTCCTCTTGCCCCAGGCAGAAAGAGGATATCGTCCGCCACTATCCCTTCCCGAAGAAGAACAGCGACACCGCTGCCTGTGGGGGAAGCTGTTGAGACGCAAGCATCGTAACCGTACATGCCTCGGAAGTCGTCGACGTACACTTCCTGTAGAAGGGCTATATCGATGGAAGTAGAATTCAACATATCCTGAAGCAAGGATAACTTAGTGCGCGTCCGTATGGTGTTGATGTTTACAGTCGCAACGCGATAAGTTTGAGGTCTATCCATAGCACACGTGTTGGCCATCAATTCCCTTGTAAGGCTGTCTCGTCACTGTATCTGATGGCGGGAAAGGATCAACACTGGTGGGGTAAATTCTCCCGCGTGTCGTCCGACACGATGGGCAAGGAGTTTTCCTCACTGTCGTCCTCCCAGTCCGCCCAGTCGCCATGAAATACCATCGGCTGTTGATGGCTGTTAGTGGCTGCTGCGGTACGCGGCGCTGACTCCATCGGCTCTACTGGCAGGGAATCGGCAGCGGCTGTCTGCTTGTGATCCTGGTGTTCTGTGGGGTCGGAGGGACTGAACCCGTCACCATGGCGATCTGTTGGGTGGGATGTTACTGCGGCCTCTGTACCGCCGGTACAGATGATCGCTGCAAACACTCGTCCGATGAAGCACGCCACCGTCTCTTGTGTTCCCGTGGGGAACGCTGTTCACGAACGTGTGTTTCAGTATCCGAATGTGGGTGGATTTCTTCAGCTGCTCCGGTGTCTGGAAGAAAAGCCACTGTCGGCACAACCTGTGGGTCAAGGTCCATCCTGGCATCCATGCCTTCTTGCAAGATCGGTTGGTGATTATCTTCAGGTGGGGGCGCCGTTGTAGAGGCTGGATCCGGTACTGCAGAATCCATCATGGTCTCGCTATCGGGGGGCGGCTATCGGACTAATGTGGTCAGCATCGGAAAGGGTTGCTGCCCGTGCAACCTCGGCATAATTGAGAGAAAGGGTTGTCAGCGTAGAAGGAGTCATAGATTCACCTGTCGGGATTTGAGTAAGCCGTCGTCGGAGACAATCCGACCGGACGTGCCCTTCTTGACCACAACCGGAGCAAGTGCGTGGCTGACCGTCATACATAATGATCGCCCTACATCCGCCGATGACAAGATATGATGGCACATGTTTGGTCAGTTCAATTTTGATCTGTCGTACCCCGTTAAGAACGGGGTTCGTTGTAAAGGTGGTCCATTTTTCGGCCATATGGCTGACCACTCTGCCGTGAGGCTGGAAAGCCGTGGTGACTACGTCCGGTGGTACTTCGAAAGGGAGTTCGAAGACGCGTATCGTACGGAAGCCAAGCCCCGCGTGATCGATAGAGACCGCCCCAAATATGGCCATCAGAATGTTTGAATTTAAGATCGTTCGCATGTGCGCGCACGATTCTATTGCACAACTCGTCACTTACTAACTTGACGTAGACATCACTGTTCGTGATAGAGAGATGGATACCAATTATGTTCCGCGGTTCAATTTTAACGTCGTCACGTAGAAAACGTTCCACTTCAAAAGCTCGCGGTCGTGCATGATCGGTTTGAAAACTGATCTTGATGGTGGTTTGCCTGTATGAATGTGCCATGTTGCGTCGGTAGTGATGGGCTCTAAACTAGCGACAACGAAGTAGTAAACAACTATGGGCACTCGCGACCGCGCGGACGGAACGTAAACAAGACGTCCTCGCCGAAGCGCTGCGGAAAGCAGACTGCCATCTGAGCTAACCCAACATGACTCACGCCCCGTCCTCACAGCCTTATTTCTGCTAGTATCTCGTCTCCTACCTTCCAAACTTTACAGACGCACTCCTGCGAATCTTGCAGAACTAGCACTCCTGAAAGAAAGGAGATTGCGGAGACATGGCTTAGCCGCAGCCTTCGGGATGTTTCCAGAATGAGGAGGGTTTCTGTAAAGTTTTGAAGGTAGGAGACGAGGTACTGGCAGAAGTAAAGCTGTGAGGACGGGGCGTGAGCTGTGTTTGGGTAGCTCAGATGGTAGAGCGCTTGCCCGCAAAAGGCGAAGGTCCCGAGTTCGAGTCTCGGTCCGGCACACAGTTTTAATCTGCCAGGAAGTTTCACGACAAAAACTGACGGGCCTACAACACAAAACTAGCCACACAACTGACTACAGACCATCTAATGATACGTAGCAAACGCTCCTTCATGTCAGACATGCGGACTGTGCAGGGGCTTCTACTGTAAAGCTTTCGAGTTGTGTGTGTAAGTCACCATAATAACCTGCCGTCATATTTGACAGAGCGCCAGCCGGCCGCGGTGGCCGTGCGGTTCTAGGCACTGCAGTCCGGAACCGCGGGACTGCTACGGTCGCAGATTCGAATCCTGCCTCGGGCATGGATGTGTGTGATGTCCTTAGGTTAGTTAGGTTTAAATAGTTCTATGTTCTAGGGGACTGATGACCACAGATGTTAAGTCCCATAGTGCTCAGAGCCACAGAGCGCCAACGTGACGACTGCGCTAAAATCCGCAACCACGCGTCGCGCAGCCTTCCCTATAAACATGATTTTTTCTCGGCTCGTGTGTGTTTCCAGATCCATGTTTATTGGACTTATTTTTCTTGCTTCGATGAGTACTACCACCTCTTACAGTACAACTATTCGTCACTTTTGTTTGAACACGCTGTATAAGTTGAAAGGGTCCCGTAGCCACCTTTCATTAGTCCGGTAGCCCATTTTCGCTAGCATTTCTCTTTCTTTTCCTTGTTTCTCTTTTCTCGTAACTCTCATAGTGGTGTGATTGAATGAATGTGGTTGTGTGTCACGTTGCTAGACGGGTGCGTAGTCTGCTGCAGAAAGTCTGCGATAGTCATACTGATTCAGCAGCAGTTGTACAGAATAGCCAACTCTCGTAGTGGTCAAGTAGGCAAAGAGGTTTGCGCTACTTGTGAGAAATCCACCTGCGTTAGGTTGGTGGCGGAAATGGGATCTTTGGGTTTTCCGAGCCACGCGGGGAGATGAAGAGGCTAGAGAAGGAAAAGGGAGGCAGTCTGCCGCCGGTACGGGAGGCGTCCACAGCTGTGCTCCAGTCGAAGAAGGGTGAGTTAGGCTGACCGCGTGGCGCGTTGTTACTTGGCGAGGAGAGAGCTGTTAGCTTTTGATCTCGTTTTTCAACTCTGAAAGATTGCTTTGCCCTGTCGCAGCAAGGAACGCAAAACTTTAGCAGATTTTTCTTTTAGTAAATTTCTATAGCAGACTTGGATCCGCCAGAAGAGCGCTCCACAAAGGTGTCGATAAGAAATGAGCACTCACTTCTGTATGAATGTCTGTTTGCCTTCAGCTGTGCCTGTATAAGCTTTAATTTTTCTAAATATTAATAGCTTTTCCTTCTCGTAAATTTTCCTTGCTTTATGTATCTTTCGTTCGTGGGGAGCCAACCACGTGGTTGAACATTAGATTTTGTTGGGCTACCGCCATCACTAACTGTCCGATCTCATGTTTGTTTTAAAGAATGTTGACTGTTCATGATTGTGTGATGTGATATTGTTGCAACTTGGCCACGATATCTAGAATTTGCGTCTCCTCAAACCACGTGGGCACGCGGATGCACTGCGAAACGTGTACCGTTTCACGAGTTATTGCGATCAGTTATCAGGCAACAGCAGTTGTGTGAATGATTCACACCAATGATTTTAGGTGTAGATTATAACGGTGAATGTATCGATGCTTTTCTTTAATGTTTGAGGAATTAATGTTGTCAGGAATTGTGTACATGCCTCATATCCATATATTAGGAATAAATGATTTTATCTACAATTTTCTCTTGTGTTCCGAGGTTACGTTTTTGCACCTAAGCCACTCACCTCGTAGCTTTCCCGTTAGCATATCCAACGCGTTTCCTTACGCACAGGTCCAGTGATTAGTTTCCCCTTTTATTTTATAACAAATGCTTTAGATTAAGATTAATTTCAGGTGTGTTGCTGGGAGCTGATCTTAAGCAATGTTCATGAATTTTCTATTTTATTTTAAATATTTGATTCTCGTGAACAGTGCACGGGCAATACTATGAATTACATCACATCCCCTATGAGCAACATCACAACGTATGCATTTTTATGAGTTTTTGGTCTGCGATCAAATTAATTTATTTTACGACTCGGCCAAACCTTTGATCAGTTGTGTGGTTAGAGTCGGTGGCGATCCTAATCTTCTCACGTTAATTTCACAAGCAATAAGTATTTCCATTCCCAATAATAACGCACTAACCCGTAGAAAGAGGTTAGTTACAAAGTGTCACACTTTTCTACTTGGACTCCGCTAGTCCTTAGGTGACACGACGATCCACGAGTCCACTCTTACTCGTATAGGAGGACAGCTATAGTGACACTAGCGTGACCACCTGTCGAAAGCCAGCCAGAGTAACCACCTTCTGCAGCGTGGATCGGTGCGAGACGTGCAGGAAGTGAGTCAATGAGTTGTGGAAGGTACCGACAGGGATGTGCCAGGCCGATGCCTTTGCCGTGGCAAACGGCGCGAGGTTTTTCTCAGCTGACGATCCAAGACGAGCACAGCGCCATTGAGGTGGTCCCAAAGATACTCGATTGGGTCTAAATCCGGGGACGCTGGCGTACAGTGAAGTGAGGCAAACTCATCCTGGTGTTTTTCAAACCACGCACGTACACAAGCTGTGATGCATGCTCCAATGCCCTGCTCATAGTTGTGCAGAAGAAAAGCAAAGTGAATGTAGGGATGGACACGGTTTTCAAGAACAGATGCATAAGTTGATACATTCTGCCTTTCAGAATGACCAGGAAATTCCTCGAAAACATTCCCCAGACCGTAACGATTCCTGCTCGAGCCTGGAACCTTCGACGATTGTTCCAGGGTGTTTCCTTTTAGATGTTTCACGCCGTACACGCCAACTGTCAACTGTCCGATGGAACATAAATCGTGATTCATCTGAAACGTGCTACTGTCGTCACTCAGTGGAGGTCCATTTGCGATACTGGTGAGCAGCGGTCGTCATGGAAGTGCGATCCAGGTGCCTGCTGCGGAGGTCCATACGCAGCAACGTTCGCTGAATGGCCATTGAGCAGATACTGTTGACAGCCTCTTGGTTCATCTGGGCTGTAACTTGCTGATCAGTTGGAGGTCTATTCGGCCGTACACATCTCCACAGCTGTCGTTTACCCCTGTCGTCTACAACAGTAGCCGCGGCCCTGGTTCTGGATAGCTCCATTTTGCCATGCACAGTATGTTTTACCCACGACGGCACGTGAAATGTTTACGGACTTAAGCGTTTCGGAAATGCTTTTACCCTTGGCCGAAAGGCAATGATCACGTTCTTTCGAACGTCAGATAAATCTCACCGTTTCTTCATTACGAGAACAACTACACTGTTTCCTCCGCGGTCCTTCGACACGCTTTATACAGGGTGTTACAAAAAGGTACGGCCAAACTTTCGGGAAACATTTCTCACACACAAAGAAAGAAAATATGTTATGTGGACATGTGTCCGGAAACGCTTACTTTCCATGTTAGGGCTCATTTTATTACTTCTCTTCAAATCACGTTAATCATGGAATGGAAACACACAGCAACAGAACGTACCAGAGTGACTTCAAACACTTTGTTGCAGGAAATGTTCAAAATGTCCTCCGTTAGCGAGGATACATGCATCCACCCTCCGTCGCATGGAATCCCTGTTGCGCTGATGCAGACCTGGAGAATGGCGTATTGTATCACAGCCGTCAACAATACGAGCACGAAGAGTCTCTGCATTTGGTACCGGGGTTGCGTAGACAAGAGCTTTCAAATGCCCCCATAAATGAAAGTCAAGAGGGTTGAGGTAAGTAGAGCGTGGAGGCCGAATCTGTTGTTGAGAAGCATACGAACACTTCGACTGAAATGTGCAGGAGCTCCATCGTGCATGAACAACATGTTGTGTCGTACTTGTAAATGTACATGTTCTAGCAGCACAGGTAGAGTGTCCCGTATGAAATCATGATAACGTGCTCCAACAGTACATACTGACGAAACTAAAATGAGCTCTAACATGAAAATTAAGCGTTTCCGGACACATGCCCACATAACATCTTTTCTTTATTTGTGTGTGAGGAATGTTTCCTGAAAGTTTGGCCGTACCTTTTCGTAACACCCTGTATACGCTCTGCTACTAGAGCTGCTACCTGCCGTCTGTGGCATTTTGTTTCACTTTGACGACGTAGATAGGCGGCTGTCAAAGTAACGTGACTGGAACATGTATTTTATACACAATTTTTACGCACACGTTATTAAATGACTTATCTTAATAAGATGAATATATATGCGTTTGGAGGGAGAGAGATATTAGTTTCTGATTGAGATTTTTACTTTAAGTCGTAACTGGTACCTGAATTTTGGTTGCTGCCTCCTTGAATGATCAGCTTCTGCACCAGTTAGTGACGTATTATAATTTGGAGGAAGTTACTGTTCTTTAAGATTTAAAGTACGACTCTGTTGGTTACTTGGCCGTATTGCGAATAGCTTTGAGCCCAAGTTTTCGTAGCTTGTCATACCTAAGCGACGACTGTTGTAAATAAATAAGATCAAAGAGGAATCTGCTTTTCGTGAGGTTGTTACGAATTGAACGAAAACTATAGAGAATGCATTTCCTTTCCTGTATTTTAGTGAACTTTGTACACTTACAATTCTGTCGATGGATAGACGCTACGACAATGAAGTTCACCTCCTTTTTTCCAAAAACAAGATATTTCTGTTCTTCACTTCCAGAAAATTTGTATACGTAAATGTTTGGCAACTCTTGCACGTACTTTACTCGGTTTTATCACTAAAATATCAATTTTCTTAAAATCCAACAATACGTTCTGAGCGACGGCCTAGCAACACGTCCTCTTTCCACAAGATACAGATTAACAGTCTTCTTTTTTTTTTAAATAAATAAATTGTTTTATTTTTTAGAGTCCATATTCAAAGATTCACAGCTACTATCGTTGCGGGGATTGCGCGCTAAAGAGTTTCTTGCTGTCCAGCTGCGCTTCACTTCACTTCAAGTACTTTTTAAATCAAATTTACATTTACGATAGTTACATACATTGCTGAGCTTCTCAGAATAAAATCAGGCACAAAAAAAAGGCAGTGAGGCACACATAATATGACAACGTCATGGTACAACAATGTTGTGAGAGTAATTTATGTTACTGGCCATGCCTCATCTCTGCTGATATTTCGCTTTTGGAGACGCAGGTTCTACGCCAAAACGCAGAGTCGCGAGCGAATGCCCACTCCACCCCAGCTGATAACGCAGGGTTCCTTCTCACGCGCACAACAGAGCCGCGGCTTGCGTGAGCTGTTTCCATTCTTAGGCAGTCTGCATGCGTATCGTTGTAATGCCGACTCGTTCGCACGCGAGGCGTTGCGTCACGCACAGTGTGCGTGAGTCGAAGCACAGCTACCTGCATGGACACGATTCGTAATGCTTCTATCACTCATGTGCTTCACAATATTCCTTTCTCACAATACTGAATTAATTTTGGTAACAATAATATTGCCATTGGTATACTATTTTTCAATGTATAACATAAAAAAGTGATGTATGGAGGATACTCGTACAAGCACGAGATGCTAAACACTTTATGAATCAGTTTTACCGATTTTCTTGTTAACACATAGATTTTCACACCAAGAGTACTTGCTGCGTTGCAGTACTTGCAATTTGAGGTTATTCAGAATTACTATTAGTTTGAGGTTTCTCAAAATTACTATTTATTACCAGATACACGACTGTAACATCACAACATTATCAATGAACGTACCACTACATTAAATCAACCTCAAATATATTTAATGAATAATAGTAGTGCATGAATGATATATTAATATCAATTTAATAACAATAATGGTGATGGTCGGCATTCACTGAAAACGATCTGTAAAGGAAACTATTAAAAATTCCCATTCAATGTGAGTCGATCAGGTTAAAACCAGTAGTTCTTAACGTCGGTTGAGGAGGGATCCACATGTTTTTTCTTAAATTTTGTAACTTATGTTGAAATCGATGCGTTCTCCTGAACTGGCAAAATTCTTGTGGTTTTTACTATAAACCTAAGTGACAGCGTTGAAAATAAGAACTCAAAAGTTCTTAAAAATTACATATGTTGGGTTGGATCTTTACAGTGCCAGAATTATAAGACGGAAATTCGCTGTCATTATGTGGCTAAGGTGATCAAAACCTCGAAAAAAAGACGTTAATTTTTCCGGCTACAATGTGGAAAGTGATAAAACATCATCTCCATAAGAAAACGATGAAGTCCTTTGTCTAATGTTAATGTTTGTCAGGTGGAGAAAACAGATTTTCACCGGCATCAGAGGAGATGGGATGATGAAAAAGCTGTCTTCACTTGTTAGGCATGTGAGACATGTGTGACATTGTTCCACCAAGTAAGACTAGCACGAAGAGCAAATATAGTTAATAATTAAAATAGACTAGATATTTTTGGAAATGAAGAGGGAGAGAATTTCTTAAGGCAATACAATTCCCGTGGTGTAAGGTTGCTGATGCTCGCAGACAGCAGTCGCAATCGAGGACACCAGAGGCGACTCGCTCAGTTTTTTGTTTGGTTCAATTTTTGGCGTAGTTCCGAGGCAGGCGATATGTTAGACTTTGTAGCCGGAAGCGACTACGCGTGAGTGAATCTGGAGGAAGGTCAGATTTCCTTTGGTGGTCGATCGAACGAGGATATCGCAGGGCGGAAATTTTACATCCTCCGACGTCCATTCTGACCTTCACTACGCCTGAGTCTGCGTCCTCGAGAATGCCCTCAGCGAACCCTACTAGTGAGTTAATTGTTAACTGAATTTGTGGTTGTAATAGCATATCGGAAAGTATCTAACTCAAGCAGTATACAAATGCAAGCAAACAGAAGTTTTTTATTCCAGTGAAAATGGAGGAAATCAAGAATACACGTCGTGGGTGGTTTTTCCAAGTGAGTGTTGCTGACGACCTTGTTTTAAACTGGATTTAAAAGCACAAAGTATCCGGATCCGCGAATAAACGGCACAGAAACACCAACGACAAGACGAGAGGAATGTTACAAGCCACACTGGGAAATATAGCGTCCACAGTAACCGCGGTAGTAAATGCTCCCTGTCAATGGTCACCTTCCCACCCCATTTGCGGAACCAAACTCTCGTTCTTCTCGACTGGCATCCTGAAAACCATTAGTATAATAAAAATAATAGAACTCTTTCAGTTGGACGCCACTTCGGCGATTTGTGTGTGTGGTCTATGTTGCACATTGGACGAGTAATAATTTACAATACTTCTTCGTTCGCTAATTGCCAAGGAATATATTCGTTTTCTTATTCAAATCATTTGCATGCACACCTCTGAATGCAAAGAAGACACTGTATAATAATAAAGAATCAAAACCTAATAGAAACGTGTAAGTTAGGAAAAAAAATAGGAAGTGGCAATACGCGAACTACCGCCCCAACAAACAACTCAATAGTAGACAATTTCGCTAGTCATTACGCTACATCAACAACATACCTAATTTTACTAATCATAGTGTCTTTCCCCTTGCTGAAAACCTTAATCGTACATATGTTACTAATTGAAATTTAATTATAACAAATTGTACAAAGAACAATACGTTTTGGGTGGATCTTCAGTGTGTCGCTGCCTTCAAATAGCCTACGCTCATAATACTCAAGTTACAATAATTCTTTTGCCACGAATATGATGTTTCTCATTATTTTATTGGAACGAATCACACAGTTAACAGCGGGTTTTCCAGTGATTCTCATTTTGCTGGTGCTCAGAAACAGTGTATATACATATAGGCTTGAAATGAATGCCAACATGGCACCTCACAACTCTGTACTCAAGGGAGACGGCGTATATGTGACGTAGGTGGCATTGTGCCATCTCATTGGTCAACGCTCAGACGCACGCTCAGACGCACGCTCAGAATATCTGACATGCCAGATATTGCTCTGCACGTTGGGAAAGACTCCCGAACGTGCTATTCCACTCTATGGCGTCATAACCTCGGCACGCTCTACGCTCTACGTTCGGATGCAAGGTCTGTGTGCCGACGGCTTAACGCTCACAACGTTATAGCGTGTATTTAAAGAAACCTGATTTATATTCTCAGGCGCGAACTCTGGGTGGATATCATCTTTCAGATGTAGGATACGCCTACAACTCCCGTTTATGTCGCAGAATTCCTTCGTAGTGTTGCTATTTTTTTTCTTTTTTCGTCAGTGTATCAAACCGAATGATCGTGTCCACTTCACAGCATCGCGAGTCGTACGATGCCCCTGTCGCGTGTGCTCACGTCTGACAATAAATTTGAACGTCTGCGAGTGTTTGGTAATAATTTCGCGCGGTCCCTGCGTGGATTCCGCGTTCGCTGCAGTCTGTCCACGTAGGACGACGCCTGTACGCTGTGTCGTGCGCGGCGAGCCGCAGGTAATCAGCGGCGGCTGTCAACTGTCGCCACACTTGCCGGCCGCTCCGCCAGGGGCGCAGCAAATATTTGCCGCGCCATCCCTCCCCGCCACGCGCAGCGTTCGGCCGGCGCGGCGTCTACCTTCCCGACTGGGAGGCGGGCGACGGTGCCGAATGTCAACCAGTGTTTGCCGCCGCCGGTCGCTGGGCGAGAGAGAAACCCGCCGCTGCTCCGCGGACGGACTAATATCTGCCACTGAGCTTTAGCAAATGGGACGCGGTTATTACTGGACCTCGCTGCCTATAGTCTCTGTTGATCCATCGTGGATACGGGACGGCGGCCTGTCAGTATTTACAAAGGAAAAGCCGTCAAACAGCCGTAATATTCTGAAGTCCTTTCGTTTAGACAACCAGTTTCGGCGTCTCATCAATGCCATCTTCAGGCCCCTATACACTCCAGGTCTGATGATGGTACATAAATGAGATGCCGAAACTGGTCGCCAAAATAAAATGATCACATAACCTACGACAATTTGGCGATTTTTCTTTGGCAAATCGCTGCCTAAAGGTCGATTCTTGCTACGCTCGGGATGTTTCTGTACAGCTGAAAACAAAAACTGTTTTGTGGCCTCAGAGGACCGCACAAGTTCGCAAAGGGAGTGATTATCCGTCAAAACCCCCTTTTCTCCCATCATGTTGTTATGACAACCCTATCTCTCTGAAGCTTGGCCGCGCGGGATTAGCCGAGCGGTCTATGGCGCTGCAGTCGTGGACTGTGCGGCTGGTCCCGGCGGAGGTTCGAGTCCTTCCTCGGGCATGGGTGTGTGTGTTTGTCCTTAGGATAATTTAGGTTAAGTAGTGTGTAAGCTTAGGGACTGATGACCTTAACAGTTAAGTTCCATAGGTTTTCACACACATTTGAACATTTTTGAAGCTTATATTCGAAGACAGCACGTTTGTTGTTATAGTCTTCAGTCGGACCGGTTTGATGCAGTTCTCCGTTGTAGTCAGTCCTGAGGGAAGCTCTTATAAGCTCTGTACTATTTAACTGTGATCACAGTTTAATTAACATTTGGCCATCAGACTCTTTAAATCAGGGTCGGCCACGTGTGCTACATTTCACGCGGGCCTAGTGTGCGGGCTAAGGCTCCTTCACTATCAAAAAATGGTTGAAATGGCTCTGAGCACTATGGGACTTAACTTCTGAGGTCATCAGTCCCATAGAACTTAGAACTACTTAAACCTAACTAACTTAAGGACATCACACGCATCCATGCCCGAGGCAAGATTCGAACCTGCTACAGTAGCGGTCGCATGGTTCCAGACTGAAGTGCCTAGAACCGCTCGGCCACTTCGGCAGGTCCTTCACTATCGCTTTTGCTCATTCCCTCCCGGAAGTGCTGGGTACAGTGCGACAGTTCATTTAGTATTGTGATGTGGCATTTTCGGTCGGCACAACCCTCCTGAGTTCGGCAGCCTCGTGATGTGAGCGGTGTTTACCCTTCGGATTTGTTCGTGGTATGAAGGACGTTCAAAGATCCAGCGGACGTTGACACAGAAAGACGCTGTCTGGAGATCTATCGTCACAAGCCTTTAAAAATGAATGGGAGTGACAGAAGAGAGGGATGAAAATTCGCAGTACATGTTAAGCAGCCGCATAAACGACAGGTGCTGCAAATTTGGTAGGAAACGATATTACAGTGCCATGCAGAAACAACTTAAAGGTTTAGTTGACAACGAATTACTACAACGACAAATAGATATGATTCATTTTTCGGTACACCAAGAAGCACTTCGTGCTAAATTTGCCAGCATGCAGCATGTGAAGATATTGGTGGAATGAATAGTTTTAAAATTTCTGATGTCGCACGCATTATTCCACTGTCAGTTGAAACTGTTTTCGACAGAATTGAACCAATAGAGACCTTATATATATTACTACAAAGTACGTTGGTTAAGTCAAAGGGCAAAACTGGAGCGAATTTTCGACTGAAGACTTGCTATTATTGGATTTGTGAGGAAAAAAGGAGTGCAGGAACGAAAATTAGAACATCAGGAATGGATTGTTCAAAAAATGTTCAAATGTGTGTGATATCTTATGGGACTTAACTGCTAAGGTCATCAGTCCCTAAGCTTACACACTACTTTAGCTAAATTATCCTATGGACAAACACACACATCCATGCCCGAGGGAATGGATTGCAAATCTCACATTTTAAGTGGACTTGACTGTACGCTGCGCACAGTAAGACTTTGTAAGGTGAAGAACAAGGTCTTTCTGTTTTGATGGGGACGCGATTAAAAAGAAAATTGCGTTAGAGAAAGGATGCATTTTGACAAACACAGTCCAGCTCCCTAAGCTCACTGCTGCTAGAGAAAGCTCGAGCTTTGAAGAATTAATTGCGGCCTTGAAAAAATTACAAAGATACAGTCCTCAATATTATGAGGAGACTGTCATTCATATACCTGTTCCCGAGCTGTTTTGGAAACTTTTAGATTAAAGTTCAGTCTTGATCACGTTATGTCTGTTTTAATGGGTAACCGGTTTCGGTTTTTTCTATAAAACCATCATCAGACCCATTGGCTCCCTTGGGTTGGTAGGTGGAGCTCTCCTTGCTGCACAGCAAGCACAGCAGCAAGGAGAGCTCCACCTACCAACCCAAGGGAGCCAATGGGTCTGATGATGGTTTTATAGAAAAAACCGAAACCGGTTACCCATTAAAACAGACATAACGTGATCAAGACTGAACTTTAATCTAAATATAACAATTGATCACTGTATTCCAAAAATGTTTACCAAAGTTTTGGAAACTGTTTGACGTTTCAGTTTAAAGCGCCCCCGTGCATGGGCAGATGTAACTGATTGACCTGAAGGGAATTTCCGTTCTAATGACTAATTATTTTACGTTAAAGCCGTCTAGGACCTTTAGAGTTGAGATGTCTTCATAATGAGGTTGCAGAAGTGCTACAACGTTTTAGTGCTTGACTGTGTTCGATTTTAGACGGGTTATCCACTGGGCCACCTTACGTCTAAAAGCGAGGGGTGTGCAATGGGGAGTTTCCTTTGTCAGTACAGCCTCTAGATACTGCTCAAGGTATTCATCACTAATCTTGTAATTATATGTTGTACGATTGTGTATCATAAGGACACAGGCTTATAAGGCATTGTATGCCCTAGGCGTATCAACAAGAAAGATGAATGATCAAAATATAGTCTTGGTACAGTATATTAATTGGCTGCAGGAAGTGTCTAGAAGTTCTTCTCAACTCGCAATTTACCTTAACTGGACTCAAAATTCTTCAGAAAACTAGCATATACTTTATCTGCGGAAAGCACGTTGTAGAGATATTAGTTCTGCTGAAGCTAGAATATTTGTAGGAAGTTGTGCACACATCTGCTCCTACTGAGAACAAAGACTAAATGATCACATGTGCCACTGACCATAAGACGTCCTAAAACTGAAAAGTGTTTTCAGAACGAAAATAATTTATGAGAGATATTAAATTAACTTCGATTATTATTCAAAGTAAAAAACAAAATTCATTGAATAGTAGATACGAAAGTTCTCAATTGGCCCACGTGGATACACGAAACGAATTATTCACAAAGTGCAGGAAATTAATCCCATATACTCCTCTAACTAAGGAATCACCTTCAGAGGTCGTCTTGTTTCCAAGTAGAGAAGGAATTAGCATATCTCATAAAAATATAAAAGGTATTAGAGATAAAGTTAGTGAACTGCTTATAGACATTATTGACATTATTGGTATATGAGAGTACCATTTATATAATTTGACAATTCAGAGGCTTCCTTTGCCAGGGTACTGATTAGCTGGCTGTTTTTCAAAGAGTTCCTTGCAGAGTGGGGGAGTGGCCATGTAAATAAAAGCAGTATTCCATTTGAGTCCATACACATATCACGGCACTGAACTGAACAGATATTTGAATTTTGTGCAGGGGCAGTTGAAGTTATGAAACTAAACTTCTAATTGTTTTTGTTTATAGGTCCCATAGCTCTGACTTTAGAATATTTCCACTCAAGCTAGAGAAGGTTCTTGATTCACTTTATAGGAAGTAGCAGAAATTAGTAATACGTGGTGACTTCAATATTAATTTTGTATATGATTGTGCAAGAAAAAGGGCAGATCTCCTAAATTCATATAATCTGATGTAGAATGTGTTTTTTTTTCAGCTATGGTGCAGGTAAACAGTAGCACAGCCATTCTTCATTACTAGATGGGCATTCTGTTATAGAAGGGTGAATGGCGTTTCGGACCACGATGCACAAATTTTAACACAAAAGGTTTTTGCACTCAAACAAATGTCATGTATAATTACAAACTATGTAGGGAAGTTAATCCAACTGTAATAGAGAGTTTCTTAAACCTCGTCAAGAACAAGAGTGGCAGGATGTTTATAGTACTGACAACAAAGATGACAAATATAATGCCTTCCTCAACACATTTCTCATGCTCTTTAAGAGTTGCTTTCCATTAGAACGTCCTAAACGGGGTACTAGCAGTAAAAGGCAGCCTAGGTGGCTGACTAGTTGGATAAGGATGCCATGTAGAACAAAGCGGGAATTACATCAAAATGTTGGAAGTACTCACAATAAAGCTAGAGTAGCCCATTACAAACAGCATTGTAAGATGATTAAAAATGTTATTAGGAAGGCAAAGAGTATGTGGTATGCAAATACAATTACTAATTCAAAGAATAAAATTAAAACCATAAGGTCAGTTGTGGAGGAAGTGTCTTGTCAGCAGCACAAGGTCGACGATATAAAGTCAATAAAAATATTTCTGTTACTGACAAATAAGATATATGTACAGTGTTTAACAATCTATTCTGAAAATTGCTGGTGAATTAAATAAAAATTTAGTTTCTACGGGGAATCATGTAATTGTCTTGGCATCTCCGATATCAATGCCTGAAATACTTTTCCGTGATACAGACAAGGGGGAGACTGAGTCAATAATAAAATTGCTGAAGACTAAGGCCTCTCATGCATATGCTGAAGTGCCTAACAGAATATTAAAGCACTGTGCTGCACATGGTAGCCCTGTTCTTAGCAAATATTTGTAACTTTTCCTTTAGGAATGGTCAATTTCCTGAACGTTTAAAGTACTCAGTAGTAAAGCAGCTTTATAAAAAGGGAGTAAGGGATAATGTAGAGAATTTTAGACCTATTTCTATGAAATTAGTATTTGCTAAAGTTACTGAAACGTCTGTGTTTGTAAAAGTAATTGATCGTTTCTATCACATAATTTGCTATCAAATGTACAGTTCAGCTTTAGAAGTCGTTTAACAACTGAAAATTCTATATTTTCTTTTTCTGTGAGGTACTGGACGGGTAAAACAAAAGGTTTTGAACGCTAGGCATATTTTTTGTATTTAACTAAGGCGTTTGATCGTGTTGATCACAAAATATTCCTCCACAATCTGGACCATTACGGAATGCGAGGAGTGGCTCACAATTGGTTCACCTCTTACTTTAAAAACAGCAAAAGGTCTTTATTCACAGTGTTGAGAATGGCTGTGATGTGGGGTCTGAGTGGGGTACAGTTAAATGGAGGGGGGAGGGGGGCAGGGGTGAGTGGTCGGGTTACTCCTGTTCCTTATTTATATAAATGATGTTCCCTCTAGTATTACGGGTAACTCTAAAATATTTCTGTTTGGTGATGACACTAGCTTGGTAGTAAAGGATGTTGTGTGCAACACTGGCTCGGTTTAAAATAGTGCTGTTCATGACGTAAGTTCATGGACTGTAGAATATAAATTAACGCTAAGCGACAGTATGACTCAGTTTTTACAGTTTCTAAGACACAGTTCAACAAAACCCACTCTTTAATTTCACAGAAAGGGCATATGATTAGCGAAACTGAACAGAACAAATTTCTAGGTGTTCAGATATATAGTAAGCTGTCATGGAAAGCCCATGTTAAGGATCTTGTTCAAAGACTATTCAAACGGTATCTAAAGTAAGTGATCGTTCAACACAAAAATTAGCCTACTTTGCTTATTTTCATTCGCTTATGTCGTATGGTACTATATTTTGGGGTAGCTCTTTCCGTTATAAAACGGTATCTTTGGCTCAGAAATGGGTGGTTCGGGCGATAAGTGGTGTAATTTTCCGAACCTCTTGTGGACCCCTGTTCACTAGCCTGGGTATTTTGACATTGGCCTCTCCATACATATATTTTTTACTGTCGTTTATTGTTAACAATGTCAGTTTAGTCCCAAGAATAAGCAGTTTTCACTACTTTAATTCTCGGCAGAAATACAACCTGCATTTGGATCGAATTTCAGTAACTCTTGCGCAGAAAGGTGTGCAGTATAGTGCTGCATCCATTTTTAACAAGGTACCACAAGAATTCAAAAATCTTAGCGGTAATCTACGCGCTTTCATATAGAAACTAAAGAGTTTCCTCATGGGTCACTTCTTCTATTGTGCTGAGGAATTCCTTGAAAAATTAATCTGATTCTTATGTCATATTGTTGACTGCGTTTACTTAAACTGATGGCTTGATTTTTTGGGTTCATAAACATTTTATTTTTATCTGTTATTACATTTTATGTTGTAATTTAATGTACTAACACGTTCCATGACCCTGGAGATTCGCTCCTCGATTTGGTCCTACCGAACTTAAATAAAAAAAGGGGAGGACGTATTTATAGTAGAGATGGCTGGGCAACCGATACTAGCGTTCGAACGGGCTCGATATTTCCCGACACATCGCAGCGTTCGGTGCTGTATCGAGCCCGCTCGAACAATCATGTGACATTTGACTCGTGCGATACGAATAAAGCGATATGCGAGAAACTACGAACTAGCCACAACAACAAGCTATGGAGCTGCTAAAATTCGGAAATTTCGTGAAACAAAAGAGGAAATAGCATTAAATCCTTCCGTCGTACGAACTCCTGTTGTATTTGCACAATGCTGCGATCAGAATTCTCATACAGTATCAGTATGTATAACGTGGGCAAAATAAAAGTAACACAGAACATGGTTCATGCACCTGAAGACAGGCAACCCAACTTACATCATCCGGAACCAGGGCCACCCTGTATAAACATTTACGCTGATTTTTAAGTAAAGCTGACTGTCAAAAACGAAAAGCTTGTTCTGCAAAAATATTACGGACACTGGATCCAATAACGAAAATGTGTTTCTAAATGACTCTTTTTATTTAACGAGTTGTTCGCCTTTTCCTCAATTCCTTTACAAAGAAGCAACTCGCGCTCGCAAACATAGCGTATTTTCTATCAGTTTCGTCATAAAATACTCTAAACCAGTACGTGCGTTAGGTCGGTTTCGTGGTCAGTCTGGCAAGTGACGTACTGCAGTTTCCTTGTACTTTGTGAAAGATTACTAAAAATGATCATACTTGAAGAAGTGTGGCCATTGCCTTGGTTCACATCAGCTTCTGTAGTCTAGACCTAACGATACCCTAATTGCAAGCTGACGCTTACTTATTGAAGCTCATCCGTCTGCCTTTCGTATTAGCATGGACTTTTCATTCGAAGTTCCAGGAGATAAAAAAAATTCCTGGAGTTGAATTTCTGACGCGCACGATACACGTCGTGTTCGGGAGCGTTAGCCAGTAAATCACGTACCCGATGCAATTAATTTTTCTCTGACATGCACCGTGCAGACGCAAACGTTAACCTGGTTTAGTGCTGATATTGCAGTCCGAGGCTTACACGATCTGAAATTTCTCTCTCCATCTTTCCCTCACTGTCTCTCTCTCTCTTCTCTCTCTCTCTCTCTCTCTCTCTCTCTCTCTCTCTCTCTCTCTCTCTCTCTCTCTCTCTCCCCTCTCTCTCCCTCTCCCCCTCACCTCTCCCTCTCCCTCTCCCCGTCTCCCTCTCCTTCTCCCTCTCTTTCTCCCAGTCTTTCTCACTTCTATATCGCTCTTCTGATACTACCCTCCACATCACTTAAACATGCATGCACGTACGTGGTATCCTTGAGACATTTATGCATCATCTACCTTTGTTCTAGTGGACACCCTAGTCATGGGTGGATATCCTGTTCGTTCCACTGTAACGGACCCGCAAAATTACAGACCAGTATTCCTAATATCGGTTTATGCAGAATTGTTGAAAATATTCTCAATTAGAATATAATAAACCTTCTTGAGATCGAAAAGCTAATGTCCACGAATCAACATGGTTTTCGCTCGTGCAAAACTCAGCTTGCCCTTTCCTCACATGATACACTGCGAACTATGGATGGAGAGCAACAGGCAGGTTCCATATTTTTAGACTTCTGGAAAGTGTTTGACACGGTGCCCCACTGCAGGCTGTTAAAAAAGATAGGAGAATATGGAATAGGTTCGCAGATATTTGAATGCCTCGAAGACTTCTTAAGTAACAGAACCCAGTATGTTGTCCTCGACGGCGGGTGTCCATCAGAAACAAGGGTATCGTCAGGATTGCCCCAGGGAAGTGTGATAGGACCGCTGTTGTTCTCTGTATATGCATAAATGATTTTGCAGACAGGGTGGGCAGTAATTCGCGGTTATTGGCTATGGTGCCGTGGTGTACAGCAAGGTGAGTGATTGTTGGAGAATACAAGAAGAATTAGTCAAAATCTCTACTTGGTGTGATGAATGGCAGCTAGCTTTAATTGTGAGAAAATGTAAGTTAATGGGGAAGAGTATGAAGTTCAAACCTGTAATGTTTGGATACAGCATTAATAGTGTCCAGCTGGACACAGGAACGTCGTTTAGATATCTGGGGTAACGTTGCAAAGCGATATGAAATGAAACGAGCATTGAGGATTGTGATAGAAAGGCGAATAGTCGATTGCGATTTATTGGGAGTCATTCACCTGTAAAGGATACCGCATGTGTCGCTAGTGCGGTCTGTTCTTGAGGATTGCTCCAGTGTTTGGGACCCGTAATAGGTCAGATTAAAGGAAGACAAACAAGAAGTTGAGGTGGGCTCCTAGATTTTTTACTAGTAGGTTCGAACAACACCTAAGTGTTACGTAGATGCTTCGGGAACTCAAATGAGAAACCCTGGAGGGAAAGTGACGTTCTTTTCGAGAAACGCTATTGAGAACATTTAGAGAG
The DNA here is from genome assembly GCF_023864345.2 of Schistocerca serialis cubense. Taxonomy (NCBI): domain Eukaryota; kingdom Metazoa; phylum Arthropoda; class Insecta; order Orthoptera; family Acrididae; genus Schistocerca; species Schistocerca serialis. The sequence continues at coordinate 931,199,346 of NC_064639.1, forward strand.
CGCTTGCCGGTGTGGCCGAGCGGTTCTAGGCGCTTCAGTCTGTAACCGCGCCACCGCTACGGTCGCAGGTTCGAATTCTGCCTCGGGCATGGATGTGTGGATGTCCTTAGTTTAGTTAGGTTTAAGTAGTTCTAAGTTCTAGGGGACTCATGACCTCGGATGTTAAGTCCCATAGTGCTCAGAGGCATTTGAACCATTTTTTTTAGAGAGCGGCATTTGAATGCAAGATGAATCTGTTGCCTCCAACATACATTGCGCGTAAGGATCACGAAGATAAGATACGAGATATTAAGGTTCATGCGGAGGCATATAGACAGTCGTTTTTCCCTCGTTCTAGCTGCGAGTGGAACAGGAAAGGAAATGACTAGTACTGGTGTGGGGTACCCTCCGCCACCCACAGTAAGTTGGATTGCGGATTGTCGATCTAGATGGAATGCGGATATAGATGTAGATGTATATGTTGAAGAGAACTACAACTATGGTTTTAGCACAATTTTGGCCAATAACTGGTCAAAATAACTTGCTTTTACTTTATTCCCGGTACGCATACGAAAGTCCTTTGGAGCACACTATCCCACTTGAAAAGTAAGTCACACTGCAGTTCATACCACGTGGAACCACAGGACAAATTCAGCCTCTGGATGTTTGTATTTACCGTGCCTATAAAATGTATTATCGCACTATCTGCAGCTAAGCCTTAAAAGATAGCGTTTCACGATAAACTCCACTACTCACTGTTTCTCAATCGGATGCATGCCATCACATTCCATCAGTTCTCATCATCCAGTTACACCAATTTGATTCTGTATGAATTCCTTAGGTGTGGATATCTAGCTGAACGTCCTGCACGGTTTGTAACCCACAAGTAATTCGCCTTTGATTTTGATGGTGCGGACCTTGGCGATCACCATTATGGCGCGCTATTTTTTATTCGGTGTTCATGGTACAAATTAATGGTTGCAACACTTCTAGAATGTCGATGACATCCATTTTGTGAAGCGTAAAACGTGTACACCCCACAGAGGGTTGAACCCTGCACCTCCCGGACACTCATTTTCTGTGGCCTTTGTGATGCGCATGGTAAGCCATAGCAGATAATATTTTCCCCATCATAATTTTTAACACAACCATTTCAACTGAGCCTTACCAAAGGCCGAAGTTGCGACGTCGTACTCAAGAGGTTCCCTGTCAGTCTGATGCAGCCTTCAGCCCTTAGTACCGTGTACTGTGCTAAGCTACGTAGCTATAGTTTTACAGGCAGGTCAGTTTCAATGTTTTTTCATTTTATGCGGTTTTAAAATTAAATTCTTAATGAAGTATTTTATGTGACAGAAGCATTATTGCTCTTAAATGTGTTCATTACGTGAGAACAGTCCTCTTATACCTCTGTTCAGACTAAATACTGTATATTCCTTAGTTTTTCGCTATGTTAATGTTTATTTATAATCTTCTAAGGTAATTGTGAGTTTTCTGATGAACAGACTCTTAACTGGTGTTGAAACTTGGTAAAAACAAAATTTTGTTGCAGCTGGCTTGCTGTTTTTACTTATCATATCTGTACGAATCCATTATCAGAAAAATAGGCAGGTAATAATAAATAATCTAAGATATCCAAGAAAGAGAAGTAGAGGGACCAAATTCCGGTTAAAAAACCAAATAATAATAGGTAAAAAAGTTGTTTAGGGCGATACGTTTTGCAAATATTGTAATACTTTCGGCTAATTGGTCCTGTGATGAGTCCTGTGAAATCCGAAGCCAGAGATCGGTTTACCAGGAGGCAGATATTCCAGATAAATAATGCGGTATATGTAAACTTATAATGTTGCGACATATGGAACAAAGCTCAACTGTATAACACCATTTATGCCGTGATTTTGTACTGGGCGAGTGGTAAAATACGTGAAACGGCCTCGACATACGTTCCTCGTTTCCAATTGCCTGTCCATAGCACGACCTTATCAGTAAGCGTCTTATTTTCTGGACTCTGACTAGAGCTCCACAACAGCCTAACCATGAGTGATGGCTACAGTTTGAGGTAACAAAATAATTCTTTGAAAATCATCGTTTACAATCTCTTCTGTTGCTTTCTCCCGACGATATATATTACAACTCTATCATCATCTACAAAAAGTACTATTTCTGCTTGTTAAATGTTAAGTGGAAGGTCATTCACATATATAAGGAATACGAGTGGACCCAAAATGGAACCCTGTGCGACTACCTTTGTGATTTCTCCCCGGTCAGTACAATTTTCAATTTTCTACCCTTCCAACAATCTTTGAATTACTCAGCGCAACGTTTTGAATTCTATTTACCAAGAACGAGTCAAACGAGGTGCATGTAAAACCACCAGTTCTTTCTAAGAGAGTAACATGATCTGCACAACCAAACGCCTTGGAAATTTCACAAAAACACAGTATGCTGATTTTTCTGAAGCTTGTACTGTTTGATGAGTGAATGTATAATTAGCATTCTCAGTAGAGCAACCCTTCTGGAATCCAGACTGTAATATACTAAGTAAATTCTTTTTACGTATGTGTGGAACTATTCATGAGTAAACTACTTTTTCGAACACTTTATAAAACGATTTCCATAAGAAAATTGGACGATAACTGAGTACTCTTTCTTGTTACCTTACTTATTTCATTAGCTCTAGCCTCTTTTCTCGCCCTTATGGTGAAATTAAGCCATGTGGTGAAACCAAGGAAGCAAGAGCTGAAAGCTAATTTGAAGAAGAACAAATGTTCATCTAAACGTGAAGAGGCGTCTGTCGGTTCGAAACCTGTAACGCGTGAGTAAATAGAATTATTAACAGTGGCAGGTTCTTCTTTACAAGAATCAGCTCGTATTTTCTACACAGCGATTGTCAGTTTCCGACAAAATAGCAGGAAAAACTATATCTTGCGAATCAAGACAAACTATGGATACTACTACACAGTTTAAAAGTTACTTATAAATAGTTTAGCATACAACCACTAATATTAGGAACATAACTCTCATCAACACGTTTATGGGGTCAAGATCCCAACATCTGGCTGTGTAAGTTAATCTTAGTTAGATAGCTAGATGGTGGAAGCTTTATTCCCGAAACGCGATCCTGTGCTTTATGTTCCTAGTATGAATGGTTGTGCGCCAAAATATTTATAACGATTACGTCAACAACCGCTGCCTCTGGTCTCTAAGATGGACAATATTATATATTAACAGTTCCAAGTACAGTCCCCCAACCGCTTACTAACACACGAGACGACGTTATGTTGCCGGCCGGAGTGGCCGAGCGGTTCTAGGCGCTACAGTCTGGAACCGCGCGGCCGCTACGGACGCAGGTTCGAATCCTGCCTCGGGCATGTATGTGTGTGATGTCCTTATGTTAGTTAGGTTTAAGTAGTTCTACGTTCTAGGGGACTGATGACCTCAGAAGTTAAGTCACTTAGTGCTCAGAGCCATTTGAACCATTTTTGACGTTACTTTGTCGCAACTGAGTCACAACTGATAACTGGGCTATGGTAGTTGTGTATTGCACACTGATCAGCCAGAACATAACGACCATCTGCTTAACAGCCGGTATCTCCGTCTTTGGCAAGTATAACAGCGGCGATGCGTCGCGGCATGGAAGCAAAGAGGCCTTGGTAGATCGTTGGAGAGAGTTGGCACCACATCTGGTCACACAAGTCACCTAATTCTTGGGAATTCCGGTGTGGGGAAGGGGGGGAGTGGGGGCGATTAGCTCTGGCGCCAAGTTCAATCACATACCAGATGTGTTCGATCAGGTTCAGATATGGTGAGTTGGGGGGCCAGCCATCAATTGGAACTCGCCACTGTGTTCCTTGAACCATTCCATCACACTCTTGGCCTTGTGACAGGGCGCAATATTTTGTTGAAAAACGGCACTGCTGTCAGGAAACATTATCGTCATGGACGGATGTACGTGGTCTGCAACCAGTGTACGACATTCTTTGGCTATTGTTGATGTCTTGCACGAGCTCCTCTGGACCCATGGATGCCCACGTGAACGTTCTCCAGAGCGTACTGGAGCCATCGCCAGCTTGTCTCCATCCTACAGTACAGGAGTGATGGAACTGTTCCCTGAAAGACGAAGGACTCGCGCCCTCCCTTTGGCAGGATGAGGAAGGTATCGGTATTCATCAGACCATGCAACTGTCTATCAATGCGCCAGCATCCAGTGCCGATGGTCACGACCCCATTTCAGCGGTAGTTGCTGATCTGACGATGTTAACATCGACATCTGCATGGGTCGTAGGCTGCGGAGGCCTATCGTCAAGAGTGTTCGGTGCGCTGTGTATTCAGACACTCTTGCGCTCTGCCCAGCAGTAAAGTCTGATGTTAGTTTCGCCACAGTTCGCCGCCTGTCCTGTTTTACCTGCGACGTCCGGCATCTGTAAAGGGTGGCCGTCCAACCCCGTAACGTTTGGATGTGGTTTCAGCTTGGTTTCGGCACGTCTTGAAGACACCCAGCACAGCACTCCGCGAACACCTGACAAGTCGTGAAGTTTCTGAAATGCTCGTGCCAAGCTTCCGGGCCAACACAGTCTACCCTCGGTCACTCTCAGATAGATCGCAATCCTTCTCCCATGCTACACGCGGACAACACGCTCACTGGCAGTACACGCACCGTGCGTCTGTCTAACCGTTTCCTACCAGGTGACGCTCTACCGATAGTAGGTCGGTGGTCATAATGTCCTGGCTGATCCGCGTACAGATCAATTCCGAACCGTCTCTGCAATGAAAACATACTGGCTATCACTGACTTTTAATCTCCAATTAGGTCCTTGAAAAGTATTTGTAACTTTCTGCACAAAACTAGATGAAAGTTCGAAGGTCAGAACGTAACGCCAGCAGATGAATATCTTGGAAAATACAAAAATTTTCCCACTTTAATACTCCGTGGCAAGTCTGTTTCTTCGAACAGTACATTCGAGATAACTTTTTTCACTTCGATTATCATTCACTGCAACCTTACACAACTTCTTCTCCTGCGCCAACCACATCTCAGAGCTGCTCTCAGACCGAACATATTCGATTATTTGCTGTATACCAGCTTCTTTGACGAATAATAAAAACGTATTCGGTCACGTGTTTAAACCTTGCCCCTGTACAAATTTTGAACAAAAATCATCAGCAATGATGACTTCTAGCATAAGAAGTCACCCTCGTTCTGCCAACGGCCTTGTCACAAAGGGCGCAGTAACCAGCAGTTCATGGCGCTCTCTTGCTCTTGAGGTGGGAACTACCCCTAAAAGGCGGAAGAATTACCAATGATTAAAGCCATGAGGGTACAGAAGGCAATGGAAACAACTGCATTAAATATGATATAATGTGTATCCACTGGACTGGTGGCCCGTAAGTGAAAAAGTGTTATGATGGTCTCTCCATTAGCAAAAGATTCCGGACAAGTCCCCCAGTTGGATCTCCGAGAAAGGACTGGAAAAGGGGAGGTGACCATGGGGAAAAGATTGAAAAATCAACGAAAGACTACCGTTCTACGAGTTGGCGCGGGGAATGTCAGAATTTTGAACACTGTAGGGAAGCTAGAAATTCTGAGAAGGGAAATGCTAAGGCCCAATCTAGATATAATGGAGGGTCAGTGAAGTGAAATGGAAGGAAGATAATGTTTTCTGGTCAGACGAATATAGGATAATATCTACAGCAGCAGAAAATGACATAACGGGAGTAGGATTCGTTATGAATTGTAAATTAGAGCAGAGATGGAGTTACTGTGAATAGTTCAGTGACACTGTTGTTCTCAGCTACGCGTGCCGACGTTTCAAGCAGAAGGTGAAGAAATAGAGGACGTTAATAATGAACGAGCTATTCAGTACGTAAAGCGAAATGAAAATCTGATAGTCATGTGGGACTGGAATGCGATTGAAGGGGAGGGAGAAAACAAAACAGTTATGGTAGAATTTGGGCTTGGTAGAAGACACAAGGGAGAAGGAAGATTAATTAAGTTCTGAAATAAATTTCAACTAATAATAGCAAAAATTCTATTCAAGAATCAGAAAAGGTGGAGATATACTTGGAAATGGCCGGGTGAAACGGGGAAGATTTCAGTTCGATTATATCGTGGGCAGAGATTCCAAAATCAGATACGGGATTGTAAGGTGTACCCAGGGGCAGATATAGACTCAGTTCACAATGTAGTAATTATGAAGAGTAGTCTGAAGTTGTAAGAGATTAGTTAGGAAGTATCAGTATGCAAAGAAGTGGGATACAAAAGTACTGAGGAATGACGAGATATGCTTGAAGTTCTCTAAGGCTATAGATACAGCAATAAGGAATAGCTCGGTATGCAGTACAGTTGAAGAGAAATGGGCATCTCTAAATCGAGCAATTACAGAGTTTGGAAATAGAAACTGAAGTACAAGAAAACAACTGGCACAAAACCATAGCTGACGGATGAAATACTCTAGATGATCGACGAAAGAAAGAAAGAAGTACAAAAATGATCAGGAAAATTCAGGAATACAGAAAAACAACTCATTTATCGAGGAAATAAGTAGGAAGTGCGGGCAAGTTAAGACAAAACAGCTGCATGGCAAATGTGAAGTGCTCGGAAACGAAATGATTGTCGGAAGGCCTAACTCAGCATGCAGGAAGTCAGAACAACCTTCACCGAAACTAAAATCAATGGCGATAAAATTAAGAGTGATTAAGAGTGACATGGGAATCACACTGATAAAATCAGATGAGAGAGCATGTACTTGGAGAGAGTACGCTGAAGGCCTGTGTGAAGACGAGGACTGACATGATAGAAGAAGAAAAACGAGTCGATAGGGACGAGACAGAGGATCCAGTATTACAGTCACAATTTAAAAATTTGGAGGACTTAAGATCAAATAACAGAGACGTGGTAGATAACAATCATTTGAAGTTTCTAAAATCATTGGGGGAAAGCAAAACGACTATTCACAACGGTTTGAGAATGAATGAGACTGGCGATATACCATCAGACTTTCAGAAATCCACACAATATCGAAGATAGCGAGTGCCACAAGTTCTAGGATTATTGCAGAATCAGCTTAAAATCTGATGTGTTCAAGGAAAATAAAACTGAGAATATGTTAGATGGCGATGAGATTGGCTTTAAAAAAGGTAAAGGCACCAGAGAGGCAATTCTGACGTTGCAGTTGATGTTGGAAGCAAGACTGAAGAAAAATGAAGACACGTCCATTGGATTTGTCGGCCTGCAGAAAGTGTTCGACAATTCAAAAAGGTATTCGAAATTCTGAGAATAGTATGATTAACCTATTGGGAAGACGGGTACGTATGGAAAATCAAGAACAATGAGCTAATACTAAAATGTGTGTAAGGTGACAATGTAGCCTTTTGCCCCTAGTTTGAATATATACATCGAAGTAGCAATGAAGAAATAAAAGAAGGGTTAAAGAGTGGTATTAAAAATCTGGGCGGAAGGATAACAATGTTAAGATTCAGCTGTTGGAATTACTTTTGTTTTCCTATTTGTCAGTCTTCTGACTGGTTTTATGCTGCCCGCCACGAATCCTCTCTTGTGTCAACCGCTTCATATCGGAGTAGCACTTGCAACTAACATCCTCAGTTATTTGCCTGATGTATTCAGATCTCTGTCTTCTTATACAATACCATGGAAATTATTCCCTGATGTCGTAGCTGATATCCTACTGTTCTCTTTGACAGTGTTTTCCACATATTACTTTACTCATCGAGTCTGTGGAAAAACATCTCATTCCTTGCTAATTAGTTCACCTAATTTCCTACATTCCTCTGTAGCATCACATCTCAAATGTTTCGAGTCTCTTCTTTTCCGGTTTTCCCACAATTCATTTTTCACTACCACACGATGCAATGCTCCAAACAAACATTCTCAGAAATTTCTTCTTAAAATTAAGGTCTATGTCTGATACCAGTAGACTTCCCTTGACGTAGAATGCCCTTTTGCCAGAGCTAATCTACTTGTTATGACCACCTTGATCCTTCCCACATCGATTATTTTAATGCCTATGTAACAGAATTCCTTAACTTCATCTTTACTGTGATCACCAGTTCTGATGCTTATTCTCCTGCTCTCGCTTCTGCTATTTCTCGTTACCTTTGTCTTTCTTCGATTTAATCTCAATCCAAATTTTGTTCTCATTAGACTTTTCATTCCATTCACCACGTCCCATAATTCGTCTTCACTTTCACTGAGAATAGCAATATCATCAGCGAATCTTATCGTCGATATCCTTTCACCTTGCATTACAATTCCACGCTTGAACCTTTCTTTTATTTCCGTCATTGCTTCGATGTATAGACTGAACAGTAGGGGCGAAATACTATATTCCTTTCTCACTTCCTTTTCAATCCGGGCACTTCGTACTCGGTCTTCCACTGCTACAATTCCCTCTTGTTTCTTGTACTTGTTTTATATTACCCGTCTGTCCCCATAGCTTACCCCTTTTATTCTTAGAATTTCGAACATCTCCCACGATTATACATTATCGAAAAGTTTCTCCAGGTGGACAAATGTTAAGAAGGTTGTAAGTAGGCTGTTTAAGTTCTTATATTGGTAACGCCACGTAGCGCTCTGTATGAAAATCACTGGCTGTGCTGTGTGCAGTCTGTGGCTAGGTGGCATTGTTGTAATATTCGCTATTGTAGTGTTGGGCTGTTGGCTGTTAACAGCGCGTAGCATTGCGCAGTTGGAGGTGAGCCGCCAGCAGTGGTGGATGTGGGGAGTGAGATGGCGGAGTTTTGGACAGAGAGAGTAAATTTGTAAGACTGGATGCCATGAACTGATATATATATTATGACTTTTGAACACTATTGAGGTAAATACATTGTTTGTTTTCTATTAAAATCTTCCATTTGCTAACTATACCTATCTGCAGTTAGTGCCTTGAGTAGTTTGAATCTTTTATTTAGCTGGCAGTAGTGGCGCTCGCTGTATTGTAGTAGTTCGAGTAACGAAGATTTTTGTGAGGTAAGTGATTTGTGAAAGGTATAGGTTAATGTTAGTCGAGGCCATTCTTTTGTAGGGATTTTTGAAAGTCAGATTGCGTTGCGCCAAAAAATATTGTGTGTCAGTTTAAGCACAGTCATGTATAATTGTTCTAAGGGGACGTTTCATATGTCGACCCTTAGCCGAGGATACCTCACTGGAATCTTCTGATTTTTTCTTGTAGTTTGTGTAATTAGTGTAGCTTTTGTTTATTGCTAGCGCGTAATTGTAGAGAGAATCTCCTTTGTAGTTGCAGTCTTTCATTGTTGTACAGTAAAACAGTTGTGGCATGCATGTAGATTTGCACCAAGTATTTCGCAGCTGCGCTTGCAATTAACTAGATATTATTTTCAGTGCTATGTTAATGTGTTTTCTTATTTTTGCTCTTCAAATTGTGCTTTTCTGTGTTATCGTGTGAAATATTGTGACAATTTTGGCGTGTGAAAAACGTAATACTTGGCTCCAAAGTAAACTGAGAAATGACATTGAAGACGAAAGCAGTGTGTTAGCGCCACCGTGTAATGAATTAACTAATGTTCAACATAGTAATTTGGTAATTGTGCACAGGGAAATGGAGCGGGCGGCAAACAATGGTGTAGACAGTGAAACAATTAGTGAACAGGGAAGCATTATCGATCGATCAGTCGGCAACAGCCCGCCTCAGGAATCGGGAATGACAGGACACAATCTTGCAAATACTGCAGATTCAGGTTTTGGGTCCTCACCGTTTCCTCAAATAAATCAAGACACATTTTCTGCTTGTCAAAATGTGAATGTTGCCGGTGCAACTTCACTGCCGAAAAGCACTGAGGATCATGTTTCAGACACGAGTGCATTGTTATTACAGTTAATGCAACAAATGGGACAAAGGCTACAAAAGTTAGACACAACGCTTGAACAAAATAAAAAACAAATGGGACAAAATCTTCAAAAGTTAGACACAATGGAACAAAATCTTCAAAAGTTAGACACAATGGAACAACACCAGAGACAAACACAGCAACAGTTAGATGCAGTGGAACAAAATCTTCAAAAGTTAGACACCACACTTGAACAAACACGTGAAGATTTAACTACTGAGTTACATAAAATCGAATCGAAATATCAAGAAGTCTGTACTGACGTCAAAACACAAATTTGTGAGCATTTCCAACCTATTTTTTGGCGTCATGAAAATGCATTACAGAATCACGAAGCAGCCATAAAGGAATTGCAAACTATAGTTCTTGAAAATCACGACACCTTGCAAGCTACAATTGACTCAGTTGCATCTACCGATTCGGTTACGCAACTTGCAAAAACTCAGAAAAACTTAAAGGACACAGTAGATACTCTGAAAATTGGTTCAGAAAGACACATGGAGGAAATTAGTTCATTATCAGAGAAAGTAGTTGAACTTTCGGATCAGCTAAATAATTTATCTACGAAGGTAGATGATAATCTGAATGACACAAAACCGGTAGTCTTTAATGACACAGAAGAGTGCGAACAAATTACGAATTCAAACAAAATCAGAATCAAATTAATATGCAACACCAAAGAGAAATCCGGGAAGTACAAGATCAGTTGACACAGGTGATACAGGAATTACATACACTCCTGGAAATGGAAAAAAGAACACATTGACACCGGTGTGTCAGACCCACCATACTTGCTCCGGACACTGCGAGAGGGCTGTACAAGCAATGATCACACGCACGGCACAGCGGACACACCAGGAACCGCGGTGTTGGCCGTCGAATGGCGCTAGCTGCGCAGCATTTGTGCACCGCCGCCGTCAGTGTCAGCTAGTTTGCCGTAGCATACGGAACTCCATCGCAGTGTTTAACACTGGTAGCATGCCGCGACAGCGTGGACGTGAACCGTATGTGCAGTTGACGGACTTTGAGCGAGGGCGTATAGTGGGCATGCGGGAGGCCGGGTGGACGTACCGCCGAATTGCTCAACACGTGGGGCGTGAGGTCTCCACAGTACATTGATGTTGTCGCCAGTGGTCGGCGGAAGGTGCACGTGCCCGTCGACCTGGGACCGGACCGCAGCGACGCACGGATGCACGCCAAGACCGTAGGATCCTACGCAGTGCCGTAGGGGACCGCACCGCCACTTCCCAGCAAATTAGGGACACTGTTGCTCCTGGGGTATCGGCGAGGACCATTCGCAACCGTCTCCATAAAGCTGGGCTACGGTCCCGCACACCGTTAGGCCGTCTTCCGCTCACGCCCCAACATCGTGCAGCCCGCCTCCAGTGGTGTCGCGACAGGCGTGAATGGAGGGACGAATGGAGACGTGTCGTCTTCAGCGATGAGAGTCGCTTCTGCCTTGGTGCCAATGATGGTCGTATGCGTGTTTGGCGCCGTGCAGGTGAGCGCCACAATCAGGACTGCATACGACCGAGGCACACAGGGCCAACACCCGGCATCATGGTGTGGGGAGCGATCTCCTACACTGGCCGTACACCACTGGTGATCGTCGAGGGGACACTGAATAGTGCACGGTACATCCAAACCGTCATCGAACGCATCGTTCTACCATTCCTAGACCGGCAAGGGAACTTGCTGTTCCAACAGGACAATGCACGTCCGCATGTATCCCGTGCCACCCAACGTGCTCTAGAAGGTGTAAGTCAACTACCCTGGCCAGCAAGATCTGCGGATCTGTCCCCCATTGAGCATGTTTGGGACTGGATGAAGAGTCGTCTCACGCGGTCTGCACGTCCAGCACGAACGCTGGTCCAACTGAGGCGCCAGGTGGAAATGGCATGGCAAGCCGTTCCACAGGACTACATCCAGCATCTCTACGATCGTCTCCATGGGAGAATAGCAGCCTGCATTGCTGCGAAAGGTGGATATACACTGTACTAGTGCCGACATTGTGCGTGCTCTGTTGCCTGTGTCTATGTACCTGTGGTTCTGTCAGTGTGATCATGTGATGCATCTGACCCCAGGAATGTGTCAATAAAGTTTCCCCTTCCTGGGACAATGAATTCACGGTGTTTTTATTTCAATTTCCAGGAGTGTATTTTAGAGGACACTCGCGCTCCAATACGGGAAGAGGGACATAGAAATACGGAACAGCCACAAAATAATAACACAGGGCACTTCTGAAATTATGAAAGAAATTGGCAAGGTACACCGAATTTTGGGATGGAACCGCCGAAACGATGTAACAATGACCGACATGCGAGTCGCCGAAATGATACTATAAGCTGTTCGTTACTACACGTAAATTCAAAACATTTAAGAATTCTGGCAATGACATTCATCCACATGCATGGCTCCATCAATTCTCTCATTGTTTTCCTCCCAACTCGTCATTAGAGCACAGATTAGAATTTATGGGTGTGGCTATTTAGAGAATGAACCAGCTGTAAGAATGCGATTGGTCATTCACGACTGCCACAGTGAAGGAGAATTTTATCATGCCTTCCTCTCAGCATATTGGTCTCAAGCTACACAAGACCGAGTAAAACATAGCATCATAATGATGAAACATTCCGAACAATCTGAATTTTCCAGTCTTGTGAAATATTTTGAAAACAAGTTGCACAAGAATCAGTACCTGTCAAACCCATACAGCCCCTCAGAACTCATCCGCATTTGCTTAATCAAATTACCTGAACATTTGCGACGTATTATTTTGGCAGGACGTTGCAAAGACGACATTGTAGGTTTTCAGGGACTCTTAAAAGAATTGGAAATTGACACTGACAATCGCAGAACGCGAAAACAGGATCACAACAATTACAGGTCACATCTGTCACAATTTCGCGATGACAGAAATAATAACTGGACACGACAAGGCTATTCTCACAACACAAATCGTGACCAAAACAGACACCACCCGTGTGACAACCACTGGCAGAGTAATAGTTACAGAGAAAGATCGCATTTCTGTAGTAATGAATATGACAGAGACATTCATAGAAACAGACAATATGGCAAGCAGAACTATTATCACCACGGATACAGAATAACTTAAGAAGCAACGGTCCACCGTGCAATGATAATACAAGGAGAAACTCTCCATCACTTAACCGACAAGAAAGAAACTACAGGAACTACCGACAAGACGACAGACGATATAATCATAACGACAGACCTGAATTTCATCAGAACTGGCGGGATTCAAACAGGGCTGAGTCCTTTCGGCAAGGTGAATTTGTAGAAGTTAGGTCTCCTAATCCCAATAACGACGCACGCCAACAAAGAGATAGCAGACAATGACTCGCACCGCAGGCAGCCACATGCAGCAGCTGGCTCAGAGAAAAATAACATAGACGCTAACCGTGAGAAAAATTTGAGCATTCTTTATTGATGTACCGTATACCACATGATAATTCCGTTTAAGTTGAAACTCTGCGCACTAGAAGGGTAAAGGATTGCACCACATTTCACATGTAAAACCGTTTACTGAAAGATAATCTGCTTTTTAACTTCGTCTTTGCCATAAAATTTTCACTTCACGCTACTAGTATGCTTCGTCACACTTAGAAACTGTTATCATGCAACAATGTTTTGAAGCTAACTATCCAGTCAAGAACCTAGGTAACTTATTTAGACAAGTAATTACGAATGCATTGTTATAGTGAACAGAGGACACAGTGTTACTGTGTGTATATTCTTCCTTGTTAGTTGCACGATTACGTAACGAATATATGGCTTACATACTTATAACATATACTGCTAATGAGATTTTACTGCAACATTTTGGTTTACTTGAAAATACATTATGGATTCAAAGTGCTTTCTGAGAGATACCAGATGACACAGTGGTTAGTTTATTTGACAGCTACACAATTATATCACGACGCTGCTAATATGTGACATAATTTACATTGTTGCTTTTGTGGTGTATCTGTTTTGTATATGCACAGTTTTTCTGAATTCTTCTGGAAAGTAAAACATGTTTTAGTAGTAACTTTTGTGGTATGGCTACAATGAGACAGCCTTTTTCGTAGCACAACAATACATTACGTTATAGTACTTTCTTGATCACGGTAAGGTACATAATAACTACGATATCTATACGCAAAGCATTTCACTTTCGTTTATGATGAGGTAAGTACATCGACTTCAGCAGGACTTTGCTTACAGAGGACGATAACTACGACACTTCCACAGAATTATCTTACAGCAAGACGCACATTTAGCGCTAAAGGACACGCATTTGAGTGATTAATTTTGTACTTAATCCATTTATTTTTCAAGATTTTTGAATTACAAAGAAAGTTTTCTGTGATACATTTCATTCCATTGCTGTAATCTGTAACACCTGAGGGTATAATTACATTAATCCTCAGGGGGGTACACGCTTAGTTTGTGTACCATGTGTTTGGCAAACACAAGGAGCCCTAGCTAATATGGTATTTGCTTATACAACTTTACACATCGGTATCATATTTCTGTAACACAGAATTACACAGATATCTGATCACTTAACTGGGAGAGACAAATATTTTTTTACTACATCAGTGACACATGTTTACACAATTACACAGTTGGATAACTTTACACCTGTGAAATTCTATTTTGTCTATACTTTGTGAAATATTCATATTTTTTCGGAACCATTGTGATACTATGAGAGCTTTGAATGATGTATTTGGTAAGGGATCATGATTTTTGAAGTACGTTTGAGGTAGATGACTATATTGAAGGTCTTGAAATTATTGAAAGAAGCTGCGACGATTCTGAGATGTGATTGATCTGTTATGATGTTATCATTACGATGATGATGTGTATTATGCTGTTGAGGTATGTTTACAATAAATAAGCTCAGCATCGTACTTTTAAGAGTTATGAAATGTGTGTAAATGTGTGAATGTATCACAAAGCAGGCGAAAATATTTTGCGCACTGTTATATTCATAGGATTTTGTTTCTATACATTTGCAACGCAAATTCTCGACCTGTGAAATTTTATATGAGACTGTCACTGTAGTGCAAACTGGTGTCGTAAATATTTCGGCAAGAAAGTTGAATGACCACCTTCATGTAATGCGTGGTGGGCACCCAGCTGTGCGATAGTCGCCTGGGAAAAAGCCATTAGTGTGTACCTTTTAGAGGCACAGGTGGAGAAAAAAAAAGAGCCCATTATCCTCGCTATTGACATTCCTATGTAGAAAGCATCACAAATACGACACGCTCAAACTTGAAAACATATGATTACACTGTGGAGCTCTTAATTTATGATATTTACTAAATTGCCTAATGAAATGATGAGAAACATTTTACATCTATTGTCTTTCTAGTTGAGAGATTGCTCATTTTGTTCAATATCTGGTTTCCAGCTGTATTGCAGCATTGGCTTTATAAAATAAAATTAAGTGCATTAAATAATAATTTCATGATCCATATTCTTCGAAAAAGGAGCACTTGGAATGGAAAGAACAATAAGAAGGGATTAATAACAGTAACTGCATACATAATTTTCTTTTCAACTACTTGGTAATTTTTTTGGTAGAGTAAGTTATCGTGATGCATCACTCTAGTATTAAGATGTGACATATGTATTAAACATGGCCATTTTTACTGTAATATTTTTCAGCTTGAGCTTTGTCATGTTTAGATGTAAGTTATTGCATTTGCTGCTGCTGTTTGCCAGGCATAGTGCTACTTAATTTCACTTTGTATTACTCTGTTAAGCCAGTTTTACTACTGATTTATGTTTCTTGTTGCTGCAGATTGGCTCATATTAGTGATAATGTTGCATTTGCTATGCTAACTTATATATATATATATATATATATATATATATATATATATATATATATATATATATATTGCTGCATGCCTTGCCAATTTGCATTTTTTGTCATTGCTGTTTGTGTTAATTGTTTTGTGCTGCTGCATTGCCTCGTCCCATAGTTTAGCATCTGAGCTCAGTAGATTTAAGTTAGCTTAAGAGGGGGTAGACTATATAAGAGAATGAGTTGCGATGCATTGGAAGAAATGCATTGAGAAGTTATACGAAAAAGGTACAGAAAGCAGGTATAGATAGAACTTTTTGGAAATAATGAAGAACGAAGGGAGATCTCCGAGAAGTAAAGAAAATTTTGTTTGCAAAATACTGCAGTAAAACAAACCCTGTCCATTCCTTGTGTTATCCCACTATGTGTTTGTGTACCCTTGGGTATTTGTGTTCTTCCTGTCTTTATATGTTTATCTGATGAGAGTTACATTGTAGAATTTTTCTGATAATATGTTATTTACTTTGTAAATATGTTTAGACGTTATTTATTCTGTTTTGTTTTAATGCCCATTTGAGAAATTAATGTTTCAAAAACTATTTCTTATTATTTTATGTATGTACTTATGTCATAATTCTTGTAACACTGATGTACATGTTTATTTCTATTCTTTTTTAAAGCCCCTATTACTACAAATGTTATCTGTATTGTTATGTTCTTTAATGATGTATTTTGTACCTTTGTTATTGTATTCTTATGTTATAAAATTGTAATTGACACCAGTTCATCAAATTAAGTAACTTGTAAGTTACATTTCACTGCACACGTTTCTGTTGGTCATAGTATATGGACAATATGTGAAAAGTAGGGACTTATAGTGTTTACACGTGTCTTAATAATTCAGCAAGGGACTGGTTAACATCATTGCTGGTTCTAAGTACAAAAAAAAAAAAAACTTTGTGAGTGCACAAGTGGTGGTTTATGGACTTGCTATATTCTCTGCAAGACTCTTTGATGGTGATTGTGCACCTGCACAGTCGCAACAGATGGCTGATGGCCGTCTCTACATGGACTACAGTGGGTCTGCATCTTTGATGGCCCACCAATACCATTATTTCTACAAGGACTGCAGTGGGTCTGCACCTCTGGTGGCCCACCAATACCATTATCTCTACCAGGACTACAGTGGGTCTGCTCTGTGACGACCTACCTACCAATATTCTTCAAAACTTCGACTGACTCTGCTGTGGGTTTGCTCTGTTGTGGCCCATTACCTGTCTGCATGTCTTTCCGTTGGAAGGACAACACTACTTCTTCAAGACTGCATGGAAATCCACTACTTCCATGTGCATTTTCTTTTACTGCTCAGACTTTGAGAAAAACACTGTTATTTTACTGTGATGAACGATCAGGACTGTCTTAAGCTTTTGACCAACATTGTATCAATAAGTGTGTGCCTTTGATTTCTTTGTTATTGTAATTATGAAATTTTTTTTTTTCAAATCTGTATTGGCCACTGCCCAAAATAATTTGTAAAATTTTTTGTGGGTAGCATGGGGGCTATGTAAGTAGGCTGTTTAGGTTCTTATATTGGTAACGCCACGTAGCGCTCTGTATGAAAATCACTGGCTGTGCTGTGTGCAGTCTGTGGCTAGGTGGCATTGTTGTAATATTCGCTATTGTAGTGTTGAGGTGTTGGCTGTTAACAGCGCGTAGCGTTGCGCAGTTGGAGGTGAGCCGCAAGCAGTGGTGGATGTGGGGAGTGAGATGGCGGAGTTTTGGACAGAGAGAGTAAATTTGTAAGACTGGATGCCATGAACTGATATATATATTATGACTTTTGAACACTATTGAGGTAAATACATTGTTTGTTCTCCATCAAAATCTTTCATTTGCTAACTGTACCTATAAGTAGTTAGTGCCTTGAGTAGTTTGAATCTTTTATTTAGCTGGCAGTAGTGGCGTTCGCTGTATTGCAGTAGTTCGAGTAACGAAGATTTTTGTGAGGTAAGTGATTTGTGAAAGGTATAGGTTAATGTTAGTCAGGGCCATTCTTCTGTAGGGATTTTTGAAAGCCAGATTGCGTTGCGCCAAAAAATATTGTGTGTCAGTTTAAGCACAGTCATGTATAATTGTTCTAAGGGGACGTTTCAAGGTGTCTTGGGTTTTCTTTAGTCTTGTTTCCATAGTTAACCGCAACGTCAGAATTGCCTCTCTGGTGCACATCTTCACTTTTCTTTTCCATTCTTCTGTTTGCTATTCTTGTCCGCAACTTGGATGCATAAGCTATTATGCTGATTGTGGGACAATTATCACTCTTGTCGGCTATTGTAATTTTGCTAATTGTATGCATGATATATGTGCCGAAAGCCAAATGATATATCGCTAGTCTCATACATTCTACCTACCTTCGTGAATAGGCGTTTTGTTGTCAATTGCCCTATTGATTTTAGAAAGTCTGATGGAACGTTATCTATCCCTTCTGCCTTATTTGATTTTAAGTCTTCCAGAGCTCTTTTAAGTTATGATTCTAATCCTGGGCTCCTATCTCTTGTGTATCGACTTCTGTTTCTTTTCCTATCACGTCATCAGACGAGTCCTCTCCCTTATAGACCTTCAATGTATTCTTTCCACCAATCCGCTCTCGCCTTTGCATTTAACAGGGGTATTCCCATCCTCTTAGTGTTAGCATCCTTGCTTTAGTTTCAGCGTAGATTATTTTGAGTTTCTTATGTACTGTGTCAGTCTTTCCGGTAATCATTTGGTTTTTCGAATTCTTCACCTTTTTTTTCCTGCAATCAATTCGTCTTAGCTTCCTTGCGGTTCCTGTTTCTTTCCCTCATAAGTTCAAAGTGTGTGTGAATTCCTAAGGGACCAAACTGCTGAGGTCATTGGTCCCTAGAGCTACACACTAAGTAACCTGACTTAAATTAACATATGCTAAGAACAACTCATACACCCGCGCCCGAACCTCCGGTTGCAGGGGCCGCGCAATCCGGGCATGGAGCCCTAGACCGCGCAGCTATTCCGCGCGGCCCTTTGTAAGACAGTCGTATTTCTGTATTCGTAATTTACGTTGAATATTTCAGTACTTCTTTCTTTCATCGATCAGCTGAAGTATTTCTTCGTTGTTACCTTCTCTGTAAAAAGGTTTTTTTCCAACTTCTGTGATTGCCCTTTTTAGAGGAGCCCATCCCTCTTCAACAGAACTGTCTACTGAGCTATTCCTTATCGCAGTATCTATGTCCTCCGAGGACTGCAAACGTACCTCTTCGTTGCTTTGTACTTCCGTATCCCACTTCTTTGCTTACTGATTCTTCCTGACGTCTCTTAAACTTCGCCCTAGTCTTTATCACTATTAAATTGTATCTGAGTCTGTATCTGCTTCTGTATACGCCTTGCAATCGGATATGATTTCTGAATCTCCCCCTTCCATTATCACCCGGCCCTTTGCAAGTATACCTCCTCCTCTTATGACTATTGAACAGAATATTCGCTATTACTGGCAGAAATTTATTGCGGAACTCGGTTAATCTTTCTCCTCTCTCATTCCTAATACCAAAACCATATTCTCCTGTAACCTCTTTTTCTACTCCTTCTCCTACAAGCCTATTCTATCCCCCATGACTGTTTTATATTTTCATTTTCGTTTACGTGCTGAATAACTCGTTCAATATCAACATAAACTGTATCTCTTTATCTTCGACTTGCGAAGTTGGCGAATATCCCTGAATTATCCTCATCGGTGTTGGTTTGCTGTCGGCTCTAATGGCAACAAACCTGTCAATAAAATGTTCACAGTAACTCATTTCTGCCCTATCTTCCTATTCATAAAGAATCCTGCACCCGCTATACCATTACCTGCCGCTGTTGATGTTACCTTGTACTCATCTGACCAGAAATCCTTGTCTTCTTTCCATTTCACTTCACTGACCTCCACTATATTTAAAGTGAGCCTTAGTAGTTCCCTTTTATGATTTTTTAGCGTCTCTACCACTTTCAAATTTCCGACGTTCCCCGCCTCGACCCATAGGAAGTTATCGTTTTGTTGGGTATTGAATATTATTCTCGTGGTCACCTTCACTTTGGCTTTCCGATCCTGGAGATCCGAATGTGGAACTAGCCCGGAATCTTTCGTCAATGGAGAGATCACCATGAGACTTTTCAATCAGAAGCCACATTTCCTGTGGTTATGCATTATGTGTCTTTAATGCAGTGGTTTCAATTGCCTTCTGGATCCTCCTGTCACTGATTATTCCGCCTTCGGCGGCAGTTTTCTACCTCTGTCAGCTCCTCCAGCCTCTTTGACAAGGCCATTGGATTAATGAGGGTTGACTTCTTATGGCGAGATTCTTTGACCGCCACAGCTGATGATGATTTTTCGTCAAAATTAAATGGATGGCAGGGTTCGTACCAGGCACCATGGACGTTTTAATTACTAATAAAAGACGCTACACCTAGCTTACTAGTATAGCAACTTACTATCTTCACAGAATGTGAATAAGAATTGCAGTATATTTTGAATGGAATGAACGGTCTAATGGGTACAGAATATGGACTGAGAGTAAATAGAAGAAAAACGAAAGCAATGAGAAGCAGAAACGAGAGCAGCGAGAGACTTAACATCAGAATTGGAAGTCTGCTACTAAGGCAGCAAAATAAGCCATGACGAACGGAGCATTCACGACACAAGAAACAGTCTAGGACTGGCAAAAAGAGAATTCTCGGCCAAGAGAAGTCTGCTAGTATCAAATATTGGTCTTATATTTCAGGAAGAAATTTCTGAAAATGGCGCCTGGGAATGACTGTCGTAAAATTGAAACAGAAGGAAATCGAAACCTTTGAGACGTAGAGCTATATAAGAATGTTATAAATGAGATGGACTGATATTTCTCCGCAAAATATTCGAGGAAAGGAATATGTGGAGAACACTGACAAGAAGAAGGAACGGGATGTTACGATATCTGTTAAGACGTCAGTTATTTATTTCCATGGTACTAGAGGAAGCTGTAGACATTAAAAACTGTTGAGGGAGACAGAGACTGGAATATATCCAACAAACAATTGAGGATGTATGTTTCAATTGCTACTCTGAGATGAAAAACCTGCCACAGGAAAGGAATCCGTGGCGTTCCGCATCAAGTCAGAAGACTGATGGAAAAAAAACAATCAACAATGTTCCTGTCGCTGTTTTGGGCTACACTTTTTACCGTCTTCATGTTCCTCATGTACCATGGAAGTTATTCCCTAAAGTAATGGGACATGCCCTCTCATCCTGTCCCTTCTTCAAAGCACAGTTTTTCACAAATTCCTTTTCTCGTCTATTCTGCGGAGAACCTCTTCATTTCACATTAGTCTCTTATTTTTGAGTAGCCTGCCGTAACACGTATGAAACGCTTACATTCTCCTCTTTCTCATTCTACAAGCAGAAAGAAGAGATTTTATGATGAAAATAAGACAGCTTCAGAAGCGGGACTGAAATTCAGGTGGACGTAATATCAGCATCGGACAATGCTGTGCGTCAGAGATAACTGGAAGCCGAAGAAAGACAAAAAAATGGTTCAAATGTGTTTGAAATCTTACGGGACTTAGCTGCAAAGCTCATCAGTCCCTAAGCTTACACACTACTTAACCTGTGAACTTAAATGAATGCTCTCTTTAAGGTGAAGACCAATATTAAGCATATTTGTTGAGTACACAGATCTACAGCACTAGCTTCATTTTTCTTCTACTAAAAAAAAACACGACGTATTACAGGGGAAAGCAAAGCGTATACAAACTACTTGTTCATTGCCATTGAAGTCAGTGATTTGCTGTAACTTGCCTCAGCATAAGGACACAGTTACAGTCACACTATATCTACATCTACATGGATACTCTGCAAATCACATTCAAGTGTGTGGCAGAGGGTTCATCGAACCACCTTCACAATTCTCTATTATTCCACTCTCGTATAGCGCGTGGAAGGAACGAACACTTATATCACTCCGTACGAGCTCTGATTTCCCTTATTTTATCGTGGTAATCGTTCCTCCCTATGTAGGTTGGTGTCAACAAAATATCTTCGCATTCGGAGGAGAAGGTTGGTGATTGGAATTTCCTGAGAAGGTTCTGTCGAAACGGAAAACGGCTTTCTTTTAATGATTTCCAGCCCTAATCCTGTATTATTTCTGTGACAATCTCTCCCTTATTTCACGATAATACAACACGTGCTGCCATTCTTTGAAATTTCTCGATGTACTCCGTCAGTCCTGTCTGTTAAGAATCCCACACCGCGCAGCAGTATTCTAAAAGAGGACGGACAAGCGTAGTGTAGGCAGTCTCCTTAGTAGGTCTGTTACATTTTCTAAATGTCCTGCCAATAAAACACAATCTTTGGTTAGCCTTCCCCACAACATTTTCTGTGTGTTCCTTCCAATTTAAGTTGTTCGTAATTGTAATACCTAGGTATTTAGTGGAATTTACGGCTATTAGATTAGACTGATTTATCGTGTAACCGAAGTTTAACGAATTCCTTTCAGCACTCATGTGGATGACTCACACTTTTCGTTATTTAGCGTCAACTGCCACTTTTCGCACCATTCAGATACCTTTTCTAAATCGTTTTGCAGTTTGTTTTGATCTTCTGATGACTTTATTAGTCGATAAATGACAGCGTCATCTGCAAACAACCGAAGAAGGCTGCTCAGATTGTCTCCAGAATCGTTTATATAAATAAGGAACAGCAAATGGCCTCTAACACTACCTTGGGGAACGCCAGAAATCACTTCTGTTTTACTCGATGACTTTCCATCAATTACTACGAACTGTGACCTCTCTGACAGAAAATCACAACTCCAGTCACATAACTGCGAGGATATTCAGTAAGCACGCAATTTCACTACGAGCCGCTTTTGTGGTACAGCGCCAAAAGCCTTCCGGAAATCTAGAAATACGGAATCGATCTGAAATGCCTTGTCAATAGCACTCAACACTTCATGTGAATAAAGAGCTAGTTGTGTTTCACAGGAACGATGTTTTCTAAACCCATGTTGACTGTGTGTCAAAAGATCGTTTTCTTCGAGGTAATTCATAATGTTCGAACAAAATATATGTTCTAAAACCCTGCTGCATATCGACGTTAACGATATGGGCCTGTACTTTAGTGGATTACTCCTACTACCTTTCTTGAATATTGGTGTGACCTGTGTAACTTTCCAGTCTTTGGGTGCGGATCTTTCGCCGAGCGAACGGTTGTGTATGATTGTTAAGTATGGAGCTACTGCATCAGCATACTCCGAAAGGAAACTGTGACACTGTGACAAATAGTTTTCTAGAAATGCTATCAGTCTTGTTTGTCTTCTGCCTGACATGGTAAATTCTCTAGTGAAATTAGCAGAAATAGTGAGTAAAATTTGAAAACTGGAAGATAAATCGATTTTCGTTGCTCGTGTCAACTGCTCGTGGATAAAAACCATAAAATGTTATACAGGGTGTTCGGAAATTTACCGTTACGAATTTCTAGGACTTGTAGAGGGGAGTGAGTACGTGATAGTTTGAATACGATCCAATGTCCGGAAACGTAGCGTTTATGTGCTCCAGCCGTTTGAAATCATGTGTTTGCTAGGTAGGTTTGCAACAAGGTACTCACGGTTGAGGGCTCTTACGTCGGCTTAGATGATGTCATTTGAGGTCTGTCCTACCTCTGTGACCTGGTTCGAGCCTCATTAGTGTGCCTGTTAGAGGTGGTATGGATGTAGTTGTTGGTCATCCACATTCATTGAAGGGTTCTCTTCAACATGATACAGTACGTCCTCTTCCAATCCGAGTGTGCAGCGTCTTCTTGGAGCCCCACACTCGCGCCTGAACGAGCGAGCGGGCGCAGTGGTTAACACACTGGACTCGCACTGGGGAGGACGTCTGTTCAAACCCGCTTCCGACCATCAGTGATTTCCGTAAATCGGTTTAGGCAAATGCCGGGATGGTATCTTTTGGAAGAGCAGGGCCCCCTTCCGTTCCTAATCCGATGGAACCGATGACCTCGCTGTTCGGTCTCCTCCCCCAAATCAGCCAACCAACCACCTGCTAACGGTGAACGTATCCCTTTCTCGAAGTCGTGGATAATTGTAGCGAAAAGGGTATGCGACGGAGTCGAACGTTGTGCATAAAGATCTTGATAAAGGCTAAGAGCAGCTCTTCCATTATCGAGAGTTTGCAGAAGGATCACGTCGTGTATTCTGCAAACGTGTACCCAGCCATGTAGCTCTAATACTCATAATAATCCAATTGATGCTCGAACCAGGTCAGAGAGGCAGGACAGACGTCAAATGACTTCAGCCAACGATCCGACGTAACCCTCCCCCTCCTCCTCTCCGCTCAAGACTATTCTTTTGAAAACCTACCCGGGAAACATGGTTTACAGTGTCTGTAGCACAGAAACGGTGCGTTTCCGAGAATATGTTTCATTAAAAATGTGTACTCGCTGTCCTCTTCATGTCGTGGAAATTTATAACGGGAACACAATCATGTTCACACAGACTAGAAACTAATTCATCTCAGCATCATGTCGACAAATCTATGTTTCACTTAATGAACTATCAAACTTAATATCAGTTTATTTCGCACTTCGCCAGCACCGATCATCATTAATTAGCCCTTTGATCGCTCCATTATGTACTAACTCCAGCACACATTCTGTGGGCGTGTTCCCCTTTAGCCTGAAGGCAGCGCAGGCAGGCGATCAAATATTTAGAAGGTGGTGACGGTGGAGGCGGAGGTGAAGGCCCCGGACGTGTATAGGAGTCGCAGGAACAACGACCCGCCACCGAGTTGGAGGCGCAGCGGCAAGCCGGGCTCGAATAACTGAATTTAATGGTTTCAGGAGGGTTTACCGAGCTCCCGATAAATATTCATGGCTACCGAGTTACGTGAGAGGCGCCCCAGCTAAGGTTGTAGCTGGCGCCTTGGCCGACAATCTCCTCTCGCCGCGCTCCTACTGGCGGAAGGGGAGAGAGGAGGGAGGAAAAAATAAAGAAGTTGGCAGCCCAGGCGGAGCGAGGGAAACCCCCGACTGCACTGGCCGGCAGATAATGAGGGGAACCCCCCTGACACGCTGTGATTAACAGTCGGCGCTGCTTTCTGCTCTGCCACAACCTCGGCTTGCAGAAATTAACTTCTCACCAAACGAAAGCATACTGTGCGAGCGAAGAACACATTTAGGTGGGGGAAATTATCATCTCTCGCAGCTGCTTTAATTAAAAGCGGCGGCGCTGCATGAAAAGCCGCGACGAGGCAGTGCGCGTGGATTAATTGCGTCATTAGGAGCAAAAAAGGTAACACGCAGAAATTTTGCTCCAGTCCCTGCTGCTGCTTCTTCCTTTTCTGCTACGGCCATTAATTAATTGTCATATGAGATACAGATGTCACCAAAGGATTTTCGACTCTGTGCCATGTATTTCTCTCTCTCTCTCTCTCTCTCTTTTTGAGAAGCAACTCACATTACCAAAGTTTTTGTTTTCCCGAAGCACAGTGCCACTGTCTAATAAAAATTGCGGTATTCTGTGTTCAAATTCATAATCCACTTAGAAAACTTGTTTCTTCAGTAGGGAACATTACAAAAGCGTGTTTATACTTCGTGGACTCTTGTTTCCTGTTATCTCTCCGCTTTACAGTGTCTGACTGAAAAATGGCATACCATGCAGAAGAGCATAAAGTCTCTCCCACATTTTCACATCCAGGGCACAGGCAGAAAATATCCGAAGAATTCATGCCGCTATTTTCGCATGTTACACGTATTGTGACAAATCTGTGTCGTCATGTGGTATAGGGAACAGATATCGCCAGTCAAAAGGTATTGTTGTAGATTTTCTTGACCAAGACAGTTGTTTACTAAGATACGACGATTCAAAAGCGGCCCGCACGAACGAGAAAGAGAGACTAGTTGGCTAGCGGAACAGAAGATATCCATGTGGACAGTGAGACGTCATATACTTACAACTAAGAGAGCTGGGTCACTACCTTTACAAGCGAGAACAGTACAGAATTTTATTACATACTAGCACCTAGCATGGAAGAAGAATGGGTAGCTTTGAGGGATGAAGTAGTGAAGGCAGCAGAGGATCAAGTAGGTAAAAAGACGAGGGCTAGTAGAAATCCTTGGGTAACAGAAGAAATATTGAATTTACTTGATGAAAGGAGAAAATATAAAAATGCAGTAAGTGAAACAGGCAAAAAGGAATACAAACGTCTCAAAAATGATATCGACAGGAAGTGCAAAATGGCTAAGCAGGGATGGCTAGAGGACAAATGTAAGGATGTAGAGGCTTATCTCACTAGGGGTAAGATAGATAGAGCCTACAGGAAAATTAAAGAGACCTTTGGAGAAAAGAGAACCACTTGTATGAATATCAAGAGCTCAGATGTCAACCCAGTTCTAAGCAAAGAAGGGAAAGCAGAAAGGTGGAAGGAGTATATTGAGGGTCTATACAAGGGCGATGTACTTGAGGACAATGTTATGGAAATGGAAGAGGATGTAGATGAAGATGAAATGGGAGATACGATACTGCGTGAAGAGTTTGACAGAGCACTGAAAGACCTGAGTCGAAACAAGGCCCCCGGAGTAGACAATATTCCATTGGAACTACTGACGGCCGTGGGAGAGCCAGTCCTGACAAAACTCTACCATCTGGTGAGCAAGATGTATGAAACAGGCGAAATACCCTCAGACTTCAAGAAGAATATAATAATTCCAATCCCAAAGAAAGCAGGTGTTGACAGATGTGAAAATTACCGAACTATCAGCTTAATAAGTCACAGCTGCAAAATACTAACACGAATTCTTTACAGACGAATGGAAAAACTAGTAGAAGCCAACCTCGGGGAAGATCAGTTTGGATTCCGTAGAAACACTGGAACACGTGAGGCAATACTGACCTTACGACTTATCTTGGAAGAAAGATTAAGGAAAGGCAAACCTACGTTTCTAGCATTTGTAGACTTAGAGAAAGCTTTTGACAATGTTGACTGGAATACTCTCTTTCAAATTCTAAAGGTGGCAGGGGTAAAATACAGGGAGCGAAAGGCTATTTACAATTTGTACAGAAAGCAGATGGCAGTTATAAGAGTCGAGGGACATGAAAGGGAAGCAGTGGTTGGGAAGGGAGTAAGACAGGGTTGTAGCCTGTCCCCGATGTTGTTCAATCTGTATATTGAGCAAGCAGTAAAGGAAACAAAAGAAAAATTCGGGGTAGGTATTAAAATTCATGGAGAAGAAATAAAAACTTTGAGGTTCGCCGATGACATTGTAATTCTGTCAGAGACAGCAAAGGACTTGGAAGAGCAGTTGAATGGAATGGACAGTGTCTTGAAAGGAGGATATAAGATGAACATCAACAAAAGCAAAACGAGGATAATGGAATGTAGTCTAATTAAGTCGGGTGATGCTGAGGGAATTAGATTAGGAAATGAGGCACTTAAAGTAGTAAAGGAGTTTTGCTATTTGGGGAGCAAAATAACTGATGATGGTCGAAGTAGAGAGGATATAAAATGTAGGCTGGCAATGGCGAGGAAAGCGCTTCTGAAGAAGAGAAATTTGTTAACATCCAGTATTGATTTAAGTGTCAGGAAGTCATTTCTGAAAGTATTCGTATGGAGTGTAGCCATGTATGGAAGTGAAACATGGACGATAAATAGTTTGGACAAGAAGAGAATAGAAGCTTTCGAAATGTGGTGCTACAGAAGAATGCTGAAGATTAGATGGGTAGATCACATAACTAATGAGGAAGTATTGAATAGGATTGGGGAGAAGAGAAGTTTGTGGCACAACTTGACCAGAAGAAGGGATCGCTTGGTAGGACATGTTCTGAGGCATCAAGGGATCACCAATTTAGTATTGGAGGGCAGCGTGGAGGGTAAAAATCGTAGGGGGAGACCAAGAGATGAATACACTAAGCAGATTCAGAAGGATGTAGGTTGCAGTAGGTACTGGGAGATGAAAAAGCTTGCACAGGATAGAGTAGCATGGAGAGCTGCATCAAACCAGTCTCAGGACTGAAGACCACAACAACAACTAGCACCTAATCATACAAACAAACAAAATTAGCCAGAATGCTTTGGTGGTTCAATTCCAACATGAACTGTGCGTTTTCTTTTGTCTAAAAACTTCCACTTCCTCTAATATATTAAAATTTGGCCCTTTTCTTTTTGTGAACTATTTTTAAATATTCTGAAGGGCATGTGATGCTTTGTGACCAACTTTGAGTAAGAATTTAGGACAAAATTCCCTTATCACGATAGAAGATTAATTTTATGGAATAGATATTTTGACAATGTTTTCATATAACGGTAATAACGTTGTCTTTGTTGGCTTTCGGTTAATAACGAAGCCTATATTTCCATTTTTTACGGTCTCTATGAGGCCCGAAAACCGTAAGGGGTCATATTCACAGCACTGCCCAGTGAACTGTATCTTTTGGTTCAGACTCTTTAGATCACTAAGGAACTGGTCACTTTCAACGTGATTACCATCGCATAATACACTCCTGGAAATGGAAAAAAGAACACATTGACACCGGTGTGTCAGACCCACCATACTTGCTCCGGACACCGCGAGAGGGCTGTACAAGCAATGATCACACGCACGGCACAGCGGACACACCAGGAACCGCGGTGTTGGCCGTCGAATGGCGCTAGCTGCGCAGCATTTGTGCACCGCCGCCGTCAGTGTCAGCCAGTTTGCCGTGGCATAAGGAGCTCCATCGCAGTCTTTAACACTGGTAGCATGCCGCGACAGCGTGGACATGAACCGTATGTGCAGTTGACGGACTTTGAGCGAGGGCGTATAGTGGGCATGCGGGAGGCCGCGTGGACGTACCGCCGAATTGCTCAACACGTGGGGCGTGAGGTCTCCACAGTACATCGATGTTGTCGCCAGTGGTCGGCGGAAGGTGCACGTGCCCGTAGACCTGGGACCGGACCGCAGCGACGCACGGATGCACGCCAAGACCGTAGGATCCTACTCAGTGCCGTAGGGGACCGCAACGCCACTTCCCAGCAAATTAGGGACACTGTTGCTCCTGGGGTATCGGCGAGGACCATTCGCAACCGTCTCCATGAAGCTGGGCTACGGTCCCGCACACCGTTAGGCCGTCTTCCGCTCACGCCCCAACATCGTGCAGCCCGCCTCCAGTGGTGTCGCGACAGGCGTGAATGGAGGGACGAATGGAGACGTGTCGTCTTCAGCGATGAGAGTCGCTTCTGCCTTGGTGCCAATGATGGTCGTATGCGTGTTTGGCGTCGTGCAGGTGAGCGCCACAATCAGGACTGCATACGACCGAGGCACACAGGGCCAACACCCGGCATCATGGTGTGCGGAGCGATCTCCTACACTGGCCGTACACCACTGGTGATCGTCGAGGGGACACTGAATAGTGCACGGTACATCCAAACCGTCATCGAACCCATCGTTCTACCATTCCTAGACCGGCAAGGGAACTTGCTGTTCCAACAGGACAATGCACGTCCGCATGTATCCCGTGACACCCAACGTGCTGTAGAAGGTGTAAGTCAACTACCCTGGCCAGCAAGATCTCCGGATCTGTCCCCCATTGAGCATGTTTGGGACGATGAAGCGTCGTCTCACGCGGTCTGCACGTCCAGCACGAACGCTGGTCCAACTGAGGCGCCAGGTGGAAATGGCATGGCAAGCTGTTCCACAGGACTACATCCAGCATCTCTACGATCGTCTCCATGGGAGAATAGCAGCCTGCATTGCTGCGAAAGGTGGATATACACTGTACTAGTGCCAACATTGTGCATGCTCTGTTGCCTGTGTCTATGTGCCTGTGGTTCTGTCAGTGTGATCATGTGATGTATCTGACCCCAGGAATGTGTCAATAAAGTTTCCCCTTCCTGGGACAATGAATTCACGGTGTTCTTATTTCAATTTCCAGGAGTGTATAAAAACTTTGTCAACATATATATTCCATTAAATAAATATATACATACAAATTTTTCTGCATGAATACTAAAAACAAACGTGTAAGTTTTCTCAAACTGCCCATTCTGTTTCATGCTAATAATGTGTGTGGTACTCTGACTGAACGAGTCACATTTGAGGACGGTATTGCTAAAACATAAAAGAGAGTTATAAATTTTTAAAAATAAAAGTGGCATAGAATATCACAGTTATTTATGTCAAACAATAGCATTTGATCAGCAAATAGAAATCTGAAATAGCATTATATCAACACATTACAAGAAAAGTAATTTATGTATTCACCATGATATTTCAATTGGTATTGATTAAAGTGTTGTGTTTTAAAATTGTCTGATTCAAGGTATTCCAAATTCGATTGAAGTAGCTGTGCTAAAGAGACGTGAAATGTGGTGAAGCTGTGCTTTTACATGAGGACTGAGGGAACTAGCTAACTTGCACGAAATTTATCAGCGTCTTGGACGAAATCTATTGTTGAGTTCTCAACAAGGCAGCTTCTCGTCCTCTCTATCAAAACCTAACTTAGGTGAAAGGGTACACAATCTACTTTTCATGTCAACTTTTCTTTTAAAGTAATTCGTGGTGCAGTTATAGCTTCTCTGGAATTTTGCTTGAAGCATGACCTGGTAACGTCAAGATTCTATAATTTTAACAATCAGTGGCATTTCCTCTCTCAGGCATGGAAACTGTTTTCGAGTAGTAGTGCTCCATATTCGTAAAAAAAAAAAAAAAAAAAAAAAAACTGGCTCTGAGCACTATGGGACTCAGCTGCTTTGGTCATAAGTCCCCTAGATCTCAGAACTACTTAAACCTAACCAACCTAAGGACATCACTCACCTGCGACCGTAGCGGTCGCGCGGTCCCAGACTGTAGCGCCTAGAACCGCTCGGCCATTCCGGCCGGCATACTCGTAACAGACACACGTAAACATGTACAGATGTTTTTCACAATACCTCCTGTATTCTTTAATTCTTCAGGGAAGTTATGTTTTCTTGAAAGTTAGTTGTTGTTAAGGTTGTTTAATGCATGGCTGAATTATTATCTGGTTATAGCTGGCCCTATGGATTCATCGTATGCTTCTTCCATTATGTTTATATAACATGAATAACATGTTTATATAACACTTCAGAGTGTTGTTTCGAAATATCTGCTGTTTCTTTAGTTTCAGACAGAATGCTACCGTCTTTATCCGTAATTATGTTACTACGAATTCTACATTTAAATTGTAGTAATCTAAGCTTTGATTATATCCTTTCTTTGATTACTTTTGCTGGGTTTTCTACTGTCTCCCTATTCATTTGTTTTATCCATTTATTCTTTTCTGTGCGGGATGAAGAGATAAAATCAGTCAATAAGATGAAGGTGCGGTGCAACAATTAACCTAACAGCTGACGCGTGCCAGCACAACCAAACGGTAGATAGCAACCAATGCGCGACTGGGTAGTAAGCAAAGTACTGGAGCTTCACTGCAGGGCCGTATTTCACTGCGGTGCTGCCCATAAAGTGAATAAGCTGAGCGATAAAACAGCACCACTGGTTCTTCGTTAGCATGAGTATGCGACGCGATACGCCGTCCATTTAACGATAGCAGTTATCTGCGAATCAGTTTGCTACGCAGGGAACGTCTGCCGCTTTTTTAGCCCTCTCTTTTTTTTTCTTTTTGCTTGGCGTGTTTCAGCCTCCCGTGCTCCTCCTCAGGGCAGTTAACATGCGGCGCGCGCCCGCCTCGCCAGGTCCACAGTTAATCAACCCAGCTTCCCACCTGCGTAGACCGCGCCTGCCCTCTATCGGTCGATCTACGGCTCCGCATAATTCACACCGCGGCGCCTCCGTACAACCCCCTCCTAACGTTTTCAAACTTGCTTAATATCCGCAGAAGGCGGGAACATTGGCCCCCTTTTCTCCAGCACCGCTCCTCCCCCGCCGCGCAGCTGCCTCTCGGCAGCGGATCCAAAAGAACGTGTTCGCCCGGCGGTTTTATGGGCCGTAAAAGGTATTATTAGCGAGCGCGAAGGGGGTAAAACTGGCGCAGGTTCATAATTTAATAACTGCTCCGGTCGGCCGGCTTCCAGGAACGCGAGAGGATAAGCCGGAGATGTCGAGCAGTAGGAATGGGATGTGGCTGGGGGGGTGGTCGGTGGGTTGGGGATATGGGGGGGTAAAAGTCCGCGGGATGCAGGTAGAGCCGACGTGGGACGTTTCGACCCTTCTGGGAACACTTCAGCTGTGGCAGACTCACCGGTCTGACGTGAGGTGGATTTAGCGAAAACTGCTCTGAGAGCTGACGATGAAGTTCGCATTCCTGTTTATCGAATATGGCGGAAACGGTAATACTTTTAACGCTTTCTGGAGTAGTTTCAAGGAATTAGTCCTCCCGCATAAATTCCAGCATTGTCGTAGCACAAAATCAGAGGCTGCCATTTCTTCGTGATGAACCTCGGCTCTCTGGTCACTTGTTCCATTCTATATCGAGTGCACTGAAATCCATATGCAAGTCTTCCGAACAGTGTTAGCTAAATTCTTCTGATTTGGATGAATTGTTATTTTTATGGGAATTTTCGGCAAAAGACTTGCCACTGTTTTCGGGTAACTGCCGAGGAAAGATCGCCTAGTCCACGGGGGGACGGTTGCGCAACCAGGTTTTAACCTTGGAGCAGGGGGAGGAGGTATGGGGAGGCACTAATTTTTCTCCTTCTTCAAATACAGCTTGGTGTCACACTCACCTTTAGCGTACAATAGGTGCCTACTGTATTAACCCTTTCGCTGCTACAGACGTGCGCTTTGCATTCTGCGCTGAGGCGGCTCTTGTTACGGCTGCACCGCGCGCCAAATGCTAGTGCATGTTCTGAGAGGCGATGTTCCAACCAATACGATTTACTTCTCACCCGATTTTACGAAAACTATTAAGTAAAAAAAAAATTACTTTTGCACATCTGGTACCTTCACTCCATGAATAACTGAATATCTCTTCTTTATCCGTTTGACTTACTGCGCTGCAACAAATTAAGTAAAACAAATCACGAAATTTTAGAGTTAGTAGAGGTAAAAAACGCATTGAACTTCGCATATGTTTGACTTTAGCTCATGTAAATATATCGACTTTTTATTTATAACTGAGAGCAAAACGATATCTGATTTTGTTCATCTACATCCATATCTACATAGATAGTCTGCAAGCTGCTGTCGGTGCGTGGCAGAGGATACCGTATACGACAACTTTTCATTTCCCTTCAAGTTTCACTCGCAAGCTGAGCGAGGGAAAAATGGTAGTCAGCTTCAAAAGACGGCTCTCTAAATTTTTTCAATAGTGTTTCTCGAAACGAACGTCGCCTTCTCTCCAGGGATTCCTATTTACGAGTTGTTCGATTTCTTTTTTTTCTGTCAACAGTCTTCTGAGTGGTTTGATGCGGACTGCACGGAATTCCTCTCCTGTGCTAACCTCTTCATTTCAGACTAGCACTTACAACCTACGTCCTCAATTATTTGCAGGATGTAATCCAGTCCCTGTCTTCCTGCACAGTTTTTGTCCTCTACAGCTCCATCTAATACCATGGAAGACACTCCCTCGCCGGCCGAAGTGGCCGTGCGGTTAAAGGCGCTGCAGTCTGGAACCGCAAGACCGCTACGGTCGCAGGTTCGAATCCTGCCTCGGGCATGGATATTTGTGATGTCCTTAGGTTAGTTAGGTTTAACTAGTTCTAAGTTCTAGGGGACTAATGACCTCAGCAGTTGAGTCCCATAGTGCTCAGAGCCATTTGACACTCCCTCATGTCTTAACAGATGTCCTATCGTCCTGTCCCTTCTCCTTGTCAGTCTTTTCCACATATTTCTTTCCTCTCCGTTTCTGCGTAGAACTTCCTCAACTTCCTCATTACTTACCTT
Organism: Schistocerca serialis cubense; assembly: GCF_023864345.2. Lineage (NCBI taxonomy): Eukaryota > Metazoa > Arthropoda > Insecta > Orthoptera > Acrididae > Schistocerca > Schistocerca serialis. The sequence goes on from NC_064639.1 coordinate 931,232,867, forward strand.
ATCAGTCCACCTATTTTCAATATCCGTCTGTAGCACCACACCTCAAATGCTTCGATTCTCTTCTGTTCCGGTTTTCACACAGTCCATGTTTCACTACCATACAATTCTGTACTCCAGACGTACATTCTCAGAAATTTTTTCCTCAAATTGATATTTGATATTAGTAGACTTCTCTTGGCCAGGAATGCCTTTTTTGCCATACCTAATCTGCTTTTGATGTCCTCCTTGCTCCGACCGTCATTGATTATTTTACTGCCCAGGTAGCAGAATTCCTTAACGCCATCTACTTCGTGACCATCGATCCCATTTCGGGATGTCTCACCATGATGCACTCCAACTGAAATCTTTCCAGTTTTACCTGGCCTTTTCCAAGTATACCTCCTCCTCTTGTGATTCTTGAACAGGGTATTCGCTATTACTAGCTGAAACTTGTTGCAGAACTCAGTTAGTCTTTCTCCTCTCTCATTCCTTGTCCCAAGCCCATATTCTTCTGTAACCTTTACTTCTACTCCTTTCCCTACAACTGCACTCCAGTCTCCCAAGACTATTGGGTTTTCATATCCCTTTACATACTGTATTACCCTTTCAGTATCCTCATACACTTTCTCTATCTCTTCGTCTTCAGCTTGCGACGTCGGCATGTATACCTGAACTATCGTTGTCGGTTTTGGTTTGCTGTCGATTCTGATAAGAACGACCCTGTCACTGAACTGTTCACAGAAACACACTCTCGACCCTACCTTCCTATTCATAACGAATCCTACTCGTGGCACACTATTTTCTGCATCTGTTGCTATTATCCTATACTCATCTGACCGGAAATCCTGGTCTTCTTTTCACTTCACTTCACTGACTCCTACTATATCTACAATGAGCCTTTGCATTTCCCTTTTCAGATTTTGTAGTTTCCCTAACACGTTCCAGCTTCTGACATTCCATGCCCCGACTCATAGAACGTTATCCTTTTGTTAATTATTCAATCTTTTTCTCATTGTAACCTCGCCCTTGGCAGTCCCATCCCGGAGATCCGAATGGGGACTATTCCGAAATCTCTTGCCAATGGAGAAACCATCATGACACTTCTTCAATTACAGGCCACATGTCCTTTGGATACACGTTACGTGTCTTTAACGCATTAGTTTCCATTGCCTTCTGCATCCTCATGTCGTTGATCATTGCTGATTCTTCCGCCTTTAGGGGTAGTTCCCCATCCATAGGACAAGAGAGTGCCCTCCTGAAACTATGTCCTCTCCTCCGCCCTCTTTGAGAAGGCCGTTGGCAGAATGAGGGTGACTTCTTATGCCGGAAGTCTTGATTATTAATCAAAATTTAAGCAGCGGCGGTATTCGAACCTGGGTGCGAAAACGCTTCGATTATGAATCTAAGACGCTACTCCTAGACCCACCGGTAACAAACATAGCATCTCGGCTCTGAGTTGCTTCGATGTCGTCCTTAATCCGACCCGGTACGGATCCCAAACAGTCGAGCTGTACTCAAAAATAGCACGCACTAGCGACCTATATGGGATCTCCTTTCCAGATGAACTGCACTTTCCTAAAATTCTCCCAATAAACAGAATTCGACTGTTCGCCTTCCCTACCACAGTTCTCACAAGCACATTTCACCTCATATCGCTTTGCAACGCTATCCCCAGACATTTAAACTACTTGATTGGGTCAAGCAGGACTTTAGTAATACTGTATCCTAACTTACAGGTTTGAACATCGTAGTCATCCGCGTTAACGTACATTTTTCCCACATTTAGGGCTAGCTGCCATTTATCGCACCAACTTGAAGTTTGGTCTAAGTCGTCTTGTATCTTACTTCAGTCACTCAATTTCGACACCTTACCGTACACCACGGCATCATCAGCAAGCAACCGCAGATTGCTGCCCCCGCCCCCCCCATTCGCCAAGTGATTTGTTTATATAGAGCACAACAGCGGTCCTATCACATTTCCTTGGGGCACTTCTGGGGCTATCCTTGTCCCTGATGAACCATCGCCGTCGAGGACAACATACTGGGTTGTTCTCGAGTTACTGGATTTTGTATCAAAAGGGTGGCCGCACGCGACTCGTCCATTCACATCCTTGACCATCGTAAATCATGTAGTCATAATAATCGTCATATCTCATAAAATATTCAACATATCGAAACGAGGTTTTCTGCTATTGGTAGCACAGAATTAGGCGCATATGTTGTATGATAAATTCTCAAAACATTTTTATTCATCGAGATAGTGAAGTTAACTCGTCCGCAGCAGGCAGAGGTTGGCAGCGCAGGATGTATGCAGACGTCCGTGGACGGTAGGAAATTCCAAGCTGCGCTCTTGTACACGTCCATCATACCTGTGGAACGGCGTAGCAGGACGTGTATACACGCCCACAGCAGCGAAACGTTTAGTACCAAAAAACAAAAAAATATATATTTTTCGACTTTTCTTGTGCGCCGGCCGCTGTGGCGCAGCGGTTCTAAGCGCTTCAGTCTGGTTCAAATGGCTCTGAGCACTATGGGACTCAACTGCTGAGGTCATTAGTCCCCTAGAACTCAGAACTAGTTAAACCTAACTAAACTAAGGACATCACAAACAGCCATGCCCGAGGCAGGATTCGAACCTGCGACCGTAGCGGTCTTGCGGTTCCAGACTGCAGCGCCTTTAACCGCACGGCCACTTCAGCCGGCACTTCAGTCTGGAACCGCGCGACTGCTACGGTCGGAGGTTCGAATCCTGCCTCGGGCCTGGATGTGTGTGATGTCCTTAGGTAAGTTAGGTTTAAGTAGTTGTAAGTCCTAGGGGACTGATGACCTCAGATGTTTAGTCCCATAGTGCTTAGAGCAATTTGAACAATTTTTTTCTTGTGCCTGTGTCCAGCATCGGCGCAAGGTATGCGTGGCTGTTAATGGGTTTGGTATTGTTAGTTTAAGGGTGGCCGGATACCTTTCATTTCTGCCCGGGATGGGATACGTGCACCCCAGCTGTCTGAGTGCAGCGTTATTCAGGTGAACGTTGGCGAAAGTGCTCTAAACGTTTACGAGTCGTGTAACAGAGGCACACAATGGCTATCATCACGGTATACATCCAGTGGCCGACACACCGACCCTCGTCGTTAACACGCCGGGCGGATTCGATCCCGAGCCGACACGCTTCCCCATCCCGGAAGCAGCGCTCTGCGCGCTGGCCTATCCGGGCCTTTGAAAACGTTACAATACAGAATAATAATCGTAATAATTCGTTTACGTCAGGGATTTAGCATAAGGTCGAATAAATTATCATTAAAAAAGAAGATTGTTCGAAAGGTATTTTTCCAAAAAATTAATTAACTGAATGATCTCACTTTCGACGTTTCAAATCTGCGTTCGAGCCCAGATTTAGGTTTCCGTGATTTCTCTAAATCGCGACAGTAAAACACTGAGATCATTCGTTTCTGAAGAGGACGGCCGGCTTCGTTGTCCTACCTTTGATATTCTGAGCTTGTGTTTCATGTCTAACGACCGAGCCGTCGACGGGACTTCATAAACTCTACTCTTCCTTCGTGGGCTTACGAGTCGTGCCTGGTTTGTTGGTGACAGCTGATACGTTCAGCCTGTGAATGCGCTCGCTTTTTGTGTAGCGGTACTCATTCTTGGTAAGACGTTAATTCCAACGCAGTTTCCAATTTTCCCAGCTATTGTTACTGTAGAAGGTTTGTCATCAACATAGGGCAAAAAATGGTATCAATAACTTGGCACGATACGCTAGCTATCGTAGATGTACGTGTATACTCTGCTAACTACAGTGAAACGTCTGGCAAAGGATACGTCCAATGCTACCATTCAGTAATGTTTCTTTCAGTGGGATGGACAAACGCAGCGCGAGAAAATTGATTGCTCAAATGCCTAAGAAACATGGAAATAATTAGTGTAATCTTCACGATTCCTACATTAGCGATATACAGTGGGTTTTACAAATCCTATTACAGGCTTCTAGAGATTATAGAGGCGTTTAGATAAGGAACCCAAGTCAGGAAATGTCATTTGGATGTAAAGTAAGTTTAAAGAGTCGATCGCTTTCAAATATCCCGTTTCAAGAAATGCGTGCCGCGAAAACAGTCAGTTATGATCTCCTTGAAATAAGACAGTATATGTTCCAAATTGTTTCAAATATTTATGGGCGTTTCGCTGTTTCCGGGGGCCTTCAGACTGACAATAATATTGCGAAGCATAGGTACACTAACGCACTGACTTACTAATATTTTCCCCTACACTATATTTTTATTTAGATTTACGGAAATCAACATATTTTTTTCTTATACACGTTTCCCAAAATTAAATAACTGTTTTGATAGGAGAACTTTATAAAACTATCCCTAATATTTATTGAAGTGATCAGGAGTGGAGATAACACGGTTTTAGAAGTTTTTAAAAGTGTGGTTTCCGCAAAAAAATACAGACATGTGCAACGCCACTAGGCATTTCTCACACTCATACCGTGTATTACTTTTCTTTTTCCCTGCTTTGCACGCTACAGAATTTGTGGTTGGCGTTTTCTTGATGGGACTTTGAGGGGACAGCGGACGAAATGTAAATACAGGGTCAAACAAAACTAAACACTATGATTTTCAGGACACAGTCCTGATACATAGAAAAGGAAATTATGTTACACGCGTATTGGTCTAGAAACTTTTTCTTCCCATGTTACAACATTTTCTCCAACTAATTATTCATGAGAAACACACACAAACAGAATGCATCAGCAAACCACAAGCAACCCTTTCTCTCAGCAGATGTTCAATATTTCCTCCGTGGGCATTGATACGTGCATCGACCCACCATTGTAGTGAATCTCGGATGCGTTGATGTATTGCTGCTACTGCTTATGGTTTCGCAGCCTTCCATGGTACAGCTGCGAAGACTCTGAACATCTTGTACCGGGCTTCCATACCCACGAGCTTTCAAAGGCCAGGAAACTGGTCCATCTCTATATATCCATCTGTCTCCGAATCTGTTCAGAAGCGACGGACAATAACACTAAAATGAGGAGGTGCTCCACAGTGCATGTAGTACAAATTTTGTCGCACAGCGAAAGGCACATCTGTTAACAGATCAGGTAGAACACTCTCTATGAAATTATGACAACTCTTTCCACTGGGCCTGGGTGGAAGGCCCTATCAGACAGTCACCAACAATGCCGCCCCAGACACTGACAGAAAATCTTTGTTGACGACTTGCTTCAACAGTGGCGTGAGCATTGACATCTGCTCATACATGCAGATTGTGAAAATTTGCAATCTCATCTTGTTGAAACTTCTTGTAGGAAATTAGTTTTAACATGGAAAGAAAGTGTGTCGAACCAACGTCCATATAACATAATTGTTTCGTCTACGTTTGAGGAATGTTTCCTACAGTTTGTGCCGTACATTTCTGTAACACACTATATAATGCGGTCGAGAACACAAGATAGGGCAGACCTCGCAGCCGGACAAATAAACATAGAGCCGTGAAGGCAAGATTATACAACCACAGAAAAAGTTAAAGGTTAATCAGAATGCTTAAAAAATGCTGTGTAAGGGTAAAATGACCTCTCTGGAGTATGAAACTGTTAAAATGTGCATGACAATAAAACTTGAAATGAGAGTAAAATATAACAAGTCAGAAGGTGAAAGGTGTGACCTGACCGCTCTAGAAGAGTTGCTCCATGTGATGACCTGGGGTTCGTTGCACAAAGTATATCTACGACTTCATCTACACGGTCCGCGTCCGTGGAGCACCAGAGGCAAGCCCCCTAGCTGGGAGAACGTACCAGTTTCTCGCAGCCGTTGTGTTAATTCGACGAAAATTGTGGGTAATGGACTGAAGAGACACGGAAAACATCGATACGTGCATTGTGCAGCTTTAACATTACCTACCGTACCGCGAAGCAGCAGACTTGAAAGTGATCCGACCTTGAAGCTTACTTTATATCCAAACGGTGCGTTTCTGGGCACGGTTTCCTGATCAAAACCTTACATAACAACACCCTGTACAACCACTAGAATCTTGTAATAGGAATTGTGAAACACGCTGTACAGGGAGCGATTGTAGGGAGTTGATATTCCGTATTTCCTCTACAATTTTTCTTGAAAATTTGTAGGTTTCCGATTGATCACTAGCGTTTATTTTTAAGCGTCTGCCACTTCATGTTGTTCACAGTTTCAGTGACTCTCTGTAGAGCGGCTATGCCATTGTGATATTTATAAGTTATCTGTGTCAGAGAGAGAGAGCAAGTTATGTTAACTGTTAAACAATCTTTGGTCTTGTTGTGGCACAGTCTTTGCCTCTGCGCAGCCTGATACTTCCTAAGTTCATGTGTGGTAGGCAATGGATGTCTTCAGTAGTGCTGTGTTGATTTATGATTGTTTCTGTTAGACGAAGAAATATTTATTGTTAAAGACAGCAAGGATGAACACGATGTGTATAACCTGAAAGCAGGAAAGAATATAAATTTTGAAGCTGTTTTTTTTTTAAAAAAAGAAAAAGAAAAGGAGAAGTTTGAGATAAGACTACGGCACTACGCAGCTAGTTTGTCGGAGAGAATATTGTCAGCTAGTTAGTTGCTCCGAGCTGAGAGAAATCCCACCCCATAAGTCATGCATTAACATATCAATTGATTAAACTGTATGGTTTTTATACAAATTCTCTGTTAACATTGTATCCTTTTTAAATAATTGTTAACTTTGTTGAGCATAGTGCTGTTCAGACCGATGTTACGTGTGAAGATTAGACGAGGTTTTACTCTACGTTTTGAATACGTACTTCAATCCAAAATAATTGTCTTGGAATATCATTTTATAGGAATAGTTCCTCTCCCCATCCACTGTCTAAAGAAGGCTTATCATTTCGCGTTACCACATTGCACCATGTGGTATGCAACAGTTTGAATATCGTTTGAAAATTTTATTTATAAATAGAAATTTAGCTTAGTCGCTGCCTGTTTGTTGTTGTGCTTTCGACAAATCTGCAACAATGTTGTCAAGACGCGAGGCAAGTGGAAATTTTGATTAGGGCCAGATAACTGTTTCACTTCAATTGGACATTTAGTATAAAGACAAGTTGTACTCACACCAGTTACAGTTCAACTGAAATTAGGATCTGCTTAGTCAAAAGTTAGCATACGAGTTTAAGGTGGATAACTGTTTGTGGGTACATAGCTGTGGTAATACGTAGAGTATTTATAGAGGTGGAGGGGGTAAATTTGCGCTAAATTTCATAAAGAAATACATACTGGGGAGCTTACAACTCTTCTGGGCGAAGGAATTAAAAAAAAGTGGTATTTCTTAGTTCCTTTCCTTACGTAGGTTCAGTATCTCCAGTGGGTCGTACGAGCGATTTGTAGGCCATCTCCAGTGTATATAGATTGCATTTCTCCAACATTCTACCAATGGAGAAAAGAGTACCACGTGCTTTACACGCGTTTGAGCGTATTATGATCAACCCATTTCGTATTCCTTCAAATCAGTCACCCAGTCCTTTGTATGCACTGATTCATGACAATTGCGGCATATCAAAACTGTAATCATAGTATACCACTTTTCTCAGTTTTGTGAAGTGCACAATTTTACATTTCTGGTTTGGACCTACTTGCCAAACACTCCACCACTTCTAAACATTATCAAGATCTGACTGAATACATGATCAGATCTTTTGGAACAGCACACTATAGATAACAGCATCGTCTGAGAAACTCTGAAGTTACTATTAATATTGTCTACGAGGTCATTATTATTCAACGTCAATAGTAAGGATCTTAACTCACTTCCTGGGGCACGAGTGAAGTTACTTCTACATTTATCGATGATTATCCAAGATAGCACGTTGCGTCCTTCCCACCAAGAAATGTTCTATCCAGTCACAAATTTCGCCTGATACGTACGCTACATGATCGTACTTTTGTCAGTAAGCGTATGTGTGGTACCGAGTCATCAACGGCTGTGACGCAGTGGATTACCAAAGTTAAGAATCGTCTGTCGTGGCCAGCATTTGGATGGTTGACCGTCCAGATACGCCGAGTGCCGTTGTGGCAATTTTCCTTCTGCCTTCACAGTAGAGGAGATAGCAGCGGTGATGAGGTCAGATTCCTGATCACCAGTCATTGCGCCAGTTTTCCAGATTTAATGCCAAATCTTTATTCCACATGTCATGAAGTGAGGGCATTGGATACTGTTGTTGGTGATCCGAGCATCGGGTGGTGTCGTTGAGCTCGGAGGCTTTCTTGCTGCTGTTCGAGAAGAGTACGCTACGTGCCGCTCAGTGTTTCACCCTCTCCCTTCTCTCATCCTCATCGAACACTTACATGACACCACACTACACACCACTACAGGCTACACTTACGTTTATCAGTTACACCTAAACATCACACAACTGTCACTCGTCGCGAAAGTAAAGTGCATGTGGGCGCGAAGGACCGAAAACACCTTTCCAATTCAGGAGGCTGAACTGCCCTTTGGGATCCCCGACAATCATGTATACGACTTTGGCTTTACGGCATCGAGCTGAATGCTTTTCGGAAGTCAAGAAATGCTGTTGGCCCATGGCTTTCAGGACGCCACACGAGAAAAGCAGAAGTTGCGTTTCACACGACCGCTGATGGCGGTATCCTTGCTGGTTGACTTGGAGGAGCAGCTCAGAAACTCCCAGAATAGTGTCTAGTTTCATACACATTAAAATAAACTGCTATGCAAAACGTAAAGACGAGGTGGATGAAATAATGTAACTACTCGGTGGAAATGAACGAACGTCCAGGAGCATGTTGTTAGAGGTCTCCCAGTTGCGCACAGAAGGCTGGCCGTCACTTGGCGTGAGGTCAGCTCCAAATGGGGCGGATGGTTGAAGGAACGGGAAAAAAGACAAAGTGTGTCAATCAGCGAGCAGTTACGGCGCGCGTCGATTGTGTTCTTCATTACAACATGGCCCTGAGATCACATTTGGATGACTTCAAACGGGGAAGAATCATCGACAAACTGGAAGAAGGAGAAAGTGTGACGAAGGCAGCTCAGCAGTTTCCTATTGCTCGCACGCGCAAGGGCAATCTTCCGATTAAATGCAATCACATTTAAGATGACTGAAAGACACGCAATCGCAAGCTCAACCTGCCACAGCGACTGCGTGGTGTGATCTCTTTGCCCAACAACCAGTAAGTTTTGTTTGGTTGACACCGGCACATCAGCGAGACCATTTTCAACGGTGCCAAGGGCGTAAGGACTGGGCCAACGAGTGGTGAGCCCGTGTGTTTTTATCGGATGAAAGCAGATTCAGTCTAAGTAATGATTACTGACGTACCGTCAGATGGCGAGAGGTGGGAACACGTAATGCACGTAGGAACATTTTCTACATCTACATACACACTCCGCAATCCACCATACGGTACGTGGCGGAGGGTACCTCGTATCACACCTAGCATCTTCCACTTCCAAACAGAACGAGGAAAATGACTGCCTATATGCCTCTGTACGAGCCCTAATCTCTCTTATCTTTTTGGTCTTTCCGCGAAATGTTAGTTGGCGGCAGTAAAATTGTACTGCAGTCAGCCTCAAATGCTGATTCTCTAAATTTCATCAGTAGCGATTCAGGAAAAGAACGCCTCCTTTCCTCTAGAGACTCTCACCCGAGTTCCTGAAGCATTTCCGTAACACTCGCGTGATGATCAAACCTACCAGAAATCTAGCAGCCCGCCTCTGAATTGCTTCTATGTCCTCCCTCAATCCGGCCTGATAGGGATCCCAAACGCTCGAGCAGTACTCAAGAATAGGTCGTATTAGTGTTTTATAAACGGCCTCCTTTACAGGTGAACCACATCTTCCCAAAATTCTACCGATGAACCGAAGACGACTATCTGCCTTCCCCACAACTGCCATTACATGCTTGTCCCACTTCATATCGCTCTGCAATGTTACGCCCAAATATGTAATCGACGTGACTGTGTCAAACGCTACACTACTAATGGGATATTCAAACATTACAGGATTCCTTTTCCTATTCATCTGCATCAATTTACTTTTATCTATATTTAGAGTTAGCTGCCATTCTTTACACCAATCACAAATCCTGTCCAAGTCATCTTGTATCCTCCTACAGTCACTCAGCGACGACACCTTCCCGTACACCACAGCATCATCAGCAAACAGCCGCACATTGCTATCCACCCTATCCAAAAGATCATTTATGTAGATAGAAAACTACAGCGGACCTACCACACTTCCTTGGGGCACTCCAGATGATACCCTCACCTCCGATGAACACTCACCATCGAGGACAACGTACTGGGTTCCATTACGTAAGAAGTCTTCAAGCAACTCACATACTTGGGAACCAATCTCATATGCTCGTACCTGAGTTAGGAGTCTGCAGTGGGACACCGAGTCAAACGCTTTCCGGAAGTCAAGGAATATGGCATCCGTACGATACCCTTCATCCATGGTTCGCAAGATATCATGTGAAAAAAGGGCGAGTTGCGTTTCGCAGGAACGATGCTTTCTAAACCCGTGCTGATGCATGGACAGCAACTTCTCTGTCTCAAGGAAATTCATTATATTCGAACTGAGAATACGTTCGACAATCCTGCAACAAACCGATGTTAAGGATATTGGTTTGTAGTTTTGAGGATCCGTCCTTCTACCCTTCTTATATACAGGCGTCACCTGCGCTTTTTTCGAGTCGCTCGGGACTTTACGTTGGGCAAGAGATTCGCGATAAATGCAAGCTAAGTAAGGAGCCAATGCAGTAGAGTACTCTCTGTAAAACCGAGTTGGAATCCCATCAGGACCTGGCGATTTATTTATTTTCAACCTATTCAGCTGCTTCACAACCCCAGGGTTGCCTATCACTGTGTCCTCCATACGGGAATCTGTACAAGACTCAAACGGCAGTATGTTTGTACGATCCTCCTGCGTGAAAGATTTCTCAAATGCTAAATTTAAAATTTCAGCTTTCGTTTTGCTGTCTTCCGTTGCCAGGCCAGACTAATCAGTGAGTGACTGGATGGAAGCCTTCGATCCGCTAAGGTATGACGGTGGTAGTGGTTGTATGCTTCGCACATCGCTCTTTTTACAGCAGCACAAAGCTCTACTAACTTTTGCCTGTCCTCATTCTCCCGATCTTTCCTGTTCCGCGAGTGCAACTGTCTTTGCTTCCTGAGCATTCTCCGAATTGCGCTGTTAAACCACGGTGGGTCTTTTCCGTCCGTAACCCACTTTTTCGGCACATACTTGTCCAATGCGTGATTTACAATGTGTTTAAAATTTGCCCATAATTCTCCCACATCCATCGTACCGGAAGTAAATGAAGTCGATTCATTTACCAAAAGCCACAATCAACATTTCTAATGTGGTGCTGCACTTTATGCTGCATTTTACTTCCTACTTTAAGCGAAATTTAATACAAATTCTTTGACTCACCTTTTTCGAAAGTAAAAATTCACCGAGCCCTCGAAACATCTATAACAATTTAGAATGTCAACAATAAATTAAATATTGAAAACAACTGAAAATCAAACGTACGTCAGGAACATGTGTACCAAAAGCATAAAAGAAGTTTTTGGAAATCGAATGTGCAAAGCCAGCGAAATTGATAAGTTCGTACTGTAAGCAGTTTTTTCTGTATATGGGGGAAGTTTCATCGAGCTATGTTACTTCGCTGTGACACATTGATCAAAGTTGCTTTCATTCCTAAGTTTTGAACATGACTTTAATTCTGTTTTAAGGTATGCGTTTCTTCTCAAAGAGCGGATTAATATTTGAAGAAGTGGGGGGTGCATACTCTGCACCGCACCTCCCGTGTATTTTCGGGCTCGGCGCTGGCAGCAGCTGCGAACGCAGGCGGCGGGCGGCCCGCGTTGCCCCCGGCACGGAACGCGTACGCCGTGCGTGGATCCCGGATCCCGTGTAATCCCGCGGGACGCCCGCACTCGCGAGCGAACACGCCGCCCACAAAGCGGGTGTGCCGCCCGCCGCCACAAAACAGCCTTCAGGGCGACATCCCAGGCCCGGCGCAGAGTGTGGTTTTGTTGCAGCCGTTATCTCTCTGCTTCACTGCACTACACTGCCCCACCGTCTACCTTTATGGCGACTGGAAGAGTGTGTGTGAAATTTCGTGTCACGAACCTTTTATTGATCTCATCTACATTCACAATATTGGGGTCGATCTAAGCAAAGTGTTGTCGCCGACGTGACTCATGGGCTGAAGGATGAAAGACCGATAGCTACCTGCTACTTAGTGTTCAGTGTTTTATGGCGTTAATCTGCGAAGTCATCAGCGCCCTTCCGTGAAAACAAGAGATAGATGCTTTAAAACTATTAAAATTCAATTCTAAAATCAAGATGTACTGACAAACACAGCACTACAAACAACAACTTACAATTCAACATTGACTTATTGATGAGCGTAAAAGACCGTCCATGAATTCTGTCAAAAACACTGGATAAATGCAGATAAGATCAATTATGAAATATCGGAACAGATATAACTAAGAGCTCATATCACTGAGGCAGAATGACTATAGTCTGGGAGACGAGTCTTTGGTATTGACAGCTCGGTAGCGTCTTTCCGTTGCCTAGCGACCGCAGGCAGGCAGCCAATGACGGCCTGACTTTGAGCGGGTAGCAAGGGCCACGTTGCCGCTCCGAAGCCCGGTCACGCGCGCTTATCAAACTTACCAGTGTCTCGCGTGCAGGCGGTGCGGTCGTTCGTCGTTTGTCTGAAGTTGAATTCGCGGTTTATTTCGTTTTTCTTGTTTTTAGTGTTTCTTTGATATGTTTCGTTGTAAACAATGTCTAGTGCGGCGGGTAGTACCAGCCCAACACAAGAAGTGAAACGGAGGAAGAAAAGTGTGCTACACACCCAGGCCCGTGAATTCGTGTGCTCTGTGAGGGATTACTTTGAGAAAGAAAAGGACAAAGGTGGGCCCTTAATTCCTGTTGTTCAGGTTGTGAAGAGAACTGCAGTAGCATTGAAAATAAATAAGAACACTGTTGTAAAGATAGGAAAAAAACAGTATAGTGTAGATTGTGACGAGAGTGGCACAACAAAGCTGCACACACCAGGAAAGAAGCGACCGAGAAATAAGCAGGTGACAGCTTTGGACGATTTTCAGAAAGACGCTATTCGTCGTCATATATACAGCTATTATAAGAGAAGGGAACATCCCACTCTATCTAAATTACAGGTGTCGCTTCAGAAAGGCGATCTTTTTAAAGGGAGCAAATTTTCATTGCGTACAGTGTTGAAAGACATAGGCTTCAGCTATTCACTGTTTAACGGACGCAAAATATTAATGGAAAGGACAGATGTAGTTGCATGGCAGTGCAGATTTCTGCGCAGGATCATGGGTGTGGAATTCGAAAGTATAGTGTGGTTAGATGAAACTTGGGTCAATGCCAGCCATTCTTTACGTAGAGGCTGGAATGATGGAACGCCCGAGGGGACAATGGCAGTGCCTTTTGGCAAAGGAGGGCGTATTATTGTCTTACATGCAGGAACATCGAAAGGTTTTGTGCCAAACTGCTTGAAAATGTTTCGGTCAAAAAAGACGGGAGATTACCGTGAGGAAATGAACAGTGTAGTATTTGAAGAATGGTTCGAGACATCGCTTATGACGAATCTGACAAGTCCATCAGTGATTGTTATGGACAATGCGCCTTATCATTCCGTTGTTCACGATAAGGCACCAACCTTGGCAACAAAAAAAGACGATATCATTCAGTGGTTTAAACGGCGAAAAGTAGATTTCAGAGAAGATTTAAGGAAGGCGGAACTGCTCGAAATTGTGGCACAAAAGACACCCCAATTTCCAACATATGTAATTGACGAGATTGCTAAAAGGCACGGGCATGAAATCGTTCGGCTTCCTCCATACCACTGTCACTTCAATGCGTTTGAAGGAGTGTGGGCGCAGATAAAAAATTACATTGCTGCAAACAATAAAAAATTCACGATCTCTGAAGTGGATACTCTCCTTCCAGCAGCTATCAATAAAGTGACAAGCGAGACGTGGGCTAAAATTGTAAACAGCACTGCAAGTGCCATCAGAGAGGCGGCCAAAACCGAAGGGGTTGTGGAAGAATGCATCGAAAATTTAATTATACATCTGGCAGAGAGCAGTGATAGTTCGAGTAGTGCTGAGGAAGACAATGTCAAATAAGATTCTGACAGTGATGTGAGTGGTGTTTTTCCATTACAGTAACTACAACGTATTCAGGAATGTAAGGAGGGAGTTTGCTATCGATCTGCAACCAGATCATCATATTGTGAGTACTTTCTTCAGATTATAACTCTTAATACACTGACCAATTATTCTGTAGCTTGTAGTAGAACAAATTAATAATGCTAATACTTAACAATGGAAACCAAAACTGCTAATGTTCAACAACTTGCGAAAATAGTTTTCATTTCAGTTGTGAAGTTTAACAAATAACTTTATTATTACTAAATAGCTCTTATCAGTTTTCGAGTTAATATATTTCAAGCATCAACTTTAAATAAATTCACTTGTACCAATACGACTTGTACTTTGTCTCGCATTTATTTCCGCTTCTAGAGAATGCGTGTAGCAGACAGGGCGCCGCGTGCTGTGAGCCACGTTCGGCAACAGCGCCGTCTGCCCGCCGGAACTGTCAGTACCAATCACTCGTCTCACGGACTATACTCACAAATGATGTGTAACCCGAACACCCTGCCACAATCTAAAATTAGTTGTTGTTGTTGGTGTTGTTAATGTGGTGGTGGTCTTCATTCCGAAGACTGGCTTGACGTAGCCCTACGCTCTACTCTCGCCTGTGCAGCCCTCTTCATCTCAGAATAAGCACTGCAACCTAGATCCTTTTTTACCTATTGGTCCCTCCCCAAACTTTTTACCCCCATACTTCCTTCCGGTACTAAACTGGTGATCCTTTGAGTGTTAGAATGTACCTTCCGGTACTAAACTGGTGATCCTTTGATTGTTAGAATGTATCTTATCAATTGATTCCTTCTTTTAGTCAAGCTGTGCCACTAATTTATTTTCTCTCCCAATTCTGCTTAGTACCTCCTCATTGGCTATATGATCTACCCATCTAATCTTCAGTATTCTTCTCTAGTACCACATTTCAAAACTTTCTATTATTTTCTTGTGTGAACTGTTTACCGTCCACGTTTCACTTCGATACAAGATCACACTCCGGGTAAGTACCTGTAGAAAAGAAGGTCTAACATTTAAATCTATGCTCGATGTTAACAAATTTATCTTCTTGAGAAACTATTTTATTGGCATTCCCACTCAATATATTATATCTTCTCTACATCGAGTACTATCAGTTATTTAGCTGCCGAAACAGCAAACCTCGTCTACTACTTCTAGTGTCTCGTCTCCTAACCTAATTCCCGTAGCATCACCTGATTTAATTCGACTAGATTCCATTACCTTTGTTTTGCTTTTGTTGATGTTCCTCTTATATCCTTCTTTCAAGACGCTGTCCATTCCGCAGGGGCATCTCTTCCAGGTCAGCTGCTGACTCTGATACAATTGGTAATCCCCCCCCCCCTCCAGCTGTTAACACCTACCACCTGGTTTCTGCGCAAATTGTAAATAAATTTTCGCGTTCTACATTTCACTCCTGCTACAATCAGAATTCCAACGAGGGTATTTCAGTCGACATTATCAAAAGCGTTCTTCAAACTGTATCTTCTTCTTATCTGGATGATTGAATATGGCTTACTACTTCAGGGAATAACTTCCATGGTGTTTGAGGGAGCTGTAGAAGGCAAGAACTGTAGAATAGTATTATTTGCTGGATGTATTCTAATCCCTGACTTCCACTACAGTTTTTATACTCTACAGATCCAACTAGTAAAATGAAATTTATACCCTGATGTCCTATCATCCTGTTCCTTCTTCTAGTTGGTGTTCTCCACATATGCTGTTCCTCGCCGATTCTGCAGAAAAACCTGTCTTCAGACTTATGTATACTACTAACCGTCTTGCTGAACTGTTATCTTAGATGAAAGATTTTCACTCGTATGTGAAAGTAAATCCACTGCTGCTGTAAATGTCCGTTCACACTATCGTTTTACACCCCGGAGTGTAACATCCTTCCATTATGAAATACTGTAGAACAGGAGAAGCAATAGACGGAGAATTTCTCTCTGTATCCACTTTGCCTTGCTAATACAAGATGCGTGTGAAAACGTCGGCGAATGATCTCAAAAAATAAATGAGAAAGGAGCTACAAAAACAATACCTTCATTGGCCTCCTAAGTAATCACCATTAGCTACAACTCACTTCTGACATGGGTTGTAAAGCTTTTGAGTGGAATATCATTCGAAGCAACGTGGACACATGCTATTGGATATCCGCATCATTACAGGAGATGAGACCTGGTGCTACTAATACGACGGGGAGGCCAAGAGAAAGTCAGTGGCATGGTGTTCATTGTCTTCCCCGACTTTTGATCAAGCCACTGCTGTCGAAGAAGGCGATCAACATTGTCATAATCTTGGATTCATACTGGTAGCACCAGGTCTCATCACCTGCAACCGTTGTCAGAAATGTGTTCTAGCTGATGATTACTCTGAAGGTCGGTAAAGGTATTTTACTTGCAACCCTTGTTTTCTTTATTCTCTGAGACCATTCACGGAACTTTTCAGACACACGTTTCTGAACTTTTCCGATAAGCAAGAAACGCTTCCCCCAGCTCATTAAAAATAACTACCGTGAAAATGCGGCCATTTTCAACAACTGTATACGGGAATGACAGAAACTTGAGATACCCAGAAGAGAGGAGGGTGGCATCTGTAATATAGCGTACCATATTACGTTTATTTTGCTAGTCTAATAACGGTTACCCCTTCCTTTATTCGATGGCGATGCCTTAAACAACCTCCTTCCCTCTATGAATATGAGAAGTTTTTGCTTTGCGTGGCTTACACTTCGGAATTACTTTGCTTACGATAGAATTAATAGACATCAATGGCTCCCTGTGGAGCAAAATTTTCAGTGTATGGTTACTGGAACTCGTTGCCTTTGTCGAAATATCATGAAATCTAATTGTGCTAAAAAAAAAGTCGTATATAGTGTGCGGAATTAAATCCGACCACCAGCTACTCATGTAAATCTCATGAATGGAGGATCGAGCAATAAAATATTATTTTTTCTTTACGGTTATGGGGTTGATTTATTTCCTATTGTTTTGTTTCTTTGGCAACCCGGTCTGCTCTGAACATCGAAGAACTGCATTGCAACAAATTATTGGCTGAAATACCATGTCATCAATTGACATAACTATCCTGCTTCTTCAAGTGGAAAGATGATCTGTCATAATTTGATAGGGCTGGGCTGGCAAAAGGTATCTGAATCAGAGATTAGTCTGAAAAAAGTAATCAAAGTTTGGTAACTATCCAAAATTACTTGGAAGGAAATCTTTACATGTCCGACACGAAATAAGTTTCACCAATTAATAAACAGGCGATCTGCTCCTATCCTAATTAATAAACAGGTTAACGGCTTCTTACAGAAGAGTCTGGAAAAGGCGACCATTGGTTTTGATGCATGACTTTTTGCTGTTTCTGTTATGTTGTCATGATATTCCGAAAATACTTTTAGGTCAACTTACGTAGATCATTCTGTATTTCAGGATTATAACAATTAAAAGGGCTGATCAAAAAGTTTCCATTGAAGACGGCGAAGTACAGAATCTGTATGACAATCAGGCAAAATCGCTGTGAGGCTCTAAGCACTATGGGACTTAACATCTGAGGTCATCAGTCCCCTAGACTTAGAACCACTGAAACCTAACTAACCTAAGGACATCACAGACATCCATGCCCAAGGCAGGATTCGAACCTGAGACCGTAGCAGTAGCGGGGTTCCGGACTAAAGCGCCTAGAATCGCTCGGCCAAAATCGCCGTGAGCATTTAGGCCGTTGTCCCACAGACGAACCAGGTTGAAGGTACCGTCTTGTAAATCACCATGACTACATGCCACACATCCTTGTCCGACAGGAATTGTCGATCTTTCTAGGCCGTTTTTAAGGGACCAAAGGCATGATAATCGGCTGGGGAGAGGACTGTAGGGCGGGTGCTCGATTGTTTCCTACTTGAGATGGCTTAACTTCTGCGTTACGACATTTGTGAGATAGGGACGTGCCTTATCGTGAAGTAGCAGAACCCCTTGTCACGCACTAATACATAACGGTCATTTTTGGCCGGCATACTGCCACAAATACATTCCTCATCTTTCGATGGATGTACTTCGGCAGAAAAAGAAACAATGACTGCAAGTTGGTCCTGTTTTGGCACATTTGGTAATAGCTTCCCCATAGTTCACATTGTATGTAAATTGAAGGTGCACAGGAGAAGAAGGGAAATGAAAGGGTAGGGATCACTGCTGTCAGCTGCACTGAGGCACTACGCGGAATCGACGGTGACGAGAGAAAATGTGTACCGGACCGAATTTCGAACCCGAGATCTCCTGCTTATTAGGCAGGTGCAGTAACGAGTGCGTCATCCGGGACACAGTGTTAAAGGAACTGCACGGACTATCTCGGCTCGCCTCAAGGCCGATCAACACCTACCCGCAGCCCTTGTCCATTTCTTGCACATTCTCTCTTGCGAGAATCCCACAGGAAGTCGGACGTATTAGTGCATCCGCACTGGAGAAGGGGGAATCATTGCCCAGCTAGGCCTATCAAATTATGTGAATGTGTGGTGCCTTTTCTTTCGGAACAGTATCCAAGATGCGCATTGCACAACTGACTTAAAGTAAGGCAAAAACAAAACATATTTGTTGGTTACAGGAGACTTGTTTATAAAATGTATGACAAAAGAATGTGGTAGCATGAGCCGGCCGAAGTGGCCGTGCGGTTAAAGGTGCTGCAGTCTGGAACCGCAAGACCACTACGGTCGTAGGTTCGAATCCTGCCTCGGACATGGATGTTTGTGATGTCCTTAGGTTAGTTAAGTTTAACTAGTTCTAAGTTCTAGGGGACTAATGACCTCAGCAGTTGAGTCCCATAGTGCTCAGAGCCATTTGAACCAATTTTTGCTAGCATGATTTATGAACATACTATTTATTTCGTTTGACTTAGATGTAAATACCTTTCATGCAAAAATCAAACAATGGAAAATCCAGGATGTAATGTAACAATGCCAGAGAAGGAAAGGTGCTACTCACCATACAATGGAAATGCTGAGTCGCGATAGGCACAACAAAAAGATTCACAGAATTATAGCTTTCGGCCATTAAGGCCTTTGTCAGCAGTAGACACACATACACACACGCGCACACATACACACTCACGCAAATGCAACTTGCACACATGTCTGCAGTCTCAGAGAACTGAAACCACACTGTGAGCAGCAGTACCAGTGCATGATGGGAGTGGCGACTGGGTGAGGGTAAGGAGGAGGCTGGAAAGGGGAGGGGGGAGGGGGCAAGTGGCGGAAAGGAGAGAAAGAAAAATAATTAAGAGACTGGGTGTGGCGGTGAAATGACGGCTGTGTAGTGCTGGAATGGGAACAGCTTTTCTGAATTGCATAGGTGGGAACTTTCCCTGCAATACATCCTACTTTTCCACAACCCTCCTGGCCTCAACCTTCGTTAGTCACTGTCCTCACCCATCCAGCCCCCTCCCTTTTCCCATTCCAGCACTACACAGTCATCGTTTCACTGCCACACCCAGTCTTTTAATCTCTTTTTATTTCTCTCCCTTCCGCTACTTACCCCCCCCCCCCCCTCTCCCCTCTGCACCTTTTCTCCTGCCCTCCATCTAAAGTGCAACACTTCACTGTCTTCAACTCCCACCATACTATCCCTTCCCCCTCCCAAACCCAGCCTCCTCCTTACCCCCACCCAGTCGCCCATCCCCTCATGCACTGGTGCTGCTGCTCGCAGTGTGGCTTCAGTTCTCTGAGACTGCAGACATGTGTGCAAGTTGCACTTGCGTGAGTATGTGTGTGTATCTGTGTCTACTGCTGACAAAGGCCTTAATTGTGTGAATCTTTTCTTGTGCCTATCACGACTCAGTATCTCTGCTATGTGGTGAGTAGCAACTTTCCTTCTCTGGTATTGTTACCTTTCATGCAATACATTCATCAAACGAAAAATGGTCCCACAAAAAAAAAAAAAAATCGATTTAGATTTTTAATTTACAAAAGACTTCCTCTACACAAACCATGTTATAAGGGTGATTAAAAAAAATTCCCTTTTGAGTCCATTGCTGCATTGTGTATGCAACATAGCATGACTCCGGTGCTGGTATATAGGCATTGACATGTAGGCAAGGAATTGGTGTCTTAACTATCTGTTTTTACGTGCGTGTGGGTAAATGCAGGAACGTGTACTACTATATGAAAGTGTGGTATCTGTTCTTTCAGACAAATATCAATCCTGCTTCCCGCAGAGAGAATCCTTTACTGGGCCAAACAGTTAGAATTTGGGAAGTATGAAAGCTAGGTTGTAGGGTGGATACGAAGCTCGTGTTGGGTTGGCAGGCTAGTGTGATGCTTTGCCGTGTCACGGAGAAGGAAAAGTTCGTTCGCATTTTTGTCGTGACGAATATGCTGAAGACGTTCACTCAGTTTCCTTTGGGTACATTTCAGAGTTGATCGTGGCATCCTGAAGGAGAACGTCATACAGGTTTGCCGTTTTTTTCCGGTTCGAAGTGACGAACCCATGTTTCATCGCCTTTGACGATGTTCGACAAAAGGATGTCGTGATCAGCCTAGTAACACGCAAGTAAATTCCGCACAGAAGGTCGTTGCTCTTTATGGCCTCCTGTTAGGCGGTCAGGAGCACAGAGAGCACACACCTTTGAGTACCCCTGCTGGTGCACGAGACGTCCAGCGAGTGTTTGATTGTTATCAGTCGATCACCTACAATGAGTGTGTCCGCACGTTCCACCTTCGCAAGAGTTTCAGCTGTGCGCGGACAGCTGACACGCGGCATATCGGAAAGGTTTGTGCGACCTTGATGCGAAAACGATAGACGCCTCGTCAACGACTCAGCATGCTTTCGTCGACTGTCAAGTATCCGTAGACATTCTGCAGGCAACTATAAATATCGGATGCGCTTTGGTTTTCCACCAAAAGAAACTCAATGACAGCATATTCCACGAGGTCCCAAACAAAATTCCACAATTATTTCAACCGAAACTGGACGAGAAAGAAAACAACCGAAACTGCCCAAGGAAGAAAACACATTGATTACGTATTCAACGCCCGTCGTATCATTTTATCACCTTTATTCATCTTTATGTGCTCCTGTCGAAATTTGTGAGTTCGTAAGTCGCGTCTTTACGAGGTGCGGTGCGCGGCCCCGGAAGTGTTCGCCATTTAGTAGATTGCCACAATTTAGCTCATCACTTCACAAAGGGGTGGGGGATGGGGGAGGTGTTCTTGGAGCGATCATTACCTTCGACGATCACCACTTCCGCAGAGCAGATACAAAACAGACATGCAGCAGTATATGAAAGTACAGGTGTTATATGGAAGTAACTAACGTTTAAACGTTTTCAATTTAAAGAGAAATTTTGGAGCTACGTACTACAAAATACTGATGTCGAGTGCTACTATGGACATAATTGTATACTAAATAAGCTTGTGATTCAGCGCAGACAGGAGGATACTGGTCGACTTCTATCGATACCTCTGCACCCGCCAAAGTCTGTAGAAAGTATCTCATTACATTGCGCATTCAGTAGCGGATTTTTTCTCATTGATGGACCGTACAGACAAAGCGGGCTACTGGAATTTGACTAATAATCAAAACCAGCGTTACTAGTTTACGTTTTACAACTTCCCGTATATCATAAGTCTGTGGGCTAAATTGTTCGAGCCGGCCGAAGTGGCCGAGCGGTTCCAGGCGCTACAGTATGGAACCGCACCACCGCTACGGTAGCAGGTTCGAATCCTGCCTCAGGCCATGGATGTGTGTGATGTCCTTAGGTTAGTTAAGTATAAGTAGTTGTAAGTTCTAGGGGACTGATGACCTCAGAAGTTAAGTCCCATAGTGCTCAGAGCCACTTGAAACATTTTAAATTGTTCGAATTTACACGTAATTCAGTCAAATTACGTCAATTCAAATTGGCGTGATTTACGTAAACTGTGGAAATGGTTGTTTTTCATTTGTACTTCGTCATTTTTTGCTTACATCACAATATTTGCTCATGTGACAATGAATAAAAATTTTTCACACAACTTTTGAGTTCTTAAGTTAACGTTCCACACGTCAGTATCATGTCCAGTCCTGTGATTACCTGACATTAAATGACAACTGTATCGCAGTAAGCTGCTCGGCTTATCTGCGTTGTGCCGCTATTCCACTGCATAAAGTGCATCCTTACAGCAAGGCGCATCTCCGCCATCTCTTCTTCAGTAAACCTATGTTTTGTATCGCTGTTGACGTGCAACCGACACTGCTGCAAAAACAAATCCGGGGCAAAACCGGGCAGTATTGAATGCAAGCTTAACAGTGAAGAGTTCAATGCACACTACAGCGAGAACAGTCAGTGAATGGAACAAATTGGTTTCAAAACAAGACACGGAGTCCGTACAGTTGACATCCCATCGACAGCTGCACTATTTTCAGTCTAATACGACGGTAAATCAACATCTGCGTCTATACTCCGCAAGCCGCCTCACGGTGTGTGGCGGAGTGTGCTTTTTGCACCAGTTTCACTTTTCCTTTTCCAGTCACGAATGGTTGGTGGGAAGAACAATTGCTGGTGAGGGTAGTAGTATGAAACTTTTACTCCAACGAGGGTTTCATAAGCTACTTCCATTGCTCATGGACTACACTTCCTGAGGATTCTTCTAATGAATCTCGGTTTCGCATCTGCCTTACTTGCGATTAGTTTTATGGTCGTTCCACTTTAAATCGCTCCTTACGCATACTTCCAGGTATTTTAAGGAAATAAGAGCTTGCAGAGATTGTCCAATAATCGCGTAAACATACAGTAGTGGATCTTTCTGTCTATGCATATGCAATACTTTACATTTGATAGTGTTGAGCGTCAACTGCCACACACTGAACCAACACAAGAAGTGTTTGAAGCAGTTGGTAGATCGGTTACTGCTGCTACAATGCCAGGCTATCAAAATTTAAGTGAGTTTCAATGTGGTGTTATTGTCAGGGCTCGAGTGATGGGACACATGATCTCCGAGGTAGCGATGAAGTGGACATTTTCCCGTACGACCATTTCACAAGTGTACCGTAAATATCAGGAATCGCGAAAAACTTCAAATCTCCGATATCGCTGCGGCTGGAAAAAGATCCTGCAAGAACGGGACTAACGACGACCGAAGAGAATCATTCAGCGTTACAGAAGTGCAACCCTTCCGCAAATTGCTGCAGATTTCAGTGCTGGGTTATCAACAAGTGTCAGCGTGCGAACCATTCAACGAAACACCATCGATATGGGCTTTCGGAGCCGAAGGCCCACTCGTATACCCTTGATGACTGCACGAAACAGAGCTTTACGCCTCACCTGGGCCCGTCAACACCGACATTGGACTGTTGATGACTGGAAACATGTTGCTGGTCGGACGAGTCTCGTTGCAAATTGTGTCGAGTGGATGGACGTCTATGGGTATGGAGACAATCTCATCAATCCATGGACCCTACATATCAGTAGGGGACTGTTCAAGCTGGTGGAGGCTCTGTAATGGTGTGGGGCGTGTGCAGTTAGGGTGATATGGGACCCCTGATACGTCTAGATACGAGTCTGACAGGTGACGTACGCAAGCATCCTCTCTGATCACCTGCATCCATTAGTGCCCATTGTGGATTCTGACGGACTTGGGCAATTCCAGCAGGACAACGCAACACCCCACAGGTCCAGAATGCTACAGAGTAGCTCCAGGAACACTCTGCCGAGTTTAAACTCTTCCGCTGGCCACCAAACTCATCTTATATGAACATTATTGAACATACCTGGGATGCCTTGCAACGCACTGTTCAGAAAAGACCTCCCCCCCCCCCCCCCCTTTTGTCGTACTTTTACGGATTCACCGACAGCCCTGCGGGATTCATGGTGTCAATTTCCTGCAGACTATTTCAGACTTTAGTCGAGCGAGTCCATGTCACATCGTGTTGCGGCACTTCTGTGTGCTCATTGGGCCCAACATGATATTAGGCAGGTATATATACTGTAAAAAGCAATGGTTTTTGTAAAATGAGCTGGGGATACATCAGAAGTTACTTTTGTGGCTGAAGACTTCTCTCCTTTCGAATGACATGATGTGTTGTATTTGCTACAAACTCTTCAATCCGTTCACACAGTTGGTGTGATATTCAGTACACTCATGTTTTGTTCATTAGGCACCAATGCAAAACGGTATCGATCGCCTTCCATAAGTAACACATCTACGTGTGTGCCTGTATCTACTGCTTTCTGGGTTTTATGGACGAACAGAGCGAGCTGTATTTGACAATAGCATTGTTTTCAGATCCCCAATTAGTTCCTACAACGGAGATTTTCGGTCTCCAGAAATATAATACGCTAGCATAAAACATGTCACAAAATTCTACAACAGATCACCGTCGGAGATGTAGGCCTACAGCTCTGTGCGTCAGTTAGACGACCCTTCTCGAAAACGGGGATGAGTGTACTATTTTGCCATCAGTAGAAACGCTTCGCACCTCCAGAGACCTCCGGCGCACTGCTGCAAGAAGAACAGCTGGTTCTTTCACATACCCTATGTAGAATCGAACTGGTATCCCATCACGTCCTGTGGTCTTTTAGCTTCCCGCTCTCCTGAACTACTTCAATTTCTTTTCTAGTCCCATGTTTGCCCACAAGCCGCTTGTACTCAAATTGTGTGCTTATGGAATATCATCTCAGTTGCAAGACTGGATTCGTGATTTCCTGTCAGAGAGGTCACAGTTCGTAGTAATATACGGAAAGTGATCGAGTAAAACAGAAATGGTTTCTGGCGTTCCCCAAGGTAGTGTTAAAGGCCCTCTGCTGTTCCTTATCTATATAAACGATTTAGGATACAATCTGAGCAGCCGTCTTAGGTTGTTTGCAGATGATGCTGTAGTTTATCGTCTAGTAAAGTCATCAGACGATCAAAACAAATTGCAAAACGATTTAGAAAAGATATCTGTGTGGTTTGAAAACTGGCAATTGTCACTAAATAATAAAAAGCGTGAGGTCATTCACTAAGTACCTTTCTTTTTCTTTGAGGTCATGAGTCTTCTGACTCGTTTAAAATTTTTGAAATTTTTGAAGACATGGTCAGAGATCTTAAAATTTGTTAAAATTAAAATTTAAAACTCTCTTGATCGCAATTTTTTTTATTGGAGTGGGTGACCGGTTTCGACTCTTTATAGAGTCATCTTCAGACTCCAGAGCGGTGGATGGACACTGCCAGACGAGTTCCGTAGACCCTCGTGCAACCCTCGACACTCGTGCAACTGCTCACTGGTTTGAAACGACCCGCCCAGAAACCCTCTTCTGCGCCAGCCTCTTCATCTCAGAGTAGCACTTACAGCCTACATGCTCAATAATTTGCTGGATGTATTCCAATTCCTGTCTTTATTCCAATTCCTGTCTTCCTCTACAGTTTTTGCCCTCTACAGCTCTCTGTAGTGCCATGGAAGTTATTTCCTGATGTCTTAACAGATATCCTATTATCCCGTCCCTTCTCCTTGTCATTGATTTCCTCTCCGATTCTGCACAGAACCTCCTAATTCCTTGCCTTATCAGTCCGTCTAATTTCCAACATTCACCTATAGCACCATATCCGAAATGCTTCGATTCTCTTATGTTCCGGTTTCCCACAGTCTATGTTTCCCTACCACACAATACTGTGCTCCAGATCCACATTCTCAGAAATTTCTTCCTCAAATTAAGGCCTACCTTTGATACTAGTAGAGTTCTCTTGGCCAGGAAAGACCTTTTTGCCAGGGACAGTCTGCTTTTCATGTCCTTGCTGTGTCCGTCACTGGTTATTTTCTGCCTAGGAAACATAATTCGTAAACCTCATCTACTTCGTGACTCTCAATCCTGATGTTAAGTTTCTCGCTGTTCTCGTTTCTGCTACTTCTCATTACTTTCGCCTTCCTTCGATTTAACCTCAATCATTAGATTGTTCATTCCTTTCTGCATAAAATGTAGTTCTTCTTCACATTCACTCAGGATAACAATGTAATCCGCTAATCGTATCAATGATATCCTTTCATCTTGAATATTAATTCCACTCCTGAACCTTTCTTTTATTTCCATCATTGCTTCTCCGTTGTACAGATTGAACCTTGTCTTACACCCTTTTTAATCCAAGCCCTTATTTCTTGGTCGCCCACTGTTATTATTCCCTCTTGGCTCTTCTCTCCGTATAAGTACCTAGGTATTACAGTGTCGAACAAGTTAAATAAGAAGGAACACATAGTGAATGTTGTGGGAAAGGCGAACCAAAGACTACGTTTTATTGGCATAACATTTAGAAGATGCAACGGATCTGCTAAAGAAACTGCCTAAACTAAGCTTGTCTGTCCTCTTTTTTAGTACTGTTCCGCTTATGGGATCCTCACCAGATAGGAATAACGCAGTACATTAAGAAAGACCAAAAAAGGCCGCACGTTTTGTATTATCGAGAAATAGGGGAGAGAGTGTCACTGTATTGATATAGGATTTTGGGCGGATATCATTAAAACAAAGGTGTTTTTTGTTGCGGCTGGAGCATCTCACGAAATTTCAATCGCGAACTTTTTACTCTGAGAGTTAAAGTATTTTTTCACGCCATAATAAAATAAGGGAAATCAGAGCTCACACGGAAAGATATGGGTGTTCATTTTTTCCGTGCTCTGCTCGTGATTGAAATTAAAGAGAATTATTGTGATGGTCATTGGATAAAGTCTCTACTTAAGTGTGAATTCAAGAGCTTCCATTTAAATGTGGAGGAAGATGTAGCTGTAGATATAGACGTCATTTGTGATTCGTGCGATTACTTATAAGAGGAACTCCAGTGCAGTCTTCCCCTATGGGACAGTTTTTGGAAAAAATATTTAGTATTTTTGCTTTTTTTGTGTCATACTTCGTTTCAGTTCCATTGCAGCCACATAATTTCTGGACAGATAGCTTCAGTTCGTTTAGTGCTTTAACATAAAATCAAAACTACCTAGGACTTTCTGTCAAGTACGCAGACATACTTATCTTTCCAATTCATTGAATGTTTCATGCATGGTCTTCTTCATGCAAATTTTGGTGTCGTTTGTCGGTCTGTGAGGCTTTTGACTACTTTTAAATTTGCAGTGGAGCTCCATTTCCTTCTTCTGCCATCAAAAACGATTATCGAACCACAGCGCGCCTTTTATATCCCTCAGAACTTCACTCAGCGCATAGGGTATATTGTCTAAGACATATTGTACAATGGTCTTGAATTTTGCCCATTGATACTCAACATTGTCAGTGCCGGAGATGAAATTTCCATGTTGACCTGTAAGTTAACCTGAAATCTGTTGTCGCTTTTGCTCAATATGGATATCTTCCTATTTTCCTTCATATTTTTACTTAACGCCGTATTCGCTGATGGAGGTAAGCAAGCAAAGTAAATACATTTACTCTGTAAATAGGCACTTTAAATCACGCATCCCTTATTTCAAAATGCTCAGAAAAGGTACAAGAACAACCCCGAAAGTTTTGTCGGTGGTGGTCGGGTTCACCCTGTGAAACGAATATAAAATCAAAAGAAAAACACAATTTTTCACAAGCTGAATGCAGGTAATAGATTTGTCGCCAATTTACTTTCTATATCATATTCAATTACTGACGCTTTATTGATCGTAATATCTTTCTCGCTCAAAAATGAAATGTGCGAGGACGACTGTTTCGTATTATTTCGTCAGCTGGCGCTAGAATGCAATAAAAGTTTTAGCTTCTCTTTGTTCATCAGAACTACCATTATAAAGAGTTTTCCGGGCCGGAAGAGGCACAGAAGAGCGTATTTTGATGAAAGGAAAACACCAGAGAAGCCAACAACTGCTTTAATCAAGGAGCTTTAGCCAGAGAGAAGAATTAAAAACTTGGCGGCGCTGAAGGACACAAGTAATTAGGAAATGTCTCGCGCCGTAGACTTTCCTAAAATTGAGCTCCTGATTATCGGAATAAATTTCTCGAAAAACAGCGCAATGGATGATCTGTACGGCTTTTTGAATGTACAGGGATCTGGTAACTGAATATGAGATACCTGTTAATTTTCTTTCCTATAGGGACAGGTTGAAAACCAATCGTTGTCACTTGATCTCTGCTCATGAATATACAGACAGTTTTGGGAGGAATAGCGAAGAGTGAAGCGGTATTGTGAGTACGCTTCATGAATAACCCAACCAGTGGACATGTAGAAGGCAACCAAGTTTTTTATTTCGATTACTTTTCAACGTGTCACACCTCCTAGTCCTCTTTATGCCTTTGCAGCACGTATGAGGGAATGTTGTGTGAATGTGTTGGGCTTAGAAAGGTGAAGGACTGTTTAAAAGGATTGTCACTATATGGGGTAGGCTTCTCAAAAGAGAAATTAGAGAAGCTAAGCCCAGGTATTGCTTGAGGCACTTCGGGAAGATCGGTCCTGAGGAGAGTAGATAGCGGAGGTAGGCCTTCAGTCAATAGGAATGAGGCAGTTCGAACAAGGGCCTGGGTGGGCGGACGGTAGCGTGGCTGAGAGAACTGGTAGCCGAGGAGTGCTGGGGAGAGGACACTGTGCGGAGACGATCCGTCTGGAAGGTGGTAAGATGTGAAATGCGGTATATTGTAGTAGATACAGTTCGCGAATCGACTTTCCATCTTTCATTCGTCTTGTGAGCGTAGTTGAAAATTATGTGTTCAAACATCTCTGTGGGTAGTTTCCCAGCTCTGTGCGGTCGAGCTTGTGCATCAGTTTATGTAATAGCGGCATTTCGCGTAGTGTTTTGCGGTGTGCTTCAGCATGGTGACACATGGAAGGGTTGTGCCCTGGTGTGATAATGATTCACTTCAACCTCCCTATAGTGTGGTCATTGATTGGCTTGTAATTCGAGACCAATCAGCAATTTTATTACTGTCAGCAATGTCATTATTGCATCGTGCGTGTGTCTCACCTGGAAGGGCTTACATCGATAATAGGTCACTGCTCATGATGTTATGGCTGATCAGTGTGCATGGGGGAAGAAGAATTGCTCCTACGCCCAGCTTGAATTCCGATATTGTAAACTGACTTAACAGTGTTTCGAGAGAACGTCAAGTTTATTCGGCATCTTCCTATTTAAATTTCCTGAGCCCCCGTGTTAAGAATTCGTACCAGGTATACCGACTTGTTGCCATGTTAGCATTGCTTCTCCAAATTCTGTAGCTAGTTACTATCAAGAAAACTTGACAATGAGGCCAGGTACTGTGAAACACGCACCTCCTGCATTATTTGTACTTATTACACATCACCTACTTACGTACTGGATGTACAGTACTCTATTATGCATCTGTTACAGAGAATGAGGATGAAGCACCTAATGAACCCTAAACTAATGGATAGATTAAGGCAGCGGGATTGTAGTTAAGGGTAGAAAGCACAGCGTCAAGTTCACAATTTATATTTACTGTATATACTAGAATATAGAAAAAATGGCTCTGAGCACAATGGGACTTAACTTCTGAGGTCATCAGTCCCCTAGAACTTAGAACTACTTAAACCTAACTAATAAGGACATCACACACATCGATGCCCGAGGCAGGATTCGAACCTGCGACCGTAGCGGTCGCGTGGTTCCAAAGTGAAGTGTCTAGAACCGCTCGGCCACACCGGCCGGCTCATATGGTGCCTCAAGATGCCACATTGAATTGTTGAAACTGGTAGAAACAGCTTTTTGGCGAATATTTCGCCAGTCGCTGCCCCACGTCCACAGTCGATCAACAGAGGCAAGGTAAGAAGTGGTCAAGAAATTATAAATAAACTACCTGAATCGGATGTCTTGCAGATCCAGTGTTCTACAGCGTGTAATCCGGAGAGGATAGCCTGTTTTAACTGTAGCTATAGAAAACAGAAACAGCATCTAACGGGAGAAACTGTTATTATGCGATATATGTTCTCTGGATATCTCCTAGGCAACAGCCAATACTTTTTAGCCCACAGGAAGGTACAGAAAATGCATTGTGTACTGTTAAGAACTTCATAAAGAACATCCAAAGCACTGTCTTGACGTTCCAGGTGCTTTTGTCGAAATTTGGTAGACGAGCATCCTGAATGCACTACAAATATTTCAGTGCCCTAGGAAACTACATTACCTAGCTAAAAGCCGCGTCAGAGACAGAAAAAAACAGCGTTGGTGAGTAGCGACATCGAACTACAGGACCACGTGCCAGAAGGATGCCCTAAGGGTACTGCTGTTGCCCAGGCTTCTGCAGTATCCAGTGTAATTTTGTGCTGAATTTTGAATGCAGAGTTCACACAGAGGGGATAGCTTTTGCAGATGATTTTATTATGGTGACGAAAGCAAACACTGTCGCACAAAGAGGAAGGAAATGCCGCCTAATACTCAAAATAACACAATTCAGATGAATCAAAATTTATTTCTTATTACGTTTTAGCCTGTTATCTATAATTTAATAACAGGCTGCATTGATTCTAACACAAATCATTATTAACCCCAAAATTTTTACCTATACACTGGCTATACGCCGCCAACATTGGCGGTATCGAACAAAATCCAGTTCAGTTTAATTACATAAAATTCGATTTGTTGCCACGAATTTTAGACATGTTATCCGAAACCGTGAAGGGTTGTATATAAATACCGCTGGTGAGAAAATGCATGTTATGTATCAGAGCGGTTTACGTGAAACATTATGTAACTAACAATGAATACCGGATCATCAGAAACAGTCTGAAAAGCTTGTAAGGGTGTTGCAGGTTAAGTTATGCTGTGAAATAATTGTTAAGAAAACAATCTGATACTTTGCGACGTTTCCGGGTTACTGAAGTTAGCCAATCAGGCTGTTTCCATCGAAAATTCAAGCAGCTCACTAGAGACAGTGTCCAAACGTGTCCTTCGTTTGGATTACTAAAACCGAACAAGGGAACAAGAGCCGAAGGCTGAGTAGTCTCGTGAGCTATCATCTACGCTGTGAACACAACTAACTCTCATTGAATCGGGCAGCCATCTTGAATTTGCGCATGCAACGGCCTGGTTGGCTAACTTCAATGTTAATTAGCTCGGAAACGGCGCAACACATCAAATGTTTTTCTTAACGATTATTACTCAGCAACACCCGTACAGCTTTTCAGGTTATTTCTGAGCACACTGTATGTCTAAATGACTTTCACCCCTAGCAATAGAAATTCAATATATTTTCTTATGCCACTTTTAAGTGGTAGCATTCAGTTTTTTGCACTGAAATTACAAAAAAATGCTCCAAAAAAGTAAAGTACTGGAAAGATGTTTCAAGTTACAGTATTGTCATGTATCTAGGAACAAATGTTCTATTCAAATTTGAAAGCGCTGCAACCGAAATAAATGTAGTCAGTGTTGTATTTAACAGTCAATTGTAACATTACTCCTCGACAGCACGCCAGCAATTAGTAAGTAAAATCGATAAAAATAGTATCCAAAACCATGTTAAAATACATTTTTAAACTAAAGCTACTGGAAACTAACACAAATATCCATTTTCATGACAGGTAAAATCGTAAGACGTTATAGGAACTTAGATGATTTGCAAATATCATATGCTTCGTGGCAGAGCACGCTCTTCGGTTTCAAAGTACAAGATGGTCCACGACTAACAAAATACGGCTTAACCATTTAAACATTATATATTTTAAGTTAAAAATATATTGAATTTCAGCAGCCGGATAGTCGAATTACACTGGATTCTTTAATAACGTCTCCAAGAATCTTAGATATTTGATAGAAGATGTTACAAACAAAATTAGGAAATTATAACATAGGAAATGGAAAGTTAACTTCGGAAGTACATGAGCCCTTGCAGGAACACTCGGGAATGAATTAACGGCCGAAATCGCTTAACTTTCAGCTCGGGAGTACACAAT
Organism: Schistocerca serialis cubense; assembly: GCF_023864345.2. Taxonomy (NCBI): domain Eukaryota; kingdom Metazoa; phylum Arthropoda; class Insecta; order Orthoptera; family Acrididae; genus Schistocerca; species Schistocerca serialis. The sequence continues at coordinate 931,264,864 of NC_064639.1, forward strand.
AGAAAGTGAAAAAGATTATTTGTTTTAGTCTGCAGTCGCACTTTTATTGACTAAGGTTTTCTGTAAAATTTACGATCGTCAGGCCATCGTAAGATGAAAAATACAACAACGCGAAGTTAAAACATTCTTTAGACAACATTTACAAAACATTCATGTTTATGACACCTAACATGCGGTCAAAGTGAGGCCTTAAAATACAGACAACCACGTTCCCCTGGGCTTCAGTCGTCAGGCTCGATCACCAATATACATTGATCATCCACAAAATTATAACCACCGACCTACTATCGATATAAACCCGTCCGGGCGATAACGGTGTCACCTGGTGGCGAATGACCGGTCCGTTACCCCTCGCTACAGATGTCGGACGTCGTAGGCTGGGCAGACTGGTAAAACAGAACAGGCGGAGAACTGTGGCGGAGCTAACGGCAGACTTTAATGCACGGTAGAGTAAAAGTGTATCTGAACACACAGTGCAAAAAAATGGTTCAAATGGCTCTAAGCACTATGGGACTTAACATCTGAGGTCATCAGTCCCCTAGACTTAGAACTACTTAAACCTAACTAACCTAAGGACATCACACACATCCATGCCCGAGGTAGGATTCGAACCTGTGACCGTAGCAGCTGCGCGGTTCCGGACTGAAGCGCCCAGAATCGCTCATCCACAGCGGCCGGCAACACACAGTCCACCGAGCACTCTTAACGATGGGCCTCCGCAGCTGACAACCCATGCACATTGGCGATGTTAACATCGCCACATCGGCAATTACAACTGAGATGAGTCCGGAACCGCGGGACTGCTGCGGTCGCAGGTTCGAATCCTGCCTCGGGCATGGATGTGTGTGATGTCCTTAGGTTAGTTAGGTTTAAGTAGTTCTAAGTTCTAGGGGACTGATGACCTCAGATGTTAAGTCCCATAGCGCTCAGAGCCATTTGAACCATTTTTTGAACTGAGATGAGCACATGACCATCAGCACTGAATGTTGGCGCAGCGGTAGATGGTCTGATGAATCACGATGCCCTTTCCACCATGTCGATGGGAGAGTGTGAATCCTTCGTCTTCCAGGGTAACAGCTCCTTGACATCTGCACTGCAGGATGGAGGCAAGTTGGCGGCGGCTCTATTTAGCTCTGGGGAACATTCAAATGGGAATCCATGGGTCCAGCTGAGTTCGTGCAAGGCACCACGAAGGCGAGGAGTATCGTACACTGGTCGCACACCACGTGCATCCTTAACGACGATCAGTTTTCGCGACGGCAGTGGCATTTTTCAGCAAGATAAGCCACCATGTCACAAAGCCAGGAGTGTGATGGAGTTGTTCGAGGAACACAGAGGCGAGTTCCAGCTGATGTATTGGCCTCCCACCTCGATAGTTCCGAACATCAGGGATGTCAGAGTTCATGCCCCTTCCTTCCTCGGAATTTACGGGAATTAGGTGAGTTGTGTGTGCAGATGTGGCGCCCACTTCCTCCATCATCCCATCAAGGCTTTATTGCTTCCACGCCACGACGCGTCGCCGCTGTCAGCCGTACCAAAGATGGACTAACCGACTATTAGGTAGGTGGTCATAATGTTGTGGTTAATCAGTGTAGGTGTTCATATACTAAACGTAACTGTGAGTGCTATGCTGTAAATAGACACAAACTGCGACCAGAACTGATAAGAGTACGCATTATGTACAGAGATTTTTAATGCTTAACCGAAAAGTTACAATTTGAGAAGGTATCTAAAAATAGAAATGACTGAAAGGACGGTACATTCCACTACAAAATATTTATTTGACTGTGAATAATTTTAAGCAAGTATTTTCTACAATACCACGGTTTGTTTAGTACCAAAATTATTTACACTGAAAAGGAATCCAGTATACAGTGAACAAAGTCACGCTGTGGCTCCGTGTATTACTGCACAACTATCAGTTGCCGCATTTCGAGCCTCCTGTTCATCCCAGCAGGGTCCGTGAGTACGATGTAGCTCTGAGCGGCGCCGCATAGAGCCCCCACCAAAATCTGCATCGCGTCGCAGTTCGCCATCCTGCCTGCCACGCTCGTCATAACCACTCCTCACACGCAGCGTGCAGTGGTGAGGCGCTGCACCGATGCGCCTCACTATTAGGAGAAGACCACAAAAATGATCCATCCCGCAGTCTAGCGATGTGAATATTATGCTCTTGGGGTAAGTAAATCCAATACGTATATCCTGATATGTTCTGATTCTTGTGCTACTTATAACAGAAGGTAATAGGATCAGTCTCATAATTTCCTTATGTAACTGAATTGCAAAACAATAACTCGAGGACATTTAAAATATCGTAATATTTATGACCTTGGCACCTATCGTATCTAAACATACAGTGAATCACATTAATATTCTGACACTATGATACTTTAAACTCTTAGCATCATAAGTTCATTCGTAACAAAAATAAAAAAAATAAAATAAAAAAAACAACGAAGAATTATATTCCGTGATGTGTCTTGTAAATAATAGCGTAAACTCTATTAAGATAACGCTACAAGTTCTTTTATAGTATTATTTACATTCTGATCGGTCTTATGTTCACGTTACTTTAATATTCGGACACTTTACAGAACACATCGTTTCAAGACAAGATTTTGTGGGACATTAAATGTTTCAATATCTTGTCGGGTAGCCATTCTGTTTCATCACTTCTTTCAAACGCTGCGGCATACTGCAAACGATCTTTCTTAAATAGTCTGCATGTAGACTGTCCCATCTTCTTTTACTCGACGCTTGAGAGTTTTCTTGGACGATACTGGTGTTTTTCTAATACGTCGCTCCAGTTCTCCCCACACATTCACAATGGGGTTGAGATCTAGTGATTGAGGTAGTGGTTGTAAGACTTTGGGGCAACTGTATTAGCGCCGTTCAAAAAGAAACGAGCCGAAGGCATAATTACAGAAGCCAGTACCTGTATGTTAGAAGAACTGACCCTGGTTGTTGAGATACTTGTCCCACTGTGACACAAGGCGGCGAATGGCTATCTCATAAAATTTCTAGGGCTGTGATGTTAACCATTTCAGCTCATGCAGCTGGACGTCATCGTCCGAGGTGACTCGTTGGCCCCTCAGAGCCTTTTAAAGCGGACCAAAATGGCGTAGTCACAGGGAGAGAGGTCCGGACTGTATGGAGGGTGGCCCAAAACCTCCCATTTGAATTCCTGCACGAGTGCTGCCACTGTGTTGGCCTTATGGGGCTTTGCATTGTCGTGGAGCAGAATGACCCCACAGGTGAGATTGCCTGGTCGTTTTGATTTGATTTCTTGGCGAAGGATGGTCAAGGTTTGCGAGTAACGCTGGGCATTCACTGTTGTCCCGTGCTGCAGGAAGTGAATCGGAAGGGGGCCAACTTGGTCAAAGAAGAATGCACTCGTGTGGATGGCGTTGACTTTTTTGGTGGTGGTGACCCTGGATGCTTCCACTGGAGACTTTGTCGTTTTGATTCTCGGCACACACTTTGCGCATGTGCAGACGTTCCTTCATGATGGTGTGAAGAATTCCGACACTCAATCTGACAGTGGCGGCTATGTCTTTCACTGTCACTCGGCGGTCCTCCTGCTGGACGATGTCATCGGTAATGCAGTGTGCTGCTCCAGGCCTTGCATCATCGGCAAACGACACCCGTCCTTCCCTGAAGCGCTTGTGCCGCGCCTTGACCCTTGTAAGGGAGACATGCAGTGTTCGCCGTACACTTGTGACATTCGTCGATGAATGTCCGTTCCTCCTACTCCTTCCGCTGTCAAAAAACCAACAACAGCTCTTTGATCTTCTGTTGACGCCTCCATGTCACTGTTTGCAATGTGACTGGCAGCGTTGGACTATTGATGCATGCTGCTGCTAGCTCTGTATCGTCACGTGAGGTGCACGCGTGCCCTCTAGCGACGGGCTGTGAACTTCCAAGTTCTGGTCGGAACCACACCTCGTTACACACACCACGCTACTATCCTCCTGTCACCAATTTTCGCATTCCAGACTCCGGCTCGTTTCTTTTTGAACGCCCCTTATACAATAAATATTCCTGCACAATGCGAGCCTTGTGTTTCGGGTCATTGTGCTGGTAAAAGTTGAACGTGTTTGATATCCCCATGGTTTCAGCAGTTTTCCGTAAATTGTTCCTTACTATGTTCAAATAGTCATATTTGTCCATAATACTGTCGATGAACACCAGTTCGTCCGGTCCAAATATCGATATACATCCCCAGACAAGAAGGCTCTCACCTCCATGCTTCACAGTCGGTTTAATATTTGTGACTGTAAATTCTTCTTCTTCCGCTACACCATACTCCGTCCATCCGACCCAAAATATTAAATTTACTTTCGTCGGAAAAAACCACGTCGTTCCACCATGTTTCATCCTTCGTAATAAACTCCCTGACAAAGTACAGTTTCTTCTTTCGATTCTATTCAATCACATACAACCACTTTCATTCAATGCTCTGCGAATCGTTTGAGGATGTGCCTTCTTGCCAGTCTCATTTAGCATCTCACGTGCTAATCTGGGTGTACTGAGTTTAGGATCCGTCTTTATTTTCCGTATTAGCTGCCTCTTGTCACGTGCATCTAGCTTCGGTGGCTGGCCCTTTTGCGGTACAGAGTCGATACGATCCTCATTTTTGAATCGTCTGACGATATCTGTCACAGTTCTCTAACTTATGTTGAGCGTAGCAGAAATTTGTCTATATGATTTACCTTTCGCGTTGTGAAAAATCACAATCTGTCGTATCTCAAAACTAGTGTGCCCATGCAGCTTCACCACGATAAAACAGTTCATCAAGAATAGTGACTGGCGTATTGTGACGAGCCAGTTGCTCGGCCACCATTGACCAGAATTTTTCAGTTGGTGAGAGATCTGGAGAATGTGCTGACCAGGGCAGCAGTCGAACATTTTCTGTATCCAGAAAGGCCCGTACAGGACCTGCAACATGCGGTCGTGCACTATCCTGCTGAAATGTAGGGTTTCGCAGGGTTCGAATGAAGTGTAGAGCCACGGGTCGTAACACGTCTGAAATGTCACGTCCACTGTTCAAAGTGCCGTCAGTGCGAACTAGAGGTGATTGAGACGTGTAACCAATGACACCCCATACCATCATGCCAATATGGCGATGACGAATACACGTTGCCAATGTGCGTTCACCGCGATATCGCCAAACACGGATGCTACCATAATGATGCTGTAAACAGAAACTGTATTCATCCGAAAAAATGACGTTTTGCCATTCGTGCACCCAGGTTCGTCGTTGAGTACACCATCGCAGGCGCTCCTGTCCGTGATGCAGCGTTAAGGGTAACCGCAGCCATGGTCTCCGAGCTGATAGTCTATGCTGCTGCAAACGTCGTCGAATTGTTCGTGCAGATGGTTGTTGTCTTGAAAACGTCCCCAACTGTTGACTCAGGGATCGAGACGTGGCTGCACGATCCGTTACAGCCATGTGGATAAGATGCCTGTCATCTCGACTGCTAGTGATACGAGGCCGTTGGGATCCAACACGGTTCCGTATTACCCTCCTGAACCCATCGATTCCATATTCTGCTAACAGTCATTGGATCTCGACCTAGGCGAGCAGCAATGTCGCGATACGATAAACTGCAATCACGATAGGCTACAATCCGACCTTTATCAAAGTCGGAAACGTGATGGTACGCATTTCTCCCCCTTACGCGAGGCGTTACAACAACGTTTCACCAGGCAACGCCGATCAACTGCTGTTTTTGTATGAGAAATCGGTTGGAAACTTTCCTCATGTCAGCACGTTGTAGGTGTCGCCACCGGCGCCAACCTTGTGTGAATGCTCTGAAAAGCTAATCAATTGCATATCAGAGCATCTTCTTCCTGTCGGTTAAATTTTGCGTCTGTAGCACGTCGTCTTCGTGGTGTAGCAATTTTAATGGCCAGTAGTGTACAAGGAAGGCAGTCATGTTGTTTAATGTTCCTCTGGTTGCTTACTATGTAAATTGAAGGTGGGGGAGAGGAGTAAGGAAAGGAAAGGGTAGGGGGATTACTGAAGTGAGCTACTTCGGGACATGACGCGAAATCAGAAAATTTGTACCAGACCTGGAATCGAAATCTGGATCTCCTTCTTACGAGGCAGGTGCTTAACCACTGCACCACATGGCACGCAATGTTATCACCTCTGCACGGACTACCTCGCTACGCCTCACGGCCGATCCATATTCCCACCGAGCGCCACCTATCTGCGGTCTTTGTCTATTTTCTTTATGCTCGCTACTCAGAGGTTCCCGAAAAATGTCTGACATATTTGTGCAACTGTAATGAAGAACACGGATCCACTGCCACCCAGGCGAATCAATTATTTGAATGCATGATGGCTTTTGTTTTGGACATGTCCGAAAGAACAGACATTCATATATTGGATTTTTCCCCCTTCTGGACAAAAAATTATTTGGCATGGTCAAAATAAAGGGCAAAACCTGTGTATACAGGGTGAACCAAAGTCCAGCAATAAGCGTTCAAACGTGATATTATGTACCCCGAAAAAGAAAGAAATGTCTCCTTAACTTGGGCTCTAAAATGCATACATAAAGAGCTATGTACCCTTTTTCATCTTCGGTGTTGTAAGACACATCTGTTCTACTGAAAGCTCTTGCTTTCCATATTTTAAGAGGTGATAGTACGAACCAAAACAAGAAAAAAGTCCAGTTAACATGGGTTCTAATGTGTATACCTTAAGAGCTAAGGGCACGTGTTCACTTTCGCTACAGTAAGGCATCTGTTCTAGTGTAAAAGTGCTCATAGCTGTTAAGGTACGCAATGTGCATGTTGTCATATAAAGGAAGCGCTATAACCCAGAAGGTAATTACAAAATACTAAAATATCCTTACTTTTTCTCTTAGAGAATCCACCCCAGTGGACCCAGAGTATGTGATGATTTATTAACTGTGACAAATGACACAAATAATTTCCAAAAATTGCTAAAATAAATATTTGGTCGGGCGAGTGAGTAAGTTTTGTTTGGTTGGTTGATTCGAGGAAAGGGTAAAACAGCGAGGTCATCAGTCCCAACGGATTACGGAAGGAGGAGAACAAAGTCGGCCGTGCTCTTTCAAAGGAACCATTCTGGCATTTGCCTGAAGCGATTTAGAGAAATCACGGAAAACTTAAATCAAGATGGCCGGACGCGTGTTTGAACCGTCGTCCTCCCGAATGCGAGTCCAGTGTGCCGACCGCTGCGCCAATTCCCTTGGTAATAAGTTTTTGAAACAAGAAGAGCTAATGGAAACACGTAACCGGACAGATTGCATTAGTATTTTATTGGCTACTTGCCAATTCGATGGAAGCCTACGAACATGTACTTTGCCGCGCCCAGGAAAATAATGAAATGAATTACCGGCTGCGTGTCCATCGCGTACTCCCGGGAATATGGCTGGCCAGATGATACTCGCATTTGAACGCTCTCGAGATATCCCTGTATGCTGCACAGCCCGAAATGATGTGAGCTACTCGAACATTCACGTGATATCAGGCTCGCGCTGGGCGAATGAAAGCCACAAAAAACAGGCTACAGCTCTTCTTAAAATCTGACAATTTCATGAAAGGCTGGTGAAAACACCAATAAATCCGATCACTACTGTAATCCCGCTGCATATGAATAAATTTGAAATAAAAGTTCTCGTACAGAATGTGTAGAGCCCGTTTTTGACTAACAGCAAATGACAGAAATATTTTCATTAAAATTACTTAACTCTGAACTCAAGAGAATATTTTGATTCGATATTAGTGACTATGGAGATTTACCAAGTCAGTTGCAAATCAGCATTTCGACTCTTGTTCACATATTACAACTTGTAAAATACTTAAATCAACTAGAAAACAATATGGTAACATTCAGATGAAACAAGGAAGAAAGTTAATTATGATAACCATAGAAAAGAATGGCCATAATAAATTAAAGCGACAAGATCCATCGTGGAGATACTACCAAATGACGCCACTAGTTCGCACGACGATCGCAAGCTCGACAGTTACACTGAATTGGATTGGATCATTTGTTTATTTATTTATTGCTGTTTTACATACGTCTAGGACTCCAGAAGATAGTGCAGTCGATGATCAATAGCTATTTTTTAAATTAAAATCCACAGTACATTAATAATGCACGTCATTGAGAAAATACCAAAAGAAGTCTATGGATTGCTCGGAGTTTTCTCTAGCTGTGACGTCAAATGGACGATCCGTTCGAGTCAAAACTAAACACTCAGTACCCGGGAAACACAGGACAACCATTCCCTTGCCACAGTGATACTTTCTGTTACCTCAAAGATCTGTGATTAGTGTCTTACGAAGATGGGGAGACATATCAGGCGCAGAATGTTAATAGGCGTGGAAAATTATAAAAAGAAATGTAGTAGATTCTTTTACACAGGAGATATACTCTAGAATAGGATACACCAGCGCTACAAATCCTCCCAGTAAACCTGTTTTTTATTTGCTTTTTGACTACCGTCTCACAGATTTCGTGCGTTCGTTCCATTGTATCGGTTCATTATTTTACTCGCGGGTAGTAAACGTCGTGACAAGCTGCAGAAATTTATTAACTTCCCAACAAATAGCTACTCTAACTTTCAAACTAAAACCCCTGTTTACAGCGCGAAAGGAAGTTGTCTCTATAGTGCCGAGTCGTATGTAAGTTGTCTTCTAGGCAGTTACCCGTATGGCATTTTCGCTGTTTTACGGTACTCGTTTTACCATTTATCGTTAAGTAAAATGGCTCAAACCACCACCTTCCTGTTAACCTAACTGCTTCTAAAATCACCCTTGATCTTAAACAGTACACACGTTTCACTATTTGAGCGTGCCAAGGAATCTGCTAAAGGCAGGTTAGCAAATAATAATGCAATACGTTGTAACAAATCTAACGCTTAAAGTGGTCCATATTTTAGCGAAATATTTATTCTCTTTTAAATTCCTACAGTCGGTAATTTATTTGTTCATAGCACTGCGACAAGGTCCTTAGCCTATTTCTGGAACATTTCTGTTGGCGCTTGCACTTTTCAGAAGCCACCCACGCCCAACTTCTCGTGCCCGTCTCCTTCGCTACTGTATGCATAAGAGAACACAGCGAGGCTTCCGCTCTTTACGAAGTTCCCAGCTACACATATGATTCGAATACCAACTGCCTTTCCCTATTCTGGTTACCGTCTGAATCCTAGCTCCATTTGGGGACCGATGACCTCGTAGTTTGGTCCCTTCCCCCCCTTTTAAACGTACCAACCAACCAACTAGCTCCATTCTTTCAGTTGCTGCTGTGGCTAGATTCGTAGTGCTGGAAGCAATTTACTGCAGTTAAATTGTGTAATGGTCACGCTATTGTTCACACACACACAAAAATTAATATGTCAGAGTCCTTGGATAAGCCAAACGCAGTAAACAGAAAAATGGCACTAATTCACTTCTCGCAGTGGTTAAAGTAGTGCATCATTCCTAGAAGAATTAACGTCTCGTATGAGTCCTTGATAATTCCGAGCTTTACTAACACTTGGTGCTATGTTATTGCTAATGCAATCATCGGACCCAAACCATCGGGCCCGAACCATCGGGCCTAAAGACAGAACTTCAGAAATAGAGATCAATGTTAATATATAGCAATTCCTATACGGAAACAATGAAATATAAATTACAGTTGACATCTTATTTCCCCAGCGAAATTAATACATTCAATCTTATTTATTCAAAATGAACAAGCACTGGGGGTAATAAACCTGAGTTAAATTGTGTCATTGATTTAAACAACGAGCTTAACAGTTTTGAACTACCTACCTACAGTGCAGGCAAAAAGGAATACAGACGTCTCAAAAATGAGATCGACAGGAAGTGCAAAATGGCTAATCAGGGATGGCTAGAGGACAAATGTAAGAATGCAGAGGCTTATCTCACTAGGGGTAAGATAGATACTGCCTACAGGAAAATTAAAGAGACCTTTGGATAAAAGAGAACCACTTGTATGAATATCAAGAAGTCAGATGGAAACCCAGTTCTAAGCAACGAAGGGAAAGCAGAAAGGTGGAAGGAGTATATAGAGGGTTTATACAAGGGCGATGTACTTGAGGATAATATTATGGAAATGGAAGAGGATGTAGATGAAGATGAAATGGGAGATACGATACTGCGTGAAGAGTTTGACAGAGCACTGAAAGACCTGAGTCGAAAAATGGCCCCGGGAGTAGACAACATTCCATTAGAACTACTGATGGCCTTGGGAGAGACAGTCCTGACAAAACTCTACCATCTGTTGAGCAAAATGTATGAGACAGGCGAAATACCCTCAGACTTCAAGAAGAATATAATAATTACAATCCCAAAGAAAGCAGGTGTTGACAGATGTGAAAATTACCGAACTATCAATTAATTAAGTCACAACTGCAAAATACTAACACGAGTTCTTTACAGACGAATGGAAAAACTCGTAGAAGCCGACCTCGGTGAAGATCAGTTTGGATTCCGTGGAAATGTTGGAATACATGAGGCAATATTGACCTTACGACTTATCTTAGAAAACAGATTAAGGAAAGGGAAACCTACGTTTCTAGCATTTGTAGACTTAGAGAAAGCTTTTGACAATGTTGACTGGAATACTCTCTTTCAAATTCTAAAGGTGGCAGGGGTAAAATACAGGGAGCGAAAGGCTATTTACAATTTGTACACAAACCAGATGGCAGTTGTAAGAGTCGAGGGGCATGAAAGGGAAGCAGTGGTTGGGAAGGGAGTGAGACAGGGTTGTAGCCTCTCCCCGATGTTATTCAATCTGTATATTGAGCAATCAGTAAAGGAAACAAAAGAAAAATTCGGAGTAGGTATTAAAATCCATGGAGAAGAAATAAAAACTTTAAGGTTCGCCGATGACATTGTAATTCTGTCAGAGACAGCAAAGGACTTGGAAGAGCAATTGAACGGAATGGACAGTGTGTTGAAAGGAGGATATAAGATGAACATCAACAAAAACAAAACGAGGATAATGGAATGTAGTCGAATTAAGTCGAGTGATGCTGAGGGAATTAGATTAGGAAATGAGACACTTAAAGTAGTAAAGGAGTTTTGCTATTTGGGGAGCAAAATAACTGATGATGGTCGAAGTAGAAAGGATATAAAATGTAGACTGGTAATGGCAAAGAAAGAGTTTCTGAAGAAGAGAAATTTGTTAACATCGAGTATAGATTTAAGTGTCAGGAAGTCGTTTCTGAAAGTATTTGTATGGAGTGTAGCCATGTATGGAAGAGAAACATGGACGATAAATAGTTTGGACAAGAAGAGAATACAAGCTTTCGAAATGTGGTGCTACAGAAGAATGCTGAAGATTAGATGGGTGGATCACGTAACTAATGATGAAGTATTGAATAGAATTGGGGAGAAGAGGAGTATGTGGCACAACTTGACAAAAAGAAGGAACCGGTTTGTAGGACATGTTCTGAGGCATCAAGGGATCACAAATTTAGCATTGGAGGGCAGCGTGAAGGGTAAAAATCGTAGAGGGAGACCAAGAGATGAATACACTAAGCAGATTCAGAAGGATGTGGGTTGCAGTAAGTACTGGGAGGTGAAGAAGCTTGCACAGGATAGGGTAGCCTGGAGAGCTGCATCAGACCAGTCTCAGGACTGAAGACCACAACAACAACAACCTTCAGTTTATATGTAATAAAATAGAACACCTGCTGGCGTCCTTTCCATGTTATTTATTATATAGCTACCGGTTTTGGTGATTCTACACACTATCTTCAGGCCTAAACTGAAGCTGAGCGGGTTAACTCCAACTGTATACACGGTTACATGAGTGACCAACATCTATGAACTGGTTTCCGTACACTGTAACGACGATGTTGTGTTTCCCACCATCAAGTTCCAGCTGACTGGAGGAAATTAAAAGCAAGGGTGACAACATTAAGAGTGCAATGGAAATTCCACTGTTAAATACAGAGGAGAGAGTGGATAGGAGGAAGGAGTACAATGAAGGCCTGTATGACGGGGAGGACTTGTTTGAGACTTGTTAGAAGAAGAAACCGAAGTCGACAGGGATGAGAAGGGGGATCCAGTATTAGAATCAGAATTGAAAAGAGGTTTGGAAGGCTTAAGATCGAATAAGGCAGAAGGTATGGATAACATTCCATCGGAATTTCTGAATCCGGGCGGGAACTGGGAACAAAACGACTATTCACGTTGGTGTGCAGAATGCATGAGACTGCCAACATAGCATTAGACTTTCATAAATTCATCACCCACGCACTTCCGAAGACAGCAAGAGCCGACAAGTGCCAGAATTATCTCACAATCAGCTTAACAGCTTATGCATCCAAGTTGGGAACAAGAATATTATACAGAGGAATAAAAAGGAAATTAAGGATGTGTTAGATGACGATCAGTTTCGTTTTTGAAAAGGTATATGCATCAGACAGGCAATTCTGACGCTGAGATTGATAGTGAACGCAAGACTGAAGAAAAGTCAGGAGACGTTCATAGCATTCGTCGACCTGGAAGAAATGGTGCAAAACGTTCGAAATTCTGAGAAAAATAGGGGAAAGCTACAGGTAAAGGCGGAGAGTAAACCATATGTACAAGAACCAGGAGGGAACAATTGGTGAGGCAAACGAAGAACAAAGTGCGGAGATTAAAAAGCGATTAAGACAGGGATGCAGTCTTGCGCGCCTACTGTCCAGTCTCTTCAGCGAAGAAATAATTACGGAACTAAAAGAAAGGTTCAAGAGTAGAATTAAAGTTGAAGGTGAAAGGATATCAATGGTATGATTCGTTGATGACATTGCTGTCCTGAGTGAAAATGAAGATTTGCAGCATCTGCTGAAGGGTATTAACAGTCTAATGAGCACAGAATACGGACTGAAAGTAAATTGAAGAAAGACAATAGTAATGAAAAGTAGCAGAAATGAGAATAGCGAGCAAAATAACCTACGACAGTCAGAGCAACGAGGACATCAAAAGCAGACCAACACTGGCAGAGTGGGCGTTCCCGGCCGGGAGACGTCTACTAGTATCAAACATAGACTTTAATTTCAGGAAGAAATTTTTGAGAATGCATGTTTGGAGGATAGAATTGTATGGTAGTGAAAAATCGTCGGTTGGCAAACCAGAAAAGAAGGGAATGGAAGTATTTGAGATGTGATATTACAGAAGAATTTCGAGAAGTAGGTGGACTGGTAAGGTAAGGAATGAGGAGGTTCTGCGCAGAATCGGAGAGGAAAGGAATGTATGGAAAAAACTGACAAGAACAAGGGACAGGACTGTAGCACATCTGTAAGACATCAGGGAATAGCTTTGATGGTAGTAGAGAGAGCTGTAGAGGGTGAAAATGGTCGAGGAAGACAGAGATTGGAATATATCAAGCTAATAATCGAGGAAGTAGGTTGCAAGTGCTACTTGGAGTCGAAGAGGTTGGCACAGGAGAGGAATTCATGGCAGGCCGCAACGAACCAGTGAGAAAAGCGAAGTAAAGAAAAAAAAAAAAAAAGAGGAATTCGTGGTGGGGAGCATCTAACCAGTGATGAGATTACGTAGGCTTTCCCGGCGTAATAAGTCTTGAAAGTCTCTTCGGGTTTGTTACCGGATCCTAAAATCAACTTGACTCGATATTTCGGCGAACCAACTGTTCGCCATCTTCAGGAAATTCTGTTTGTGCTGATGAGTCCCGCTGAGAACTAACGCAAGATTGCAATCTTGCGTCAGTCCTCAGCGGTACTCATTAGCAGAAGCAGAACTGGCTATCCAACTGTTCGCCATCTTCAGGAAATTCTGCTTCTGCTGATGAGTCCCGCTGAGAACTGACGCAAGATTGCAATCTTGCGTCAGTTCTCAGCGGGACTCTTCAGCAGGAGCAGAATTTCCTGAAGATGGCGAACAGTTGGATCGCCCAAATATCGAGCCAAGTTGATCTTAGGATCCGGCAGCAAACTCGAAGAGACTTTCAAGATCTAACCAGTGATGACTGAACGCTATTTCCTTCATTCACTGACTTGAATAATGTCACGGTTGACATATAACTTCTTGGTGTAAACATCATCATTAAAAAAAAAAAAAACAAAAAAAAACCGATGGCTAGCAGTTGGATCGCCCAAATATCGAGTCAAGTTGATTTTAGGATTCGGCAGCAAACCCGAAGAGACTTTCAAGATCTAACCAGTGATGACTGAACGCTATTTCCTTCATTCACTGACTTGAATAATGTCACGGTTGACATATAACTTCTTGGTGTAAACATCATCATTTACGCTAATGACCCATACTTCAACAAGAATTTTGTGGTGTCACCGCCAGACACCACACTTGCTAGGTGGTAGCCTTTAAATCGGCCGCGGTCCATTAGTATACGCCGGACCCGCGTGTCGCCACTGTCAGTGATTGCAGACCGAGCGCCACCACACGGCAGGTCTAAAGAGACTTACTAGCACTCGCCCCAGTTGTACAGCCGACTTTGCTAGCGAAGCTACACTGACCGATACGCTCTCATTTGCCGAGACGATAGTTAGCATAGCCTTCAGCTACGTCATTTGCTACGACCTAGCAAGGCGCCGTATTCAATTGATATTTATTATGTGAAGCATGTACCATCAAGAGAGATGTTCTACAATTGTGGATTAAAGTTAAGTATTACATCAACTACGTACTTTACTTGCTACTATTAATTCCTTTAACTGTTCCAGACCTCACGCCAATCTGCGTGAGCTTAACGCGTGCCTTTCGGCTTCCTCTCGTTGTGACTTGGCTGCCTTGCCAAGTCACAACAAATTTGTAGGCAAATTTACGTTTCTAAGTATTTCTTTATCTCTTTTTGACTATCGCTAAAAGTCAACGTCACAACCGCACACTCCATTCTTTACGATTTCGGCACGATAATGCACACTCAGTAATTTGTGACGACGTCACACTGGCGACGTAGACCCCTCACCGTGCGGGGAGTAACCTTCGAGGTGCAGTCCAGTTCCGACACCTTGCAGGACGTGCAGGATGGTACGGGACGGGATATGATGGGATGGGAGGCGGTGGCCGGCCGCCGCGTCATTATGCGCGGCCACGACCCTCCGGGGTGCTATCTGCGGCCGCAAACACGCCGCCAGGTGCGCTTAATTAAAACCTGTTTGCTCGCACACGGAGCCGCCTGCAGCCCTCGATCGGCCCCCGGCTGAGTTACCGCGGCCTGCAGACCCGTGCTGCTCACACCCATGGGAGGACACGTTTGACCTGCCGTGCTGCTACGTCACCTGCTGCCGCTCCCCACCGACCACAGCATCGCAGTAGCCACGAGGCAGCGTATTGGGGCGCTAAACGGGGTCATACGCAGCTACTGCTCATTTGTAAGGCCGTCCTCTCACGGGACGTGAAAACGCATGTGAACGAGAAACTGGTGACGTCACAGCGTGGAATTTCACATTCCACCACACTGCGGAACGTGAAATAAAGGATCTATAGTGTCAGATTGTTGCCTCGTGGGGAGGTACGTGACCAATGAAATGCGACATCTTTTTACGTTACAAGCAGAAGGTACGCTATGTGATCAAAAGTATCCGGACAGCTGGCTGAAAATGACTTTCAAGTTCGTGGCGCCCTCAATCGCTAATGCTGTAATTCAATGTGGTGTTGGCCTACTTGGCTACGGCTTCCACTCTCACAGGTATACGTTCAGTCAGGTGCTGAAAGGTTTCTTGGGAAATGGCAACCCATTCATCACGGAGAGCTGCACTGAGGAGAGATATCGATGTTATTGTCATGCAACCGCTACGCCTTAGGCCATGCATTACGAACAGGTGCTTGATCGTGTTGAAAGATGCAATCACCACCCCCGAATTTCTCTTCAACAGTGGGAAGCAAGAAGGTGCTTAAAACATCAATGTAGGCCTGTGCTGTGATAGTACCACGCAAAACAATAAGGGGTGCAAGCCTCCTCCATGAAAGAAAGTGACCGCACCATAACACGAAAAAGTAAGTAAACTATTTATTATTGGAAAAGTAATCGGCGTAACTGTTAATACATTCATTTCATTGCAAGACAAGAACGGTAGTGCCTTCATGGAGAAACGTCTACGGTCGTCAGACGTGCACTTCTTCGTCCGAAAAAAATCGTCAGCCACGAAGGGAGGTGTAACGGCTTTCAGCGGAACTTCTGCAGCGTATTCGAAATAACCTTATAACATATTTCAATTTGTTTTTAATTTAAGTGAAACAGCTAGAGAATACGATATAAGCACCTCCATTTCCAAGACCAAATCAATCACATTTTTAAAATACTAGCCCATGCGAGTTGAGATAGAAATGACAATCAGATCACAGAAGAAGTTAATACATTTAAATTTTTAGGCTGCAATTTTGCATATGGTTCAGTTAATAAAATACGGAAAAAGACCTGTCTAACTATTTGTGTGAAATTATACGCAGAATGCTGCGAAAGAATTTCACGTTCAACAAATCGTTCACACAGAAGTATTGTGCAAACATATCGTCATTTGATAACCCGGCCAGACTCCCGTATAGATGACGTAGTAGTAAGCACAGCATGCGTAGAGAAACAAGTGAAAGATTTTAAAGCAAATAAATCGCATGATCCGGCTGGAATCACAATTGGGTTTTGCAAAGAGTATTCTAAGGCTTTGGCCCTTACCTAGCCTGTATTGATCTTGCATCACTTGTTCAGTAAAAGCTTCCAAGTGATTGGAAGAAAATTATAGATGACTCCAGTATACAAGAACTGTAAAAGAACAGACCGCAAAATTACAGACCAATATCTCTAACTTCGGTTTGCTGCAGAATCGTTGAACATTTTCTCAGTCCGAATATATTAAAGTTTCTTGACACTGAGAACCTTATTTGACGAATCTGCATGGATTTAGAAAGCAACGTTCAAGCAAAATTCAATTTGTCCTTTTCTCACATGATATACTGCGAACTGTGGATGAAGGATAACAGGCAGATTCCATATTTCTAGATTTCAGGAAAGCATTTGGCACGGTGCCCCATTGCATGCTCTTAACGAAGGTATGATCTTAAGTAATAAGTTCACAGATATATGAGTAGTTCGAAGACTTCTTAAGTAATAGAACCCAGTATGTTTTCCTCGACGTGACGAATACAGGGATTAGGGAAGTTGCTGCTAGGCTAAATGCCGAAACACCTAAAAACATAAAAAACTCAAAGTATATCTATTTAAAAAAAGCTGATAAAAATGCTCTTAACGCCGATTTAAGAGACAGTCTTCACTCCTTCCGATCTGATCATGTAAGAGTAGAAAATTTGTGGAATGATTTCAAAGAGATAGTATCGACAACAATTGAGAGATATATACTACATAAATTAATAAGTGATGGTACTTATCTCCCATGGTACACAAAACGGGTCAGATCGCTGTTGCAGAAGCAACGAAACAAGCATACTAAATTTAAAAGAGCGCAAAATCCCAAAGACTGGCAAAGTTTTACAGAAGTTCGAAATATAGCGCGTACTTCAATTCGAGATGCTTTTAATAATTTCCATAACGAAACTCTGTCTCGAAATCTGGCAGAAAACCCAAAGAGATTCTGCTCATACATAAAGCACACCAGTGGCAGGATGCAATCAATACCTTCACTGCGTGATAAAAACTGTGAAGTCACTGCTGACAGTGCCACTAAAGCAGAGTTATTAAACACGGTTTTCCGAAACTCCTTCACCAAAGAAGACGGTAAATAGTCCTGAATTCCAATCAAGAACAACTGCCAAGATGAGAAACGTAGAAGTAGACACCCTTGGTGTCGCAAAGCAGCTTAAATCACTTAATAAAGGCAATGCTTCCAGTCCAGATTGTATAGCAGTCAGATTCCTTTCAGAGTATGCTGAAACAACAACTCCATATTTAGCTATTATATACAACCGCTTGCTCACAGAAATATCCGCACCCAAAGACTGGAAAATTGCTCAAGTCACACCAATACCCAAAAAGGGAAGTAGGAGTAATCCGCTGAATTACAGGCCCATATCACTAACGTCGATTTGCAGTATGGTTTTGGAAGATGTACTATATTCGAACATTATGAAGTACCTCGAAGAAAACGGTTTAGTGACACATTGTCAGCACGGATTCAAAAAATATCGTTCTTGCGAAACACAACTAGCTCTTTATACTCATGAAGTAATGAGTATGTCAAATTGATTTCAAATTTTTCGATTTCCAGAAGGCTTTCGACACCGTTCCTCACAAGCGTCTTCTAACCAAACTGTGTGCCTATGGAATATCGCCTCAGTTGTGCGACTGGATTCGTGATATCCTTTCAGAAAGGTCAAATGGTTCAAATGGCTCTGAGCACTATGCGACTTAACTTCTGAGGTCATCAGTATCCTAGAACTTAGAACTAATTAAACCTAACTAATCTAAGGACATCACACACATCCATTCCCGAGGCAGGATTCGAACCTGCGACCGTAGCTGTCGCTCGGCTCCAGACTGTAGCGCCTAGAACCGCACGGCCACTCCGGCCGGCAGAAAGGTCACAGTTTGTAGTAATAGACGGTAAGTCATCGAGTAAAACAGAAGTAATATCCCGCGTTCCCCAAGGAAGTATTATAGATCCTCCATTGTTCCTGATCTATATTAACGATATAGGAGACAATCTTAGTAACTGTCTTAGATTGTCTGTAAATGATGGTGTCATTTACCGTCTTGTAAAGTCATCAGATGACCAAAACGAATAGCAAAATGATTTAGACAAGATATCTGTATGATGCGAAAAGTGGCAATTGACCCTGGATAGAGAAAAGTGTGAAGTTATTCACATGAGTACTAAAAGAAATCCACTAAATTTCGATTACGCGGTAAGTCACACAAATCTGAAGGCTGTAAATTTAACTAAATACTTAGGGATTACAATTACAAATAATCCAAACTGGAATGATCGCATAAATAATGTTGTGGGTGGAGCAAACCAAAGACTGCGATTCATAGGCAAAACACTTAGAAGGTGCAACAGGTCTACTAAAGAGACTGCTTACACCACGCTTGTCCGCCCTGTTCTAGAGTATTGCTGTGCGGTGTGGGATCCGTATCGGGTAGGACTTGACATAGAAAATGTACAAAAAGGGCTGCTCGTTTTCTATTATCGCGAAATAGGGGAGAGAGTACCACAGACGTGATGCGTGAATTGAAGTGAGAATCATTAAAACAAAGGCATTTTTCGTTGCGGCGGGATCTTCTCATGAAGTTTCAATCACCAGTTTTCTCCTCCGATTGCGAAAACATTCTGTTGGCACCCAACTAAACAAGGAGAAATGATCATCACGATAAAATAAGAGAAATCAGGGCTCGCACAGAAAAATGTAAGTGCTCGTTTTCCCATGCGCCGTTTGGGAGTGGAACGGTAGAGAGACAGTTTGAAGATGGTTCATTGAATCCTCTGCCAGGCACTTTATTGTGAATAGCAGAATAATTACGTAGATGTAGATGTATAATGGCGAGTTTTCATCAGAGACGGGGGTATCATCAGGAGTGCCGAGGGAAGTGTGACAGGACCACTGTTTTTTTCTACATACGTAAATGATTTGGCGGACACGGTGGGCAACAATCCACGGTTATTTACTGACGATGATGTGGTGCACGGTAATGTGTCGAAGATGAGTGACTGCAGGAAGATACAAGACCTGTGGTTGGAGTGATGTACTGCAGCTAACTCCAAACATGGAAAAATGTAAGTTAATGTGGATGAGTAGGAAGAACAACCCTGTAATGTTCGTGTGTGTGTGTGTGTTGGGGTTATGGGCGCTCAACATCGAGGTCATCAGCGCCCTGTAATGTTCGTATATGGTATTGCTAGTGTCTTTCTTGACACAGTCAAGTCATTTAAATATCTGGGCGTAACGCTGCAAAGCGATATGAAATGGAACGAGCTTACGAGAACTGTGGTAGAGAAGGCGGATGGTCGACTTCGGTTTATTGGAATAATTTTGGGAAAGGGTGGTTCTTCTGTGAAGGAGACCGCATACAGGACGCTGATTCGACGTATTCTTGAGTACTGCTCAAGTGTCTGGGATCCGTACCACGTCGCATTGAAGGAAGAAAAAAAAATGGTTCAAATGGCTCTGAGCACTATGGGACTTAACATCTGAGGTCATCAGTCCCCTAGAACTTAGTACTACTTAAACCTAACTAACTTAAGGACATCACACACATCCATGCCCGAGGTAGGATTCGAACCTGCGACCACAGCGGTCACGCGGTTCCTGACTGTAACAGTCAGCGCCTAGAACCGCTCAGTCACTCCGGCCGGCTTTGAAGGAAGACATGGACGCAATTCAGAGGAGGGCTGCTAGATTTGTTACCGTTAGGTTCGAACAACACATTAGTGTTACGGAGATGCTTCGGGAACTAAAGAGTAACACCTGGATGGAAGACGACATTCTTTGCTAGAAACATTATTGAGAAAATAGAAAGAACCGGCATTTGAAGCTGCGTGCGAGACAATTCTGCTACCGCCGACATACATTGCGTGTAAGGATAACGAAGATAGGGTACTAAAAATTAGGGCTCATACGGTGGCATATAGCAGTCGTTTCTCCCTCCCTCTATTTTCTAGTGGAACAGTAAAGGAAGTGACTAATAGTAGTGCAGGGCACCCTCTGCCATGCACCGTACGGTGGCTTGCAGAAAATCTACATATATTTAGAAGTAGAAGCCCTTCTGAGATACTCCACTGGAGTTCTATAAGGTTATGGCTATACCTGCAGTGCTCTATGGATGGGGAAACTGTAGTGTTAAGTAGAGAGCTGAGAAGAGAAACATGTGAAATGAACTTCCTTAGATAAACGACTGGGAGACGATAAAAAGAGAGATGGCGACATTTGAGCTGAACTATGTATGTAAAATGTACTAACACAATAAAACAATGTTAAGTAAGACACAATATTAAATAAGGTGGGAAGAAAACACAAACCATATACCAAATGCAAGGGTCAATAAAACAATACAGCCCAAAAGACAAAAGATCTTCAGGAAGATCAGTGACATATGGCTCAACCAATTTTGAAGGTGACGGAACAGAAGAAAAGGAGCAACCCCTGAAGTAAACGGTAATAGTGGCGGCATTGTAGAAAATTCTAAACACTCTACCACTGATGCGTTTCAAAAGTGGCCCTTTTGTTATAAGAAGAAGACACTGGAAGTATTTTGAAATGTCGTGTCATCGAAGAATGTAAGAAATGAAATTCCGGATAAAAAACGAAGTGAAGGTGTGTTAAAGGAAATAAACAAAGAAAAAGTCTATGGATGCCTTTAACAGTAGATGAGACATGCGAGTGGGACATCCGCTACGTCATCGACAATGAGTCATTTGGCAATGGAATGAGCAGTATATGGGAAACAGAAGAACTAGACGGACCGATCTCTGTAAGACTAACTGCGCCTTACGTTGTTTCGTTGGTCTTGAAGATCCTTTTGCTTATGGACATAAAAATATTGAAAGAGCATGCACAGATGCATGAAAAGAAATACATTTTTTTCGACTATGCTGTAGAAATAAAGGAACACGGTCTCCCGTTTCGCTATGGTCGTTGTTTATTCAAAACAAAAGATGCGTACGACTGATCACCGTAATGGCAGGAAATTTGATATTCATGAACTCGTCCTATGAATGGATGCAATAGCTTCTCCAGCCAGCCGCTTCGGCGAGCTCTCGCACCGAGTACGACAATAAATAAACGTCTGTGAAGGCGTGTTAGACCGTCGCCGCACTAAGAGAGATAAACTGCTGCCAACTTGGAAATACTGCGCCCAAATGCAAATAGCGGGGAACATAAAAATTCGCCGGCTGTAGTTGTTGGCCGGCATTAATTCAGACGATTATGAGCTCCGGGGAAACGGACGGGCGAGAGTTATAAAATAATTGGCCGCAGGCCGGCGACCACGTCTCCTGCCAACCGTGGGGGCGGATGTGGAGGCAGGGGTGGTGGAGGTTGGGGGCAGATATTGACGTGTGGGGGCGGGTAGTAGGCGGCGGTCGCGAGCGACGCCAACAGATTCATGGGCCGGCCATTGGTTTCCCGTCCGGGGACCGCCGACTCCTGCGGATGGGGCAGTCACGCGTAATGGGTGGTTCTCAGTTCCAGAGCCCGGGCCTGATTCTGACACACGGGCAATCTCTGTTGTCAGATTGTTATTGCTATTGGAAGAGTCGTAACAGGAAGTAGCATAAACAATTATATCGTTATATTGGGGCGTATACCACTGGTAACATCTTTTAGCTTCTGTCTATTGTCAATTGACATAAGAGACACAAAATGGTTAACGCTTTCGTGTCCACTTGTTGACAAATTGCCTGCCTTGGGTCCTTTTGCCGTAGCATGTTTGATGATCTTCCAGACGTTTCGTCAGCACGAGTGGCTGGCGTGCTCGAAGCTCCACCCTTCATAGCTGGTAGTGGATTGCAGCCCAGATCGCGGTCGCAGATTTCATGTTCCTGGCTGCGCCAAAGTTCGAGGACTTCTCCTCTTGTTGCCCGCAACTGTCGTTCGCTGCAGTACGAGAATCCAGGATCTGTTCACACTGAGACTTTCTTCTTTCTTATTGAAGCTGTAGTCACGTTTGTGTGTTTCTGTAGCTTTCCTGAATACGCGGGTGTGGTAGCTCTTCCCTACAGCAACAACTTACCTGTCCGAAGAGTCCACGGGTGTACTGCCGGTCCATAGTGTCCAACGGGCACAATATTTCGGTGATCAGACATGCCGCCATCCTCAGGTGCGCTGACGAACTGAGCTCCTGAGGGCGGGCGGCCGTCCTGCACCGACACCAGCCTCTCAGCGACCGTCGCCGCGGGGGGAGGGGATTTAGGACGGCCGCCCGCCCTCAGGAGCTCAGTTCGTCAGCGCACCTGAGGATGGCGACATGTCTGATCGCGGAAATATTGTGCCCGTTGGACACTATGGACCGGCAGTACACCCGTGGACTGTTCGAGCAAGAAATACGCCGGGAGAAGTTGAAGAATCACAACTTACCTTCGTTTACTATCCGGTCGGTTTCACGCAGCGCGTTTTACGCTACTGCCGATTTCTCTACCTGTCCCAATCTGCAAAGCCACTTACGTTCGATGACTATGTTATTCATTGATCGTCCAGTCATTCCAACATACACTTTTCGAGATGTACATGGCATTCGGTATATTCATACACGTCTCACCACGAGCTATTTCTTGTGGAACAGCACCTTCTACGAACAGTTTGTTGGCTTCGCCCTGGATGGTTCGCTTAACCCAGTGGTGATCAACTTCTTCATGAACCATTAGAAGCGCAGGTGCTCGACTTGGACTGTGAACCTAAGGTGTGGTAAAGATACGTCGACGATACCTTCGTCGTGTGAAGAACAGGTCGGTGACTTCCTAAGGCACTTGAACAATCTCCATTGCAACATAAAATTTACCATGGAGGTAGAAAGATCCAGCAGCTATCCTTTCTACATGTGCTGATCACAAGAGATGATGAAAACCTGGGACCTTGTATCGAAAACGAACACACTGAATTGTCTCTACATGAGGCTCTTCATCGTTTCATTTAACATTTAACTTAACTTATGCACCTGTGGTATCTCGGTTCTGGGTGCATACTGTAAACTACATAAAAAAGACTGAGCAGCTGAGTGTTTCTATAGTGGCCACAAGGTGTATTATCTTTATTTCACTTCACATTTTACTGAGATTTTTGGTAATTATCGGTGCCCCACACGCACATATTCAACACAGTACAATATGTCAGTACAGAAATCCTTTCGTCCTCTCGCCTGATGAAAGAAAATCATGAATGAGAGTGTACAAGATAAATTTGAATATGTAGATCCGCGGGAGTAAAAGTAGTCTGCAACTGTGGCAGAAAAGCCAACCGTATGAAGCACGTTTCTGTTCGCCTTGGACAAAGCTCTTGTACAGGTTGGCACCACACAACAGAGAGTTCTTTGGGCACTTCCAGAGGAGCGGGACGCGTGGGCTCCAAAATGGTTTGCTCGGCTGTGTTCCGAGGGACACGAGACGGGCGACACCAACTAAGAGTGAATGTGCTTATTCATAGTTAATTCACTACCTTATTTTTGTAGATTTGAGTTCCAGTCAAAATTAACGTCTTGCTCTCATCGCTCTTCGTTCGTTGAGTGGTATACGGAATTTTTCTTGTTCATTTCTGAACATTATGACGAGTTGCACTTGGCTGTTCATGCAAGTCATTGTTCTGCTCTACCTCTGTTCAAACTTATGATGTGTCTCCTCAAATCAGCCTGATTTCGTTCGTTGGTGATGTCACAAGTATAGTATAATTGAACGTAATTCTAAAAATTTGCTAATTTCGATTTCAGTTCGCAATCTAGTTTCCACGTGTCTTCGTTGTCTCAGCACGTAAGTACGAATCTGAAAGCCTTAAGTTCGCAGATCCAGTCTCGCAGTAATGTTTCCTGTCCAATTTTCTAAGCTATTCTGAATTTTACAACTCGTTTTATGAAGAAATTTTGTTTTTGAAGACTATGTGTTCACGGATTATGAGAATAATAACATGTCAAAGTTTATGATTCTCTGGGTAAAACTTCCAAATTAGTTTCAGAATTTCTTCTATGGTGCAACTATTAACAGTTTCTCCTTATCGATGAGTTCTTGTTCACTTGCTTCGTGCATTCAAACCAAGGGAACGACCATTTCCCAACCACGTGCATAATAATAAAGTTTTTCTTTATTCTGATATTTGTCCTGAATCTCTATTATAATTGTATATGTGTGTGAATGTCGCCACTGAAAGATTCCTCTGACCATTTCATAATTAATGATAATTAGTACTGGGATCTCCAAGACACTGTTTTAAATGTAATTTTGTAGCTCAACCGAGAGTTTTACACAGAACAACAGCCATCACCCGTTTATTAATTGTTTAGCTTGTTAGTTTTTTTCAATTTCGTCTTCAATGAAGGTGATATTTTTACCATAGCATGTACTTACGTATTCCTCGCAAACTTACATTTTTACATCCTAGTGCTATCCGTTGTGCAACAGATAAATATGGCCAAGTTATATATTTAATATTTATTCCGTTACCATAAATGTGCAAATTCAGCAACTC
Source organism: Schistocerca serialis cubense (assembly GCF_023864345.2). NCBI lineage: Eukaryota > Metazoa > Arthropoda > Insecta > Orthoptera > Acrididae > Schistocerca > Schistocerca serialis. The sequence continues at coordinate 931,289,941 of NC_064639.1, forward strand.
ATTTCATTTAAATATCAAAGGTTTTTATTTCATCTATACCCAGATACCGCCTTCCCACCTCCCATCTTAATATATGCCTCATTTTTATGGACACCATCAAGAGCACCGATCCCCAGCCAGATCCTTCACTTACGGATAGCCTTCAACACAAGGACCAATACACCAGAAAACCGAGCGAGACGAATATGTGAGTTGCAGCACCTCAGACGCGAGATGCAACACCTTGAAAGCGTTCTGAGGAAAAGGAGATACTCCACCAGTTATGTAAGGAGTGTCACAGAATCAAACACTTGGTTAAGTGACACATAGGAAAAAGTAATGTCGGGTACGGCCTTTCTGCCATACTTTCCCAAAGTGACAGAGAGAATCGCCAGTAAATTGTGCTAACACGGCGTAAAGGCTATCTATAAATCGACAAAGAAGATTAAAGAGTGTCTCAGGTCGCCAAAGGAGAAAAGGGACCCACTTGCAACGTCAGGAATGTACTGCATAGCAGATACATGCGGAAAAGTCTATTTTGAAATGTCTGGACGATCTGTCAACACCAGGATCAGCGAACATAAGCGGCGCCGCAGGTTGGGGCAGGTGGAGATATCGGCTGTGGTTGAGGAAGCGCTGTGTGAGATAGACCACATAACAAAATTCTCAGACACGGAAGTTCTTGCTGTAAAGAAGAGCTATTACAGCACGTTATTCAGGAAAATTACAGAAACACACAAACACGAGAACGTCTCCAACAAGAAAGAAGAAAGCCTCAGTGTTCCTGAATTTCCGTGCTGCAGAAAACGACCGTAGCAGATATCAAGGGGAGCCCCGCAGCGGTAATGACCATGGACAACCCTTGGATGTTGATGCGCTTGGTACACTCGTATAACCTGCAGCCACGGGCTCAGCCACCAGCAATGCAGGGTGAAGCTTTGACACTGGTGTTGGCGAAACGTCAGGAAAAGCATGAAACAAAGTCAGTCGGCGAGCCCGAGACACAAGCCAATAGGCAATTTGACATAAGATATCTTTTACTATTGACCCCTTTCTTCTAGTACGTGTACGCATTAGAAGCACAGGTGCTGGACTTGGCACCCTGTAACCCTAAGGTGTGGTTCAGGTGGTTCAAATTGCTCTGAGCACTATGGGACTTAACATCTGAGGTCATCAGTCCCCTAGAACTTAGAACTACTTAAACCTAACTAACCTAAGGACAGCACACAGATCCATGCCCGAGGCAGGATTCGAACCTGCTACTGTAGCGGTCGCGCGGTTCCAGAAAATCTTGAAACAACTGCCTGGTGGAATCAATGACGTTCCTCAAAATATCCTTTTTAGATCCTCTACTATACATTGTGATCTCAAAGGTTTGTGATACCTTATGTACATGTACTCGTATATTATTTCAGTGAAGAGTGCGGATGCACACCCCAGCTGACAAGTACGGTGAAACCGAATGGTCGCTGTTAACGAACAGACGCGTCATAACCATCTAGACCACTTTATTCTTCATTTCCGACTTCTGCAGTCCTGTCTTCCTCAGTTGCGTGTAATATTACGGTATATTGATAATTTTTACTTTTTATACCATCCAACTACAACTGAATGAAACACAATTTTCGTGGCATACGCGTTTCGTCTTTATTCTCTGCAAGGCATCTTCTGTTGCCTGGGATATGTACATTTTTTTTACTATTTAGTTTACATTTTGGGACAATGTATATACAGTTTATAAACAGTTCTGGTGGTTCGGCTTTCCTATGGCGTAGTAATATTTTAAATTCTACTAACAGATTCCGTGAATGATTTTCTACGTGTCGTGTTTTTGTTCCATTTTTGGCGCTGTTCTTCTTATAGCCGCCATTTAGGTTTTTGTTTTTTACAGTTCACAGCACTAGGAACTGAAGTTTTGATGCTATGTTTTGGTTTGTGTTGCCGACTGTCGGAAGTTATTGCCAAAGATCGAATGTAATTGCCAACTTTCGAGTGTAATTTTTGAGATATCTGTGATCTGTTTGTGTATGCGTATGGTTCAAATGGCTCTGAGCACTATGGGACTCAACTGCTGAGGTCATTAGTCCCCTAGAACTTAGAACTAGTTAAACCTAAGGACAACACAAACATCCATGCCCGAGGCAGGATTCGAACCTGCGACCGTAGCGGTCTTGCGGTTCCAGACTGCAGCGCCTTTAACCGCACGGCCACTTCGGCCGGCTGTATGCGTATGTGTGTGTGTGTGTGTGTGTGTGTGTGTGTGTGTGTGAAATGGTCTTTGTTTTGGAAAACGAGGGTGGAAAACAAAAACCCAAATGGTAATAATAATAATAAGAAGAGTATCGTAGAAAATGGAACAAAAACAGGACACGTAGAAAATCATCCACTGAACCTTCAAGTAGAATTTAAAATATCGCAGCACCTTAGAAAAGCCAACTACCAAAACTGTTTATAAACTATATATAAATTGTCCCAAAATGCAAACTATATAGCAAAAATATGTACATAGTCCAGGCCACTGAAAATCCTTTGCAGAGAATAAATAAGAAAAGCATATGGCACGAAAATTATGTTTCATTCAGTTAGACGATCCAAAAAGTAAAAATTATCAACACACTGTAAGTTTATTCACTGTATTCCGCCGGCCGGTGTGGCCGTGCGGTTCTAGGCGCTTCAGTCTGGAACCGCGTGACCGCTACGGTCGCAGGTTCGAATCCTGCCTCGGGCATGGATGTGTGTGATGTCCTTAGGTTAGTTCGGTTTAAGTAGTTCTAAGTTCTAGGGGACTGATGACCACAGAGGTTAAGTCCCATAGTGCTCAGAGCCATTTTTGAGCCACTGTATCTCCAGTGAAAAAACGGTTGCAGACTCACGTAGTCTGCCGTTGAAGCTAAATGTAAATGTTCACGTGAAGAAGGGTGTTTTGGTGTTTTAGTATATTTTTAATGACAAACAGTTTTTATATGAAATATTTTTACATTAATTTCGTTTTGCTCATCGCTCGTGGTAGGTAGCTATTCTAGTATATGCATCTCGAATGTTGTGTTTTCTTAGAGACAATATTTCGACAATCTTAACCCCCCATGATGGTACACTTCCTGGGAAAGCTACTCGGCGGTCGACAAAATACGCCAGGGAGCATCTCAGGGTAAGTTACGACGTAGAGGTGTAGTCACATTGATAAACTATTTTTGCAGTGTATAGTTCAATAGCGCAAAATTTGTACCGAATACTAACAATTCATTTTCAATATTTTTAAATTCATTTATTTTCAAATTTGACGAAGAATGTGAACGGCAGATGAAGCTCAGTGTGTAGTTTAGTTTAAGGAGACGGAGTCCGATAACAGTATGCAACGAAACTTTTGGACGCAGAACGAAAAGGAACCTACGACCCCTACTTACTATTCGCGCTTGGCACGCGAAATTTGTGAAAACAGTGGGCTGGTCGGCCATCTGTATCAAGCGCCTACGTGGACAAGGTATGGACAGAGAGTTGGAAATACTGAGATCAACATCGAACTAAGTCTTCCACATGAAGTTATGTCTTGAAGGTTGCAAGGTACAGCTGTTTACTGCAAAGCCGGTGGACAGATCTCAGCGCGAACAATTTGATGTGGATATGTTTGTTGAGATTGACGCAAACAATAGCCTTTTGAAAACACTTGTTTCTCCGATGAGTAAACTTTTCATATGTCCTGCAAGATGAAGTACTGTAAATTTCACATATGCGTTCGGGGTGTCCTTATTTTACACATTAAATAGAAAGAGACGTTCATAATGTCAATCGATATTGCGAACGTATTCATAGCTATTTTACTGGAATATAGCTGTGCGGTGTGGGATTCGCATCAGTTAAGATTGATGGTGGACATCGAGTCCAAGGGGGAGCAGCTCGTTTTGTATTTTCGCGAAACAGGTGACAGAGTGCTACGGATTGGAGTGGCAATCATGAAAACAAAGACGTTTTTCGTTTCGGCAAGACCTTCTTATGACACTGCATTCGTTAACTTCAGCCTCAGAGTGTCAAAATATTTTGTTGGTGCCCACCTGTATAGGAAGAATTGATCATTATGTTAGAGAAATCAGACCCTGCAGAGAGGGATTTAAGGGTTCGTTTTTCCCGCACGCTGTTCGAGCTAGGAACGGTAGAGAAATAGTTTGAAGGTTCTTCACTGAACCGTCTGCCACCCATTTACTTGTAAATTACAGACTAATCAAGTAGCCTTAGGTGTAGATCCACATTTACATCTACATAGGTACTCCACAAGCCACCGTACGGTGCGTGGCGGAGGACACCCTGTACCACTAATTGCCATTTCCCCTCCTGTCCCACTCGCAAATAGAGCAAGCGAAACACGACTGTCTGTACGCCCCCGTATGAAGCCAAATTTCTCGTATCTTATCTTCGTGGTTCTTACGCGCAATGTATGTTGGCAGCAGTAGAATCGTTCGGCAATCAGCTTCAAATGCCGGTTCTCTAAATTTTCTCAGTAGTGTTTCTCGGAAAGAACGTCACCTTCCCTCCAGGATTCACATTTGAGTTCCCGAATCATCTCCCTAACACTTTTGTTCGATCCTACCGGTAACAAGTATAGCAGCCCGTCTCTGAACTGCTTCGCCGTCTTCCTTCAATCCGATATAGTATGGATCCCAAACACTCGAGCAGTACTCTAGAATAGGTCGCACCAGGGTCCTATATACGGTCTCCTTTACAAGTGAACCACTCCTTCCTAAAATTCTCCCAATAAACCAAAGTCGACCATTTGCCTTCCTTACCACGGTTTTCACATGCTCGTTCCGCCTTATACCGCTTTTCAACGTTACGCCCAGATATAGAGTAGTCCATCTTTTGCAGGGAAGTTCTGTTTACCAGAACATACTGAAAAATTTTGCTGTGGCACAGTTGGAAGATATCTGTCGTGCCGTTAGATTCCAGCAGGAGGGGACCGTTCATTGGTCCGATAAACGCCCATAAATTATTGGGTGAAAAACGTCCGCGTAGGTGGGTTGGACAGATGGTTTTATTCACTGGCCGCCGCGATCTACTTACTTCATCCTACTAGACTTCTTGCTACAGTGGTTTGCAAAGGAGCATGTTTGCCTAGGTCTAGGTTACAGAGCTGCAGCACATGAAGAGACGCATTCGCAGTGTACTTGAGCATGCCAGCATGAAGTTTTTGGACTCTACAAGGAGAGATATTGAATACAGACTACACGTTGTTGGCGAACGAATAAGAAAAGAAAACTTTACAAATTACCTTAGCACACTATGAAAACGAGATTTTATTATCAAATGTAATTTAAAGGTATCAAAGTAAAAAGTTGAGTAGACAGTTTGTGGACACTTTTTTACGTGTCGAAAAGGTAAGTTTGTTGGCAGCTTATTTTACGAGAGACTTCGTACTGTTTCTACGATAGTTCCAGCCTTACAACTGCAGTGCAGACGTCAGACCTTTCGAGGTGTCCTAGCACTCGCCTCTGGAAACCCCATTTCCTTCTAACCAGGCTGTACGGAACAGCGAGTCGTTCTCTTTCCGCCGGGAGTCTCGCTCGGTACGGGCAATTTCCAACACGGCACGTATGGCCTGTATTTAAGCTCGTATGTGAGACAGGCAGCGCGCGCATAATTTCCCGCTTTAGGCAGGCACTAACGAGACGGAACCGCGTAGAGCCGCAGCCGTCGCCATTACGGTAATGTTCCGTCTGCTCTGGTGGCTTAGCTGCGCTCCGCCCTCTGGCCTGAAACCCACGAGCCAAATCGTCGCGGCTCCGGTCGTGTCCTTGTCTCAGTATCCGCTGTTTGCCGAGGACTTGCTGCACGTAATATTCACCTCTGCGCGTGTCGTACGTGGGGTGCAGAGCGTGAGTCAGGTTGAGTACGAAACTGTGAGACAAAAGAGGGGAAACGGAGAACTCCTTCTCTGACAGAGACGGCGAGGAGAAGAAGACGAAGCTCGAGTTGTGTAAACGGACAAACGACGTCTGTCAGCAGTTGATTATTACCTCACAGTCAATTCTGCGTGCATAAGCCGAAACCCACCGTGTGAGGTATGGCGGAGTGCCCTTGCTTGTTTCACTCCCAAATGGAGCGAGGGAAGAACGACTGTTATATGCTTACGTACGAGTCATGATTTCACTTATCTTGTCTTCATTGTCCTTAGAAGAAACTTACATGGGTGAACAAATACACGAAAACATAAAAAAATACATTCCATTACCGTGTCTAATACAGTTCAAAGTGGCTAAATAGTTTTATGGTAATATATAGTTATATTCACTTGTATTTTGTCTGTGTGGTAATGTGAAGTAGAACTCGTGATTAGAGAAGCAGTTAAGCTCGCATTTAAGTTTCTAAATAATCTCTTAACGCTTGAAAAGTGATCAGTAATGCAAAAGATAACCAGAAATGCAACTTTAAACTGTGTACTGCAACGCTCATGGCGTGAGTACAGTCTGTTCTGTTAAACTTAACAAAACTGTCCTATTAGTGATAATACAAGCCTTCGGACTGCGAGAAAATTATGAAATACAAATAACTGCCACAACTGCCTGTCTGAAACGCATGTCTCTGTTGAAACGTTAATTGTATCACACGTAAATTATAAATGGCCTACTTGTTTGTGGGATGAATAAATGCTCTGCTGCTGGTATCTCCTAACTACTGCGGCTGCTGCTGCAATGGTATTAAAAAAAAATAATTCAAAATACTGGCAACGCGATGTGCAAAGCGTACTTTAAACTACAGAGACATCCAAAAAACTTCCGCTCTGATGAATCTCATTAGCGCAGTGATAATTGTCAATTAAAGTTCTGTTGCTCAGAAACTTATGAAAGCAAAATTATATATGTGAAATCTGAAGTAAGGAAATGAATGCTAACTGATGGAAAAACAATAAAGTAGGGTATTAAGAAAAGTTTACATTACTGAGACAAAATATTTTAGCTCCTGAAATATTAAAAATTCACTTTACATAATTAGCGCAAAAACCTGAACAAATTTTCTTTGCTTTCCGACTAGCCATCTCTGAAAGAAAGTCAGTAAATCACACATCGCCGAGCGTGGTAGCCGTGCGGTCTCAGGCGTCTTGTCACGGTTCGCGTGGCTTCCCCCGTCGGAGGTTCGAGTCCTCCCTCGGGCATGTGTGTGTGTGTGTGTGTTGCCCTTAGCGTAAGTTAGTTTCAGTTACATTAAGTTTGATTAAGTAGTGCGGAAGCCTAGGGACCGATGACCTCAGCAGTTTGGTCCGATAGTCCTAACCACAAATTTCCAAAATCACACATCATTACGTTGTCACAAAAATCTCCACTTCTAAATATCTACCAAATTAATTACTACACTTGGATGTCTCGGCAAATGAGTTAATACAATATCTTTTGAAGTCTTCTGAATTAACTTGAAGATATCTGTCCTTCTGTCCTGAGCGCTTTATTATGCACAGCGCAGGTAATTTCAAATCACGATCATCTGAAATCTGAAAACACTTTAAGAATTTGTTCAGGAGAAATGGTTTTAAACTATGTCGTATTAGACCTGCGTTCGGACTTCTTCATCCAATTCAGAAATGATGCAGTCTGAATAAAGACAAAATTTTATAAAACGCTGAAGTTACGGGACAGAAGTAACCAACATGTAGGAATACCAAGTGCGTTCAATGTGCCGTGTAAATGTGACGAAAATTACGTAGGGTAGATAATCCGCACCACACTAGAGAGCTGCACTGAGCTTAGGTGATACTTAGCGGTAGCGGAACACAGCCCTACCTTGAGAATACGGAGATCCTCCCTCAGACATAGACTTACTGGTGCTGTGTAATAAAAGAGACAACAAAAATTCACATGTGCACCAACAATTTTAATAGAGACGCAGGTTACAATCTCAGTAGTGCTTTGAGATGAGCATTTGTTGCGCCTTCAAGGAAGGAGGTAGGTGATGCTGAGGGTGTGGTCTTTGTTCCCCCTCTGCCACTTAGTCACGGTCCAGTAGGAATGGAGACGCTTTACTACATCCCTGCCGATTTCCCACATGTGAATTTCGCCTTCCAAGAGACATCACTCCACCAACAGGAAATAGAATACCGACGGATGACACGTGACCAACGACAAGGCTGAGCGTCACTATAGAGGAGGCATACTGCTCCTCACTGATAGTCATATCCGGGAGAAGAAGATTATCTTTCGAAATTCGAGTTTTAATTCAGAAATGATGCAGTCTGAATAAAGACAAAATTTTATAAAACGCTGAAGTTATGGGACAGAAGTAACTAAATATTCGTATTAGTGTTACGTTCAGAGAAAACAAGGTTAAAATGAAGTCAATATCCACAGACAATACCGTTAACAAGCGACTCTTAATGGATGTTTAGAGTAATTGATATCTGTAATTGCAGATGCATGTAACTGCGTGGGATCGTTCTCAGTAATTAATTTCATTCAGTTTTCCGTATATGATTTATGCTCACTGCAACTCTTTCTTTAAAGCACTTTAATGAAGAATTGGGGAAAAGCTTTGTTATTCTGTTTAAGAACATTTCGAATTAGTAAACTGTCAGTTCCGCGCTAAATGAGACATTAAAAAGCAGCACCTTGTACAATGGGAAGAGTGCAATCTCAGATAATAACGACCTGTTTCACCAACACTACAAGCTACACGGTAATATCATTATGGGCAACAATTATTTTACAAAACCAAGCAGTGATTAAAGCAGTATTTCCAACACGAAAGGAAGTAAGAGCCTCACTTTTCTCTTTCTTAGATTTTTGTCTGCTGATGATAAAAGCCAGCACGCACAATACCAGCACTGATATTAACAATGGCCTGAATGGAGGCTTACAAGACTTTGCAGAAGAATTGCGTGACCGGGTTGTTGTGTTTTGCAGAGGAAACACGTTGACAAGTGGCGTGCTACGTGGTCACCATGTTCAACAAAGAACCAACACGCGATCAGTTCTACGCTCGTAACTGAGGTGATCAAAGGGTATCATATCCCTGCGCCATACAGCTTTCGCCTTTATACTCTGGGTAAATAATTTTGCTTGGAATAGTAATCCTACTACTGAAAAGTCCAAGCCACCAAGCACTGTGTGGCGAAGGCTGCAGTGTGTACCAGTCTCATGTTTCTCCGGCAATTCCGTTCATGTAATATGTATATGGCACTGTAGTACTGTTTTTCAGGCACATAAACTCTGTAAATACAGTTGAATAACGTGCTGCTTCGTGAGTTGCCATTTTGAGCTCTGATTCTTACAAGGGAACCTCCCCATCGCACCTCCCTCAGATTTAGTTATAAGTTGGCACAGTGGATAGGCCTTGTAAAACTGAACACAGATCAATCGAGAAAACAGGAAGAAGTTATATGGAACTATGAAAAAATAAGCAAAATATACAAACTGAGTAGTCCATGCGCAAGATAGGCAAGAAAAGGAAAGAGCAAGCTCAGGAGTGCCGTGGTGTTTTGGTTAGCGTGAGCAGCTGCGGACCGAGAGGTCCGTGGTTCAAGCCTTCCCCCGGGTGAAAAGTTTTAACTTTTTTTCAGTTTATGTGACAAACGCTTATGTTTTCATCACTTTTTTGGGAGTGATTATCACATCCACAAGAAAACCTAAATCGGGCAAGGTAGAAGAACCTTTTTACCCATTCGCCAAGTGTACAAGTTAGGTGGGTCGACAACATATTCCTGTCATGTGACGCACATGGCGTCACCAGTGTTGCATAGAATATATCAGACGTGTTTTCCTGTGGAGGAATCGGTTGACCTATGACCTTGCGATCAAATGTTTTCGGTTCCCATTGGAGAGGCACGTCCTTTCGTCTACTAATCGCACAGTTTTGCGGTGCGGTCGCAAAACACAGACACTAAACTTATGACAGTGAACAGAGACGTCAATGAACGAACGGACAGATCATAACTTTGCAAAAATAGAGAAAGTGAAATTTTCACCCGAGGGAAGACTTGAACTATGGACCTCTCATTCCGCAGCTGCTCACGCTATCCACGGGACCAAGGCGCTCCTGAGCTCACAACTTCCTTGATGTTGCATATCTTGCACATGGACTACTCAGTTTGTATATTTTGTTTATTTTTTCATAGTTCCACACTTCTTCCTGTTTTCTCGATTGATCTGTGTTTAGTTTTTCAAGGCCTATCCACTGTGCCAACTTATAACTAAATCTGAGGGGGGTGCGATGGGGAGGTTCCCTTGTTAGTGTACCGTATGTGAATAAGCGGGACGGTGGGTTGACTGTTTACGACGGTACTTGCAGCACACGGTATTCATCTGTCGTGTAATTCGGTTTACTGCCGACGCTGTGGCTGTTCCATACCAAGCTTCTCAACGAATCCTTGGCTCATCTGTCTGAGAAGACCAGAATTTCCAGGAGGGAATGCGTTGTAGATAGATGTACTCTACTCAAGAAAGTGTAGAATGCAATCGGTATGTTCTCAGTGTTACTGAATGTGAACTCCTTAACTGTGTGAACTGGCTTTCAGGAAGGTCATTTCCCCACAGCTTCTGGACTTGGAACTGCGTGCTCCGAGGGTTCGTTTGTAGACTCCTGGTGGCTTCGCTTGGGCGAGTGAGCTAGATCCGATCGCAGTCGGCGCCATTTGGACTTGGTTATAGTCATTAGGGACACAACTAAGTAGACACTGCGGTCAGAGCTGATGGGGCTTGTTGCTGCTGTGGGTGTGGTGCGTGAGTGGGACATGGCCTACTCGTAAGAAGTGGTCTACTAGCCTAACCTGTAACCTGGTGCCTCCTATATTAAGCTCAAGAAAAATTCTGAACTAGAGGGATGGCTAGGAAGTGTTACATTGGCCTTTAGTCCGTAACTTGTGCAAGAAGTCATTGGTGTCATTAAGTATATGCGACAAGTTATATGATATACAGCGACGGCCATTTTAATCCATTATGGCGAATAACTCGAGACAGAGATGAAATACAGCAAAACGTTTTAGATAAAAAAAATTTGTACGTGGCTACGGGGGTTAGGCATTGCTACTCATGGCCGTAGCCTCGAAAGTGATTTTTCAAGATGATTTGAAGATTAAGGAGATTTTTAAAAATGGAAACCCTGATATTTGATTCAAGATTTGGGAAGATCGCTAAACTTTACGTCTAAAATGACGTGTTATTCAAGGTCATGGAAAGGTTCAATGAAGGTCAAATAATCAAAAACGTTTTTAGAGGAATAGAGGAGGGATACAGCAAAATACAATGTTAGATACAAATTGGAAGGGGCATAACGAGTCACGTATTATAGCCAGTAGCCACGATCTTAAAGGTAATTATCGAAGGTCATTTGAAGGTTCAGTTTTGTTTCGTGGAAACCCCTATTTGTGATGTCGGATTGGGAAAGACCGAAGAGAGATTTGATGTTTATGTCTTAATTGATACGTTTATTGGCAAAAATAAATACATCACAGCGTATAAATGTTATTTTGACTTTTGCAAGATAGAAGAAACATAAATAAATAGGTCATTGATTTGAAAGTCGTTGAGTTAGTTCCCTCTCCCATTCCTCGGGATAGCCATTTCCTTAAAACTCCCAGCTTGGAGCGTGTTATAAAGTGTGAACTTTTTTAGTTGTGTGGTTAGAAGAAATTTTGTTCAATTGTTCAAATGTGTGTGAAGTCTTATGGGACTTAACTGCTAAGCTTACACACTACTTAACCTAAATTATCCTAAGGACAAACACACACACCCATGCCCGAGGGAGGACTCGAGCCTCCGCCGGGATCAGCCGCAGAAGGAATTTTACTGTGGGAAAGTTTATCTCTGCGAAATCCTGATTTAATTTACAGATCATCAGAATATTTGTTGTATACAATATTTTTTGAATGGTTACGAACGATCCATGTATTGGTTGACTATACCTGGTGAAGGAACGTTCTCTCGAAGAATGAAACAAGTCATGTATTGTAAACTGTCTACTGTTTAACTGTTGTGGCACACGATTATTTCAAATTTGTTTTTTTATCGTTCTGATATTTTTAATTAACAAATATTAAGCAGTCCTTCTGCACTTTATTAATCCACTTCTCACTCCCGTTATCGACCAGTAATACAAATATCATGTTTAGACCAAAAGACAACATTAAACTATAATTATGTCTTTACGAGTATTCACACAACTATTGCGTTCCAGTTATTTGAGCCGCTGAAAACAGGGAAACTAAATTTAATCATTACAAAGAAACTGGGTTAAGCCTGTTTAACATCTAACCTAAATCTGAACAGTTATCAGTGATCTGCATAGTAAAACTATGTTTAGTTAGGAAATGGGGCGCCTTTTGGCATGGGAGAACGAAGATAGCAGGCGCTTGTTAGAAGAAAGACGTAATTTGTTATTTATACATACGTGAAAGTGTTTCACAGTGTTAGAGCACATTTTGGAACTTCAATGTGTTTGGTACATACCTGGAGCAATAAGCAGTAAGTAAACCGAGAGGATTACTGAAGCTGATGGCTTTTCCTTAATTTTTTGTAAGTAACATCACGAAATCCATTATGCAAATTTTTGTTGAGCTGTGACTATGATAGAACAAACATAGCTACACAGTCTCAACTTCCATGAAGTAATCAATAACAAAGCTAAGAATACTATGATCCCGCATTTTCTTTGGCGATAAAGCAGTCTGTGGTGATGAACTCAAGTCATGTGCGACGTCAACGAGATTTCGTTGGAAAGTCATACGCGGGAAAAAGAGAAAAAGAAAATATGGAATGGACAGTCGTCATTCGTCCGTATGGAACAGAAATAATTTTGTCGCCGTGGTCGTTCAAGAGATATATAAGGAGCTCCCAAATAGATTTTTAGGGTGTTGCTGTAGCTTATATGTAGCTTAGTGCGACTCATATGCGGGTATATTAGCACAGACTTGTAGGCAAAGGTAGTGTGGCATTCGTGTCTTCCCGACGTGCGTACAGTAAACGCGGAAACGTGAACTATAGCGACATTATTAGCAAATGCTCCCATACTGTCATTGTTTTTTTGGCTGTCAAGGAACGAACACCTATAGACGTCCATCGGAGAACGAATAATGTAAGAGGGTGAGTCAAATGAAAACCTTAAATATTCTTTTAAATATTATTTATTGTGCAGAAGTGGTACAAAGCTGTATCACTTTTCAACATAATCTCCCCCACACTCAATGCAAGTCCTCCAGCGTTTACAAAGTGCATAAATTCCTCTAGAAAAAAATTCTTTGGTTGTCCGCGCAACCACTGATGCATCGCGTAGCGTATCCCTTCATCAGAACGGAAATTCTTTCCTCCCGTTGCGCCTTTGAGTGGTCCAAACATATGGAAATCACTTGGGGCAAGGTGTGGTGAGTATGGTGGATGAGGAAGAAACTCAAAATGCAGGCCTGTGGTTGTTACATTTGTTGTACGGGCAGTGTGGGGCCTTGCATTGTCATGTTGCAAAAGGACACCTGCTGACAGCAATCCACGTCGAATTGATTTGATTGCAGGCCGCAGATGATGTTTTAGGTTATCTGTGTATGATGCACTGGTGACAGTGGTCCCTCTAGGTACATAATGCTCCAAAATGACGCCTTTTTCGTCCAAACGAGAGTCAGTATAATCTTCCCTGCTGATGATTCTGTTCGAAATTTCTTTGGTTTTGGTGATGAGGAATGGCGCCATTCCTTGCTCGCTCTCTTCGTTTCCGGTTGGTGGAATTGAACCCAGGTTTCGTCCCCAGTAACGATTCTTGCAATGAAGCCATCACCTTCTCGTTCAAATCGTCAAATAAGTGCTTCACAAGCATCAACACGTCGTTCTCTCATTTCAGGAGTCAGCTGCTGTGGCATCCATCTTGCAGACACTTTGTGAAACTGGAGCACATCATGCACAATGTGGTGTGCTGACCCATGACTAATCTGTAAACGTGCTGCAATGTCATTCAGTGTCACTCGGCGGTTTTCCTTCACTATGGCTTCAACTGCTGCAATGTTCTGTGGAGTCACAACTCGTTGTGCCTGACCTGGACGAGGAACATCTTCCACTGAAGTCACACCATTTGCGAACTTCCCAATGCATTCGTAGACTTGCTGCTGTGACACACATGCATCACCGTACTGAACCTTCATTCGACGATGAATTTCACTACGCAAAAACCGAATGACAGAACGCTGTTCTTCCCTGGTGCAAGTTGCAAGTGGGGCGGCCATCTTTATACTGACTGCGACGGTATATGTGCATCTGCACTATGCTGCCACCTACAGCCCATTCTGCACGTTGTTTGTAGACGCTTACCAACTTACAGGATAACGGCGCGAAATTTCCATTTGTTATTACAAATTTAAGGTTTTCATTTGACTCACCCTCGTATATGGGGTAGCAAGTCTGTCGAAAACCACCGACAAGGGATGCTGCTGCTTCACAATAATACGCGTCCCCACATCGCAAACACCGTAATGCAGAAGATACGGCAACTCGGGTGGATGATACTTGGGCACTCGCACTATAGACCTGATCTCTCCCTATGGGATCATCATGCCTTCGGTTCCTTAAAGAAGGTCTTACAGAGTCTATGATTCCTGTCGGATGACGATGTGCAGCAATCAGTTATTGGACTTCTTCACTTGGCAGGACATGGTGTTTTACCAAACGGGTATCTTCAAAAAAATTTCAAATGGCTCTAAGCACCACGGGACTTAACGTCGGAGGTCAGCAGGCCCATAGACTTAGAACTACTTAAACCTAACTAATCTAAGAATATCACACACATCCATGCCCAAGGCAGGATTCGAACCTGCGACCGTAGCAGCAGCGCGGTTCCGGACTGAAGCGCCTAGAACCGCTCGGCGTATCTTTAACCTGGTTCAACGGTGGAATGATTTTCTCAATGCTCATGGTGACTTTGCCTGACTGACATATCGATTCTGGACTGTAGGGCCTTCGAACTGAAAAATTTTGATTTCCCCTTACATATTGGAGGAGGTGGTATGAATCTTAGATTAATTTTCTTTGGAGTGTGGTCTTTTGGAATTTTTCGTGTAACATTTTGCGTTATGAACGTCGTCTCTCTCTCTCTCTCTCTCACTGCAATACGAGTGGCATTCGAACTTTGCAGCAGTACTTAGTATATTTTCTAACAAATCAGTTTCAGGTTATTACACTACAGCTTATGCCAGTCTCACTAGCTGCCTAGATGCATGCTTGAGCGTGCAAGCACTTTTGCGTCGTCAAATAACAAACGAAGAGGTCGCAATTAACTAAATCCAGAGTTTTATTCCTTTGGAATACTGATCCCCTTTGTTAGAGTTACTGGTTTATTTCATGTTATAATATAAACTTCATTTTGATGTACTAATTACTTTATATGCAGATAGGAAGTCGGAGAGTAGATAGACAATCGCAACATCCTGGAAACTTGTCTGTGGTACGATCATCATGAGAAAACTTAGCAGTTTTTCCAAAATGACGGTAACCGTTACTAAGCGCTGAAAGTGAGACAATTTCATATTCGTAAAAAAAGTCACTTTAAAATGGAAAATATCCTCTCCTCATTGGCGCCTACACTAGATGGTAAATCTGTGAGGAACAAAGTCATTACTGGCGTTCTTAGAAGGTTTCCCAGCGGACAGAATATTCCGACATTTTTCGAGTGTATATCTCGGGCGTTATTATTTCTTCTTATGATATTTCGGTCGATAACTGCTGCTATTCGGCAAAGCAGCCAAGGCTGTGATGTTGCCACAACACAGGCATCCACCAGCTTCATCAGAACACCGGCCAGTGGACAACGCTTGTAAACAGATACATCGGTTGGCGTACGCAAGTCGCTCTGTCAACATGTTTAAAAGCGGTCGTGTAGCAAGCTCCACGGATAACAGTGACGCGCTCCCAGTACTGCTACCGACGTTACGGTCGCAGAACTGTTGACTTACGCCGTTCACATGTCCAATTTCGCGCAGAGCAAGTATCCGTCCGCCCAACATAGATGTAATGATCTCACGGCACGGCACAAAGCACAAACCTTGTTCAAGCCCCGGACTTCTTGGATATCGAAATGCTAGAAGACTTGAGGCTGGACTTTCAGTTATAAACTGTAAACGATCTCACATAGGACCATCACACTGTGCTTCAAGTGATACGTGAGGCCATTACATCGACAGCGACTGACACCTGGAAACAGTTCAAGCGATGTTAGTTCTGCTAAAGATGCAGATTGATGAATGCCGCACGTAGCACCATGACATATATTCGCCATTGTTCCAGGAGCAGGAAGCTCTGAAAAACCGGGGGAGGCAGCGCAGGCAACGTTTTCGCGGTTCAGAGTACCATAGAGAGATGAAGAGGCTCTCCAGTGTACTCCATAGACGGGCAACAGGGCACAAGTAGGAAATCTGGGAGGACAAATGGCCTCTCTGGTGCTTCAGTCACGTGATCACTGGATCTTGCTCCAAAATCTTAGTGACCCGGAACAGCCTACATGTGCTGTCTGGGGCTCGACAACTCGTTAGAGAAGGCCGAAGTTTTTGTTGAAGACTCTCTAAAACAGGGGGAGGTGACGCTGGCAACGTTTTCGCAATCCAGAATACCATAGAGAGACGAAGAGGCTCTCCAGTATAATCCACAGGCGGGCGATAGAACACCAGCAGGAAATCTGGGAGGACAAAATGGCCTCTCTGGTGCTTCAATCAAGTGATCACTGGAGCTTGGTCCGAAATCTCCGTAACCTGAAACAGCCTGCAGGGACTATCCAGCGTCTGACAGGTCTGATATGCTGGAGCTTGGTCCGAAATATCCGTAACCCGAAACAGCCAACATTGGCTCTTCAGGTTCGGACAGGACTGGAGCTTAGTCCGAAATCTCTGTAACCCGAAACAGCCTACACGGACACGCCAGGGTCTGACAGGTCTGACATACTGGAGCTTCGTCCAAAATCTCTGTAACTCGAAACAGCTTATATGGAATCTCCAGGGTCCGACAGGATATACCCCAGTTGCCTGAGGATCGGATATTTTCCAGACCAGTGGAAGGTAGCTCTCATCGTCCCTCTCGCTAAACCGGAGAAAGACTTGAGCTAGCCTATCAGCTACAGATCGGTCAGTCTCGTTGTCTACGTTATCTGTTAATTTGGAAAGACTAATATTGCATCAGCTAATACGTTTCATCACCGATCACGACGTTATTCGACTTGATCAGTCTGCTTGTCAGCCTTCGCTGTCGGCTGTACTGTTACGAGTCACCGATTACATAACCAATAATACTAATGTCTCCAAACATACGACTGTCGTATTCCTGGACATACAAAAGGCTTGTGGTAGAGTTTTAAGGTTAGCTGCTGCTGAGACTTCAAGATCTCTAACACTTCCAAGAGCGCTGCGAGTGATATAAATCTTTATTGGAGAACAAGACCGGTTTCGCAAAATTAAATTTGCATCTTCAGGTGCTTCATTATATACACAAGTAAAAAAAAAAGTTTAGTATCACCTCGGTCCCGAGAGCTCCAGAACGTGTATAGAAAACTGGAATAGAGATCAACATAAACATCATCTCCGCCCTTTTTATTGCCCATGAAAACCACACATTGCATGTTGTACTACCATACAGCGAGACATTAAGAGGTGGTGGTCCATATTGCTGTGCACACCGGTACCTCTAACACCAAGTAGCACGTCCGCTTGCAATGATGCATGCCTTTATTCGTCGTTGCATACTATTCACAAGTTCATCAAGGCACTGTTGGCCCAGATTGTTCCACACGGCGTAGATCCCTCAGAGTGGTTGGTGGGTCACGTCGTCCATAAACAGCCCTTTTCAATCTATCCCAGGCGTGTTCGATAGGGTTTAGGTCTGAGGAACATGCTGGCCACTCTAGTCGAGCGATGTCGTTACCCTGAAGGAAGTTATTCACAAGAGGTGCACGATGGGGGCACGAATTGTCCTCCATGAAGACGAATGCCTCGCCAATATGCTGCCGATATGGTTGCACTGTCGTTCGGAGGATGGCATTTACGTATCATACAGCCGAAACAGCAGGGAACTTTCACCTTGCTGCACTCGCTGGACAGTGTGTCTAAGGCGTTCACCCTGACCGTGTTGCCTCCAAACACGTCTCCGATTGTCTGTCTGAAGGCATATGCGACACTCATCAGTGAAGAAAACATGAGGCCAATCCTGGGAGGTCCAATCGGCATGTTGTTGGGCCCATCTGTACCGCGCTGCATGGTGTCGTGGTTGCAAAGATGGACCTCGCCTTGGACGTCGGGAGTGACGTTGCGCATGATGCAGCCTATTGCGCACAGTTTGAGCCGTAACACGATGTACTACGGCTGCACGAAAAGCATTGTTCAACACGGTTGCTTTGCTGTCAGGGTTCCTGCGAGCCATAATCCGTAAGTAGCGGTCATCCACTGCACTAGTAGCCCTTGGGCGGGCTGAGCGAGGCATGTCATCGACAGTTCTTGTGTCTCTGTAGCTTCTCCATGTCCGAACAATATCGCTTTGGTTCACTCGGAGACATCTGGATACTTCCCTTGTTGAGAGCCCTTCCTGGCACAAAGTAGCAACGCGGACGTGATCGAACCACGGTAGCCGGCCGCTGGTGGCCGAGCGGTTCTGGCGCTACAGTCTGGAACCGCGCGACCGCTACGGTCGCAGGTTCGAATCCTGCCTCGGGCATGGATGTGTATGTTGTCCTACGGTTAGTTAGGTTTACGTAGTTCTAAGTTCTAGGGGACTTATGACCTCAGCAGTTGAGTCCCATAGTGCTCAGAGCCATTTGAACCATTTTTTTGAACCACGGTATTTACCGTCTAGTCATTGTTGAACTACAGACAACACGAGCCGTGTACCTCCTTCCTAGTGGAGTGACTGGAACTGATCGTCTGTCGGACCCCCTCTGTCTAATAGGCGCTGCTCATGCATGGTTGTTTGTATCTTTGGGCGGATTTAGTGACATCTGTGAACAGTCAAAACGACTGTGTCTGTGATACAGTATCCACAGTCAACGTCTATCTTCAGGAGTTCTGGGAACCAGGGTGACGCAAAACTTTTTTTGATGTGAGCAAAATACGATATGATCTAGAGTTATCTTGTTCACCGCGCTATTTTTCGAAACTAACTGCCGTTGGCGAAACATGGGTCGCTACTGTAGTTGTACACATATTATTCAGTTACATACATTGAAGAGCCAAAGAAACTGGTATAGGCTGCGTATTCAAATGGTTCAAATGGCTCTGAGCACTATGGGACTTAACAAAGATGGTCAGCAATCCCCTAGAACTTAGAACTACTTAAACCTAACTAACCTAAAGACATCACACAACACCCAGTCATCACGAGGCAGAGAAATCCCTGACCCCGTCGGGAATCGAACCCGGGAACCCGGGCGCGGGAAGCGAGAACGCTACCGCACGACCACGAGCTGCGGACGGCTGCGTATTCAAATACAGAGATATGTAAACAGGCAGAATACGGCGCTGCGATCGGCAACGGCTGTAGAAAACAAGAAGTGTCTGGCGTAGTTGTTGGATCGATTACTGCTACTACAATGGCAGGTTATCAAGATTTAAGTGAGTTTGAACGTCGTGTTATAGTCGCCGCACGAGCGATGGGACACAGCCTCTCCGAGGTAGCAATGAAGTGGGGCTTTTTCCGTTCGACCATTTCACGAGTGTTTCGTGAACATGAGGAATGCGGGAAAACAGCAATCTCCGAAATCGCTGTGACCAGAAAAAGATCCTGCAAGAACGGGACCAACGACGACTGAACAGTATCTTTCAACGTGACAGAAGTGCAAATTGCTGCAGATTTCAGTGCTGGGCCATCAACAAGTGTAAGCGTGCGAACCAATCAACGAAACATCACCACGGGGGCAAACTCATGAATCCATGGACTCTGCATGTCAGCAAGGGACTGTTCAAGCTGGTGGAGGCTCTGTCATGGTGTGGGACGTGTGCAGTTGGAGTGATACGGGACGCCTGATACGTCTAGATGCGACTCTGACAGATGACACGTACAGAAGCATCCTGTCTGATCATTCCGACAATCCCAGCACGACAACGCGACGCCCCCCACGTCCTGAGTTGCTACCGAGTGGCTCGAGGAACACTCTCCTGAGCTTAAACACTTCCACGGAACTCCTCAGATACGAACATTATTGAGCATATCTGGGACGCCTTGCAAGGTGCTGTTCAGAAGAGATCTGCACTCCGTCGTACTGTTAAGGGTTTATGAACAGCCTTGCAAAATTCATAATGTCAATTCCCTCCAGAACTACTTCAGATATTAGCCGAGTCCATGCCACGTCATGTGCTCGTGGGGCCGTACACTTCATTAGGTAGGTGTACCATCTTCTTTGGCTCTTCAGCGCAAATGTACAATGTGCAATAAAAAGAAGAATGTGGTCGGTGAAGTCTGTAGTAGACTTATCACGTATGTAAGTCATTAGAGTAATAAAATTCAATAAATTAAAAATCAAAGTTAGATTGTTAAAAACGATATAGTTAAGTGACAATAATTCTGATACGCTCTTGTGGCGAATTTTGGGTAAAAATATAATGACATGCATAAGAACAAGCTTGCAGAGTTCACAGAATAATATAAAAATGGTGAAACAAATAGGGAAAGAAGCCAAATGAGTAAACCAGACTGTAGTCAGGCGTGTATAATGCTTGACTACGTTTAATAAGCTGATGTAAAGCATCTTATCTCAGTCGAAGAGTTTTCGTTAAGTGGTGGCCTGGTTTCGATACCCCGCAGATTCAAATTTTTAAACAGGGGTACAAGTTCGACAATCATTTCCGCTAAGTGTAAAATACATGAAGGCAGAAAAAAAATAATTTGTAATGTTTTATATTAATTTAAATGATCTTCATTACTAATCATTTATAAAAGACAGGTAATTAAGAATTTATATTTGCAGTGAAAACTGGATTGTTGTGAGCGATATGTAACAGGGAATAACAAGAGGTTCATTTTTATTTAGAATACATTTGATGAAATTTACATTTAAATGAAATTGGTATTCGAACTGAACGGAAAAAGCGAAAAAAATGTCCAAAAGGATTACCAGTCTCGAACAGTACCGATTTATTTCCGTCTTTATGTATTTAACGCTTCACGGAAATACTCGTAGAACGTGTATCTTTGTTTAAATGATCTGAATCCTCAGAGAATCGAAACCAGGTCACGCCCGTGGCTGGCGTGCACTCTACCTCAGGGCTACACTGCTTGTGGATGTATCGAATTTTCTTTAGCCTATTAAACGTAATCGGAAAACATCAGTCGACTTCCTAGACAATTTTTGTTTCATAAAAAATTACAAAAATCCGGATGCCGTGTGGTCCCATCAGTGAAGATATAGCGATTAGTGATAGCTAAATCTTTATCTCTTATTACTGTCATTTCTTTCGCTCTCTTAGACTTAGTATTCACATATTTGATGATGTAGTACAACTGTGTTTGGTAGTAATGTTCAAACGTTACTGCAGCTTATTTCTTTTTCTCCAACGGAGAAACATGTTTTCTTGATATTGCTTGAATATGGAAAGACTTCAGATTCTTTTGTTTATGTTATCTGTATTTGTAATATTAACTGTTACGTGAAGAACTGCTGAGCAAGTCGTAGGGATAAAAGCACTGAGACCGATATTGAGAGTGATAGTGAGGGAGTGTTCGTGGGTGCGACAATATGGCGAGAGAGGCTAAAACTTGTCGAAACAGTGAATCGTGCAACTTCATGACTGACGATCAAGATTACCGTCGCAGGGCGTAGCGAAAGTTGAAGTCACCATTATGAACAGAAAGATCGTGCGGTTTGGGAATTTCTAAACGGACTGTCTCGCAAGCGATACTGACAATACTTACCCGAGTAGGAATTATGTTTATTGCTAACGTGTGAGTGAAACTGTTTCTACCTTTAACATGTTAGCGAGAACCAAAGCTTCATAAAACTGTGTACTATATATTTCTTCTTATTGAACAGCCGAATGTTTGAAGCCGTGACCGTCGCGATGAACATAATTACAATGGCGGGTCAGGTGTAAGAACGGTTTAACTGACTGATTTCGCGATCGCATGCGAACGTGACGAACAGTTATATCGCAGTCGGAAATTATCACGAACTGTGTATAAAGTAGTGGAGCGAGAACTAGGTATCTATAACGACTGATGAAAGTGCACGTGCTAAGCACGTGGATTGTCACCAACAATTACGCTATTTTTTTTTTATTTGGCCTTTGACTGTGTACTCAATTTAGCCATCGGCAACACATAGTGACAATGTACACATAATTGAATAAACAAATACAGAAATCCATATTTATAAGAATAAAAAGCTTAACTGTTACAGGTTTGTACATAATGTTTTAAAAATTGAATTGAATTGAATTGAAAAATAATTAAAAGTGCCTTGGCTTACAATTCACACCAATTCTGAAATATCTTCATCAGCAAGACATATTTATAATTTACGAACACCATTAAAACCTACAGATTGTGACCAGTACTCTTGATCAAGTTAACTATCACTTTATATAGACGAACGTCTTTAGCACACAAAAGAGAAGAAGCTGATTGAAGAAAATGGTAGCCCATACTCAGCAACGACTTCAGAAAGACCAACCGTTCACGGTCAAATTTGGGGCACATAAATAAGATGTGGTTGACATCAGCTTCCGACTCAGGATCATACTCAATTACGATATTCAGCCCGTGGCCTGAAGAGGTCACTGCAGATGATCTTGCAAAGTAACCGAGAAGAGACTTAACTAGCATACTTCACCGTGAAAATACGACGAACTGAGTTGCTGTAATAACTTCGTCTGCATCATCACATGTCGCCGCCGTCATCTCATCACGCCGCCACGCCTACCTAACAACGAACATGTAGGCTGCATTGCTGTACGCTCTCGCCAGTAAAAGACCAATCAGCTTGTAAATTGTTTGTTTCAATATGAAACTAATTTCTTTCTTTTCCTTCCCTAAATTTCTGTCACGTAAATAAATTCGCTGGAAGTGAACTATTATCTTTCATTGCAGCTTTGTTGACCCACCACTAGTTACAGGTATTTTTCCTTTACTTGAACTGCTATATCTCTCGCTCTTAAATTAATGCTGCTGTAGTTGCATGTTTGTTCTGAGTCTTTTGGAGGGAAGTATTAGAAACGCATATGTAGTGTTATTTTCAAATTGAGGTGGTATACTTTAATGTCTGATACGGTCGCGCGCTAAAATCGCGGAGTCCGCTGTTGGTTTCTCGGCATCGACCAATAGAATTAAGGCTGCTTGTCCGCTACTGCTCTAAGCTTTGCGCCGACGGTAAACTGAGTGTGACAGCTGAAAGACTCGTAGGTTGTGTTTACATCGTACTTAGAGTAATGTTACCACACTTTCGCCCGCATCTCGTGGTCGTGCGGTAGCGTTCTCGCTTCCCACGCCCGGGTTCCCGGGTTCGATTCCCGGCGGGATCAGGGATTTTCTCTGCCTCGTGATGGCTGGGTGTTGTGTGATGTCCTTAGGTTAGTTAGGTTTAAGTAGTTCTAAGTTCTAGGGGACTGATGACCATAGATGTTAAGTCCCATAGTGCTCAGAGCCAGCCACACTTTCACGAGTAATAACTTGGTTGTTAAAGATTACAGATATAAGCGAACAGCTGTATAGAGTAATCTGATAGTTCACGGAATCAGCAGCAGAATGATGTGTGATTTACGCAATTTAATATCTAGGATGAATCACGTTCTCCACATCTACACTATTCGGAAGTAAAAATAATTCTTCTGAGGGGAAACACTCGGACATCAACTCAGCTTATTTCTAAAAAAACCTCGTAGAAACACGCGGTATACAGTCTGTTTTCTCCACGCAGCCCACTGTAGATCTTCGTTCAATAACTTTATTTCTCTGTGAATCGTCCGTATGGTGTGGACTTGCATCGCTGTTAGTTGTTGGTCATATTTTACTATGTGCTCAGTTGTACAGTAAAAGTGTTGGTTGTAGCCTGCTATCCGAAAATATTAATGGGCATGTGTTTTTCTGCTTTAGTCACAACAACCATGGTACAGCCACCTTCAAGATAAGTGGGTGATAGGAAACTGCATTACGCAATACTGGGGAGGTTTGAGCCAACTGGCTTCCAGTCACTCACATACCTTGAAGATGGCTCTACGGTTACCAGCTGAAATATCGGGCCGCGCGGGATTATCCGAGCGGTCTAGGGCGCTGCGGTCATGGGGGAGGTTCGAGTCCTCCCTCGGGCATGGGTGTGTGTGTTTGTCCTTAGAATAATTTAGGTTAAGTAGTGTGTAAGCTTAGGGACTGATGACCTTAGCAGTTAAGTCCCATAAGGTTTCACACACATCTGAACATTTTTTTTTTTTTTTTTTGAAATATCGGAAGCAGAGATAATACTGTCCCGGAAGATCGCGCAGAAGAAGATCAAGTGAAGGCTTTATGTGTCCCATTAATTTTGCGTAGTATTTAGCAGTTGTCTTTCTCAGCAGTTTGCATCTCACTGAGTACGGGTCGTTCCGAGGCCCTAAAACGTATCCGTCTCAGCCCCAGTCTCTCTGTTCGAACGTCGGCGGTTACATGTTGCTTCGGGAGCTTGCCACCTACAGTCGTTTTACAGTTTTAACAGTTCGCTAACTTGGACAGAGACACGAAATGGCTCCTGCACTATTTTAACGCGGTGCAAGCAACTGCTTCTAAACTAATGTTCTAGCAGCTGGCTGGGTGTAAGAAGCCGCCTTAGAAATCCCCATGTGGTTGGAAGACGCAGCCATCAATGTTCGCCGCTTCAACCAAACTCTCATGAATCCTACGATCTCTTTCATCTATCTTTGATCTCTACGATTTATGAAGAAAACTTCTCTCGGACAGTACATTTAGTCTTCAGGTTACAGTTAACTTCGAGAGTAACGGTGGGTCATCCGTTAATAAGTAACCACTATTTGTTCATTAACTTATAAGTTTTATGAAGATTGTTGCAGTCAGTGTGAAAAGTCTTTGGCGAGGGAGTAGGCATTAAAAGCTCTCGATTCACTTGCCGCTTCAAATTCGGATAAAATTCCAAGCTTTCGATAATAGCCTCCATCATCGAAAGCTCGGAATTTTACCCGAATTTGACGCGGTAAGTGAACCGGGAAATTTTCATGAAAGTTCTTTGCTTTAATATATTAATTTTTCATTCATAACCTTTCTCACTGTGCGCTGTAACTCGTCCAACTCCTCAGTTGCACAATTAATCAACGTAGAGCCTTTTGCAAGTGAACGCGGATTCAAATGCCTTACGCGGTCAAGGCTGAAACCAGAAATCTTAATTAATTTCCCACAGACACGGCAGAAGGTGGACACTCTTCTCACCTCACTTAATCGGAATAACTCTATATCAAGCCCACATAAAAAGTGACGTGCACAGCCCTTTCCTGTTCTACTACTTCAGACTTCCTCACATGGTTACCTCCCTTTTGGCAGTACTGTTCCAAAGATCTGAACGGGAGACTAATCGAGAATCTTTTTTTCGTAACTAGCAGATAAAAATGACACTTTTTAAATTCCATTCCATTACCTCTGGCTGCAGACATACTGTCTTTTACAGTGCGGTTCCCTCTACATGATGATCCCCTGGCCATGATCATTGCTGATACATACGCCATTAGAGGCAGTTATCTACCCCATTCGGATCTCCGGGACGGGACTGCCAAGGGGGAGGTTACCATGAGAAAAAGATTGAATAATCAACGAAAGGATAACGTTCTCCGAGTCCGGGCGTGGAATGTCAGAAGGTTGAACGTGGTAGGGAAACTAGAAAATCTGAAAAGGGAAATGCAAAGGCTCAATCTAGATATAGCAGAGGTCAGTGAAGTGAAGTGGAAGGAAGACAAGGATTTCTGGTCAGATGAGTATCGGGTAATATCAACAGCAGCAGAAAATGGTATAACAGGTGTAGGATTCGTTATGAATAGGAAGGTAGGGCAGAGGGTGTGTTACTGTGAACAGTTCAGTGACCGGGTTGTTCTAACCAGAATCGACAGCAGACCAACACCGACAACGGTAGTTCAGGTATACATGCCGACGTCGCAAGCTGAAGATGAACAGATAGAAAAAGTGTATGCGGATATTGAAAGGGTAATGCAGTATGTAAAGGGGGACGGAAATCCAACAGTCATGGGCAACTGGAATCCAGTTGTAGGGGAAGGAGTAGAAGAAAAGGTTACGGGAGAATATGGGCTTGGGACTAGGAATGAAAGAGGAGAAAGACTAATTGAGTTCTCTAACAAGTTTCAGCTAGTAATAGCGAATACCCTTCAAGAATCACAAGAGGAGCAGGTATACTTGGAAAAGGCCGGGAGATACGGGAAGATTTCAATTAGATTACATCATGGTCAGACAGAGATTCCGAAATCAGATACTGGATTGTAAGGCGTACGCAGGTGCGGATATAGACTCGGATCACAATATAGTAGTGATGAAGAGTAGGCTGAAGTTTAAGACATTAGTCATGAAGAATCAATACGCAAAGAAGTGGGATACGGAAGTACTAAGGAATGACGAGATACGTTTGAAGTTCTCTAACGCTATAGATACAGCAATAAGGAATAGCGCAGTAGGCAGTACAGTTGAAGAGGAATGGACATCTCTAAAAAGGGCCATCACAGAAGTTGGGAAGGAAAACATAGGTACAAAGAAGGTAGCTGCGAAGAAACCGTGGGTAACAGAAGAAATACTTCGGTTGATTGATGAAAGGAGGAAGTACAAACAGGTTCTGGGAAAATCAGGAATACAGAAACACAAGTCGCTGAGGAATGAAATAAATAGGAAGTGCAGGGAAGCTAAGACAAAATGGCTGCAGGAAAAATGTGAAGATATCGAAAAAGATATGATTGTCGGAAGGAGAGACTCAGCCTATAGGAAAGTCAAAACAACCTCTGGTGACGTTAAAAGCAACGGTAGTAGCATTAAGAGTGCAACGGGAATTCCGTTGTTAAATGCAGAGGAGAGAGCAGATAGGTGGAAAGAATACATTGAAAGCCTCTATGAGGGTGAAGATTTGTCTGATGTGACAGAAGCAGAAACAGGAGTCGATGTAGAAGAGATAGGGGATCCAGTATTAGAATCGGAATTTAAAAGAGCTTTGGAGGACTTACGGTCAAATAAGGCAGAAGGGATAGATAACATTCCATCAGAATTTCTAAAATAATTGGGGGAAGTGGCAACAAAACGACTATTCACGTTGGTGTGTAGAATATATGAGTCTGGCGATATACCAGCTGTCTTTCGGAAAAGCATCATCCACACAATTCCGAAGACGGCAAGAGCTGACAAGTGCGAGAATTGTCGCACAATCAGCTTAACAG
The DNA here is from genome assembly GCF_023864345.2 of Schistocerca serialis cubense. NCBI lineage: Eukaryota > Metazoa > Arthropoda > Insecta > Orthoptera > Acrididae > Schistocerca > Schistocerca serialis. The sequence continues at coordinate 931,317,236 of NC_064639.1, forward strand.
CTCATGCATCGAAGCTGCTTACAAGAATAATATACAGAAGAATGGAAAAGAAAATTGAGAATGCGCTAGGTGACGATCAGTTTGGCTTTAGGAAAAGTAAAGGGATGAGAGAGGCAATTCTGACGCTACGGCTAATAACGGAAGCAAGGCTAAAGAAAAATCAAGACACTTTCATAGGATTTGTCGACCTGGAAAAAGCGTTCGACAATATAAAATGGTGCAAGCTGTTCGAGATTCTGAAAAAAGTAGGGGTAATCTATAGGGAGAGACGGGTCATATACAATATGTACAACAACCAAGAGGGAATAATAAGAGTGGACGATCAAGAACGACGTGCTCGTATTAAGAAGGGTGTAAGACAAGGCAGTAGCCTTTCGCCCCTACTCTTCAATCTGCACATCGAGGAAGCAATGATGGAAATAAAAGAAAGGTCAGGAGTGGAATTAAAATACAAGGTGAAAGGGTATCAATGATACGATTCGTTGATGACATTGCTATTCTGCGTGAAAGTGAAGAAGAATTAAATGATCTGCTGAACAGAATGAACAGTCTAATGAGTACACAGTATGGTTTGAGAGTAAATCGGAGAAAGGTGAAGGTAATGAGAAGTAGTAGAAATGAGAACAGCGAGAAACTTAACATCGGGATTGATGATCACGATGTCAATGAAGTTAAAGAATTCTCCTACCTAGGCAGTAAAATAACCAATGACGGACGGAGCAAGGAGGACATCAAAAGCAGACTCGCTATGGCAAAAAAGGCATTTCTGGTCAAGAGAAGTCTACTAATATCAAATACCGGCCTTAATTTGAGGAAGAAATTTCTGAGGATGTACGTCTGGAGTACAGCATTGTATGGTAGTGAAACATGGACTGTGGGAAAACCGGAACAGAAGAGAATCGAAGCATTTGAGATGTGGTGCTATAGACAAATGTTGAAAATTAGGTGGACTGATAAGGTAAGGAATGAGGAGGTTCTACGCAGAATCGGAGAGGAAAGGAATATGTGGAAATCACTGATAAGGAGAAGGTACAGGATGATAGGACATCTGCTAAGATATGAGGGAATGACTTCCATGGTACTAGAGGGAGCTGTAGAGGGCAAAAACTGTAGAGGAAGACAGAGATTGGAATACGTCAAGCAAATAATTGAGATCGTAGGTTGCAAGTGCTACTCTGAGATGAAGAGGTTAGCACAGGAAAGGAATTCGTGGCGGGCCGCATCAAACCAGTCAGTAGACTGATGACAAAAAAAAAAATCTACCCCAACAATATGCCCTGAACTTTTTCCACTCCTTTTCGTTGTTTTGTTATGACCGTTGGGAGAAGAAAGACTTATACAGCTTGCGCAGCTTATGGTGGCCGATACACAGCTACCAGTTTTCGTCCAAAGCGCTGGGCGGGTTCATTCGTTTGTTCAGAAGGTGAGGCCGATAAGTGTTTTCCACCTTTCGTCCCGTCAGCGTTGACAGAATACAGGCGTGCATCCTGAAATCTTTCTCAAACGATTTTACAGATACCACTCATACTTGCTTCACCTGGACTTACATGTCAGGTTCATGATGAAATGTCCATTATTTCGTTAATGGCCATAGTTATTGTGATATTTACGTGAAAGTAAGACACTGCGTGAAATATATTGATGCTCATGAAGTTTAGCTAACATACTGAACTTTTCTTTAGACTTGGGTAGAGATATCTATCTGTTACCAGTACCGATAAAATTGATTTGATGTAGCATACTTATTTACGATCGCGCCGCAACGGCGCCAGAGTAAAATATCCACAACATCCCTCCTATTTCATAAACGGTTTCAGATATCGGAATGAGATTTTCGCTTGTTATAGCACACGGAGAGGAGAGTATTTTACTGCACCGCTCTTATGTACAACTTCATTATCTACCGTGTTATTCCAACAATTACATACTTTTTTGGTGGAAGAATGTAATTTTTAAGGGCCAACGATAGCTGGTGAAACGAGAAATACTATGGGTTTTGAACAACATATGTGAAGACATTACACGTTTTCTTGTAACAAGGATGTGCTTTGTCATAAGCTACTGACTTTATTTTCCCTCTGTTCCTTACTTAATGAACTTAATCGACCACAGTTTCAGAATTCTCTCGCAGTGGTGTCTGCACAAAATGTTAGTGAGGTGAGACAGTGTAAACTCTGCTGTGTATTGGCAAAAGAAGCAAATTTTGACAAGGGAACCAGAAAAATATGTAGGTGATTTTACTCATAATTCGCCACTCATGACACTTGTTTGAAGGTTACAAATGGTTAACAAGACATCGCTTCTTATTTGGTGGAATTCTTTTTAGATTCTAACGAAAGCAGAGGATACAGTAGATGTTTTTTAAATGTCACCATGCAAGTCTGCATGCGGATGGGCTCCACGTAATATTTATAAGAAACCTGCGTGTAGGCTTCTGTTTAGAAACGCACTTCCCCTCCACCCCTCGGCATTTCCCCTACAACACTCTGAGCGAGCCCCCCCCCCCCCCCCCCCCCACTGCCACCCTCACCCTACTTCAACAGCCAAATGTGCATCTAGCGGCCGTGGCATTTTGCCTGCACTATACCTGGAGTCTTTGGATGTCAGAACTGATAAAAAATAAGCAGTGACTGGGATCGACCCAGGACTAACATCATTGAATCTCTGAAAACAGCCTGATGGAAAGAATCTCAGTTTCCAGTCCTTTATTTACTCTAGTGGCAGGAGAATTAGTTCATGGGGAAACTTTACCTACTAAACACAACAGTGGAAAAAAATTGAGCACTCTGATTCATATGTGAATCAGTATGGAGGATCATTATCGAGCTCGAGAAAGTGAATACTATATTCTGGAAATACGAGGTTCACCTCTTGTAAGGAACACAAAAATGGAGCCTAGATCAGTGGAAACACGTAATGTGATTATATGACTTCCTTTTAGTTTGATTACTTCCTCAGGAAGCTCGCTCACAGATAGATCCATACCTAAAGACTCGGAAATTGCTCAAGTCATGCCAATACCCAGACAACTAAGTAGGAGTAATCCGCTGAATTCCAGGCCCAAATCACTAAAGTCGATTTGCTGCAGGGTTTTGGAACATATACCGTATTCGACCATTATGAAGCACCTCGAAGAAAACGATTTATTGACACATAGTCATCACAGTTCAAATGTCTCTAAGCATTATGGGACTTAGCATCTGACGTCATCAGTCCCCTAGACTTAGAACTACTTAAACCTAACTAACCTAAGGACATCACACAAATCCATGCCTGAGGCAGGATTCTAACCTGCGACTGGAGCAGCAGCGCGATTCCGGACTGAAGCGCCTGGAACCGCTCGGCCACAACTGCCAGCTAGTCAGCACGGATTCAGAAAATATCAGTCTTGCGAAACACAACCATATCTTTATATTTTTGAAGTAACGAGTACCATCGACAGGAGGTGTCACATTGATTCTATATTTTTGGATTTCCAGAAGGCATTCGACACCGTTTCTCACAAGCATCTTCTAAACAAACTGCGTGCCTGTGGGATATCGCCTAAGTTGTGTAACTGGATTCGTGATTTCCTGTCAGAATGATCACAGTTCATAGTAATAGCTGGAAAATCATCGAGTAAAATAGAAGTAATACCCGGCGTCACCCAAGGAAGTGTTATAGACCCTCTATTTTTCGTGATGTATATTAATGGCATAGGAGACAAAACGAGTACCCGTATTATATTGTTTGCAGATGATGCTGTCATTTACCGTCTTGTAAAGTCATCAAATGACCAAAACGAATTGAAAAACAGTTTGGATAAGGTATCTGTATGGTGCGAGAAGTTGCAATTGACCCTGAATAAAGAAAAGTGTGAAATTATTCACGTGAGTACTAAAAGAAATCCGCTAAATTCCGATTATGTGATAAGCCACACAAATCTGAAGACTGTAAATTCAACTGAATACTTAGGGATTACAATTACAAAGAACCTAAACTGGAACGATCACATACATAATGTTGTGGGTAGAGCAAACCAAAGACTGTAATTCATTGGCAGAACACTTAGAAGGTGCAACAGGTCTACTAAAGGGACTGCCAACACCACGCTTGTCCGCCCTATTCTGGAGTATTGCTGTGCGGTGTGGAATCCGCATCAGGTGGGACTGACGGATGACATCGAAAAAGTACAAAGAAGGGCACCTCATTTTGTATTATCGCGAAATAGAGAAGACAGTGCCACAGACATGATACGTGAATTGGAGTGGCAATCATTAAAACAAAGGCGTCTTTCGTTGCGACGATATCTTGTCATGAAATTTAAATCACCAGTTTTCTCTTGCGATTGTGAAAACACCCTGTTGGCATCCACCTACATAGGGAGAAATGATCATCATGATAAAACAAGAGAAATCAGGGCTTGCACAAAAAAATTTAAGTGCTCGTTTTTCCCGCTCGCCGTTCTAGAGTGGAACGGTAGAGAGACAGCTTGAAGGTAGTTCATTAAACCCTCTGACACGCACTTTATTGCGAATAGCAGTCACGTAGATGTAGAAGTGATTACGTTTCTAGGCAATGCGATTGGCGCTCCTCCTAGCGCCGACTCCGCTCCATGAAACGTGCATATAGTGTCATAATTGTGGGTGACTATGATAGGTGCGTGTGCAGATAACTACAATGTTCTTTGATATTGATGATGATAAGAAAAGGGGAGGATGAAACCTGATTCTGGCAAACAGTCGAGTTCTTTCAAGAAGCACGAAGAGAGCTGCCAAGCTTAACGTCCACATCCGATGCATGGGTCACCATCAAAAGTTTCACATGCTATCAAACCATGAGACACTATGGAGACTTTTGGAATTTAATCTAGGATACTTGCGTGAAGTCTATGTACGTGACAAGATTACAGGGTGTAGGGACCAACGGTTAATTGCAAAATGCGCGTGTATGATGAAACTAGCAGGTCGTAGGTCACAAACGCAAATAATTCAGTAACCCATGATTGATTTTGAACTATTCGTGATTTCGTCAATAATGGAAACAATAAAACAGATCATAGAAAAATGTGAAGTAATTGTTTATAATATAGATGAACCTATTTTCTGGAATGAGATGAATCATTTCTTTACCATCCACCTCAGAACTTAAAGTTGCAAAATTTTTAGCAGACTCATAATATTTGTGGCTACACAGCGAAGGTGGTGTCACAAAAATCTCACACAGAACTTATCAAATTATGCCTCAGGGAGATTATTAGTAAGATTGATTTATTAATGAGTACTCAGCGCTGCCCAGATACTTTCTATTAGGCCACTTCCTACATCTCCTCCTCTCTGTCCATCTCCTCCGCCTTCCCTCTCTGCCCGCATCATCTTTCAGTCTACCACGGCGTCACTCCGTCCGTGCGTGGACTAGAGGTAGCGTTTTTGGTTAGTAATCAAAATGCCCTCGGTCCCAGGTTCGAAGTCCACTACCGCTTAAATTCTGATTAATAATCAGCATTGGCAGCCGAAGACTTCTGCCATATGAAGTCACCCCCATTCTAACAACGGCCTTGTCAAAGAGAATGGAGGAGCGGACAGAAGTTCAGGGCACTCTCTAGTCCTTGGAGTGTGAAACTGCCCCTAAAGGTGGAAGAAGCAGCAATGATCAATGGCATGAGGATGAAGAAGCCTATTGAAACCACTGCATGAAAGACACATCACATGTATCCACAGGACAGCTGGCGTGTAATTCAAAAAGTGTCGTGATGGTCTCTGCATCGGCAAAAAAGTCCAGAATAGTCCCCCATTCGGATCTCTGAGAGGGGCTGCCAAGGAGCAGCTGTTCGTAAGTAAAAGATTAAATAGCCAGCCAAAAGATAAGGTTGTACGACTCGGGGTGTGGAATGTCGGAAGCTTGAAAATGGCAGGGAAGCTAGAAAATCTGAAGAAGAATTGCAAAGGCTGAATCTAGATATAGTAGGGGTTAGTGAAGTGAAGTGGAAAGAAGACAAGGATTTCTGGTCAGATGAGTATAGGATAATGTCAACAGCAGCAGAAAATGGTATGAATAGGAAGATAGGGCAGAGAGTGTGTTACTGTGACCAGTTCAGTGATAGGGTTGTTCTTATCGTAAACGATAGCAAGCCAACACCGACAACGACAGTTCACATATACATGTCGACGTCACAAGCTGAAAATGAAGAGAGAGAGAAAGTATAATATGAGAATATTGAAAGGGTAATACAGTACGTAAAGGGAGACGAAAACCTAATACTCATGGGAGACTGGAATACAGAAGTAATAAATTTCAGCTAGTAATAGTGAATACTCCGTTCAAGAATCACAACAGGAGGACGTATTCTTCGAAAAGACTGGGTGATACGAGAAGATTTCAGTTAGACTACATCATGGTGAGACAGAGATTTCGAAATCAGACACTGTATTGTAAGGCGTTCTAGGGAGCAGATATGAACACATATCACAATGTAGTAGTGATGAAGAATAGGCTGAAGTTTAAAAAATTACTCAGGATGGTTCAACAAGCAAATAAGTTGGGTATGGAAGTACTAGGGAATGACGAGATATGCTTGATGTTCTCTAAGGCTATAGGTACGGCAATAAGGAATAGCTTAGTAAGTAGTACAGTTGAAGAGGAATGGACATCTTCAAAAAGCGCAATCACAGAAGTTGGAAAGAAAAACATAGGTACAAAGAAGGTAACTGCGAAGAAACCATGGGTAACAAAAGAAATGCTTCAGCCGATACATGAAAGAAGGAAGAACAAAAATGTTCAGGTAAATTCAGGAATACAAAATCAAATGGTTCAAATGGCTCTGAGCACTATGGGACTTAACATCTGAGGTCATCAGTCCCCTAGAACTTAGAACTACTTAAACCTAACTAACCTAAGGAGATCACACACATCCATGCCCGAGGCAGGATTCGAGCCTGCCACCGTAGCAGTCACGCGGTTCCGGACTTAAGCGCCTAGAACCGCTCGGCCACTCCGACCAGCTTCACGTAAGGGAAACTTATTTTAAACTGACGCGTTCCACATCATTACAAAATGTCGTGTTCAGTATCCATGGAACAAGTACTAACGTAATGTAATGTAGTCTAGGAGTTAGCACAGCTGCTCGTGCCAACTGGCTCGCGCTCACACCACAGCCATGAGCAACTATGTATTGCTTCAGGGTGGCTCATGAGCTCATTTACTGACAAATTTATTTTTAGGACCGTTGTATTAATGAGAACTGACAACGAAATTTAACGTAACGAAGACCAACAAAATTCAACGTCCCATTAATATTTTGATGGTTCAAAGAACGAGATTCAGTTACGTTTCTTTTCTTAGGACCGTTGCAGCCGTATGATCTCAGGACGAAATTTAAACTGACAAATTTATATTTCATTACCGTTTTATACAAACGTTAAACATAGAAACGCAGAACGTCAATGAGTATAACTTGTTTTGCTTTTCACTAAAGGATCTATGCCTGGTACCACTTTTCAGTGAAACTGCGCAACGCATTGCAAGTAGAAAATCAGTATGGTAACTTGATCCAACTGCAGATTCATTCGCTGAGTGTTTCTCCACAAAACGAAAATGTATCTTCATAGTGAAACTGCTGTGAAAATTACTGAGATGTTTATGGTTCTCTACGATGAATATTTTCTTCAGTCACATCGCTTAAAAGCAATTTCTTTTCGCCTTCTCGCTGTTCGTATTCTATGTGTCCACAATCTTTTGCATAGAATCTATTGCAATGTTGTTGAATTTTTTCATTGGTTCGGAGTTCTGAAGCACATTAGGAGAATACTAAGCGTGTCAAGACACCATCGCATACAATAAACATATAGACTAGGCGTCCTGCACTGATACACTGATGTTGATGTGTCTGACTGTCTGAAGCTCCTAATCCGACCCTCATGTTACTTTTCACCCCTTTAAAAACAGCTACTCTCCATTTTAAGAGGGGACTCAACCTTAAACCATAAATATAAAAAAAATGTTGGTGTATTTCAAGTTTTTAGAGTGTTTACTCTTAGATCCCAAAATGATTTGGCTGTATTCCAATTACAAGTACATTTAAGAAATGTTTGAAATGCGGACTGCGTAAGGGGCTGTGGCACACCGAAAGATGCCAAAGATAGTTCTTTTTTATTTCTGTCACCATTAAAGACAACTATTTTTACTTCGAACTTGACATAGACCCAAATTGGAATAAAGCAATTTGCAAGACTTCCTGGAAAACATAAGGGAAACAACTGGCAGCCAGTCGTTGGAAATCAATTACTTTGTCTGTTGACTGTGTAAATATAAATTTTGGGAATACATTAACGTCATATTCAGTAAAATCAATAAGCTCCAGGGAAATAGGCATTGGCTTACAAATATCTCTACCACTGCACCTCCTCAATTAGACTGTGAGTAGATTTTTATTCAGAAAATTAAGAAAAAGGGGCTTTAAATTGCAAGAAGCTTCAAATACGCAGGAAGGGAAAACGTTATGGTGCCGGTGAATTTTAATGGGTATGCGTTTTGTAGCGACATTAATTTTTTTGATAAAATGCTAAAATCCATTTTACCTTAAGTTTGTTTGTCTAAGCTCGGTGTGAACTTTTTTTATCATAAATATTAACCAACCTGAACGAAATTTTTGCAAGAAGTGGTCTTGATTTGTTTGGAAAATGTAATTTTTGTATTTTATCGTCACATTTATGTTTCGATAATCAAAGAAAATTTAAAGTTGAATTTGAAATAAACACTGAAAACAAATTACTAATATTTCTAATAAAATGAACGCACAGAACCGTTGAACCATATCTTGTGAATGTACCTGGCAAGTGAAAATTGTGGTGTGAGTGCCAAAAGTTGATTTTCAAGAATACCATTAAAATCACGTTAAAAATTCAGAAAACGATTGACATTAAGGACTTCAAAACTTTGGTATTGCTACATTTTTACGTGACAGACACGATTTTAAAAATTTGGTTGTTATCAGTGCACTGAAAAAAAGTTAAATTTTGGGGGAGCCTCCCCGTACGTACTGCGCCGTATGTGTTGTATGTTCATATGTAAAGCTACATCGAACCTACAGGGTGTTTCAAAAATGACCGGTATATTTGAAACGGCAATAAAAACTAAACGAGCAGCGATAGAAATACACCGTTTGCTGCAATATGCTTGGGACAACAGTACATTTTCAGGCGGACAAACTTTCGAAATTACAGTAGTTACAATTTTCAACAACAGATGGCGCTGCAAGTGATGTGAAAGATATAGAAGACAACGCAGTCTGTGGGTGCGCCATTCTGTACGTCGTCTTTCTGCTGTAAGCGTGTGCTGTTCACAACGTGCAAGTGTGCTGTAGACAACATGGTTTATTCCTTAGAACAGAAGATTTTTCTGGTGTTGGAATTCCACCGCCTAGAACACAGTGTTGTTGCAACAAGACGAAGTTTTCAACGGAGGTTTAATGTAATCAAAGGACCGAAAAGCGATACAATAAAGGATCTGTTTGAAAAATTTCAACGGACTGGGAACGTGACGGATGAACGTGCTGGAAAGGTAGAGCGACCACGTACGGAAACCACAGAGGGCAACGCGCAGCTAGTGCAGCAGGTGATCCAACAGCGGCCTCGGGTTTCCGTTCGCCGTGTTGCAGCTGCGGTCCAAATGACGCCAACGTCCACGTTTCGTCTCATGCGCCAGAGTTTACACCTCTATCCATACAAAATTCAAACGCGGCAACCCCTCAGCGCCGCTACCATTGCTGCACGAGAGACATTCGCTAACGATATAGTGCACAGGATTGATGATGGCGATATGCATGTGGGCAGCATTTGGTTTACTGACGAAGCTTATTTTTACCTGGACGGCTTCGTCAATAAACAGAACTGGCGCATATGGGGAACCGAAAAGCCCCATGTTGCAGTCCCATCGTCGCTGCATCCTCAAAAAGTACTGGTCTGGGCCGCCATTTCTTCCAAAGGAATCATTGGCCCATTTTTCAGATCCGAAACGATTACTGCATCACGCTATCTGGACATTCTTCGTGAATTTGTGGCGGTACAAACTGCCTTAGACGACACTGCGAACACCTCGTGGTTTATGCAAGATGGTGCCCGGCCACATCGCACGGCCGACGTCTTTAGTTTCCTGAATGAATATTTCGATGATCGTGTGATTGCTTTGGGCTATCCGAAACATACAGGAGGCGGCGTGGATTGGCTTCCCTATTCGCCAGACATGAACCCCTGTGACTTCTTTCTGTGGGGACACTTGAAAGACCAGGTGTACCGCCAGAATCCAGAAACAATTGAACAGCTGAAGCAGTACATCTCATCTGCATGTGCAGCCATTCCGCCAGACACGTTGTCAAAGGTTTCGGGTAATTTCATTCAGAGACTACGCCATATTATTGCTACGCATGGTGGATATGTGGAAAATATCGTACTATAGAGTTTCCCAGACCGCAGCGCCATCTGTTGTTGAAAATTGTAACTACTGTAATTTCGAAAGTTTGTCTGCCTGAAAATGTACTGTTGTCCCAAGCATATTGCAACAAACGGTGTATTTCTATCGCTGCTCGTTTAGTTTTTATTGCCGTTTCAAATATACCGGTCATTTTTGAAACACCCTGTAATTACGGTCATTCCTCTGAAGGCCGCACAGTGTTTGCACTTCCCCTGCGCTACCAGTCGGCCGTGCTGCCCTACGTAACAACGCCTGACCGTCGCCAGCGCTCACAACCAGGAAGTGAGCGATCCTGAGCCCTTTTGCTCGCCTAGCCGCATCCTCAACAGGCTTACTGTAGTTTACGATGTGTCACTAGAAATTAGTTTTAACGTGCCCTGAAAGGTTGCAAAACTACGACCAATCATTTTCTTATTATAATTTATTATGTCTTTACATCCCATGCTGGTTTTCTCATCTTCTAACGGAGGGAGTAAGTATGGATTCAATGGCACGTCACTTACCCGCGTCTTGCTGCAAAGATTTTATATTCGGTATCCTCCCACACAGATTTTGATTCTAAGAACCTCTCAAGGTGAATGCTACGATTACTGCATAGAAAAGGCTTGACCTTTGAGGTAGTCTCATCAGTCTTCTTTAAGAAACATTTCACATATTTCGAGAGATCCTTAGCCGACTTTGTGTTGTTTCCAGCGAAGAGCGCGAAGAGGTAGTCTCTTACACTATGAGAAGGTAATTGCTTTTCGACCCTTATTAAATTTATTTACAATATTTACAAGACTGCCGATGACTACATTAAACTACTTTGCAACATTTAAAATTTTTTCTGTAATTCTGACGTTTTCTTCGTCATTGCCACTTCTTAGCGTAGGTCACACAAGTAGGAAATGACTTTGAGTTCCCATCAGTTTGGAGTTTCCTTAAAGCCTTTGCAGTCGATTCAGCAGTCTTCATAGCTCACTTTTTTCTTCTATTCCCATCACATTTTAAAATTAGTCGGAAAAACTGGTGGCCATGGTACTCTGCATCTTCTCTAGGATTTTCCACTAATGACTAGACATTCGGACGAACTTTTGATGTTAACGGACTCAGTCTTCAGTTCCATCCTTCTGAGACGTCATTAGTACAATAGCACCGTCCACTACAATTCCACATCTCTCTTGGCATATGTGCTTTATCGAGCCACTGGTACACAAAATACGTCTAAAAAATCCCGAAGCTTTTGGTTTTCGGGCGTGCTCTCCTGAATACACAGCAAACCACCATTCAACACATCCAGTGGAAGATGTGTTAGAGCAGAACACATTCTTATGTGACACTGTATTTCCTCCGTTTCATTATAGGCTGGAACGAGGTCGCAACACTGAACTTGTTTCCACATTCATTGACTAAAACGAGAATTGTGACCAGTAATCTTTGTTCCAGGAAACAAACTATTAGCTGCTTGGACGATGGCAATTTCGAGTCCATCATCAGAGATGCAAGGTTCCACCCAGGCGCCTTAGTTGTAATTACCTGAAAAAAAGTGTACTTATGTTTCTCGCTTTTTATTTTGCAGCAAAGCGTAAACAACTGGAATGGTGTTTTTTTTCCTTTCAAGAACTACTACGGTCGGCGTGGGGTATAAACAACTGTCTAAACTGCTTACTCGAACTCTTGGACGTTCCATCCACAAAGAATATTCCCAGTCTGATAAACGCGCTTTTCCCTTTTCGCTGGAAAACACCACCATTTCGTCATTCGGTCCCCTGTTATCATGTACAAATAAAAAATTGCTACCATAATTCATCGGTAAACGGTGGGGTCTTCTGTAGTTCCATACATTTTCGCCTAATGCGATGTAATCGTTGTTTTGCACTTTTGTGTGGTGGTAACGATGTCACTAAGCCATAGCCTCGACTGAAGAGGTATCCTTCTTCTTTCATGTAAACTGATGAAACTGTAGCAACTGTTTCATCTGCCCCCTTCTTTGTGCTGACAAAATGTCTTAGAACTTCATTTGTTGCTTCATCTGAGATACAAACATGTCTGCCTTCCCCCAAAACTGTGTTATTTCTTGTGGATAATATTCCTTTGGATTTATTATTTATAGAGTTGACACAAGGCCAGTAAGTCACTTTTTGTTTGTTTGAATATTCCACTACATACTGATGCTGGTTGTACATCAATAAGTGTTTCCCTTTGACTGATCTCGTATCTCTCAGCAATAAAAAACAGAACACCGCTTGCCAGTCAGAGGCCAACTGCAGCACTTAGCTCCGGGAGAAAGCCACGCACACTACGAACTTGTGTGGGGACAGGTAACTTTGTGCAGGAAATGGGCTTTGGCGTCCACGAAATACGTCGCAGGTAGCAGCGGACAGTCCAGTTTATATATATATATATATATATATATATATATATATATATATATATATATATTAGTGATGTGTGGATTTCTGGCTTTGTTTGATCGTTTGAGAGTGTAACTCATACTTAACCATGAGAAGACAACAGATTTGTAAATCCTCACTATGTAGCAGTACAGTACAGTAACATTGAACGACTATAATTTCGCACGTAAAACATTCTGCTGTGACAGAGGGGTTCCAGCGTTGTTTGGACGTGAAGGAATTATACTGAGTGGACACGCGTACCTGAATACCAGAATGTAAAAACGCCGTAAATCCTTCAGCTTTGCGAGTGGTTTAGTGTTTGCGTGCGGGATAGAACTCGATAATTTCAATTTATGGCCTTTCTTTAACTCCCGAATCTCTCTAACGACCTAGGCAGCCATCTAAATATGAGAAAAGTGAAATACGCCCTGTAATGAGTAAATTTTTTTAAACCTGCTGCTTCTCTCTAAAGCACTCAATGTATTCCTGAGGTAATCACTTCACTGGCTGGAGGAAAGAACTGAAAAAAAGTATTACGCACATACTTTTGCCCAGCAAACTATCGAAATCAAGAGCAATTGAACTTGAAATACCTACTTAGTAGCGTAACACCCCGTTTAGCTTTAATGATGGCGATGCACAGTTTTCCATCATTAAATTAGATATGGCGAATGAAAAGTGGCGGAATTTTCAGTTAAAAGATTCATACATTCGAAAACAAAAGGTTTTGAAAATTATTAATTTTGAAAACAAAATTGTATTCGTGTTTTTAGAAGTTATTTTCATAAATAATATGTTGTAATTCATTGTATAATAATTATCAACTCGTCAAGTTACCTTCCATTAGGAATGTGGATGCACTCAACGGCTTTGATATGACTTTCAAAATGATGGAGCTCAGCAACCAGTCGTCCGTTCTTTTCCGGTTTTATTCAAGCAAATATAGATTCCGGCTAGTGCCCAGCCATCAGCAAAGTACTCTTTCATAGTTTCAATTCATGTTGTATTCAAATAAACACCAGCATCGTCTGACAAAAATTCAGCTATTATCACTTATACATAAGAAGGTAACAATAATTCTACAGTCTCGGATGGCTACGCTTTAGATTTGTTTCGTGGTTTTAATCGCAAAATGGACATTTAGGATCTGATGATACAAACAACCGGCTTATAACGTCTGTGTGTATTTATTGTCTGTAGAATACTCTAGTGAACAGCTTACTTGGCTTTTCTTGTCTTTATTTCACGATTACTGAGCACCTGGGGTAGTTGCCCGGTGGCTATGGTGCACTTTCGACGACGTGGGGACCATATATAAACTGACGTAGGCTTACAATACCACGAAAAACGTTCTATTAAAATTCCAACAGTACACAAAGTATATTGCTTAAAAACAGCCACGTTAACACCGAATTCAGATGACAGAACTTGCTTGTCTGCATGAGATTTAACTGGTTCTTTTATGTTTGTAGACAACGCTTTCTCCAAATGTTCAACTGTTTCGCCAAGTTTCACACGAAATCACTTGTATAAGAAGTCGAATATATCCCTTCTACTGCAACTCTACAGTATTCGCTGAAATACTCAGAAGTGGTCCTTAAAAATTTGTTAATTTAGTCATTTGGAACTGACAGTGACGCAAAGGTAGTTGGTTTCAGTTTACAGTTCCAGAATAAAACCAACTTAACACTCCTGGCTCTGTAGCGGGCACGTTTCGGCAAGCCGAGCATCGCAAGTCGTGACGCTAAATATTAATGCGTAACAACAATCAAAAATAGTCAAATTTCATGTTAGTGATTATACCCTTAAAAATAAGTTATATTACAGAATATAAGGAAACTATTACATACATCTTCAATAATACTTTACATTAAAAAGTATTCAAAAAATTAACTTGGAACACCGCTCCTATTTACATTGCAATCATGTGGCTTGCGCATTGCACAACTGAATTACTTTTTCCTGTCTTCGCACTCATAGTTGAAGAGCTAAAGGACAATCGTTGCATATCGTTATGCAGTGGTGCCACTACCTTCTCATCACAGGTACTTCAAATGAAAGAAAGTACCCAGTCTTTTTTAAATTTTTGTATTAATTCTTTGGAGAATTGGCCACTGTGCGATGGTATATCATGGCTTGGGCTCACAAGTCACGAAAATAATTGATTTGGATCTCAGACAAAAACACATAAGAGTGGTAAGCTATTTTGTCCCACTATTGAAAATAGGACATGCCCTAGTTACAAAAACAATAAAATATTAAATGTAAAACCGAAAGCAGGATACAAGTTCCACGAAAACTTTGGAGTTATAACAGTCGTGAATTATTTAACCTACAAATAATAATAAGAGACTAATAATAAAATATATCACCAAAACTGAAGTCTTTGCAATGAGAAGTAGCTTAACTGACACACTAGCTGATATTTTTATTAATGACTTAGGAACAAAGCATTTTAATAAATTTCCAGACTGTAATGAACATGTCGCCTACTATAAACGTTATGCAGACGCCGTCTTGGTAAAGCTAAAAGGTAGAGCAAGCGACATCGATGTTTTCGGGCAAGGGTTTCGTTATATGTATCTCGAAATCAACTTTATCAACGAAACAGAGAAAAATAATTCTGTCAACTATTTAGGCTCAGTGCTCTTTAAAACCAGAGACATACGTGCAGATTTTATAGAAAACCGTCGTTCACAGATAACATTATTCATGCTAAATCCTGTCACCCACTGCAGTATAAAAGAGGCTTGTTCACTTCGACGATTCACCCGACTTCCCTCTTGGCTTTGGACAGCTAACAAGTACGTAAAGACCTAAACGTATTAAAAGAAGTAGCCTTGGAAATCTAGTTCACAGAGAGCTTTGTCGTGAGACCATACCAGAAAATAAAGAAAAAAGAAGAACGCAGATACTCAGGAGCACAGAAATCAACGAAAAATAACAAAAAATTTTGCCGGCCGAAGTGGCCGTGCGGTTAAAGGCGCTGCAGCATGGAACCGCAAGGCCGCTGCGGTCGCAGGTTCGAATCCTGCCTCGGGCGTGGATGTTTGTGATGTCCTTAGGTTAGTTAGGTTTAACTAGTTCTAAGTTCTAGGGGACTAATGACCTCAGCAGTTGAGTCCCATAGTGCTCAGAGCCATTTGAACCATTTTTTAACAAAAATTTTGTCCTGCTGACATATTACGGAAAAATTTCTCAACAGCTAGAGAAGCAATGAAGAACACAACCGTCAGACGTGGTTTTCAAATAACTAAAACTGCGGGTTAGACAGAAGATAGGTGACAAATGTAAAAAATCTTCATATTACGGCATCTATAAGATACATTGGGAGGAATGTGAGAAATTCTATACCGGTCAGGCACTAGGGAATTTTAATATTAGGTTTAGGGACTGTACAAATCCACTGAATAAAACTGCATTTAGACAGCACTTGCCGGCCGCTGTGGCCGAGGAGTTCTAGGCGCTTCAGTCCGGAACCGCGCTGCTGTTACGGTCGCAGGTTCGAATCCTGCCTCGGGCATGGATGTGTCCTTAGGTTAGTTGGGTTTAAGTAGTAGGGGACTGATGACCTCAGATGTTAAGTCTCATAGTGCTTAGAGCCATTTGAACCATTTTTGACAGCACTTGACTGAACACACCCATGCTGTAATCAACATAGTTTACAACATGTAAGATATACAAGCTGCGCCAAACCTTTTGGAAGAAACCAAGATCCTCCCAACAAAACTTCTGAATGAACGAAACGAGTTTGCACCGAACGCCTGTATTTCATTGTATGACAGGCCGTTGAAGTTCTTTCATATTGTGGGGTTGTGATTTTCCTTTCGTTTTCTGTTCCGGCCCTGTGGCGTCCACGTTTTCTTGGCTCTGTTTTTACGAGACGTTCTGCCTATGCCTTTATTCGCGTCTTGTGATTCTGCTTCCTGTTAACTGGATTGTGCACTGTACAAGTCGCACGCACCTATTCGAAGCAGGAATTTATAAGATTAACTAACATTTTACTGTGGAGCGTGTTTAAGTTTCAGACCTTTTTAACTGCATTTCAGCTTACCCTGTTTTGTTTCAAGCGAAATGTTAAATATCATTTCCCTGACTTTGTAACACACCATTGTTGACAGTGGTTGCTGTCAGCGACACCCAGCGGCCATGTCCCTTCAGCTGATTGTACTGCATCTATAACCACAGTATGGTAATGACTGTTCTAAATTGTGGGCCATGAGTGTATTACACAGGGAAGTCAAAGCATTGTGACCACTGCTTCCGCGACGTTGGATGCTGTCTGGTGGTGTTGCGGGAACGTGACGTGTTACCAAAAATATGTAAGAGGAGCAGACACAGGTGGGCGTCACACTAGCGAAGAAATGGGCTTCAAATAGGGAAGTCGATTGAGGTAAGCCACAAGTGAAACTACAACTTGGCGCTAAATGTTTCGACGTCCACGACTCTACAGAAAATATGGGCTTTGGAGGTTTGTTTTTTGTATCCCGCATGGAAGGCGGATTGTGGGTCTCCTCCAAGTCTGACAAAGAGGCCGAATGAAAGGAAGCAAGTAGGAGCAAGTGAGGTAAAGCACATCGGCATTGCAAGCTCAAATGGTTCAAATGGCTCTGAGCACTATGGGACTTAACATCTGAGGTCATCAGTCCCCTAGAACTTAGAACTACTTCAACCTAAGTAAACTAAGGACATCACACACATCCATGCTCGAGGCAGGATTCGAACGTGCGACCGAAGCGGTTGCGTGGTTCCAGACTGAAGCGCCTATAGCCGCTCGGCCACACGGGCCTGCGGTACTGCAAGTAAAGTAAAAGAGATTTTTACTGGTGTATGGATATATACAAATGAATGAGTAACTTTGTACTGATGAGCACTTCGGTGGGCAGCCAAATTCCAGATAAGAAAGTCTCGATAGCAAGCTAAGCTAAAGCGATGGTTCTCGGCCGTCTGTACTTGATGAAATTGGGCAGAAAGTAGAGCGGCGCTCGTTGAGCTCCACAGCGCCGGCTAGAGGGCGCTGTGGTCGGCGTAGTACGTCCGCTCTCGAAGGGCCAACCTGCGAGCGTGCACCTACGCTGTGGCATCAGAACGATCGATACCACATGTTTGCTGTGTAAAGTAGGACAGATGGTGATCTGTGGCATTTCTGTCGAAAGAGAACAATACCGGTGTACACACAAGTGCTTCGAAGCACACCGTTCACCGTACATTGTTGAATATGGAACTCTGCAGCAGACCGTCCCTACGTGTTCACATGTTGACCCAACAACACTGTCCATTACGATTACAGTGGGCACAGCCATCGAGATTCGACTGTCGATCAATAGAAACGTGTCGGCTCTTTGGTTGAATCACATTATTGCGATAGAAGGTCGATGATTATCTTCACAAACGCGGTCATTGTGGTGAACGTGGGCTCGAAAAGTGCAGCTCCCCACGGACACAGGCTGGTGGGCGCAGTATTAAGCTGTGGGAGACATTCTCCCGCGCTTGCGTGGCACCTGTGGTAGTAATCGAAGACTCTCTGACAGCTGCGAACCACCTGCATCCTTTCATGCTTGATGACCTCCCCAATGGCGTTGTCATTCTTCAGCAGTACAGTTGTCTCGGAGCCAGAATCGTACTTCAGTGGTGTGAGGAGCATTATAGTGCTCTCATGTTGATGTCTCAGCGAAAAAATTCGCCTGATGTATACCCTACTGAACCCATATGGGTCCCTATCGGGCACCATAACCACTTAGCCAAATCAGCGACCTGTTGTTTACGCGGATTACATGACCTGTAAGTCGTCATCTAATGCCACATACCTCCACAAACCTACAAACGAACTGTCGGATCCCAGATGCACAGGGTCATTGATGTATTTCGTTGCAAAGACAGATAAACGAGCTATCAATGAGTTGCTCGTAATATTTTGGCTCATCGGTGAACCATATTTTTATTGTGTTCCTATACCATGTGGCGATGCCAATCAGGGCTGCATACTTAATTTGACTCTATTCTTAACTTACAGGACATGCGCATATTTGTTAGTTTCTTCTCAGACAGTGTACTACTACTTGTAGCTCCAATAACTTATCACAGTGCTCTTAATCAAGATGATTATTACAATTGAAACGAGTCATTGAATAAAACAAATACTTGTGTTCGCAGTCTGTTGTGGTTTTTCATACTGTCATGCTTTGGATCACTGTTATCTTTAAAGTGACTACGTCCCCCGAAAAAAGCCATACGACGTATTCCTTCGGCTCATATAACTCTTGCGAAGCGACGGGATAATCACAGAAATTCTATATCGTTCTGAGGCTTACGGATTCATATAACCCCTTTGCAGTTCATGAAATGAACAGACAAAAGGAGAAATTATAGCGATGCCAGAAGTACGATATGGTACCCGCAAGCAGAGAAGAGAGACCTTGTTCCCATCCCAACAGCCGAAGTACAATAAGTGGTGAAAAATGTGATGTAACAGATCGCTCGTGTCGAACTTCAAGCCTTATACTTTGAGTTGGTTCGAGCGCTCTATTGTGTCACTCGCAGCGATTTAAGCTCTTGCACTAGGTTGCAGCCTAACGACAACCTGAAAATCATGAAAAATCGGTGTAATATTAGTACAACCAATATTTTCAATATGACAACTGCTCATTTACTCACAGCCATTTGAAATGGGTAATTAGTTTTGAGAATGAAAACATGGTCCAGGTATTCCTTTTTATTATCTGTGAGATTAGCTAGTTTCAAACTTCGGTCCTTTCAAGCGTTAAAGTAAGTGTTTGAATCATACCGAAACTTGAAATTGACCATCATGCTGAAAATAAAATCTGGACCATGTTTTCATCCTCAAAACATGTTGGGACTTTGAACCCACACGTTCAGAGTGCGAATCCCAACGAAAGTAAAATTTTAATATGTGTCATTAGTTGTAACCTATGACAACCTCGAAAATAATATAATATTTGGAAGATACCTCAAAATATTAATGACAGTCAAGATTTTACATTTCATTGCTGCCTGTTTATTTACAGTAATTGAATCTGCGCTGTTAGGTCCCGACCTTACCAATACCTCGGAAATAATGACTATATTTTGCATTAGCGAAAACGCGGGGGGTCTGTAGTGGTTTTGGTGTTAGAAGATGGGATCAGCTGGGTTAACGTCTGGGATCAGAATCAGGGTAAATGAACAGACTGGAAATATTTAAATACTTATATCGACTGGTATATTAATCTATTTTATTTATAGAGGTTGATTAGAAGGTCTGAATTGTAGAATCTTTCACGGCAAGGAGCAGTAATTTTACGGGATCTGTTGTGAACTTACTCAGTTCGTGTGAACACCCATTGTTGATGTGGAATTATTTATATTCGATAGTCAATTTCGTATTCAGTCAACCTATGGCTTCCCGGGAATAAACAGATTTCAATTTATGAGTTATATCAATGTGAAAGGGACGGCCCTCTCAGTTCCAGGGTGTTCTATTGTTTGAATATTAATGAATTAAATCAGTGGACATCGTATTTTAAAGCAGAGGATCCTTGTCATCTCTATTTATTAATATCTAAATTGATTAACTAAGGGGATGCTGCTTCATTCTTGGGTGGCGTGAACACTATCCTCCGAAAGATCCGACTACTTCCAAATTAAATCACTTTCAGCATTTCGAAAAAGGGAGGGAACCTATAATATATTAAAAAAGTCATTTACATTTGTAATACAGTGTTGTCAGGAAAACCCAAATAATACAAAATTTCGAACACTGAAACATATTTGTTGGATGTGTGTGGTCTACATAATATTGGGGTTACGTAATTAGGCGAATCCACACTTAATCCTATTTATTTAAGCATTGCGCTACACGCTTTACATTACTGTTAAGTGTAGTGATATTTGGTACTTAGAGTTTCACATGTGTTGCATATTAATATAGGCGGTACAAAAGAGTTAATTTAGTGGGAGTGGAACCACTTCATGCAGAAAAAGCGTATCTATATTTGCCGCAACCGCAGCTCTAATTAATGGAACCACAATATTCATGCCGGATTTGGCAATACAGCGAATCCAGTATGCGGGTAATCCCATATGAAACTTTCTATCATTATTTTATACAAAATCGTGATGAAATAATCAGACGCGTGGCTTGGCTTAAAACTGTATAATCTATCCTTGACGTAATCTGCATGGTCTCCCTTCTTCATTATGCTCAAATAAATTAAGGAATGTTTAGCAGAACTGCAAACAATGTTATGTACTTGTATCTCGGAAGTTTTTCTTTCTGTTTCATAATCCAGTATTTTGGTAGCTTATTACCTTTTTTGTAGAAGTAATCTTAATGACAAGTTTCGTAACAATGTTACTGTCTTCAAAGACATGCTACTGTCTGACCTCACTCACACTAAGAAGGATTACTTGTTACGTGACCGTAGTGTACGAAGAACAAATTCATGGAAAGGCGATGAGGTGGCTGTAAGTTACACGTATCTGAATTACAGGCACTATTTTACGTACTGCAGGCTGTAACAATTCTGCATATTTCATCAATTGAAGTAATTCAATTACTCATATTATTATTATATGGAAATATTACACTTTCGGTAATACAGCAGACTACACAATTACCGCATCCAACGGTACTACGAAACGTAATGCATATACGTATTTTTAAGTGTAGTTTTGAATGATAATGAGCGCACTTGTAACAAGGCTCCTATAAAATCCTACATGCTCACAGTAAATTGTAGGTAATGTGCGCAACATTCCTAGGATGAATGAATGTAATTTCACTCAGATTCGTGCGTGTCTCTATTGAAGACAAATTGAAATGTCCTGTTGCTTACTTCATTCTTAATAATACAGAAGGAGATAAGCTGGTACTGCTGATAAAACTTGATTTAGAGGATATGATTTGCGAGTTGGGATGGAAATCATTAAAACAATTATTTTTTTCGTTGCAACGAGATCTTTCGACGTAATTTCAATCAGACATTTTCTCTTCAAAATGCGAAAATATTTTTTGACGTCCACCTAGATATAAAGAAATTATCACCGTAACAAAATAAGAGAAAACAGAGCTCGGAAAGGAAGTTTAAGTGATCTTTTTTTCCTGTGCACTGTTCGAGAGTGGACATTCGAGACATGGTGTGAAAGTGGTTCGATAAACCTTCTGGCAAGTACTTGAGCGTGAACTGCAGTGTGATCATGTAGATGTAGACATGTGTAGAAATAGATATTTTGTCAGCAATATAAAACGTTTGGTGTATTCCACATTGTTTGTGAAAAGTCTCCGTAGCACTAAATGGCAATTCGGAGTGCTTCTCTTTCTGAAAAAGTGAGAAACTGTAATAGCGGGGTAACAAAAAATAACAATAATCATTTCAATTAACTTGACAGTTCAAGAACAAATGGAGTTTTACACTGTTAGTGTCCGACAGAATAGTCGCAACACTTACATACAGGATAACAATTATTGAACTATATGAAATAAAATCGTCATAACTTCTGAAAAGTTTGCGTTAGGACGTTCAAGCTGCACAGTTGGCCGCGGGGCATGATGGAAATTAGTACACGCATGCTCATTGTCGGGCTTTTGCATGTGAAAATGTCACGGTACAACATGGCTAACCGTATAGCGCCTGTGAAGGCCTACTATGCGAGCAATAACAGCCCAACAGCGTCTTAAAGGCAGTTTGCGATCGATATCAAGCTGACGAAAACCGGTCCAAGTGTGCTAACAATCGTGAATTTGATCCGCATGTTTGAGAGAACGGGTAGTGTTCGTGATGACATTGTTGGCAATGTCGGTCGTCCAAAAAAGGGTGAAAACGCCTGACAGCGTCGAGAGGACACGCGTTATGTTTCCAACAAGCCCAAGGAAGTCGATCAGACGAGCTCAAAAACAGGTAGGAATCACCAGGGAGACATTGCAATAAATTGTTATTGAAGACCTGCATCTCTTCCCATACGCAATTCAAACCCATCAGCCACTAAGCCCCAGGGCCATGGAACAGTGACTGTGTTTCGCCAACAGTATTGTCCGGAGAACTAACGAACAGGACTTTGATTTCTGTATGGATTGGTTTAGCGGCGAAGCCCACTTTCATTCGGGTCTGTTCGTCAATAAGCAAAATTGGCGTACTTGCGGGACTGAGAATCCGCATTTATCGATCGAGAAGTCTCTTCACCCACAACGGGTGACAGTGTGGTGTGCAATGTCCAGTCGCGGACTAATCGATGCGATATTCCTTTATGGCATGGTGACTATCTAACGGTACGTGAATGTTTTCGAGGATGAATTGGTCATCATTTCCAAAGTGACCCCCATTTTGACAAGATGTGGTTCATGCAGCCCTCCCAGGGGACACCACCTTATCGTAGGCGCCTTCAGCGCAGGGCGGGAGGGTTTGCGTGTTCCGATGAAGCCGAGAGCTATGCCGGCGGTAGCGTAGCTACTGGGTCACGCAAGCTGGATTGGTCTCGACGGAGGAGACAGACGAAGTGCGTCTCGCAACAAAGTGCAGGAGGAGGGGGCCGGGGCTCTGTAGGGGTAGGAAAGCCAACCCTCCTAAGGAAGCCAACCCTAAAAATATCCATGTCCTCCATGATGGGGGTTGGGCGTGAGGCTAACAACATCACTCCGCAAAATAACAACTTGTTACGGAACCAAAGGACAAAGAAAGCCGGATAGATGTAACAGGTAAACGGCCTTGGAAACGGCAACGGCGCACGAATTGGTATTTAGTGACATGGATTGTGAGACAACGTGGAAGAGGACTTGAGAAGGACGGAAGTGAGAAAATGGAGAGCCAAGGCAGCCAGCAGAGAAGAGTGGGCGGAGGATGTCCGGGAGGCCAAGGCTCTACAAGGGCTGTAGCGCCAAGGAGTAGTAGTAGTAGTAGTAGTAGTAGTA
Organism: Schistocerca serialis cubense; assembly: GCF_023864345.2. Lineage (NCBI taxonomy): Eukaryota > Metazoa > Arthropoda > Insecta > Orthoptera > Acrididae > Schistocerca > Schistocerca serialis. The sequence goes on from NC_064639.1 coordinate 931,340,960, forward strand.
GTAATAGTAGTAGTAGTGGTTCATGCAGGATGGAGCTCGTTCCCATCGAAGCAGGAGAGTGTTTGATGTCTTGGAAGAGTACTCTGGAGACCGCTGTCTCTGGGGTACCCAGAGGCCACTGGCATGGGCCTCAATTGGCCGCCATATTCTTCGGATCTGAACAAATGCGACTCCATTATGTGGGGCTATAATATAAACAAGTGTATAGCAATAACTGCAAAACCGTTTCTGAGCTGAAAACAGGAATTCAGGAGGTCATCGACAGCATCGATGTTCCGAGACTTCTGCGGGTCATGCAGAATTTCGCTATTCGTTTGCGCCACACAATCGCCAATGATGGCAGGGCCGGCCGTGGTGGCCGAGCGGTTCTAGGCGCTTCAGTCTGGAACCGCGCGACCGCTAAGGTCGCAGGTTCGAATCCTGCCTCGGGCATGGATGTGTGTGATGTCCTTAGGTTAGTTAGGTTTAAGTAGTTCTAGGGGACTAATGACCTCAGATGTTGAGTCCCATAGTGCTCAGAGCCATTTGAACCATTTGAATGATGGCAGGCATATCAAACGTGTCATACCCTAAATCCGAATATTTGTAGTAACGTTTACACGTTGCATGATGTGTGTGCACGCCGTAGTTTGTAACTAACTTACGTTTATATTATATATTTCAATAACTGTTACCCTGTATAATAGATATGTTACAAATGGCTCTAAGCACTATGGGACTTAACATCTGAGGTCATCAGTCCCCTAGACTTAGAACTACTTAAACCTAACTAACCTAAGTACATCACACACATCAATGCCCGAGGCAGGATTCGAACCTGCGACCGTAGCAGTCGCGCGGTTCTGGGCTGAACCGCCTAGAACCGCACGGTCACAGAGGCCGGCGGAGATCGGGTTGGAGTCATGGTCCGGCACAAATTTTCACTTTCAATGCCAGGTTGCTTCTGGAGTCGGTCTCTCCTAAGAAATTTATTCTCAAAATACCTTAAGTGGAGAGCCAACGTAAAGTCAATTGTCGAAAAAATAGATGCCAGGCTATGATTCGTTGGAAGAATCTGAAGGAAACCTAATTCATCCAGCAATGGTGTGATTTACTAAGCACTTATTCGACCGACTCTTGTGCGTTGTTCATCAGTCTGAGACACTTACCAAAGAGGTTTTCACTAACTTGACAAAAGTTGTGGGACAGCGATTTGCACATTGACAGATGGCGGCGGTATCGCGTACACACGGTACGACAGGGCAGTCGTATTGGCGGAGCTACCATTTGTACTAAGGTGATTCATTTGGAAATGTTTTCACCTGGAATTAACAGACGTTGAACACGGAATGGTAGTTGGAGCTAGACGAATAGGACATTTCGTTTCGGAATTCGTCAGGGAATTCAATACACCAAGATCCACAGTGTTAAGAGTGTGCCGAGAATACCACATTTCAGGCATTACGTCTCACCACGGACAACAGAGTGGCCGACGGCCTTCACTTGACCTCCGTGTGCAGCGGCGTTTGCGTAGAGTCTTTAGTGCTAACAGTGAAAACAGAGAAGCAACGATGTGTGAAATAACCGTAGAAATCAATGTGGGGCGTATGAAGAATGTGTCCGTTAGGATTGCACGGCGAATTTTGGCGTTAATCGTCTATGGTTGCAGACGACCGTCGCTAGCGCCATTTCTAACAGTACGGTATTGCCTACAGTTCATCTCCTGAGCTTGTGATCATACTGGGTGGACCCAAGGCGACTGAAAACTGAAGTCTGGTCAGATGAGTACCGATTTCAGTTGGAAACAGCTGATGGTAGGATTCGAGTGTAGCGCTGTCTGCTCGAAGCCAAGCACTCATATTGTCAACAAGGCACTGTAAGAGCTGGTGTGATTATGTCGGGTGAGTTTGCTTTGAATGGACTGGGTCTTCTGGTCCAACTGAATTTATCGTTGACTGGAAATCGTTATTTTCGGTTACTTTGAGACCATTTGCAGCCATTCATCAATTTAATTTTTATGGATGGCAATGCGATATGTCACCTGTCCATAATTTTTTGCGATTGGTCTGAAGAACGAATGTTTCGGCCACCCAGATTGGCCGACATGTATCGCGTCGATCACTTATGGGACATTATCTAGAGGTTAGTCGGTGCGAAAAATCCTGCAGCTTCAACACTTTCGCAGTTATGTACGGATATAGAGGCAACACGGCTTACTATTTCTGCAAGTAACTTCCAGCGGCTTGTTGAGTCCATGCCACGTCGAGCTGCTCCATTACGTCGGGCAATAGGAAAAGGAGGTCCGATACGATTTTGGGGGCTATCCCATGACTTTTGTCACCAGAGTATATGTATATACGGTAACCCAGAATTTTGCGACAAACTGCGAGGCGGTGGTAGAAGGTGTCTCGAAAGCAAACCGAGGACAAGAATCCATATCTATACGAGAGAATCTCGGAGATAACCAACAACCACCGGAGACAGTCGCAATAAGAGAAATGTTGTATATCATATTCATCGGCTTAGTGTAGAAATACCGAGAGCGTCCGTTCGAGGAAGATTCCGTATGTCTCGCAAAATGACCACGACTAGAAAATCCGAGAAACTAGAACTATGCAGACGTTTACAGAAAGTCGTTTTTTCACGCGGTAATCACTAATAGAGCAGAGATGGGGGAAAATTATCATTGTCACAGAGGTACTCTTCCCGATGACAGTAAGATGGGTTGCGGAGTATAGATGCTTCATAAAAAAAGTTCTGGATATTGTAGTTCGCGACGACGCTGGCAAAATTAAGTTCTACCGAGAGCCAGTTGTTGCATATTTTTCATAGTGACGCAGGTACCTACCAGGCGAATTCAAACTACTTGTTTCCACTGTAACTGGATGGTCGTACTGTTTCTCGGCTGTAAAATTCGGATTTACAAGTTTCAATTAGAGAACCAGCACGGTGTAGCGGTGCACTTGATTGCATTAACAGCGGAGTGCGAGGTATCAATGGAGAAACAGGTGCAGCGCCAACGGCTGCGCCGGCGCCAGCAGGACTGGCGTGCTAGAACAGCGCGCGCTGGCGCCAACCCAGCCGTAGCGTGACCCGGCCCAGCTAATTTAAGGCGCGGGGTCACGCCACTGGCGCCAGAATTTGTGAGTCGCCCGCGAGATTAAACGGGCTTCGCTTAGCGTCGCAAACTGCCGCCCAGACAAACACTAATGCGCCAAGTCCCAGGGACAACGCCTAAATACGAATTTCTACTGCAAACAAACAGATAAGTCGGCCGCGCAGGACCTGCCGGCGACGAATTACCATTCCTCATGGAAGATCGTCGAGGTCTGTGCCATTAGTGGAGAGTAAACAGCGCAGAAACATCCGGTCATTTAAGCGCGGCGATACGCCACAGCGTAAACAGATATCATAATGGGAGAGAGTTTCGTAATTGTAAAAGCACAAACTTTTCCTAATCTAAAGACCTCTGTTTCGCCAGTAGCCTTTTCCTTCTGCACAGGGTGGACAACGAATAATGCCGAACTTTTTTCCTTTTAGTACACGGGAACCGATAAATGTCGGGTAACATCACACGTTACAGAACGGAGATTAGCGAAGTTTGAGTGAGTACAACAAGCGGAGTTTGGGAGAAAATCAGGATAAGACGGTGTGTATGGGAGAGGATTTGGTGAAAACTGACACAGAGGAAGGAGAAATATAAACCTGCAGAATCTCAAAATACACTGACGAAAAAAGAAAAAAAAATCGAAACACCAAGAAGGAATTATGCAACATAAACGAAAGTTGGCAGGCGTGTTTCTACATCTGAAAGATGATGTATATTTAAAATTTGCGTCAGCCGCATGAGAGGCCACAATGAGGAAACAGGTTATTAATGTATCAGCATTCCACACCACAACAAATTGCAATGGGTTAGGTTGGTTGGTTGATTTCTTTTTTTGGGGGGGGGGGGGGGGATGGGGTGGGGAGGAGACCAAACAGTGAGGTCATCGGTCCCGTCGGATTAGGAAAGGATGGGGAAGGAAGTCGGCACTGCCCTTTCAAAGGAACCATCCCGGCCTTTGTCTGAAGATATTTAGCGAAATCACGGAAAACCTAAATCAGGATGGCAGGACGTGGCTTTGAATCGTGACCCTACCGAATGCGAGTCCATTGTGCTAACCACTGCGCCACCTTGCTCGGTTCCAATGAGTTATCTCGCGCTTGTATTAACCTGTGATTTTGCAATGTCAATCAATAAAATATGTTACCAAGACAGAAATATCTTCGAAATTTCATTACTGCATATAAATTACTTTCCGATGCTGCGATTTTTTCCGTCATTGTAGTTTTGGAAAAATAATAGATAGCACATGTGCTTGTGACAAGGATAGTTTCAGAATAGCAGCCGGGAAGAGAGCTACTAAGGCTTTGCATGGGATAATATGGAATAATTATATTGTAAAGGACACTAAGAACAGAATATATCACAGTGGAGCTGAGATTTGGCCTCAAACAAGGAAATTTAGAGAGAAAAACAGAACAACGGAAATGGACTATAAGAAGATGTGCACAGTTAACAAGGCAAGATAGGATACAAAGAGAAGAGACATGGAGGCGAATGGACATAACGTCCTCCGTAACAAAAACATTGGAGAACAGAGCGCTTTATTCGTAAGAGCACCGACAGTGAATGCCCAACCACAAGTCGGCAAGGAAGACATTAAACGGAAAGCAGCCCGGAAGAACAAGGTTGAAAAGCCAAAAATACATACGGGAAGGAAAGGAAGACAGAAATCTACGAGCGGATGACGCCTGCGAGGACTAAAACGGCTATCTCCTTGGAGGAACGCCGGAGACGAAGAACAAGAAGAAAAGGAGAGGAAGAAAAAAAGAACAATGCAATAAGTGAGTTCTACATTTTCGGTTGCATTAAATGTGCTACATGACAAACATTCGCTGTTCTGAAAGCCGTAATAGCTACCTAATATCGATTTTAATCACTGAAAATCGCGCAATTCTGCTTCCACTGTTACAGTAGTTGACCTGAATCCATTCATCTTTAATTTCCTTCCAAGAATGAGATGTAACGATTTCTGCGATTTACGCGAGTTATTTAATTACCGAACACGCAACCCACTTGGAGCTTTGTGAATACGGAAAAGCAGTGAAGAAAATTAAGTCTTTTAATCAAAGTTAGAAGTAATCTTGTTTCTCGTGACTAAATACATTGGGAGAGCAGAGAAGCAATTTCGGTTTTAATCGCTGAGTTCATTAATTACTCCAAATTAGCCTCTTAAAACTGTAGTTCCGTTTTGCAGGATGTCTGGAATGTGAACAAACTATGCAGAAAGAGAGACTCTCGTTGGAATATTGCAAAGCGTATGATTGGTGGTAGTACGGTGCAGCAGTCTTCTCAATAAACATTCCGATTAACAAAAATTCACATTGGATGGTGACAGATACACGTTTTTTGGTTATGTGCGAAACTTACGTTCGTGTTTAGAATAATATTCCTCACCATTTTCAAGAGTGGAGAATTTATGTGAATAACATCGTTCCAGTTACACATTCGTAATGATCTCAGAAGTAAATTCCTTGGTTAGCTATTTATTACAGTTCAAAAGGGACAATGATGGACGTAATTATATAGCCAGAAGAAGCACAACACTCATTATACCGCATCTTTGTGCCATCATGAGAGGCTACTTTACTTTAACTTAGTAAAATGCGAACGTGTTTTAAGTAATAAAAACCGTTTAAGTCTGTTATTAACTTATTTTCTACAATGCGAGCCTCTAGGATCCTCTTCTAATTTTTGTACACCTGAAGCTTGTATCCTGCGACTGAATGATATTATTGTGGGTTAACAAATGACTTTCTCTATAAACGTAATTTTACTGAGTGAAAAATTTTTTTGATTATATGTTGTGATTACTAATTTTCGAGCATCCTTACTCATCGGCACACTACTCTGTTTTGGAAATGCCTAAAGAAACTTGATACATGTTTTTGAGGAATGCCACTAACAAATTACACAGCTGCACATCACGAAACAAATTAAATTGTTCATGTTGCTGTTGTGTTTCTAGTTCCTGTTGATGTTCACTTGTTTTCACGTCAGTCTAATTTCGTAAGAAGAATTAGTACTTAAAACATGATTTCATTTTTGAGTACTCAAATAAAGAACCTGCTGATGGTAGGACAAAGGTAATGAATAGTTTGTTTACATAACATAAAGGACCTGAATAGCCATAATTTTTTCTGCAATCATGACTACTTCAAGAGCTTGATATCTTGTCGTATAACTGATCATATACCACTTCGATAAAATGTTTATAAATGCTTATCAATTAAAATAATCATATTTTGCATCTCCGTTTTGCATAGCACTATTGCTTCGTCATTCCTCGGACACAGATTTCTTTAGAATGTAACTTTCCGGGAAATTCCGCATTACATAGAAATGTTTGTTTCACTGGTGAGCCCAGCGAACTGACTCTACACGCAGTTCAGCGGTAGCTGTGAGTGTTTCAATTGACGTTACTGAAATTGGTTCCAAGTCTTAAATATGTTCATCACACGCCATATCGTTTCAGGTACGAGAAAGCGTTTACATGTAAGACTCTCTGTGGAAAGGCAGCCTCCAGTAATCTTGAAGACTATGCAACGTTTTCTTTACCAGTATTGCATGGCACCTGGTCCCTTTACCGAACTAATATGTTCATCCTCTTTTATTATTGGCACTCGCCTGAAGTCGTCAAGATGCCTCATTGGCACGTGAGTCATACAGACATTCCTTCCTGCTTCCGTAAAGCATTGTTCTGAATAGGTATATCCAGATTATTGTTGTAACCCGCGTTTTCCACACCAAAAATCATATTACACTGTGTAGAATACAAATTTAATAACACACTTATTGAAATCAATAAACTACTGATTTCAATGGTTCGTTGATTATATTAAACTCATGCGCTATATATATATATATATATATATATATATATATATATATATATATATATATATATATACTCTGGAGCGTCATTGGATGACGTTTCCGAATATGGGTTCCTTATCCCATGTTTGTTCCTCATGGCACCCTTCACAACCCTTCGAAGTTGTAAAGGGACATTCTGTATATTTCGTTTTTGAAACTTCCCACAAGATTAAAGATGGGACGTTTGTCTTTCACGGGCAAGCGTACCTTCCAAAGTACACAGAAGCTTTCCTGCGTACTTCCTGTGTACTCCTGGAAGAAAAGTGCTGGTCGTGCAAGGACTGCAGGAGAACATCTGTGAAGTTAGAATGGTGATAGATGAGTTACTGTTGGAAGTATAGCTGTGGACGGGGCGAGGGTTCGTGAGTAGCGCTTGGATAGCTAAGTCAGTAGAGCACTTGCTCACGAAAGGCAAAGATCCAAGGCTTGAGTCCCGGTCCATCACACAGTTTTAATCTGCCAGGAAGTTTTAAAACAACCAAGACTTAGTTATGTACATCACATTATGACAGTTTGTTTTGAATTATAAATGTTGTTATCGAGGACGAAATTTTTGAAATATATTTGATGCTATAATATCCAATACAATATGAATAATTTTGATGTCATGATTGTTAACACGTAGTTATGTTAGGTGATCGTTTATTTTGCCTTATGATGAATGTGCACGATCGAAACTTGTTGCAAAATAGTAATCCGGCTGAGCTGCTGTTTTGAAAACGACTTTATTTAACGTGAATTTAATTTTTTTAATAGGAGTTTATTTTTTAACTGTGGAACACTGTAGTTAAATAAGTTTGCATAGGTGAAGGAAAGAGCGCCACTGGTGTTAGATATTGCCATGAAATTGAGGGTAGAAGTTTCTGGAATGTGTCTTGAGAGAACATTACTCCACGAGTGTGAAATGCTCTGCTTGGGATCAAGGAAAAAAAGAAAGCTTCAAGCGTATTCATACGATGCTGTAGATGACAATAGAAATTAAATGGACAGCTGATGCACGAAAAGAGAAATTACTTGGAGGATTAGATAAGGAAATAAGGTTGTATAAAATTTTTCCGCTGATAATTTGCCCCTACTGCGTAGTTTTTAAAAACAGTTGTAGTCACACAGAAAGAGTAGAATAAAGTGAACAGATCATAGAGGATACTGACTGTAGCTGTTATGTGGACACGACAAGAAGGAAAATAACAAGACCGACAAACCAGAAGGGCGGATTCATGACAGGAAGTGGAGGAACAATGGTCGTACGATCATGTGTCCGGAGATGCATCTTTGCCAAGGCAGATAGCGCTGACGAATGAAAGTTCCTCTTCACGTGCCGTGTATTTCTTGTGTGTTTCTGGCTGTGTGATGTGTTTATGTGGGGAACAAGCCGAGATGGTGTCAGTGTACGGCCAAGCTGACAGAAACGGTCGAGAGGCAGTACAGCTATACCAAATCAAGTACCCTCACGGAAACCAACCACATCACACAACATTTGAAGACCTTTCTGGCAGTTTGTGTCAGCATGGGTCCTTTCAGACACACGAACATGCAGCGATGCGGCAGAATGTGCGTACACCAGACTTAGAGGACTACAGGGTACTGAGAGGAACCCCAGTACAAGCTCCAGGTAAGTGGACCAGCACACGGTGTAACCCAAAGCACGATTATGTATATCATGCATGACAACCGCTACTTTCCCTATCGCCTGCGACGAGTGCAAGGATTATCAGCAGCTGATTTACCTCTACGGGAAGGATTTTGTTGATGGTTTTTGCACCAGACCATCACAATTAAAGCATTTCTGTCCTCTTTACCGTCGAAGCAACCTTTACCAGAAGTGGCATCATAAATCTGCTCAGTGGTCTTCTGTGGGATACAGGCAATCCTCGGGTAACGTATGAGGCGTCTCATCAGTATCACTTCAGTATCAGTGCGTAGTCAGGGATTCTTGGCGACCACGTAACTGAACTAGTTATTATTCTCGATGGGGGAACGTAACTGGACTTCCTGAGGAATACTCTGCCTGGGATGCTTCAGTGTACCTTTGGAAGTACGACAGGTTACGTGATCTCTGCATGGCGGGACACCACCCCACTTCCGCATTACAGTCTTCCAACATCTCAACATCTTCCAAGCACGGTGGATAGGACGCGGAAGCCGGCTGCTGTGGCCGTGCGGTTCTAGGCGCTTGAATCTGGAACCGCGCGACCGCTACGGTCGCAGGTTCTAATTCTGCCTCGGGCATGGATGAGTGTGATATCCTTAGGTTAGTTAGTTTTAAGTAGGTCTAAGTTCTAGAGGACTGATGACCTCATATGTTACGTCCCATAGTGCTCAGAGCCATTTGAACCATTTTAGGACGCGGAAGCCGTGTAACACTGCATGCTAGATCACAGAACATAGACCCTCAATACATTTACTTCTGGTGCATCTGAAAAGCATTATATGTGCTGAGCCAGTTCCTGATACCAGACCCTTCAATAGCATATACACGACGTCTGTGACGCTATTGAGAGAAAGGCAAAAACGTGCGAAAGAGTGCAGCAATCCGTGGTACGACGTGTAAAAGGATGCACTGCATCCCATGGAGGCAAGTTTGAACATCTACATCCACATCTACATCCATACTCCGCAAGCATACGGTGTGTGGCGGACGGTACCTTGAGTACCTCTATCGGTTCTCCCTTCTATTTCAGTCTCGTATTGTCCGTGGAAAGAAAGATTGTCAGTACGCCTCTGTGTGGGCTCTAATCTCTCTGATTTTATCCTCATGGTCTCTTCCCGAGATATATGTAGGAGGGAGCAATATACTGCTTGACTCCTCGGTGAAAGTATGTTCTCGAAACTTCAACAAATGCCCGTACAAAGCTACTGAGCGTTCCTCTTGCAGAGTCTACCACTGGAGTTTATCTATCATCTCCGTAACGCTTTCGCGATTATAAATGACCCTGTAACGAAGGTTGCTGCTTTCCGTTGGATCTTCTCTATCTCTTCTATCAACCCTATCTCTTACGGATCCCACACCGGTGAGCAGTATTCAAGTAGTGGGCGAACAAGAGTACTGTAACCTACTTCCTTTGTTTTCGGACTGCATTTCTTTAGGATTCTTCCCATGAGTCTCATCTGGCATCTGCTGTACCGACGATTAATTTTATGTGGTCATTCCATTTTAAATCACTCCTAATGCGTACTCCCAGGTAATTTATGGAATTAACTGCTTCCAGTTGCTGACCTGCTATATTGTAGCTAAATGATAAGGGATCTTTCTTTCTGTGTATTCGCAGCACATTACACTTGTCTACATTGAGATTCAATTGCCGTTCCCTGCACCATGCGTCAATTCGTTGCAGATCCTCCTGCTTTTCAGTCCAATTTTCCATTGTTATAACCTCTCGATATACTACAGCATCAACCGCAAAAAGCCTCAGTGAAATTGCGATGTTATCCACAAGGTTATGTATGTATATTGTGAATAGCAACGGTCCTACGACACTCCCCTGCGGCACGCCTGAAATCACCCTTACTTCGGAAGACTTCCCTCCACTGGGAACGACATGCAGCGTTCTGTTATTAAGGACCTCTTTAAGCCAATCACACAATTGGTCTGATAGTCCATATGCTCTTACTTTGTTCATTAAACGACTCTAGGGAACTGTATCAAGCGCCCTGCGGAAGTCAAGAAGCACGGTATCTACCTGGGAACCCGTGTCTATGGCCCTCTGAGTCTCGTGGGCGAACGGCGCGAGCTGGGTTTCACACGATCGTCTTTTTCGAAACCCATGGTGATTCCTACAGAGTAGATTTCTAGGCTCCAGAAAAGTCATTATACTCGAACATAATACGTGTTCCAAAATTCTACAACTGATCGACGTTAGAGATATAGGTCCATAGTTCTGCACATCTGTTCGACGTCCCTTCTTGAAAACGGGGATGACCTGTGCCCTTCTCCAATCTTTTGGAAAGCTACGCTCTTCTAGAGGCCTACGGTAAACCGCTGCAAGAAGGGAGCCACGTTCCTTCACGTACTCTGTGTAAAATCGAGCTGGTATCCCATCATGTCCAGCGGCCTTTCCGCTTTATAGGGATTTTAATTGTTTTCTACCCCTCTGTCATCTATTTCGATATTTACCATCTGTTGTGACGTGCATGCGATGCAGCTCTGTACCGTGTTCCGGGATGATTTTTTGTCGTTGCGCGTCCGCCGTCCGTTTACACACACACACACGTTCATAGGATCTACTTTCCTACATTTTCAGCCATAAATCCTGCCTTGCTGTTTGTAGATTTTTATTAATGTTCACCCTGAATAAATATGGTGGTAGTCTCTTGTACAGAAACAATACAGTAGGTTGATGAGAGTTCTGTCGGCCAACTCCTTCGTAGTTAAGATGTGTATGTTTGGACGATGGAAGTAATTTTAGAATTTCTCGTACATCGTTAAAGATGGAATACCATGTTTTGATAAGGAGAAGATAGGGATGTAATCGGCCGTGTTCTTTTCCAGGGAACCATCGTAGCATTTGAAAGAAAGAAATTCTCTGCACTACGGTCTTTGTGTAATCTATATGATTGCATCTATCGCGCTTTTGAAAGTTCTATGTGCGAGTGTGAAGCAGAATTGGAGAGTTAGTCGTCCAGTGGTGGGACAGAAAGCGGTTTGCTGCGTTTTATGATCTCATTGAGTGTGTTTTGGCGTCGCGACGCTGCGAGCAGGCAACAGCTTGAGGGTAGATGTCGAGTCAGAAGTAAAATTTTTTGAAACAGTGTTCCAGGAGACAGCGATCTAATAATATTATAAATTATTTAGAAAACTTAGGCATCACCGCATATAGGTTGCAACTTTTTTTTTGTGGATACCGGTTTCGATCTACACTCCTGGAAATTGAAATAAGAACACCGTGAATTCATTGTCCCAGGAAGGGGAAACTTTATTGACACATTCCTGGGGTCAGATACATCACACGATCACACTGACAGAACCACAGGCACATAGACACAGGCAACAGAGCATGCACAATGTCGGCACTAGTACAGTGTATATCCACCTTTCGCAGCAATGCAGGCTGCTATTCTCCCATGGAGACGATCGTAGAGATGCTGGATGTAGTCCTGTGGAACGGCTTGCCATGCCATTTCCACCTGGCGCCTCAGTTGGACCAGCGTTCGTGCTGGACGTGCAGACCGCGTGAGACGACGCTTCATCCAGTCCCAAACGTGCTCAATGGGGGACAGATCCGGAGATCTTGCTGGCCAGGGTAGTTGACTTACACCTTCTAGAGCACGTTGGGTGGCATGGGATACATGCGGAAGTGCATTGTCCTGTTGGAACAGCAAGTTCCCTTGCCGGTCTAGGAATGGTAGAACGATGGGTTCGATGATGTACCGTGCACTATTCAGTGTCCCCTCGACGATCACCAGTGGTGTACGGGGAGTGTAGGAGATCGCTCCCCACACCATGATGCCAGGTGTTGGCCCTGTGTGCCTCGGTCGTATGCAGTCCTGATTGTGGCGCTCACCTGCACGGCCCCAAACACGCATACGACCATCATTGGCACCAAGGCAGAAGCGACTCTCATCGCTGAAGACGACACGTCTCCATTCGTCCCTCCATTCACGCCTGTCGCGACACCACTGGAGGCGGGCTGCACGATGTTGGGGCGTGAGCGGAAGACGGCCTAACGGTGTGCGGGACCGTAGCCCAGTTTCATGGAGACGGTTGCGAATGGTCCTCGCCGATACCCCAGGAGCAACAGTGTCCCTAATTTGCTGGGAAGTGGCGGTGCGGTCCCCTACGGCACTGCGTAGGATCCTACGGTCTTGGCGTGCATTCGTTCGTCGCTTCGGTCCGCTCCCTGGTCGACGGGCACGTGCGCCTTCCGCCGACCACTGGCGACAACATCGATGTACTGTGGAGACCTCACGCCCCACGTGTTGAGCAATTCGGCGGTACGTCCACCCGGCCTCCCGCATGCCCACTATACGCCCTCGCTCAAAGTCCGTCAACTGCACATACGGTTCACGTCCACGCTGTCGCGGCATGCTACCAGGGTTAAAGACTGCGATGGAGCTCCGTATGCCACGGCAAACTGGCTGACACTGACGGCGGCAGTGCACAAATGCTGCGCAGCTAGCGCCATTCGACGGCCAACACCGCGGTTCCTGGTGTGTCTGCTGTGCCGTGCGTGTGATCATTGCTTGTACAGCCCTCTCGCAGTGTCCGGAGCAAGTATGGTGGGTCTGACACACCGGTGTCAATGTGTTCTTTTTTCCATTTCCAGGAGTGTATTACAGAGATCGTCATCGGATCTACATTCATTCCGTGCTGGTGTGGAGCAGTTTTCTCAACACTTCAATACTCGTTTCATTTCAATACTCATAGTTGCTTCAGAACAGTGTATCTTAGAAGACTGTAAACGGAAAATAAACAGAGTAGACTGGATTTCGTGTTTCAGCGTCAGTGACGGTGGAAATAATCCTTGTAGTGAAGGCGGTAGCACTGATTTGCACATGATCCACATCGTGATTTTCCCAACAAAGCATTTCATTTTTCTTCGGTAAAACAAATATAAAATGCTCGATTTAACTGATTACTTCACTTCTACATGCTTTTACAAGAGTCCAGTGTCAGCAAATAAGTTCTTTATTCTGATAATCTTATACAACAGTTTATTTCCTATATCCCACAAGTTAGTTGCCTACTAGCGCACGTGCAAAATAATTTCGTTGATCATCACGTTGACCCATCTATCACATGGATACAGTAATTGCTTTTAATCATCCATCAATTTAGTACTATATAAATGGAATTTTAGAAGGGAACAGTGGATCTAGAACAAAATCCTGTGCCACTCGTCGTCACGCTTAAAATATGTTCTCTCTTTGTTGATAATAGCAGCGAAGCTACTCATTTCTGCTTGCTGTAGTCGAAAGTAAACACTAGTTGGATGTTATACTAATAAAATGATGCTCCAATTAGGAAAATTATGATCCTCACAATCAAACTATGTTAAAGTTATAGTATTTATGACTTAGGCCTTAACGTGCGTCAAATCCTCCATTTGTCTTCCACGCTCCTTCCTCGGAGCTAACCTGAATATTTGGCAACGAAGTGTTGAGAATGTGAAGTGAGACTAGTCTTTGACATATTTTTGTCCACCAGGTCTGTTAAACCATTCTAACTTGATACTTGCTACTCTTGCTCACACTCGTATTCCTTCTTGTAGGCTATCTTCACAGAAACCGTCGAAGACAGTGAAAACAAGGAAACTGGATAGTAAGTCTCCAATTCGGCGCTTTCTTCCTTTATATAGAGTTCTTTTATTACTATTTATCGAACCTTAACGGAATCATCGCAGTAATGACTCAGAGCAACCACTACGCAATGATGATGTAATGTAGTTAATTTCTAATAAAGAACATGAAATGACGATTTTAATAACGAGATTATAAGCATTTTACTTAAAATGAAATGGCTTACTTTATTGGCTTGTATTCATTTGATTCCGGCGAATTTTGTGATATGTCTTCCTTTGTGTTTGTACGACTGACACAGCCTCTTATCTGTTAATTTAATTGGCCCCTTGGGAGTGAATGTTCCATTAGAGACGGAGATTGGGTGGTTATATCAAGGGAGTGTAGATAAGGCAATTAATATTCATACTCAACCCGACAAGCGTTTCGCCTCTCATAGTACATGATGATGGTCTGATTGCTGCAGAAACACACTCTTCTAACAAGTATCTCAGATGCAGCACGATAACCAGAAAATTATTATAATCAATAATGCCTAAAAGGCAGTATCGACACTAGAATTAATACCACAGGAGAGAAAAAGAATATAGCACCAAGTGAGTCCAGAATTAACTGTTAGCTTCGAATAATCATCAAGTTCCTGATAAGATCAGTTTTAATTACCGCATACGCATATCATAGAAAAAAAATCAGTTAATGTTTTCAGTATCAACTATGATGTCCTGCACTAAAGACACCTTTCTCGGACAGCGAATTTCTTGTTTTCTTATTTCAGGGTTCTTCGACATTCGGCTATGCTGTCGACTTCTAGTCAACAGAACGCAGTTCCCAGTACGCTCCTAGATATGTGACTGACTCAAATAAGTTTTGAATCACAGTCCGCAATACACTGTCCTGGTTAGAGAATGGTCAACAAAATCGGGTTTAATGTCAAGAAGCGGACAGCTAATGGTCTCAGTCCTCACTGAATGACTAAGAAGGAAATTTACAAAGTCTACATTGAATTTACACTTGGTATAGAGCATAGCTTTCTATAAATAATGAATAAATCCTAGATATTTTTACGAGGGCTACTCGGAATGTAAGGAAGGATTGGTCGCAAAATGGAAACCACAGTGAAAATCGAATAAAGCTTTGCACAGATGTGTAGGGCAGTTTCTCTAGCATTCCCATTGATAGGATCACATTGCTCTTGTTCTTAGCGTACCCTGAGCACATGAAGATCCCTAGAAAACAGTGCCCCATGAAGTGCGGGTGCCTGCCGAGACATTTCGCCTGATTTCATGCAACCCCACATAACATAATTGTCATGAAGTTCCTTCTCCATGACAGTCCTTAAAAGCACACTGCAGGGGCAGTGAGGACGCTTCTGCGGTGGTTTCGATGGGAAATGGTTGATCACCCAAAATATAGCCCTGGACTTGGCTCCTTCTCGTGTTCATTCCTGCTCACATGAAGCGCTGTCAATGAAGACAACTTTTTGGCACAGACAACGAGCTGCAGTCCACCATAGAAAATTCACGGAAAGCACTGGTGACTGACTTCTACGACGAGGGTATTGGAAAATTGGTACAAGGCTACGACAGATGTCTCAATCAGAGCAGCGACTATGTAGAGAAGTGGCTGTAAGGTGCAGCTAACTGTTGCAAAAAAAGAACTTTTGATTTTCAGTGTAGTTTCCATTTCGCGATCGATCGTAACTTACTTTTCGATCTATAGAACGAACACTGTAATATCCGATTATATGAGTAGCGGTAACCGTCTGGTACTTATCGCATCCGCTAAGTATCCGGGAATATGTAGTACTTCGCTTCGCAAGCTGGCAGGAAAGAGCAGCTACCGTCCTCCCTTTGAAAATTTAACACTTACATATCAAGATTAAACGAGCAATTGAAGATATTAATGATAGATTACTGGAGCAGCTGGACATTCTAATATATCATCCCCCATTTCTACCTTCACCACATGAAGTGGGGAATTCATAGCGCTTTTATTTGAGTAATCAGTAATGATGCGACTAAGGACGGGGAAGCTGCCTTGTAAACTACAGGTCGGTTAAAAGGGCACCAGTTTTGTGGCCTTTGGGCGGAAGGATGCTCGACAGTCCCCACAGAATTCTGTCAGGGGCCTCTAACACTGTACTCATCCACTGCCTTCGGTATTACTCGGCCGCGTGTTACCAACCTTGAGGATGCCCTCCATTAGCTTATGCTAGAGAAGTGCGAGGAGAAAGGGTGTGGTCCTTTCAGGTCACGCCCCCTCGTGTTGACAATGAAAACAAGTGGTGGAGGTCTGACTCAACTGAGATTTCGAACCGCGAGTCTACAAGGCCACCAGCATCCCGTTGTTCTCCCTCATTTTGTCTCAGTTTTCGCACAGTTCAGGATCACGTGACGTGCGAGATTCGTCTCCTCCGCTGGTTCACCGATGTGAACAGCTTCTATGAGAAGAGCAGTCCCGTCACTGCATCCCTTGTGGCCCACTCAGTCGTTTAGACTCGTTTTTAGCACTTCATAAAGTGACGACTAGAAGCACTTCACAAAGTGAGCGCTGGGGTGGCAAGCTTCAGTTGTCCAATGTGCTGCATCTAGTTTTTCTTGTTTTGTGATTTGTGTGTGTGTGTGTGTGTGTGTGTGTGTGTGTGTGTGTGTGTCCCTTGTAATGTTTTATTCAAGTTCACTGTGCGTGTGCCCCTTGTAATGATTTACTCAGGTTCGCTGCACCCGTTGCCCACAGGTAAGTGCTAAAGTAAAAATATTGAACATGGTTCTGGTAGTCCAAAGATGTACTGTGGGCTAAATTTAATGATAAATTTCTGGTAATCGTTGTTTAATTACATATTTACTAACTTATTGGCTTGAGTAAAACAGGAGACTGCCGCTATACCATCTTACTTTCGGAAAAAAACATTCTCCAAGGAATCCCGCAGATTGCAAGAAGCGAAAAGTGCGAGGATTATCGCACAATCAGCTTAACAGCTCGTGCATCCAAGTTGCTGCCAAGAATAATATACAGAAGAATGAAAAAGAGAACTGAGAAGGTGTTAAGTGACGATCAATTTGGCTTTAGAAAAGGTAAAGGCACTAGAGTGGCAGTTTTGACGTTGCAGTTGATCGTCGAAGCAAGACTGAAGAAAAATCAAGACACGTTTTTAGGATTTGTCGACCTGGGAGAAGCGTTTTGTCTATGCCAAATGGTGCAAGATGTTCGAATCTTGAGGAAAATAGGAGTAATGTATAGCGAAAGAAGGGTAATATTCAATTTGTACAAGAGCCAAGAGGGAACAGTAAGAGTGGAAAACCAAGAATGAAATGTTCGCTTTAAAAAAAGGATGTAAGCAGGGTTGTACTCCTTCGCCCCTACTTTTCAGCCTATACATCGAACAAGCAATGACGGAAATGAAACTGCAACTAATATTCAATGCGAAAGGATATCAACGATAACATGAACATATTACCGATAACAGTTTGTTCATTTTTTCAGAGCTGTCACTTTTCTTCGAGAGATAACATATAGTTATATGAAGTGTATTGGACGAGCAAGGGTAGTCCTTTATTTTGAGCAAATTTGGTCTAAAGCTGTCATTTTATTTCTGTTGCAGCTAATAAGAATAATCATCTCTTCCTCTGTAGTGCCAGAAAGATTAAAGCAGATGGAAGTTCAGGGAGTTGTAGCTATACCCCAAGGTGGCACGAGTGAGTGTTTTGCTCTGCTCCTACCCGGCTGTGAGTTACAGCACAATTGTGTCGTAGACAAAGGATCGTGTGTTGTAGGGGCAGCAGAAGTGATTTCGACTGAAGGAAACGTGAATTTTCGGTGTCAGAACTGTATGATAGAGGAGAAAAATTCTTCTTGCTCAGGTAAGCCCTGCACAGCATTTAGCTGAGCAATCGAAATTATTGAACACTGAACTTTTGTTCCATAAATGAAATCAAATATCGTGAACTTCATTAGAAATTCTCACTGCTCGTATGAGTGCATTTTGTAAATTAACTTACTGTTTCTCATACAGCAGAATAAGTTGGAAATGTATCCAGTGTGACGAGGAATGACTGTATCACATAACACGGATTGGTGCGATCTTCTCTGTGGCTGTTTAGTCAACAATACTGGCAAGAACGTTTACCTAAACCAATAATGGGTGGTTACTTGCGAAAAGCAACAGTTCCTACTATTTCATAGTGAAATGGTGATGAACTAGATGTTGGAGAGGTCAGATGCTGAGCTCTAATGAAAACCGTAACACCTTAAACAAATTTATTTAAACACTCAAAACTCCCTGAGCATGACAACAGCTATAACATTTTAGGAGAGGAGGCACTGGCTGAAGCAAAGCTGTGAGGGGGTGATCTGAGTCGCGCTTAGGTAGCTCAGTCAGTAGAGCACTTGTCCACAAAATGTAAAGGTCCCGAGTTCGAGTTTCGGTCCCCCATACAGTCTCAATCTGCCAGGAAATATCACATCAGCTCAAACTCCTCTGCAGAGTGAAAATTTTACCCTGGAAACATACCCCAGTCGATTCCTAAGCCATGTATCCGCAATCTCCTTCCTTCCAAGAGATCAATTGTGGCAAGTTTTGCAGGAGAGCTTCAGTGAATTTGAACGGTAGGAGACGAGGCACTGGCGGAAATGAAGCTGTGAGGAGAGGTGGTGAGTAGCGCTTGGATAGCTCAGTCGATAGAGCACGTGCCCACGAAAGGCAAAAGTTCCGAGTTCGAGTATTGGTGCGGCACACAATTTTAATCTGCCAGGAAGTTTCATCAGACGTTTGTGCATACGAGTGTAACTTGCAGATAAAATATCTTAGTTTAAATTAAGGTAGAACTATTATGTTTACTTTTGTACCTCTGGTCTGGCTATTGGGTGTTTTTTGGTGCGCGCGCGCGCGCGCGCGCGCGCGTGTGTGTGTGTGTGTGTGTGTGTGTGTGTGTGTGTGTGTGAGTGTGTTGGGGGAGGGGGTGGTTGAGGGGGGTGGGGCAATAGGTGACCAGCAATCGATATCCAGTACTATATTCTGCTAGCGTTGTTGTGATTGATACCACAGGCTGTGCGGGATGTAGATAGTTTTGCATCCTTTGTTATGGTCTAATAATTGTGTGATATACTTTTATATATGTCATTTGTTCACTTACGGTTTTGACATCCTATAGTTTCATTTGCATTGTTGATACACTGGTGCACCTGCTGTTCAACGTTATTGCACTGCTTAATCAACATTGTTTTTGACATACTGTCACATCGCTACATTTCCCAACTTGTGTAAACAGTATTCCTTAAACACAATATGGAGGCCTTCAAGTGCGTTTATGAGTGTCGACTATCGCTTCTTTTCAGCGGTATTCGCGATTCTGACAGTATGGTAGCCATTTGTTTCACTCCAGCACATTATAAATGTGTGCATTGGAACTGGTTTGAGCCGACTGAAGAATTTTTAGTTTTTCAGTTGAGTTATCTCATTAAGAATATTACCAGTATTTTTTGAATTATGGCTGAAAATCTGTATTTCTTCCATGATATCCATTATTTTAGTTTTTCCGGATTTGTCCAAAATATCATGGTTGTTTCCGATTTTCAAAGCGTGGCCTGTGTCATTAAATTGTGTAGCTTCTGTTGATTTCTTTAATTTCTCCATTCTGTAGCAGCCTATCGATTTCTGAAATTTCTGCGTTTCTGGCTTGTATAATATTTGTTGCATTCGCTATTGGTAATTCTGTAAGTGTGTCAATAATGTAACTGGCGTTTTATACTGTGAAAAATAAAATTAATGATTGCACATATTCACTGTTCCTAAACTTAGCCAGAATTCCACAATTAGTGTAACAGAACTATCTCGCACACGACATAAACAGAACAGCGCCTCCGCATCTTACTCCGTGCTGACCATGCCATGCAACACAATTTCGGGTTACTGATGTCATCCTTTACAAAGAGTCAGGTGTAATTTTCTCTTGTGGTTACCCGTAACAAGTCCTCGCCCACTGTGGTACTGTGTTTACCATCTAATCTATAATTAAACATCAATAGGGGAAATATCACTGTGGCTATATTTTAGTTCATTTCAGTTGCTATTCGTTGACATGCCACAGAGATTATTTTAGGGCAGACACTGATTAATAGTGTTATCTACGAGCGCTTGCCTCTCAAAGCACTCACGCTGCAAATCTCCTACTAATGGCCTTACTTACTGGAGCCCGTAATTTGATTTCGCAGCCTAACTCACAACAGGGACTCGGGGAATTAGACTGGAACATCTCATAATCTACCATTTCCGCCGGCTGTTTACAGTTCGCCGGCTCCGGCATTCCTCAGGGACACCTTGATAAAGCAACAGAAGTCGCTAGCTGTACTCTAAACTCGACGTTTCTGGAGTACAGAGATTTAGAGGGTCACCGATCTCTCCTAATACAGCTACTTAGAGATGTGACCTAGTAAGAATTTATTGTACATGTAGGCACAAAATTTACGTTTCTCAAGTTTCCTGCGATCACACAAGATGGCGAATTTCAGAGTGATAACACAGCCCCAATAGTCTTAATTCTCTCCCATCTCATATTACATGACGCCAAATCTCTGTTTTTCAACGTGTTATTGTTTTTGAAGAGTGCTTCCACAGCTGTTACCCAGATGAGAAGTAGAGCTTTAAAAATACGTATAGTGCTGTGTTGTTACACATTCATTGTCACCATATTCTGTAACAGAGCCTACTTGACATTTCTTGCTACCTATAATTGTAATCACAGAGCTCTACGTCTCACCACTTGTTTTTGATTATGAAATCATTACATTCCATTCAACACGTTGTTGCTTGTAATGCATTGGCACTGGAAGTTGTACACCTATGATCTTAAAGCTGCTAAGCTCCAGCAAACAGTATTTATTGAGGACATGTCTATACACCTGTATGTCGTTGCGTCGGTCACATCAAACCAACAAGGAAGCGTAACGATGTCTTCAAGATCTAGCTGTAGATACGATTTCCTGCCCTGTTTCAAAATGTGATTAGAGCCACGAAGAAACCGCTATCTATGGAGGCCTCAATCACTCTATTTCTTTTACCCATACTCGAGACATACGAAAACGAGAGAGGAATTTTTGCTGAATCTGAAGTTTTTCTTGATTTATCCCAAAAAGTCCTGACACAATAAGATATTATTTGTATCATCGATTCCTATTTATATTATCTCTCTTACATTTTTCTGTGTGAAATGCCGACTTTTTACGATCTTAACAACGCTTCACATAGTTCCTTCGATGTCTACTGACAGGCGTTCTTCATGAAGACTCGAAACACAAAAGTTATTCTCAAATAATCCACACAGGACTCTTCTATATGGTTTTGCTAACATGTGCACTCCCGTTTCGCAGAGAACTTTCAAAAAATAGGGATTCCTTAATTTTCATGCCCCTTGTCCTTTATTTCTAAGTCCGTTCTGCTACTTATCGCTGTGTAGTATTATTTGCAGTAGATCGGGGTGGGAGGACAGGAACCAGCTGGGTACTGGTAGTAACTGGTGAAGGTGTTGTCGTGCAGGTAAAGTTATCCACACACGACTGGTATGATTAAATAATTTATCCCTAGCACAGGCAATGGGGATTTCTATTCCTGCTTGTGGGACAGATTTCCTTCGGTGGGAAACTGCCCCTAAAAGGCGGAAGAATCAGCAATGATCGACATCATGAGAATGCAGAAGGTAAAGTAAATCACTACATTAAAGACACATAACATGTATCTACATGACATGTGGCCTATAATTGAAAAAGCGTCATGATGATCTCTCCATTGGCAAAAGATTCCGCAATAGTCTCTCATTCGGACATAATGTATATCGCAGGAAGATTAGCCTGTAACTGAAAAAGTTTTATGATGACCTCTCCACAGACAAAAGATTCCGGACTAGTCCCCCTTTCCGGGTCTCCGGGAGTGGACTCCCAAGGGAGAGGTGATAATCAAAAGAAAGATTGAGTAAACAACAAGAGGATAACGATCTACGAATCTGGGCGTGTGATGTCAGAAGTTTAAACTTGGTAGGAAAGCGAGAAAATCTGAAAAGGGAAATGCTAAGGCTCAATGTACATATAGTGGGGGTCAGCGAAGTGAAATGGAAATAGGACAAAGAATTCTTGTCAAAGGAGTACAGGGTGATATCAACAGCATCATAAAATGGTATAATCGGGCGTAGAATTATTAACGAAAGAGGAGGTTGGACGGAGCGTGAGTTAGTATGAACAGTTCAGGGACGGCAGAGAGTAAGTTACTCATAACAGTTCAGTGATGGGTTTGTTCTGATCACAATCGATAGCAAACCAACACCGACAACAGTAGTTCAAGTAAACATGTCGACATCACAAGCAGTACATGAAGAGATAGAGAATGTATATGAGGATATTGAACCGGCAATTCATTACATAAATGGATATAAAAATCTGCTACCCACGGGGCAAGGAGTAGAAGAAAGGGTTATATGGGCTTGGTAGTAGGAACGACTTGAATTCTGCAATAAATTATAGCTAGTAACAGCGAATTCTCTGTTCAAGAATCACAAGAGGGGAAGTGTACTTGGAAAAGGCCGAGAGGTACAGGAAATTTCGAGTTTGATTGCATCATGGTCAGACACAGATTTCGAAATTAGATAATGGATTGCAAAGGCAGATATAGATTCAGAGCAAAATTTAGTAATGATGAAGAGTAGGCTGACATTTAAGACACTAGGCAGGAAGAATAAGTGTGCAAAAAAAAAAACGGGATGTGGAAGTGCTAAGGAATGAAGAGATACGTTTGAAATTCTCTGAGGCTATGGATAGTACGATAATGAATAGGTCAGTAGGAAGTTCAGTTGAAGAGAAATTGACATCTCTAAAAAGGGCAATCATAGAGATTGGAGAGAAAAATAGGCAAAAGGAAGGTAACTGTGAAAGAACCATAAGTGATAGAAGAAATACTGCAGCTGATGAACGGAAGAAGTGAGTACCAAAATGTTCCGGAATATTTATGAGCAGGGAAAAACAAATCACTTAGGGCTGAAATAAACAGGAAGCGCAGGGAAGCTAAGTCGAAGTGACGAAGGTGAAGAAATCTAAACAGAAATGATTGTCGAGATGAGTGATTCAGCATATAGAAAAGTGAAAACAACCTATGGTGAAACGAGTAGCGAGAGCTATAGCATTAAGAGTGCAATGGAATTCCATTATTAAACGCATAGGAGAAAGCGGATACGTCGAGCGGGTACACTGAAGGCCTCTCTGACGGGAACGACTTGTCCGCTAACTTGCTGAAAGGAATAGCAGGAGTCGACAAGGAAGAGACAGGGGATCTAGTATTAAAATCAGAGTTTAAAAGATCTCTGGATGACTGAAGATCAAATAAGGAGAAGGAATAATAACATTCCATAATAATTTCTAAAATCATTGGAGGAAATGGTAGCAAAACTACTGATCACGTTGGTTTGTATAATGTAAGAGACTGGGGATATACCATCAGACTTTCGGAGAAACATCATACACACAATTCTGAAGATAGTAAGAGCCGTCAAGTTCGAGAATTATCGCACAGTCAGCTTAACAGCAGATGCATCCAAGCTGCTCACAAGAATAATATACAGGAGAATGGAAAAGAATACTAAGGAATTGTTTTGCCGGCTGGAGTAGCCGAGCGGTCTAGGCGCTTCAGTCTGGAAACTGCGCGACCGCTACGGGCGCAGGTTCGAATCCTGCCTCTTGCATGGATGTGTGTGATGTCCTTAGGTTAGTTAGGTTTAAGTAGTTCTAAGTTCTAGGGGACTGATTACCTCAAATGTTAAGTCCCATAGGGCTCAGAGTCATTTGAACCATTTTTGAAGGTACTGTTAGATGACAATTGGTCTGGCTTTAGGAAAGCTGGTTGTTTGGAAGAAGTAGTTGTGACGCTGCGGTTCGTTATGGAAGCAAAACTGAAGAAAAATCAAGACATGTTCATAGGATCTGTCGACTTGAAAATAGCGTTCGACATTATCAAATGGCACTAGATGTTCGAAATTCTGAGAAGAATAGCGGTAACGCTGTAGGGGAAGACGAGTAATGACGAGGGGCATTCAATAAATAATGGAACAATTTTCTTTTCTCCTCGAATTTCAGTTGAAAAAATACGGAATGTGACATTGTGGAATACTCCCGTTTCAGCGCATGTAATTTTATCACGTGGCGACTCTTTTCATAACCTTCAAAATGTCTTCTGTACCGCAGGACCGCTCCAAGCAGAGAGCCATCGCTGAGTTTGTTTTGGCGGAAAATCTGAGCACCGAACATATTCACAGGAGCTTATAGAGCATCTACGGGGACTTGCAGTGAACAAACGCTCGGTGAGTCGCTGGCCGAGGTGTGTCACCATAATAACCAAGGACGAGCGAAGCTGTTCGGGTTTCCCTCGTGCGGGCCCGTCGCAAACAGCTGTGACTCCTGCAGAATTATAACGTGAGGACACTCTCACTGGAGATGAAGGGCGGACCACAATCAGGTAGGTATCTCGCTGCTCAAGACGATGCCTCCGTTGGTAGTGTGTCGCCCATCAGTTCGCACATTCAAAGCTGTGTGCTTCATGGATTCCTCGCCTCCTCACAGAAAGAAGGACCATTTGTACGGAACTGCTTGCGCGTTACGAGGCTGATCACGTCAATTTTTTGTCGAACACAGGTTCATCGAATCGAACAGGAACGGAAACGGAAATCCACGGAGCGGTGCCACATCACCTCTCCTCCGAATAAAAAGTTCAAAGCTGCGCCCCCCAGCCGGTAAAGTCATGGCGACGGTCTCCTTGGACTCTGAAGGATTTGTTCTGTTTCATGTCCTCCGTCCGCAACGACCAGCTCTGAAGTACAGGGTTATTACAAATGATTGAAGCGATTTCACAGCTCTACAATAACTTTATTATTTGAGATATTTTCACAATGATTTGCACACATATACAAAAACTAAAAAAGTTTTTTTAGGCGTTCACAAATGTTCGATATGTGCCCCTTTAGTGATTCGGCAGACATCAAGCCGATAATCAAGTTCCTCCCACACTCGGCGCAGCATGTCCCCATCAATGAGTTCGAAAGCATCGTTGATGCGAGCTCGCAGTTTTGGCACGTTTCTTGGTAGAGGAGGTTTAAACACTGAATCTTTCACATAACCCCACAGAAAGAAATCGCATGGGGTTAAGTCGGGAGAGCGTGGAGGCCATGACATGAATTGCTGACCATGATCCCCACCACGACCGATCCATCGGTTTTCCAATCTCCTGTTTAAGAAATGCCGAACATCGTGATGGAAGTGCGGTGGAGCACCATCCTGTTGAAAGATGAAGTCGGCGCTGTCGGTCTCCAGTTGTGGCATGAGCCAATTTTCCAGCATTTCCAGATACACGTGTCCTGTAACGTTTTTTTCGCAGAAGAAAAAGGGGCCGTAAACTTTAAACCGTGAGATTGCACAAAACACGTTAACTTTTGGTGAATTGCGAAATTGCTGCACGAATGCGTGAGGATTCTCTACCGCCCAGATTCGCACATTGTGTCTGTTCACTTCACCATTAAGTAAAAATGTTGCTTCATCACTGAAAACAAGTTTCGCACTGAACGCATCCTATTCCATGAGCTGTTGCAACCGCGCCGAAAATTCAAAGCGTTTGACTTTGTCATCGGGTGTCAGGGCTTGTAGCAATTGTAAACGGCAAGGCTTCTGCTTTAGCCTTTTCCGTAAGATTTTACAAACCGTCGGCTGTGGTACGTTTAGCTCCCTGCTTGCTTTTTTTCGTCGACTTCCGCGGGCTACGCGTGAAACTTGCCCGCACGCGTTCAACCGTTTCTTCGCTCACTGCAGGCCGACCCGTTGATTTCCCCTTACAGAGGCATCCAGAAGCTTTAAACTGCGCATACCATCGCCGAATGGAGTTAGCAGTTGGTGGATCTTTGTTGAACTTCGTCCTGAAGTGTCATTGCACTGTTATGACTGACTGATGTAAGTGCATTTCAAGCACGACATACGCTTTCTCGGCTCCTGTCACCATTTTGTCTCACTGCGCTGTCGAGCGCTCTGGCGGCAGAAAGCTGAAGTGCGGCTTCAGCCGTACAAAACTTTATGAGTTTTTCTACGTATCTGTAGTGTGTCGTGACCATATGTCAATGAATGAAGCTACAGTGAATTTATGAAATCGCTTCAATCATTTGTAATAGCCCTTTACATTGTGCTATCGACAGGAAATTGAAGGAAAGACTTCAGCTTTTTCGTGGCCACAAAAACGCAAGCGAGCTTCCCCTTCTCTATGACAACGCAATGCCTCACACAAGTCAGTATACCCGAGATAAGGTGACAAAACTTCATCTGACTGCTCTCCCTCACCATTCTACAGCCCGGATCTCGCACCTTCCACTTGTTTGGCACAATGAAGGATGGAGTCGGCGGGAAGCAGTATGTGGATGATGGGGAGGGTACTGATGCAGCAAGATGTTGGCTCCGATGTTGACCATGCGGGCTTACAGCCCCTCGCAGTAGGGCCGTCGCATTAAACGGAAATTATGTTGAAAAATAGAGCTTTTTAGCGAAAAATGGGGAATAATAAGGTGTACTGGAATCTTGAATAAAACCAACCTGCGTTCAGAAAAGTTAGTGTTCCGTTACTTATGCACTCCCTCGTAAAATACAGGGCGTTACAAAAAGGTACGGCCAAACTTTCAGGAAACATTCCTCACACACAAATAAAGAAAAGTTGTTATGTGGACATGTGTCCGGAAACGCTTAACTTCCATGTTAGAGCTCATTTTAGTTTCGTCGTCCACCTATGCTCAATGGAGCACGTTATCATGAATTCATACGGGACACTCTACCTGTGCTGCTAGAACATGTGGATTTACAAGTACGACACAACATGTTGTTCATGCACGATGGAGCTCCTGCACATTTCAGTCGAAGTGTTCGCACGCTTCTCAACAACAGATTCGGTGACCGATGGATTGGTAGAGGCGGACCAATTCCATGGCCTCCACGCTCTCCTGACCTCAACCCTCTTGACTTTCATTTATGGGGGCATTTGAAAGCTCTTGTCTAGGCAACCCCGGTACCGAATGCCAAGACTCTTCGTGCTCGGATTGTGAAAGACTGTGATACAATACGCCATTCTCCAGGGCTGCATCAGCGCATCAGGGATTCCATGCGACGGAGGGTGGATGCAAGTATCCTCGCTAACGGAGGACATTTTGAACATTTCCTGTAACAAAGTGTTTGGAGTCACGCTGGTACGTTCTGTTGCTGTGTGTTTCCATTCCATGCTTAATGTGATTTGAAGAGAAATAATAAAATGAGCTCTAACATGGAAAGTAAGCGTTTCCGGACACATGTCCACATAATATATTTTCTTTTTTTGTGTGTGAGGAATGTTTCCTGAAAGTTTGGTCGTACCTTTTTGTAACACCCTGTATTTACAAGAACCAAAAGACCAAAAACGAAGTGCTCGGATTAAAAACGGAGCAAGACAGGTGTGTAATCTTCGCCCGTACTGTACAATCTGTGCGTCGAAGAAGCAATGATAGCAATAAAAGAAAGGTTCAAGAGTGAGACTAAAATTGGTGGTAAGATTTGCTGATGTCATCGCTATAGTCAGTGAACGTGAAGATTAATTACGGGGTCTGCTGAATGGAATGAACAGTGTGATGAGGACAGAATGTGGACTGAGAGTAAATCTAAGAAAGACGAAAGTACTCAGAAGTATCGATAATGAGAAAAGCAAAAACCCTAGAACGGGTGATCAGCGAGTTAAGGAAATCTGCCACCTAAGTAGCAAATTATCCCATTATGGACAGAGCAAGGAAGACGTAAAAAGCGGGCTATCACTGCCAAACAGGACATAAAAAAATGGACGAGAGAATCTTTTACTATCAAACATAGGTCTTAATCTGAGGAAAAAATGTTCTGAGAATATATATTTGGAGCACAGCATTGTATGGTAGTGAAATATGGACTGCGGGAAACCCAGAAAAGTAGAGAATTGAAGCAATTGAGATGTTCTACTACTGACAGATATTGAAAATTAAGTGGACTGATAAGGTAAGGGATGAGGAAGTTCTCCATAGAAACGGTGAGGAAACGAACATATGGAAAACACTGACAAGAAGTAGGGCCAGGATGATTGAAAATGTGTTAAAATATCAAGGATTAACTTTCATCTCACTAGAGGGAGCTGTAGGGGCTAAAAACAGTACGGGAAGACAAAGATGGTAATACATCCAACAACCACTTGAGGACATTAGGTGTATGCGCTGCTCCAAAGTGAAGAGTTCGCATGGGAGAGGTATTTCTGGAGAGCACCATCGAACAGTCAGAACGATGACCCAAAACGACAAAAACAGAGGAATGGTGTCGGAGTGCTGCTGAAGAAAGACTGTGTTAGTACACTGGACTAAGGAAGGAAATTTTTTCTCAAGAACGAAGGCGTAGTAAGAAATACCAATGTGGTATATCCTGTAGATGTGCGTCTGTAGGGAAGTTTTGTATGGAAATTGAGAAATATGCAATTAAGAAGTTGTTTTAAGAAAAAGAAGATGTTGTACTGTCGAAGAAATGGCTCTGAGCACTATGGGACTTAACATCTATGGTCATCAGTCCCCTAGAACTTAGAACTACTTAAACCTAACTAACGTAAGGACATCACACACAACCATGCCCGAAGCAGGATTCGAACCTGCGACCGTTGCAGCACCGCGGTTCCGGACTGCAGCGCCTAGAACCGCACGGCCACCACGGCCGGCCCCTACTGTTCAATCTGCACATAGAGGGAGCAATGATAGAAATAAAAGAAAGGTTCAGGAGTGGAAAAAAATTCAAGGTGAATGGATATCAATGATACGATTCGCTGATTACATAGCTACCCTGAGCGAAAGTGAAGAAGAATTACAGGGTCTGCTGAATGGAATGGGCAGTCGAATTGAGGGTAAATCAAGAAAGACGAGAGTAATGAGAAGCAGCATAAATGAGAACAGCGAGAAATTTAACATCAGGATTGATGGTAACGAAGTAGATAAAGTTAAGGCGTTCTACTACGTAGGCAGCAAAATAAACCAATGACGGGCGAAGCAAGAAGGACACCAAAAGCAGTCTAACACTAGCAAAAAGGTCATTCTTGTCCAAGAGAAGTCTACTAGTATCAAATATCGGTCTTAATTTGAAGAAGAAATTTTTGGGAATGTACTCATTGTATGATAATGAAACATGGACTGTGGAAAAACCAGAATAGAAGAGATTCGAAGTATTCGATATGCGCAACAGACGATTGTTGAAAATTAGGTGGACTGATAAGGTGAGGAATGAGGAGGTTCTGCGCGCAGAATCGGAGAGGAAAGGAATATGTGGGAAACGCTGACAAGGAGAAGAGAGAGGATTATAGGGCATCTGTTAAGACACCAGGGAATGACTTCCATGGTACTAGAGGGTGTTGTAGAGGGCAAAAACTGTGGGGGAAGAAAGAGACTGGAATACATCCAGCAAATATTTGAGGATGTAGTATGCAAGTACTACTCTGAGATGAAGAGGTTGGCACAGCAGAGGAATTCGTGGTGGGTTGCATCAAACCAGTCAGAAGACAGGTACCCAAAAGAAAAAAAAACTGACGAGTGGGGGTTTACTTTCGGGTAAAGTATTTAGAAAGTATACCGAACCCTGTATTCATTTTGCGCGTCTACGCAATCATTTGAAGTTTTTTGTTGTTTACACAGTTTGAATATAGAGAGTATTCTGTAATATATGACAGATATCAAAGAGTTTATCACTGTATTACCTCCTGATATGTGTATAAGCTGAGTACATTGTACACACTTCTTCCTGAATTTGATTATATCGCTTATACTGATACGCCTACTAGCTGAGTACATTCTACGAATTTTTATTAATTTGATTATATCGCTAACACTCTGTCGCGGTTTCTGTTTCTGTGTGTAGGTCAATCTCAGGAACTTCTCTAGGGATTTGAGATGGTCTGGGATTTGATACGGTCAGTTGCTGCTGCTGTACT
Organism: Schistocerca serialis cubense; assembly: GCF_023864345.2. Classification (NCBI taxonomy): domain Eukaryota; kingdom Metazoa; phylum Arthropoda; class Insecta; order Orthoptera; family Acrididae; genus Schistocerca; species Schistocerca serialis. Next base: position 931,371,169 of record NC_064639.1, read on the forward strand.
GGTTATTCTTCGTGTTCTACTGTCCGTCTTATTACGTATTGATAAAACAAAATGTCACACCCTACTAATTTCGGACCGCTCTATCGAATGGCCACGTAGAATTCCGCTTGAAGAATAATTTTGTTTGTAGCGGGAAACAGATCGATGCTTTCTGTCTGGACGTCGTGCGGATGGGGGATGGGGGGTTGCGTGTTTGTATTTCTGTAATGCCTACTGGAAATCGCCCTTGTATCTGGCGCTTCCCTTGGTTCGCCATTTGTGGACTGTAGTCGTTCTTCAGTGGTTGCTGTTGTAGTTGTCGGGATATTAAATGGCCACTATCACATCGTGGTTGTCACCAGATCGCCTTTTGTTATAAATCTGAGTGGTCTTGATCGCATTTTAATGTGTTAACTACTAGACGAAGATCGTTAAAATTCTGTCATAAATAATGTGTGTCACTTTGTCTTTCTCGCCTGACTATGTCAGCTGCTACAGAGAACATTTCTGCTTTTTAATCGGTGGAAAACGAAGTAATAGCCCAATAAAACTTTCGATCAGCTTTGGACGTGACTACTGATTAGACTGCTGTTACATTTGTTACACACATTATCTCAACCATTTTTAAGCTACGGATAACTGCAGACGACACCAATATTCGAACTTACTACACCAAGTACAAACATAACCAGGAATAATGATGGGCAAAGTACAGATGTGTCAACTAAACAGAAACCATTGGTGATTTCTTCTTGAGTTCAACAATTAAAGAAATGGAGCTTCCCTATCAAACTTCCACCAATGTTCTTAGTTTTTAAAGTTTCCCCGTAAACTTACTAAATTTGTCGCATATTACATTCGGAAGCTTTGTATTACTAGTGATGAAAATTAATGAACGAGAATTAAACCATCTGATTATCTTGGCAGACGCAATTGTTTAAAAATAACAGTGAAATTACAATCATAGAGTACCCGTAGAACTACCAGCGGATATTGGTAAAACACGAACCTTGAGAATTGAACCATAACAGTCTCACAGTTCAGACAAGAGAAACTGTAATGAACATTTTCCTGAACCACTGCAACAGAATTTTCTGACGTTTTTTAACAATATGAATGAATATGTACACAAGGCCTTTTAGAAAGGAAATCGTTCGCTTCTGCGATCAGGCAAGATATCCTTAGTGAGCTTATTGATTTATAAAATGTAAAAATCAATTAAATATTGAAATAAAATCGTAAATACGATACTAAGAATTAAAAAAAAGTGTATTATTTCTCATTGGCTTTGAATCCGATTACAAATTACTAATACTGTGTTGTATACCTTCTGTCTTGTAACAAAGAAATAGCTTTCAAACGGATCTGTCACGCAGGCTGCTGTTTGTGCGTGTGTGATCCTGATGCGGGCGTGGTGCGTTACGGTCGTATAATCCTATTAAGATAATGTAACAGGGCCAATGCATTACGCTGACCCAAGCCGACTGGCAGCAGGATTAAGCATTTGCTTATTGCTACTACATTACGCCAGTAAACTTGATTTCCTTCCTGATTATTACGTGAACATACTGTTGCGGCTTTGGTACCATGTCTCGTCTGTAATCACCAAGTTTGTAAGTACCGACCGTGAAAGCCTGAAAGATGAAAATAGATGACGTCTGGTCGAGTAAAACTCATTGAATGTTGATTCTGATATTTTGTGACAGATATGCATTTGATTTTTTTTACGAATCTGTGTATTTTTATTTGTCGCATGAATACTGGATTACTTATTTATGGCTTTAATACTCCATCTGGTGCTGAATCCTCGATTTATTTTAGGCACATTCATATACTCTAAGATAAGCCCAATCTTAACAAGGAAATCGTCCAATTCGACGTGTTGTAACCTAATCTGAGATTTTTCACGCAGGAAGGATATATAGAAGGAAATGCACTGTCAAAATTTTAGCACTGCAACTATTTTGAAAAGAATTAAATTTACTTGTTTTCGCAGCACAAAGAACCGCTTCTAACAGCAGTTCGTACAGCCGTTCCTGCCTGGGACGCGAAACGGCCAATAAGCAGACGCAAACTTGATAAGAGTCTTAGCACGTAATCCAATGTGGACGCCAGCGAATTTATGCACTTAAAACACACCAAAATTGTCTCAAAACGCTATTTTTTTAATACTTTGGAGTTCATACCGATAGTTGAACTGTTGAAGATGTAATTTTTACGCAGGTGACTAGCAGGCGGGGTATGATGTCACATCACGGACGGTTTCCATCAACCAGGACTTTGATTTGTTGACATGAATTATTTTACAACAGTTACTGTAGCATAGTTGTTGTGGTAAGTTTTGAATAAATTTTCCTTGCAATGGAGCAGCTTCTTGTTTTTTCCCTGTAGTCTTTACAAAAATACAAAAGTGTCTATGGGATGACGAAACCAAAACTTTTCCCTACACCAGGCTACCTCGTAGAAGAAAAATTAATGCATTGAGCATTTCACAAGAACTACCAGTTTTATTTAGACAGAAATCGGATGGAGTAAGAAATGATCGGTGCCGTAGTTCTGGATATTGTGCTGGGTACCGGGCATAGTCGATCAAATTCGTGAAAAACATAGTAATGCAAACTGGCAATGCACCAGCTGAACTTTAACAGTGCTATTCCGGTGATACATGTGAAATGACAAAGAGCTATCGGAACTTGTGATGGCCGACGATTTTCTGAAAAATGTTTACAGTGTCACAAAATTTCTTTTTCGAGGAGTTAAATCAGACTATTCATTCTGGGTGGAATTCTCATTAAATTAAGTCCTCTTGTCGTCCTACTGAAGATCAAGGTGTCGGTACATCTGGCGCAAGAGTCCAATAACGCCAATGAAGTATTTTCTGCAAGTGGTAAGAAGACGTTTCATATGCAATACAGAAATTATTCTCTCTCATTTTCGCAGATTTTTGTATGTCGATTATAAGATTTTTGAATGTAAACGATCTTTTTTTTTTAATTTATGGTCATAAATTGACTTCAGTTCCCTAACGATAGATATAAAGCTGCTGAAGTAGTAATCCACTGATACTTATAATAGGCATTATTGTATACGAATGTGTCACAACATTCGTCGATTGCACAATCAACTATGTCTTATTTTCGCTTAAAATAATGAAGTGCGGTTTTCACGATGATCTTCCGCGAACTTGAATGACTGGCACAGCATTTTAGAGGATGATAAGAAGCCTCATCTTCTCGTTAGCTAGGAGTTACTCAATTGTGTTACATATTAATGACGTCTCTACACGTTTAGTTGAAGCAAACTTTCTAATTTTGTGACTTCCTTTCCCGTATCATTTCCTGAACATTTTTAACCAAGTCGACGATGCCTGGAAATAAGTAACACTCATCTCACAATTCATAGGACCCAGTCTCGTAGATCTCATTCGCTAACTGTAAATTAACTCTCACGGGCTGTTCTAAATATTTGAATAGTTTTTCTTTCACATCCTTGCGAGTTTCATTTTGGTACATATTTCGTACTTTGTTTAAATCTTTCTTCCATTTTTACAGCTCACTTTCGGATAGTATGAGATGAAAGCGGCTTTGCACAACTCCTAATTTTAAGCGACGTCTCCCTCCTTCATTTAACAAAAAAATTCACAGTCTTTCCCTTGTCCCTTTTGTATGGAATTTAATTAGCACAACAAACATCGTTCGAACCACCATTGACAGACTCGTCAGATGTGAAATTTGAGGTTTTCCCGCCAAATTAAATGTTCGAAGAGATTTCGGAATTGCAGGCTGTCGTCATAAAGTTTACGACGACCGGCTGCAATCCCGAAATCTCTTCGAACGGAATCGTCAGAGTTGTTTCCTGTTTCTTCTAATGTTTCTGCAGTTTCTAATGAATTGTCGACATGTTTCGAATAAGTACCCAAGAAATTGACTAGTAAACTGCATTCCATGTTCTTCGGATTTAATTTTTGCAAAGCTGAAAATGTTAATTAGAGTCCACATTACTGTGAAACTCTGCAACCTGCACAAAGATAGATGCTATTAGCAAGCTTATACGAAGAAAACACAACGAAAATAATTCAGTTTTACCTCCATTGTTAACACTTAGTGTTACTTCATAGTAACTCCTAATTTTTATGGATATTAAGTGAATGCATATTCAAGCGAATTGCAACTTCGAACAATTGTGTCAGGGAAATTATCAATGAAAACTGAAATTTGATTTGCAAAGTACAATCGCATTGCGGCGTGTTATCTCTTTATTGATGTACTGAGAATCAAGAATATGTGCCTGCCATGTTGAGCATGTGCTGTCTACTGCAGCTCCAGTCGAGGTGTACATTTCTCTAGCCTCCTGGAGATCTACGAATTTGGCAGTTTCCAACATATTTTTTTATAAAAATGGTTGCAGTGTGTCTTATAAGTTAAAATTTTGACACTGTTTCTTTCTGTGTATTGTTCCCGTGTAAAAGCTGCCACGTGGGATTGGACCATTCCGTCTTCGATACAGACACTCAAGAAAAGTAAGGCAAACGACCTCCATACTTGATGACATTCCTGTACTATGGTAAACAGAGTATTCGAAAGAAGATCTTTCTATTATGACAGCAGCCTGTCGTAAGGTTTCTTCGAGGATGAAGTGTTGCAAGTCACTGGAAAAATGCGCAGACGGGTCCTATTTTCAAGAAGGTGCTCCCAACTTTAGGCTTGTATCACTGATGTCAAAGTATTGTAAACTTTGAAACTAATGTTATAGTTGCTTATCGTGTAATTCCTGGATATTCAAAATACCCTCTTTAGGCATCAAGATGGGTTCCGCAAACAACGATCTGTTCATCGACAAGACCCAATTAGCTGTAATTACTGGTGTCCAGATTGATGCCGTGTTCCCAGACTTCCAGGAGGTATGGAGTATCAGACCGTCTGTGCTTTTGTATTAAAGAGTTAGTAGCAAACACGACTTGGCAAGTCATCCGTAACGCTGAGAAATCTTCTGAGATAAATATCTCTTCTTTTTCCTCGCCTTTTTTAGTATCTCTAGGGAGTCGGCATTCTTACACTGGTTGAAGCAATCTTAGTGACAGTGGGTGGCCAGACCCCTCTCCGACTCCACCACTCCTACCCACAACTGAAGTCCAGTTTCCCATCTCCTTGTGAGTGTATTGACGATTGAGAACCTCTTCGAGATATTTGCGTAGCATGTATTTGAGGTGGGACGTGAGTACCAGTCCGGTATTTGCTCACAAGGTTGTGGGAAACCGCCTAAAACCCGCATCCCAGCTAGCTGGCACACCAGCTCCTGCCGTTAATCCACCAGTGGGTTTCGATCCGAGGCCAGTGCGCCTCCTTGAATCCTGGGAACGACAGGTTTACGAGCTCAGCTATTCGAGCTGGTCCTCTGGCACAAAAATATGTTTAATTGTAAATCCAACGGAGTTTATAGCACCATTATTGTTTACAATATGTATGTTACAACTGTTTAGCATGACCTCAGTATGAAGTTTCAGTATTACAGAATTACAATGAGGTGACACATATCGTGGGATACATCCTAATATCGTGTCGGACCTCTTTTTCCCCTCTGCAGAATGCCGAGATACGCTGCTTCTATAGCTGTTAGTAATAGAGAAAGTGTTCCTAACGCAGGATATTGGGCACTAAATGACCTCTCGATTACGCCCCATAAATGTTTGATGGGATTCATGCCGGCCATTTAAGTGACCAAATCATTCGCTAGAATTGTCCGGACCAATCTTCCAATTCCGAACAATTGTGACCCGGTGGCATGCCACATTGTCATTCATAAAACATTCCTGTGTTGTTAGGGGACATGCAAATTGTATCCAAACAGCAGAACATAACAATTTAAAGTCAGTGATTGGTTCAGGTGGACAACAGGACCAACTACATTCCATGTAAACACAGCCCACACTATTATGGACCCACCACCATCTTGCACAGTGCGTTGTTGACAACTTGGGTCCATGGCTTCGTGGGATCTGCTCTACACTCGAACCTTACCAACAGAAATCGGCACCCATCTGACCAGACCACGATTTTTCAGTCTGGTTTTCAACCAATATGATCACTAGCCCAGAATGGTCGCTGCAGACGACTCTGTGTCGTAAGCAAAGGCACTCGGGTCCGTCGTCTGCCACCATGCGCCATTAGCGCCAAATTTCGTCGCACTGTCCTAACGGAAACGTTCGCAGTACGTCCCTCATTAGTTTCTGCGTTTATTTCATTTACTGTTGCTTGATGTTAGCACTGACAACTCTACCCAAACGCCGCTGCTCTCTGTCATTAAGTGAAGGCGATAGGCCTCTGTGTTGATCGTCGTCAGAGGTAACGCCTGAAATTTGGAATTCTCGGCACACGCTTGACGTTTTGAAACTCAGAATATTGATATCCTCAACTGTTTCTGAAATGGAATGACATATTCGGCTAGCTTCAACTACTATTCCTCTTTCAGAGTCTATTAATTCCCGTCGTGCGGCCGTAAGCACGACTGAAGTCTTTTAACTTGAATCAACAGAGTACAAATGACAGCTCCGCCAATGCACTGAGCATTTATGTCTGACTTTTGTCACATGAATGTTCTCTGATGGGCCCCTTTATCCACTTATTCGTCGAGTTAAATCAATAAATCAGAAAACTAACCTTGAGCTTCCGTGGAAGTTGAAATATTCATTTGACTCTATTATATACCACGTCCCTACCCCTGTCGGTTAGTCCAGTTCTCTGACGTAGTCGCATATCAGGACGCCTACATCGAGGTAAGGCCAAGAACGGCAAGGAATCCGGCAGTTGTCCACAGACGCCGCCAGCGATGCACTAGATAACTGCGTGGTTTCAGTGTACTAATCCACGCGGGTTTGCAACTCGCATCCCAGCGTGTCAGCGGCAGTTCACTAGCGCAGTTCATCGACGGATATCATCATCAGTGGAGCCAACAATTTCCCGGGAGTTCAGCAGAGTTCATTATCGACGGAGCCAGTTTAAAATACCTTGATACCCAGCAGTTTATTAGCAGCTGCCAGGAGTCTGTGTCCGTCAGTTCCCAGTCACAGGACATCATCTACAGGCGGAATCGTTAGTAACGGTTGGAAAAGAGGCGACAGCGGCGAGCACTCTGCTGCCCACAAGTAAACCACCCACGTGGGTAGAGCCACCACAGCCTGGGCAGCGACATGGTAACTTTGTCTGTTGATGGTTCGTTTACGGGACTTATTTCTCACCTTGGATGGATTTATTGATGTTTGTCTCCTAGGTGTATGTTTGCGTGAGTTGTGTGAGTGTTGCAACAAACAGATTCTTCTTTTTCATGTACTTGTTTAACAGTAATTATTTGTGTGCAGCCGTCATGCAGAACTTATATATGCAGACTAAAAATTACGAATGAAAATTTGTACCAAGGCCGGGATTCGATGCACTAATCACTACTTCACCCTGGCACAGTGACTTTACACAACAGCACGGACGATCTTGGCACACCTCCTTCCACACTCCACCGAGCGATGTGGCGCAGTAGTTATCCCACTGGACTCCTATCAGGGAGGGCGACGGCTCAAACCCGCGTCCGACCATACTAATTCACGTTTTCCGTTATTTCCCTAAATCGCTTTAGACAAATGCCCGGATGGTTCCTTTGAAAGGCCACGGCCGATTTCCTTCCCCATCCTTCCCTAATCCGATGGGGCCGATGAACTCGCTGTTTGACCCCTCCTCCCCAAATCAACCAACCAACCTCCACAGTACAAATTCCCAACCACGCCTCAGCCCACTTGGTATTCCCCCTAAACTCGAAACGCATTGCAGAGGCTCTCCAACCCTATTGGAATGGCACCTCAGCGTCGAACGAAACAGGGATCCTGTCTGAAATTATTTAATCAAATGTAAGTGTATGGTTCCAAAGACCTTTTAAAAGTCCTAAACATCTGCTGTGTATAAACGCACACTGAAGCGACGAATAAAATTTGTACCAAGGCCGGGAATCGAACCCCGGCTTCCTGCTCTGTGCATGTATACATAATGTATGTTTGAGACTTGAAAATTGCTCTGAAACCTTATAGTTTCATTTGATCTATGTCTCATTTCGTTTGATTCTAAGGAGATATCCCAATACAGACTCACGTAAGACTTCGTAATTGTGACGTAGTGTTCTTTTGACGGCATGGGAAAGAAGTTAAAGAGCCTTATCAGATCAAAGTACACGTTCTGGATACCGGAACATACTTCTGGGCTTGTGATAGTTATTCTGCTTGAAGATACCATCGCCTTTGTGGAAGACATCAGCCATGAAAGGACGTAAGTAGTCTGCAATAATTTTGACGCGCGCATGGTACCTTCAATTCCAAACACAGAGGGCAAGAAATCCCAGCAGAATATCCCTAAGAGCATGTTACTGGCCCCACAGGCCTACATCAGTGGCGCAGTGTATGTTTCGATCAGCTATTCGCCTAGATGACGACGCTTCGGAAAGAAACATTCTCCCGTAAAATACCTCTACGGCGAATATCGCTTTTATTCACGTTAAGATAATGAGTGAATGAGTGTTGACTAAGGTGAACAATTATATACTTGCATTAAATAAGAGAAATACCGTTTTTCGATGAAATAATATCTTTCAATTTATAAGTATCTTGTTATCGCAAAAGTAAATTGTGAATTATGTTGTTACTGGCTGCACAGGCCTTCATCCATTGCGAAGTGTATTTTTCGAGCAGCTATCCGCCTAGATAACAACATTTCATAAACGACCATTGACCTGGAGTAGTAACAAAAGAGTCATCGGCACTGGCGACAGGTATTCATTGATTCACAGTTTGCGTTTATGTCCTAAACTCAGTCTGTAGTGAACCTGTGCCCCTTCAAACTCCTCTTGAAGCTGTGGCCGCCAGTATAAGGACGACGCAGGAAATAACTGTCTGCAGTGTATACCTTCCTCCAGATGGTGCAGTACCCCTCAATGTCCGTCTCGATGATGCCGTGCCCGCTGTAATAGTCGTTGGACCGACATAAGGAGCCTGCTGCAGAGCCCGAAGTTCAGTGGTCTGCATTGAACTATGTGCTCCCAAACACTTGTACCTGCATCAGCATTGTTACTTTGTTGTCAGACTTGCCTCAGATAGCCTCTAGCCCTGCTTGACGGATATCCGAGCTCCGACTTCTGTGACGAAGCGGCACGTCCAGAACCCTGGACCCCTTCAGTGGTTTCACCAGATTTCAGCCACTTACCATAGATGCACACGGCTAGAGTTACTCTCTACCAAAACTACGTTTCGGTAGTTTTGGTACAGTACATAAATAATGTAGTAAATACTAAGGTTACTAGTAATACTGGCGTCATTGTACGGAAAGAAACAAAAACGAATGTGTGAGAGAGGAACTGGGACCCGACGACTTCCTTTTTATTTTTGTTGTTTGTTTGTTTTGCACACAATTAAGACCGCACATCGTTCAGCGTTAGTTTATTTTATATCCTTACCAAATACAAATTGCACTTTATAAGAAAAAAAGTAGCTTTTCAGGTAACTTCTGCGCTTTCACGTATCCAAAACGATTACTTTTCATGCAAGTACAGTTTACATGCACAGACATTAAACATATCTGTATGATGGTTGTTGATATTTTCTGTACAGTCGAATGTACTTCATCATGATCAAAGGTAAGAGTTTCTTGTTATAATTGTTGAGCGAGAAAGTTGTTTAACAGTAACAGAAATATTTGTGATATAAGCTCGACGATGTATTGAAGCGATGTTTGATATGGTTTTGTTTTGCAATTTTTTAAATTTTACCTTTTTTGAGGAAATTGCGCTTCCTAGCACTGTACGAAAAAATTTAAAAATTTTGTGTTTTTTACTTTTACTACAAAATCCCTCTTTTTCGTGCTACAAATCAATAATTTTCGAATAAAGCCTGAATTACATTATGACAAGTGCAATTTGGCTATAGACATTATTTGTTTTTAAGTAATAGACAGGATAACCATTTAGAACTAAAATGTCAGGTAGTTTACGTGGCCCTTCATATATCCTCACTCAGTTTCTAGACGGTTCCGATTTCAATTTGTAGGGGAATTTTGTAAGCCACTGAAAGCATGTGCAAACAATGCAATGGAAATGAGGTAACGCCCAATAGGTATGCAACACCGCTAACTTACAGGTAATGCAGTTACGATCTTAACTGATCAAAGCTACTTGGAAAACTACCGTAGTCCACTCTTGCCTCGGTAATATTCCGCGGTACTCCACGGTAGGTTTATAACTCTAATCACGGCAGCAGCACGCGAACGCTCGACCGGCTTCAGCTTTTCCGAGATGTTCGTTCCCTGGCGCCGCGCCATACCAATCTGCTCCTATCGAATTCTCTTATTTCAGTGCATTTCACCGCTTGTGGCCCGTACCGTCACTAGAGTGTTACCACCGTCCGCGGTGCACCACTTCTAGGCCCTGCTTACTGCGACACTTGGTCGCAACGTCACCAGGCAGCTTCCAATCACGCAGTGGGCAGTTGTTAAAATACAGGGTGAAGACAAAATGCCGCTCTTAAGTCTGCATGCGATCCCTCTTCCCAATTTAAGACAAAAACGCATGCAGCAAAATCTAGTCCATCCACTAGATTTAAAACAATTCCATTAAAAAGAAAAAGTAACGAGTATATGGCAATGCTGTTACTGTGTGCAGCGTTGCCAAGAACTGGTAGATGAACCCTGCACTATGCCGGAACAATCCATTTAGCTAAGTGAGACAAGGCAATACCTACGTCGCTACTGTGCACACTCGGCGATGCTAGAGTCCCGTTTGCGCCGAACATTTTTTTGTTTTTCAGTTGAAACATCGAATTGCATTCCTTTTACATATCCACATTGCAGTATCTTGTGTGTTTCTTTCTGTTACTGTTACGTTTATTTAAACATTAAAACGTACCAAGAACGTCTTACAGACGTAAACGACCACTTTATTTCGTCCATGACACAAATAAAACCAACAGTCTGCATCCAGTGAGATATAAGAAAACACAATATGTGGGTTACACAAGATTGCACATTATGCTACGCACAATAATTCCATTCTATACGTTTGGCGTCAGGACTCATCTTCACACAGTCGGTACGTAAACGTACGAGCAAGTTGACCTTATAGAAGATGTTCAAAGCTACCGCTTTGCGTTTCCAAACACTCCACCGCTCGCTGGAAAATACTTTTCTGGACCCTACGCAACATCCGTGCATCCACCATTGCCGAAGTGTCATGTACACGATTTATTAGCTCTTGTATATCCTTGGGTAGAGTACAATTAGGTAACAGAAGTCATGGGATAGCGATACGCGCGTATGCAAATTGAGGCAGTATCACATGTACCAGGCATAAAAGGGCAGTGCATCGGTGGGGCTGTCATTTGCGCTCAGGTGGTTCAAGTGAAAAGTTCTGCGACGTGATTGTAGCTGCACGGCGGGAATTAACAGACATTGAACGCGAAATGGTAGGTGGAGTCGGATGCATGGGACATTCTATTTCAGAAATCATTAAGGAAATTTAATATTCCGAAATTCACAGTGTGAGAAGTGTGGCGAGAATACCAAATTTCCGGCATTACCTCTCACCGCCGACAACGCAGTGGCCGACGGCCTTCACTAAACGACCGAGAGCAGCGGCGTTTGCGTAGAGTTGTCAGTGCTAAGAGACAAGCAATACTGAGCGAAATAACCTCAGAAATCAATAAAGGACGAACTATGAACGTTATTGTGAAGACAGTGTGGCGAAATTTGGCGTCAGTGGTTTATGACAGCGGACGGCATTCACGAGTGCTTTTGCTAACAGCACAATATCGGCTGCAGTGCCTCTCCTGGGTTCGTGACCATATTGGTTGGATTCTAGACGACTGGAAAACAGTGGTCTGGTCAGCTGAGTTCCGATTTCAATTGATAAGATGGTAGGATTCGAGGGTGGCGCAGATCGCACGAAGCCACGGTCCCAAGGCACTGGGCAAGCTGGTGGTGGATCAATAACGGTGTGGGCTGTTTTTACATGACTGGATCTTCTGGTCCAGCTGAATCTGTCACTGTTTTGGTTATGTTCGGCTGCTTGGAGACCGTTTGCAGCCATTCATGGACTTCATGTTGCCGAACAATGGTCGACCTTTTATGGATGACAATGCGTCATGTCACCGGACCATACTTTTTCGCGGTTAGTTTTAGGAACATTCTGGACAGGTCGAATGAATGATTTAGCCACACAGATCGCCAGACATAAATCCCATCGAACAATTATAGGACATAACCGAGAGTTCATTTTATGTACAAAATCCTCCACCGGCAACGCTTTCCCGACCATGGACGACTATAAAGACAGAGCATGGCTCAATATTTCTGCAATGGACTACAAGCGACTTGTTGAATCCATGCCACGTCGAGTTGCTGCACTACACCGGACAAAAGAACATATGACACGATATTAGGAAGGGTCCCGTGACTTTCCTCACGTCAGTGTACTATAAACTTGTGCCTGTATGAGTCCCCACGAATAAAAATCTAGAGAATTTTTTCTGGGGAACGTGGAGAACGCCGCGTGGGGTAACTGCCCCGTCTATGGGGCGCCTTGCCGTGGTTCGCCCGGCTTCCCCCGTAGGAGGTTCAAGTCCTGCCTCGGGCATGGGTGTGTGTGATGTCCTTAGCGTAACTTAGTTTAAGTTAGATTAAGTAGTGTGTAAGCCTAGGGACCGATGACCTCAGCAGTTTGATCCCATAGGAACTTACCACAAAGTTCCCCCCCCCCCCCCCCCAAAAAAAGTGGGGACTAGAACATTGGACTAACACTAACAATTCATTTTCCTGAATACGCTACATTTAGATAGCTACGCACATTCGTTCCAAACTGACGTAGTATTGCAAGGAAATGTACGATACATGGGGCGCATTCAGCTTGGCCGGTAATAGGCAAGGGCACAAAAGTTCTCCTCCCACGATTCCAGCCCACAGGGTTATAAAGTAGCGTGCGAAAAGCCAGATTAACGGGTGACGTGTGGGTTGTGTTCCGAACAATAATGGATGTTTTGGTGGTTGAAAATACGTTCACAAGTGAAACAAAATCCGTCAGTCCATACCACGTCATTTATAAGTCCGCCGCGATAGCCGAGTGGTCAGCGTGACGGATTGCCGTCCTACGGGCCCGGGTTCGGTTCCCGGCTGGGTCGGGGATTTTCTCCGCTCATGGACTGGCTGTTGTGTTGTATTCATCATCATTTCATCCCCACATCCCCATCCGGAGCGTAAGGAGCCTCCCGGCCAATGACGCTAAAAGCTCATTCCCATTTCCACGTCATTTATAAATTATTTGTTATCTTCCATTTGGTTCAAAAGTCATTGACAAAACTGTACTCGTTGAATATAGCCTTCTAGCCACGGGTGTCGAGTTAGTGTGTGACGATATGGATGCATTTCGTTATCGTGCAACACTTCAACAACCAGTCTTCGAGATACCTGGAACTGTCTTGCACTTCGCTGAAGTGATTGGTGAACGGTTTCGAGAATCACATCCCATTTTTGTGGAGTACTTCTAGTTCTTGGACTATCTCTGTCCATTATTTGTGATGGAAGATTACTGGTTTCCCAAAGGCGTTGCTCCAGGCGACGAAAAACATTCTTATCGGGATGGCGCATTTGAGTTTAGCGTGAAGCGTAAGCACAAGCAGCAGAAGCAGCTTAGTTATCAGATGTACCCAGCACCAAGTCCACATCTACGTATTCATCGTTTGATTAACCAAGCTGCATGAACCTGAAAGGACCACTTATGGCTGAACGCTGTGCAGTTAGTACACACATGCATACAGGTTAATCGATCCCAGTGTCATGTGATAGTCTACTGTTACGTGATAAAATGATGTCCTGCCTGTAAATGACGAGAGCTAGGACAAAGAAAAATAGAGCCTGGCGCCTAACGAGCATTCGATCTGTAGCTCTATGGTGGATGTGGGTTTGATGTCCCAGCAGTCTACTCATTCAGCTGCGACGGCTGGTACGGTATTGCGGGGTGATATACGTACCTCTGTGCATTCCGATGCACGGCGTGACAGTCTTGAAAGATTTTAGTTTTCATATGTGGTTTCAAAATGCGCACGATCCGACTTTGCTAGATCTGTCTGTCGTCTGATCTGAATGAGGGATCGCATGCCGACCTGCAAGTGCGGCATTTCTTCTTCACCCTGTATTTGGACTCATCAGCTTACATTTATTTACATAAACGTTTTATTTGTTGATAAGGCTTTACAGACGACATTTTGTAGGCTTGAGCTCAAACACACAGTTCCTTTCAGCAGTAGCTCTCAAAAACACGTTTTTTTGACTGAGACATTTCGTTTGCTCAGTTAATCGGTCTATTACCGAGAGCGGCACGGCAGTGGTAAAATAAGATTTTGCAAGGTATCACTAAATCTCTTGGGGCAAACGCTGGAACTTTTTTCTTAAAGAGAAAAAAGAATATTGTTCATATCCTTCCCCATCCGTTGCCATATGCGAGTTACACGGTTATTAATCTTGCCAGTTTTCTATTATAAACGAAAACAACAAACGAACTGTATTTTTCGTGTAATATACCAAACAGTTTATGCCACCTTCTTGACCTTTGCTGACCAAAGACTTTACTGTTACACATCACTGGATTCGTCTCGATAGCCGCTATCAGAAAATAAGTACCAAGCTATAGCATCCCATTTAAAAAAAAAAAAAAAAAAAAAAGTTGATCTCCATATCTCTGAAGTGACCCCCACCTAACAACACAAAATGAACGTCATATTATGGCTCCCGTTGTCACATGCAACTCTTATCTCACATACTTTTCTGCGCCTGTCATACTTTCGGAGTTATACATGGTGGCAATAGTTAGTGACTCACTAAAAACAACAGTGCCTTTGTAAATTTATATACTTCACGCCCATGGAGAACACAGAATGGTTCTAAACAAAAACAGCAAAGACAGACAAGTATAAATCGCCCAGATAGCAGCAGATTTAATGTCTTCCGTTAAAAATGAGGTTTTAATTTTGATTTTCTTCGAACAGTAAAGAGATTTCCATTGATAAAAATGAGTATGTTTCATCTGAGAATCTTAAAATTTACCTTTCTGGAACTTAAATACATAGTCCATATGCAGTACAAATTAGAGCCTTCTGCCGCGTTTTCCTGCGTTTTTCTGTCTTTATGTGAAGGCTAATCTCAGGGACTACTACAGGGATTCTGATAATGTTACCAGTAATAAACTGCCTGATTTTCGATGACGGTTTGTAATTATAATTTATAATTCGATATTTATGAAATTATTAGTTTGTTTGCCGAATTTGTAAGCTCATCCCCTATCTTTATCTCGCTGGCTATCATTTTTGACCTTGTCCAGACGTGTAGGTTGCATAGGAAGCGAATTGAAGATCTTTATTGGTAGGATCCCGTACTCTCAGGTTCAGGAAAGATCTGTAGTGATTGCAGGTTGATACATATATCACCAAATATGGAACAAAGCCTATGTTTATTTTGTGAGTTCCACAAAAAATGCATCAAGACAGTTAGTAATTTCTATAATGACCGTATGCCACTACCATACATGCGGCCCTAAACGTAATTCGAACCACGGTAGTCTGTGATAGCGCCAGACCAGTGCAGTCTGCTAGGCACGTGTCCATAAAGCGTACTACCTGGCGTGCACCTAACTGCACCAATTGCTGTGCTCAGAAATGAAGGGCATTGCACTCCCAGACACGAACAACCGTACATGTAATTCAGGAAGCCCACACCAACAGGTAAATTATTCAACAAACTGATAAATGTGAAATGAGCGCATGGCAACGTTGGCCGGGAGGCCCCATCCGGGGTAGTTTGGCCACCAAGTGCAAGTCCTATTTCAGTCGACGCCACATTGGGTGACTTGCGCGCCGGTGGTTATGAAAGGATGATGAAGACTACACAACACCCAGTCCCGGAGAGGAGAAAATCTCCAACTCGGCCGGAAATCGAACCCGGGCCCACTTGTAAGGGAGGCGAGCTCATTACCATCCAGATAAACAGGCGGACAATAAACTGATAAAACTGGGGCACATGAGGATACACGAATCTCACAAGTAATACCTAAATCATGTTTGATTCATTCATACTGATCATGTGTGGCTGCAATAGCCTGAGAATTACTATGTGCAACTAAGTGTACCGAATATTGGTTATTTAGTGACAAGTTCTACATCCTTCTAAATGATCATATGCTTAAAGTTTTATTTTTCACCCACTCCACATGCACAAAGACAACGGGCAATTTCATGTGGTGTCAGTGGAAGGTACATTAGCATATCTCTTCTTATTGTTTTCTGACATGTCCCACATCTCAGATGATCTCCTCACTATGGTCAAGTTGGAAGTAAAAGTACATCTAATCTAATCCACAAAACATAATTCATATTATCAACATTGTAAAAACCATGATTTTTCTTCACTTTATTTATTTACGTAAACGTGACCTAAAATTGAATCTGATGCAATAATTGATACGCAGTTTCTTAATGTGTTATGGAAGTGACTATATTTATCTAATTTTCTGTCGTAACAATGCATCTATTTTTCAATGAAATAAGGTTTATTTGTATGAAATATTAGGCTGTTTGACAAGAGACTTTCAGAGGATTTACGATTTTAAAAATGAATTCAAGTTAAAATATTGCAAGTTGTTAGTAATACTTAATTTCTAAAATAATAGTTACGTAACTGATGTAAGAAATGAAGAAAGCGGAAGGGAACACAGACGTCTGAAAACGAGATTGACAATAAGTGCAATGAGCCAGAGAAGGAATGTCTAGAGGAGAAATACGCAGCTAAAAGGCTTGCATGAATGAATTAGAAATATGCGACGATTGGGAAACTGAAGAAACCTTTGGGGAGAAGAAATGCAGCTGCTTATTAGAAACTCAGTTGGCTCGAAGGTGGAAGGCATATATATGAGCTATGTAAAGGAAACAAACTTGAAGACGATATTTCAGAAACGAGAGAAGATGTAAATGAAAAGGGAATGGGAAAGGGATACGTAAAACTGTGAGATCAATTTGACAGCGTAGCTAAAGATTTAAACCGAACTAAAGCTTCTGTGCTAGAAGACGTCCTCAAAGAATCACTAAGATCTTTGAGACAGGCAACCATGAGAAAATTATTCCACCTTGTATGTGAGATGTATGAAACTACTGAAGTATTCTCAGACTTGAAGATGTCTGTAGGAAATGCAGTTTCAAAGAAGGCAGAGGCTGAGGGATGTGAATGTTGCTGTACAATCAATTCCCTAATTTTTTTTAAATAATTGCCATTGTAACTGTATGATCCTACCCCCATTAACCATGGACCTTGCCGTTGGTGAGGAGGCTTGCGTGCCTCAGCGATACAGATTGCCGTACCGTAGGTGCAACCACAACGGAGGGGTATCTGTTGAGAGCCCAGACAAACGTGTGGTCCCTGGAGAGGGGCAGCAGCCTTTCCAGTAGTTGCAGGGGCAGCAGTCTGGATGATTGACTGATCTGGCCTTGCAACACTAACCAAAACTGCCTTGCTGTGCTGGTACTGCGAACGGCTGAAAGCAAGGGGAAACTACAGCCGTAATTTTTCCTGAGGACATGCAGCTTTACTGTATGATTAAATGATGATGGTGTCCTCTTGGGTAAAATATTCCGGAGGTAAAATAGTCCCCCATTCGGATCTCCGGGCGGGGACTACTCAAGGGGACGTCATTATCAGGAGAAAGAAAACTGGCGTTCTACGGATTGGAGCGTGGGATGTCGGATCCCTTAATCGGGCAGGTAGGTTAGAAAATTTAAAAACGGAAATGGATAGGCTGAAGTTAGATATAGTGGGAATTAGTGAAGTTCGGTGGCAAGAGGAACAAGACTTTTGGTCAGGTGAATACAGGATTATAAATACAATTTCAAATAGCGGTAATGCAGGAGTAGGTTTAATAATGAATAAAAGAAATAGGAGTGCGGGTTAGCTACTACAAACAGCTTAGTGAACACATTATTGTGGCCAACATAAACAGGAAGCCCATGCCTACCACAGTAGTACAAGTTTATATGCCAACTAGCTCTGCAGATGATGATGAATTGATGAAATGTATGATGAGATAAAAGAAATTATTCAGGTTGTGAAGGGAGACGAAAATTTAATAGTCATGGGTGACTGGAATTCGGGAGTAGGAAAATGGAGAGAAGGAAACATAGTGGGTGAATATGGATTGGGGGAGAGAAATGAAAGAGGAAGCCGTCTGAAAGAATTTTGCTCAGAGCATAACTTAATCATAGCTTGGTTCATAAAAGAAGGTTGTATACATGGAAGAATCCTGGAGATACTAGAAGGTATCAGATAGATTATATAATGGTAAGACAGAGATTTAGGAAACAGGTTTTAAATTGTAAGACATTTCCAGGGGCAGATGTAGACTCTGACCACAATCTATTGGTTATGAACTGTAGATTAAAATTGAAGAAACTGCAAAAAGGTGGGAATTTAAGGAGATGGGACCTGGATAAACTGACTAAACCTGAGGTTTTACAGATTTTCAGGGAGAGCCTAAGGGAACAATTGACAGGAATGGGGGAAAGACATACAGTAGAAGACGAAAGGTTAGCTCTGAGGGATGAAGTAGTGAAGGCAGCAGAGGATCAAGTAGGCAAAAAGACGAAGGCTAGTAGAAATCCTTGGGTAACAGAAGAAATATTGAATTTAATTGATGAAAGGAGAAAATATAAAAATGCAGTAAATGAAGCAGGCAAAAGGGAAAACAAACGTCTCAAAAATGAGATCGACAGGAAGTGCAAAATGGGTAAGCAGGGATGGCTAGAGGACAAATGTAAGGATTTAGAGGCTTATCTCAATAGGGATAAGATAGATACTGCCTACAGGAAAATTAAAGAGACCTTTGGAGAAAAGATAGTCACTTGTATGAATATCAAGAAGTCAGATGGAAACCCAGTTCTAAGCAAACAAGGGAAAGCAGAAAGGTGGAAGGAGTATATAGAGGGTCTATACAAGGGCGATGTACTTGAGGACAATATTGTGGAAATGGAAGAGGATGTAGATGAAGATGAAATGGGAGATACGATACTGCGTGAAGAGTTTGAGAGAGCACTGAAAGACCTGAGTCGAAACAAGGCCCCGGGAGTAGACAACATTCCTTTGGAACTACTGACGGCCTTGGGAGAGCAAGTCCTGACAAAACTCTATTTGGTGAGCAAGATGTATGAGACAGGCGAAATACCCTCAGGCTACAAGAAGAATATAATAATTCCAATCCCAAAGGAAGCAGGTGTTGACAAATGTGAAAATTACCGAACTATCAGTTTAATAAGTCACAGCTGCAAAATACTAACGCGAATTCTTTACAGACGAATGGAAAAACTGGTAGAAGCCGACTTCGGGGAAGATCAGTTTGGATTCCGCAGAAATGTTGGAACACGTTAGGCAATACTGACCCTACGACTTATCTTAGAAAATAGATTAAGGAAAGGCAAACCTACGATTCTAACAATTATAGACTTAGAGAAAGGTTTTGACAATGTTGACTGGAATACTCTCTTTCAAATTCTAAAGGCGGCGGGGGTAAAATACAGGGAGCGAAAGGCTATTTACAATTTGTACAGAAACCAGATGGCAGTTATAAGAGTCGAGGGACATGAAAGGGAAGCAGCGGTTGGGAAGGGAGTGAGACAGGGTTGTAGCCTGCCCCGATATTATTCAATCTGTATATTGAGCAAGCAGTAAAGGAAACAAGAGAAAAATTTGGAGTAGGTATTAAAATCCAGGGAGAAGAAATAAAAACTTTGAGGTTCGCCTATGACATTGTAATTCTGTCAGAGACAGCAAAGGACTTGGAAGAGCACTTGAACGGAATGGACAGTGTCTTGAAAGGAGGATATAAGATGAACATCAACAAAAGCAAAACGAGGATAATGGAATGTAGTCGAATTAAGTCGGGTGATGCTGAGGGAATTAGATTAGGAAATGAGAATTAGGAAATGAGACACTTAATGCAGTAAAGGAGTTTTGCTATTTGGGGAGCAAAATAACTGATGATGGTCGAAGTAGAGAGGATATAAAATGTAGACTGGCAATGGCAAGGAAAGCGTTTCTGGAGAAGAGAAATTTGTTAACATCGAGTATAGATTTAAATGTCAGGAAGTCGTATCTGAAAGTATTTGTATGGAGTTTAGGGATGTATGGAAGTGAAACATGGACGATAAATAGTTTGGACAAGAAGAGAATAGAAACTTTCGAAATGTGGTGCTGCAGAAGAATGCTGAAGATTAGATGGGTAGATCACATAACTAATGAGGAGGTATTGAATAGAACTGGGGAGAAGAGGAGTTTGTGGCACAACTTGACAAGAAGAAGGGACCGGTTGGTAGGACATGTTCTGAGGCATCAAGGGATCACCAATTTAGGAAGGCAGCGTGGAGGGTAAAAATCGTAGAGGGAGACGAAGAGATGAATACACTAAGCAGGTGCAGTAAGTACTGGGAGATGAAGAAGCTTGCACAGGACAGAGTAGCATGGAGAGCTGCATCAAACCAGTCTCAGGACTGAAGACAACAACAACAGCAACAACTGTATGATGATTTGATACAAACAATCAGTTTGGTTCAGAAAAATGGCCAATCTCAAGTGTACAACGACATTATTTACACGAAAAGCTTCAGATCATGACGGCTTGTGTCTGCATCACTCTTAAAGACCAACTGCATCAAGACCCTAGCATGCAGCTAGAACATAAGATAATACGTTGAAGGCCGAAACACACAGACCGACTCAGTCCAAAATCGTCGCCCTTTACCTTTTGAGCTATTCTTATTCATTAATTACAGACTGTGATATTACATTGTTAAGCAAACCATTTTTCTTGGGATTATGTACAGATTTTGTTTAATGTGACTGAATGTTGTACTGATACAAATTCAAATAATGTCGTCGTGCAGGATGGGTATGACAAGTACTAATTCGCCCTGGAGGTTTAATATAATGAGAAATTTATTTATGTCCGTGGAAAAATATATTTTCAATGGGCATCACAAAACCACATTGTACATACTTGGTTACATGCGATTTAATATTAAGTGATCTATAAGAGCTGTGAAATTTTTATAGGCCAGCGGTTACATAAATTCTTTCAGAGTCACGGGAAAGAGTATACCTGATGGGTGTCTTTCGCCAGAGCAGGACATCCCCATGATTTCCTGAAATTTGATTTTCGGTGGAAGTGGTTACATCTTGGTGCGTGTCGCTGGAGCTGCGGGTCATTTGAACTGAAAGGTCGATTGTGAGGTTTTGTGGTCGGAAAATTGTTCCTCTATCGTGAATCTTTGCAAACCTTTGTTTCAAAAAATACGAAAGGTGGCTTCCCAAGGCCATCAGTATCTAGTGGAGTTGATCTCACGTCGCAACGCCGACGTCAGGTAAAAGGGACTATTAAAGGTTACTAAAGAGCGACACTAGTTCAATTGCGCATGCGTGATGCTTACAATCGAGGTAAAGGGCACTATAGTCTTAAGAAGTTCCAAAATTCACTCTTATATTAGGAGCACGGTACACAGTAGTTCATGGTCTGGAAACGACCAGCGTGTTTCAGGCATAGCTACTACAACTTATGATCAATACAGAACCTTGTTGCTAACACAGGAGTGGAACACCGGGCGACGTCAACGAAAAAATGCAGTGATAACACATATAATGTGAACTATAGCTGTGTTTATCTATCATTTCATTACTGATTTTCACATGTGCTGTATTTCAGTGATATTATCTTACAAAAGATGTGTGTGACCTCTAACGGTGAGATTAGAGATTGTTCATCACAAAAACAGTAGCACGAACCATTGGCATGCAAAACTGCGCTTCTTATCACGGCAAACATTTGAATGGGGTCTAAGAGTAGGACTCCGGTAATGCGAAGAAACAAAATACTGATATAATAAGACCAAAAACACAGATATTGCAATGTCGGGGTTTTGTGCTGTATTTTGATTTTCTTAAAATAATTACGCTGTCTGAACAAGAAACTTTTTCCATTAATTTAATGGTGTTGCACAACAATTGAGTCCTCAAACTGCAAATGTGGGATTCAAAGAAGTTGTCAGAGCGAAGTGGAACAGAACAGTACGCAAATCGAACTAAACCTTAACATGTCTTCCTCATTCAAGCAGCCCAATATAAAAGACAACATTAATTACAATTTTCAAACGATGACAATGTATGAAAATGGTAGTGGATTGCTTGAATGCGGAAGTGATGTATGTGACGAAGTGACTTAAATTAGCTGAGCATGTTGTTCTGTTCCGCTTTGCTTTGGTCACTTCATACAAATATAGTTCCTGCCCTTTGAAGACCGAATCTCTGTGGAACACTATCAGATCAGCAGAAATGTTTATTGGTCAATCAACATAATTATTTTAACCAGAGAGAAACACAAAAATAGCTCACGAAATTGAAATACGTGTGTTTCTTGTCGTATTATACCGTTATTATGGTTTTTTGCATTATCGGTTCTTCTCTTAAACCATGAATAGCTGATCATTCAAATATCTCTCGTGGTTAGACGCGTAGTTTTGCGTGAAAATGGCTCATAATGAGATAGATTTGTTGTTCTAGAAATTAAAAAAAAAACATTAGCTGTACAGTACTTAAATCCCGATTTATTATAACCTTTTGTTCCTGTTCAGAATAAAAGAATTGCTTGGAATTCTAAACGTATCCTTGATATAAACATAGACATGTCTAAAGAAGTTCGTAACTGATTACATGGAAACGGTTCAAACGCCTGACCACAGGTTGCGCAGAATATCGAAAACTTCAGTGGAACGCATCTGGTTCGTGGTCTCTCTCCCGACAGACATGGAGCTGATTGAATATGTATGGGATCTGATCACTCGGCCTTCAGCAGACAGCGCCGGTAAATTTTATTCCCGGATCGAAGCAGCCTACGTCCCAGGGATAAATCGAATGTCGTTAACCTTAGCTGTGGCACTTGATCGAAGTAACTGAAAGACATTGTCGCCGAAACATACCCTACTTTAGCCACACACAGAATATTTCACTGTAGATAGATTAATTGTGGCGTATTTGACAGATGCTCATTCAACGCAAGTAAGTAATGTGATAGTACCAACTAGAAACTGTAATATTTTTCACGGGTCTTACCGATGGTCTAATTAGTGATCAGCTGATATTCGTTGTACTTTTCATGATTACTGATGGTTGTAGTGTAGTTATCAGTATCTGTGGAAGCCGTCTGTTTTAAAGGAGTTTCATGTTACATATTCATAGTGGTTTGCTAAACATTTGTACGATTCAGAGACCCTATGGCCAAGGTTTCTAGAGTAGCTTTATCTCTCGTAGAGTATAGCAAAGCATGTGTTTACCCAGTCCTTTGAACACTCTGTTGCAGTAGTCAATTACTTCGTTTGGTGACGAGGTTTGAATTCGATAGGACAGTGTGACCTGCCGGACACTTAGTCTTCAAGTCTTTGTACGTCCATCTTTTCAGAGATGGATGTGGGACTCGGCTGTTCAGTACAGGATGTCAAATCAAACACCTTTCAGCCATCTAAATTCCGAACTGTTAACAAATGTTTTACCTTCGCTCTGTTCTCGTCAGTATATGTCCATATTGTTTTACTCCAGTTGTTTTCCGGGCAATGCATTAGCATTGCAACGTGATTATCTATGCATAACATGCAGTATTGACCTCCGTT
Source organism: Schistocerca serialis cubense (assembly GCF_023864345.2). Classification (NCBI taxonomy): domain Eukaryota; kingdom Metazoa; phylum Arthropoda; class Insecta; order Orthoptera; family Acrididae; genus Schistocerca; species Schistocerca serialis. The sequence continues at coordinate 931,394,903 of NC_064639.1, forward strand.
TAGTAGGTTAAATGACTTGCATCATCCCTCTCTTTGATTATTTATGTCATACTGTTACCATTGTGTCTGTACACAGGGCCTGAAGATGGCGTAGTAAATCGCCGAAATTGGTAGCCAAGTAAAGTAAAAGTTCGGAAATTAGACGACTGAAAGATGTTTTATTTGACACCCATCACTTACTCTTCATTCCCTTTTGAAGCTGTGGTATTCTTATGACTGGTGCTGACTTGTAAGATAAATATATCTGTCTTGTGATATTGAGATTGGCTTATTTTGTGCAGGATTACTGATAAGAGGATTCCTAGCTCACTGTACTGACCTAATTATTTGTTACGTGATTTTTCTGGTTTATCTGCGGGACGTGCTTTGCAGTTGTGTTTCATGTGAGCAAAGCTAACTCTTTGTACGATTTCCATTTTTGTCGGAATAATAGACATCAATATCCGCTTTTCATCGATCCATCCGAGCCTAGTAGTCGCTTACCACATTACTTTGCAATTAATTAAATAATAGTGCGAAAATTAGAATTAATGTGGGGTTATTCTTCTATCTTCTGTAAATTTGTTGTTCTGGAAGAACTCGTGGTATGTGGGAGGACATTTTTATGTGTTATTCATAAGCTTTTGTGACTCCTTTCTGAATAATAACTGAGTTTAAATTCAACGCTCTCATGAATTCTTTCCCTCACGACTTTTCAGTCCTCCGACCTTTAATAGTGACCCACACATGTGTTCGCAAAAGCCTTAGTTCATGAAAGCACCACGTCCAAGCGGAAAGTATTGTAATATTTTTTGAACTTCCTTCAGCACAAGCAACATTTCATAAAATGTCTACGGCGGTAAAATTATTTTCTGATGTAAATTTGGTTCTTGGGCAAGACGTCGGATGTTGTTGTGAAGTTCCCACAATATTTCGTCGGCGCAACTAACAGACATCTTCAGCTATGGCGGACACACTGATACGGCCCCTCATCTGATATTATATGCAATTTCCAGCTAAGTAGGGTGAATGACTGATCTTCAAGACACAAGTTGCGGCGACGAATACTTCTGCATCTTGCTTTCAAATGAGGCATTTTCTGTTCAATAGGTGTAGAAAATACAGCGTGCAGTTACATCTTAATTGCACGTAACATTTGTGTCAGGAGTATTACACTAAAAAGAAAATCACTGAAAAGTCTGATTAAAACAGTAGAAGATTTTGCCTCTTCATTACACTTTTGCGCTTTGAAAGTTCGTTCACTACCTCATATTTCACTAAATGCACTGAGAAATGTATTAATATCGCACCAACAGCCGTTATACTGATACTGTTTTATTAGTGAACCAGTTTTGAAGTTCCAATCACGTTCTCTTCAGGTCTGTCTCATGACAGCAAGTATAGCTCGTGCAAGTATAAGACAAGGCAGGCCTGAAAATGACGTGATTGGAACGTTGAAGGTAGTTGCATAATAAAACAATGTCAGTGTAACTGCTGTTTGGATTGCACTATTAAATTTCATCGACCAACCGCTGTGCCATGCTTCTGAACCCAGGATCGAGTTACATTTACCAAAAATACTCAGATCACGTTATTTTTCACTTATGGGTCGAATTGCATCAAACGGGAACGTTTACAAGGCATTAAACCCCGAGACACAGTATACTATGAACTCATAGGTTAAAGTTTTAAGGTAGTGGCCGCTTCCCTCTGGTTTAGTGAATCTTGAAAAAACTGTACGTGGATGACATCGCATACCACGTGGTATCGTTAATGCACAGCGCAAATAGTTTGCGGGACACGGAGGATTATCGGCATTTGCTGTGGCATACCAACCACCCTGTGTGTGGCTTTTAGGCTGCGTTGTCAGCACGTTTAAGCAAATTCAGCGTTGTTCCCTACTCTCCGCTTCGGAAAATATGGCACGCTTCAGAAAATATGGCACACAAAGTCAAAATTCGGTAACACGCAAAAAAAATGTAAACAATTGACTGACAAGTGGCAGGCTCGACTTCCCACGACTGCGGCGACAGGAAAGCATTCTGCCACAAAGTCAACATAAATTTCTCTAAGTATGGTAACAGTGGCCTTCATACGACGGGATAGACTGCGAGAGAAAAGGACAGGTTACTGCTTTATTGTAGTAGTAGTAGATTTCCATCTGCTGTTGAAAAGTCATTCCGGAATACGACAAAATATTAGTTTTCGTGTATCTTTTGCACAAACAACACTGAGCTATGTCGTCCGTTCCAAGGGAAGAATCTGTTTCACATTGTACGGCATCAAATTGGTAGCGATTTTACTGGACAAAAAGCAAATAACTAGGAAGTTTGCTAGGCTTACCTTCAATTCCTTGTTGCCTTGGTTTGTGGGATACATCTGTAAAGGAAAAAGAAAATGTATATCAGTATTATACAAATAAGCGTCAAGGTAGACAACATTCTAAGTAAAATTAATTGCTTTAAGAGCGAAAGATAAAACCACTCTTCAACCAGTCTTTCTTTGTGTGTATGTTGGAAATCTAAAGAACTCTCATATGACATTCAATTTCTGTTAATGTGCGACAATCTTAAGACCTTAAAATTCGTATCAGAAAGTGTTATGAAACAACCGGAATGTTATCATTGGCAGAGAAAGGAAAACAATTAGCATTTAAAAATTTTCGGTCGTTTAGAAGAAATGCTTTGCACACAATACCTACAAGGAGCGAAGAGTCTGTCTCCTCGTCTCGCTATGACGTTCTCCCCACGACCATCAAATAACTTGCGCTTCATTTCGGTTACACAATAATCACACAAAAACGCTGAAGGATTACAATAACTAGAGACTAAAGACTGCGTTTCATTAGGAGAGCAAGTAGGAGATGGAACAAGTCTACAAAAGATTGTTTCTAATATTGTCCATCTTAACGATATAAGGTTGCAGTTGGTAAGGTAATCGCTATAAATATTTCAGCATACCACCACTAATATTACGAAGAGCTCCTATCATCCGCCTTCGCAGTTAATCCTACATAAAATACACTTCAGAGCAGTCAAAGCCACCTTGAGTTCTTTTGAAGCGTATTTTATGTAGGATTAATTTAGCCTGATATTGGAGTTTGACTCCCGAAAAGCGTTGCTGTGGGTTATTTTCATGTACGTACTATTAGTGGTTGTGTGCGTGGTAGTGGTAAGTTCCTGTGGGACCAAGCTACTGAGATCATCGGTCGGTTGTGTGCTAAAATATTTATAACGAATACGAAAAATATTGCCTAAACTACGGTTGTCCACCACCTGCTGAAGTATTGCTATGCGGTTGTTGTTGTTGTTGTTGTTGTGGTCTTCAGTCCAGAGACTGGTTTAATACAGCTCTCCATGCTACTCTATCCTATGCAAGCCTCTTCATCTCCGAATAGCTACTGCAGCCTACATCCTTCTGAATCTGCTTAATGTATTTATCTCCTCGTCTCCCTCTACGATTTTTTTTTCCTTCAAGCTTCCCTCCAATGCTAAATTGGAGATCTCTTGATGCCTCAGAATGCATCCTACCAACCGAGCCCCATTCTTCTAGCCAAGTTGTGCCACAAATTCCTCTTCTCACAAATTCTATTGAGTACCTCCTCATTAGTTACGTAATCTACCCATCCAATCTTCAACATTCTTCTGTAGTACCACATTTCGAAAGCTTCTATTCTCATCGTGTCTAAACTATTTATCGTCCACGTTCCACTTCCATACATGGCTACACTCCATACAAATACTTTCAGAAAAGACTTCTTGACACTAAAATCTTTATTCGATGTTAACAAATTTCTCTATTTCAGAAAAGTTTTCTTGCCATTGCCCATCTAAATTTTACATCCTCTCTCCTTCGACCATCATCAGTTATTTTCTTCCCAAATAGCAAAACTCATCTACTACTTTAAGTGTCTCGTTTCCTAATTTCATTCCCTCACTGTCACCTGGTTCGACTACTACTCCTTATCCTTGATTTGCTTCTGTTGATGTTCATCTTATACTCTCCTTTCAAAACACTGTCCATTCCGCTCAGCTGCTCTGTCAGGTCCTTTGCTGCCTCTGACAAAACTACAAGGTCGTAGGCAAATCTCTATGCATTTTAACTCCTATTCCCAATTTTTCTTTTGTTTCTTTTAATGCTGGCTCAATATACATATCGAATGATATCGGGGATAGGCTAAAACCCTGTCTCACAATCTTATCATCCACTACTCCCCTTTCATGCCCCTCGACTCTTGTAACTGCCGTCTGGTCTCTGTACAAATTGTAAATAGCCTTTCGCTCCCCGTATTTTACTCCTGCCACCTTCAGGATTTGAAAGAGAGTATTCCAATCAACATTGTCAAAAGCTTTCTCTAAGTCTACTAATGCTAGAAACGTACATTTGCTTTTCCTTAACCTAGCTTCTAACATAAGACGTAGGATCAGTAACGCCTCGCTTGTTTCAGTATTTCTACTGAATTCAAACTGGTCTTTCCTGAGGTCAGCTCCTACCAGCTTTTCCGTTAGTCTTTGAAGAACTGGTGTTAATATTTTGCAACCTTGACTTATTAAACTGATAGTTCGGTAATTTTCAAACCTGTGAACACCTGCTTTCTTTGAGATTAGAATTATTATATGCTTCTTGAAGTCTGAGGGTATTTAGCTTGTCTCATACATCTTGCTCACCAGACGAAAGAGTTTTCTCATGGCTGGCTCTCCCAAGGCTATCAGTAGCTCTAATGGAATGTTGTTTATTCCCGGGTCTTTGTTTCAACTTGTGTGTTTCAGTGCTTTGTCATATTCTTCACGCGGAATTATATCTTCCATTTCATCTTCATGTACGTCCTCTTCCATTTCCATAATATTGCCCTCAAGTACATCGCCCATGTATAGACCCTCTATACACTCCTTCTACTTTTATGCTTTCCCTTCGTTACATAGGACTGGTTTTCTATCTTAGCTCTTGATATTCGCACAAGTGGTTCTATTTTCTCCAAATGTCTCTTTAATTTTCCTGTGGTCAGTATCTACCTTACCCCTACTGATACAGGCTTCTACATCCTTGCATTTGTCCTCTAGCTATCCCTTCTTAACCATTTTGCACTTCCTGTCGATCTCCTCTTTTAGACGTTTTTATTTTGTCTGCTTCGTTTACTGAATTTTTATGTTTTCTCCTTTCATCAATTAATTTCATTATATCTTGTGTTACGTAAGGATTCCTACTAGCCCTCGGCTTTTTTTACCCACTTCATCCTCTGTTTGCTTCACTATTTCATTTCGCAAAGCTACTCATTCATCTTCTAATGTATTTCTTTCCTCTATTCATGTGAATCGTTTCTAATGCTCTCTGAAATTTTCTGTAACCTCTGGTTCTTTCAGTTTACCCAAGTCCCATCTCCATAAATTCCTACCTTCTTGCGGTCTTCAGTTTTGTCTACAGTCAACATCTGTCCCTGGAAATATCTTATAATCTAAAACCTGGTTCCTAAATCCCTGTCTTAACTTGATACAATCTACCTGAAATCTTCCATTATCTCCAGGCCTCTTCCACGTCTACGACCTTCTTTCATGATTCTTGAACTAAGTGTTAGCTATCATTAAATTATGCTCTGCGCAAAATTCTACCAGGTGCCTTCTTTTTTTATTCCTTACCCCAGTCCATTATGATCTATTACTTTTCCTTCTCTCCCTTTCCCTACTGTCGAACTCCAGTCCCCCATGATTATTAAATTTTTGTCTCTCTTAATTATCTAAAAATTTTTTTATAGTATCATACATCTCTTCAACCTCCTCATCGTCTGCGGAGCTAGATGGCATATAAACTTGTACTACTGTGGTAGTCGTGGGCTTCGTGTCTATCTTGGCTAGAATAATGCGTTCACTATGCTGTTCGTAGTAGCTTATCCGCGTTCCTATTTTTTATTCATTTTCAAGCGTACTCCTGCGTTACCCGTATTTGATTTTGTATTTATAATCCTGTATTTACTTGAACAGCAGCAATACATGACAAGTATCAGAGAGGTAGCTGTTGCACTGTTGTTCGACGCAGCTAACCGCTACCAACAGATGTGATTCGAAGGTTATTTGAACGCAATGTTACATCACCAGGGCGATGTTGAAATCATCGCTGGCTTTTAGTTAGGCACTTTGTAATTCTGTTTGTTCTTGTCTTCTTAACGGTGTTGTTACTTAAGAAGTCTCTTAATGACGTTGTGGTGTCAGCTGTTTAACAATTTTCTTTCTGGTCATTGGCTGTCGTCTGGGTTTTTGTTTACGCATTTGGCTCCTGGGGTAAGTTACAAAGACAAACTGGCACTTACAAGAGTAACTCCCCATCGCTGCCCCCTCAGACGTTCTGGCAAAGTGACGCAAGGGATACCATGTCAACAACTGAACACTGACCAAGCATAAAAACAGGTAGCAGGTTTACTGAATTGTAAAAAAGAAGCAAAATAGAAACAGTGAACGGTCATTGCTCCAGATGAACAGAATCGAGTGAATTGCAACAACCCTGTCATCGTGGTTGTGTACTCACGGTGTTGGACTATAAAGCGGAAGATCCGTGTTCAAACCTCCCTCGTGCAATTTTTTTTCACAAAATTATTATCTCCGCGTCCGGTCATTGACTTTTCTGTTCTCCTTCAGCAGTCTTGATAACTGTCATACTATACATTGGCTACAGAATATCAGTCATGTGGTAGGAGTGTATCACCGTCACAAGTTAATGTGATGAGTGTGAGAGCAGGTGAGATGCCGCATAGACCCCTCACAGAAACAAAAACAACAAACAAACGGGCGTGAACCATGTTATAACAAAGGAATTCAAGAGTCGAAACTTCCAAAACGGAACTGAAGAGTCATAACAATCGGAACTTTTGTAGAACAAATAGGTTGTACGTTCGTCTGAAGGTCCCTTCCCTATACCTAGCTGTTGCAAACGGATGTTACACCACGACACAGACACGAATTTGAATACAGCCAACGGACACGTCAATGACCGGACGGACAGTTTATAATGTCCTAAAAAAAAGAAAAAAAAAAAAAAAATATCTGAAGTCGACGGATCTCCCATGTCGTAGTACAGAACCGTGACGACATAACCACAACGCATCACCATCCAAATTCGTTCGATATTTCTCACCTTGAGCTTGGACCGTTCACTGTTTCTGTTTTGCTTCTTTTTCCCCAGTTCAGTGCACCTTCTTCCTGTTTCCATGCTTGATATGTGTTCAGTTTTGACGGACTATACACTGGGCTATATTACCACTAAATCTGACGGGGGTGCGATTGGGTTTTTCCCTTGTTTCTCATTTCAGAAAGGTACACGAAATATGTAGTTCACCATACATGGATAGTATTGAAGTAATTACGATGTTGTATGTGAATACAAGGTTATGAAAATCCTCTGGCTGATCAGTAAACCTCTTTATATCTTAATGTGTTTATTTCACTTTTTTTCGTTTTAAAAGCAGTTTTTTTCCAATCAGGAACTAAGAAAGTTTCTCGCTTATTTTACAATTGTAATTTACCTTTATGCCTTTTCTTTCAAAACTGAAATTGTTAAGTTCCAAGAGTTAACCTCATGCAACTTTTTTGTTTAAACATCAGAAAATGTTTAATTACAGTTTATTAAATTCTTTGGAAGAGAAAGTTTTAAAGTTTTCACAGTTTAGTTTAAAGATCTGATGCTTTCTCCTTCTGTTTTAAAGGTTTGTGAACGAAGAAGCAACCATCGTAAACTATGAATACTTGTCTAGCAACTTATTTTAGTAAAAAATAGGAAATCTTAAGTTCATTAAATACTGTACAGTAGATGCAAGCTCCAGTTAGCAAACTCCTGTCTCAGTATTAATGTAACCGCTAATAGTGTTTGAGAGTAATGAGCTGCATCATGTAAAAATAGTGGCGAGTTTATTTGTGGAGCCAGAGGCTACGAAGCCGTACAGCTACGGGTCACAGAAGTCTCTCGTTTGCCCTGAGGGAAACAAGAGCACAGCGTGGTGGAGGGTTTAATAAAGGAGGCGCGTGAGTGATGGCGGTGACGAAGTTTCTTATATGTCAGCACAGATGTGGGACAGTTATATGGCCTCGAGGACAACGGTGCATTAGTGCGCTGACGTGCAGTAAAAATGGATGTCCGGGGCGAATTAAAATACCCGGCGGTGAAGGGCCACTTTGGCATCGCCCTCTCGTGTTACGTCCTAGTCGAAAGGCCTGGCTGTGACAAGATACATGCGAGCGCAGCCGAATAAAAAAAGAGGAGTCTAGGAGAAAGATGGAACTGTCAGGCGCAGCGACCCACAGAAACGCTGCAGCAATACCCGCCCACTGTATTCTCGTAGTGTAGCGCTGAGATTCGCATCCAGCAGAAACACGATGCAACGGCAGAAGCACTTTACGCTAGACGAATATGCAGATACCGGTCCAGCAGACAACGCTAATGTTACGGACGTATCTCTGTAGGGCACCCTAGAAAGAAAAAGCGACAGTTCTTGCAAGGACGAAAGCGTGGATTCAGAAACGAGAAACTATAGTCTTCTTGCAACACATCGGGAGTAACACAGCTGTACAAAAGGGTAATATAGTTCTTACTTTTGTTGTTAGTTAGTTACATGATTTATTGATAATCTGAAAGGTATTTTTATCGAAATATTTTGGAACAGGTACGGTTCAAGCGATGTGAATACATATTGGCCATTTAAAATTTCGTACGTAGCACGTTGGTATTAATTTAATGTTAACGAACGCATTACGTTCCAGTTCCGCTCACGCAACTACACTTCATACTTGGTTTCGTTTTTGAAGTCTGCCTTTTTCTAAATAAAAATTCTTCTGCGGAATCGGAGGAGTTGTCCTGAAGGAATCATTGTGGGCTACATTTAATACTTGCTTTGCTATCTATCAGAACTATATACCTGTTAATGTATACTGAACTCTTTCCCAAGCGACTGGAAGCATTAATAATTAATAATAAAGGCAAATTTTTCTTCAGTATTGTAGGTTTGGAAATCCCTGTTCTTATCGAACTGTGATAAATTACGGTATTTATAAAGAAAATCATTGGCAAATATGTATCCTCCTGTACTCAGTGCATCACCTTACGGTGTACGTTGGGAGGTACCTCGGCTATCTTTATCGTTTCCCCCTTCTCCATGCGTTTGAAAACTACTGACTGGAATCCGTTTCCCCTAATTTCATCGTCGTCGTCATATCGAGAGGCATATGTGGAAGGAAGCAATATAATTCCCGACTCATCTTTGAACGTATTGCATCTTATGTAGCGAAAATGGTTGTGCCCATATTTGTTTATTGCCACGCGGTTGTGAAACAAATGCGAAAAATCTTCAATACAAATGTCGGCGATTGCTGTCCATTGGTGGTAGAGTGCTGAATTTCGATTATCTTAAGTTTTATTCATAAGATAAATAACTGTACTTTACCAACAAAGATTTTTGTTCGCAGGTAGTTCACACAGTTACGAGGAATCTATACTGGTGTAATAGACACCGTTATTTTCTCACCTCTTCATAGTATTCAGTCAGTACATATACAGTCAAAGTAAAATGAATTGCTATCCAGTTCCTTCAAGCGACAATAATTTACAGGTCACAAGGAAAAAACGAACTTCTCATTATTACAGGTGTAACCACATTCAACAAATCACAGATGTTGCCTTGTAGGACGTACTTTGTTTTCGTATGTCTTTCACTGTACTACGATCGATTAATTTAACTTGATCAGAAGGAGGAAAAAGCTTTTTATTACTACAGATGTAACCACATACAACAAATCACGGATGTTACTCTGTAAAGAAGTACTTCGTTTTTGTATCTTTATCATTGTACTACGATCGATTTATTTAGCTTGGTATCATATTATGTTTCTTCCTGTTTTCAGTTTTGTGCAGTAATACCGATGGGCACCTAAAGGAAGTGACCTCGTAACCTGAATTTTATTTTTAATTTCTAATCAGCAAATCCCAAATCCGTGCTGGCTCACCGTAGCGCATGAGTATGTATTTTCAGTTGAGTTCCTGGAAGGATTTCTGCTCTGCCATGGTGAGGGAGCACAGGGAGGTTCCGTTAGCTTTCGTGTCACAATAGCGAGATGAATACGCTAAAAAAAAAAAAAAAAAAAAAAAAAAAAAAAAAAAAAAAAAAAACTGCAGGAGCACCTAACGGCTAATTTCCGTGTGGCCTTCGTGACTCAGTCGGTGTTCACCGATTTGAAAACGGACATTTCCGCCAAATTTACAGGCGAAGCGTTTCATTTGACCGTCCGATTTCTCAAGAGAAGCTTCTGGTAGCTTTCTCTCGGCAGAATGGCGCCAAACATGGTATATTCCTAAGCGCTCTTCTAGGAATCTGACTGTACCGTCCTGAAGAAAAGACTGACAGAAGATAGGTCGGTGTGGATTTAAAAATATCTCTGATAAAGTGCCGTCGTAGTCGCTGTAGTGAAGGCAGATACTTTTGGGAACACGAAAAGGACAGTTGAGATAGCTTTGGGGATGGGAGGAGGACAGTCTGTTAGCTTTGCGGGACGCTAAGAGTGCAATCAGATATTTGAGTAATTATAAAGTTCAATCACATCGCGTTGGAAAATTATAGAGAGTATGAAGAATAATCTCATTGCCGTGTGTAGTCAGATAATGCTGGAGTAACTGGGAATTAATTGAATTTTGTTCTCAGGTAAACTTTTGGGCGCTGCACAAAATAGATTCGTGTCGGGTGCAGTGCACGATGCTACACCCACAGAGGTTGGTGCTGCTCGAAGTTGTTACAGCCAGCAAGCTGAAATAGTAAGAAACAAATAACAGTAACCGTGACTTGCAATGAGTTGCAGACTCTGAAGCAATTGACAACTTCAAGACTGTTTTAATCTTTTCCCCATGGATAATAGTTAAATTATGAGACGATTTAGAATCATTGTTTCAGATCTTGTGAGTGTCCGGTTTGTTATTTCAAAATTACTTTGTCTCTAAATAGCCCACCCTGTTATTAACTACTGAAACTTTAATTATCGGGACCTTGTATATCCTATGTAGCTTTTATTGCTCAAGTAACAGTGTTCGTTCCCATTTTTCAAAATTTCCTTTAACGGAGCAAATCTCGTTTTTGTATGATTAACATCAATTCCATTGTAGTTTCCGTTCCCTCAGTGCACAGAGCACACCCAACACTGATCTTTTTACTATTTAGTTTCACCCAGCTGCGAATGTGTACGTTAAATTAGATTAACTAAGTTTCCATTCGTTTATTATCTAATTCCTAGTCAACTGGGCAAGAGATCGTTAATAAATGTTGTGTTTTGGAATGATTTTTTAAAATTACTTGTTTCCCAATCACGCATAGTTGTAGTCGCTAGTACAGATCAGAAAGGTACCAACTACATGCAAAAATCTAGAAGTCGATGTAGTAATCGTTATCCTAAGGCAGCATCGAGTTCATGTTACCTTGCATAGCGTTGGATTAAAATCTCTCTATTATAAAACAGGACTTAAATCTTTCATTTTCTGTCGATATAACTCTGTATGGCCATTGCACTTGACGACAATTTCAAATTATTATAACAAGATTGGTATGTCCGATGAAAGAAGACACTGATAGGCTCATATTGGCCAGGAACCGTCGTCTGTTAATACTTCTGCAGTTTCATCAGTGAAACCCCAGAGGCTTCTACTACGATTTGTACTACCATTAATCGTAATAAAACAACAAGTACCTTTCAACCTTACAAGGAGTAGAACTTAACGTACGTATTAGACAGCAAATTTGAATAAAATCACTAAAATCAATATCATTTATATCTATTTCCCATCTTAAACAAAATTTAGGAAAAACAAGCATTTACACAGTCTAGGATAGGATGCAACACCTCAAGGTTGCCAGCCTTGGCGCATTTCACCAGCACCCACTGACTTTTGTGGTGGTACCACCATCGACAGACATTAGTGTTTACACAGCTAGACTGCTAGAACGAATAAGGAATTCCATACTGCACATTGCACCACTGAATATAACATTATACGGTTTTAACTTCATTTATAATATAATTCGTTCTTAAGTAACAGAGAACATTTTAGTCTTGTGGATGTGGGTTTTTCTTGACTGGAGGCGAAAAATGGCTGACACACTGCCATCGGCATTCAGACTCAGCGCTGTCTGCACATGGGCAACACCAAACAAGTATCTGTGTCAATTCCTGAAGCTGATCTTTCCTAACAATAAGATAAAAATGTATCCGAAGTATCTTCGAGCCATCCACATAAATAACACCAATGTTACTATAAAAACCTATCTAAGTATAATTTGCACTTGAGTTGATGAGGCTCCTTCATTTGCCAATCTTTGGCTTCACAGTACCGTCTATAATAATGATGAATATTCAATCTCTTATAAGGAAGAGGTTGTAAGTAATTTCATTTCGTCAGATCATAGAAAAATCTCTTTACAAGTCTTAATCCTATATTTCTAAATACATACATGCATACATATATGCACATACAAGCATATACAAATATGCATACCACTAAGTAATTACAATAAAATTATAATAAAGGCGGCAGCCTCTTGGGTAAAATATTCCGTAGGTAAATAGTCACCCATTCGGATCACCGGGTGGGGACTACTCACGAGGACGTCGTCATTGGGAGAAACAAAACTGGCGTGCTACGGATCGGAGCGTGAAATGTCAGATCTCTTGATCGGTCAGGTAGGTTACAAAATTTAAAAAGGAAAATGGATCTGTTATAGTCAGATGTAATTAGAATTATATATCAATACCATCAGCTGCTGGAGGGCGTTGATATATATCAACGGGGGCAGGTGAAAATGTATGTCCTGACCGTGACTCGAACCCGGGATCTCCCACTTACCTGGCAGACGCTCTATCTATCTGAGCCACCGAATGCACAGAGAACTGTGTAACGGCAGGGACTATCTCGCGCACGCCTCCCGCGAGACCTACATTGTCATCTTATATGTCCACACACTACATTCGCAGTGTCCCCACCCAACACACTCATTACTCATGGAAGACATTCTTACCAAATCCCGTAAGAGCTCGGGTAATATGTGTGCAGCCGCACAGGAGAGGAAGGTCATAGGCAGTATTGCCAGGACTGTATACTTATATGGATATGGTGTCTGTTCTTTCGGGCATGCAGACGAGTGTGCAAATTACCGAACTACCAGTTTAATAAGTCACGGTTGCAAAATATTAACATGAATCATTTACAGAAGAAGGGAAAACCTGGTAGAATCCGACCTCGGGGAAGACCAGTTTTGATTCCGGAGAAATGTAGGGACACGTGAAGATATACTTATCCTACGACTTGTCCCAGTAGATACCAGTAGGTTCAGCAAAGGCAAACCTACGTTCATAGCATTTGTAGGCTTAGAGAAATCTTTTGACAATGTTGAATGGAATACTCTCCTTCAACTTCTGAAGCTGGCAAGGGTAAAATACAGGGAGCAGAAGGCTATTTACGATTTGTACAGAAACTAGAGAACAGTTAGAAGAGTCGTGGGGCACAAAAGGGAAGCAGTGGTTGGGAAGGGAGTGAGACAGGGTTGTAGCCTATCCCCAATGTTAATCAATGTGTACAGTGAGCAAGCAGTAAAGGAAACAAAAGAAAAATTTGGAGTAGGAATTGAAGTCCAGGGAGGAGAAATAAAAACTCCGAGGTTTGCCGATGACATTGCAATTTTTGCAGGGACAGCAAAGGACTTGGAAGAGCAGTTGAACGGAATGGGCAGTTTCTTGAAATGAGGATATAAGATGAACATCAACAAAAGCAAAACGAGAATAATGGAATGAAGTCGAATTAAATCAGATGATGCAGAGGGAAGTAGATTAGGAAATGAGACACTTAAAGTAGTAATTGTGTTTTGCTATTTGGAGAGCAAAATAACTGATGATGGTCGAAGTAGACAGGATATAAAATGTAGACTAGCTATGGGAAGGAAACAGTTTCTGAAGAAGAGAAATTTGCTAACATTGAGTATACAGTTAAGTGTAACGAAGTCTTTTCTGAAAGCATTTGTATGGGGTGTAGCCATGTATGGAATTGAAACGTGGACGATAAATAGTTTAGACAAGAATGGAATAGAAGCTTTCGATATGTGGTGCTACAGAAGAATGCTGAAGATTAAATGGGTAGATCACGTAACTAATGAGGACGTACTGAAGAGAATTGGGAAGAACCGGAATTTGTGACAGAGTTTTGCTAGAAGAAGGAATCGGTTGGTAGGACAAGTTCTGAGGCATCAAGGAATCATCAATTTAGTATTGGAGGAAAACGCGGGGGAAAAAATCGTAGCGACATGAATGCACTAAACAGATTCAAAAGGGTATAGGTTGCAGTAGTTACTCGGAGATGAAGAAGCTTGCACAGTACCATGGAGAGCTGCATCAAACAAGTCTCTGGAATGAAGACCACAACAACAACAACGATACAGTGTTATTCTAGATGTGTTGAACTGTAGAAATATATCTATACTTCGATAGAGAAATAACAACAAAGAACCTGCAGAAGCAAGAACTGTGGGAAGTGTCGTGCCGCTCGATTGCGAGCATACTTCGTCCTTGACTCATGCTGAAAAGCGGTTTTGGTTTTGGTGTGCAACGATGACGAAGAAACTAATAACCGAACGTATCACACTGCTCTTTATGTGAACTGACATGCAGAAATATTTTTCGAAGAACTGCAATGTGCAGATTGTCGAGCTGTGCGACTGCCGTGCGTGTACAGTACTCAGTGTGAACCGCACGGACAGTGTACTGCACCGCGGGCTGTCACATCGATCTAGAAACACGTTAATGCACTTTGTCGCCGGGAATTAATATTTGCAACATTAATCTTGAATGTACGATGTGCCGTTCGCCGCATGATTGATGTTGAGTGTACGTAAGTGTTAACAGTGGGTTCTGTTTAGCGTGGACGGCGGATCGTTAAAGCAGATTACAAATATATTAAAACTGTTTCGTATTGTGGACTGCGGTATTTTGAAATGTTCTGAGTCACACTCGGACGAGAGACAGCTCTTTCAGAACATCTACGTCTACATAAATATTCCACAAGCCATTTTACGGTGCGTGGCGAAGGGTATCCTGTGCCACTACCAGTCATTTCCTTTCCTGTTACACTCGCAAAAAGAACAAGGGAAAAACGACTGTGTATAAGACTCTATATGTGCCCTGATTTCTCGTACGTTATCTCTGTGGTCCTTACGCGCGATATACGTCGGCAGCAGCAGAATCGTTTGGCAGCCAGCTCTAGATGCCGGTTTTCTAAACTTTCGTAATAGTGTTTTCCCTCTAGGAATCCCCATTTGAGTTCCAGAAGCATCCCCGTAACACTTCCGTGTTGTTCGAACCTACCGGTTTCAAATATAGCAGCCCGCCTCTGAATGCTTGGATGTCTCCCTTCAGTTCGACTGATACGGATCCCAAACAGTCTAGAAATACCCAATAATAGGTCACACCAGCATCCTATATGCGGTCGCCTTTGCAGATGAATCACTCTTTCCTAATATTCTCACAATAAACCGAAGTCGACCATTCGCCTTCCTTACCACAGTTCTCACTTTCTCGTTCCATTTCATATCGCTTTACAACGTCATTTTTTTCCAACTTCGATACCTTACGGTGCACCACAGCATCGTCAGCATACAACCGCAGATTGCTCCCACCTGTCTGACAAATCGTTTATGTATATAGAGAACAACATGTGTCCTATCGCACTTCCCTGGGGCACTCCTGACGACTCTCTTTTCTCTGATGAGGACAACGTACTGAGTTCTATTACTTAAGAAGTCTTCGAGCCAGTCACAGATCTGTGACCTTTGCCATACGCTCGTAACAGCCTGCAATGGAGCACTGTGTCAAATGCTTTCCAGAATTCTAGAAATATGGAATCTTCCTGTTTCTCTTCCTCCATAGTTCGCAGTACATCAAGTGAGAAAAGAGCAAGGTGAGTTTCGCACGAGCGGTCTGTGTCTATAATGCTAATAAACGTTATGACGTCTGGATACGTCACATGTTACTTGGATGAAATGTGTCTTAAGCTACATTGCCAAGTGTAGATAGGCCAATCGAGAGAATTCTACAAACACCTTGGAGTCATGCTGCATCGACGATTTGGCGACTACGTTCAAGACGATCAGCACGATGATGATATTTACTGGACTGCTCGCTTGTGGCTTATGGACCATCAACGCAGACGACAATGGCACACCGACAACGTCAGCGAAGTGAAAACTGACTTTGCAAAAGTTAAAGCAGCTCACCTCTAGCGAGCTATTATTGGAAAGCAGCTACTGCTGTAGCTGTTTGCGGTTCTCATTATTACTGCTTTCTCCATAATTGAAGAACTAATCGACTTTGATGAAAAGTTTAATATTGTCTATCAGGATTAATTAATTTCTTTCATTAACTGACATCCTACCACAAATCTCACAGTTTTTCAAACACGCTGTTTTTGAAATTAGTTTTACTGTTGTAGGTAACTACTGTTATTACTAGTAATACTGAAACCTTCACCCTTTATTTTTTATTCACTTTTATAGCCTCTGTATGTATATTCTTATATTTTTATAGTGTTATTTTTTGTCCTTTCGTGTTGACTTGCTTTTTGTGCCCGTTCTCGTGTGGATTATCGCCGTATGTTGGGAAAAACCCCGGTTTGTGCAGAGTCTGCCATTAAGATAACCGGCCAATCACGACTAGACAATGTGTTCCCATTGGTGATATACATTGGTAAGGGAGGAGTTTTGCTTGTAATATCAATATTCATCATGTTGTGGTTTACGGAGCCTTGCTTGCTTATGTTGTTAAGATTGGTTGGTTGATTTGGGGGAAGGGAACCCAACAGTGAGGTTATCGGTCCCATCGGATCAAAGACGTATGGGGAAGGAAGTCGGCCGTGCCGTTTCAAAGGAATCATCCCGGCATCTGTCTGAAGCGATTTTCAGAATTACGGAAAACCTAAATCAGGATGGCCGGACGTGGGTTTCAACCATCGTCCTCCTCAATGCAATTCCATTGTGGTAACCACTGTGCCAACTTGCTTGGTCGCGGTAAAGATTAGTAGTTACTGTAACCGTGTAGGCGTAACGTTCAATTATTCCTGGGAAAAGTTAATGGAAGACTGCACCATCGTCTTGACCGCAGTTAAATTGGCATTTAACACTCGTCAACACAAAATTGGACTGCACCGACCTCGCTTAAAGTTAAATGAGAGAGTTAATGGCTGTTAAAATTGACCGTGGTTGAAACTATCGCGGTTAAAATGACGGAAACACGTACCGTATTAAAATGACACAGCCTTTTGATGTTTTAGATGCACAGAAAATAAAGAAATGGTATATCTTACCCATGTAAACCGTGGCCACAACCTTATTGGTGTACTTGTGAAATGAGAAATCCTTCGAAGATTACGGGGACACTAAATTTGAAGAGAGATTTCGCTCTTCAAAGGAGACAGTGTGGTGGTTATTGTGTCAACTCAATGAGAGGTTGTAATTTGCTCTTTATCAGAATAACCCTGTCTTGCAGGCTTCTAATAATGTTAAGGGCATATTCGCATGGTGCATTTAATATGATTACTAGAGACAGTGCTAACTACTAAACTCCGCAGCGGTACTGACCGACCGTCGTCTCAACCTTAGCCTACAGGCGTAAATGGATGCGGATATGGTGGGTAGTGTGGTCAGACACCGCATTCCCGGCCGTTGTCAGTTTTCATGACCGCAGCCGTTACTTCTCGATCAAGTAGATGCTCAATTTGCTTCACAAACGCTGATGCCATCCTGCTTGCCGATAGCGTTCGGGTGACCAGGCGGTCACCTGTCCAAGTGCTAGCCAAGCCCGACAGCGCTTAACTTCGGTAATCTGAGAGGAAACGGTGTTAATAACGCGGCAACGCCTGTGGCTGCATAGTAGAACAGCGCACAGAATTATCAGTGATTAGTCGGGGATCATAAGTACAATATCTCCACAGCACATAAAGATTCCTCCTCGAGCAGAATTAAGCTCCATGACAGGTAACTTCAGATTACGGATGGATTTCTTGGAGTGAGGTAGAGTGGATTTCAATGCTACGGCGCAAGATGATCTATCAAAGTGCGTCGTTTTCATACAATTTGTCACAGTTAAATACCAAATAATATTTGTAGATACGGTCTTTACACAGCGTATATCTATTCGGAGAGCTCACTACCTTGTTGAAGCCCTAGCCTAATTGAAAACAAAAAAAGAGGAATTATAGCGCCATGAGTTGTGAAGGAAAAGGTAACACTTTTGCATCCGCCTCTTTCCTAATAATTTTTCTCCCTTTGTTTTCTAAAATATTCCAGGTCTTCCTTCTTAATTTAATAGAAGCGTTACATGTAGTAGTCGATGGTACGTACTATTCATAATGTATTCTTTGACATTCCTGTTGAGGAGCCAATGTCTGGAATCTTACTCCAGTGGCTAGAAATCTTAACGTAACTCTATGTCAGAAAGTAAACACCTGTTACACCCTAGATGGTTTTTACTATTACGAAACTTCATGTAAAATACGTATACCTTTTCTTGGTTTTATGGACAGTTTCATGTTTGTATCTTCTCGGTAAATATCCCTCTCAGTGATGATAACCATCTTCGAAAAAAATCTCATCTTCCATTCAAACGAAATTACAAAACAAGTATCGATCTTGAAATCTCTGTGATGAAGTACGTTACTTCAGAGTGATGGTACTCAATGCAACAACGGGAATAAGAGTATTACGCACGCGCAAACGACACTAGACACTGTAGCTTCACTATTTAAAACCGAAAACTGGGTGAAGATTCAATTGTGTTAACGAATTACTTCCACTTATATGTATCTCAGATCGTTGTACAGCATTATTCGCTGTTCAAGCCGCCGACGAGTCCAGAATTTTCTTAACACTTCATCAGTGCTTTCCTTTTTTTTTTGCATCCTCGGATTTTCGAATCCAATTTGAAATTTTGAGAATGTAGGCCTTCTTTTCTTGCTCTCAATAGCGCAGTAACAATACTCACACTACGATAATAAAATGAAAAGCACGTGTAACTTCCAAAGGCAGCGATTACTATTATTTTTACATGTATAATGGGCGCTTTCCTTTGTAAGGCACGGTGTTAACAGCGGTCAAATTCCCGGTTAGCTAATCACTTTTAATGTTGGTGAAGTACAGAGACAATCACGATTAAGCTTTATCCGTGATCCCGGAACCCTCGATTATGATGCTTTTTAATCGACGTTAGCGCAGATGGCCATAAATATTCTTGGTTTGATTTACCTGAAAACTTACGCACATGAGATACCGAGGTATACGTATCAAGGGTCCTCCATTTTTATTACTTGAGCACGATTATTCGTAGTTAGATCAGTAATCTAGGGGTTTCTGTTTCGTCGCGCATCCTTGCTTTTAATTTCAACGATAATTGTTGTGACTTTTCTATTTGATTACTCAATCCTTCCCTACAACCATTTCTTATTCGGTTATTGTTATTATCATTACTATTATTAAAATTACGTGCTATTCAAATTCCAGTTTGAAGTGTAAAAACAATCTCTACGGATGCTGGTCAAAGAGGAAGCTCCGAGCAGACAAATTAAATCTATAAATTTATTAATAGAGAGGTGAAACTTACGTCAATAGAGAAGCGCTACTGATGTCAAGTACTGATGTCAAAATGGTTCAAATGGCTCTGAGCACTATGGGACTTAACATCGGTGGCCATCAGTCCCCTAGAACTTAGAACTACTTAACCTAACTAACCTAAGGACATCACACCCATCCATGCCCAAGGTCAGATTCGAACCTGCGACCGTAGAAGTTGCGCGGTTCCGGACTGAAGGGCCTAGAACCGCTGATGTCAGATGTTGGTTTTAAATTGAGGAGAAAGTTACTGGACATGTGCGTCTGGAGCTCGGCATCGTATGAAAGACGAATGTATATCATGGTGCTGCAGAGAGGAAAATAAAAATAAAACTGGGAGAAATTAATATGAACTGCTGTCGAATAATGCTAAAATTAGGTAAAACACAGATGAAATATTGTAAGAGGAATAGATGGGATAAGAAGGCTATGGAAGACTCTTTACCATAAGAAGGGACGAATTAGTGGAATATCTGCTACAATATTCAAGAACAGTCAGCTAGGCACTGAAAGGAGCTGTAGTGGAGGGGAAAAAGTAAAGTATACAAAACTGCTGATAAGAAGTCATGGACGTATTACAAACATTTAGTAGAAAACGAAACGTGTCATGAGCATAATTAACTTTCAAGTGAGACACAGCATGCAGTCAACTTTACTGCTGCCTTCGATATCTCATATTTTGAAAATTCTTTTTAATCTTGCTTTTGGTACTATATAAGCGTTACAGCAATTTTCGGCGTCTGAGTGAGAAAGGGCACAGACAAGATCGCCGCAGACTGAATATCGTGTATTGAAGAGGACACTTTGACACCAAGAGACAAAAACGATGGACTACACGAGATATTGAGAACTCGAGAGTGGATTTCTTTATTTATATTTATTTATTTATTTTACGACTTTCGAGTGGAACTTTATCGCTATAAAACGTTCTTTTTTACTCTCCGCTCACGTGCAATGTGAATGTAGCGTGAAATAAAGTGTTTTGTGTCGACTCAAGTAATTAAGAAATAAAGCTATCAGAATTTCTCTTGGCACCATGGTAAACACGGCAACGAACACTCTATCGGAGATTAATGAACCTTAACTTCATAATCGACGTCGACATCTTGCCTTATTTGAACGCGCCTAATTTACGGAAGATAAGAGCATTGAAAATATGTAAGAGTTTAGAGAGATTTTTTTATGTCGCAAATTTAGTTTAACAAGTGCTTTCTTCCTCTCGTTGTTGAACTTACACCTATTTTCTGAAATGTATGTGACCCGTCATCAGCACTGTTTCATTTTGTAATTAAGAGAATGCCAACAAAAGTTTCTTATTGAATTAATTATCGCGATACACCGAATGACGTATTGTGAAACCTACGAAAATTGAGCTGTCACTTCACGGTCTCAATAGCGTGGAGAAGAGCCACATGCTGTACAGTGGCATAGATCATCTCTGTGGACGATCTGTTGAAGCGAGGTGGCACAGTATTGGAACTTGAGGTACTTCCCAATACGGACACCTGGTCCTAAATCGACTTTTGACAAGGTCGTTGCTGATTTCATTCTCCATCCTCGTTCATTACGACTTAGCAAACCAAATAGAAGTGGCTAGTTACTCTGCGTCTCTGCTTTCCGCTGCTTTGCCTTTCCGATACTTTATGCTTCACATTTCGGAGAGAAACATTATTTTGTAATGGTATGAAAATGGTTGTTCCTCCATAGTACAAAGAAAATGGGGACTTGTTTGGTTGCTGTACCATACACAGGGGTTGAAATAAAAAGTGAAGACCCTTCAAGAAATTTAATCTTCAATATAAATGCAAATGCTAGACAAGCCTGTTGTATTTTGTAAGGAACGGCACCTGTGCAACGCCCTTAGTATGTCGCAAGTATCAGTAGTGATCGGAACATTATTCAGTGCATTTGTGAGTGCTTATGTTGGAGCTAAGTGAATTCGAACGTGGCCAAATTGTTGGCACTCTTAAGATGGGTGCTGCCATAAGCAAGGTAGCTGAAGTGTTGGGTGTTTCAGGAGGTACGTATCGAAGATTTATACTGCATACATGTAAAGCGTAAAAACATCCGCTAAGTCACAAGACGGACGAAAGAGTGTGTTGGGACTGTGACGACAGCTGCAGAACTGAATATCGTACTCGTTAACTTTGTCAGCACCAAAACAATACGAAGTAGCTCCATAATACGGAAACTGAAAGGCGAGGTGGAATTACAAAACGACTGATCAGTGATGCAAAAGCCCGGAACAGGTGAATGTGTCGCCGAAGCCATAGAACCTGGGCTTTGAAGCAATGGAGGAAAGTAATCCAGTTGGGTGAGTATGTTTAACACTGTTTGCAACTTCTGGCCGAGTTTACGTCCAGAGAGTGAAAAAAGGATGGTGCTGGGTGATTTGGCCAGGTAAGTCGTGGTATTCATTGGTTACTCTTCACGGTCCCAACGCTGCCAAGAATAAAGTGACCATTTTGGCTGACCAGGTCCATCCCACGGCAAAATGGTTGTTCGCTAATTGTGATGCCGTGTTGCCAGATCTTTTCACACAGTTCGCATCCTGATGACAAGTGTGTCTTGTTTTACCTTCTCCGCCCATCACAGCTACCAGGTTGAAATATTATTGAGGCCTTGTGGTCTACGCTACACAAATGGGTGCGTAATTGCTATCCATCTCCATCCTTGTTATCTGAACTAGCTGCGGTTTTGGAGGAAGAATGGTGTAAGATCACCCTGAAAACCATACAGGACTTGTATTGCTCATTTCGGGACGAGTGGAGGCTGTGTTGAATGCAAGAAAGTTTCCTACATCGCGACAGACATGGGAATATGTCGTATTTGTGTGTTCCCATAATTTTGTCCCTACTCTGTAAATTCATTATTTATTTTTATTTGTTTATCTGGTCCGTGGGACTACACTAGGCAAAGGTACCTGGCCATGGAACGATCCAGTACATAGTTTACAGAATTAATAAAATACGAAAACATTGATGACGGTGATGTTTGGTATGGGGAGCGCTCAACTGCGCGGTCATCAGCGCCCTTACAACGTCCCAACTTTACACTTTCCAATTTAAGCCACGTTCAGAAATGATGATGATGATGATGAAATGATGGGGACAACACAAACACCTAGTCCCCGTGGAGCGAAAATCCTCATCCCATCCGGGAATCGAACCCGGGGCCCCGTGATCCAGAGGCACCAACGCTAGTCACTAGTCCACAAGGTGTGGAAACGAAAACATCGTGTGAGAGTGTACGCGTAAGTACGACATTACAGAAAAATGATCTCAAGTACTGAGAGGAACTCCTACACAGAATAGAAGAAAAATGTTCCAATTCAGATTTGAATTGAGGTTTAGTTCAACTGGAAGACTATTGAAAGTTGTTGAATAGTCCACAGTTTTCTGTAAGATGTGTACACAGGTGTTGTCCAAGTTCGTATTATGTTCCCTTCTTGTGTTCACTAGTTGAATGTTGCAATTTACCGTGAATGAGCCAATATCGTCTACATTAAGTCCCGTGGTGGAATACATGTATAGTGACGGGGGAGCAATAACTCAGAGACTTCTGAACAAAGGCCTACACGAAGTTCGCAAACTGACACCGCCGAGCAGGCTGAACGTCAGTTTCTGGTCAAAGTGTAATCATGCAAATGAAGAGAGTTGCCCCAAAACAAAACGCTGTACGAGATAATAAGGTGTGAAAGTAGACCAAGTAAACAAACCTTCGCATTTGACTGTATTCGTCTTTTTATAATGAAGATAACTGCATTCAGCTTCTGCACAAAATTTTGAGCGTAGTATTTCCACGAAACCCTTCCATCGATCTTCAGTCCAAAGAATTGAAAGTGGTGCATTTTACTGACTTTTCGACCACACTGGGATGGTGGAATTTCCTGTTACAGGCGTTTCGTGTCAGAAATTGTACGCATTGCAGTTTGTTGCGGCTAGGGTTAACCTGTCCTCTGAAAGCCACGTGCTGGTATTACGGACTACCCTGCTTTCAGCTGCACTTACGTTGCGTTCCATATTTTTCAAAATCACGCTTTTGTCAGCTGCAAATTAAAATTCCGCGCACGTGTTAAGAGAGGGGAAATACGGTATGATTATTCGTCTTTGAGAGTACCATAATCTCTCTGGTCTTATAGTCCCTGACGGGGATACATTATGACGGTGCCAAGATTGTCGCACAGAGTGCCTTGAATTCTGCTTCACTAGATTTGTCCAAAGGACGCCAATCTCCGAGAGATACCCGTGTAAGTTCTGGAACTGTACGTGATACACTTCCGTATAGGCTATATCGACCCTGATACGATCCCAGATGCATCTCTGGAGCAGCGCTCCAGAGCTGGTAACTTTCCGATCTTGTAAGCTCTACATTTGCTCAGAATCCCTACAACATCAAGTCTTCATTCGTCTTCCCTACATACGTGCTCCGTATATTCGTCACTAATCTTGCAACCAGGTGCTGTGTGGTTAATTCTGTTTCGTCATGAGGATTATATTACATATAACCGTGTATGATAAGAGCTGTCATTACTATGTTGAGTCTATCTGCTCTCGACAACTTTCATTAACGACGATACTTTTCTTTGGAGAGCAGGGAACGACCTCACATGATTGCTGATCACACTTGATAAATCGATTATATATACCTAAGAAAGTAATGGTTCTATTACTGCACTCTTAAGACCATTGGGTGCTGCTTTAGTTTCTGTCGAGAATTTTCTGTCCAGTGCAGCGTACTGAGCTGCATTAACTTAGTAGAAAATCCATCGAGACCGTCGCATATCTGTGAAAATACTGCGTATAAGCCTACCTTGTATTAGCCAACAGATTAAATCGTCTTCGGGTACTTGGAGATAAGGATGGTTTAGGGTGGCAAAAATAAAACTGGCTCGGAAAATATTTCACGCATCTTGAGGATGGGCAACCGAGCTTGCATATACCGCATCCAGGTCAGATGATGTTAGTTTGGTTGGATGTCTTGAAGTGACAGTTTCGCTTTGATCACACTGTACAAAACTGTTTCACCACTGCGTTAAGCTAAAAACTTTAAAATCCAGGCGAATGACGTACAAATAGGGAGGGCGGAAATTTTAAATCTGCAGGTCGCCCTGGTCATTGAATCCGAATCCTCTAGTTTTGCTTCCATCCCACGTGATGCGTAAAAAGCAGCACAACAGCAAAAGAATACGCTCAGCACAAAATGAGCAACAATAAAATGCCGCGAAAAAAACGAATGGTGGTAGGATAACTTTTTAATTTGGAGGAATATTCCAAGTGTAAGGTGACGTCCATTGCCGTGATGTCAGAGCGCGTTTTCGTAAACACGAGAGAAGGCCTAGCAGAGAGTGGAGCCGATGTACAGCTATGTTTGTTGCAGAAGTCGTCTGAGGTTTTCGAAAAGGGGTGTGGAGGATGGAAATTTAAGATGGAATGTCGCGGACGATAAACTTAGCAAAGATGGCGAGCTTCGGAATCAGTAGGATAAATGGCTACGCCTGACAATTCGGATATTAACCGCTAAGTCATACTAATGTTCTGCCAGAAATCAAAATAAACCAGAGTGACGCGCATGCAATGTGACTTGAGTGCAAATTATTCTACAAAATTACACAAGATAGGTCGTAACAGTAAAAAAAAAAAAAAATCTGTTAACCCCTTCATAATTAGTCAGTAGTAAAAGCATTGAACGATAATTAAAGTCAAGATGTCAAACGATAGCTGTAGGAGTTAGTTGTGGTCAATGATTCTCTCTAATTGCTAATCAATTATAAAACATTTTAGTTACGGACAATTATGCAAATGTGTCAAAACGACGATCCCTCCAAACATACATTTACTATGGTTGCAGTATGTTGTACCCATAACATTTCTCCTATTTCCTAATATTTCAAATGTATTTATAATTTGTGAAATTTTCGAATGCCCGACCGGGTCATCTCGTAATTCCTCCACGATAATTTGGGAACTCCAGGTGGGCCCTGAAGGCCTGATGTCTTCAGGGATCACCTCAAGATGGCAGCGGGTCTGTTTGCCGAAATGTCATGGACAAATTACCACATGACGGGAGAATTCTACAAAAACGGCACAACTCATTTAAAATTGGTGCAACTTACGCATTTTCTGAAACCACTGCTGCAAAGAGCATGGAAAGGCACTCCTTATAAATAGTCCACGTTATTTCATATTCGTATTCTATACGTTTTGCTTTCTCATTCGTATTAAGTGCGTGTCCATGTGATACACAGCTGTACTATACGAATGAACTATTAGGCTTTGGTTATCCTGTGAGGGTGGATAACGCTCGGCTGAGGGGCGCGTGTGCTTATTACATAAAAGTCAAAGTAAATGCAAATGAGGGACCATTCACCATTCAGTTTTTTTTTTCTTGAGGGGGGAGGGGAGTTCTCGAGAGACAGGGATGTGGACAATTGTGCGTAGGTGTCTCTTCGAGCTTATTTGAAGGATTTAGAGTTATTTCCGCTGCTTTGATTCTGGTTTGCCTGAAAAAGTTATTACTGCTTAAGGAAACTTACTGTTTGGTTAACTAGTTTATGGGCTTCATACATAAGCTATTTGTTTCTCAAGATTTAATGAGCTCTGGTATATTATGCACACATGTCGTGAATAGCTAATTGAGGGAAACTGTCTTTATTTGGAATAGCATATGAGCAAGATTCGTTACTATCATCAGCTTATTTGATGCTATACTCACAGACGTTTTGTAATGTCATTATTCTCTTTATTGTGTTATTTAATGATGATTAAATAACTAATTCGTCAACACTTAAATCATCAGTGTCGGCTAGTGAGAGGAGCGTTCATCTAGTAATGTAATACATTAGTTTTCTCTCCAAAATTACGTTAGAAAAATTTGGAATTTCTTGTGGGACATCGTGGGATATTCCTGCTTCAGCAACTGTAGTTTCAAGAAATTCCGATAAGTGACGGCTCCGCACGTAGCCTTGAAACGGGCTTCGGTAACGGAGGTGCATTTTAAGCGGAGAGCTGTCATTGAGATTCCTTTGGGGAAAATCGGAGCATCGCAGATATTCATAGGCTCTTGCAGTATTTCTACGGTGACCTGGCAGTGAACAAAAGCACTGTCAGTCGTTGGGCGAGGCGCCTGTCATTGCAACAAGGTCGTTCAAACTTGTCAGATCTCCCGCGTGCCGGTCGACAGCACACAGCTGTGTCTCCTGTAATGTTGGAAGGTGCGGACACACTCCTTCGAGATGATCGACGGATTACGATCAAACACCTCGCTGCAGATTGAAAGTCTCTGACATGCTCGCCCAACAGATGGGGTGCTCAAAGCGTGTACCCACTGGGCCCCTCGCCGCCTAACAGAAAACCGTGAAGAGCAAGAAAGACCAGCTGTGCTGAGTTGCTTCCGCGTTGCGAGGCTGATGGTGACAGTTTTTCGTCTAACATCATCACAGGCGATGAAAGATGGATTCATCACTTCGAATCGTAAACAAAACGACAATCCATGGAGTGGCACAACATTCTCTTCTCCGAAGAAAATATTCAAAGCCGCATGTTCAGGCGGTAAGGTCATGGCGACAGTCTTCTGGGACTTTGGAGGTGTTATCTATCTGATGTCCTCCATTGTGTCCGGGGTCCCGGGTTCGATTTCCAGTGGGGTCAGGGATTTTCTCTGCCTCGTGATGACTGGGTGTTGTGTGATTTCCTTAGGTTAGTTAGGTTTAAGTATATCTAAGTTCTAGGGGACTGATGACCATAGCTGTTACGTCCCATAGTGCTCAGAGCCATTTGAACCATCCTCCATTGTGGTGTAACGATCAATTCTGAAGTGTACTGTGCTGCCTGCCCTCAGAAACTTGAAGAATTGATTTCAGCGTGCTAATAGCCATAGAAATGCAAACGAACTTCTCCTTCTTCATGACAAGGTAAGGCCTCCCCCCCACAAGTCTGTGCACCTGAGAGCACCTCTCGAAACATCATTGAATTGTTCTTCCTCATCCACGATACAGCCCGGATCTCTCACTTCCGACTTCCATAGCATTACATGGATAATGGGTATGTTATTGATGTAACAAGACTCGGACTCCGATGTCGACCAGTCGAGTGGTACCATTAGGGCATATAGCCCGTCTTAGTGAGGTGGCGCAAGGTCGTCGCATTGCAGAGATTATGTTGTGGCGCAAACGATCGCAGTGAACGGAGATTATGTTGGGGCGCAAGGCTGTCGCATTGAACAGAGACTATGTTGAAAAACCAATCTGCTCTCAAGAAAAAAGTGTGTTGTGTTACTTATTGAACGCCTCTCGTATTACTGAGCCCAAAGAATTTGTCACAGTTATTTGGAACTAATTTTTCAGACTTGCTACACTTGGAATTTGGACTACGCTATCGCTTGTGCAACCTACTTAGATTCAGCTACCATAACCGCAAGTGTGACGATTTTCGACCCATCCCCACGATAAATAACGGGCAAAAATAAATCAGAATCGTTCATATGTCCAGTCTCCACACGGAACTAGTCGGTCTGTTGGCAGTTAAGCTCGGGCAGAGTGAAGTGATCCTTTCTGAATTCCGTGTCAGGAAAAAAGCAGTACCAGGATGTTGTGACACCCCCTAAATATCGCAAATACATAAGCACCACAAAGTAATTACTCTCTTACTGTTAATATTTTTAATTTTTTCTAATTTGATACTTAAATGAAATTTATTATGTGGATACGAATATGTGTAAATAAGAATTTGTGGAACAAATGGCCTCGGTCTTTTGCAACGATCAGTTAAAAAAGATTAATTTTGTTCTTACATACATGTAAACATAATTAACCGTTTCATAATTTTTTCACCTAATGTGCTCGGTTGATGTGAGTTCGAGTTCACTTCCGAAGTCTTTCACATGTAAAAGATATGCTTATCGGTTACCCTATTTCTTAACAGTAAAATGTGGAGAGGAAGGAGAGTGTTTTGAGATGTTTCTCACTGAGAGTCCTACATCCCGAACCGAGGGGCAGGTGGATTTTTTTTTTTAAAGAAGGAGCTCGTAGCGGGTGATGGGCCAGGCCGCTTCAGATGGTCATTAAAAATGAATGGCGCTCATGAAATACGGAGCAAGGCCTGAAATGCATCCGACGGTCGGGGCTGCGTAGCAAAAAAGCAGTACCAGGATGTTGTGACACCCATTAAGGTACTGTATCATCAAATATATAGATCGTTTGAGAAATGGCGCTACAGAAGGATGTTGAAAAGTAGGTCGACTGATGAGGGATCAGGAGGTTCTGCATAGAACAGGACAGCATGATAGGATATATAGTAAAACATCGGAGATTAACTTCTATGTTGATAGAGGGAGATGCAGAGGATAAAAACTATAGGAGAAGAGAAAAATGGGAATATATACGTCACGTAACTGAGGACCTCGTGTGTAAGGACCACTCTGGCCACTCTGACATGAAGAAATTGGCACAGGAGAGGTAGTCGTGGCGGGACACCGGGACGCATCATACCAGTCAGAGGAACAGAGAGAGAGAGAGAGAGAGAGAGAGAGAGAGAGAGAGATATGCGGTTTTTCAGTAAGAGCGAGCAAGAATTTAACAGGACATAGATGATGCTTCACTAAATAATTTGAAGTAATGAACCTGAGGACGGAGAAGCCAACTTAAGGAGATGACAGGAATAAAATCACATTACTGGGAATTTTTTATTTACATTAGTTAACTGCGAATACCAACATTGACACAATGAACGTACCATTTGTACTGTATCTTACAAAATGTGCTGAAGCTGACGGCCATCAACCCCAATGCAAGCATGACATCGGCGAACAAGATTCTGACGCAAACTGACAAATATCCCTGGTGTGTTTCGAATCACATCACATGACAGGCAGCTACAAGTCTCGCAACTAATACCATTTCCATATCCACTGGGGTCTCATACACAACTTTAGATATCGCCATAGGAAAAATCAAGGTGATCCACGTCAGGTGACCTCGCAGGTCGTGGAATAGGAGCTCGCATTACAGTCCACCGATCAGGAAATACTGTACCGGCACTACTCCATCGTATTGTACTGTATGTGTCTGAGTAGGGCTGGGTAATGAATGAATGGGTCTGTCGTCGATTCATAACACGTTTTGTCATGGGGAAAATGTAAATACGAGCCGCGCGGAGTGGCCGCAGGGTGTAGGCGCCATGTCACGGATTGCGAAGCCGCTCCCACCGGATGTTCGAGTCCTCCCTCGGGCTTGAGTGTGTGTGTTGTTGTTATCATAGGTTAGTTTAAGTCAGTTTAAGTAGTGTGTAAGGCTAGGGACCGATGACCTCAGAAGTTTGGTCCCTTAGGAATTCACACACATCTAACATTTTTTAAATACGATAAAACAGAGCCACCTTACGGACAAGTAAACAAAACTGTATCATGACTTCCTGATAATTAGGCTCGCCCGTCTTGTTTCCCTGCAGGAAATAAAGAATGTAAATATAAATAAACAGCACGGTACAGGTAAACTTTTGCGCATATTAGTTTAAATAAGCTGGAAAGCAGTAATGCTACACAAAGCGATAGACAGGTTTACTTCCACATCTCCTAAAGCTGCCTTCCCCGACGTCAGGTTCCCTACCTCAGATTGTTCAGTGGGGATTTCTGTACGTCCTGTTACATCTTACGGAAACACCCAATACATATAACGGCGGCTAGGAAGTATACAAAGGAACACTGGTCTGCCTCAATCGGCGTACAAACTTGGAAAGTTACCAACAACAGGGAAAGTTAGATGAAGATATGTTAGGGACAGCAAGTTTTTTCTTTGATCCAACAAAAGTATTTACTTTTATTGTCCATGCTAACCCTTTGCATTGATTTATAACATATCAGAATTAGGGACAAAGATTTCCAATGATTCACTTCGAATGTACCGCGGAGGTGACTCTGCACCACATTTACTTTCTTTCGAAGAAATGTCTACTAGCAGTTCAGAAAGTTTCCCACTGTAGCCACGCTTTGACGGCCTTAAGCCGTAATGCTAATAAAAAATTAACAATTAGTTTAATTGAAATATTTAAGTATTAGTTATGAACAGGAATGCAATATAACCCTAAGCGCGTAAAGGAGCAAGAAAACTCTAGATTATAATTTGTTTGCTCGTATTAATCTATAGGTAATAGGCAATAGTATCTCGCCCTCACTTGTGTTCAGATCTGTTGTGTAAGGACCTTCTCCGTTAGAATTAATCGCACCGATGTGATGTGTAATTGTGAACTAGAAGATGAAACAACATATCAGTATTGTAAAATTGTGTTTTAACCTGATTTCTCCCAAAAAGCGAATTCGCCGTATGCTCGACTGATTCCAAAATGGTTCAAATGGCTCTGAGCACTATGGGCCTCAACTGCTGAGGTCATTAGACCCCTAGAACTTAGAACTAGTTAAACCTAACTAACCTAAGGACATCACAAACATCCATAGCCGAGGCAAGATTCGAACCTGCGACCGTAGCGGTCTTGCGGTTCCTGACTGCAGCGCCTTTAACCGCACGGCCACTTCGGCCGGCACTGATTCCAAAGATCACGAGTTGTTCCCAAGTGTGATAAATCAGTTAAAGAAACAGAAAGCGTGAATTTTGAAGATAGTTAAAAAGACTGAAATTATTAACAGATAAAGAATGTGGACACCGAACAGTATTGAGGTGATAATACTTGATATTTTTTTCTGACATTTTAACGTAGCCATCATTACGTTAAACTATAGTCCACTGTTCAATAATCGGCCAGCATTAACTATCAGCTTAGTATCTCTGCTACGAAAAAGTAGTTTTAAAATATAATCAAAGTATATGTCAGTTCGCTACGCCCAAGACTATAAAGCCAGATAATGAGAAAGACATTTTTTATCTGTGATTAATTTCTATCAGAGAAGTAAATCAGCGACGTTTACTTCACTATAAAAGTAAACTTTATTTAACCTGGATCCTGGGTAGTTTCGTCTTCTCCTATATCCCTGAGATACATCTTGTGTGCTTCATAATAAAATCTATTGTTAGAACTTGACAAGATATTAGTCACGTAAGAACATCGAATTTTTAATACGACCATCGATAAAAAATAACCAGCGTACCTCAGATTAAATACACCAGAAGCGCTGAAGTGCTTAAAATTTTCCTGGATAGTGCAGTCGTATGGTGTCATTAGCTGGTTACCTACGCCCTACTGCGGTTGGTCCCATCAAACCGCACATGCCTGAGTATTTTGTGGTGTGAGCCTATTTGTCGGAAACTTGTGTCTCATGGGAGGAAGACTATCAGGAAACTCTGGTTACTATACACTTTTTCCACATCATGCATTAGTATGATGCCCCAATACGAATGTTCTCCGACTGATGGTTTTGGCACATTAGTGAGAGTCGTTAAAACTGAAAGCTGCAGGGATGACTTGCTGCCACGTTTTCATTAAGGCTTTAGGTGCCAGAAATCGTAATACTCATTTTCTGTATGCGATACTGTTGCAGAAGATGCCACGAACATATTAAAAAATCGGAGGCTGTCGTCCCTGTGTCTACTACGTTGACGATTTGTTGGAGAATGCGCCTAAAGAAATTCGTGAGGCGAAAATTTGTTCGTCCAGAAACTAGCAAATATAATATTCGCAGAAATAGCCTCATGAACAATTGCACGGGAAACATCATACACCAGTGGGTGGACGAAATGTATTTAATACTGGAAAGGAGGGTATGTTTTTTACAAATGCTGTGATAATGTGTGATTACCGTCTCCCACTTTCATGCTGCTGGGTTTGCGATTCCATGTAAAAAGAGTATCTAGAGCGATATTGTCACAGAGTGACACTCATTTTTAGCATTCCTTAGTTCAAAAAAATGGGACCAGTAAGTTTAAACGTACTATACAATTTGTAGTAATACATTAAATGCTCAATAAAGTATAACTATTTTGAATTTTTTAACTTCTGTTCACATAAAGTTACCTTCTAGATGAATGGCATTAAGCTACTCGGTGTTTAGCATTGAAAACCCCAAGAAAAAGACAGTGGCACAAAGTCACCCAACTGGGGTGGACTGACAATGTTTTTTTCAGAAAGTTTCACTCCAGGAAATAAGTACTAAGTCTACTGGATGAAGCGAGCGTTCAGAACTTTTCACAAACATTTCTCTAGAAAAAAAGTGTTTTGAAGAAAACCTTCAAAGGTGATAAATCTACCGATTTTAGGTTGGGCTCATGCTTACAGTATCGTCAAACGATTTTGAGTGACGGAGAACGAAATGCAGACCATCTCTCTGGGAGGAACAGGGAATCGCAAAGACATTTGATGGCCATGTTGCTCCTCGACGAGCTTGTCACAGTTGAGACAACAGCGCAAAATGTGAAAATCGTTGTAGGACAGATAGTCGAATCGGCGTTAACGTGATCCCTGACAGTCAACAGGGCTGTTCCGGGTTTCAACTGCGAAGCGCAAACGGCTGCAGCCGAAAACAGTAGCCGACAGTAGAGCTGTGAGCACACTGTTGCGTTGCTACAGGAGACGTTTACAAAACGGCGTTACGTGACTGGTTGAGGTTGGAGCGCGAAGTGCTGCACTCGGTCCACTGACTGTCAGAGACCAACTTACACCGACACTACTATAGCTCTCTGACACATAGTAAAAAGCGGCAGCGGTAATATTACATCTACGTCGGGTGACTTATTTAGGACCCTAACGGATATACACGAGACCTGGATGCATCACTATGTCACCAACATAAAGGATATGGAAACATGGGGCGTTACCATCGCAGGAACAGCCAATGACCCAAAAAATCTTCGGGCAAGGCAGTGCTGACTGTTTTTTTAGACTGCCTGATAAGGTGATGACGTTGACTTACAGAAGACTTTCCGTAGGATACAGTTAACAGACGATCTAAACCTACTCTACAATCGAAGCATTCCTCCCAACTTAATAAAAAGTATTTAAGACGTTTATTCCAATAACTAAATCCAGGCGACCCTTGGTTCCAGGTTACCTAGTGACATAGCCGTTAATAGTGGTATTAGACAAGGTGACTTCCCGAGCCCATTACTTTTTAATACACTCACGGACCAGGTGATAAAGAAGTTATTGACTGGTAGTGGTTATAGAATGAGGGGGGAAGAAGTTAAATTCACTTGCGATGCTGACGATGCAGTGCCGCTGGGAAAGATAACCTGCATAAAATTTTACACATCTTTAATGTGGCAGCCAAAAATCTAACTAAGGCCATATCCAGTCAGAAATGCAAATGTATCATCACGTATGTGGAAACAATTACGTAAAAACTGAAAATGGACGGAAAAATTATTTAACAGGTAATGACACTCAAATATCTTGGTACTCAACTGCCCAACAGTAGAAATATCGAAATGAAAGTCAGAGAACAAGAAGCAAAAACAAAAAAAGTTGCAGAGTGTTGAAATGCTATTATTTGGAAGAACAACTATACAAGAAAATATGCAACGGCAACAATATACAAAACAACAGTGAGACCAATTATGACATGCAAAATACAAATGCAAAATATGACATACATGTGTTAGACAAGACTGAAAACATCAAAAACTAAAAGACTTCTGGAAACCGCGGAAATGAAAGGTCTGCGTCGGATTTCAGGGAAAACACTGAGAGATACAGAAGTAAAAGCAGTAGAAAGGATGTAAAGTGGACTCCATTAATCAGTGGGTACATACGAGAAAGCATGAATGGGGCGACAAATAGACAGGATGCATGACCGGAAAACTGTAAAAATCGTAAGAAGTAAATCACCAGCTGTTAAAACAAATATTGGCCGCGTAAGGAAAAGATGGAGCGACCACGTCAGGGTAGACTGAGCGGTACTGAAGGAAGCAGGTTTTAGCCAAGGAAGAAGAAGAAGAAGGAAAAGTTTCTCCTAACGAGAAAATCTTCTCACGAACATGCTACCGAAATTTTCCGCCGAGGTTACCGGAGGCGGCCCATATGGAGCATCTCGGGAAGCTATCTGATCTGTGTGTTCTTGCTACGTGGCCACGTCGCAGCTCATTCTGCATAGCACACAGTCACGTATGCCGCTTTTTTGTAGTAACAAGTTTTGCCTCATCGCTGTAGTCTCCTGAAAACGCATTTTGCTTCTTCTTTTCTTGTAATGATAATATCAATGCGTGGGAGGCAAAGTCAGGAACGAAGATCAGGTGATTTTTGAGGTGGGATGTTTCCCTGAACAGCAAAACAGCAGTCTTGTGCAATTGACGTCTCCACCGAACCATCAAAACCGAAAACGACAAATCGCTTTGAAGGGCGATGGAGCATTTATAGCTCTTAAAGCAATGACCACTTCGTGGGCAATAAAACATTCTACATACTGCACCGTCTCTAATCACTCGACGTCTATGCGACGTTTAACTGTAATCTCCCTTCTTCATTCCTACCTACTGCAGGATGCAGCTAACGTCAAAAGTATTGGTTGGTGCAAGTGAGCAATGAATTTCGTATGTATCGTTTCCTGGCAGCGTATCAGTTGTCTTCTCCATTTAGCTGACACGGCTCCAGTGGAGCGATCCTACGCTCTGGTTGGCTGCGAGGGTGCTGTACGCTCGCCAAGTACGTAGGACTTCATTACGTACCCTAAGAATGCAGAGCCTCGTGGCGCTAACTTTAAATAAAAAGTTCTACAGTTTCCAGCTGCATCGAGTGATTAAAATTACACGTACTTTCGACCAAGCACTCCTTGGCCATTGTCAAGTGGTCTGACTGCCAGTGGGCGTACTAGTTGCCGTCTGTGACGTCTTTGGTGCTCGCGGCATCACCATACCTCTATAAGGGTATTCGTAGACTCGGCGTAAGATGTGCCGGCTTCAACCGTGCAATCACTTCATCCCACGCCGTGCTGAGCTTTACGCCACCGTCTCTGTTTACGGCATTATGGGTGATTTTTATTTCAATGACTTCTGTAATTATACATTTCCAGAAGCCGTTGGTACGAGCCGCGACGCCGGCCGCGGTGGTCTAGCGGTTCTAGGCGCGCAGTCTGGAACCGCACGACTGCTACGGTCGCAGGTTCGAATCCTGCCTCGGGCATGGATGTGTGGGATGTCCTTAGGTTAGTTAAGTTTAAGTAGTTCTAAGTTCTAGGGGACTGATGACCACAGATGTTAAGTCCCATAGTGCTCAGAGCCATTTGAACGAGCCGCGACATGGTTTCGTCAAATTTTACCCGGTGAGCGTTTTCTAAAGCATGCTCAGCCAATGCGAGTTACTCTGGGTAGCGCATGTGATAAAGGCTCTCATGCTCCTTCCTACGTTGTTCCACAGAGCGTGATTTCTCTCCGACGTAAGACCGCCCATACTAACAAGGTGTCTCGTAAGACCCTAGGTGTACAAAGAATTGCTGCGTCCTCAATTGGTCTCAGTAATAAAATGGAGAATTTTTGTCGGAGGACTGAAGATCGATTTGATATTCTGTATTTTCAACAGGTGGCTGATCTTGCCCTACACGAAGTTCAAAAATGGCTCTGAGCACTATGGGACTCAACTGCTGTGGTCATCAGTCCCCTAGAACTTAGAACTACTTAAACCTATCTAACCTAAGGACATCACACACATCCACGCCCGAGGCAGGATTCGAACCTGCGACCGTAGCAGTCACGCGGTTCCAGACTGAAGCGCCTAGAACCGCTCGGCCACGACACGAAGTTATAGAACGGCAAGAAAGCAAGTCCGTTTTCATGCTTCTCGTCGGTGGTCTTATCGTCGTTCTTGCTTGGAATCATTTAGTTTATTTGTTGAGCGTTATAGCCTTTATTCCGGAATACCTTGCGTGCGTGGCTCAGCTCGCGGGGCAGGTTATCAGCGTCTGACATCATTCTTACACGATGCACCTATGTTAGCGCACAGTGCGCTTCTGTGCCGAGTAATGATGGCTGATGGCACGCAGTTACATATTAGTGTGGGTAGATTTTCTGTAGAGGCTGTAGCTAAGGCATGCATTTCGTTGGCGGTGGACGAGGACATCAGTGAAGGTCAGTGCATTGTCTTCTTTTTACCTCCATGGTGAACGGGATGTTACTGTTACTGTTAATACTGTTGAGGTGTTCCAAGAACTCATCAAGTTTCTCACATCCGTGGGGAAAAATGACGAACAGGTCTTCAACTTGTCGAAAGAAATAACCAGGCCATAATGGCACCGTGTCTAAGGTAAAACTCTCAACATTTTCCATGAAAAAATTTGCAACAGTTGGAACTAACGAGCTGCCCATTGCAACGTCATCGTAATAAAAAAAGACGTATTAAATTAAACTTACAAAGAACTAGGAATCTGGTCCAAAGTCTCAGTTCCACCACATAAAAACTGACCATAATGTCACTCCCAACAAGACGAAGAGGTTAATTTAGCTGACACATTCTGCTGAGTTTTTAATATGATGTTCGCAGTGTCCCACGTGTGGAGCGAGGAGATTGGCCAAGTACTTTGCCTGCTTGTATGTTGTCGAACCAGTGGAAGATAAGATGGGGCGGGATATTGCGCCATCCTTGTGAATATTGTGTAAAGCATCAGCAGTAGGAGTTCTCCACAATGGTCAAGGAGTTCTGGACGAAGCTCTTGTGTTCTTAATCACTTGGCGCGGCTGGAAACCCGAGAATTTTTTATTCATTGCTTACTATTTCATAAACAAGACGTCAAATAAGAATTAGAATGGGTGTAAAGGATCTCGCATCAGTGTAGTCACTACGTAAAACTAATGAAGATTACCTGACAGCAACATTTGAAATATAAAATATGAACAGCCTAAGTAACTTCACTTTGTACCGCGTTATCCGAAACGATGCTCCAAGCACTAGCTATGAGTAGAGTTCCAACCTTCCCAGAGCTCAATGAGATTCTGTCATGGTGCGGTAAGCAGTTAGAATTCAAGCCTTTCCAACCATGAAAGACATATTTCGTGGCAGGAGTCCACGGGCAATGCAGAACAATTACATATTTTTAATATTGCACCATCAAACTGATTTGTTCGATCGGATCTGTCACGAATTACTCAGTTGTGACAGCCTCTTCATCTCAGAATAGCACTTGCACCGTAGACATTAGGCAAATTTCATCTACGTTCATCTGTGCAGTGAAGGTACATTAATTAAATGTGTGGGTTACTTAGCTCGTGAGTGTGTAGATCCCCTATGACTGTTAGCCCACGTCTTTATGATGACTGTGGTTATGTCACTTAAAGCAACGCTAACGTTGTATATAAAATAACTGCTTTTCCCTTCCGAATTTTCGACGACTTCGATTCATAGTACGCCTGTGCCTGAATATCCGATTCAGGTATATTATAAAACCATTTCAGACAACACTACCTAATCTAGATCTGACAGTTCGTCCTTCATTGCGCTGGGACAACTACGTAGAAGGAAGGAACAGCTCAGTACAACTCACAAAACTTTGCGGCCTTTTCCGACGCGTTAAAATTCCCACGAGGTCTGCAGCTTCCATAAAAATGAAATAGGGGGAAGGTTACACTATAATAATAAATAAAAATTGAAGTAGTGAGTATGTAAGTGTGGCTGTTGGATAAAGAACAATGTTTTCAAGATATAGGTAGCAGCAGATTAAACATCGGTTTCAGTTTCGATACTGGTCCTAGGTACTTCGTAACATCGACGCGGAGACAAAATACCGACCTTCGATGTCGACAGAATGATAAATTACTTGTTACCACTGTCATTAACATGTTTGCAATTTAAATGAAAATTTTTCTCTCTCTTAACGCCCATCCATATTTACGTTTTTCGTGATTTTGTGAAAATGCTCGTTAGATTTGCCGGTGATGGTTTATTTGAAGAAGGACACCCGATTTCCCTCCCCATTCTTTCGTAGTCCAAGCTCGTGCACAGTCTCTAATGATTACACTGCCAACGGAAGGTTAATCCTCCTTCCATCCTTCATAATGACATAAAGAAACAGAAATAGCAATAGGAAGGGACAGTCATGTGTCGTGTTTCGGCCCCATACTCAGTTTGGCAGGAAAAAAATCTATAAAAAAATTTCCAAACTGCTTGAGTTAATTACTGCTGAGAAATGATTGCAATATGGTTTAAACGAGAGGTAGTAGCAAGTAAAGAGATAATAAAAGAATCAGATTCCAAACTATAACTAATTCATTTTACTGGTGGTTGAGCTCCATGGCTGTGGGCTATACTTCAAGAAATACAGCAACCGGTCACTTCTTAAGTTATGCGTTTCGGGATTTTACACATCTTCAGTTAGCTTAATGCTGATTTGACTCTTCAGTGACTGCAGCTTGAAAACATCAACAGCAAACTGGACGCTGCAACTGCCATCCGCATAATGACAATTTTGTTTAGCTACTACATATAGCAAGGGGTATATTTACGATAAATTTTCGTTAGGTATACTTACTTTCAAGAAATACTCAAACAGCCCCCTTGCTTACTGTCTTTCCGTTAGTCCTCCCTGTTGTTTCTCACATTTTATACCGATTGCACGTCCGGAAAACTGTGATCCTTTCCTATGTGATTTCTCCTGATATTTCTCTCTTGCTGAGGTACCATTGTTCCTTACATCTCCGCATCCTTCGCTGCCTACCTCTTTCAAGACCTAAAAGCTTTAACCATATTTTTCTGTCTCCTTTCTCTAGCATCTTTGTACCATTTCTTCCTGGTATTATCATCACAGCTGCATATAATACCGTTCTCTTCGCCGTTCGCTCAGTGTTTGATCTGTGCTTCTGTACATCTATTCTTTTTGTTGTATATATCTCTGGTCATACAGAGCGCTGACTTCATTTTCTTCATACACTCTGCTATAGGCTCATTGTTCCTGCTTCCTCCTGTTACGCATTCTCCCAGGTATTTAAATTTGTCCAACTTTTACACGGTGCCTTCTGGTGTTTCCCAATCTCCAGTGGTATTCTGGCCGTTCTGAATCTACATCTACATACATACTCTGTAAGCCACCGTATGGGTCTTGGCGGTACCACAATGTCCGCAGGTCGTGGTCGTGCGGTAGCGTTCTCGCTTCCCGCGCCCGGGTTACCGGCTTCGATTCCCGGCGGGGTCAGGAATTTTCTCTGCCTCGTGATGACTGGGTGTTGTGTGCTGTCCTTAGGTTAGTTAGGTTTAAGTAATTCTAAGTTCTAGGGGACTGATGACCATAGATGTTAAGTTCCATAGTGCTCAGAGCCATTTGAACCATTTTGGCGGTACCACGACGGGTTATTTCCTTTCCAGGGCGAGAGAAAAGAGGCTGTCTCTATGCCTCCCAAGGAGCGCTAACGTATCGCATCTTATATTTGTGGTATTCACGCTAAATGTACGTTGGAGTTGGAAAAATCTTTCTACGTCAACTGCAAATGCGTGTTTTCAGATTTTCTTAAAAGCAGCTAACGACAAGAAAGTCGTCTTCGCCACAGGGATTGCCATTTGAGTTCATGAAGTATCTCCGAAACACTCGCGTGTTGATCGAGCTTCCTGGTGGTAAATTTAGCAGCTCACTTCTGAACTGCTTTGAGATCTTCCTTTAATGCGATGTGGTGGGGAGCCCAACACTCGAACAGTACGAGTACTCAAGAATGGGTCGCAAAATTGTTCTACACGAATTCTGCTTTGTAGGTGAGCTACACTTTCCTAAAACTCTGCCGCGCGGGGTTGCCATGCGGTCGAGGCCCCTTGTCACGGTTCGCACGGTTCGCGCCGCTCCCACCCCCGCCCCCCCCCCCCTCCCGTCGGAGGTTCGAGTCCTCCCGTTGTCCTTAGCTTAAGTTAGTTTACGTTAGATTAAGTAGTGCGTAAGTCTAGGGGCCGATGACATCAGCAGTTTCGTCCCATAGTCCTTACCACAAATTTCCAAATTTCCTAAAACTCTTCAATCAAATCAAAGTCGAGCGTTCACCTTCCCTACTACCCTCCTAACGTGCTCCTTCCATGTCATACCGCTTTGAAACGTACTCCTAGATATTTAATCGACGTGGCTGTGTCAAGCAGCAAAATGGCTCAAATGGCTCTGAGCACTATGGGACTTAACAGCTGTGGTCATCAGTCCCCTAGAACTTAGAACTACTTAAACCTAACCAACCTAAAGACATCACACACATCCATGCCCGAGGCAGGATTCGAACCTGCGACCGTAGCAGTCGCGCGGTTCCGGACTGCGCGCCTAGAACCGCGAGACCACCGCGGCCGGCTGTCAAGCAGCACACCACTAATTCTGTGTTCGAACGTTACTGGATTGTTTTATCTACCAATCTGCATTAATGTTTTTCTACATTTAGAGCAAGCTTCCATTCACTACCCCAAATAGAAATTCAACCCGTGCCCTTCTACAGCCAGTCAACGACGATACCTTCTCGCGTCATTAGCAAACAGTCCCAGGTTACTGCATACTACCTGTCAGATAATTACTGCATAAAGAGAACAAGAGAGGTCCTATCACACTTCTCTTGGGCAATCCTGCCGATACATTTGTCTCTGATGAACACTCGTCGTCGAGGACAATGTATTATGTTCTATTACTTACGAAGTATTCGAACCACTAACGTATCTCAGAATTTAATCTGTACGCTGCGACCTTCGGTTAACAGATTGCAATGGGGCATTACAACAGACTCTTTCCGGAAATCTACAAATGAAATCTCCCCATTTCCTTTGATCAACGTCAAGCACACCTACCATATTCGGTCCGAAAAGTGCAAAGTTGGAAGAAGATTGCAGCAGAGACAGTCACAGGCGAGTGCGGATGTTATGCATTACAAAACACAACACAGCCATCGAACGTTTCGAGGCGAGGCAGCCAGGTCAGGTGACCCAACAAAACCTAAGCGGAAGAAGGAGACGCGGAAGTGTTTAGTTCAAATGGTTCAAATGGCTCTGAGCACTATGGGACTTAACACCTGAGGTTATCAGTCCCCTAGAACTTAGAACTACTTAAACCTAACTAACCTAAGGACATCACACACATCCTTGCCCGAGGTAAGATTCGAACCTGCGACCGTAGCGGTCGCTCGGTTCCACACTGAAGCGCCTAGAACCTCTCGGCCCTCCGGCCGGCAAGTGTTCACTGTACGTGCCACAAGGCATAGCGTAGCCAAAGTAAGTACATCCCATGAGCGTATAAATACCTAGCCAGTTTTGTACTGAAATCATGTTTTATCTGTACTGCAGCACTGCCATCACGGGGCTGTGACACTTAGGCCATTATTCGGAATCCTGTATGGGATATGCAGTTCCATTCCGCTCCAGGGAAGTCTGTGGTTGAGACACCACCACGAGGCTAGCTGAGCCCTGGGATGTGGCGCGCTGGCCCCAGTGCTTCTGCATCGGGTCACGGTCGCTGCGAGCCGGGCATTGCTGGAGGTTTCAGCCGGGGATCGGCTGCTGAGTCTGGGGACGTCTCTGACAGAAGCAGTGTTGTTATGCCACCACTCGGCCACGCCACACTCTGTCAACACTGCTGGTCATCACACTCACACACACACACACACACACACACACACACACACACACACACACATGCACGCATGTAGCAGGCAACTGGATGCCCCAACCACACTGCTGCTGCTTGTCTGAGTCTCTAACGTCTATTAGTTGTAGAATTTTGGAACACGTATTATGTTCGAGTATAATGACTTTTCTGGAGATTAGAAATCTACTCTGTAGGAATCAGCATGGGTTTCGAAAAAGACGATCGTGTGAAACCCAGCTCGCGCTATTCGTCCACGAGACTCAGAGGGCCACAGACACGCGTTCCCAGGTAGATGCCGTGTTTCTTGACTTCCGCAAGGCGTTCGATACAGCTTGCCACAGTCCTTTAATGAACAAAGTAAGAGCGTATGGACTATCAGACCCATTGTGTGATGATTGAAAAGTTCCTAGATAACAAAACGCAGCATGTCATTCTCAATAGAGAGAAGTCTTCCGAAGTAAGAGTGATTTCAGGTTGTGCCGCAGGGGAGTGTCGTAGGACAGTTGCTATTCACAATATACACAAATGACCTTGTGGGTGACATCGGAAGTTCACTGAGGCTTTTTGCGGATGATGCCGCGGTATATCGAGAGGTTTTAACAATGGAAAATTGTACTGAAATGCAGGAGGATCTGCAGCGAACTGACGCATGGTGCAGGGAATGGCAATTGAATCTTAATGTAGACAAGTGTAATGTGCTGCAAATGCATCGAAAGAAAGATCCCTTATCATTTAGCTACAATATAGCAGGTCAGCAACTGGAAGCAGTTAATTCCTTAAATTATCAGGGAGTAGGCATTAGGAGTGATTTACAATGCAATGATCATATAAAGTTGATCGTCGGTAAAACAGCATTGGAAGAATCCTAAGGAAATGCAATCCGAAAACAAAGGAAGTAGGTTACAGTACGCTTCTTCCCCCACTGCTTGAATACTGCTCAGCAGTGTGGGATCCGTACCAGATAGGGTTGATAGAAGAGATAGAGAATATCCAACGGAGAGGAGTGCGCTTCGTTACAGGATCATTTAGTAATCGCGAAAGCGTTACGGAGATGATAGATAAACTCCAGTGGAAAACTCTGCAGGAGAGACGCTTAGTAGCTCGGTACGGGCTTTTGTTGAAGTTTCGAGAACATGCCCTCACCGAGGAGTCAAGCAGTATATTGCTCCCTCCTACGTATATCTCGCGAAGAGACCATGAGGATAAAATCAGAGAGATTAGAGCCCACACAGAGGCACACCGACAATCCTTCTTTCCACGAAAAATAAGAGACTGGAATAGAAGGGAGAACCGACAGAGGTACTCAAGGTACCCTCCGCCACAGACCGTGAGGTGGCTTGCGGAGTATGGATGTAGATATAGATGTGGTAGATGTAGACAGTTGTAATCAGCGATTTTGAAAGGCATGAAACAGTCTCTCTATCCCATACCTTCTTCACGTGCTTGCACGGCATTGTGTGTGAAAACGGCATGCTCAGTTGTGTACGATTGTTGATTTCTAAATCGGTGCCAGTTTGTGGACAGTAGCTTTTGTGTATCAAGAAAACTTGTTTCTTTGCAGGCGGTCCCACCCTTCTGGCTACCTCGCTTAGATTTTCCACTTGGGCTCTATTGTCCTCTTTGCTCCGCATGTGCTTCTTTAGTACTGCCATTTCCTCAGTTATTGCTCTCCACTGTCTGAAAACTTCGTCCAGTGCTATGCTGAGCACAGCAGGCAGCTACGAGGTGCGGTGTACTCTGCACGTGACGCAGGAAGTCGAGCAGCCACCTTCCTACAGCCCGCTGTCTGCCGCTGCCAGACTCGGCTGCAGCCGGCGCGCGCCTCGGCGTCGCGTGGCTTGCGTGGCCTGGCGTGTCGCGGCGGTGCCAGGCGTCGCGACGCCTTGCGCCGGCGCGTAATTAACGCCGCGGGTGCCTGCCGCCTGCCAGGCCGGGACGCGGGGCGTGCCTGCGGCTCAGCTGGGCCTGGCCGGGACGGCGCCACTCCGACACTCCCGTCGAGTGACTCGGCGCCACCCCCTACCCTCATCCCACCTTCCCCTACCCCTCCCTACTCGCCCCTGCTGGCACGCGCAGCACCGGCACGCGGCGGCGGCAGCAGCAGATATTGCGGCGGACGAACAGGTGCCACTGTGCGACCTACTCACCAGTGCGGTGACTCTGCCAGTCCACCGTAGGGACTTAGGCAAGGCATAAGCAAATGTGCAGCTGCAGAATGTTACCTACACGATTTGTAATGGAAAGAAAATTAATTAAAAAATTCACAGAGCACTCATTTCATCTACAATAGATTGTGGCAACATTTTGTAGCGTAACTAGCTGAGTATCCAGCATTGCCCTGGCACTCATTTATTCCAATCTGCTATGAGTCCACCACCTCCTTTCTCCTCCTATCCATCGACTTCCTTCACC
The DNA here is from genome assembly GCF_023864345.2 of Schistocerca serialis cubense. Lineage (NCBI taxonomy): Eukaryota > Metazoa > Arthropoda > Insecta > Orthoptera > Acrididae > Schistocerca > Schistocerca serialis. Next base: position 931,439,403 of record NC_064639.1, read on the forward strand.
ACCACTCCATGTCATCACCTCCTGCCCCTCTCTCTGTCCATCTGCTCGTCCCCTGCCTCATTAACTGGTGCTACCACCTGTGCCATTGACCTCCTTTGTTACATCTGTCACAGACGGCCCCTGCCAGGCAGGCTACACTCAAGACACCCCTGTGTACCATATGACATACACAAACACTTGCAGGCGCAACCAAGAGGAAAACAATTCTTCAAAAGAAACAGGACTTGCTAGAGACTAATGCGAACCTTTTTCTGCAGAGGTAGCCTCACAGATACAGGGAAAGTTGGAGTACTCTGCTGGCCTCCACTGGATTTAAAAGGCCAGCGCAGCAGCAGTATAGCCAGTTCCTCGCCAAGCTAGGACCAGCTCTGACGGACCTCACCGATGCTCTTGATGAATGGTCATCTACGAGTTATTTGTTTTTGTGTGCATATAGTGATTGTTCGAGAAGTGTAGTTCAGTTTCAATAAACGACATTATAATGAGTGTTCTACAATACTATTATACATCCTTCCTCCTCAGTCCCTCTGCCCCTCCTTACTCTTTTTTTTTCTCTGTCCATCGCCTTCTCCCACCATAGCCTCCACCTCTTCTCTCTGCCGATGTCTAGCTCCGCTATCTCTGTCCACCTGTTCCTCTTTCGTTTCAATGTACATCACCCGAACACCCCCCCCCCCCCCTTCCTCTCTCTCTCTCTCTCTCTGTCCACATACCCATTCTCTCACAGTTTCGTCTACCTCTTGTCTATCTCCCCTTGCCCCTGACTATCCATCCTTATCCTCCTCCCTGTCCGCTCTACACGTTATCACAGTCACTGGTGGTTCTTACCACTAACAGCTAACATCAAGTGATATGTGTACCAGATTTCTTTGACATGGTTACAAGGTTTACGATGATCCTTTTGCCCTTGGTTTTGTCTATGTGCATACGTCACATACAGGGTGTTTCACAATTCATATTACGCACTTTTAGCGTCTGTAGAGGGGACTTAGTAGAACAAGTTTTACACAGGAATCCATGTCCGGCAACGTCATTCAACGACGCTATAGGGCGTCGAAGATATAAACGCTGCAGCCTGTATACGTCTGTAATGTACAGTGTGGCTCTGTAGTGACGTTACAGACTTTCAGGGATAATGAAGAAGGATAAATGTACCAATTTGAGGTAAGGGTCCCTGGTTCAGAAATGAATGAATCGAAAATTATAATCGAAAACTGTTGTTGCTGAGGATGAAGGTTATGCTACTTTCAGAAGTGGTAGTACGGACCAAGACAAGAAAAAATGTCTCGTAAACATGGGCTCTAAATGCATACCTTAGGAGCAATGAACAATTCTTCATCTCCTCTAGAGTGAAACATATCTCGTCCATTGAACAAGTGCTTATAGGTATTAAAGTACGAATTTTAGAGACTATGTTTACTTGACATTTTTCCCTGTTTTGGTCCATATTATCACCTCTGAAAGTCGCTTACCCTACAGACTTAGCAAGAACACTGCTAGGACACGTATTCAACTGTCAGAGGTATCAGAAAAGTTTTCGCTTATAACTTATGACAAGTTCATTTCCGGTACAGGTATCCATACCTCAAATTGATACTTTTATCCTTCTCAATCATCCATGGAAGTTTGTAATGTCATCACGGACTCACCCTGTATATTACACACATTTGAAGTCGCCGGAGCTTGTAACTTTGACGCCCTGTACTCCCGATGAATGACGTTTCCAGACGTGGGTTCCTGTGTAAAACTTGATCTATTAAGCAGCCTCTACAATCTCTAGAAGCGTGCAACATGAATTTTGAAACACCTTGTATATTTCACATGCAATTAACATATTTCACACGCCTTTGTACACATATTTCACTCGTATTATTAACGAATTTCTCCCTGCAGTTTGATTTTCACGCAGCTCAATGTTTAAGATGTCGTATCTAATGAACTATGTTCTGTACAGTGGTATAATTTTGCAGCTATGTCCAGTGATATATGTGACAACTGCATGATAAATGTGTTGTGAATAGCGTTAGTAGTAAAGAAGTAATGGATTAAAACCTCATGCGTGATGCAACAGTTTTGCACCCATCTCAGTGCTGATGAGGGCATATCTGCTGAACTTTGTGTCGTTCAGTTGTATAGTTTTCTAGGTATATTCAGTGGCATATGTGGATACCGTCTGAGAAATGTTTGACGTCATATACACTGAACTATGCGTTGTACAACGGTATATTTTTGACGGTACATTCAGCGGAAAATTTACGTACCGTCTGTGAAAAGTGTTGCGACTAGAGATAGTAGCGACGAAGTAATAAATTTGGACGTCTTGTATGATGCGGTAATTTTTCACACATCTCAGTAATTATTATGTCATATCTCCTAAACTATGTGTCTTACAACGATATATTTCTGCTGGTACATACAGTGGTGAATGTGAATACTGCCTGAAAAATGCGTCATATATACAGTTAGTGGTAAGGACGTACTAAAATAAACGTCATGCTTCGTGCGACAGTTTTACTGCACGAACAGTGAGAAAGTAGTAGGAAATAAACATTTTTTCGTTCCCTCATTTGTGGGTTCATCATTAAGAGAAAGTTTTGTAATGGTTTCAGATTATTTTCAAAGTTTATTGCAAGTCTCTATACTTAAATACTGGAGGACTGCATGATGGGCACTGGCATCTTATGAGCATTTCACTCCCGCCCGTTTCCGAAAATGTCATGATTTCTGAGGGTGTGGATAGGCAAGAAGTTAAGTGTACAGCTTCATTTGATGTAAGTGAAATGAGAAACAATGACAATGAAAGATATCAAGTCCTGTGGGATTTCCTAGCTTTCATTTTTATTATAGACAGTACATTTAATGAATGGGTTTACAGTGATAGCGAACTGCATGCTTCAGCATCTAGTTGCAGTGGGTAATTAGAGGTGATGGGTCTTCCCTCCTGTGGACTACGATATGTTGATCTATATGTTCTGCCGATATATGAGGAGAGAGAGAGAGAGGTGCACTGCCTGTAGTGTTACCGCAGGGCCGTCGTAATTGGCTGGAATTCTGGGAAGGCAGAAACGGCCAGCGGCAGGCATAACGGCAGAGCGTGGGAGGGGGGAGATGGGGGGGGGGGGGGCTGGTGGCTGCCTTCACTCATAGTGTAAGGCCTGCGCAAGGGCTAAGACTACAGGGAGTCGCCAAGTAAAGAGCCGTGTCCCGCTGTTACCACGTGAAGTGCGGCGTCCCGCTTTTAATACAGGATGGCGTGTCGTTCCCACTGATAGCTGGAGTGCTTTTATAGCTGTGAGGCCCTCTCGCATGACGGGCCTCCAACCTCGACATAGTTTCCAGTCAGAACAGGCAACCTTTTGGAATCAGCAGGTGCTTGTGAGCCACGTGGCCGAGGACCTTTTCCAGGGATCAGTATCTGCAATCATTGTAAAATGCTGTTCTGCACTTAGTCCCGCAGTGCTGCGTGCCCAGTGGTTCGTCGCTAATGGAGACAGTGTATTTTTGAAATGTTTTGATTCCCATGCCAAGTGATAAGCTGAGCTCACTGAAAATAAGCGTCGTGATTGGAAATCAGATGCTGACCTCAGAAGATGTGCCAAAAGCGTCAGTAAGTTTTATCGGCAAGCCACTACAATAGGACAGCGACTTTTGCTCGTCTTACAGAGGAAGACATTGTACAGATTTTCGATTACGCGACTGGCACGGAAAAAATCATACCACGAGTAATTTGCGATTTGAGGTGTTTCACGTGGAGTGATTTTTGGGAGTTCGTCTGCGACGACAGTCTAAAAGACTTTCAGGAACGGCTTGTTGTAAGCTTCACAGAGTTCGCCCGGGAGTGGAGACTGAGGAGGAGGCCAAGATTCGACTCTGAGGTTGGGCATCCTGGTGGCGGAATTGTAGATTTTTGCAGTGCTTAGCATGCGGTACAATCACGACGGCATTTGTGAGCACATTTCACATTTACGGCTCCGGTACGTATGGAAGTTACCGTGTCGGTTTACACCCTCAGTGGCGTTCTTTTTTTCGTTTTTTCTTTTATTTTTTTGTTTGTGGCAGCAGTTGTTACCTTAATGCACGTAGCACAGCCTTACATTTTAGTGATTCACAATCACTGTAATTTAACATAGCGGCTAATGGCATTAATGTTAATTTCTACATATGGAGGCATCGCATAGATCTGGCATGTCACGAAAGCTGTGAGGCGCCGACGTCGCACTTCTATACGTCGCCGTCAGTTTGGTTGCCAGCTCAGACCCTGCGACTACGAGGCGTTATGGCTCCGCCATTTGCAACGCAACCTGCAGAGGGCCTTTGCGTGCACCGGGACAATGTACAGAGGGCATGTAAATCAGCAAGAGAGGCCACTCCAGCCTGGAAGCTTTTGCGGCATCCGCCAATTTCAAGTTCAGCCAATCAGGAGGAAGTGAACCTCCACCGTGCGGGTATTTAGGACCGTGCCCGCGCCGATCACATCAGTAACGACGCACCGAGACAATAGAAGGAGTTTGTGGCGAAATAAGCTCTGCATCATTTAAGAGATACAGAGTCGAGCGAGTGTGCCGGGACTTACCCCGGTTCACTGCTGCTAGTGCCACGTCATCAAAACGCGCCTGTGCGTAGCAAACAAAGTATTGCGCCATAATTCTTTCTTTCTTTCTATCGCTTACGTCATAGTCCCGCAGCGATCGCAGGGCGGTGTGATTTCAACGGATTTGGTAATGTTAGTTTTAGGGATGGCCGGATGCCTTTCCTGCCGCCACCCTGTACCCCCCAGGACGGAATCAGTGTACCCCAACCGTCTACGTCTAGTGTAAATCGTGAAATTGTGCGGATGTGTTTCAGGTGTCTGCGACGTGTGGAACTGAGGCGGAACGTGGGGACCAGCTCAGTATTCACCTAGCGGGATGTGGAAAACCGCCTAAAAACCACATCCAGGCTGGCCAGCACACCGGTGCTCGTCGTTAACCCGCCGGGCGTATTCGATGTGGGGCTGGCGAACCTACCCGAGTCCAGGAAGCAGCGCGTTAGCGCTCTTGGCTACCCTGGCAAGTATTGCTCCATAATTTAAGAATGAAATTAAAAATTAAAGTACCTCTTCCACACATTGTCAGTACATGCTTCAGTATATGAATTTTTAAATTGTTAAATCTCAGAGTGATCAGATGAACATGTTTCCCTAAATACATTGTTTTAAGAAAAACATTTGGTTAAATAACAAAGCTAGAATGCAAAAATTGTTCAGAATTCGACGAGCACTTAACTTTGATGACTAGGAGTCAGGGCGACTGATTATTTTTATTGGGACTTACCGCAGAGGCCGCCTCTGAACTGCTACTAGTGCTGTTTATGATAGGAATATTACTATTGTTATTATCAGGAATATTATTATGTTTTGCTTGGAGCTTTTAAAATATATTAATCAGTTGGTTCTCGATACTTTTATTTATAATCATAGTTCCTGATTCCGCTAAGTAAATAGAGAGTAGAAGCATTTCTTCAGTTAGCACAAGAAAAACGTGGACTTACAAAGTGGAAACTATGTCCAGTATGTTGTCCATCGCTTTCTGGCTGCCCACAGAAATAGTTTTCAGGCTCTCGTAAAAGACGGTGAAACACAGGGATTCTTACTTTACAATCCAGTCGCCACCCCTTAAGTCTGTTCCGGATCCAGCGCCGCCTCGACCGCAGCCCTCCTTCGCCGCCAAGGGCCTCGGCAACGTTCTCGCTGGCCAGCTGTTATTCTGTTAGAGTCATTTTGCAAGACCGTAGAAACTGTGAAATCTTGCACATCGTAACTTACGTGTTAGTCTGTTCCAATGTGCTCCGCTCAAGGAGAGCGAGGACTTAAACCATTTGGCAGTCAAACCAGTTGTGAAACAACTCTGACTGTAGAAGTTTTCAATGTGTTGTTTCCTCAACCAAGACCTGTATATCAAGTACTTGTGATTAGCTGTGAGCTTATTTTTCTGTTAGGAACTAGTTACAAATTTTGTTACTTGCTTGTGATGGTCGGCGAAGGCCATTTGTGTAGAACTCATTGCGTTCTTAACACCCCCTCATCAGCACTGCCAACCAACCATTTTATTGACATAATTTGATTTATAGGTGTTTTACTGGATTAGTATTTATTTTGAATCCCTAGGGTGGATCATCGCGCTCCATGCAAGTTTCTATTGCAATAAATCAGTTGTTTCAGTAAATAACATTTCTCTAGAATAGATCCTTTGCGGCTGATAAGGCCGAAGGTCCTGCCTGCCCGGCCAACTAAAGGGAACGAACGTATTGTTCACCTCTCCAGCGGGTAGCTAAAGCAACACCACGGCTGCTGCAGGTTATTCCGCACAGTCGGATAATCATAGGTTCCAGCGTCCTTAGAACCACTCTGCAATAGCCCTGTTTATTAGATCATTATCACATTTTGGTTGCCGTTTTTGATTATCACGAAATAGAACTTCGAAACTCTCAAAGTTTTCTGTTCTAATCATACAATGTAGGCTTCCACGGCCGGTGTTGCCATCAGCTGAAACTTCCGGGCTGAGATGCAGTGGTCGAAGTATAAAATTTCCACCTGACGTTTCGTCTCCATCTGCGGGAGACATCTTCTGAGGTCGTCCGGCTACTGCCACTGAGGCTCCAGGTACTCTCGCATTTACAGAGCACATAGAGGGCACCACCATTCGTCACATGATGCCGACGGTATGCCTATCTTTGGAAGGCGTCATCATCCTCGATTAAGAGTAATCGATTGTCATTCTGCTGGCGCCACGTCGACATCCATATTTTCTCCAACTTTAAAACTTCCTCTTTTCTATTTTTAATAGAAAAGAGGAGTTTTTAAGGTTCTATTTTTAATGGAAAAGAGGAAGTTTTAAAGTTGGACAAAATATGGATGTTTATTTTTAATAGCAAACAGGAAGTTTTAAAGTTGGACAAAAGATCGATGTCGACGTTGCGCCAGCAGAATGACAGTCGATTACTCTTAATCGAGGATGATGACGCTTTCCAAAGATAGGCATACCGTCAGCATCATGTGACGAATGGTGGTGCCCTCTATGCGCTCTGTAAATGCGAGAGTACGTGGAGCCTCAGTGGCAGTAGCTGGACGACCTCAGAAGATGTGTCCCGCAGATGGAGACGAAACGTCAGGTGGAAATTTTATACATCGACCACTGCCTCTCAGCCCGGAAGTTTCAGCTGAAGTTTTCTGTTGTAAGTTTATCGTTCTTTGAGAAAAAGTTAGTTTATAAAAGTGGTAAAATTTTTTTATTTGTGACTGGGAAATTCTGTAACTTGAGCTTTACCCTACCAATGTAGTCTATATGCCGTTAACGTAGTAAAAATTTACCAGTGTCGGAGCATTCGTTCCAAGGCATATGGTTTTAAAGTGAGCAGTTCCTATGGTATACGCCCAAAACTCGGACAGTCTTGTGTGCTGCACGGCATCGGTGTTGCTGAGAAACTACGAGTATTTCGCTGTACTGTTCGCCTTTTGCAACATCTGATACGTACAGGTAAGTCATACATTTACACATTATATATGTTTGCGCTATGTGCACCTTACAGATTAGGAAATGAAGTTACAGCTACATGGCCGTGCTTGCTATTTCCTGTTCCGCATGTTGCCGAGAAAATGAAAATATTTTGCTTCACTGTTCGCCTTTTGGAACAAGTGATATGTGTGTTCTGTAGGATAGTTCACGCCCTTTCAAGTGGCTCAAATGGCTCTGAGCACTATGGGACTTAACATCTATGGTCATCAGTCCCCTAGAACTTAGAACTACTTAAACCTAACTAACCTAATGAAATCGCACAACACCCAGTCATCACGAGGCAGAGAAAATCCCTGACCCCGCCGGGAATCGAACCCGGGAACCCCGGCGCGGGAAGCGAGAACGCTACCGCACGAACACGAGCTGCGGACACGCCCTTTCTCATCATATGTTTGTGGAACCTGTCTTGTGTATGCTAGAAAATCGAATAGTATGTATCAGATCGGCTCGTAAGCAGGAAGGAACCGGGAGCAGGTAGTAGCCGTAGCACTCTCCGACATTACGAAGACGAGCAGATAATGACGGTGTTGGCAGGAATGTTGAAACGTGGAGAACAGCGAGTCGGTGTTCTACTGCGCTCGTTTACCTCCTCCTACACGCAGGCGTGTATGAATGCCCTTAGCCGTCGGGCCTTCCCAGTCACTGGGCATAAATGATGCTTGTAGCCGTCTGGCCATTCTACCTGCTGGACGTACATGTAAACCTGTAGTCGTCTGGGCGCTCTAACTGCCGGGCATACATGTATGCCCATAACTGCGTAACGGTTAATAATTCTGATTCTATTTGAGGGATATTTCATGTTATTTCTTGTTTAATCACAAGCTGCCAACGTGGAGTTAACTACTAGGGTCACACAGTATTAATACGCATTCCGGGAGTCCACTGCGCATAGATTTTTGTAATGTGTCTTAAGGATGGTTCTGTATCAGGGGTCATCACGGTGCAGAAATTAATCACAGGTATTTCCAACGTTACCATTCCACTGGGGCATCTTTTCAAATTTATGTTGTTGCTTGTCACATATAGATGACCGTTCATTTCGGAATGTGTGGCATTTTCCGAGGGCGTTGTTAGGCAGAAGTCTGAGTGCACAGCTTAAACTGCTTCGATTTAAATGTCCAACAATGGCTGCACAGCTATTTGCTGCCACATCAGATGAAGTTATAACAGTGTGAGAGGCGCTGGTCGGAAATATTATGGAGCGCAACTGGCTGGTTAGAGATGCCACGCTACGGCTGTAATGCAACGGATGTCTTGGCTTACATGAAAGGGAGAAATCTTTAAGGTTTCGCTGCAGAACTGCACCCTCAGCTTAAATGGTGGTGCACTGCAACTAACGGACGTGCATGCACATCACTAATCGTCCACAGAACTAAGTGTGTAATGAAAAAAGGACCACACTCACCAAATGCTGTGCAGTTGCACAAACATGGCCACTCATCGGAGCTACAGCCGGTTAATATTGTGAGTATCCCACTCACATCAGACTTTGTCCGAAATTATTATCTTAGTAAAAGCTTCGTACGAACAGACTTCTTAAAGCAAGGAAAAGTTCGTAACATGAGCATAGCACTTAAAGGGATACCAGTTCCTAGTAAATGGGAGCTGCAACTGCCTCCGTGCAATTGGAAAATCGAATGGGAAGACTTAGCTATGAAAATAATAGCAGAAGACACCAGGTCGACATGATAAAAAGTGATAAACCACACAACAGCGCGCCGGCCGTTGTGGTCGAGCGGTTGTAGGCGCTTCAGTCTCGAACCGCGTGACCGCTACGATCACAGGTTCGAATTCTTTCTTGGGCATGGATGTGTATGATGTCCTTAGGTTAGTTAGGTTTAAGTAGTTCTAAGTTCTAGGGGACTGATGACCTCAGACGTTAAGTCCCATAGCGATCAGAGCCATGTGAGCCACAACAGCGACCAACTCCAGGCCTTACTCCGTACGGTTAAAACCGTCAGCTGCTTGTGGAAACTGCAATTCGGAATACACAGTCGACCATCGTTTTGAATGCCCGAAATTTGTCGCGAAGTGGCACACAGCCAAGGACATAATTCTACTGATCAATACAACGGAGATCCGCGGGGTAGCCGAGCGATATTACGCGCCCTGTCACGGTCCGTGCGGCTCCCTGCGTCGGAGGATCGAGTCCTCCCTCGGGCATGTGTGTGTGTGTTGTCCATCTCGTAAGTTAGTTTAAGTTGTATTAAGTAGTGTGTAGGCTTAGGGACCGATGACCTCAGCAGTTTGGTCCCTTAAGACCTTACCACAAATTACAAGAAATGGTTCAAATGGCTCTGAGCGCTATGGGACTTAACATCTGAGGTCATCAGTCCCCTAGAACTTAGAACTACTTAAACCTAACTAACCAAAGGACGTAACACACATCCATGCCCGAGGCAGGATTCGTACCTGCGACCGTAGCGGTCGCGCGGTTCCAAACTGTAGCGCCTAGAACCGCTCGGTCACCAGCGGCCGGCTCACAAATTACAAATTCCAATACAACGGACATACGTAACATGCAGATTTCTAATGGCAGGTTACCTGAATGGAAACCGTTTCCCAAAGCAACACGTAACAACGTGGATCGAAGCTCGGACTGAAATTAACGGACAACTCACAGTATCTGTCATACGTATGGAGTGATCACAAGAAGGTAGCACGTCATCCTAAATGCATGCTTAAGTATGCGAGGTTTTTTCAAGATTGTAGTTTTGCAAAACTTACAACATTTTGAGACGAAACCTCACGTAAAAACGAAGTATTTTGAATTTTACAAAAGTGTCTTGTGAAAAAAAGAGAAAAAGAAGAAAACATTAAATAGACAATTTCTTGCAAATTTGTCTACAAAAGACTGAAATTTGAATGCGTTGTAACGTATATAATTTTTTTGAAACGTGTTTTTCTGTTATTATATGAAACTCTTAAATGCTAAATAAATAGCCATGGTCGGCTAGTCCACAGAGCAGGTTGAATGGTGCTACGACAGGAAAACAACAACTTGTCGTTCGGCAACTCGGTTTGCGTTAATGTCCTACGTCGAGGTAGAGAGATGAAATGTGCCTTGAGTAGCGATAGAAAACAACGGTATAAAAACGGACAGCCGAGCTTTGGAAGCGATCGGCTGCGAGGTATTCCTTTCAGCAGGCCGCCGTGCTTTTGCTTGCAGAGGGAACAGACCCGCTGCAAGAACCGGCGTTTACACGGGAAACTCCCGGGGCAGTGCCGGCAGCCATCTGTATGCTGCACAAACAGCGCTGCCGGCAGGTGCGGACGCACGCTTTGGGTTCCGCCTCGGCGACCACAAATCCTGCCTAACGCCCCAGGGGCGCATGCGAATTCCTGCTGTGTTCACTTCAACTCTGCCGGCCACATGTAAAGCTCTGACTGTTGCAGTTACTCTCTTTGCACGAGGACTACTCTCTCACGACCGACTCTTTGGCTGCCATACACTGAGATGACATGGGATACCAACATGCACATTTACAGATAGCGGTAGTATCGCTTACGCAAGGCATAAGAGGGCAGCGGACTGGCGTAGCTGTCATTTGTACTCGGCTGGTTCAGGTGAAAATGTGTCTGGCGTGTTTATGGCCCCAAAGATGTTAATTAACAGACTCTCAAAGCGGCATAGTATCTGGAGCTAGACGCTTGGGGCATTCGATTTCAAAAATTGTTAGGAAATTCAATATTCCGAGACCAAAGTGCCAAGAGTGTCGAGAATGTTAAATTTCAGGCATTACCTCTCACCATGACAAGTCAGTGACCGATGGCAGAGATCAGCGGCGTTTGCGTAGTGTTTTCAGTGCTAACAGACAAGCAGCACTGTGAAATAACCACAGAAATCACTATGTGACGTACAAGGAACACGCAAAAAAATTTGGCATTAATGGACTACGGCAGCAGGCGATCGACGCAGGTACGTTTAGCGGACTGATGACCTCAGATGGTAAGTCCCATAGTGCTTAGAGCCATTTGAAACATTTGAGCAGGTATCTTTGCTAAGAGCACGACATCGACTGCAGCGCCTCTCCTGGGCTCGTGACCATATTGGTTGGTCCCTAGACGATTGGAAAACCGTGACCTGGACAGACGAATCCCAATTTCAGTTGGTAAAAGCTGACTGTAGGGTTCAAGTGATGCGCAGACTCAACGAAGCCATGGATACATGCTGTCAACAACGCACTGGGCAAGCTGGTGGTGGATTCATAGTGGTGTCGGTTGTGTTTTTATAGAATGGACTGGCTCATCTGGTCCAACTAAACCGACCATTGACCGGAAATGGTTATGTTCGGCTACTTCGAGACCGTTTGCAGCCACTCAAGGACTTCATGTTCACAGATACAGAATTTTTATGGATGGGAATGCGCCATGTCACTGAACCACCATCGTTCACGAGTAGTTTCAAGAACATTTTGGACAATTCGGGCGAAATATTTCGCCACCCAGATCGCCAGTCATGAATGCCGTCGAACTTTTATGGGACATTGTCGATAGGCTAGTTGATACATGAAACGTTGCGCCGGCAACTCTGTCCCAATTATGGACAGCTCCAGAGGCAGCATAGCTTAATATTTCTGCAGGGACCTCCAACAACTTTTTGATTCCATACCATGCTGAGTAGCTGCACTCCGCCTGGCAAAAGGAGATTCGGCACGATATTAAGAGGTATCCCATGACCTTTGTCTCCTCACTGTATTTTTGTACTCAAAAGTCGTGATGTTTCACATAGAGGCCTTTGCTATCTACACAATATACTACACTGTGTACAATCTAGCTAATTTATTTAATAATAATTTTTGTTTAATCTGAAATGCAAAGTGTTTTCATTGTTTTACTTGTTACACGTATATCGCAGAGAGTAGGTGAGTGTGGCAAACTCTGTATACAATGCCCAACCGACGGCAGTCCATCGCAACAGAGAGTCTGAAGCCATCTGTATTTCATTGTGGCGATCAGTATGTGATAATGGAGCAAAAGAATGAATCTTTAATGTAGTGTTGTTACTAAAACTTATTCACTTTCCCCTCGGCCACTCTCGAATCAAGTTCATTTGTTTATGGACTCAGTCAACATTTAAAGGCCTGACAAACCTGGTATATCGCCAGTGACCATAACCATGTGAAAGGGGTTTCATAAAAACAGCTAATAATTAATGAATGGTGCATACCACCGGATACAACCAAGAAGAAGATTGTTTCTGTTCTAGTGTTATGGAATTTAAGTCAACTTGTTAGATACATATGAATAAGTTATCTTGTGAAGTACTGACAGTCAGAATTATATCTTTGGTTTTATGACAGATATTTGCAAAACAATGTTTAGTTTCCAACAATGTTGTCAAATACATAAATAAAGTGAGTGAGCCGGTCGGGGTGGCCGAGCGGTTCTAGGCGCTACAGTCTGGAACCGCGCGACCGCTACGCTCGCAGGTTCGAATCCTACCTCGGGCATGGATGTGTGTGCTCTCCTTAGGTTAGTTAGGTTTAACTATTTCTAAGTTCTAGGGGACTGATGACCTAAGAAGTTAAGTCCTATAGTGCTCAGAGCCATTTAAAGTGAGTGAGAGACTGCACCTTCGTCGTAATCCACTTTTAATTCCTGTTATAGAACTAGCTGAGAAAAATTATATGGTCTGTTAACGTTAGAAAATATTAATATCTACTTCTACATCTACACACATACTCCGCAAGTCACCGTATGGTGCTTGACGGAGGGTTTCCTGTACCACAACTTGTCATTTCCTTTCCTTTCCACAGAGGGAGGGAAAAACGACTCCGTATATCGTCTCTAGTCTTATTTTCATGGGCCTTACGCGAAATATAAGTTGGTGGCAGTAGAATCGTTCTGCAATCAGCCTTACATGCAGATTTTATAAATTTTCTCAATAGCGCTTCTTGAAAAGAACGTCGCCTTCCCTCCAGTGATTTCTTTTTGAGTTTCCGAAGCATCTCCATAATACTTGCGTGTTGTTCGAACCTAGCTGTAACAAATCTAACAGCCCGCCTTTGATTCGTCGTCTTCCTTTAATCCAACTTGGTGCGGGTCCCAAACACACTAACAGTACAATGGGTCACACAAGTGACCTATACGCCGTCTCCTTTGCAGATGAACCACAGTTTCCTAACTTTTTCAGATAAACCGAAGTCGACCATTCGCCTTCCCTACTATAGCCCTTAAATGTCCATTCCATTTCATATTGCTTTGCAATGTTACACCTATATACCCAATCGACGTGACTTTGTGAAGCAGCATACTAAAACTACTAATACCGTAATCTGTGTTCGAACGTTATGGGTATGTTTTTTGTTTTTCTACTCGTCTGCATAAATATACATGTTTCTACATTTAGAGCTAGCTACCATTCACCACATCAACTAGACATTTTTTTCTAAGTCACCTCGTATCCTCCTTCAGTCACTCAACGACACCCTACCGCACACCACAACATCCTCAGGAAACAACGCAGATTGTTGCCCACCCTATCCGACAGATCATCTGTGTATCTAGAGAACAACAGCGGTCCAGTCACACTTCCCTAAGGCACTCCTGACGACATCCTCGTCTCTGAAGAACACTCGCCGTCAAAGAAAACACACTGGGATCTGCTACTTAAGAAGTATTCGAGCCACTCACCTATTCGTACAGGTCGTGCCTTCGTTTACAGTTGTCAGTGTGGCAGCGTGTCAAATTATTTTCCGCAGTATGGAACCTACCTAGTGCCCTTCATCCATAGTTAGCAGTATATCATGTCAGAAAAGGGCAAGCTGAGTGTCGCTCGAGCCATACTTTCTAACGTGCAGCTGCTAGGGTAGAAACCAACGATTCGTTGTCTATTGACAGGAGAAAATCAATAACTGAATGTTACTACAAATTCTGAAAGTAACTCTAGAAAACAGTTTTCCTTTCTTTGCTAGGTTCTTTCTCATTAGAAGCGAACATGCAGCTGTTTACAAAATTAACGACATAACAATTAAACTGTATCCAGCATCAGATGAAATTGTCGTGGGGGCGGACGGTACATGTCACAACGCCATAGACTGTGTTCTTTACCAAAGATTCCTAGCCGAAACCGACCCATTTCACCATTGTACTTCATAAGGCAACAAAAACTTGAAAATCTATGTTTTTGTTGCTCTTGTGGCCCCCAGTCCGAAGACTGATTCGATACGGCTCTCCACACTTGTCTCTCCAGTACACGCCGTGCTACACACTCACAAATCGTGCAAGAAATATCCATACAACGATACCTACTTACTGTAGGTAAGTATTTCTGCAGCCCGTGGTCTAGGATTAGCATCTTTGATTAGCAAACGAAACGCTTTCGGTTGCGGTTTCGAACAGCGGCATCGCTCAGATTCTGAATATAAATCGTTAACATCGACGGCCGAAGACTTCGCGCATCAAAAGTCACTCTCATTCTGCCAACGACCTTCGCAAATAAGGCCGAGGAGCGACCATAGTTCCAGGGCACTATCTTGTCCTTTGGCTGGGAAACTACCCCTAAAACCGAACAAAAAACAGCAATGATCAACGGCATGAGGATGTAGAAGGCAATGGAAACCACGGCAATAAAGACACATAACGTGCATCCATAGGAGATGTGGCCTGTAATTTAAAAAATGTTATGATGATGTCTCCATTGGCAAAACATTCCCGAATAGTCCCCCATTCGGACCTCCTGGAAGGGACTGCCAAAGGAGACGTGACCTTAGGAAAAGAATGTCAGAAGTTCGAAGGTAGATGGGAGGCTAGAAAATCTTAAAAAGGAACTGCAAAGGCTCAGTCTAGATGTATTGAGGGTAAGACAAGTGAAATAAAAAGAACCAAGGATTTCTGGTCGGAAGAACGTAGGGTAACATTAGCAGTAACAGAAAATGGTATCAAGGGAGTAGGATTCGTTATGAATTGGATGGTAGGGTAGAGAGTGAGTTACTGTGAGCAGTTCAGTGATAGGGTGGTCTCATCAACATCGGAAGCAAACCAACGACGTCAATGATAGTTCAAGTATACGTGCCGACGTCGCAAGCTGAAGATGAAGACATCGAGAAAGTATATGAGGATATTGAACAGGTAATTAAGTAGATAAAGGGAGGTGAAAATTTCATAGGCATGGGGGATTGGAATGCGGTTGTAAGGGAACGAGCAGAAGAAAGGGTTACGTGAAAATATGGGCTTGGTACTAGAAATGAGAGAGGATAAAGACTAATTGATCTCTGCAGTAATATTCAGTTAGTAATATCAAATACTCTATCCAAGGATCACAAGAGGAAGTGGTATACTTGAAAAAAGCTCGGAGATACGGAAAGACTGCAGTTAGATTACATTATGGTCAGGCAGACATTCCTAACTCAGTCACTGGATTGTAAGGCGTACCCAGGGGCAGATATACACTGGATCACAATTTAGTAGTGATGAAGAATAGGTTAAAGCTTAAGAGACCAGTCACGAAGAATCAATAAGAAAAGGAGTGGGATACGGAAGTACTAATGAACGAAGAGATACGCTTGAAGCTCTCTAAGGCTACAGATACAGCGGTAATGAATATCTCAGTAGGCAGTTCAGTTGAAGAGGAATGAAATCTCTGAAAAGGGCAATCCCAGAAGAAAACTGTAGACAAAGAAGGTAACTGCGAAGAAACCATGGCTCACACAAGAAATACTTCAGTTGATCGACGAAATACATAAGGACAAAAATGTTCAGGAATATTCAGTAATACAGAAATATAAGTCGCATCGGAATGAAATAAACACGAGCTGCAGTGAAGCTTTGGCGAAATGTCTGCAGGAAAGATGTGCAAAATCAAAAAAGAAATGACTGGCGGAAGGGCTGACTCAGCTTACAGAAAAGTCAAAACAAACTTCGGTGAAATAAAGAGCAAGGTTAGTAACATTTATAGTGCAATGGAAATTTCACTATTAAACATAGAGAAGGGAGCGGATAGGAGGAATGAGTACACTGAAGACCTTTCTGAAGGGGATGAGATAGGGGATCTACTATTAGAATAAAAGCTCTGGAAGATTTAAGAGGAAATAAGGAGGGAGGAATAAATGACATTCCATCAGCATTACTGAAATCGTAGGAGAAAGTGGCAAGAGAACGACCAATCACGTTGGTTTGTAGGATGTATGGGACTGGCGATATACCGTATAACTTTCGGAAAAACATTATCCACATAGGTCCGAAGACTCCAAGCGCTAACAGTTGCGAGAATTATCTCACAATCAGTTTGGCAGTTCATGTATCCAAATTGAATAATACGTATAAAGAGGAATGGAAAAGAAAACTGACAAGGGAACCTCCCCATCGCACCCTCCTCAGATTTAGTTATAAGTTGGCACAGTGGATAGGCCTTGATAAACTGAACACAGATCAATTGAGAAAACCGGAAGAAGTTGTGTGGAACTGTGAAAAAATAAGCAAAATATACAAACTGAGTAGTCCATGGGCCACATAAGCAACATCATGGACGAGGTGTGTTTAGAAGCGCCGTGGTCCCGTGGTAGCGTGAGCAGCTGCTGAACGAAAGATCCTTGGTTCAAGTCTTCCCTCGACTGAAAATTTTACTTTCTTTATTTTTGCATAGTTATTATCTGTCCGTTCGTTCATTGGCATCTCTGTTCACTGTAATAAGTTTAGTGTCTGTGTTTTGCGACCGCACTGCAAAACCGTGCGATTAGTAGACGAAAGGACGTGCCTCTCCAATGGGAACAGAAAACATTTGATCGTAAGGTCATAGGTCAACCGATTCCTCCACAGGAAAACACATCTGATATATTCTATACGACACTGGTGACGGCATGTGCGTCACATGACAGGAATATGTTGTCGACCCACCTAACTTGTACACTTGGCGAATGGGTAAAAAGATTCTTCTACCTTGCCCGATTTAGGTTTTCTTGTGGATGTGATAGTCACTCTCAAAAAAGTGATGAAAACATAAGAGTTTGTCACATAAACTGAAAATAAAAAATTAAAACTTACATTTGATGGAAGATTTGAACCTAGGACCTTTCGTTCCGCAGCTGCTCACGTTACCACGAGACCACGGCGCTCCTGCATTCCTATCGTCCTTATTGTTGCTTATCTTCCCTTGAACTACTCAGTTTGTATATTTTGCTTATTTTTTCACAGTTCTACACAACTTCTTCCTGTTTTCTCAATTGATCTGTGTTCAGTTTTTCAAGGACTATCCACTGTGCCAACTTATAACTAAATCTGAGGGGGGTGCGATGGGGAGGTTCCCTTGTGAGCATGTGTTAGATGACTATTACTTTGGCTTTAGGGGAAGTAAAGGCAACAGAGAGGCACTTGTGACGTTGCGGTTGATAATGGAAGCATGACTAAAGAAAAAACAAGACCCGATCAGAGGATTTGTCGACGTGGAAAAAGCGTTCAACAATGTAAAATGGTGCAAGATGTTCGAAATTCTGAGGAAAATAGGGGAAAGCTAGAGGGAGAGACGAGTAATATACAATATGTGCAAGAGGAGTATTAAGAATGGTATAATAAGTATGGGAATAATAAGAATGGAAAACTAAGAATGAAGTGCTCGGATTAAAAAGGATGTAAGACACTGATGCAGATTTTGCCCTTACTGTTCAATCTATACATCCAAGAAGGAATAATATAAAGAAAAGAATGGATCAGGAGCGGAATTAAAATTTAAAGTGAAGGAATATCAACGATAAGATTCGCTGATGACATTGCTATCATCAGTGAAAGTGAAGAAAAATTACACAATCTGTTGAATGGAATGAGCAGTGTTCTGAGTACAGAATACGGATTGAGAATACATCGAAGAAAGACGAATGTAATGAGAAGTAGCAGAAATGAGAACAGCGAGAAACTTTATCATGATTGATGGTCACGAAACAGAGGAACTAAATGAATTCTTCTAGCTAGGCAACAAAATATCCCATGATGGACGGAGGAAGAAGGACATCAAAAGCAGACTAGCATTGGCGAAAAGGGCGTTCCTGGACGAGAGCAACCTGCTAGTAGCAGACATAGGCCTTAAATTAAGGAAGAAATTACTGAGAAATGTACGGTTGCACCATTTTATGGTGGTGAAACATGGACTGTGGTAAATACCGAGTAGAAGACAGTCGAAGCATTTGAGATGTGCTGCTGTAGACGAATGTTCAAAATTAGTGGACTGATACGGCAATGAGTGGGGAGGCTCTGCTCAGAATCGGTAAGGACTCGAATACATGAAAATCACTGACAAGAAGAAGGGACAAGTTGGTAGGACACTTGTGAAGACATCCGGAAATAACTTCCATAGTACTAGATAGAGAGAGCTGTAGAGGGTAGAAACTGTTGAAGAAGACAGAGATTGGAAGACATTCTGAAAAAATTTATGACGTAAGTTGAAGTGCTACTCTGAGACGAAGAGATCAGCACAGGAGAGGAATTCGTAGTAGGCCGTATCAAACAAGTCAGAAGACTGATGATGACTGTAAAAAAAGAAAAGAAGTGTATTTCCCTCTATAATTTTTACCTGCCACTAACGATGCATTAGAGTGTGTGTCCAACCAACCTGTTGCTTTTTGTAGTTACGTGGCATAAAAATTTTTTTTTCTCGTGATTTAGATTCTGTACCTCTTCATAGTTAATACAGCCATCAATTCCTCAGCATTATTCTGAAGCCCCTCATTTCAAAAGTTACTTTTCTGTCCTTGTCTGAGCTGAATCTCCCATGTTCTTTTCACGTCAGTACCAGGCTGCACACCAGGCAGATGCCTTCATGAAAGATATCCTAACACAAGTCTGAATTTAATATCCCCTACTTCGGCCATCGTCAGTTATGTTACAGCTCATGTAGGTAAAACCAACTAGTACTGTTGGTGTATCATTTCCTTACGTAATTTCCTCAGCGTTCACTGATTTAATTCGACTGCTTTCCATCACCATTATACTTACTTTTCAAGACGCTATCCATTCTGTACAGATTCTGTTCGAAGTCCTATGCTGCCACTGACAGAATTGCGATGGCATCGGAACACGTGAAAGACAGCGAAACTGACGGTTTCGTCGACTTTCACATTATCGATACTTGAGTTGCAAATTATATGGGGTGATACGTAGATCGAATTAATTCGATTCGAAAATATTATATTCCTATATTTTTATTAAAGATTATCCGATTGTGACTGCCAATATGAAAAGTACTTGTTGGTGTTTTATTTCTTGAAAATTAAGCTTGCCTGGGCTGGTAGTTTCACAGACAGAAGCAGATCAAATCGTGACGATGAGCACCATTAACTTAACGCAGGTTGCAAAGGTGATGCCGACGCCAGGTAGGACAGCGGGACAGCGTTGTATGCACTGGCAGGGTGAGCGGATGCCCGCCGCGAGCTGACAGCAGGTAGCGCCGTCGTTGGAATTCTCCATGACATGATAGCAACTCCTACGTCACTAAACCATTTCTCTCTTTTTTTTTTTTTTTTTTTTTTTTTTTTTTTTTTTTTTTTTGCAGTGAGAGCGTTGTGAAGTGCAGTAAAGTTTCCAGAAGGTGCTCAACAATGAGCCTTGGGCGGAGAATGCAGAGAAGACGGCGCCAGTCTGCCGATAAGAGAGCAATATACCGGTGGACACTACGCAGGCTCTGTGAAAGCTACAGGATATTATGCCTCTATGTTTTCGGCAGAATACGGCAGGCAAGGTGTGATGATTCTGTAAGTGTAAGACTGCAAATTTATCGTCCCAGAAAAACCTGTACGTGGACCGTCGCATATACAGAGTGAGTAACCTAACGTTACCGCTGGATATATTTCGTAAACCACATCAAATACTGACGAACCGATTCCACAGACCGAACGTGAGGAGAGGGGCTAGTGTAATTGTTTAATACAAACCATACAAAAATGCACGGAAGTATGTTTTTTAACACAAACCTACGTTTTTTAACTGGAACCACGTTAGTTTTGTTAGCACATCTGAACATATAAGCAAATACGTAATCAGTGCCGTTTGTTGCATTGTAAAATGTTAATTACATCCGGAGAAATTGTAACCTAAAGTTGACACTTGAAACCTCCGACGTTCAGTTGCGTGTTGTAACAAACACGGGCCGCGGTCAGCGAGCAGCATCTGCAGGGACATGTTTACGATGACGACCGTTTTCACGAGTGTGGCTGTAGTGCACTGTTGTGGTTTGGTCTAGCTGTCGCAGTGTCCGCATGTAGCGCTTGCCGCTATTGTTATTCTGCATTCGTCTCCGCACGCAGACCAACCGTGTTACCAGACATCTCTGATAGTGTAGTGTTGTAGGAACTGTGACCATGGTGTATTCAAATTCTGAAAAGGCGGAGATGATACTCATCTATGGCGAGTGTCGACGAAATGCAGCTGAAGCCTGCAGGGTGTATGCAGAACGGTACCCGGACAGAGAGCATCCAACGTGCCGCACATTGCAAAACATCTACCGCCAACTATATGCAACAGGTATGGTCGTAGCACGCAAACGGGTCCGCAACAGGCCCGTTACAGGAGAAGCGGGTGCCGTTGGTGTGTTAGCTGCTGTTGCCATGAACCCACACATGAGTACACGGGACATTGCAAGAGCCGATGGACTGAGTCAAAGTAGTGTCATGCGCATACTGCATCGTCACCGCTTTCACCCGTTTCATGTGTCACTACATCAGCAATTACATGGTGATGACTTTAATCATCGAGTGAAATTCTGTCAATGGGCATTAACAGAGAATGCGTTGCAGTTCTACCTGTTTACCGATGAAGCAGGTTTCACCAACCACGGGGCAGTGAATCTACGGAACATGCATTACTGGTCCGTGGACAATCCTCGCTGGCTCAGACAGATAGAGCGACAGCGACCGTGGACTGTAGATGTACGGTGCGGAATCATTGGCGACCACCTCATTGGTCCTCACTTAATTGCAGGGGCCCAAACAGCTGCAACATACATCTCGTTTCTACAGAATGATCTGCCAACGTTGCTCGAAAATGTCCCACTGGAAACGCGTCGACGTATGTGGTATCAGCATGATGGTGCACCTGCACATTCTGCAATTCACACTAGGCTGACCCTTGACAGGATGTTCGACGGGCGTTTCATAGGACGTGGAGGACGCATAAATTTGCCAGCCCGTTCTCCTGATCTTACACCTCTGGACTTCTTTCTGTGGGGTACGTTCAAGGAGAATGTGTACCGTGATGTGCCTACAACCCCAGAGAATATGAAACAATGTACTGTGGCAGCCTGCGGCGACATTACACCAGATGTACTGCGGCGTGTACGACATTCATTACGCCAGAGATTGCAATTGTGTGCAGCAAATGATGGCCACCACATTGAACATCTATTGGCCTGACATGTCGGGACACACTCTATTCCACTCCGTAATTGAAAACGGAAACCACGTGTGTACGTGTACCTCACCCCTCATGGTAACGTACATGTGCGTCAGTGAAAAAGACCAATAAAAAGGTGTTAGCATGCGGACGTAATGTGTTGTTCCAGTCTCTTCTGTACCTATGGTCCATCACCGTTCCCTTTGGATCCCTACGTAATTCGGTGCTCTCCGATACACACGATGGAACAGCGGAGGAGTGGTACTCAAGCGTCAACTTTAGGTTACAATATCTCCGGATGTAATTAACATTTTACAATGCAACAAACGGCACTGATTACGTTTTTGTTTATATGTTCAGATGTGCTAACAAAACTAACGGGGTTCCATTTACAAAAACGTAGGTTTGTGTTAAAAAACATACTTCTGTGCATTTTTTTATGGTTTGTATTAACCAATTTCACTAGCCCCTCTCCTCATGTTCGGGCTGTGGAATCGATTCGTCAGTATTTGATGTGGTTTACGAAATATATCCAGCGGTAATGTTAGGTGACTCACCCTGTATAAAGCAGATAGGAATCTCTGGAGAGTGGTAGGAAAAACACGTTAACGCACTCTTTTGAGGCAGCGACAGGGCAGAGCCAAGACACATTCCATTCTTTAACTGTATGTCTCTGGGTGCGAAGATGAAGTACTTTCATTGATCAGCCTGATGTAACGCAATTGTTCTGGAAAATAATTGAGAAGTGGGAGGAGGTTGTTGGAAAAAAGAGTCTTGTGATTGTATGACTGCTCGTAAGAGGCTAGGGTAGCTCTCGAAGAAGAGGCGAATGTCACAAGAGAATACAGGTGCAACTAAGGCGGCATTTAGTCCGCTGCTAGTGAAAGAATCACTTCGAATTTCGCTCGGTGTGAAAACTAGTGTTTTCACTTTGCAACTCCAACTGAGGCGTGATGTTTCACAGTCTTCATTGGGCATCTACATACGAATGCAGGTGAAATATCTGAAGGCTTAGGAGGTGGTGTAGTTCAAATGTCAATGGGCCTTATTCTTCTCCATAACCCTCATGGACTGGCATTCGAGAGGACGATGATTCAAACCCGCGTGTGGCCATCCTGATTTAGGATTTCCGTGATTTGCCTAAATCGCTTCAGGCACTTGCCGGGTTAGTTTCTTTGAAAGGGTACGGCCAACTTCCTTCCCAATCCTTTCCTAATGCGATGGGTCCGACTACCTCACTGTTTGATTCCCTCTCCCGAATCAACCAACCAACCATAAACCACAATCTTTTCCAAAGGTATCCTAAGTTTCCTTCAGAGCTTGCTCAACTTATAGACTGTCTAACATCTGGGATAGTTACAAATCAGTCATTTCTTTGTCTTTTACTGCTTGTCTTGCCTGTCCTTTGGTTTCTGTACGACGTGTAGATAGCCTCTTGCTTGCTGTAATGCATCCCTGCCTGCCACCTTCAGCATTTCAGTGTGTGTATTCTACTCGATACAGTCAGAATGTTTCTCTGAACCTACGAATCCTATTCATGTAAATTTGCCATTCTTTTTCTGTATCTTCTGAAATACGCCTTAGTGGCAGTAGTGCCTTGCGCGTTCCTAAATGCTCTTCTATCAGTCTTTCCACGGGTGGCGTCAAGTTCCTGATCACCAGTCCGTGCACCAGTATTCGAGGATTAAATTCCAAACCTCTCCGCAGTGTCTCATCAAGTTAGCGGGCGTGACACTGATCATGGTGATCCATCCGTCGGGTAGGGGCGTCAAGCAGGCTATGTGCCGGCACCGGTTTTCACCCTCTCCCTTCTCTCATCATTATCACACAACACAATTACGACCGCACACTATTCATGCATCCATTACATTCACCCACACTCCACAAACACACACACTCGAATAACTCTCACGTCTCCCCAAAGAAAGGGGCCAGTGTGCGCGGATGAATAACACCCTTTCGGCTGTACGGATGGGACCACTCCGTGGAATACTCCATTCAACAGAGTCATACAACATTTAATTTTTAAAATGTGACACATTAAATTTATGAGTCTGGTATCGTTACATACATTCGTGTATGTTCGCATGACCTCTAATTAACGCCGTTCTTAATATGGGATGGTAGTTCTTTGCTTGGCAAAACTAGTATATCCGTAAAGAAGTGACATGCTGTTGTCGCTCAATAATCATCGTCTTTTTGGTAAGTATTTAAAAGGTGTAAATCGCACCTCCTCAAAATATTTTAACGTAAAATCTATTCGTTGTGAATTATTGTTCGCATATTTTTCAGTCTTTCTCACTGAACTTTCTTGAGTTTTGCTCTTGATGGCGTCTTTTTTATATTTCAGGTGTATTTTTAGCTTCGAAAAGTGGAAATAGTACTGAGACTGATTTGTGGTTGGTACGAAGATGAGACATCTTTGTCAACAAGGAAACTGCGTTATATTGCTGCGGTATAAACCAGGGACTTTATCGTGAAGCAGGAAAAATATTCATGAGGTGGAGAGGTCGGGAGATCTCTTTTAACTCGAGCTACCAAGTGTCGTAACAATAAATTTTACTTCAGTCAAATGTCGAACAAATACTGCTGCGGCTAAATTGCTTTTGAGTGGATGATCATTTCCGATATCCCTCTAAAGTAAAATTTATAGAGATACTGAAACATAGTTTACGGGCTAAATCTTTATAGGTCCACAAAGGTCTACCTTGTATAATAACTGATCTCTGTTTGAGAAGGAAACATGTTTGGAATGCCGGACACGACGGTTACTCTATAAAAGCTTTTGCAAAATGTGTCACCCACAACGGACCCGTTATTTAATTTAGTGTTTAACATGTGAATGTTTTAAAGAAATCCTGTTGTTCATTTTCGGTGGCCTGTGTAGTTCGTACTCAAATTTCTAAGCTGGACGCTTCCCTTGGAGTACTAGGCAAAGTAAAATTATAAAAATTTCAACGTGTTTATTTTTGAGTACGTGTGCTTGGTACCTTCCACCAACGAATCGAATTTATTGTCGGCAAATAATTGTGGGATAGCTGAAAAACCTCGATTTATGTACCTGAATACTGTGTAATTCACACAGTGGAATACCTTAGACAGGTCACAGAAGAAACAAAGTGGTGCTATTTTGTTGTTTAATGCTTGTAAAATCTGGTGCTTCATCGTGGAAATGACATTATGAGCTGGGAAACTCTTCTGAAATTCTAACTGTGATTTTATGAGGATATTATGCTTACTCCGGTTGATAGTGTTGTAAGATACATAACGTTCTCAAGAATTTTGGAAAATGCTGTCAGTAGTGAGACGGTTTGTCAGTTATTGACTTACTTAAAAATCAAAAATGATTCAGATGGCTCTGAGCACTATGGGACGTAACATCTGAGGTCATCAGTCCCCTAGAACTTGGAACTACTTAAACTTAAGGACATTACACACATCCATGCCCGAGGCAGGATTCGAACCTGCGACCGTAGCAGACCCGCGGTTCCGGACTGAAGCGCCTAGAACCGCTCGGCCACCGCGGCCGGCTGACTTACTTAATTTCACCTCTCACGCAGACGGGTTTAACTATGGCATATTTCAATACCTCTGGAAATATATACTGAGTTAGTGATATGTTACATATTTTAGAAAAAAACGCCGCTTATTGTGTTGGAATAAGTCTCTTGTAGAGTTGGAAACACCATAAAACTAAGTTGGGATATTTTTTGAGAGAATATTTAATTCTCTTAATTTCAGTAGAAGAAGTGGGGAAGACATTTACATGATCGAATATTATGTGATTTGCTTCTTCACTGTACTGCTCCGATTTTTCTGTTGCATCGTTTCTCTCTATATTTCCTAC
Source organism: Schistocerca serialis cubense (assembly GCF_023864345.2). Taxonomy (NCBI): domain Eukaryota; kingdom Metazoa; phylum Arthropoda; class Insecta; order Orthoptera; family Acrididae; genus Schistocerca; species Schistocerca serialis. Next base: position 931,465,119 of record NC_064639.1, read on the forward strand.
TGCATTTAAGAAATAATTACTAAATTTATCTGTTACCTGTGAAAGATCAATAACAACCCTTCGAGTTAAGTCAGTGGTGATGTTGGAGACACTGATTGTATGAGGAAAAAGATACATAATAGGCGAAGTGTGAGTAGGACTCCCGCGCTGTTTTCTGGGAATCGAGAACGTCCATGATTTTCGTCTCTCATCAGTATGGAATGGATACTGGCAAGATATTGGTCCTGGAAATTCCAAGTCCATATCAATATCTCTACAGTAGCTCCTCAGACTATCCTGGACATACAAAAAGAAATAAGCAAGGGACGTCAGTTTATATACTTATAGAGAGAAGATTAATAAAACATTATTTTCGCTTACCTACTAAAATGTGACTACAACATATATTTTATGTTTGCAAGCAGTAATGTTCGTCTATTATGGTCTTCACGGATGGTGAAAGCAAAGTATGTTCAAATGGTAGAAGATATTTTTATGCAATATAGCAACAATTTAACAAGTTTCAGATTTTTACTTTACCTGTACTGTGAAACCTTGCTTCTTGCCGAATTCCATGATTCTAGGGCAATAGGTTTCAATGAATGAATTTTCGAGCATCAAATTATGTTACAGAAATGGCCGTATCTTTGAACTGAATTGCCTTAGAAGCTTAAAGATTTTACACCTCCAATGAAACGTAGACCTTAATACGTGATATAAGTTGTAACTTGACACACCTACCCGTTCTTGAGAGAAATGATTCTTAATAGTCGGACAGACAGAGGACAACAAAACTATTTTACAAGGTTTGCCTAGATTGCAAGGGACGTATAGTAGAAGATGACAGGTTTCGGTCATCACATGATAGACTTCACACGTACAAACAAACTGATGGGCAATGGCTGCGCTGAATGACGTTAATAAAATTGAGTATTTGTATATCGTTATTCAACTTTTCTTACTCCATGCCATGGGCCATCAATATGGTTACAGGACTGACGTTTCCCTTTTAATAAACATACCTTATAATTAATTTCAAAGATTACATATTGACCGTTGATTTGTCTTGTAATGTTTTCGAAAATAAGTGATCCTATAAACCACACACAGATGCTGCCCTCTAAACCGTTTAAACGGATCGTGTTAACCACCTCAGCGCCACCTAAGGCCTGAAGATGGTGCACTGAAGCACCGAAACTGGTAGCCATATAATAAATGACGTCGTAAGGACGGCTGTAGGTGTTAAATTTTATTACATAAGCAAACGACCGAAGTCACTCAGAACCTCAGACCTCAAACCTCAAGGATGGACATACAAAAATTACATCCTGTAAGGGTTCCGTTTTTACAGATTAGAGCACGGAACCCTAAAAAGACTCAAAAGCGATTTGAGACTGTTGGGAGGGAAGATAAATGTACGTACAATTGAGATAGAGCGTGATGGGGTTATACGTACAGTTGAGGTAGAGCAGGACTCCAGCGACGATTACGAACACTGCTATGAGCAGGGCTAGAACGAGCGCGAGAACGGCGGGCCGCCGCCAGCCCATGCCCTCTTCGTCGTCGTCCGGGGGCAGGGTGGCAGAGTGGCCCGCCGTCGGGGGCGGACTTGGGGGCGGCGACCTGCGGAGCCAGCACAGCAACCGCCTCCAGCGGCTGTCACGCCGGGCGCGGAGGCGTCGCAGCCTCGAGTTGCCGTCGAGGCTGACGGGGGCGGTGAGCGGCGTCGTGCGGCCGCCCGCCGTCACCACGACGCTCTGTCGCCGGCGGTACGAGCCCGACAAGAAGCCGTCGTCGTCGTCGTCCTCGTCGGTGTCCTCCTGCTGGGGGCGACCGCCCCTCGTCGGGCCGGTGGCTGCGCCGGCGGCGTAGACGCCATAGGACGCGAGCACGCTGGCGGGGCTGCCGTGACCGTTGTGGAAGGTGACGGCCACATCGCCGCCGGCCCCGGGGGCGGCGCGCCTGCCCAGTCGCGGACACGCCGCCGCCAGCCCCCAGCCGCAGCAGCCGCACTCGCCGCCTCCCGGGGGCGGCTCTGGGGACGCCTTACCGCCGACCCCGCCATAGAACGCTTCGCCGTCCACACTGTACGCCTTGTCGCCGTAGTGGTTGTAGCTTTCGCTTGCGGTCACCACCATACTGACGACCACTATCTACTTTTGCACTTCTCACTCTTCCCTACCATGTGAAGCTGTTCCTCTCATACTGCCTTCAGGTACTGTTAGCCAATTGATAATAGTTCTACACACATACGAACGTTCTGCTGCCATAGCTACTGTGAGAATTATTGCCTGATACCTTCAATTACATTGCATGATGTTTTTATTCCTCAACGTATCCAGAAAAGTTTCAAAACGTCCACTTCAGGCTGCAGTCATCTCGATAGTATCTCTGTCCAAAGAAGCTTATGGTACGTCCCATGAAAGGGATTTCTCCTCCGAAGAAAGCTCACAGTTCCTATATTTCACGTAGATTTGTTTTGGGTGGCCGTCTCCACTTAACCGAATGGGTTAAGTACATCTACTCTGACAGAGCACATTTTTTGCGAAAACTCGTTTCCCGCAAACACACTCAGTATTTATCAGCTATTTTTATATACGTACACCTCAAGTTTAGAATTAAGTTTTCGATCAAAGTATATTGCAACATTAACTGAAAATATGTGACTTTCATTTCTTAGTACTAACTACTAATTGAAAATTACTAGATATCATTACAGCCAAATAGTGTCCATTTTACGATACCAGTACGAGATATCCGTAACCGTACGTAATGCTTTTCGACTTACGTCAAGTGCCGTTCATTACGTGTCCGTCTTAAGCTCTACAGAAGGGTTGTATTTCCGCATTAACTAAGTAACAAATTTGGTCTGACGGCTAGATTCACGAGTAACGTTGCGAACTCATGTTTATCGAGAGGTGGCTTCGGCTTCATTGTTGCGCAGTGGTGTGGAAGTACTTCCAGCGATTGTTTACCTGGAACGAAACAAACGCTTTGTTTTAGACATCAAGTCATGAAGGTCATTTTAACGTGTGTCAGGTTAATATCCTTTTCTGTACTTAGTTTTGTATGTGTAATTATTCCACTAGAGTGATTTAGTCTATTCGTAAATGCAAAAGGCTTTTAGTAGCAACCATTAATTATTTATGCAAAGGTAAATTTTTGGTTAAATAAAACACAACTGTACATTTTCGGGCAAATAGCCGAATTAATTATTTCCTTCAGAGCATCGGACTCACGTAATATTCTAGAGAAAATTGACATATATAAATAAGAGTCAACAAACGTAATATCAATGAACAAAACAAACTTAAATATCAATCAACAAATTAAAAAATTAAATCACTTCGCGTGCGCAGGTGAGAGTTGCAGCATAGCCATCATTTCAGCAACTATGGGTCAATTTGCTGCATTTATCACGACACAAGGTGTTGGGAGATTCCCGTTACAAACTTATAGGACCCAAGACTTTTGCGGACATGGGTTCCTACTCAAAATATTACGTACTCATTTCCCTCTACGAGTTACAGAAGACTGTAACGGAAATCTCCGAGAATCCGGTGTAACTACATGCAAAAGATGGCCTTGACAGTTTGTTCTTACTACTTCTGTCAGAACACCTTTGGTTAATCTCGCTGAGGAGTATGCATATGTACTGAAACCACTAAACCGTATGTTTGCTAGGTGAATCGCATTTTTTTTCATACTGTAAATTGCATTTTACATGACATCTGTAAAATTATAAGGAAGCGTCTTTTATTTTTGTGTCTGAAGATGCTCGTTTAATACTGTTGAAATCTATTACGTATGAATAAAATCTGCTTGAAACAGGAAGTAACCAAAAATATATCAATCTATAGTACAAATTGCACTTGCTTAAGAAAAACAGGAACAGTGTCAGAGGCTGAGTAAGAGGTGAAGGAAGCTAGAAAAGAAGGGAAAGAATGTGAAGAGACTTCAGTCCACCGTTATCAAATGGCACAGCACGTCGGTCGAAACGAGGTCATAATGCCCTGGATCCAAATGGCCTAAGGAGAGAGGATACAAAATGCAGACTGGCAATAGCAATAAAACCGTTTCTAAAATAGTGAAATATTTTTAACACTCAGCGTAAGTTTACATGTTAGGTACTACTTAATGGAAATATTTGTCAATAGTATATATTCATATTGGAAGTGACATTCTGTTAATTTGCAGCATAGACCAGAAGTGAACAGGTTTTGAAGTGTGATGTCACAAACGAATATTAAAGATTAAGTGGGTGGATCGAAAAATAAAGATTAACTTCTCATGGTCGGTGATCACAATCATGTAGAATTTTCGCTCCAACGGCGTTAGTGTACGTGTAGACAGTGTGCTAGAACACCGATTGTAACGATTTACGATAATGTTGTCAACATTGGTAACATTTTACGTAATTTACATAATTTTACAATTTACAGAGCTTCACACTCGTCTTGTGTTACTATATTTCCAAAGTGAAAACGAGTATTTTTGACTATGACACGTATAGCTGTCAAAGGATTTTAAAGTCTGATATGTCCTGAAGCAAAATCTTTTGCAGTACCACTTGAAAATGACCCAAAGGCCGAAATTTTGCAGTTGTGAAGTAAATAAATAATTTCGACAGTCAACGGAGAATAAGATATCTTTAAAGAATAATAAAGAGGCGATGAATCTAATTGCGGAGAAAAGAGCGTTATTGCACTAGTTGGTGAAGTTATCAGTTATTAGGATGTATCCCTGTTTATCAAGGAATAGTTTTGTTATAGAGGAACAGTGGTAGGGAGGAGGGGTGTGGGGGCACCTGCACTGGGCAGTTAAAAGTGGATGAGGTTGCAGTAATTATGCAGTGATGGAAAGATATGCAGAGGAAGGAATGGCATGAACTGATGTATCAAAGCTGTCTTCGAACTAAGGATCACAAAAGCCTATTGTGGGCTTTCTGTTGAATGTTTAGCTGGTGTTTCTTCCACGTTGGTTCACATTTGAGGAGTAGTCCGACATATTTTAGTGTATTAGGTAATTGATAAGACGGTGATAAATTGCTAGTTAAAATCTTGGCGATGTAAGAATGGAAGCTGCAGGTGGTTCATCATAAAAGTCCTTTGGTTTTGGAATGTTTTATCCAAAGAAGCCAATCGACGTCATCCACTACTGATTAATTTACTGCCGTGGGGGAACATATCTGTGTGCTTCACTATACAGACGTATTAATGGTGGATGATGTAAGTTTACTTGTCTAATTAAAGGTTCAGAAATATATGCTGGGCCTGTAGCACGCTCTAAGACGGAAAAGGAATTATCTGAATGAGACAAGAACTGCTAGATGTGATGTACAGACAGACAAATGGTTAAAATTTCAGAAAAACTGGATCGTTTATGCAAGTAAAGAGCTTCACAGATTGAGCAAGTCAATAACGCTTTGTTCCACCTCTGGTCCTTGAGCAAGACGTTATTCTGCTTGAAATTCATTGGTAGAGGTGATGGATATCCACCTGAGGGATATCGTGCCCAATTTTGTCCTATTGGAACGTTACATCGTCAAAATCCAGAGACGGTCGCAGGGCCCTGCCCATAGTGCACAAACGTTGAGGAGAGGTCTGGTGACCCTGCTGGTCAAGGTAGGGTTTGGTAAGCAAGAGAAACAGCAGAAACTATTGCCGTGTGCTGGCGGCCATTATCATGTTGAAACATTAGTCCAGCATGGCTTGTCACGAAGGGCAATTAAACGGGGCGAAGAATAATCGTTGACGTCCCGTTGTGCCGTGAGTGTGCCGCCGATGACAACCAAGCGGGTCCTGCTATGAAACGAAATGGCTATCTAGACCATCGCTCCTGAAGGGCGACAGTCAACTTGGTATCAAACCACAATCCTGGGTGTCTGTAGACACGTCTTGGCTGGTCATTGGTGCTCAACAATGAAGACAAGAAGTACTGGCAAAAGTGAAGCTGTAAGGACGTGGCGTGAGTCGGGCTTGGGTGGCTCAGTTGGTAGAGCACTTGCCCGCGAAAGGCAAAGGTCCCGAGTTCAAGTCTCAGTCCGGCACACAGTTTTAATCTGCCGGGAAGTTTCACAATTCTAATCCAGTCAGTGACACTCCAACCCGAATGTGCTCGTCACCATTGTAAACGGGCTTGTTGTTGCACGGAAGTCAATGCAGTGCTAGGGGCGCCGCGAGCTCAGCCCGCTTTCTGCGAGCCGCCTATTAATGATCACTGTGGTCACTGAAGCAACGGTTTCACATCGGATCGATGATTATGATGAATCCGGACCTCTCTGACTACAGCTCGGTCCTCGACCGCTTTCTTCTTGATGCTGTGTTCGGCGACGGTTCACCTCATTCTTGTCAAAGTGTTGTCCGAATCGGCAATTACTCCAATCGGCTTCTTTGAACCCAGATCTGGACGTCCTCCCTCATATGTTGACAGCTGCGTATGACGGCCTGTGAGGGTCAGTTGTCGTCCAGCTAAGTACACGGAATGAAATTCGCAAAGACTTTACGCCCTACTATCGACATCTACCCTGTTTACTATCCCTGAAAACTGCACGTTGAAACTGAGCTGCAACGTCCGCGTTCATCCATTCATCAAAAGTTTACATTTTCCTTTTTTTTTAATTTTCTGTCGATACCAATATGCACAACTTATCGTAGTGTGTCATCTTTTTTGGTGTGTTAGAGTATATTTCGACCACATTGGGAGGAAGAATGGAATCGATGACGTGGCTCGACATGCTGTGTGGGCTACAGAAGATGGAAGGTGTTAAGAAACCACCGAGTGCCGAGAGCGTTCCTCGCCCCTCCTGGACGCCTTGCTGGGCCCTAATCGCCGACACGCAGTCACTCAGGCCGGTATCGACTCGTCCGCCGGCAGGACATCCTGACATCGACCGCCGCCCGCCGACCTGCTGTCTGCCTGGCTTGCCTTGTTCTTCAGGCGGCCGCTGACCGCTGCCGTCATCGGGCAACCCACCAGTGCAACTGCCAGTAGCTTACAGCCGGTAACCAAGAAATCACAGAAATCGAAGGTAACTGCGAGAAAACCGTGGGTAACAAAAGAATTACTTCAGCTGCTCGCCGAAAGAAGGAAGCACAAAAGTATTCAGGGAAAGTCAGGAATACGTAGATACATTTAGGAATGAAATAAATATGGAATGTATGGAAGCTTAGGCGAAATGGCTCCGTGAAAAATGTAAAGAGATAGAAAAACAAATGTGTGTCGAAGAACTAACCCAGGATACAGCAAAGTCAAAGCAATATTCCGTGAAATTAAAAACAAAGTCGGTAACATTAAGAGTGCAATGGGAATTCCACTGTTAAATGCAGAGAACAGGGCGAGTAGGTCAAAAGAGTACACTGAAGCTCTCTATGAAGGCGAGGCCTTGTCTGCTGACGTGACAGAAAAAGAAACAGGAGTCAATAGGTAAGTGGTAGGGGGCCTGTGTTAGCGTTCGAATTTAAAAGAGCTTTGGACGACTTAAGATCAAATAAGGAAGAAGGGATAGATAATATTCCACTGGAATTCCTAAAATAACGGGGGAAGTGGCAACAAAACGACTATTCACATTACTGTGTACACTGACGATGTATCATCACGTTTTCGGAAAAATATCAATTCCAAACTAGCAAGAGCCGACAAGTGCGAGAATTACCGCACAGTCATCTTAACACCTCACGCTCCCAAGTTGATTGCAATAATAATATACGGAAAAGTGGGAAAGAAAATTCAGAATCTTTAGATGATGATCAGGTAATAGCAAAAAATGGCTCAAATGGCTCTGACCACTATGAGACTTAACATCTGAGGTCATCAGTCCCCTAGAACTTAGAACTACTTAAACCTAACTAACCTAAGGATATCACACACATCCATGCCCGAGGCAGGATTCGAACCTGCGACCGTAGCGGTCGCGTGGTTCCAGACGGAAGCGCCCAGAACCGCTCGGCCACTCCGGCCGACAAGTAAACGCACCAGAGAGGTAGTTCCGACGATGCGGTTGATAATGGACGAAAGACTAGAGAAAAATCAAGACGCGTTCATAGTATTTGTCGACCTGGAATACGCGTTCAACACTGTGAAATGGAGCAATACGTTAGAAATTCTGGAAATAGTAGGGATAAGCTGCAGGGAAAGACGGGCAATATACTAAATGTACAACCAAGAGGATTAAATAAGCGTGGGAGACCAGGAACGAAGTGTTCGGATTGAAACGGGTGTAAGACTAGGACGCAATCTTTCACTCTTATTGTTCAGTCTATACAGCAAAGCAGTACTGACGGAAATAAAAAAAAAGTTTAAAGGACAGATTAATATTCAAGGTGAAAGGATATCAGTGTTAAGATTCCCTGATAACATTGCTATCCTGTGTGAAAGCGAAGAAGAATTACGGAGCTTTTAAGAAGAACGAACAGTCTAATGGATATAGAATATGGAGTGAGAATAAATCAAGTAAGACGAAAGTTATGATAAGCAGCTGAAATGAGAACTCTGAGAAACTTATCATCAGAATTGGGGATTACAAAGTAGACGAAGTCAATCAATTCTGCCATCTAGCCAGCAAAATAACCCAAGACAGACGGAGCAAGAAGGACGTAAAAAGCATGCTAGCGGCGGCAAAAAGGGCATTCCTGGTCAGGAGAAGTCTACTCAAACATAGGCTTTCATTTGTGGAAGATATGTCTGAGAATGTATGTTTAGAGCACAGCGTTGTATGATAGTGAGACACGGACTGTAGGGAAACCGGAACAGAAGAGAATCGAAGAATTTCATGTGTGGTGCAACAGAAGAATGTTGTAAGTTAGGTAGTCTGATAAGGAATGAGGAGTTTATTCGTAGGTGTGAGGAAAGGAATATACGGAAAACCGTGACAAGAACAAGGAACTGGATGGTAGGATAACTGTCAAGATCTAAAGAAATAATTTCTGTGGTACTAGAAGAAACTGTAGATGCTAAAAACTGTAGGGGAAGGCGGAGGTTTTAATGCATCCATCAGATGGTTGAGGACATATGCCCCGAGTGCTACTGTGAGATGAAAAGTTTGGCTTAGGAGAGGAATTAGTGGCGGGCCGCGTCAAACGTCAGTAGACCCACAACCGCCTTCCTTTTCTTTTCCTTTGTGACAATTCTGTTGCTTACATTGGATGGACAACAGTACGCCCGTTTCAATTCCTTCGAGTCGTCATCAGAAGAAGTATCTAATAACAAAAGTAACTGGTCAAGCAATAACCTAACGTCTACTTTCGTCACTTTACATGTAAGGCTACAATATCCACCTGGGCGGCTAATTATTTGGGGAGACACATATTCGCTGGACATTGCCGCCTCGAAAATGTGACCTTTTCGAGCTGAGCGTGCGTGCTTTTTCAAGCAGCCAATAAGATTCAGATTTCAGAGGGTATAATGTGAGAACCGGAAACGAAAGCGTTGTAAATGGAAATTTGTGGTAAGGTCATATGGGACCGAACTGCTGAGGTCATCGGTCCCTAAGCCTACACACTACTTAATCTAACTTAAAGTAACTTCCGTTATGGACAACACACACACCCATGCCCGAGGGAGGACTCGAACCTCCGACGGGTGGAGCCGCACGGATCATGACAAGACGCCCCTGACTGCGCGGAGTAGGCTTATAACCTGCTTCTGTCCTAACTGAAGCCATTTTCTCCTCGGTCTTACTACGTCTCTCTTTACTATTGCTTTATAACTGATTACAGCTAGCCGTGCGCGGCTCGTGTTCCTACGGTTTATTGCGTCGCAGCTTGTCATTGCGGTTATGGCATCTCGTTTTTTATTCGATTTACTGGCGTCACTAAGTTGCTGGCTTGCGTGGGCAAGCCGGGGCCGCTGGGGGCATGCTTGCCACTGCCGGATCGAGGAGGGGTAGCTGCGAGAGCGACGACTTCTTTGCACACTGAACCCTGGACGTTTAACTTGCGTGAAGAGTTAAATGCTGATGCAACCTCTTCTATTCTGAGATCTCGCCTTTGGTCGGCGGGTTGTTGCTCCAAGGGCTGCTGAGCCTGGTGGCAACGAGTGAAGTGTTTCGAAGTGGTGAAATATTGCAACCGTCTTTCTCTGTTTGTTATTCATTATTGGACTTAGTATTATTCTTATTAGTGAAGTGCAACAAGCGATATTTTCTGCCTGCCCTGGAGGTTAGCGTACTTTTCTGGCAGTGTACCTTTCCTCGTCGTGTAGTTCGACAGCCTATTGTAAGGCACTGAGCATATATTTTTTTTTGTGCTGTCTGTCTCTTAGCCCCTGCCTAAAAACATTCCATCGTTATACCGGTGATCGGACGTTAGGCGGATTGGTTAGTCGGTCGGTAGGCGCTTAAGCTACCCCTACTTTGAGTTGCCATCCTGTTACGTGAGCACAACATTTGGCTGCCTGTCTCATCTTACCTTATGTTTGAGTTACCTTCCCAGGCCGACCCTTAGAACACTTGCTGAGAACCGCTTGTCCTGATCCCTTTGATTGTGATGTTTGTTTTAAGTATATTTGTAATTTTCTAATTAATGTTGGAGGAGGAGGAGGAGATTTAGTGTTTAACGTCCCGTCGACAACGAGGTCATTAGAGACGGAGCGCAAGCTCGGGTTAGGGAAGGATGGGGAAGGAAATCGGCCGTGCCCTTTCAAGGATCCATCCCGGCATTTGCCTGAAGCGATTTAGGGAAATCACGGAAAACCTAAATCAGGATGGCCGGAGACGGGATTGAACCGTCGTCGTCCCGAATGCTAACCACTGCGCCACCTCGCTTGGTGTGGGCTTCAGCAGAGCAGTAATTTCACTTCTTTGGTGATAAGACCTTCAGCTGTGTTACAGTAAGTTATTTTTAAAGCAAACTTCGTTTTAAAAGCGAGGGATTTATTTTAAGGTGCTATTTGGAATTGTTTCCTGACTTCTAATTCAGGCCTTCAACCGTTTGTCATTGGAAATTCTTTGTGGCCTTCAGCCGAGGGATAATATGACTTCTTTTATAGTAAGGCATTCAGCCATGTTATAGTAGGTTTTAAAACGGAGTATTTATCTTAATATGCGCTACTTGGAATTGTTCTTCTGTCTCCTAATTCAGGCCTTCAGCCGTTTGTGATTTGAAGTTGTGTGTGGCCTTCAGCCGTCATACAGTCAATTGTGTTTTTTAAGAGATTATTTTAAAATTTTAATTTATTTAAATAAAGTTTTCATATTTTTTGTGCAACCGAGAGTAACTGATTACGGCCCCACCCACAAAAGGAACCTTATCCTGTCCCATCCTGAGAAACCAGCTCTCATACATTTCTAACTAATCTGCTATCACCCATTCTGCCCGCACATTGCTTCCGTTTTATCTTCGCTAATTTTTTCATTTACATAGTGCTCAGTATCTCATTAAAAGTATCCAGAGAACCCTTTCTAATGCGTAATTGGACACTAGATGTCACGAAAGGCCGCACGTAAGAAATCACGAAGTGTCGTGTTGTCAGGAGAGAATCAGTAACGGCAGAATGGGTTGGTGAGGAAAGCTCTATTAGTTCGAACATGGACTAGTCAGTGGACGCCACCTGACTAACACATCCGTCAGGGGCATTCCAACCCTACTATTAAGGCTGCCCGAGTCGACTGTTGGTGATGTAACTACGAGCTGGAAGAGTAAAGGAATCATCTCAGCTAAGCCAAGAAAAGCTGACCTCATGTACTGACGGGCAGAAGGAATGAGTATCGATGAGTTCCAAAATGCTGCCACCGGTCCAATTAGCACACCAACTGTGGGTAGGGAGTTCAAAAGCATGAGGTACAGTACTGCTCATAAGCGAATCATTTTCGTAGCCAGTGCTAAGTGACGCTGTAGTAGTTTTAATGAGTGACACCAGTGGACAATGGATGACTGGAAACGAGTGATTTGGAGTGATTAACGATGCTATAAACTTCGACAATCCGATGGTTGGGTCTCGGTTTGGAGGATGCCTGGGGAACGATACCTTTACACTGTGTGTAGCAAGGAACAGAAGGGGTGCTTTTCGTGATTAGGGTGTAGTTCACTTATTCCGTTTAAGTAAACGAGAAATACGAGGGACGTGAACATGTTTTACAATGTTATGTGCTGCACACAGTAGAGAAACAGTTCGGAGACGATGTTTGTGTCAGTTTGCTAACGCACCTTGTCATATAGCATGATTTGTAAGGCAAAATTTTGTGGACAAGAACGTTCCTGAAATGAACAGACCTACCACGAATTCCAACCTGAACCGAATGGAACACTTATGGCGTGAGCCAAAAGGTCTAATTCGCTTCAGATCCCAGCTTGCAACATTGTTACCTTCTCTGACTTCGTGTCTTGAGGAAGAATGGCCTGCCTTTCCTCCATAGATATTCGGGTACCTCACTGAATGCGATTTCAGCAGAGTTCAACCAGACACAAAAGCGAAGGGTGAAAAGAACCCTGTATTAATGTCCAACAGGTGTCCAGAAACATTTGGTCATATGGTGTATATTTTCTCTTAAAGGACAGTTTTATATTTGATTTCTGGAGGCACATTAATTTTGCTTCAAAATTTCGTTTCAACAGACTATTCTTCTTTTGTCATTTTCGCTTATTATATGAATGAGTGGTGTCTGTTCTTTCGGACAGACCGAAGGAACAGACATCACTCATTCATACTCGTATATTGGATACGCCTAGCTGGGCAATGCTTCCACCTTCTTCAATGAGAATGCGGAAATACGTCCGATATTCTGTGGGAATCTCAGACTAGCGAAAATGGAGTCAATGGACAGGGGCTACGGACATGTGGCGTTCGGTGGGAATTTGGATCGACCGTGAAGCGTCCCGAGATACGCCGTGCAGTGGCGCTAACTCTGTGTCCCAGACAGCGGAGTGGTTAGCGCACCTGTCTAGCACACCGCAGATATCAGGTGCGAATCCCGAGCTGGTACTCATTTTCATTAGTCGCCATTGCGTAATGCCCCGCTGCACCTGACAGACGTGATCTAGTTCAGTATACATATAATGTTTTTCATGTCCAAGATTGACTTCAATTTGAGGAAATACTGGTAGTTATTACACTGTAAAATTTCAGTTTCATGTCTTTCCCGGTCTTGTCACCTATTGTTCTGTGTATTATGCAACGTACCATTTGAAAGGTAATTCATCACTGACATCATTTTCATATTCATAACTCAAATCATAACCTAACATAGGAAAATGTGACTACTGTTGTATTCAATGTTCCACTAGTACTACTTTGGAGCGCTCTGGAAATTTTCCTCTGGAAGGCAAAACTTCGGTTTCATTTTATTGAAAATCTTAGATCACATTTCTTACATATTTTATTCTGGCAACTGGAGATCATTTTCTGCCTTCCTGAATATGCTGCCTGAAATAAAAGTGAATTGCGAAGAGGACGTGGTAGGTTGTCATTGTAACTTGGTACACCACACACTTTCGGCGGGTATGTAAGTGATTTACAGCTACAGTCCTCTATGACACGCAGAATGGCCACCATAGTGCTTTAGTGCTGTTCGTGTTTAGTGTTATTACGAGGCTTGGTAGGGTGTATAAGATGCGTGAACGACGTTAGATGTTGAGTGATGAAATGAAATAACCGTATGGCATTGTTGGCTGGGATGTCCCATTCGGGTTCGGCCGCCAAGTGCAAGTTTTATTTCAATCGGCGCCACACTGGGCGACTTACTACCGATGGCGAGGATGAAATGATGTTGAGGGCAACACAACACCCAGTCCACGAGCGGAGAAAATCTCCGAGCCGGCTGGAAATCTATCCCAGGCCCAGTGCATGGGAGGCAAGCACGTCGCCACGCAGCTAAGCAGGTGGACATGTTGAGTGATCACTGCGAAGGACACAGAGGTGAAGCATACTCTTCTGAGGGAGTGTAATGATCATCATACGGAGTTTGCGAGAAGCCTCTTTGCGTGTCTGGTCGAATAGTGCAGTTTGCAGAATTTTGGGCGTTCATACGTAACATTCCCCACCACATCGTCGTGCACGGAGCACATCGTAATCCTTCACACACGCGCCCGCCATCCAAGAACAAGTAATGTACTCCCAGCAACATTCAGTGTCATCTCGCACCATTACTCGGAGACTAATAGCAGCCGGTCTGGGGAGTCGTCGCGCCGTGGTAGCCGGTCGTTAGCACTACACCACGAACGGCTTCATTTGGAGTGGTGCTGTGAATGATGGGTGAGAGGGTACGTGATGTTACTGCAGCCATTACAATGCCAAATTTACAAAGAACCTGTCACGATGTCACCACTTAACATGTCTACATTTACATCACATGTACACCTGTGGTTCCCAACCTGGGGGTAATTACCCCCTGAAGGGTAAATGAAATTTTCTGAGGTGTAACAACTAAACGATTCGATTCTGTTTCAGTCACGAAAGTAAATTATTTTCAAAAGATCGTTTCCATTACCATACTTTGGTAAGACTCTAAACTGATTATATAAGTTATAAATAAGTAATTTTTCTCAGTTAGTAGCATTAATGCACTGAAGGTTACAGGCTCCTTACAGAGTCCACCCACTACACACATACGCTGTGCATTGTCCTGCACTCCGCTGATGATAAAAGTAACTAAAGTTAAATATCTCAAGAAAATGTCTTCTCTAGGTTGCTGATAGCAACTTCAGTAGTCCAGAAATTGATTTATTACTCGCTTCGAAACAGATAAATGAATTTCAGAATGAGACTTTCACTCTGCAGCGGTGTGTGCGCTGATATGAAACTTCCTAGCGGGTTAAAACTGTGTGCCGGACCGAGACTCGAACTCGGGAAGGTTCGCAGGAGAGCTTCTGTAAAGTTTGGAAGGTAGGAGGCGAGGTGCTGGCAGAAATAAAGCTGTGAGGACGGGGCGTGAGTCGTTCTTGGGTAGCTCAGTGGTAGAGCACGTGCCCGCGAAAGGCAAAGGTCCCGAGTTCGAGTCTCCGTCCGGCACACAGTTTTAATCTGCCAGGAACTTTCAGATAAATGAATTAATTGACAGAACGACACAACACTCACCACGTAAGAGCTACTATAGTGCTGTACACAGTATTATTAATATTACTGTTACTATTAGTGCCTGTAGTCAGACAAACAGCGTTAATAGTCTGTAGTCTTCCAATTTCTACTAGTTCATAAGTAAGGAGTGCAGCAATCATGTTATTTACGAACAGTAAGAACAGTGCACACATTTTAACTTGGCTGATTTTAAATTGGGTTGCAGTGTGCAGGTCAAGCAAGTGCCGTAGTGGAGGGAAGTAATGCAGGCGAAGTAGGTTTTGTAACGAGTGTCTACCCTCACTGTCCAGTTTTCTTATCTGAGAACGAGTTGTGGGTAGCACTTGCGATGCACCATGAACTCCTTCGTCATTCACACACACACACACACACACACACACACACACACACACACACACAGTAACAACTAAGTATCATTCGTCTTTCATCATTTTAAAAATAAAAGTGTTCCAAGAAAAGTTATTCATTCCACGGTTTAGTTAGGTGCGATAACGTGAGGGTGGGTGGAAGCAATAGATGGCCGGGGAATGAGGGGGGGGGGGGAGGGGGGAGCTAGCTAATGGCTAATTGCACTCAGGGCTAATGGCCAAAGAAAGGTTGGAAAC
Organism: Schistocerca serialis cubense; assembly: GCF_023864345.2. Taxonomy (NCBI): domain Eukaryota; kingdom Metazoa; phylum Arthropoda; class Insecta; order Orthoptera; family Acrididae; genus Schistocerca; species Schistocerca serialis. The sequence goes on from NC_064639.1 coordinate 931,480,712, forward strand.
CACTGATCTTCACAGAGATTTCGCAAGCCACCGTACGGTGTATGGCGGAGGGTACCCTGTACAGTATGACACAGCACTCTCTCTGGCCTGAATGCATGAACTGTTGTATAGTCCTGTATCGGCTTAAAATGACTTCAAAAGAAAGAGGACGTTAGGGGTCAAAAAAGTAGATGCACTATGGTCAGTCGTTTGTGAGCCCCATAAATTGATCAGGGGTGACATGGTAACCTTGATATGAACATTCAGTCAATGTTTGACAAAATGTGAAAACCAGCACAGTCTCTGATTGCAATTTTTTGTTTTATTGAATGATCGCTTGCGATCGTTATAATCAACAACTTCACCTTGTCCCTGAACTTAATAAAAGAAGCAAATAAAATGTATAGGCTTGTTTGGCACCGCCACATACTGGACACAGGTGGACACCGAGTGTCTCAGGAGCCTCAGCTGTTTGTGGTACAGCTGTAACCAAAGTGGGCTAATATCGATCACTGGCCATGGGTGCACATTACATTTTTATCATGTTTTTACACTATATAATGATGTCAATCAGGGCTGAAAGATTTAATGCGTTTTTTATTAAGGTCGAGGAGAAAAATCAATCTCAGATGTCCATAACGATCGAAACCCGTTATTGCGAAATAAACCAAATAGTTGGTATCGTAGACTGTTTTGGTTTTCGTACTTAGTCCACGCAGTGTTAACTCATGAAGTAACACAGTCAAGATCCGCTGGTGGTGGTTGGCCGGATTTATATTTAATGTTTGTCATCGAAGACTGGTTCCGCTGTCATTCTCGTAGTAGCCAATAATGAACAGTTACTATACGAGAAAGAAAAGACGATCTGACCAGCTTCGAGTAGGATTCGCGCTATGAGGGTTCCGTACAAACTGTACTATGAATATAGACAGTTCATCCTGTGGTGTCACCGCCAGACACCACACTTGCTAGGTGGTAGCCTTTAAATCGTCCGCGGTCCATTAGTATACGTCGGACCCGCGTGTCGCCACTGTCAGTGATAGCAGACCGAGCGCCACCACGCGGCAGGTCTAGAGAGACGTACTGGCACTCGCCCCAGTTGTACAGCCGACTTTTCTGATTTCTTTCCTTTACTATACTGTGAGACTTTTCGTCTAGCCAAATTTCCTGATTCTGCGTCACGGGGAAGTATCCAATAGGTCGTAATTAGCGAGTTCATTACTATCAAAATATGCGACATAAATGGCAGTATCGTTCGCTGCATTGACTTAGAAGCTTATTATTTCTGCACCACCAAAGGACTATAGACGTCAGTATGTGACATATACACTACTGGCCATTGAAATTGCTACACCAAGAAGAAATGCAGATGAGACACGGGTATTCATTGGACAAATATATTGTACTGGAATTGACATGTGATTACATTTTCACGAAATTTTGGTGCATAGATCCTGAGAAAACAGTACCCATAACAACCACCTCTGGCCCTAATAACGGCCTTGATACGCCTGGGCATTGAGTTAACAGAGCAGGTACAGCTGCCCATGCAGCTTCAACATGATACCACAGTTCATCAAGAGTAGTGACTGGCGTATTGTGACGAGCCAGTTGCTCGGCCACCATTGACCAGACGTTTTCAATTGGTGATAGATCTGGAGAATGTGCTGGCCAGTGCAGCAGTCGAACATTTTCTGTGTGCAGAAAGGCCCATACAGGACCTGCAACATGCGTTCGTGCATTATCCTGTTGAAATGTAGGGTTTCGCAGGGATCGAATGAAGGGTAGAGCCATGGGTCGTAACACATCTGAAATGTAATGTCCACTGTTCAAAGTGCCGTCAGTGCGAACAAGAGGTGACCGAGACGTGTAACCAATGGCACCCCATACCATCACACCGGGTGATACGCCAGTATGTAGATGACGAATACACGCTTCCAATGTGCGTTCACCGCGATGTCGCCAAACACGGATGCGACCATCATGATGCCGTGCGGTTCTAGGCGCTGCAGTCTAAAAACGCGAGACCGCTACGGTCGTAGGTTCGAATCCTGCCTCGGGATGGATGTGTGTGATGTCCTTAGGTTAGTTAGGTTTAACTAGTTCTATGTTCTAGGGGACTAATGACCTCAGCAGTTGAGTCCCATAGCGCTCAGAGCCATTTTTGAGCCATCATGATGTTGTAAACAGAACCTGCACTCATCCAAAAAAATGACGTTTTGCCATCCGTGCACCCAGGTTCGTCCTTGAGTACACCATCGCAGGAGCTACTGTCTGTGATGCAGCGTGAAGGGTAACCGCAGCCATGGTCTCCGAGATGATAGTCCATGCTGCTGCAAACGTCGTCGAACTGTTCGTGCAGATTGTTATTGTCTTACAAATGTCCCCATCTGTTGACTCAGGGATCGAGACGTGGCTGCACGATCCGTTACAGTCATGCGGATAAGATGCCTGTCATCTCGAATGCTAGTGATACGAGGCCGTTGGGATCCAGCACGGCGTTCTGTATTCCTCCTGAACCCACCGATTCCATATTCTGCTAACAGTCATTGGATCTCGACCAACGCGAGCAACAATGTCGCGATACGATAAACCGCAATCGCGATAGGCTACAATCCAACCTTTATCAAAGTCGGAAACGTGATGGTACGCATTTCTCCTCCTTACACGAGGCAACACAACAACGTTACACCAGGCAACGCCGGTCAACTGCTGTTTGTGTATGAGAAATCGGTTGGAAACTTTCCTCATGTCAGCACGTTGTAGGTGTCGCCATCGGCGTCAACCTTGTGTGAATGCTCTGAAAAGCTAATCACTTGCATATCACAGCATGTTCTTCCTGTCGGTTAAATTTCGCATCTGTAACACGTTATCTTCGTGGTGTAGCAATTGTAATGGCCAGTAGTGTATTTGAGCTTGATAAGTCTGTACCTCCCCGAACAAGGGGTCTTAAGAGACGGACAGGCAGAGTGTCTCATACCAAATAAAAAAAAATTTCTTATGATGTAAATACAAATTAAAGTTTTTGGATTTTTTTCCTTTAGTTGTAGTGTGAAAAAAAATTATTTTTCAAATATTATGAATCTAGACAAACGGCAAGTGTAATATTGGTTTTGATGAATGGGTTTGCTAGCATCAAAATATGTGGCATAAGTGGCCGCACCGTTTGATTGGAGTGACTTAGATACATAACGCTTTTCCTTCTCCAACTGATCGTATATCTTAATATGTGACAAATTTCAACCTGACACGTCTACACGTTTCTCAGAAAACAAAAAAAAGTGTTTTCAACATTCGGATCGGACAGACAGACAGGCAGAGGGACAAACGGACACAGAGTAGTCCTATAAGGTTTCCGTTTTTACTAATTGTGATACAGAACCCTAAAAAATAACGGACCATATTAACTAAAGATCCAGGCTAATGAGGGCCGGATAAGTAAAGTTCAACTGTACTAGTTTTTGTTTCTGTCTGTTAGATATGGACTTTAACGAATAAGAGGCGAAAGCAAATTGAATTGTGATTAATTATGGATACGGACATAGACAGACTAATATCAGTAAAAACACCTATATTCCGTAAGAGAGTGTACATTCGAGACAATAACATATGCCACTAGTGGATTGCGAATGTGACGTAAAACAGAAATGGATTTGGGTTACCTAGAAGACACTACGCGGCGAATCGGCTTTTGACCAGATACAGCTTTTCCTTTACCTTTTTATTTTACATACAAATATTCATGCCTCCAGGCAGACCAATGACATGATATATGATATATCCTCGAATGGTTCAATGTTTCAATGGTACCTACCGACCACCGTGTCATCCTAATCCGATAGGTGCGACTGGATGCGGGCCGGCCGAAGTGGCCGTGCGGTTAAAGGCGCTGCAGTCTGGAACCGCAAGACCGCTACGGTGGCAGGTTCGAATCCTGCCTCGGGCATGGATGTTTGTGATGTCCTTAGGTTAGTTAGGTTTAACTAGTTCTAAGTTCTAGGGGACTAATGACCTCAGCAGTTGAGTCCCATAGTGCTCAGAGCCATTTGAACAATTTTGAACTGGATGCGGATACGAAGGGCCATGTTGTCGGTACACCTGTGTTCCGGCCGATGTCAGCTTTCGCAACTGGAGCCACCACTTCTCAGTCAAGGAGCTACTCTACTGGCTTAACAACAGCGCTCGGCAGACCCGGACGGTCACCCATCCAAGTTCTAGCCAAGTCCGACAGTGCTTAACTTCAGTGATCCCACGGGAACCGGTGTTATCAGTGCGGCAAAGCGGTTGAAATCCGGAAATTACGCTAACGTAAACGGTCCATGCTTCACTCGGCCCGCACAAAAAATACTTTTGTCTAAAAACCTTTCCATCAGGAGCTTCCTCTTTTGTCACTTTCATTTCTGGCTACGCCCTGCATATAAATTTGGACACACTCAGTGGTGACGAGTAAGCGGTGTTACCTTGTCACTCCAGGCCGTGTACCTGCCTCACTGTCTTTAATGCGCTGCACGGATTCTGTCCGTGTCTGGCGTACCTCCTTGAGTCACAGGCTACTGCGCCGCCAGTTATGCTATACTCTCGGTACCGCCCTGTCAGTGAGGAAACTATGCAGTCCTCTGCATCTACCTCGCGAGTCTGCTACATAATTAAAGGAATATTTGGATTAAATATTCTGTCGTGTCAATAGGAGCGCACGGCGCGTGATTGCCCAGATATGTTGCTTCGCGTGTTTGCCACAGCGTCCCTACCGCGCCGAAACGTATTTATTTTGCGCCGCTCGATTGCTCGTTCGCTATGTTATTTGGTGAGCGTGTTTGCAATTCGTGGCCCGCCAGGCGCTTGTCATGCGCTGATTACATGGAATGCCTTTAGCTATTATTTCGAGCCAATCTCCGGCTAAATTAGCCGCAAACAGTTCATTGAATAGCTAGCTCGTGGCATTGACAACGTCGAACCTGAAATTTACGTGTTTATAGAATGAAAGCTTTACCTTTTCCTTCTTTTTTTTCCAATTCAGTACGGCATGGACAGTAATATTACCAACATTAGATCTGCTATTGGTAAATGGGACAGGATATCGCAATGGAATCACTACCTTAGACTCACGTTGTAAAGTGTTTCATTTGTAGCTGATCTGGCACGTGCTGTGTAGTTACACTCAGATTAATATTCGTTTATAACAGCTTTCTCATCTTCAAGAAATTTGTCCTTGCTATTAATAGTTTAGAGGAAAGTGCCCTATCACCGGGAACCACTTTTAAATTTAAAATTATCAATAAATTAGCTGTCTTTAAATTATGCAAAATGTGCTGTAGTATTGCAAGGGGATAAACATTATCCTTGGGAAAAAAATCTTTCGAATATTTTCTCATTCTATAATAGCAGAACAAAGAACCAAAAGTGTAATTTTTACCCCCGGAAAGTAAGGTTCCCAGTTTCGAGCTTACTTACTACGAGTTGTACAAAAACACGAAAATTTAATTGTTTAGTGGCACAGCGTTTGTTGGCAACAAATGTTTACAGCAGAAGTAAAAAGTGCTGCATGGCTCTCGGTTGTTCTGCAGACGTTTCAGCCATAACAAAAAAATCTCTTTCCTTGTTCATTTTTATACAAGTCACATTGAAAAACTGTACAAGTATCATCGTCTACACCTGTACACCAGCCGTATGTTCGAAATTATGTGGATGTTCGAATTTGCGGAAAGACAGATGATTAACAATAAGTACAAAATTCTATAGGGAACAACGAGAATGGAATTTCTCGGATTAAAAAGTGGTGTAAGACAGGGATGCAGTCATTCGTTCCTACTGTTCAAGCTGCACACTGAAGAAGCAATAAGGGATGACGGAAGTAAAAGAATAGTTCAGCAGTGGGATTAAAATTCAGGCTGAAACGATACCAGTTATAAGATTCGCTGATGACATTGGTATCCTCAGTGAAAGCGAAGAAGAGCTACAGGATTTATTGAATGGAATGAACAATGTAGTTGCGAACATCTTGCATCATATATGAATGCGTGGTGTCTACTCTTTCGGGGATGTCCGAGACTACAGACACCACGCATTCGTATATTACTGATATGCCTAACTGAGCAATGGGTCCACTTTCTTCAGTGCGGGTGGCTACTAGTTCTAGGCGACTGATGACCTCAGCAGTTAAGTCCCAAAGTGCTGAGAGCCATTTTTGAACCATCATTTCACTTCTAACCTCTTCTGTCTTTCCGTGGAGCGTTTCGTGTTCTGTGTCCTTGAGTGCCCCACAGCCGCCCTGCTCCCTCAGCCGAATCTTCTGCGGAAGCGCGAAATGTTGTCAGGTGCTTTCAGGATCAGACCTGCGGCAGCGGAGCACCTGACACATTTATGTAACGCCGCGAGTTACATCGACCAGAGTGGCGACTTGGCGGCCGGAGACCTCCTCCCCCCGACTTTCTCTCTACCTTCTTCCTTTTTCATTTCCAGTCGGTGGCGTCGCCAAGCCGAGCGGCAAAGCGCTGCCGGCAGCTGGCAACTGGAGATGTGCTTGGCGGAATCGTCCCCCAGAGCATCCGCCAGCTGCCTGCTGCCAAACCCCCGTCCCCTCCTCCACACCCCCACACCACAACACGCCGAGTGCTGGACGGGCCTTAGGCCCGGCATTTGGACCGTCGCGAGCGCAATTACAGGATCAATTCGTGGCGTCCAGGGATTTCAGCCCCGGAATATTTCATCCTACGGTTGTCATCCGCTGTTGCGTCCCCTTTCCCAAAAATCGTCTGAGCCGCTAATCTGCTTATGCCGTCAGTGAGTTACAGATCTAAAGATACCAAGATTGGGGGGCGGAGGTCATATGTCAAACATACAAGGTGTTTCAAAAAGAATCATCCGCTTTGGCACGTCTATATTTTTCAAAGTAATAAACATATTCCATGAATTTTGTTTTTTGATGAACGGGAAATTAAAAAAAAAATTTTTTTTCATATTTTATCATAGGTATGAAACTTCCTGGCAGATTAACACTGTGTGCCGGACCGAGACTCGAACTCGGGAGCACTTGTCCGCGAAAGGCAAAGGTCACGAGTTCGAGTCTCGGTCCGGCACACAGTTTTAATCTGTCAGGAAGTTTCATATCAGCGCACACTTCGCTGTAGAGTGAAAATTTCATTCTAGACTTATCATAGGTGTTCAATATGCCCCCCTTGAGATGCACGGCACATGTCAATGAGGTATTCAGTTGTTCCCACACAGAAGCGAGCATGTCTTGAGTTACAGTTTCCACAGCTGCAGTTATGCGATATCTCAGTTCATTCATAGTTGTTTATAACGGAGGCACATAAACGAATTCCACTTGGTTCGTATGTTTTTGAAAATGTGATGTTACATGGAGATTAACTGATAACTGAACAGGAAACTATTATTATGTTCTAAAATTACACTTAACGTCCTCGTAGTTACACTGACGGAAAAAATCCCAACACCTAAAAGTAATTAATGGAACTTAGTGAAATTTGGGAAATACATTTGTGTAGGTAACATATTTAAGTAATTAACATTGCAAGAACACAGGTTAATGTAATGTTGTTGTTGTGGTCTTTAGTCCGTAGACTGGTTTGATGAAGCTCTTCAGCCGGCTGCTGTGGCCGAGCGGTTCTAGGCGCCTCAGTCTGGAACCGCGCGACCGCTACGGTCGCAGGTTCGAATCCTGCTTCGAGCATGTATGTGTGTGATGTCCTTAGGTTAGTTAGGTTTAAGTAGTTCTAAGTTTTAGGGGACTGGTGACCTCAGATGTTAAGGCCCATAGTGCTCAGAGCCATTTTTTGAAGCTCTTCACGCTTATACTGAGCAGGCCCCATCATCTACGGACCAGTAATGCAAGCTGTATCCGTTTGAACCTGCAGCTTGTGTTCGTTCCTTATTGTCCAGTTTTCCCTTCCTCCCCTCCCCCCCCCCCTCCCTCCATTTCCATCTATTATCAAACTGACGACTGCTTGATGTCTCAAAAAATGGTTCAAATGGCTCTAAGCACTATGGGACTTAACATCTGAGTCATCAGTCCCCTAGAACTTAGAACTACTTAAACCTAACTAACCTAAGGACATCACACACATCCATGCCCGAGGCAGGATTCGAACCTGTGACATTAGCAGCAGCGCGGTTCCGGGCAGAAGCGCCTAGAACCTCTCGGTCACAGCGGCCGGCGCTTGATGTCTCAGGATGTATGCTATCATCAACCCCTTATTTAGTCAAGCACAAGTATCTCTTTTCTTTAAAACGATATAAACCTTAAAGAACTCCAAGCATAAATGTCTCTTTTCTTTAGACCCAACAAAATTTAAGGAACACAGTTTTACACGAACCTCACTTTAATCTTTAACCATCTTTCAAGAGTTTCCTGTGACAGGAGGGAAGTATATCAAACATGAATAAATTACAATTGGTAAGCCCGACCATGGATTCTGGCGCAAGCCTGCGGGCGGCACGATAGACACGGAGGTTGACCTTGGATACCAGTCTCCGTCCCCATCGGGACAGGCAAAGTAGTGTTGTAACTACAACACCAGTAGCAAATCTCTCTAATATTATGCAAGAATCCAACAATAAACCTTTGGCCCGTCTCAAGGATACCACACGCAAGGCAAAAACAAATGCCGGGGCAACAATATTCAGAAGTTATTTAAGCATTATACATATGAAGGGCGCTATTAAAATCACCTTGACATATGTAAAAATTGCCTTTTGAAAATTACTTATGAAGAAACAGACAATATCGCACAAATCAGTTATTTAAAATGACCGGTTTTTGAACATGCAGTACGCCATCTTCAGACTGACTGCACTGTAAAGATTACAAACATACATGTTAATTAGGAAAGTGAGTCTTGTATAATACATACAAAGATTAAACTAAAAGGGCGTCATGTTTGCTAGAGCTGACAACCTGCTGGGCTGCTGGTTGTTGTCAAGACGATAACTGCTGCTAGTGGCTGTACTGCCTCGCATTAAAACCGTGCTTGACAGCGCGCCAATTTGCTGCATTACGTCAGTTCTAGGCAATGGGATCTTACTTTACGTTAAAATATCTATGACGTGTAAACGAAGTATACAACTAACACTAAAGTTACATGTATGACATTACACAAGTGGTGCTGTTTAAATAAATAGTGCAAGTCATTAATAAAATTGCTTAACTTTAAATAAACCTTAAATACAAGTGCACCAGTACAGAAGGTTATGCGAACGTTGAACACCAGCTAGTGATGGTTTTTGGTACTTCAAGGCGACGCCATTTCCATGGAAATGGCGATGTGTTGGCTGTTGCTTGTCATAGACCATGGTGTAGCATGAAACTGCTTCGTTTCATACGTATATTTAAAATAAATTGGTGCTTTTGCTCGAAATCTGAAGATGGTCTACTGTGTGTGCCGAAACCGGTTATTTTAAATAAATGATATTTAGCGTTCGTGACTGTTTCTTCATAAGTAATTATCACAAGTAAGATTGCTGACACTCCCAATTATGTTGGTTACTGGCCTTCAGAAAATAGTCTCTACAAGCCACTAAGCACCTTAACCGTCGCTATATGAACAGTTCCAGACTAACCAGCTAGTCTAGGTAAATCTTAGGCACTTCAGTTATCTTTAGAAAACAGTTTCTGGAACAATTCAATGAGAAACGTAGCAGATATTAAAGCCTTCGGAGTATTAAATAGACTCTAATACTGGCCGTCCTGCGTGGTGACTGTGGCACGTTAAAACACAGGTTATACTGCAAAGTACAAATAGGGTGCCAGCCACAAGACAGAGTTGACCTCTCTTCTTAATTCAACGCAGTTGTAAGATACGATCCCACGTACCTCAGATCCCGAACCACTAAGCCTTAAAATCAAAACACAAGTCATAATCATCAAATCTTAACTTAGAACAGGGAAACCAATTGTTCTACGTGAGAGAGAGCCTAGCACGTGTTGGCGGTTCGTTTAAGAAAGAAACAAACCATAACCGTGCGGCCGTATGACAACTAACTTCAAACCACGTGATGAGGCAGGCTCCAAGGTAACAAGTTACTGACGACAGAGAAGGGTTTTTCGAGAATTCTTAAACGATGCATACCGTAGAGCAAGTGGCGGCAGTTTCGGAGCTCTGTTGCCGAGCAGAGAATTCAAGGAAGACGCAACCCCGGCACAGCACTAAAATACGCTGCGACAAGGGATACACCGCTCCGTCCCGCTAGGAAGGCTCTCAGCACTCCATTAGAAAAATGCCTGCGCCGGAAATACTGGCCACTCCTACAGAAGAATGAAGTACATTGACCCTTGCACGTCTACTGACGCCGACCACTCAGGCTTGAACTACCCCCCCCCCCCCCCCCCCCTGTGCCGGAAAGTGTCTCTCCTACTCACAGTCTGCCAAGTGAAGTTACTCTTATCCTCTTATGAGCACAGACGGTGTACAACTCACCGAGTGCGAGATATCGACCACGCCGCACTGCTCAGTGCATATAAAAGCTATCACAACAAAATCCTAATGCAACGAGAGTGAGCACAGGGTCAATCGCAAAGAATCAACAACACAATAAGTCCTTAAAGCCACTGGAGTAACCAAACGGATTCCGCTCACAGCGAGAAACAGTCAATTTCCACTTACTGCACTTTATCATGTTCACAGCGTATAATGAACAGCACACACTATGCCATAAATGATAAGCAATTATTTACACGGCCCCCATAGACTTTCGTGTAGAAAGTTGTTCATAAACCTAAGAGGCTACAGTCGATGTACGGTTGGTACATAACACGGTGTACTGACTTATTCACAATGCCCCCAGGATGCCGCCATCAGCTCCGAAAGCACACAGGTAGTGCTGCTGATGAGCAGCAGAAGCAGTTTCTTCGCCTCCACTGGAATTTCTGTGCGTCAGCTCGGCAAAGACTGCCACTACTCCACCACATTGTTGTCCACGTGGCAGTCCCCCTCGTGCTGACCGTCGTCTCGTCCGTTAACCATTCTGCACAATGGCGCTTCGTGGGGCCCTTGCGATTGGCTCCACCCAGAAGAGTCGTTTTCCTGTTACCATAGCAACTGGCTATCTTCAAGGACTCGCCGTTCCTGACACCTCAGCCAGGGCGTCAGACCGGCCCCAGACGCCACGCCACAGATTTGTCCGCCGCTCCCACCGACGCGACAGCAGCGTCCTGAGATGACGGTACTAATTTCAGTCGCTCCAACTGACTGAACATCTCCGCCAGAGTCTGTACCTAACTGGGCGACGGAGGTGCCTACGTCCATCACGTGTAGACGTCATTCGCCCTCTCGTGGCAACAGCGCGACACTCGTAAAGAATCTCTCGTGGCGGCGAAATCGACGGTGTCGTTCGGAACGGCGCACTCGGAAATACTCACGAGGAGAACACGACAGTGCCATTATGCGATTTCCCAGAAACTTCGCTCAGTGGAAGAGGAGGCAAAATAAGCGAAGAGGTGTCTCGGCTTATCCGCAGATTCTCGCCTGGTTTTGAGAAAATGAACGTCAAAGTTTTCGACGTAATGTAAGTGCCTTCTAGTTCGCGAGAAGCTCTGCCAAACTGGCATAACGACTATCCGCGCAGTATCTCACTTTCGTGTTCCTTGTTCGAAACCCGATTACTGATTTTATGTATTTCTCTTTTTTCCCATTTACCTACTCATGTCCGTAAAAGGCTATTACACGAATGTGTATATCCTTATATTTCTTTCTTTAGTCAGTCGTTAATTCTTATGCTTACCCTACAGAAAGATTTGATGAATTCCCTTCTATGTACACCACGAACATCGCGCAGAGACGGGTTTGCCACAGCGTCATTTCTTCGCATGAATCTCTCGCGGGAAAAGAACGTCGTTACTATTGGGGAAAATTTTACGTTTTGACAGTAATTTCACGGCAAACCACGCATAACGAATCACTCTTGCCAAAACTGGGTCTTACAAGATACGCTACAGGAGTTTCACAGAAAACAATTCCAAAGAAATTTTCCATCTATTTATTTTTTTTGTTTTATTCGTCAGACGTGCAATAGTTAGATGAATAAGGATAATATTATTTCAGTACTTAATTGGAAACATTTGTGTAGTAATCTTATGGACATGGCTAGTTAACGAAAAACAAAAATAAAAATAATAATTGGGTTTCGATAACGGGGCACAAAAGTGATAAACCGCGACGCTAGCCCTGTGCCACCGTTAAGCCAAGACACGTGTTCGCTGATTTTGACCCCTCTTCCACTGAGCTGAGTTTCTGGGAAATTGGGTTACGACGTTTGCCATGTTCTCTTCGACAGTATTACGTAAAAATATGGAGCTTTTGAATACACTAGCGGGTGTGCTTCACTTCCACAGCTGGACGTATGCTCCTTAAGATAAACTCATAGAAGGTTTCGAAAGGAACTGAAAGTATACGACTAACACAGATTAATAGAAAAGCGTTGCGAAAAGAATTATTGTGTAAGAAAACTAAATAATCTGTAGCTGTGTCCCCATTATCCAGTGCCATGGATTAAAAATTATTTCAGTGTGCCATTTGTTGTTCATATCATTTTGATTGAACTAAATGCCACTTCCCACACAGCAGTTACGCGACGATGCTGTGACCTGACCGACATATTTCAATGTTTTTTTTCGAGGAATGTAAAAGACAGTTTTCACACTCGCCCGTGGAGTGTTCGTGCCAGCACAAACCGTGTCCTGACCAACCCCGTACCGTGATGGACGTATTTCTTGCGGCCGATATTTTCGCACTTCAAGGTCGCGGCATGAATGACGAAATGTTATTGAATTAGTGCGCAACTATTCAGTGTTGTATGATATCTCGAATCCAAAATACACTGAAGCGTCAGAAAAACTGGGGTAGACATGCGTATTCAAATACAGAGATATGTAAACAGGCAGAACACGGCGCTGCAGTCGGCGACACCTATATGAGACAATATGTGTCCGGCGCAGTTGTTTGATAGAGTACTGTCGCTACACTGGCAGTTTACCAAGATTTGAGTGAGTTTGAACGTCGTGTTATAATCGGCACACGTGCGATGGGACACAGCATCTCCGAGGTAACGATGAAGAGGGGAATTTCCCGTACCATCATTCCACGAGTGTACCGTGAATATCAGGAATCCGGTAAAACATCAAATCTTCCACATCGCTGCGACCAGAAAAAGATCGTGCAAGAATGCGACCAACGACGACTGAAGACAATCGTTCAAGGTGACATAAGTGCGACCCTTTCGCAAACTGCTGCAGATTTCAATGCTGAGCCATCAACAAGTGTCAGCGTGCAAACCATTCAACGAAACATCATTGATATGGGCTTTCGGCGCCGAAGGCCCACTCGTATGCCCTTGATGACTGCACGACAGAAAGCTTTACTCATCGCCTGGGCCCGACATTGGACTGCTGACGACTGGAAACATGTTGCCTGGTCGGACGAGTCTCGTTTCAAATTGTATAGAGCGGATGGTTGTGTACAGGTATGGAGAAAACCTCATGAATCCGTGGACCCTGCATGTCTGCAGGGGACTGTTCAAGCTGTGGAGGCTCTGTAGTGGTGTGGAGTGAGTGTAGTTGGAGTGATATGGGACCCCTGATACGTCTAGATACCACTCTGACGGGTGACAGGTACGTAAGTATCCTGTCTAATCACCTGCATCCATTGATGTCCATTGTGCACTCCGACGAACTTAGGAAATTCCAGCAGGACAATGCGATGCCCCACACGTCCAGAATTGCTACAGAATGGCCCCAGAAACACTCTTATGAGTTTAAACACTTTGTCTGGTCACCAAACTCACCAGATGTGAACATTGTTGAGCATATCTGTAATGCCTTGCAAAGTGCTGCTCAGAGGAGATCTCCACCCCCTCCTACTCTTATGGATTTATGGATAGCCGTGCAGGATTCATGCTGTCAGCTCTCTCCAGCACTACTTCAGACGTTAGTCGAGTCCATGCCACGTCGTATTGCGGTACTTTTACTGCTCGCGGGGGCCCTACACGATATTAGGCAGATGTACCAGTTTCTTTGGCTCCTGAAGTGTACATGATAACTACATACGTGTATATTTCTGATTTTACATGATTGAATACAACCAACTAGATACAATACTGTGATCTGAGAGTGTTGGCTATAGCTGGAACATTTACTGTCCGAATGCCCTGTCATCAATAGCGATATAGATATATTAAGCGGCTACAAGAGCCAATTATGGAGAATGCCTTTCTGAATTAAAGAATAGTGATCCGGTATTGGAACAGCCTCAATAGAAAAGTTTTCCCATCCAAAGCTCCTCCCCCCCTAAAGTTGTGAGAAAAGCTACGTTTCATAGTAACCATTAGAGAAGTTCTTCCACATTTATTGTGTCAGAGTAGGCATCAATTCGTCCATCATCTTGCCTGTAATAATTTTGCAGGTTTCTCCTACGGTCTTGTGAACCATACTATGCCTCATGCGATAGCTAAATGAAATCATCTTTAGCGCATTTTGAGTGGCCAAAAAGCAGACATTAGGGATATAGCAAACGAAGAATTCACAGGTGATTTTAGCGGTAATAAATCAGCATCGCGCGAAACAGAAGGAAACACGCAATTACAAGAGAATGTTGAATATTGCTTTTACATGTTTAATTACCGGTAAACTGTGAAAGTATGTGTCAATTATATTATATACTGAAACACGTATGTATTCAGTAGCAGCGATGGCGAGGCAAGACAGAATCTCTGACCAGAGAGTTGTTTATCGTGGCTTGTCTGCGCTTGACTGCGCGAGAGTTCAGTTTCGAGTTGGACGCTGTTGCGTGTTGGACCCAGTTGCGAGTTAATGTAATATATGTTAATTGTAATTAATTTGTCCAAGAAATGCCCCAATAATAATTTTGTTTCCAAAGCAATCTTTTTTAAGAAAAGAATCATTCGAATTGAAACAATATTTCCTATGCTTTTCCTCCCAGAATCAATTTATTAAGTTAATTATTGCACAGGGCCTAAGGTCAGCGATGCTGCCCAATTATTGTGGGTTTAATGATTAATGTTCATTTCTCAATTTTTGTGTCGAGTTTACATTGGGTCATTATTGTTCAGTAATTTTGTGGGGACTTAACATTTTTGCACATTTTTATTATCATTGACTTTTATTACTGTGGGAAGCTAACATTTGGCTCTATTTGCATTTTCATTCAATTCATATCATTTAAAAATAATTACGGGGAGGTTACACTTAGCACGATGTCTATTCACATGTAAATATTTTCTTTTATTTTTGCGGGGAGGTTACAATACTAATCTCAAGCAAGCAGCGAGGGGTTCTCTTCGTGTGAAGGCTTTTTCCAGTGTGTGTATCGCATTTTGAGATTACAACTTGCTTAATAATACGCTGCATGAATTTTCCGACATTCTGAAATATTCACAAAACCTTGTTCCATCGTCCACTTGTTCATTGTCCTGAGTGGCGCCGGCCGGAGTGGCCAGGAGGTCCTAGGCGCTACAGTCTGGAACCGCGCGACCGCTACGGTCGCAGTTTCGAATCCTGCCTCGGGCATGGATGTGTGTGATGTCCTTAGGTTAGTTAGGTTTTAGTAGTTCTAAGTTCTAGGGAACTGCTGACCTCAGAAGTTAAGTTCCATAGTGCTCAGAGTCATTTGAACCTGAGTGGCCAAATCCCCTTTCTTTGTTCTTGTTCCCCTACTCATGATGAACTCACTTCCGTTTTATCACTTGATCTCTTGTTTTTCCTCTTCTTCATCCAAAATCACAGCAATCAGCCCGTGATCGTCGAGCGAGGACGCCATCATGGCCGCACCAGTCACACGCCGGAAGAAACGCTGACAACTCTGAATAGGTAACATTGTGGCATCACGGCCGGTATCGCGTCACGTGTCGGCAGATAAATACGATATTGCAGTGCCTGTGTTATTCCGAATTACGATGCAATGTTCCTTCGGACATGCATACATTTTCACTATTGTCGTTCCATTGTACAGCTGATGTACGTCCATACTCGTAACTGCGAATAGATTTCTTGCTTTTCAGACTAGTTTCGCCCATTCTGTACAATTTCTGCTTGTCTTCTGCAAGACAGGCAACTCTGTCGCAATAGATGCGGTTTCCACATGGCTGAGCGCCTAGGTGTCAGAGTTGTATCTGACGCTCCCCAGACATTAATACAGACCAGATGTATTGTGTTATTTTAGCGATTAGCAGTTCTGCGCAATATATTGACACAGTGCTATTGTGTCAATAATGCTAGGCGTTTGACGACCGCTTGTTGCCATGCAGTGTCACAGCAAGATGATATACTAGCAGGTATGTGTTTCATTCCGATAATCGTGCCTATCTGCATCAAAATGAAGTGATATAAGGCTTAGAAATTTGTTGAAAATGAAGTAAACAACGAACATAGCCGAGTGGAAATTAGTACGATAGTATAAAAAAGAAACAAAAACCTTTTATTGACCATTACGCTTTTCGGTGGACCATGCCTCAATCATCAAGTATGTTCACTCAGAATATCATAACGTAGATGGTTTGCGAATACCTTTCCTGAGAAACCCGTGGCACTCCTAGTGATCACTCGGTGCTTTCTCAAATATTATGTACGTAACATCTGTTTGTGCATTTCAGTTGGTTACAGCATTAACTTAACTATGTGTCATAGGAATGAACAATTTTTGTGACAACATAAATCAAGATTCAAGATTTAACTGTTCAGAAATTAATAAAAGCTCATCGCACTTACCGTTAAAACATTTACTTATAAAATCCATTAATGCAATTTCGGACGTTTAGCAACTTCCGTGAATACAGCGAAAAACTTTTCAGACACGTCAAGAATTTAAAAAATTTTGAAATCAATTTTTGATGTTACGTGTACAAAAGATGCCAATAACGTTAAATATTCGCATTCTATGGATCGTGTGATGTATGACAGACACTTTTTAAATCTTTGACATGTGCACATGTACTTCGGTAAGCATCTGGGTTAATGCGCTACCAATATGTTCCAAAACGCCGCGCATAAACTTTGTTTTTTTTTCTTTTTCTTTTTTTTTCTTTTTTTTCTGGCGATGATTCTTTGGGTTTTGCTGGTGATAGAAATGTAGGGTTATGAGTTTTGGATAGCGCTGTTACTAAGGACCACTTTAATACCCAACACAAGGATCGTCTTGCTGTAACTATCATAAAGCGCAGTTTAAAAGTTTATATTGGACACCTACTCTAGCTTAGGCCGATGGAATGAATCAGTTGGTTCTTTTTGCATTAGATGTGGCGCGCGGTGCGCCTTAAGAGGCTTGTGGAGGTTCACTAGTTCATGGGCGGTTCCTGAGAGAACTCGAAGGAAGCGTTTTTCAGTATTATTTCAGCTGATACCTAAATAACTGACAGCATAAAATTGCTCAAATTTTTATATATTATTTAGGCATTTATCTAGAAATGATCTCTTACCGTTTTCAAAAATCTTTATCCGGTATCGAGAAACGCACCAAAACCATGGTTTCTGTGTACCAAATCCAAGCAGCGGATTCCAAGACGGGTATGTGCAGCAAATGTCTAATTTTTATTATATATTCCTAAGATCCCGTTACTGAGCAGCCTTGAACATCTTCTCGATATCTTGTCGGTTTCCGATATACAGAGAGTCAAAGTCACCCTACTTGTGTAAATTCTGGTATGAGGCGAAAACGTAGTTTAAAAAGTGACGTAGCAGGAAGAAATAGACTGGAAGGTGTTTCCGTTTACACCAGAAAGTTTCTGGGAATCCCCCGTTGTAGTACTGAAGTACATCCAAAATTTTTGTGCACACAGTATCTGGTCCGAGGTGTAAAATTAGTTTTGCGTTATTTTAATTTCACGTAAGTAAACCATTAAAATTTTACTGATGCATAATGATCGTTTCATATGAGTGGCATGCCATGCTGTAACAGGGAAAAGAAGGAAACCATCGCAAAAATGCTTTTATTTTTTTAACATGCTGCTCACCTCCCATTCCCGTAAGCTCCCTGACAGTAACTCATTCACACTCATTAGTCCTTCGCTGTAAATCGCTCACACCTACCCATTCCCACTTCCCCATTCTCACTTACTCATCCAGCCGAACTCACTGTCGTATCTTTGTGTCTCTGTAACTTTCACTGTCTCCTGTCTCACAGCCATAGTCTTCTTCACTCTGTCCTACGACTACTGTCTCCTGCCACTATCACTGTCTCTCTCTTACAGCTACAATGTGACTGGTTGCTTCCTAGATGTGCTACCACACTATCACTGGCTCTCACCAACTTTATCCTTCTCCTTGTTCCTCGCCCACTGCCACCTTCACTTTCACTCTTTTCCTAGCATGAAAATCCAGCCAAAGTTGCAAATTTAACTTTTTTACTCGCTCGATGACTAGTTTCTGGCCGGGACCCATTTTAAATCATCCTACAGGACAGAAAATCAAATTTACACTCATGGACAGTACAGGTATTACCACTTTCTCAGCACATACCAAGAATACAGAACATATCGTTTCAAGACTTACGTAACTTAGTAAAAAATGGTAATTCCGAGAATGCAAAAACTGTGTCAAACATGTACAGGTGAACAGTTACAGCGTATACAGACAATTGCCAATCTACTCCTTCTGCTACCGTAAGGAAACCTCGGGAAAGGGCGTCCTATTAGGATAGGAAACCTTTCGTATTTATTAATATATTCTCCAATCATCAAGAATGCAACAATTAACACAATAACAGTACAAGTCATCAATAAAATTAATAATTTTAAAATCTTTACCAAAAACAGTCAAACAATTAAAATCATCGAACACGGCAGCGCCACATACGGCGCGTATTACAAAGTTATATACCATGTTAGCACATAAAACTCATTAAATGTGAACAACATTAGCATTAAATGGAACGAAAATAATAGACTATTAAAAAAGTCTTTATCGCTTCCAACCCTTTGCAGGTATAAAAATTCCACCATAACAAACTTTACAAAATGTGTGAGGATAAAACATCTTTTTCTAACATGTCTCACCGTCTACTGTGTTCCATTGTCACCATGTCCCTATTTTTTTCTGATACTGCTGTCTTATCTCTCGCTCTTTCTATACCACTACCACCGTTTACTATCTTTCACTGTTTATTTCTTTTCCGCCTGTTTCCAATTGCCATTGTCTACTTCTCTCTCAATATAAAAATCGCTAATACGTTTGCAAGCCAAAATTTTTGGGTAAAATTTTTAAAGCTTCTGAGGAAGGCACACTGAGGCAGCTGGTACGCCACTTTTCAGTAACTGTGTTCACAAGAGCTGATGATTCTTTGTCGTACGTAAAATTTTTGTAGGGTTTAATGCAGATTATTTCACCGGTAGCTTTTCCCATGCGTGTTTGCTAGAGGATTTATGGATCATGAATTTTAAACTTGCTGTTTTACGAAAGAGGTTATGATTGTAGTGGTTCTCCTTAAAGAGTTCTAACTTGGGTTCATGCGTCTGCCGAGAAAATTGTGGAGGAATATCTTGGTAATTGTTTAAAATTTGATTAGGTTCCAATATCCTCATGATTAGATGAATTTCTTCTGCTTATGAATATTGCTAGTTCCTTTGTACTATTCTTTTGGTGTAATAAAATTGAGTTAGCAATGCTCTTTTGAGTAATTGCAGTATGGAAGAAATGTATCACACACAACTCGACCAACACCTTCCCCTCATTCCTACTGTTCCATAGAGGAACTGATTGTGGACAGTTCTCGTACTTACCTTCCCTTGCTGTCTTTCGGATATTGCAGATTATATTTATCCAAGAATCTGGTGGTATGTCTCCAGATTCACTCGTAAGAATTTAGAATACGCGGCTCGCTGACCGATTGACCATATTAGTACAACAAAATATCGCTTTTACAAGAGTTCTGTATCAAATACTGTAAGTTTTGTTGTTAACCTCTTTTTCCGAAACGGACGTTCTGATGTTATTTTCCATGTCTTTCACAACAAAACATAGCTGTACAGAGTACAGTTTGTGAGATAATGGGCGAGTTGCGGCGCCCTGGGAATATTTTAAGTTCAGAGTTGGGGGCCACCACTGGAGCCGCGCGGCAGAGCCTAGTTCGTTAGCATCCGCGTGGTGCCTCACAACGGCCGGAGCACGTGGTCCATCGAGCATGTGGCTGGGAATTCCTGGGTGACGCTGTGCGCCGGGAGGCCCAAAGATGGCGGACTTTGTCAAACCTTAATGGCAGACATTTCACAGCTCATATAGAAATTAATAGTAGCCAGAGGAATCATGATACCTCAAAAAGAAACGTGTACAGGCGTGGACAAAACCAGCGAGACCCCTCGCCTTTTCGTTATGCTGATCCGCACAGCTTTAAAGTTCGCTACAAAGCATAACAGGCAAGGCGGCGAAGTGCTACTAACATACTATGCACAGGCGTGAAATTGGAAAACTATCCGAACTTTTTCAGACTGTTTTCAATCATGTGTAAGACTATATTAATGCTGATTAGTGTGTTAAACACAACACCTAAATATAAGACATAAATAAAAATGAATTTCAGCTTATGGAGATAATATAATTGTTTTAGTAAGACAAAGTACCCTAGACCGTTACGAATTAGCAAAATATTATTCGAATTCGGCCGCGAAACGGTCTGTCAACGTTCAGACGAATCAGACTGGATTACCGTTGCTGTGCAAATTTATCAATGCGGGAAGATTCATAACGAAATTCAGTTAAAAATCATTCAGTGCCATACTTAAGTGAATTCAATTATTGACAGAAGCGGAAAAAGTAGGCAGTAACAAGTTCGAAATTCTACAAGAGTTTCTTATTGACGTCTACAGGGCGCCGGTACAGAATAAAAGTAGCAATAAAACCTATTGGGGGAGCGAGAATTTCTTAAAATTGCTTTACTGATAGTCTATCTGCCTCCATCGAGATTACAACCGAAAACAAACCAGAGCTCCATTGCTGTAGCAAACTCCGTTCACTACAGACAACCCAGGCAAATAGCCCTCTATTATAACCCCGGACACGAATATGCCGGCAATTTTGCAATGAAAAAGGCAAAATGATCTGCATTTTCTGTTCCATAGAGCTTTTTGGACTCAAAAACATGAATTTTCTACCTCTATGTCACCGCTTATGTGACAATCATTCGGGATGTTTATCGAAATAACAAAATACTGTTATTAGCGAGTAAATTTAGTAGGACAATTCTGCATAACCCCAGGAAATAAATGGCTACATAGCTGCCAAACGTATTCTACAATGCTTCGAATTCTCCATTAGATTCGCCACAGCCAGAAAACGTTAATTATCCGAAGTGTTTCTTAAGCTTAAGCAATGGGAATGCACGCACTTCTAAAATGCGGTGGCATTAATACTGGGATCTGAACTACCACGTGTGTAGTCCTTTAAATTACATGATTGAAAACGGTCTGACAAAGTACGTATAGTTTTTCAATTTCACACCTGTGCATAGTATGTTGGTAGCACTTCGACGCCTTACCTATTATTCTGTGTAGCAGACTTTAAAGCTGTGCGGATCGGCATAACGACAAGGCGAGGGGTCTCGCTCGTTTTGTCCACATTACCACTATTTGCACGACGATTCTGATGGTGTAATCAGATTTTCAATATCTTTATTAGTTTAAAGTTTAGTATCTGACGGTAAATTATACAACTAATTCCCCAAAATTTCCAAAATTTAAACGCTTCATCAGATTTCGTCGATCGACGTGTCTTTAGAAAGTTATTGGTGTAAATCTAAATTGTTATAAATTACAGGCATGTAACTTGAATAGTACATGAGTTATAGGAGGTCAAAGTGGCCGATTACTATCGATCGCGTCAGGCCACAAGTACTCCACATTTACACTTGCTTATAAATATATTTATTCGTCTACGTTTATATCCGATATACGAGGGCTATCCACAAAGTACATTCCAATACTCTATTTTTAATTCCAAAACGTAATGTACTTTGTGGATAGCCCTCGTATATCATTCATGAAGAAATTGGTTAAATATTTACTGTGTTTTAGAAAGCCACAGAGATATTAGGCTACTGGCCTACCTTTTGTTGCTATTCCTTTGACATATGTTTATTTAATTTGTTTATGTGTTTAATAATATGTGTTAGAGCGTGTGTATGGTCCAGCTGTAGGAATATTTATTTAATTTCAAGTTATCTAAATGTAACTCCAGTATTTCGAACGTGTTTCATTATATTTGCGCGGATACATTGGTTTCAAGACAGGGCGAGACGCTCTAGCCAATCACAGCGATCGTTTCCGGAGAGGACACGAGGCAGTTCGGAAGAGTCCGGCGCGAGGGTCAGGCTAACAGGACACGGAAAGTGCTGGACGAGACGGCGCGACGGACGCGGAGTCGCGGAGAGACTTGGAGAGTGCGGAGCGATTTGCGCGTGGTCGCGACAGATAGAAATATTTCGTAGTGCCGCCTTGTGCACTTGTGAGGTTTCCGTGGCTTCTACAGTGAAGACGCAGTGTGCTTTTAGAAGTGAATATCTCGCGAGCTATGTTGTCGTTCGTAACTAATTACGTGCAGTAGGAATCTATTGCTTTCCTGTTACTCAATTTATATTTTGTTTAATTGCTGTACCAACGACACCAATAAGTGTTTCGCAGAAATATACCGCATTCTCAGAAGCACTTCTACTATCGTACTCACCATTTAAAGTCGTTAAGATAGAACCTCAGATTTTATTTAATTGCAATCTTTCACTTATAAATGTATATGTAACTTTCATTATTCGATTATTCGCAATTGCCGAGTGATAGAAACCTTCGACCATTCGATTCATGCGTGTATTCCTATCGTATACTGTAGAATCAGTAGTATTTGGCCTGTAATGCGGCAACTACGTATCCCAGCCCCTAGACAACGAAACCAGCCAGACCTTTCAATATTGCAACGTTGAGTCGGAGGGTACGTAGCTGAGGGCCACCAACACCTCACCTCATATATTTATCTTGTTTGAAAGCCCACAAGTTCTTTGTTTCACTTGTTTTGTGGCCGATCATTGCTACATAGGTGTGACCGAGCTACCCATACCTTTGGGTTTTACGCAACCTGCAACGCCTTAAAAACCCACGGTAGGATTCTCATATTCTATCGCTCGCTACGTACAAACTATGAGTCCCATAGAAAAAATAAACAGTCTCTTCGCAGGAAATTTAATGTAGTTAAGTGTTGAACTGCAGTATGTTTTCACTAGAGGCCATTGTTATTGAGATATTCAACAAAAACGCATTTTTCTTCAATAATTCGATAACAAGGCCTACATCGAAGACGTATCCTGGTACAGAATTGAACTCGTTATATTTGCTAGAAAATGATTTTGTTTATTTTTGTGTAGGGCTAACTTTCCCATTACGTGTCACTGCTAAGTTACACAGCTCGATGAAACAGGAACCATACATATAAAGAACTGCCATAGTGCATTACGGAACGTAACTGAAATAAATACATATTCAGATCAAAGGAAACGACACTTTCATTCGAAGACAAAAATTACCGGTACATTGAAGTCACGGCAATTCACGGCGTTCCCTTGGTTATTTCTTGAATAATTCGATAACTACGGCCTGTAACAAAGACGTATCCCGGTATAGAATTTAACGCCGGCAGGTGTGGCCGTGCTGTTCTAGGCGCTTCAGTCTGGAACCGCGTGACCGCTACGGTCGCAGGTTCGAATCCTGCCTCGGGCATGGGTGTATGTTATGTCCTTAGGTTAGTTAGGTTTAAGTAGTTCTAAGTTCTAGGGTACTGATGACCACAGATGTTAAGTCCCATAGTGCTCAGAGCCATTTTTTGAACCACAGAATTTAACTCGTTATATTTACTAGAAGAAAGGCTGTATTTATTATTCTGTAGGGCTAACGGTTTGCGTGTAGCGCGAGAGAGAACAATAAACTCTTACACGTGTTACCTGAACGTGCAGTGGGTTGCATAAAGGCCATAGCTATGGGCACCTGAATCATCCTGTGTATCAAGAAAACCGGGTGGCACCCCTCACTTTACCTTAGTCGAGTGAGATTCAGTCCTCTTCAGTTTACTGTCACTGGAGGCCAACCTAGTGCTTCCTACTATCCAGATATAAAGTAAACAACTGTCTTAACGTATGCAAATGTTTCTGACTGTAAAGTGAGTCTGAAGACTTTAACGAGAGAATGCTAAAACGGCTGACTGTCTACGAGGCACGGACCGCTACAGAACGCCCCGAATCTTTTAAGCCACAGACCGTGGACGGCTGTCTCGTTTATTACTTCGCAAAGTTCAGCACCGCCGGCCGCAGGCGCCGGGCCGCCAACAGTCATCTGTTTTGCGCAAGGATTTTCTGGGGCGGAGGTACGTGGAGGCGGCGCGCGGCCAGCTACGGCGCGCCAGAGTTCGCAGAAAACTAATTGAAACTCGGAAAGTGGCTTCGAAAATGTGTCCAACGACCGAGCGCTACGGCAAAAGGTGGAGGATGGAGGGGGGCAGTCGATAAATCTCGCTAATTTGAAGCATTCCTCGCATACAAGAAACTTAATCTGCGAGTCTGAGATTCAATAAGACGCTCGTACCGCCTGAGAGAACTGATGTCGGTACTGGAGATGGGGATAAGGCGAAGAGAGAAAGTGGTAGGGGCGGGGAGGGGTAGATTGGGGAGGGAGAGGGGGGTCACCTGAGACCTGTGCGGAAAGGAATTTATGTGACGTCGCGCGGCCGGCGAGTGGTGCTTTATTATGGCCGGATGGCCCGCGACGGCGGAGGCGCAGAGTTATGGGGGCGGATGGGGTCGGGATGGGAGCGCAGGACGCGGGGTCAATATTGAGTTCGCCGCGGGGGCGGCGGCGGACACCGTAGCCGTCGCCGGAAGGGCGTCCACCCCCCGTGGACGGAATATTAGGGCCCGCGACTGGGACACGCCGGTGTTTGCCGTCCGCAATCACGGCGCAGGATATTACGTCCGCGACGACGGCGGGGAGTGCTGGGGCAATGGACGCGTCACAGAGCGTGAAGGTGTCAGTCACCATAGACGCGAGCTCAATTAATCTAAATAACTGTCACAACGTGGTACACCTCCGTCAATAAGATTTTGGGTGCCATTTTGTAATGTATATTCCTGGAAATTTGGAAAATTGTGGTGGTCTTATGGGACCAAACTGCTGAGGCCATTGGTCCCTAAGATTGCACACTACTTAATTTAACTTAAACCATGCATAGTTACCAACCGTGCACAGGCAGGGTGACGACTCCAGCGAGCGACCAAATGGGTATAAAAATCTGTTTACTCATGTAACTAATTGCTTGTAGATTACGTACATGATTACTTACTAATATTATAACTTTACAGTGTAAATTGACCTGAAAATGACCCCATCGCGGGTTGAAACCGGTTGGCGGCAAAATAAATATTGAGATTGTGACTGTTATTTTGAATAATTAAACTAACTTACGCTTCGGACAACACACACACCCACATGCTCGAGGGAGGACTCGAACCACTGACCGGGGGGGGGGGGGGGGGGAGCCGCGCGAACCGTGCAAGACGCCTCAAACCGCTCGGGGTTCTTGCAAACCGTCCTTTTTTTTCCTACCTTCGTACTGACCAACTAGCGTCACGTAACAATTTAATGCCTCTTCTTTGTTTGTTGTGTCCTTCGTCTTCTCCCCATATCATCTATCCTCTCCATCTGTCCATTTTGTTCCTGGTTGCTTATTTCTTCTGCCTTGAAAGCATTCTACATTTTGTATTTTATTCTTAAGAAGGTTTCTCCCTGTTGTTTCCTATTCATTTACGCTGTTTCTTTCTACTTGTATTTGTGTAATACAGGCTGCTGGCGACTTCCTTCTCGAGAAATACAGGAATATTTGTTTCGTTAGCCTGTTCTGTTTCGTTCGATAGAGCTGTCCAAAGACGATTAATCTCCATTTTGTCATTATTCCTTTGTCTGTATGTTTTCCTAAATCTACTCGTTGCTTCTCATTTTCCAAACAACTGAAGTTTTTACTGCACCCAATATGTTTCTAATAATGCATCTTTCAAGTACCACCATTCTCTACAGCTTACACATTGGTTGGTTCATTTGGCTCTAAGCACTATGGGGCTTAACATCTGAGGTCATCAGTCCCCTAGACTTAGAGCTACTTAAACCTAACTGACCTTAGGACATCACACACATCCATGACCTAGGCAGGATTCGAACCTGCGGCCGTAGCAGCAGTGCGATTCCCGACTGAAGCACCTAGAACCGCTCGGTCACAGCGGCCGGCGCTTACACATTGCTTCATCCCATTAATGTGATCACCTGCCGAAATCCTTAACAGCCAACTTCAGCAGCGTAGACCAATGCGACACGTGCAGGAAGAGAGTCAGTGACCGAGCGAGGTGGCGCAGTGGTTGATACACTGGACTCGCATTCCGGAGGACGACGGTTCAAACACGCGCCCGGCCACCCTGATTTACGTTTCGTTATTTCCCCACATCATTTCAGGCAAATGCCGGGATGGTTTCTTTGAAAGAGCACGGACGATTTCCTGCCCTCTCCTTCCTTAACCCAAAGGAACCGACGACCTCGCTGTTTGGTTCCCTCCCCCAAATCAACCAATGGGGAGAGTCACTGAGGCACTGGGAGGCACCGACAGGGATGTGGAGCGATGCCGACTCCAGCGCCACGGCCATTCGCGCTAGGTTTCTCGGGTGAGATTTTATGGTGTGCATAGGCCGATCAAGGTGGCCCAACAGATTTTCTATCGCTCTTAAATCCGGGAAGTTTGGTGGCCAGGGGGATACAATAAACTCAACCTGGTGCTTTTCGAATCATTCACGCACACTGTGACCTGTGTAGCACTTGCACTGTCCAGCTAGTAGTTGAGAAGAAAAACATAGTGCATGTAGGAAAGACGAACCAATCAGTATGTAGGGGTGTATGAGGTACCTAAGGAGGTACGAAATCAGCCACATAAGCATTCCTCAAATCATAACTCACTCTCTTCCGGCCTGTATCCTTACGACGAATGTTTGCATGTCCATGCACGCTAACGTAATTTGTAAAATGGAGCCTGAAACGTAATTAATCTAAAAAAGGACATCTGTCGTCATTCAGTGGACGTCCAGCTTCGGTACTGGCGTGCAATTTCCAAACTTGGTTGGCGATGAACAACAGGCGGCTTCTGCGGAGTCCCATACACAGAAACATTCCCTGAACTGTCGATGAGAAGACACTGTTGGTAGCCCCTTGGTTCATCTGGGCCGTCGGTTGCTCGAAGACTGCACCTTTATTCCCCTGTAAGAATCTCTTCACCCGTCGTGCATCTCTGTGATCTATGGCCCGTGGTACACCACTCTTGCGTTGGCGCCGGTTTTGGATTGCGCCATTTTGCCCTGCACGAAATACTTCGATCACGGTGGCATTCGAAGTTTACAAACCTATCGGTTTGTGAAATACTTCGTCTTGGCCTGAAAGCCAATGATTTTGCCCTTATGGATGTCATAGAAATCGCTCCTTTCCTGCATGACAATAACGACTTCGCTGTTTTCTGGATCCCTCCGACACGCTGTGACAATACAATGACATACATCGCTTTGTGTTAAGGGGGGTAGGACGTCAAACGGGCCTCTTGGAGCACGAGAGACACCACAGGACATTTTAATTTCCACTGCCTATACGTTTACGAATAAATTCATAAAACTTTGTCAGCATGACCAGGAAGGATTCAGGTTTCACAATCATAGCAGTGGAAGTTCAAAAACATAACAAAATATTTTTTTATGTGAAAGTTCATCATTTTTTCACTTCTATTGGTTGCATTTGTTGCCATAGGTACATGTTTCTTCATAAGTAAGAAATTTTCTTCGATGAATTTTGCACATCTACAAACCATACTTACAGGTGTATGAAACTCTAGAAATTATTTAATTTATGAAAAAATGAATGTGCTGTTATATTTTAAACTTCATGTTAGAAAAAAACTCAAATTTTATAGTTAATTATCTCAGTTTTTACCACAGTTTTTAATAGATTTCGAAAATTCTACAGTTTCGTACACCTGTAAGTATGGTTTGTATGCTGCGCAAAATTCAACGAAGAATCTCCCTTACTTACGAAGAAAAGTGTACAAATGCAGCCAATGGTAAGTAAAAAAAGGTGAAATACAAATGTAAAAAAATAAATTATTTTCTCATATTTTTGAACGTCCGCCACTATAAGTGTAAATCCTGAATCATTTCTGGTCATTCTGACAAAGTTTTATGAATTTATTTTTTAAAGTATAGACAGCGAAAATTAAAATGTCCTGTTGTGTCTCTCCTGCTCCAAGTCATCCCGTTTGACGTCCTATCCTCCTTAATGAGTAATATTGATAGCTTAATATCCTTAACTGCGATGGAGGGAGATACGTCGTTAGTGGCTTGTGGTGCAAATATCGTAAATTTCCCTTGTATGAGGCATGCATGACAGCTTGCAGTAACGGACCTGGGTGGTCGCGTGCTATGAACAGGGAGGGTTTCAGACCATCCTGAGCTGCTTGTTCGCAGAAATGTTGTGACCACACGTTTCTGGCGAACACGTCATCAAATAATTGAACACCGCGTCGCGCAATTTTATCAGCGCACACGGTAGCTTCCCTCCGTCCCAGAGGGGGGCTGGTCCCGAAAAAGCGAATTGTCGTGGCAAAGACCATCCGAAACAGTTCAGGCAATAAAGTGTCCATATTAGCTGGGCGTAGATGGTTAGACGGTTCAAATGGCTCTAAGCACTATGGGACTTAACAAAAAAAAAAAAAAAAAAAAAAAATGGTTCAAATGGCT
This sequence comes from Schistocerca serialis cubense, assembly GCF_023864345.2. Lineage (NCBI taxonomy): Eukaryota > Metazoa > Arthropoda > Insecta > Orthoptera > Acrididae > Schistocerca > Schistocerca serialis. The sequence goes on from NC_064639.1 coordinate 931,509,490, forward strand.
CTGAGCACTATGGGACTCAACTTCTGAAGTCATTAGTACCCTAGAACTTAGAACTAGTGAAACCTAACTAACCGAAGGACATTACACACATCCATGCCCGAGGCAGGATTCGAACCTGCGACCGTAGGAGTCTCGCGGTTCCAGACTGCAGCGCGTAGAACCGCACGGCCACTTCGGTCGGCCGGGACTTAACATCTGAGGTCATCAGTCCCCTAGAACTTAGAACTACTTAAACCTAACTAACCTAAGGAAGTCACACACATCAATGTCCGAGGCAGGATTCGAACCTGCGACCGTTGTGGCCGGGCGGTTCCAGACTGAAGCGCCTAGAACCGCTCTGCCACACCGGTAGATTTTTAGAACATGGGACGCTAAGGTGATAGGGATCTGCCATGCGGCATAGCCTTGGGAGGTAAATCAGGCCGACCAAATCTGCCCTGAAGACGTCTAGTGTGAAGAATCCGCATTTCTTGTCGATAGCTGAAAGCATGCGACTTCGACATTGTGCCGTGTTTAGTGTGGGACAATTCCAGAATCTAACTGTCTAGCTGATGTTAGCCAATCAGAAGTGTCATCAGCTTAGGCGTTGTAGCGTAAATGTCTGAACCAGTGAGTGGCGACACGCCAACCTCTGGACAGTTAGTGGGCATACGGTAACCGATAATGCAGAAGTTTCGGCAGGCGACCCTTGCGTTTCAGCGTGTTGAGAGTTTTGAATTTTGCCGTCCAAGCTGTGGTCTTCTGGAACCGGAGAAACATCAGGAGGTGTCGAGGAGTCGGTGCAGTGACGGGTGGCCGAAAGGGCATATCACTCAGATTTCGCTGAATCGACCGAGTAAGTGTTGTCTTTTAGCGCCAGCGCTATTTTTGCTCTTAGCAGCTAACGATTCGCGAGAGCAATTCGGCACCTGGTGTTGCTCCCCCCCCCCCCCCCCTCCCCCTTCGAGTCTTTACTTATTTGGGTTTTCGATCCGGCTGTGTTTGCGAGATGCGAGATTCTACAAAGCCAGTCGCGGTTCCATAACAACCTTCTGTTCAATTAGAGGTTCCCACTACGCTATCGTTTACTGTAATTTTGAGCATATCAACGTTCATTCAATTGTGAAATATCAATTGTTATATTTTTCAGAGGTTATTGCTCATTCATTGAACTTCAAGTAAGCAATCAGTATTGTCCCAATCACGTATAAATATTAATTTTAATTGTGAAACATTTTAGAGAAAATAAATCCATTGTTTAAAAGAGTGGATTTGTTTTCTCCCTTTTTTATTGTTCTACAACAGCTCAGGTCAGGCGACCCTCATTAAATAACAAATACGGCCAATTTTTCTGCACAAGTGGATTGTGCTCTTACTGTGACAGCGTTCCGTTGCAAAACGTGTGCATCTACACGGAACTATATATGTGTGTGGTAGTAAATTTAATTATTTGTACGACAAAGAAGTAATCAAAACTGCTCACATTTGCGTTCAGTACAGTTCTGAATCACAGAGATTTTTCAATTACTGTGGCTGTCAGTTTGCTGGATAAAGGAAAAATAAGGCTTACACCACTGTGAATATCATTTCTGTGTTGAACACGTAAGTGTGGCAGGCAGTTACACTTTCCACCGCCGCGTCCCAGCGCGCTACGCTCATAGAAACGACCCCTACAACCTGCACGTTTCCACGCTTTATATACCCTCCACTGCAAATACTGCTATCTGTCGTCTGTGAGCCGTTATTGCACGTTGGCATCCAGCGTAGGCGGTGGTCAGACAAATGCGACTGGACTGTGTATTTTATCTTTAAGCATTCATATCTGTATAAATATTCTGCTCTTATCATTGTGGTATAGAGATTTAACTCAGTTTTTCTAGAGATGCGTTTTTGTTCCAGATACTTTTTATCAAAAAAAATGTTCTTCCCATTTTATGAACTGTTACGTCCATCGTAAATTTCTCTAATCGCTCCAGCTGGATAGTTTATCCAAGATATTTGAATTTATTGACTCAGTCTATTTTGTCTGTGTTTCTACGTTTTGTGATGCATTTCTTTTGTTTTTGTCATGAATTTGTTTTCTTTCAGTGGAAATTTTGATACAAGTTTTATTCGACTTTTTTTACACAGGATTTATCGGAGTAACTGCCTCTTCCAGATGTACCGATTATATTTCATAATAGTTCATAAAGCTCAATCAATGTATTTCAATCTCATTTGTATCCTTACCAGAAATATTGGTTCAGTTTTGTGAATTCTAGTTCCATACTCCAGAGCCGGGTCAAAAACCCTTGGGTGATTGTTGTTATATGGGCACTGGGTCGTAGTCAAGACATATTTCCGCGCAAAACATTTTGCATCCTTATGTTGGAGACCCTCAAAGAAGCTTTTGGTTAACATAAAAACTTACCCCTGGAATGCTATGGCGTCGTACTGTATTCCACCCTGATTTATCTTGTATATAGTTCTGAGAGATGGCTGCACCTTCCTATTTGAGATTCCAGCTAATATTTGGCGGTTGAAAACCCATCCACTAGCAGGTGCTAGCTTCTTTGAAGTGGCTGTGTTTTTAATTAGCGTCATTGTCAAGCGATGACTGAAGAGAATCGTTCTACTTGACAGAAGTGCAACCGTTTCACAAACTGCTGCAGATTTCAATGCTGGGCCAACAACAAGTGTCAGCGTGCGAACCATTCAACGAAACATCATCGATATGGGCTTTCGCAGCCGAAGGCCCACTCTGTTACCCTTGGTGACTGCTCGACAGAAAGCTTTACGCCTCTCCTGCAACCGTCAACACCGACATTCGACTGCTGATGACTGAAAACATGTTGCTTGGTCGGACGAGTCTCGTTTAAAATTGTATAGAGCGGATGTACGTGTACGGGTATGGAGACAACCTCATGAATCCATTAACCCTGCATGTCATCAGAGGACTTTTCAAGCTGGTGGAGACTGTAGTGGTGTGGGTCTTGTGCAGTTGGAGTGATATTGGGCCCATGATATGTCTACATAAGACTCAGACAGGTGACACATAAGCATCCTTTCTGATCACCTGCATCCATTCATCTCCACTGTGCATTCCGATGGACTAGGGCACTTCCAGCAGTACAACGCGACACCCCACACGTCCAGAATTGCTGCAGAGTGGCTCCAGGAATACTCTGCTGAGTTTGATCACTTCCGCTGCCTACCAAACTCCACAGAAATGAACATATTGAGCATATCTGGGATCTACATCCCCTCGTACTCTTAGATTTATGGAGAGCCCTGCAGGATTCATGGTGTAAGTTTCCTCCAGCACGACTTCAGACATTAGACGAGACCATGCCACGTCCTGTTGCAGCACTTCTACGTTATCGCGGGGGATCTACCGATATTAGGCAGGTCTACCCGTTTATTTGACCCTTCAGTGTATTCAGGGGTGGTTTGCTAATTTTCTAATTTATAGACGAAGAGACATTGTGACAAAACTGTTTGCTTCTTATGAACTAAACAACTTAGGTCGCTAAGCAGAGTGTCTGTATTCCGATGTTTCTGAATCTGCCGTCTTCAGACACCTGTAATTAAGAGGAAAGGAACATAAAGAATGACAGTCGTTTGGTATCCAATATCATACTCAAAAAATTTAAAAAGTTAAAAAAATGTTATGAAAGGTTCACTCACCAAAATCTTTGAACTTGCGAAACGAGTATTAAATTCCACAGCTAAACGTTTGTCAGCTAACAACTGGTTCAAAAATTATGCAAAATTATATGTTCTAGACGACACGTGGCGGAAGTGTGCGGTTGCCATCAAATTTTACTTTCATCATATGTATTATTTCTCATGTCAATATCTTTCCTTCTCAACAAATGCTAATACGAGGTGCATTCAAGTTCTAAGGCCTCCAACTTTTTTTTCTCCGGACTGGAAAGAGATAGAAACATGCGCATTGTTTTAAAATGTGGACACGTTCATTGTCAATACGTCCCAGAGATGGCAGCACCGTACGGCAAATGGAATTTTACCGCCAGCGGCGAGAATGAGAACTGTTTTAAATACTTAAAATGGCGACGTTTTCCTTACTTGAACAGCGTGCAATCATTCGTTTTCTGAATTTGCGTGGTGTGAAACCAATTGAAATTCATCGACAGTTGAAGGAGACATGTGGTGATGGAGTTATGGATGTGTCGAAAGTGCGTTCGTGGGTGGCACAGTTTAATGAAGGCAGAGCATTGTGTGACAACAAACCGAAACAACCTCGGGATCGCACAAGCCAGTCTGACAACATGATCGACAAAGTGGAGAGAATTGTTTTGGGGGATCGCCGAATGACTGTTGAACAGATCGCCTCCAGAGTTGGCATTTCTATGGGTTCTGTGCACACAATCCTGCATGACGACCTGAAAATCCGAAAAGTGTCATCCAGGTGGGTGCCACGAATGCTGACGGACGACCACATGGCTGCCCGTGTGACATGTTGCCAGGCAATGTTGACGCGCAACGACAGCATCAATGGGACTTTCTTTTCGTCGGTTGTGACAATGGATGAGACGTGGATGCCATTTTTCAATCCAGAAACAAAGCACCTGTCAGCTCAATCGAAGCACACAGATTCACCGCCACCAAAAAAATTTCGGGTAACCGCCAGTGCTGAAAAAATGATGGTGTCCATGTTCTGGGACAGCGAGGGCGTAATCCTTACCCATTGCGTTCCAAAGGGCACTACGGTAACAGGTGCATCCTACGAAAATGTTTTGAAGAACAAATTCCTTCCTGCACTGCAACAAAAAGTCCGGGAAGGGCTGCGCGTGTGGTGTTTCACCAAGACAACGCAACCGCACATCGAGCTAACGTTACGCAACAGTTTCTTCATGATAACAACTTTGAAGTGATTCTCATGCTCCCTACTCACCTGACCTAGTGACTTTTGGCTTTTTCCAACAATGAAAGACACTCTCCGTGGTCGCACATTCACCAGCCGTGCTGCTATTGCCTCAGCGATTTTCCAGTGGTCAAAACAGACTCCTAAAGAAGCCTTCGCCGCTGCCATGGAATCATGGCGTCAGCGTTGTGAAAAATGTGTACGTCTGCAGGGCGATTACGTCGAGAAGTAACGCCAGTTTCATCGATTTCGAGTGAGTAGTTAATTAGAAACAAAATCGGAGGCCTTAGAACTTGAATGCACCTCGTAATACAGGAGCATGACATATCGTTAGAAAGGTTTTTTAACCGCATTCTGACATTGTACACGGTTGTTGCACTGAAACTTTCTATTTATTGAAAATAGTAACCTAAAAGAGTCTTTAAATCTCATTGGCTAAAGGGTATCATGGATTGCCAGCTTCATACCTTTTTTTACGAAGAAAACTTATTAACACCACTATGAGACTCCTTTTTCAAATGGTTCAAATGGCTCTGAGCACTATGGGACTTAACATCTATGGTCATCAGTCCCCTAGAACTTAGAACTACTTAAACCTAACTAACCTAAGGACATCACACAACACCCAGCCATCACGAGGCAGAGAAAATCCCTGACCCCGCCGGGAATCGAACCCAGGAACCCGGGCGTGGGAAGCAAGAACGCTACCGCACGACCACGAGATGCGGGCTAGACTCCTTTTTCATATTATCTTATTACAAATACCATTTTATTTGTTTTGAAGTACTGATTAACTGGAAGATTTTATACGGCATTGTCGTAGATAGTAACCGTGATCACCGCGCTATTCCATTCTCTCTGCCCGTCGTATAAGCTGACTTTTCTAAATGAGCATACTTTTGGAAACGACACACATATTTGTCACTGCCGAAATGAATTGTGAATTACCTATTGCTACTAAGGCCTAAGGCGCTTACTGTAATTTAAAATGTTTGTTGAGCTGAGGTTATTGGATATGTGGTCCTACTGCCAGTCTCTCATCTCTGCCCGTTGTACAAGTAGTGAAAAACATTCCGAATGCAAACCACATTTTTGGACATACATGTGTAGTAAATTCATAATTATTATTTCACGTTCGGTTTATTTTTAATGATGTTTTCTCGCTATTCCGACAACTACCTTCATCCAAAGGCCTACACTTATTGCAAATACTGCTATTATTTATACTATAGAAGTGCGAAAGTTTCTTACAGGTCCCCTTGTTTTTCTGTTGTTCTGTTTTTCCCTTCCACTAATAAAATGACAGACATACTTTAAATCACAAATATACACAGTTAAATTACAAAACACCGTTTTGATTATAACTGCCTTACGATATATTTTCATATGGTGACATTTGGTCCATGTGGAGTTTAGACCTGGCCGGAGTGGCCGAGCGGTTCTAGACGCTTCAGCCTGGAACCGCGCGACGGCTACGGTCGCAGGTTCAAATCCTGCCACGGGCATGGATGTGTGTGATGTTCTTAGGTTAGTTAGGGGACTGATGACCTCAGCTGTTAAGTCCCATAGCGCTCAGAGCCATTTGAACCATTTTTTTTGGAGTTTAGATAAGCTTGTAGAATTTTTGAACCAGTTGTTAGTGGACGTCCTGATTAGGTATGGATGTGAACGTTTCCGCTCTGTTTCGAAGGTGCAAAGTTTTTTTAGCATTTTTAATTTTTGTTGTTTGATGTTGTATAACGAACTTCACTCTTTATGTTCCTTTCATCTCAATTACACGTACCTGATATTGGCAGATGCCGAAACGTCGTAATAAATAAAGACATTTTATCTAGCGATCTAGACGGTTTGATTGATGCAACGTTCATGGTAATCGTTCACTGAAACCGAAATTTTTTTCGGTTTATGAATAAAGAGGCAACGGCCTTGCTGCAGTGGATACGCTGGTTCCCGTGAGATCACCGAAGTTTAGCGCTGTTGGGCGTGGCTGACACTGAGATGGGTGACCATCCAGCCGGAATGCGCTGTTACCATTTTCCGGGGCGCACTCAGCCTCGTGTTGCCAATTGAGGAGCTACTCGACCGAATAGTAGCGACTTCGGTCAAGAATACCATCATAACGACTGGGAGAGCGGTGTGGTGCCCCTCCTACCCGCATCCTCCTCTAAGGATGACACGGCGGTCGGATGGTCCCGGTAGGCCACTCGTGGCCAGAAGATGGAGTGCTTTTTTATGAATAAAAAGCCATTCGCGGCAAAAAAAAAAAGAAATAGGAAAAAAGCTATTGTCGGATATGGAGTCAGTGACCAAAATAGCAATGGAAAATATTAAAGGGAAGGACTTGAAGAACTAATATGACCAGTGGCCAGATCTATGGAGCGTTAGTGTTATGAAAAAAATTATTTCCTTTACATTGCTACGAATCGCAAAAACGAATCAAAATAAATATTTTGAATGGTCAGTGTTATCTCCGAACGACTGGCTGCCAGGATGAACAGGCACTCCGCGTGCTCTCGCCTCTTTCAATGAAGCCCGTAGCCATCAGAACCAATCGCGAGATAACGACCGTCGGCGGGAGAGGCGCGGTGGCGCGGAAACCGCTGCAAAATGCGTCTTTTGTTTGGATGTAACAGCGCGCGCTGCGCCAAGTAGCCACAGCAAGTGGCGCGTGACTCACTTAGGGCTCCGACAGTGCGTGTAGCAGCACAAAGAGACCGCCGTCCGGCCGACCTCGTCGATAACACGTCGACGGGCGCGCATGCTAATGCGGAGCTGCGGTTATCGTCCTGCATGCCGATCACGGCTGGTTTGGCCCGTGCAGTGTACACTGACCTCATTCGCCGAAGGCAACTCCATCTGGGCGGCCGGCGTGTCGAACGTGAAATCCGCTTCCCAGTTACGCGAACTGGAGTGCGACGTGTGGCGATAAGCCAGTTTCAGTTGCTATCCTATTTCCAAGCGGTAGCGACAGCATGGGTGGGAAATAATTTGCGTACTTTTCAACGGGCACACACGGCATACCGCCGTGGATGTGGGACCCATATCTGAAAAGACAAGTTGTACCCTGCCCCTTCCTAATCGGCCTATTAGATTGCGGTATATAAATGACTGTGATCGCGTACGCCTAGTGACATTTTACAGTGAGTAAAGCACTCGTTATGGAAGTAAAATAATGCCTGCTAGTAGGAGGAAAGTGTACAACAGACCATTCTGAAGGAAGAACCTATTCTAAACCTAAATACTGACAGTTTTGAAATAGTGGAATATAGTGCAATTGCTCACGAACCACACAGGGGGAAAAAGGGTTCCCGCTAATATTTAATACAAAAAATACTGATTAGCATAAAAAAAGGATAATTAAACGTTTGTCAGCACAATAGGGCAATGAATTTCCAGAACGGTAAAAAAGGCAGTGGCAAAGAAAATTAAGCAAACAATCACTGGCCTGGCAACAGAAGGTTGTCCCACAATTCCACAACACAACAGTTCGCAACAAAATAAATGAATCAGAAAGCACTGAGTTAGCAGTTACCTATCCTGAAATACTAATTTTTAAAATAAAGTTAAATGAAGTTGCTGGTGAAATAAGTGACTGGCTATAATTGGAATTTTGTTACGTAAAAATTGAGTTTTAATAACCTCGGAGCAACGTAATACAAAATTTGGAAAAAGGCAAGCAATATGCTTTTAATGATCGAAAAACAGAATTGAATTTGCTTTAAGCAATTGAGCAACTAGTTTACTTGAAACTTAAGAATAATAAAATACATACTAAGGCAGCAGAAGTCAGTAGCTACGCTAAATACAGAATAAATGAAATGGAGCACTCTTAATTTGTGCTGTATCTTCAGTTCTACATCTACATCTACATCCATACTCCGCAAGCCACCTGGTGGTGTATGGCGGAGGGTACCTTGAGTACATCTACCGGTCCTCCCTTCTATTCCAGTCTCGTATTGTTCGTGGAAAAAAAGATTGTCGGCATGCCTCTGTGTGGGCTTATTAGTTTTGCCAGCAAAATTCTACGTTACTTTAAGACAGTGAAGTTAACACTAAAAAATTCCACATCGGTTAAGCTTCTGTTATGGAATACAAGAATGAAAATTTACTGAGGCCGCAAAATTTAAACTGAAACTGGACATTAACAAACTAATAAAACTGGTACTAAGTAGATAATCAATTTTCATATTTTTAAGATACTCGGTGCTTGCATGGAAAGGAAAAGGACCCCCCTTGGTAATAATGTCTGAGGACAATGACAAAACAGGTACCGTACTAGTTTTAACTATTGCAGATTATGATTCAAGAAAATTTGTAATTCAAGTTTGTGAAAGAAATGCCGCTAGGCAATGCCTGTAGGATATTAGTTATACTCTAATCAGTTAACAGTCTTACGACGTTATAGCTGTGCAGACGATGACGAATGTAGCCGGCGACAACGCTGAGCTGCTACTGCTGCAGCTGCTGGTTGAGAACCACTAGTTGTTTACAGAGCCAAGGATTATTTTGGGATAGGCAATAGAATTGCAGCTTCCCTCCGCCGGTTCACTCCTACCGTGCTCTCAATACTAGCGGGTTAAGGAAGTAGGCGCGCCAACAGTGGCGCGATCACAGCTGCACACTACGTCTGTGGGATAGCCCAACAAACACTTCTGCTGTATGTCGTGACTCAAGCTGCTGTGCTTCAGTTCTGCTCGCAGTGCGACAGTGAGTCACCATACGCAAAGATAAATAATGGCACCGCTACTGCCATTTGGCCGTTGTTATCGATATATGTAAATAAAGTGTGGTCGGCTATTACCCAGCAGTTTACAATATTTTCAAATGGTTCAAATGGCTCTGAGCACTATGGGACTTAACTTCTGGGGTCATCAGTCCCCTGGAACTTAGAACTACTTAAACCTAACTAACCTAAGGACATCACATACGTCCATGCCCGAGGCAGGATTCGAACCTAAGACCGTAGCGGTCGCGTGGTTCCAGAACCGCTCGGACACTCCGCCCGGCTACAATATTTTCATTATAATTTCAATAAACTTTATACATTCAGAAATAAATACATTATCACATCCATTACACATTAACTATAGTTTCTGTAACAAAGGCTACAGATTCAGAATTACAAGTACAGTGAAAGTTATAAACGGATATTAAACGGCGAAAAATCTTGAATGTTGTAGACATTATTTTATCTGCTTTTTCGGTGTTTCAAAGTTTAGTGTTAGTTCTGTGATAACGCTCATAAACGGTCTGAACTCTTTATCGCCCACGTTTCACTTCCGCACAGCACGACACTGCAGAGAAATATGTTCAGAAAAAACTTCGCCACGCGGAGTAACCGCGCGGTCTTGGGCGTCTTGTGACGGTCCGCGCGGCTCCCCCGTCGAAGGTTCGAGTCCTCCCTCGGGCATGGGTGTGTGTGTTGTCCATAGCGTAAGTTAAGATAAAGTAGTGTGTAGGCTTAGGGAACGATGAGCTCAGCAGTTTGTTCCCATAAGACATTACCACAAATTTCCTAATTTCAAAAAAAACATCCTTGATATTAGATGTTAAGAAGTGCTTGTTTTTCAGAAATACATTTCTTTCTACATGGTTTGGTAAAAAGTATCGACAAAACTGTAGTAATATGAAGAATGGGCGTCACCTGTCATGCTAGCTGTCTACAGATGATAGCAGAAGATCAGTTGAAGTAGAGACGTGAACGGCAATGCCTTCCTGGCCGATGTGGCCGAGCGGTTCGAGGCGCCTCAGTCTGGAACCGCGCGACTACTACGGTCGCAGGTTCGAATCCAGCCTCGGGCATGGATGTGTGTGATGGCATTAGGTTAGTTAGGTTTAAGTAGTTCTAAGTTCTAGGGGACTGATGATCTCAGATGTTAAGTCCCATAGTGCTCAGACCCATTTGAAACATTTTTGGCTTGATTCAGTTGGTGTGTGTACTACCTAAAAATGCAGATGCCATATTAAGGCGCCCTAATGGTATGTTTAGGAAACACGAACAACGTGCATGGATCAAGATTGGAAAATGGAAATTTGTGGGAAGTTCCTATGGGACCAAACTGCTGAAGTCATCGGTCCCTAGGCTTACACATCACGTAATCTAACTTAAACTAACTTTCTCTAAAGGCAACACACACACACACACACACACACACACACACACACACACAGCTATGCCAGAGGGACGAGTCGAACCTCCAACGGGGGGGGAGCCGCTCGAACCGTGGCATGGCACCTGAGACCGCGCAGCTACCTAGCGCGACTGATTATGATTGAAGTAGCTCCTGGTCGCAGAGCACATTTAAACGTTTCCTTATGGAACTGGAGCCCATCATTCTTCATGACAATGCACGGTGCCACACGACAAATCCCGTACATGAGCTTCTGCGTGTGTGGGGAGTGGGAGCTACCGGAACACCCACCGTATTCACGCGATCTGAGTACGTTCTATTACGATCTGTTCTCCAAAATGAAGGTACCTCTTCGTGGAACGCACTGCAGCAAGAGGAAAGAGATCATTCGTGCCATAGGGCGGTCCTTGTGAGACATCGACAGAGATGGATACGCTGATTGTGTACGACGCCTTCCATCTCGTGGGGAAAGGTGATCGAGATGCAGGGCGATTATATTGAGGTCATGTAATACGGTGAACGTCTATGTAGAATGGATTATAACCGTGTTGCCACTACTTTTTTATCCGACCCATGAATGTTCAGCTTGTATTTTATATCCTCTCTACTTCGGCCATCATCTGTTGTTTCGCTGCCCAAATAGCAGAATTCATCGACTACCTTCACTGCTCCAAATCTAAGTGTCTCAACATTGTCTGATTTAATTCGACTACATTTCATTACCCGTGTTTCACTTCCCTTCAAGATACTGTCCATTATGTTCAAACGGTGTCCCAAAACCTTTACTGTCCATAACACAGTTACATTTTGTCATTGGCAAACAAAATTTTTAATTTCTTCTCCATGACTTTAATTCCTTTTGAAAATTTCTCCTTGTTTTCCTTCGCTTATTGGTCACCTTGGAGGGAATAACTGGCTACAAAACTTTCTTATCGTTACCCCTACATAGCTTCCCTTTCACGTCCATAAAATCTTGTCTTCTATACAAGTTGTAAATAACCTTTGGCCCCCTGAATTTTGTTCCTGGTACATTTTAATTTCAAAGACGGTACGCCAATAAACATTGTCAAAGGCTTTCTTCATTTCTACAAATGCCTTTCTTTTTCAACCTGTCTCCTACCATATAAGGTCTCCTCTGTTTAAGACCCTGTCATTTCGGACCAAACTCGATTATATTTTTTCCCCTGAGTTATTAATATGTAGGCTATGTACCGCTATGCGGTATGTCTAACGAAAAAATCAGAAGCGAAGATTTTGAGATGTGATACGATAGTGCTTTTGCTGTGGTTGAAGCGATGTAAAACAAATGTTGTATCCACATTTTAAAATACTTAGAAGAGCGTTAAAATGTCTCAAGAAGTCTAAATTTCGAAAACACACTCTGGGAGATAACAATACCGAAACTTCCTTTTTTACGAATCATGCAATATATGTACAAGCTGAACATTGAAAACAAAAAAAGTCAAAATGCTGAGAATATCTCTGATGGTTCGTCGTGGCCTGGGGATATCGACTAGTAAGTAATTTTCAGTGTCAATATTGGCTTTGAAAATTGCAAGGTAGGATCTCTGATTAGAAATGGAGCAAAAAAGGTCTGATGAACCTATGTCTGGAAACGCATCGTCGCCACGGTAGATGGCGCTGACGAATGATAGTCCCTCTGACCACGTGCCGTGTGGTCCTTGTATGTTAGAGGCTGCGTCAATCACGCAGCAGAATGGTCCGGTATTCATGTAGGGAACAAGCGGAGATGTTGTTTGTGGCCGGCCGCGGTGGCCGAGCGGTTCTAGGTGCTTCAGTCCGGAGCCGCGCAGCTGTTACTGTCGCAGGTTCGAATCCTGCTTCGGGCAAGGATGTGTCTGACGTCCTTATGTTAGTTTAAGTAGTTCTAAGTCTAGGGGACTGGTGACCTCAGATGTTGAGTTCCATAGTGCTCAGAACCATTTGGACCATTTTGTTGTTTGTGTTCGGCCAAGCAAATGGAAACGGTCGAGTGAGAGCACGGTTATACCAAAACAAATACCCTCACGGGCACCAACCACATCACACAATATTTCATGACGTTTTAGTTTGCGTGATCGTGAGTCTTTTCAGACAGACGAACGTGCAGGGAGGCGGCGGACTGTGCGTACACCAGATCCGTAGGACCGGGTTCTACAAGATATTGAGGCGAACTCTAACATGAGTTCCAGCCAAGTGGCCTACCAACATGGTCTAAGCCAAAATACAATTACGTGTATCCTGCATGACAACCGCAACTATCCTTATCATCTGCAGCGAGTCCAAGGTTTATCACCAGAGGATTTACCTCTACGGGAAGGATTCTGTCGGTGGCTTTTGCACCAGACCATCACAATTATTGTATGTCTCTCATCAGCTCTTTTTACCGACGAAGCGACCTTTACCACAACTGGCGTGGTCTATATGGCGTAATCGTCGCCTGTGGGCTACAGACGACCCTCGGAAAGGTAATTATTCCACAATGCCTCGACGATGAAATATATCTGGATTTTCTGTGGAATACTCTACCTGGGTTCCTTAACCGTTCCGCTACTACAGACATGCTCTCTGAGTTTCGCGCTGAGGGTAGCTTTTGGCATGGCTGTGCTGAAATATATCGGAACGAGATTTTTTTGCAAATGATAGCACGCAATGAGGTACATATGCTGTTTGGTAAATACTCGAAACTTTTTTGTTCGAAAAGGTCGCCTTGTAAAAATTTATTGTAGTTGTGTTTTGAACCATGTAAAAGTAAAATTCCTTATTGTCCAGTCTTCGACTGTTTGGGCCTTCAGCCTCCTTTTTAAAATTATTTAAGGATAAAGCTTTGGGCCTTCTGCCTTTAAAAATTTATTGTAGTTGTGTTTTAAAATCATGGGCCTTCTGCCGTTTTAAAATTAAAATTCATTACTTGTTAAGTCTTAGATTTTTTTGGGCCTTCAGCCTCATTTGAAATATTATTTAATGATAAAACCTTGCACTTTCTGCCTTTGAAAATTTATTGTAGTTGTGTTTTAAATCATGGGCCTTCAGCCATTTTAAAAATTAAAAGGTTGTGCCCTTAAGCCATAAGATTGTGTGACACATTCAGTCGATAGTTAAGCTCGGAAATTTGCGCTGTAATGTTTTGGCAACTAAACAAAGCTATATGTCTTCGAGTGTAACTGACAGCCGCTCATTTTTGTCCCATTTCCACAATTCCATCTACCTTGTATGTCCTGCGGATTTAAACAGGCGTTTCATTATGTATCATTCAGTACGTACTATAAAAAAAATCAATATTTACTCTATAATTTATTCAACAGTTTCCAATTTTTTTTCACATAGAGATCACAATATACTTATTGTTTGGTCAAAATTTTATCAGGACCCCATGATACCTAGACGTTTTTGCTTCTAATGATCGTTTGCAAATTCTGACGGAATATCGTCTGCTGCAGTGGCCTTGTTTCGGCCTAGGTCTTTCAGTGTTGTGTCACATTCTTCCCGCACTTACATATGTGCCAACTCATCTTCATCTACTTCTCTCTCTCTAATGATTCCTCCTTGTTCGTTTCCCTTGGACAGCCCTTCTACATATTTCTTCCGGCTTCTATGCCTCCCTTCGTCGCTTGGGCGCCTTCTGAGAACTAAGGAGTCGCGTGATCAGTCTAGAACCTACACGCAGTGAAACTGCTGGGTAATCGGCAGAAGTTTGAATCTTAAAACGGAGCGTCGTCAATTTGTGGCCGACAGCTGTCAGGGAAGATGTTTAGGAGCGGGCGAAGGGGCGGTACTCGTTTCCGGATGGCCTATCGGCTATCGACGCACGAGGAGCAAGAGAGATGGAGAGAGAGAGAGAGAGAGATTGGATGTGGATTACAGCCGGGCGCCCACGTGGCTCGCATTAGGCGCTGCGGATTGGCTTCCGTCAGGCGAACCGGAACAAGTGCCGGCTGATGCTATCGCCGTAATTGTGCGCTGGTAAGCGACGCGCCCAGCCTGTATTGACTCCCGTCCTCCGCGGCAAACGGCGTGCGAGTGGCATGCTGCCGGCGAAGTGACGAGACACCCTGTGCAGCGTGCCCTGCAGGGGCTCCACGAGTCCAGTACAAGTTGCACTAACGCTGTTTTGTAAGTAGATGATGAAGTCATTGCTGTTGATAATTGTGAATACTTTTTTTCTTTTTTTGAGTCCTCCGACTGGTTTGATGCAGCCTGCTGCGAAATCCTCTCCTGTGACAAACTTTTCATCTCGGAGTAGCAATTGCCGCCTAGTCCTCAGTTAGCTGCTGGATGAATTCCAGTCTCTGTCTTCCCCTAAAATTATTACCAGGTATGGATTCCTCTAGAACCATGGAAGATTTTCCCTGATGTCTTAACAGATGTCCTACCATTCTGCCCCTTCTTCTTATCAGTGTTTTCGAGATATTTCTTTCCTCACCTATTCTCTGGAGAACCTCCTCACTCCTTACCTTTTCATTACCTAATTTTCAACATTCTTCTGCAACATCACATCTCAAATACTTCGATTCCCTGATGTTACGGTTTTCCCACATTCCATGATGCTCTACAATACAATGCTGTGCCCAAAACGTACTTACACAGACCTTTCTTACTCAAATTGAGGCCTATGTTTGACACTAGCAAACTTCCCTTGGCCAGTAATGACATTTTAGCCTGCGCTAGTCTGCTTTTTTATATTCTCCTTCCTGTATCCGTCAGGATTATTTTGCTGCTTAGGTAGCAGAATTCCTTAACTTCATCTACACTGTGATCACCAATTCAGATGTTAAGTCTCTCGATGTTTTCATTTCTGCTACTTCTCATTACTTTCGTCTTTCTTCGATTTACTCTCAGTCCATATTCTGTCCTTATTAGACGGTTCATTCCATTCACCAGATGCGAATCTTATCATTGATATACCTCAGCCTAGAATTTTAATCCCACTCTTCAACTTTTCTTTTATTTCCGTCATTGCTTCTACGATGTATAGATTGAAGAGCAGTGGCGGCAGAGTACATCCCTGTAGTACACTATTTTAATCCGATTACTTAGCTCTTGATGTTCCACCCTTACTGTTCCTTCTTTGTTCTCGTACATATTATATATTACCCGTCGTTCGCTGTAACTCATCCCTGCTTTTCTCAGAACTTCGAACACCTTGCGCCATTTTACAATGTTGAACTCTTTCTCCAGGTAGATAAAAACCTATGAACGTGCCTTGATTTTTCTTCAGTCTTGCTTCCATTATCAGCTGCAACGTCAGAACTGCCTCTCTGATGCCTTTATCTTTCCTCAAGCCAAACTGATCGTTACCTAACAGTTCCTCAGTTTTATATCCCGTTCTTTTGTATGTTATTCTCGTAAGCAACTTGGATGCATGTGCTGTTACGCTGACTGTGCGATAATCATCGCACTTCCCTGTCTCTTCCAATCTCCAGAATTGACGTTTTTCTGAAAGGCTGATGGTTTATCGCCAGTGTCAATAGCTACTAGTCACCAAATATTTGACATAAACAAATCATTTTATTGTATTTGCAGTCCACGCCTCTTGTGACTATTAAGTAGGCACCAGTCACCAAATGGATGACACAAATCAATCACTTAATTGTATTTGAAGCCCATGTCTGTTGTGATTATATTCATCCTGACAAGAGATCAACTTGTCAGAGAATTAGTCAGGAATCAGGGCAGAGAAAGAAAAGAAAGATACCATTGAATGTGTGAAATGGTTAATGGAAAAAGTGATGGAAGTAGGCAGTTTCATAGAATTAGGATGGAATTTGAAATAGTATACAAAAATTGGAATAAATAAATGTAAAAAGGAAAATAGTGTTTGAAATGTCAGAAGAAGAATAGACTGAAAACACAAGAGACCGATAACGGGATTATACGTAGGGCAGAGACCAGTGGCAAGAATTCAAGAGAAAGAAATGGATGAAATATTACATAAAAATGTGTAGTACACAGTTGCTCCACGTATCCAAACCTGTTTAATATCTACTTGACAGCTTTGTTCAAATGGTTCAAATGGCTCTGAGCACTATAGGACTTAACATCTGAGGTCAGCAGTCCCCTAGAACTTAGAACTACTTAAACCTAACTAACCGAAGGACATCACACACATCCATGCCCGAGGCAGGATTCGAACCTGCGACCGTAGCGGTCTCGCGGTTCCAGACTGAAGCGCGTAGAACCGCTCGGGCACATCGGCCGGCGACAGCTTTGTTGACGACATCTCGAATAATATAGGTGATGAAGCCGTTCAAGCTGAAAATGAAGATTTTCAGAAAGTGCTGAAGGAAATAATATAAAAGCGAAAAAGATGGATAAATGTATGAACGTAAACAATTAACAGTAAGCAATGAAAACAGAAAAGACACACAGCTTAGTAAACAGAAGCCTGCTATAAGAAAACTGAAACAACGAACTTCACTTTCTTAGGAAGCATGCATAATGCAAATGGCTGTTGTACCAGTGAAACCAGAGTACGAGGATTGCTGACAAAAAGGAAGATAAGGAGTCATGTAACAAGAGATCTGCAAAATGTTTTATATTGGCTGTAGTTACGTATCTTAAATATTTGGAAAGATTTGATATCTGGCTGCAGAGAAAAACGTAGAAAAGTGAATGCTTACTGGTGCTCGGGAGTAAGACAGTATTCGAAAGAGTGTTAGATAGATATTAATGAGATACTGCTTGATAAAAGGAAAGGAGAGGAAAAAGCTATGAAACAAGGAAAACATGCACACTCACTGATTTGACGTGAAGAGTCTCCTGTCGAGTACTTAGGGAAACAGAAGGAAATGTGACATTGTTGAGAACAAAAATCAGCTGAAATCTGCCTTTTGTCGGATTTGTACAGAGTGAATGATCTAAACCTTACGCTGCAAATATTGCTAAAATGGAAAATGCTACTTATACGTAGTTCCACATAATGGACTATTAGTTAGGGACTCGTATTGTTAGCCAATCAACGTATTGTAATAATACAAAGAGAGTGTATTTTTCGAGCAAACATTCACTTCTTTAACTGGAACAGTGTCTATTGACATTAAAAGGCTCAAGTAGAGTAAATCAGAATGTCAGTGCCATTTGTGGCACGATTCTAGTGGGAGTGGTTTACGAGATGTCGTATTTTGAAAAGTTCCCACACCGATACTTGTACAATACCTGGGGTAGCACACACTGAGGAACAACACAAGTGCATATGCCAGTTACGTGGATTCTGACCAGTAAGGAGACAAATAACCTTCATAGGTTTTGTTCAAAATAACCACCCTCAGTGGCAATACACACTTCCAGTCTAGTATGGTTTAAATGGCTCTGAGCACTATGGGACTTAACAAAAAAAAAATGGTTCAAATGGCTCTGAGCACTATGGGACTCAACTGCTGTGGTCATAAGTCTCCTAGAACTTAGAACTACTTAAACCTAACTAACCTAATGACATCACATACATCCATGCCCGAGGCAGGATTCGAACCTGCGACCATAGCGGTCGTGCGGTTCCAGGCTGTAGCGCCTGCAACCGCTCGACCACTCCGGCCGGCCTGGGACTTAACATCAGAGACCATTAGTCCCCTAGAACTTAGAACTACTTAAACCTAACTAACCTAAGGACATCACACACATCCATGCCCGAGGCAGGATTCGAACCTGCGACCGTAGTGGTCGCGCGGTTCCGGACTGAGGCGCCTAGAACTGCTTGGCCACCGCGGCCGGCAGTCTAGTATGGAACGACTGCTACACCCGTGCTAGCATTTCAGCGGAGTTGTCCGAACAGGCTCCAGTAATACGTCTTTGCATATCATCGGTTTTACGAGCATGTTCTTGTAGACTGCGTCTTTCAGCTTTCACCACAGAAAAAAGTCTGCAACGTCAAATCTGGGGAACGAGCCGGCAAAGGTACAAATCCTCTTTCTCCAATCCAATGATTTGGAAATAATTCGTGAAGCCACGTTGTAGTACTTCGTGCACTATGGACTGCGCGTTCGGTCTTCCGTCTATGAAAAAGCGGCCGATGAGCTAATGGTTCACTATCCCACACCACACGCTTACACTCCATGGACGCTGACGTTCCATCTGACGAAGCCAACGGGGATTGTCAACAGACTTGTAGTGCCTGTTCCGGCTGATTGGTAAATGTGCCTTCATTACTAAACAAGGTACGTGATACATCTGGAGTACCCTATAGCTATGCCCATATACAGAAGTGAACACGATAGTCATAGTCGTTTCCTTGCAGATGTTGGTGATAAAAGATATGACAGGGATGGAGCCCATGTCGGTGGAGAATGCTTAGAACACTTGGCCGACTCATGTCACTTTCTCGTGCGATTTCACGGGCGGATCAACTGCAACGGCAGCGGGAACGTTAATTCCCCCTCTTCTGTCACCACTTGTTTCCTTCTGTTACGTTGTCTAGGTGTTACACTAAAACCGTCACGTAAATGGTTGAAGAGGTTGATAGATAACTGCTTCGATGCTTGACGTCTATCGGGATATCATGCACCATACACTGTACAAGAAAGAACTGTATTCTTCCTACCCGCTCCATACATCATGAACATGTCAGCTTTTTCTGTGTTGGTAAATTCCATCATCCACCCACAACCTAACGCTTGAACTGTCACACTGTAGAAATCAAGTCTTGCGTGATAATCACTTCCACATATCTATAGTTTCCACACAAATGAGGATGGTTAACTTGAAAAGTATGTAGGTGTAATGTATAATGCCACTTAATATTCATTTCTCTCAGTCGTAACATACAAAATTCGCGATCATAGCACCGTATCACTTTTCCGTAACTTTTCTCAATCCGGCACATTGACCCTTTGCTGTATTTTGCATTGTAGGTGTACAGTTTAGATATATTTTACTACATTCCCGGACCTTTATGAAATTGCTTCTCAGTGCTAGGGTCCACAACGTGTATATCGTCAATAAGTGTCAAAATTTTCTCTGAATTAGAATATTTATTAGTAAACACCGATCAACTGATTTTAGCCTCTTTGGCTACATCAAATCATCAATATATACAGACAACTAACGTTGTAATCTGTACGCTGCATCACCAACATCTGCATCTGGAAGTTGTTGAATAAGGATAAGGAAATGTACTGTGTACTGGTAAATAAAATTCAGATGCTGCGCGGGCATATGATGCATTTCTACCTCCAAATCTACAGGTGTAGCCCTGAAAGCTACCTGATGGTGTGTGGTGGAGGCCTTGTACCACTGTAACTCCTCGCTTCGATGATTCGATCAAGAATGATGTGTAAAGTTACATGTTTTCAAAAGCGTTTTACCCTTATTTATTGAGTGCTGCTAACATACATAGATGTAAAAATCAGCTGATAGGGATGGTATAAAATAACAGCATAATCAATAAAAATTACATCACTGACGTTTTTGTGTTACTGTACACATAATATTTGATAATCAGATTGGATTTCTTGAAAACGATCCTGAGAGTAAATGAATGAGAGTTGTCTCAATAGTGCCTGTGGAACGAGTATTAAACAACTGTAGTAAATATCGTTAAGGTGAACATAAAATTTCATTTGTAATTATTTATACCTGCATAACAATTAAAAGTAAGCGATTCACCACTATCTCTCGTGGCCAATAGCCAGATTAATCTTCTGCTCTTCCCTTCCCATCAGAGATAGCAATACTTTCGCAGGGATATTTGGAGCAGCGTATCACTCTATGTCTATCAGTGACTCTGGGTCCAGTGGAAATCTACTCTTTGCCTGCCAAGAAATGCGGAACCCAATTCCAATCTCATCAGTTCGTCTGCTGCAGTAAACCTCCATAAACTGCAAGTCAGATGCAGTGCACTGCGCCACGGGCCCGTAGAATGACAGATGAAGGGTAGCCGATTCGCTGGCGGAAAGTTTCCGAAGAAAACGCTGAAAAAGCGTGATTAATAGCGTGGAAGTAACTCACGTCGCAAGGCCGACTAAGATGCATTGCCACAGCAGGACCCGCTTCAGGACTTTCCGTCTACCTGTTTCTTCAAGGAAAGACACAGATACACACACACACACACACACACACACACACACGCACACACAGACAGAGAGAGAGAGAGAGAGAGAGAGTGAGAGAGAGAGAGGGAGAGAGCGAACGGATAATTACTCGTACAATTTTTCCCGGTAAATGAGAGTAGCTGCAAGGCTTTAATTTCGGCAGTGAGCTCGTTTTCAAAGTACACAGAATGGACGACATCGATAAGGGGCTGTTGATTAATCAGAGTGTCTGAGAATGTCGTTAGGGATGGGGACGACCAGGCGTGATTAATAAGCATTGTCAGCTGTAGTCGCTGATGAAGCGACAGTTATAGTCGCTGATGAATCGATTCTCCAAACTCTGTAGCAGCTCATTTTGTGCGAGTTACTTGCTATGTTGTGACTGCTTCTCCGAGGACTTCTTGCACGAACTTCCAGAAAAATTATGGCTGCCAGTTTTGTACTGTGTACTTACTGTCCTACGTACTCCGCAACATCAAGCATATTGTGTGAATGTAGACTTTGTCTGTTTATACTGTCGGATTTCCAGCCACGACGTTTCAACGAGTATCTTACTCATCATATTCTGCTGAACTGTCACGATTAACGGACGTGGAGTATGCAAACGAACTTGCCCCTATTTTAGCAGCAGAATACCACATGTCTCTGGAGGAGCGACGCATTCATAATGGTTGGGAAAAACAATGGAATATTCAAGTTTTAGAGGGTTCCTTGAACAGACCTACAAAACTCTAGGCCTATATCTCTGACGTCACTCTGTTGTAGAATCTTGGAACATATTTTATGTTCGCCTATTATGACTTTTCTGTAGGCCAAAGCTGTTCACTCTAATAATCGTTACGGGTTCCAAAAGCAATGCTCTGTTCGTCCACGAGACCCAGACAGCACCAGGGTAGATGCTTTATTCCTTGACTTCCAGAATGGGTTCGCACTGCCGCCTAATGAACGAAACACTAGTGTACGCAATATCAGACAAACTATAGGACTGGATTGAAGGTTTTCTAGCAAGCACAACATGTCTTTCAAAATAATAAGAAGGCTTCAGACGTGAAAGTAACTTCGGGCGTACCGCAAGGGAACGTTGTAGGACCATTACTTTCACAATATATAGAAAGGACCTAGTAGATAACGCCGAAAGTTCCATGAGGCTTTTCTCGGATGCTGCTGTGTACAGAAAAGTCCCATTGTTATATACAGAGAAGTTACAACGCTAGAAAATTGTAGTGAAATGCAGGAAAACTGGCAGAGGAAAGACGCTTCGTGCACGGAGTGTAAGTAAATTGACCCTTAACATAAATAAATGTAACGTATTTTATGAAAGACCCATTATTGTATAATTACTCGATTTCTGAATAATCACTAGAAGCAGTTACTTTCACTAAAATACTAGGAGCATGCTACAGGGCAATCTCAACTGGAACGATCATACACACATCAAAAAAGTTTTGTATCACCTCGGTTCCGAGAGATTCGGAACCTGTACACAAAATTGGAGTAAAGATCAACATAAACATCATTTTCGCCCTTTTTATTGGTCATGAACACCACACATTGCATGTTACCACTATACAGTGAGACCTTTAGAGGTGGTGGTCCAGATTGCTGTACGCACCGGTACCTGTAATACCCAGTAGCATGTCCTCTTGCATTGACGCATGCCTGTATTCGTTGTGGCATACTATCCACAGGTTCGTCAAGGCACTGTTGGTCCGGCGATTCGGTGTAGATCCCTCATAGTGGTTGGTGGATCACGTCGTCCAAAAACAGCCCTTTTCAATTTATCCACGGCATGTTCGATAGGGCTCATGTCTGGAGAACATGCTGCCAATCTGAGCGATATCGTTATCTTGAATGAAGTCATTCACAACATGTGCACGATGGGGGCCCGAATTGTCGTCCATGAAGACGAATGTCTCGCCAACATGCTGCCGATATGATTACACTATCGGTCGTATGATGTCATTCACATATCGTACAGTCGTTAAGGCGCCTTCTATGACCACCAGCGGCGTTCGTCGGCCCCACGTAATGACACCCCAAAACAGCAGGGAACCTCCACCTTGCTGCACTCGATGGACAGTGTGTCTAAGGCGTTCAGCCTGACCGATTTCCTCCAAACATGTCTCAGACGATTGTCTGATTGAAGGCATATGCGACACTCATCGATGAAGAAGACTTGATGCCAATCTTGAGCGGTCCATTCGGCATGTTGTTGGGTCCATCTGTACCGCGATGCATGGTGTCGTGTTTGCAAAGATGGTCCTCGCCTTGGACATCGGTAGTGAAGTTGCGCATCATGCAGCCTATTGCGCACAGTTTGAGCCTTAATACGACGTCCTGTGGCTGCACGAAAAGTATTATTCAACATTGTGGTGTTGCTGTCAGGGTTCCTCCGAGCCATAATGCGTAGGTAGCGGTCATCCAGTCCAGTAGTAGCCCTTGGGTGGCCTAAGGGAGGCATGTCATAACCAGTTCCTGTCTCTGTGTATCTCCTCCCTGTTCGAACAACATCGCTTTGTTTCGCTCCGAGATGCCTGGACACTTCCCTTGCTGAGAGCCCATCCCAGCACAAACAACAATGCGGACGTGATCGAACCGCGGTATTGACTATCTAGGCATGGTTGAAACACAGGCAACACGAGCCGTGTACCTCCTTCCTGGTGGAATGACTGGAACTGATCGGCTGTCGGACACCTTCCGTCTAATAGGCGCTGCTGATGCATGGTTGTTTCCACCTCTGGGCAGGTTTATTGACATCTCTCAACAGTCAAAGGGACTATGTCTGTGATACAATATCCATAGTCGACGTCTATCTTCAGGAGTTCTGGGAACCGGGGTGACCCAAAACTTTTTTTGACGTGTTTATTTCTTTATTTCGTTCGATTCTTTACAATTTTTACCACGCTGTACGTACGACAGAGGAGTGGCTGTGTAATGAGAAATACGTCAGTATAGTGTCACTGCATCAAACATCGGAAAAGGTTGAGACATCTGTGAGCTATGCTTCCAGTTGGTTTTTCTGCGTAGCTCCACATACTGAACCAGTTGTTATCTTGTGAAATTTGTCTGTCTGC
Source organism: Schistocerca serialis cubense (assembly GCF_023864345.2). Classification (NCBI taxonomy): domain Eukaryota; kingdom Metazoa; phylum Arthropoda; class Insecta; order Orthoptera; family Acrididae; genus Schistocerca; species Schistocerca serialis. The sequence goes on from NC_064639.1 coordinate 931,533,563, forward strand.
TGCATTTGTACGACTATTCATTAGTCTACAAGTAGAGTTAAAGCATACAAGGAGAGCTGTTGTCCTTGTTGTCCTATATATGTGAAACTGGGTATTGATGGCTGCTAGACCACCAAACAACTGGTGGAAGTTCCACCCGCTAGATAAAGGTGAACATATACGTATAAGAGAAGATAAATAGGTCAGTTTACCGGCTGCAATAAAAAGAAAATACGTTTTTAACGTTTTGTACTGTACAGTGTCATTCAGAGGTCCCTACCTATCGCTTCTAAACAAACCGAAATGCCTTCAAACACCCCACATGAGAATTTTTTATTCTCTCGCTAGCTGTGGGCCAACTGTTAGTCCTATAGGAAAAATGACAGGACTCTTTTGTAGGAAATTTAATGTAGTTAACTTTTGTACTAGCATAAGTTTTCGTTGGAGGCCACTGCTTAAAAGTTACTCAAGAACAAAATGTTTGAATGTCACTTTTGTATGTTTTTCTTGAATAATTCTAAGACTACGGCCTCCGGCGAGAACATATCCCAGTTTAATATTTAACTACATTAAATTTCCTACAAAAAGGTCATGTTCACCTTTTGTATAGGACTAACGGTTTACGCACGTCGAGCGACAGAATAATGAATATCATGTGCTGTTATTTGAAGGCATTGTGGGTTGCACAAAACCTATAGGTGGAGGCAGCTAAATCTACATCTACATCTACATGTACATGGATACTCTGAAAATCACATTTAAGTGCCTGGAAGAGGGTTCATCGAACCATCTTCACTATTCTCTATTATTCCAATCTCGCATAGCGCGAGGAAAGAATGAACACCTATATCTTTCCGTACGAGCTCTGATTTTCCTTATTTTATTGTGTTGATCGTTCCTCCCTATGTAGATCGGTGACAACAAAATATTTTCGCATTCGGAGGAGAAAGTTGGTGATCGAAATTTCGTGAGAAGATTTCGTCGCAACGAAAAACGCCTTTCTTTTAATGATGTCCAGCCCAAACCTTGTATCATTTCTGTGACACTCTCTCCCATATTTCGCTATAATACAAAACGTGCTGCCTTTCTTTGAACTTTTAAAATGTACTCCGTCGGTCCTATCTGGTAAGGATCCCAAACCGTGCAGCAGTATTCTAAAAGAGGAAAAGAGGACGGACAAGCGTAGTTTAGGCAGTCTCCTTAGTAGGTCTGTTACAATTTCTAAGTGTCCTGCCAATAAAACGCATTCGTTGGCTAGCCTTCCCCACAATATTTTCTACGTGTCCTTTCCAATTTAAGTTGTTCGTAATCGTAATACTTAGGTATTTAGTTGAATTTACGGCTTTTAGATTAGACTGATTTATCGTGGAACCGAAGTTTGAGTTCCTTTTAGCACTCCTGTGGATGACCTCGCACTTTCCGTTATTTAGGGTCAACTGCCACTTTTCGCACCATTCAGATATCTTTTCTAAATCGTTTTGCAGTTTTTTTTTTTGATCTTCTGATGACTTTATTAGTCCATAAACGACAGCGTCATATCCAAAAAACCGAAGACGGCTGCTCAGATTGTCTCCCAAATCGTTTATTTACATAAGGAACAGCAAAAGGCCTATAACACTACCCTGTATAGTGCTATAGGCTGCAAAAAGGACTTAGGAAGCGAAATTTTTCACAGGGACCTAGTTTTCATTATACAAGACCAATAATCATATAACGTATCCAACTCCAATTTTAGTATTAGTTACCATTACCTGATTTTTCAGTGTGGTGAATTTAGCGTGCGTCTCACAATGCTATGCCTTCCGTATACATTGTGCTTCATCCTATCGACTGTCACTTGCTACTCTGTTGCACTGCAGCAGCAAAATTGTGTTAAACAGACGAAACATCTAGGTTTGGCATGATGTAAAGCCTCGAGCAACAGTCTCCTTTTTATTTCTTCACACTTTGGACACCTGAAATTATCCGGACAACCCTACGTAACGTGGTGTGGACCAGTACATATCACGAGAAGCGGACGCGCCAGTATAAAAGGAGGCGGGGAGTCCTGTGTTCTCAGTTGAGAAGTAGTGACAGTAGAACGGGTGGGTGAGAAGAGTTACAGTGACTTCCAACATGGGCCTATCACTGGACTCAGCTGGGTAACAGATTCATCAGGAACATTTAAGCCCCCGTCAAACGCTGCCCAGATTGTCTATTCATGATGTGGTTGTGAAGTGGAAACAGCCACAGCTGAACCAGGTCAAGACATACCTCTTGTGCTGACAGACACGGACGATAGAGCTCTGTGGAGGGTGGTCGTAAATAATCGACCGAAATCACCTGAAGGAACCAGTCATGAGTCTTATAGGACTTCCAGCTGACACACGGACTGTGGGAAGAGAGTTAAAAACAGAGCGGTACAAGGGCCGAGTAGACGACATATTTTTGCTGTCAGTGCTAAGGGACGATTGAGGAGGTGTAAAGAGCCAAGCCAGTGCACGCAGGACGTTGAGCGATTCGAAGTGACGAATTACGCCGTACCCTGTGGCAATCCAATGGAAGGATCTGGATTTGGCAAATACGTGGAGAATGTGAACTGTCATCACGCGTATGGCCAACAGCGAAGCAGGAGTTGGTGTTACAGTGTGGGGATGTTTGTCGGTGGTTAGAGCGCAGCCCTAGTAGAAAACGGTGAATGCCAATGGATATGGAAACATGTTATAGCACTATGTACTGCGTGCAGTAGAGGAAGAGTTTAGAGGCATTGGTTATTTGTATCAGCTTGAAAGTGCGCCTTGTCAAGGAGCAGAATCTGTGAGACAAAATATGTGGTTAAAATACACATTGCCACAATCCCGACCTTTATTCAACAGAAAATATTTGGAAGGAGTTATCGGTGCCGCGCCTCACGCCAGCATCCACGACACTATCTTCTCTGGTGTCGGTTTTGCGGAAGAATTGGCTGTTATTTTTCCAGATTTTCAGACACCTCTTTGGAAACGTCTCCACCAGAATTCTAGCCGTCATAAGGCGAAGAGCGGAACGACTCCACATTCGCATGTCTTAATAGGTGTCGGACAATTTTGACCAAATAGTGTATAAATGGACGAGAATCTTGCATTGCGGCATGTTTGGGATGAATATTCTTCATACGCTCCTATTCGATCAGATGTACATGTTATAGCAGGAAGCTCTATTACAGTTCTTGGAAGGAGTGTAGTTGAACATTTGTAAAGAAACTTGGCTTTAAAAAGATGAAACGACAACGTTGTACTGCCGAGATGATTTTACCTTCTGTGCAACCCGGCAGAACACGTCGAAGCATACATAACAATCTATGTTGAGTCCAAACGTCCCCGTAGTTTACCACATAAAACTTTTTACTGCAGTGCTATGTGAGAGTGTTGTCTACGAGACTGCTTTATAGTTGGTGAAACACCACATTGCAGGGTTTACACCTGTACAGAAGTAATGAATCATAGATCAGGTTTATCAGTTATTGTTTTCCTCGGCTTAAGTGTACTGCAGTTCCCCAGTGTTTTTTCACTAGACACGTTTCGCTGTTATTTGTGAAGCCTCTTCGTTACTCATTGGCATATTTTTGTGTACGTTTCCTGAACTCCACTGATTATGCCCTCGGTGTTACTGGCGTTGAAGTCGAATAAAAGGTGGTTGTACATTCATCGTTCGTAATTTTTAAGTTTTTGTGTCTGCGTTTTCTTTCACTGCATTTCCAATTTTCAGTTAACTTCAATTTTGCAGATTTCACAAAAGTTTAATGTTTACCACACTCAGTAAAGCGAACATGCAAAAATGCGTTTCGTACACGGATAGAATGTGGAAAGCTAGACTGTAAGTCACAATGCGAGTTACTATTGGCCTAATTTTCTCTGCTCGATAGTAAGGGGCTAAAGATTATACGTAATTTCTGCCGCGAAAGAGTGTTGCCTAAGGAATTTCTCGATTAGATGTAAAGTACCTTTCTTGGAGTGTCTGCCAGTTAAGAGTTTTAACATTTCAGTTACGTCTGACACCAGTCAAACGAACCTCCTACTATTTGCACTATGTTTCTTTGCTTATGCTTCATGTCCCATGATACACCGACTTGATATTGGTGCTATACTGGAGCAGTATTCAAGTAAAAGTCATATAAGTGTTTTATGTGCAGCCCCTTCCATAGACAAATTTTAGTTTCCCATTGTCGTGCAATGAATGTTATCCCCATTTGCTTTCCTTACAAATTAGATTAAGTCCTCGGTCCAATCCATATGTTTACGTTTCTACTGACGTGTTTCTGTAAGGCATAGTGATTAAAGTTGTGAATCGTTCACCCGGTAGTCTAAGAAAGCAAGGCTTTTATGCTACATTGAAAATTTATTTACATTAAGAAATTGTTGCCAGTTTTCGTACCAGAGAACTAAGGGGATGAAATTATCTTCCATTAGGCGAGTGTAATGTGTTCCGCGACTGTGGTATAACTTTCAAAATGGTAGAGAGCGGCAATCAGTAGTCGTTTCCGTTCTCGCTTTACCAGAGCCGATCCAGATTTTGGCTCGTAACCAGTCATCATCAACGCAATATTTTGTAGTTGTTATACACGCCCTTGTACGTCTACATCTTTTGTTCTTGTTCTTGTCACAGCTCATTAAAGCCGTGGCACTTCGTGGCATGGAAGCAATGAGGCATTGGTAGGTCGCCCAGGGGGAGTTGGCACCACATCTGCACAAGCCAGTCACCTAATTCGCCTAAATTCTGGAGAGAGGGGAGATGTATTCGACTGGGTCAGATCAGGCAAGTGTGTGTGTGTGGGGGGGGGGGGGGGCGGGGGTTACGGGGGCAGCACGCTAATTAGCACAGGCCACTGGATTCCTCGAGCAACTGCATCACATTCTTGGATTTGTGACATGGCTCATTATCTCTTTGAAGAATGCCGCTGTCTTCGGGAAACATTCAAATGGTTCAAATGGCTCTAAGCGCTATGGGACAACATCTGAGGTCATCAGTCCCCTAGACTTAGAACTACATAAACCTAACTAAACTAAGGACATCACACACATCCATGCCCGAGGTAGGATGCGAACCCGCGACCGTAGCAGCATCGCGGTTCCGGACTGATGAGCCTAGAACTGCACTCTCACAGTGGGCGGCGGGAAACATTATCGGCATGAAATGGTCCTTGGTCGCCATGGTGCCTTGCACGAGTTCCACTGGAGCCATGAATGCCCACGTGAATATTTCCCAGAGTATAATGGAGCTGTCGCCAGGTTGTCTCCGTCGCGCGGTACAGATGTCAAGGAGCTGTTCCTTTGGAAGACGACGGATTTTCGCGCTTCCATCGGCATGAGAAGAAGGAATCTTCAGACCATGCAACGCTCTGCCACTATTTCAACGTCTAGTGCCGATGATCTCGTGCCAATTTTAGTCGTCGTTACCGTTGTCGTGGTGTTAACATTGGCACATGCATGGGTCGTCGGCTGCGGTTCGATGCACTGTGTATACAGACACTCTTGCACTCTTTCCACCATAAAGTCTGACATTAGTTCCGCTACAGTTCGCCACCTTTCTTGTTTTACCGGTCTGTCCAGCCCACGACGTCCGATATCTGTAAAGAGGGGTGGTCGCCCAACTACACGATATCTGGAAGATGTTTCACGTTGGTCTCGCCACGTGTTTAAGACACCACAGCATTCCTTGAAGTCGATAGCTTCCGAAAGGCTCGTTCCGAGCGTCCGCGCCATCATAGTCTGCACTCGCACAAACTGAGATCGCACGCCTTCCCCAAACTACACATGGACAGCACGCTCACTGATACTACATGCTCCGGCCGCTGTGGCCGAGCGGTTCTAGGCGCTTCAATCCGGAACCGCGCTGCTGCTATGGTCGCAGGTTCGAATCCTGCCTCGGGCATGGATGTGTGTGATGTTCAAATGGCTCTGAGCACTATGGAACTTGGGTCATCAGTCCCATAGAACTTAGAACTACTTAAATCTAAGGACATCACACACATCCATGCCCGAGGCAGGATTCGAACCTGCGACCGTAGCGGTCGCGCGGTTCCACACTGTAGCACCTAGAACAACTCGGCCACACCGGCCGGCTGCGTGTGATGTTCTTAGGTTAGTTGGGTTCAAGAAGTTCTAAATCTAGGGGACTGATGATCACCTCAGATGTTAAGTCCCATAGAGCTTAGAGCCATTTGAAATTTTTTTTTATAGTAAATGCACAGTGCGTATGTCTAACAGTCATTTCTCGCCAGGTGATGCAGCTATCGCCTGGACGGGTTTATGTCGATTGTATGTAGGGGTCGTAATGTTTTGCCTGGTATTCGACTGCACCTAATGGCATAATACTTTTAGGGATGTTGTAATGAGTTTTTCCCTGAACGTATTGTGCGCGGTCTTGTGGTGCATCAATTTCGTAATGAGAAGCTGATGTTATTATATTTTTACAGGGAAAAATGTTGATCATAGATGACTGTACTAATGAGGAATCGCAGAAATGAGGTTACCGAAAAAGCTTAGTTTTATAATAGGGGACCATAATGTAGAAAAAATGATGTGAGTCTCCTATCTTGGAAGCAAAATAGAGTATCACATACGATTCAAGGAGCCGGCCGCTGTGACAGAGCGGTTCTAGGCGCTCAGTCCGGAGCCGCGCGACTGCTACGGTCGCAGGTTCGAATCCTGCCTCGGGCATGGATGTGTGTGATGTCCTTAGGTTGGTTACGTTTAAGTAGTTCTAAGTTCTAGGGGACTGATGACCATAGATGTTAAGTCCTATAGTGCTCAGAGCCATTTGAACCATTTTTGAACGATTCAAGGTGCTTATATAAAGCAGAGTAGCCCAAGGAAGGATGGCGTTCATCACTGAAAGAATTCAACTGGTATCAGATCTAACGTTGTATGGAAGGAACTCATGGACCATGGGAAAACCAGAATTGAAGTTAATCGAAGCGCTAGAGATGTTGTGCTATGGAAGGATGTTGAGATTTAGATAAACTGGAACGGAGTTAAAGTTCATGGGAAAAAATAACTTTAGGAGTCGCAGATGAAATTGTGATTCTGCCAAAGACCGCAAAGGACTTGGAAGAGCAATGTACGGAGAAGACAGTGTCTTGAAAAGAGACTGTAAGATGAACATCAACAAAACTAAGATAATGTGGTAGATTTAGAACAGGCTATGCTGAGAGGATTATATTATAAAGGTAATAGACGAATTTTGGTCATCAAAATAATTGATATAAAATTCAGATTGGCAACAGCAAGAGAAGAATTTGTGAACAGATGAATTTATTAACGTTTAAAACCAAATTAAGTGTTCGGAAATCTTTTCTGGAAGTATCCGTGTTGAGTGTAGCCTTGGATGGAAATGAAATATGACCGATAATCAGTTAAACCAGGAAAAGAATACAAGCTTTCGAAATGTGGTTTTATAGAGGAATGCTGATGTTTAGACGGGTAGATCGAATAACTGATGAGGACGTACTCAATCAAATTGGGGAAAAAGGAATTTCATGGCTCAATTTTTAAGGTACCAAAGATCAGTGAGTAAGATAAGGAAGGAGATTTGGAGGGCAGAAATTGTAAACGGTCCCAAAGGGGTTGAATATAGTAAGCTTATGCTAACGGATGATAGTTTTAGTGGTTATTTGGAGACGAGGACTCCTGGCCTGGTTACCCTAGCTTGAAGAGCTGCAGCAAACTACTCTTAAAACTGAAGACCAGAACAACGACAACAACAACGACGACAACGACGACGACGACGATAATAAGGACTAAGCTTCTGCACTTGATCAGCTAGGACAGGAGTGTGTGGAACCCTTACAAGAAGAAGAAACAAGATGATAGGGCACGTTGTAAGACATCGGAGAATAACTTTCTTGGTACTAGTGGCAGATGTAGAGGATAAATTTTTTGGGCGTAGACAGGTGGGAACATATCCAAAATATAAATGAGGAACTATAACGAGAAACGAATAAACATAACTCCGTCTGCAATGAGGCTAGTACTTCAGGTAATACTAGCGACAATATGCAGGGAAGCAAGCGTGTGTTTCTTCCGGTCAGCAACAGTTTTTAGACACGTAACCGAACGCTCTGTCCATTGTCCGCACCGAGACCGCAGCGGAAACGCCACAGACCGTTGTGCACTCGTTTAAAAGCTGCTAAGGAAAGCTTGCGTAGTAAACACTCCGGTGTGCCAGTGGACCATACACACAGTATAGCGCAGAATATAACACAGAAATGCTCAGTGTTACGAAAAATAACACTTTTACTGTAAGACAATAATTACACTGAAGTAACAGTGATTCATGATGCTTCCCTGGACCTTGCAAAAGGTGTGGCGTGGTACCTAGTAGAGCGTATGGTCATCATGGACAGCAGAGCACACTCTGCAACGTCCTCCCATGCTGGTCACGAGGCTGACAAGACGTCCTCATGGTACGGTGTTCCATTCCTTTATCAGTGCTGTTGGCAACTCTGGAAGGTCGTTGGTGGATGTGATCGTGGTGCAGTATGTCTGCCGGCTACTGTGGCCGAGTGGTTCTAGGCGCTTCAGTCAGGAACCGCGCTGCTGCTACAGTCGCTGGCTCGAATCCTGCCTCGGACATGGATGTGTGTGATGTTCTTAGGTTAGGTAGGTTTAAGTAGTTCTAAGTCTAAGGGACTGATGACCTCAGATGTTAAGTCCCATAGTGCTTAGAGCCATATGAACCATTTGAGTATTACGTCTCCCCAACGCAGCCCACATGTGCTCTTCTAGTGTGTCTGTCATAATGTACCTGAGACACTTATTGACTGGTTTAAATGTCTGCGTGGATGAGTGCTGCTCTGTCTTCGTAGTTCACTATTTGTGATAGTGAGAGTACGTGATGTACCAAGGCATACTGACGAACATGATATTTTTCGTGGTCCAGGTGTTACAGTGTTAGGAGGCTGAGGCGAGTGCACGTCATTTCTTTTCCGATATCGATTGTGCGTGCGCTAGGTTTGCCTCTGGCTCGTTTCTAGACGACGGGAGGTTATCGAGCCACGAAGGTGCTTGCGTGAGCAGCCGCTGAGTGGTTGTATAACGCTGGTCGGTTTGCTTGCTATAGTGATAGTGACCGGCTCACAGCAGTGGCAGTTGGACGTCTGTGTTGACTGAGGACGTGGGATCGCTCGGTTTTGGCCGAACATTGCTGGAAGGCGGCGCCGTCGCTTGCGAAGAGTTATTGGTGCCATCTCCCTGCGTGTGAACGTGACCTGAAGGTAGAAGGAAGAGAGCCTGCTTGGGGACCTGTTGCCTGTCCATATTGTGGGCAATGGTGAGATCCTTTGCTAACTAGCACTAATCTGGTGCGTCCTGGTATCTCTGGCACCTTCTTTATATATCTCTCATTCTATGGTCTGATACTTTTGGCCAAAACTATCTGCTTGTATGAAACTTCCAGGCAGATTGAAACTGTGTGCCTGACCGAAACTCGAACTCGGGACCTTCGCTTTTCACCGGCAAGTGCTCTACCATCTGAGCTACCGAAGCACGACTCCCGCCCGGTCTCACAGCTTTACTTCTGCCAGTATCTCGTCTCCTACCTTCCAAACTTTACAGAAGCTCTCCTGCGAACCAGGCTAAGCCATGTCTCCGCAATATCCTTTCTTTCAGGAATGCTAGTTCTGCAGGTTCGCAGGAGAGCTTCTGTAAAATTTGGAAGGTAGGAGACGAGATACTGGCAGAAGTAAAGCTGTGAGACCGGGCGTGAGTCGTGCTTCGGTAGCTCAGATGGTAGAGCACTTTCCCGCGAAAGGCAAAGGTCCCGAGTTCGAGTCTCGGTCGGGCACACAGTTTTAATCTGCCAGGAAGTTTTATATCAGCCCACACTCCGCTGATACTCTCATTCTGGATAACTGCTTGTATTTGATTCCCAACCAAGCCGTCGCGACTTGTGGCAAACGCACCTTGAAACTGAAAATTAAAAAATTAAAAAAAATTATTATTTCTCGCCACGTTGTTGATCAGCGTGGCTGAAAAGTGGCGTATGTAAGAGGCGCAGTTGGTGCATAAATTCGTAGCGTTTATCAATGAGATACAGATAACAGAGACTTTAGTTACCAATAATATATTCTCCTCCACTATTTAGAGCACTCTGGCAGTACTCGCGTAACTTTCGGTTTTGAGGCGAAGAAGTCGTCGAGCCATGTTTGGAACGCATTTTGGTCCGGAAAGGAAGTTCCTTGAAGGTTTTTCGACAGAGATCATAATAGGTGAAAATTTGGGGGTGCAGGATCAGATGACTAAGGTGGGTGCTGAATGATGTCCTAGCCTTATGCGGGCGGGCTTTATAGAGGAATAGCATCACTTCACACAGTCCTCCTTGCCGCTGGTCTCGTATTGCGTCTGCAAGACGTCTCAGTTGTTGACAATGTCAGCAGGGATGATTACACCTCGGGGAAGCACTTTGTAGCACACTACATCGTCGCTGTTCCACCAGATGCATAACGTTATCTTTTGTGGATGTGCACTGGTCTTTTTACAGGGGAGTTACTGCTTTGTTTGAGCTCAACCAGTCCATTCCTTTCCCTATGCTAGCACAAAGACATCATTTTTCGTTACCAGTAACGGTACAGGATAGTGGCCAATCGGTGAAGATTTTTGTGATTTTGGCTTAGAGCAACCGGTACCCATACACCCGCTTTTTGAACCAACACCATTGCAAGCAACCGTCGCACGATGGTGGAATGATCACCGTTCATCACATTTGATAGTTCTCGAGGACACTAAGTTGGATCATTGTGGATAATGCGTTTAAACGATCTTCATCGGCCTCGAAGATATTCCTCAGCGTGGAGAGTCACTAAAACGATTCTCCTTCAAACGAGAAAACTATTTTATTGCCGTGCTTTGTTCAGTGGCATTATCCTCATACACGACACAAATGCTTCCCTTTACTGAACTCAGATAGGAGAATATGTTCCGATTTATTCACTTGGCACTCCATTTTCTAGCTTACACAGCTCCTCTCGCTGTCTCCAAATGGCAAAATATCAGTATGTAAACTTAAAAATAGTAACAGTGAACTACAAATAAAAAATGGCAATCGATAAATAAGCCCATAGCAACGGGACTGCTAAAGTGCAAACGGAAAACTCTGCGAATTTATGCACGAATCTAACAATTTTGTAGCTAACCTAGCCTGTTTTTGTCTCACGTGTGGGAGTGTTTTATGTGTTTGTGGTTTTGTATAAACAATGTTCTAGACACCTACTGTAAAAAAGATGCCTACAGTTTTCCTGGCTCACGTGTTCTCCAGTGTCCGGCATTTTATGAAAGCAATGTTTATTTAATTTCTTTTGTTATTGCTTTCAGTACATGTTAAACTTATTTTACGCATTGGCTTTAAATTTCATAGTTTAGTTCTGTGTGTATGGTGCAGGGGACATCACCATTACACAAAATTTTATTGTCATGGCTCGTCATTGTATGCCGTAGTGCTTTGACAGATACCAAACAGAACTGCTATTACGTTCGTTAAAAGAGATCTGTTCCTGATAAGACAACTGGCCAGCTGAGTACATTAAATCCATATTACTTGCGATTTGTTACTTCTTTTTACCATCTGTCTGTTAATTATTTTTGGCATGCGGTCTTCTGGTCCTTTCCCATGCTCTCTTTATATTTGAGCGGTTACTGCCGCTGTCAGCTTCCTTGAGGTTAAGTGTTAGTCTCACTAAAACTATTTCAGTAATTCAATTTATATGTTTGTCCTATAAAGCGTCTTTAACCTTTTACCATATCTATGAAACTTTGCCTAAAATACATCCTTATTATTAGTTTACGCTAATGATTTACTTGGCCATCGTGCAGAAGGAACCTGTTGTACAGCTACTTACGTATCTCTTGTGTTTTCCACAAATTCCAAGCAAATCCTAAAGCATAGTCATCAATTGTATAGCTGGTTTACATGCCCTCTGGTCTTTAACTCAGTACATGCCTTTCTTTTAAGATAACGTTAAAGTTCCTTGTCAGTAAAATTTTAAAATCCGTTTCCGACTGCAATGTATGTTTAGTATTTATGTTCCTAATCTACAGTTGCTATTGGTATTCTCACTGCTGCTGGCTGTTCCACTTGAAATTTTCAGTTATCTGAATTGAATCTGATTATATGAGAACATTTTTTTAATGTTAAGTAGCCACTGAATATTTTGTTTGCCTTCTTTGTGGTTAGTAGGTTTTATTGAGCCATATGGCGTTTATGGAAATTGTCAAGTATAATCATTGGTTTCAGCATTTATACTCTTAGCCTATAATTGTTCTTTGTCTGTGCTTACCTTATTATCATGGGATCATATCATTAGGACTTACGGGGTTGGCGCTGTTGCTGAGAAAAATTTTGGATTTGAACCTTTTTTTATTATTATTTTTTTTATCGAGCGAAACACACGTTTGGGAGACCTTAAGTCAGTTTTACAGTTTATAAGTTTGCCATCTGATTTCCTTTTCTGCCTCTGAACAAAGCCACAAGGCGATTGACTTTTTAGCAGCAATTTGATTCATAATTCTTTACTTGTCACTGTATCAATTCAAAACTCTGAGTTTAGTTGTGCAAGTCTCTTGTTATTTGCTCTGTAGTCACTTATTTGCTTGCTATTGGTCTAATCCCTTGTTAACTACTTGTGCTACAGGTTTTTGAAATTTTAAAATGTTTCTACTGACTATGATCCCCTCTCTGGTGTATTTTCTCACTGTAAGATTTTAAATGATTTTCATCTTTCCACTCTCCAATCATAAGCGTAGTGTGGAATGGGCGTACTGTCCTCCAAATCATTTAACACTGAATGGACAACATCATTGTCACGCTGTACTCTTTCCAATTATACAGGCTGTCTGTCCGACTGCTTAGGTGAGTGGTAACATGTTTACCTACCATGTACTGGGCCCGGGTTCGATTCCCAACCGGGCTGGAGATCTTCTCTGGTCGTGGACAAGGTGTTGTACTGTCAAAAATGGTTCAAATGGCTCTGAGCACTATGGGACTTAACTTCTGAAGTCATCAGTCCCCTAGAACTTAGAACTACTTAAACCTAACAAACCTGAGGACATCACATATATCCATGCCCGAGGAGGGATTCGAACCTGCGACCGTAGCGGTCGCGCGGTTCCAGACTGTAGCACCTAGAACCGCTTGGCCACACCGGCTGGCGTTGTGTTGTCCTCATCATCCTTTCATCCTCATCACCGACACGTAAGTCGGCGGCCGAGCTTCCCCTGATACCTCCACCCCCCCCCCCCCCCCCCCCCGCCGAAAATGCCGCACGATCATTTCAATTATTTTTATTTTTATTTTTTTTTTTACAAATTGTCTCAAATCTTTCGAGTCAGTTTGAAACAGGTGATAGTGGGTCCACAGTCGATTATGTTGAGACAGGGAACCAACGGTCGGAAATGAATATTTATTGTGCTCTGGACATACACAGTATACACTGTGTAATAACAACTCAGTTCATAGTAATTGTTCAAAGTGTCATTGCAAACTTGGCTGTTCTGCTGCGCTTTAACAAAGATACCGGGTGTCTGTTGTACACTGGAACAGACAGCGAGTGATGTACAGTACACACACGTGACCGCCAAACAAACATACTGTACATGACTTAGCTCACAGAGCCTGTGTCATGTGATGACCACATGCATCGTACCAGTGCATAAACCAGTTCCATGTACACACCACTATCCCTCGTGTCAGTAGTCCATTGTATCAAACAGCTTGTTATGCGTCCATGATGAAGTGTGTTACTGTATACAGTACATGGCGCATAGTCAAAGATGTAAAGTTCCTCGTCACGAGAGTTGGCAGACATGCATTTAATGTACAGTGCGGCAGGATGTAATGCCCCTAAAGCAACACGAATATACAGAGAACGAACAGATGTTATCCTAATTGGAAGACGTTTATCTACTTGCAAACCAGGTGACAAGAGACAGCGTCGTTCACGCTACAGAGAGCCGGCGAAGTTTCTCCTCAAAGACATGTCCAAACACCATATTTTGAGGAGATGGCGTTGAATCCTGTGGCCGACCACCCAGCAATAAGCACCCGTTAGCTTGCCCATGAAACGCACGCTTCGAATATTACAGTGTGGAGAGTACTAGTGCAACAGGTGTTATACCCATATCGTAAAGAACGTGTGCAAACACTGGGAGCAATGGATTTTGAACCTCACGTTCACTTCAGTCAATGGATTATCCACCACAATCGGAAATGCCGAATTTTGTACAGTTTGTGTCTGCGAATGAGGCTTCATTCACCCGTGATGGTGTTTGCAACAGTCACAACGGTAGTGACGACAATCCACAAACGGGCAGCGTATGCGCGGGCATCGTCCAAGATCACTTGGGAGGATGTTACATCCTTTCTCACCGTTCGACCGGTCCACGTTACCTGGTGTTACAGCGAGACATGCTGCCGTAGTTCTTGGAGATTGTACTACTTGTCCGGAAAATTATGTGGTTTCAAGACCACGGATCACCAGCCCACTTCCACGTTAACGTCCGAGAGAATCTGGACATCAAGTACACTCATCGTTCGAGTGGAGGGGAGGTCTTCCCCATGGTTAAAGCGATCGTCGTATCTCACACCTCTGGACCTTTGATTCTCGGATTGCGCCAAGTCGTTGGTGTATGAAACCGCGTAGAAATGAATCAGGACCTGAGTGCAACATTCTAAGATGTCTGTCTACTGGTGCAACAGACACAGGGATCTTTGAGTGAGTGCGGTGGAACTTCAAGCGGCGTTGCTTTGCATGGATTGAGACTGGCGGTCGCCGCCTTGGACATTTACTGTGAGCTACGTTGCTATTATGAAGTGTGCACTGCGTTATTTCTGTGACTCAATAAACATGTATTTCCCTCCATCGATTCTCTAGCTCAATATACTTGGTTGTGGACCACCATAACCTGTTACGATTTGATCCGAAAGGTTTGAGACACCCTGTATAGATGACAATGCACGACCGCGTCAAACAGCACAAGTGGAGACTCTCTTGGAATGATATATTCAACGAATGGACTGTCCTGCACGTTCCCCCATCTTAAATCCCGTCGAGCACGTGAGGGGTGCATTGGGGAGGCGTATAGTAGAACGTCCACTTACACCAGCATCCTGCAGTTGGCAATCGTGTTGATGGAGGAACGGAGTGTCCGACGCTACGAACACCTTACCAGCATTGTGGCCACCAGGGTGGCACGTTTCAGAGCATGTATTGCCGTTCGTGGTGATCACAGATCCAATTAAGAACCGCATTCCGCCTTTTCTAATACCAAAGGGAAAGGGGAGGGGGACCATCTTAAGTCATGGTACGTAATTATTGTCTTCGAATAAGAGTGTCATTTCTATTCATGTACAGTACGATGTGGTGCAACGATTAGCACACTGGACTCGCATTCGGCAGGACGACGGTTCAAACCCGCGTCCGGCCGTCCTGCTTTAGGTTTACCGTGATTTCCCTAAATCTCTTCTCGCAAATGTCGGTATGGTTCCTCTTAAAGAGTTCGGTCGTTTTACTTACCCATCCTTCCCTAATCCGATGAGACCGATGATCTCGCTCTTTGATCTCCCCCCCCCCCCAAAAAAAAAACATCAACCAACCAACCAACCTGTAAAACTGTTTTGCACACTAGTGTATTATTACCTCATGAGCTACGGATGAAACTGCAACGGAGGAGTTATTTTTCAGGGAAAACGCCTGAAGAATCTTGCAAGTAAGAACAGAGCTCGAGTCACGAGATTTTGTAGTAGTTTTGAGGTGAGAATGTCATCCGTTTGCTGTGCTCCTGTGGAGTGGGATGGAGAGTTATCATTATCGTGAGTAACGAACAACGACGACCGAACCGTGCATCCCGGCAGACATTTCACCCATTCAGCAACTGTCTCACGGCCCTGTGGCTCCGGACGACACTCCACAGCAGAGTGTATGCGGGAATACAAAGGGGCCGCCGCCAGACGAGGAAGTAATTCCAGGCGGAGGAGAGGAGGAATCAGGGTGGCGGGAGACGGACGCGCGCCGGGCTGTGACGTTTCCATTAGGGGCCAGACGGGCAGCCGCGTACTGCCCAAGGGCGGGGACCGGCCAGTGTGGCAGAGGGTGGGGGCGGGGGAAGACCGTGCCGTGGACCGCGGCACGACTGATGGTGGCCGCGTCGGAGGCGTGGAGGCACAGAGACGCGCGGGCACGTACCGGCCGCGGGTTGAGCCCCGCGCCGGCTGCTCTATTAGCGAGACGGATGGGCTCAGAACTCTGCGTTCCCCTCACCGGACCGGACCATTATCTGCCGCTGCCGCTCCTGCTGTTCCTGGCATCCAGGCCGCTTCCTGGCGAAGGCCTCTGCAAGTGGAGTCCGTAATGACTGCTGTGCAATTAGTACCTGACAGCAGAGGTAGAATAATTCGTAATTAACAGTTGAAACGTCGGCTGTCATGGCGACTCCTGCCATTAAATGCGAAAGAGCGCCACGCTCTTGCCTTCTGTTTTCGTGTCGAAGTAACCTACTCTGCCACACAGCATTACCTCGGCCTGCTCCAGCAATATCGCTGGGCGCTCTCGCGTGGTGTGCCACTGTCGCCACTTTACGCCTGTGAGGTCGATAACACGTCGTACATACAAGTATCGGAGGTTACCTGCTTTCCAGCTAACCAATTTCCGCCCTAGCAGCGCCGCTGTAGGTCGTGTGACGTGCGAAGCTACTTCCTTCCTAAACAAACGTAACCTCTATCGTTGATGGTTCTTGTGTATTTGTGGACTGTAATTTTAATTTTAGTATTGGTAATAATGATATTTTAATTCAAGGTATCGCTTGGTTGACTACAGCTATTGTGGTGGTTATAATTAAAGTGCAGCTACTCACAGAGGTCCAGTGTGGGCTGTAATTGTCGTACGGCAGCGAAATTTGGTAGATATTCTATTACGTTTATGTACCGATTTACGCTGGAAAAAAAGCTCCAATTTTGACCTCCAAGTGCAAATCAGGAGTTCTAAACGCAAGAAAGGCGTATAGAAATAGCAGGTGAACCAGACAGCCAACGTTGCAATAAATGATGATTTTCAGTTGACCTTAACCACGGTTTCAGCGGATTTAAACCCATCTTCTTCAGAAGGACAAGAAACAAATTTCACATTTGCAAACAGCCAGTAAAGTGATCGAACGTCTCTACATCAAATGTGTCGCCAACGGCTTGTACACCCATTTATAAAATTAAGGCCGCTATAACCAGTGGCTTGTCACATAAATAAAATCAGTCACATAAAATGGCAAACCACGTCGCTCTTAACATGGTCTGGTGTTTTATGTCAATGATTTTACTGACGTTACAAACCCTTCAGAAATGTATGTACAGATTGTTGCCGACACATTTGATACGGAGATGTTAGATCGCTTTACTAACTGTTTGCCAATGTTAAATTTGTTGCTTGTCCTTCTGAAGACGACAGATTTAAATCAGTTGAGACTATGGTTAAGGTTAATTTAAAACCACTATTTATTGCATCTGTTTGACTGTGTTACTCAACTACTATTCTGTAACCGTTACTGAAGTGCAGCCATATTCAAAATATTGACGTATAAAATGTTTCCATATGTAATGAATCAGAGATTATCTTGAAATTGTGGTATCCTCAGCTAAAGAAATTGTATGAGGGTTGGAACCTCTATAGTGGCGACTATTTATTTACGGCTCGTACAAAATAGATACGTGTTTCAAAGTTTTACTGACCTTCAAAGTAGTCACCAGCATTGTGTATAAGCAGTTGCCAGCGATGTGGAAGTCGTAGCAGTGCCAGTAATGTTGACAGTTCGAGCGGCGCGACCTATTGCCCGACGAATTTGTAGCAGTTCTGAAGCGATGCCGTGAAGTATTTCCTTCAGTTTATAAATCGAGTTGAACTCACGACGGCTTAAGTCAGAGGAGTGCAGTAAGTGGTATAGCACTTAGCAGCCCCTCCAGTCAAACAAATTAATAACTGGTAGCACTGTACGTGCTTGAGCATTGTCCTGTATAATGATGGTCAGATCGTGCAGAAAGTGTCATCACTTCTGTCTCTAAGCTGGTCGTAGGTAGTGTTCCAAAAATGAAGACCATAGAGACAGAAGTGATGACACTTTCTGCAGGACCTCACCATCATTTTGCAGGACAATGCTCAAGCACTGATTTGTTTGACTGATGGGGCTCATAAGTGCCATACCACATATTGCACTCCTCTGACTAAAGCCCTCGTGAGTTCAACTCGATTTCTAAACTAAAGGACACGCTTCAAGGCATTCGCTTCAGAACTGCTACAAATTTGAGGGGCAATAGATCGCGCCGCTCGAACTGTCATCACAACTGGCACTGCTACAAATTCCACATCACTTGCAGCTGGTTATAAACAAATCTGGTGACTACTCTGAAGGTCAGTGAAACTTTGAAACACGTATCTATTTTGCACGAGCTGTAAGTAAATAGTTGAAACTATTAACGTTCCAACCCTCGTACGTAACTGATTTACCAGTCCACACAGTATAACAAGTGTTTACATACAGGTGTTAAAACTATTAAAATATAAAACTGAATGAAGAGTCCTATAGTCCGCTGTATCTGTATTTATTTAAGTCGATCGGAGACTCACACAAAGAGTTTCGCAGCTTATAATTTGCATCTTGTGGTGTATTCAATGCTCTGTCACACGATATAGGGAGTTATTAAAGATTGCCGCAGAGTAACAATTGAGGTGACTAGGCAGAGTTCTCAGCGTTCTGCTGTTGGTAAAGGCCAGCATGAGTGATGAATGTCCAGTCTGTGTTGAAATCACTTATGGTCATCACTTTACCGATTAAAATACTTTCCTGTGGGCCTAGCAAATAATCGTAACAAACAGGTTCAGGAACCAACGGTTTCCCCGATATGACGCATGACAATTGTACACGTGAGCAGCTTACAACAAAGTCCCCGAGGATTCATACTGGAGATATGCAATTGACAGCAGAAACATTATAACACATGGTCCACATGGTCACCGTTCATGTGAAGGCAGGCATCACATCGTCTCGTCGTCCATGTCTCTACCCGTTCAAAAACCCTGGCATGTTCCAAATGAACTGACAACCATAGACAGTCCTCTTTTGGTATTCATCGACGCTATTAACAGGGCCAGAATGCACTAAATCTTTTAGATAACCCCATGCTCCAGATCTTTTAGATAAGCCCACACAAAAATATCCTACAACTTCAGTCAGGGGCAACTGGAATGCCATGGTATTGGTGGACTACGACAGATACGCTTGTCGTAACGCTATTTACTAGGTCTTAGGCATCAGGAGTTATAATAAAATCAAACGAGAGCAGTTTATCACTTTTTATTTAACCCTCATTTCGGTATTTCTAAATAAACGTAGCCTCAGACTACACAGTATTTTAACATTCCACTTCTACGTACGTTATATCAGGGCTCCATTGGTTTACAGACCTCTGCTAGTAAGCAGAGTATTTGATTCTTTATTGTCTTCTATTCGCACCTTTCGTTAGTAAATTTAACGTCATAGAACCTATATATTCTCGTATATGTATTGTACAAGGTGTACAACTTTGCTTCCACCGTTTGCCGATAGGTGGCGACAACGGTAAGTAGCGGTCGAAAGAAACAGATCGCAGACGTCAGACAGTTAGCTTGGGCCTCCGTCAACATAACCTCATTCAAACATTAGTCGATTTGTGTCTACATCATAAAGTTGTTCTTGAGTGAAAATGTCAGTTTACGAGCCTAATTCTCGTCATTTGCAGGAGGTGTTACTGTTTTGTTTCAGTATGAAGAAAACAGCGGCGGAGTCTCATCGAATGCTCTCAAGTACGTGTGGTAAGGACGCTATTAGCGAAAGAACGTGTCGTGAGTGGTTTTACCGCATCACGAACGGTGATTTTAATGTCGTAGAGCGGCATAGTGGTGGAAGAGATAATGTTTTCGAAGATGCAGAATTGGAGACATTGCTCAGTGAAGCTCGAGAAGAGATGACACGATTAGTGGGAGCGACATAGCAAGCCATTTCAAAACGTCTCAAGGCTGTAGGCATGATTCAGAAACAAGGAACTTGGGTCCCGTTTGTGAACAGTTGCTTCAGAGGCAAAAACGGAAGGGATTTCTGCATCGCATTGTGACCGTGGACGAAAAATGGGTTCATTACGATAACCCTAAACGCAAAAAATCATGGGGATATCCCGGCCATGCTTCCACGTCGACGGCCAGACCGAATATTCACGGCTCCAAGATCATGCTCTGTATTTGGTGGGACCAGCACGGAGTCGTGTATTACGAGGTGTTAAAACCAAGTGAAACAATCACAGGCGCTCGTTATCGAACGCAATTAATGCGTTTGAGCAGAGCATTAAAAGACAAACGGCCGCAGTACATCGAGATGCACGATGACGTGATTTTGCAGCATGACATCGCTCAACCCCAAGTTGAAAAAGAGGTCAAAACGCACTTGCAAACGTTGAATTGGTAGTCCTGTACCACCCGCCGTATTCTCCAGACATTTCTCCCTCTGACTACCACATGTTTAGATGAATGGCGCATGGCCTGACTGACCAACACTTCCGACCTCATGAAGAAGTCACAAATTGTATCAACTCGTGGATCGCTTCAAAAGATGAACAATTTTTTCGACGCGGGATTCGTACACTGCCCGAGAGATGGGAGAAAGTAGTGGCCAGCGATGGAAAATACTTTGAATGATATATGTGTAAACAATTTGTTTCATTAAAACCTCCAATATTGGGTAAAAACGATGGAAGCAATGTTGTAGACCTTGTACTGCAAATATCAGCAGAACAGTAAAAATGCCTTTTTACTCTTTGCCCTCAAACCTGCATTCAGTCCTGCACGGTCGTGTCTCGTGTTTGTTTTTCTGGCAGTGTTAGTCATACGTTAACAGCGATACACAGCAGTCAGTATGAATATGTTTACTGATGACGAGATTGCCAGTATACACCTTCGTGTATATGTTCACCGAATGTGTTGGAATAACAGAACGGCAATCCTACGCTGCCCGTTCTCACAGCAACATCAACAACGTCGCAATAATTTTGCATCGGTAAATTTGCAGCTCTTCATCAGTAATCCTATCTGTACTGCTGTCTTTTAACGCAAACAACACTATGGGGAAAGCAAACTTCAAAGAGAAGAGCGCAGTACTGAAAGGAAACGTCAGGGAGAAGAGTTAAGAGGGCGCTGATGCTACAGAACAGGTAGTGAATGGAATAAGTGTGACACATACGCGGCGCACCGTCAACATTTTCTATTAAGTCCCATAGTGCTCAGAGGCGTCTACATTTTCTCTGTCGTGCAGATATGTTCAGTGCGGTACAGGTACAAGGACAAACGGTGTCCACACGTATCTAGTCCTGTCGCTGTGAATATTTCCTTCCATGATGATATACAGTACAGTCTTCGGAAGTGATGTCCATTCAGAGCAAACTGTAGCCGAAATACAGTAACGGCCACTAGACAACTGCGTGGCGAGATGGGCGCTGGCAGATTGCGTCATTTTTACGACAGTAAAAGATTTGGAATAACACTCTAATTAAAATAAAATTAGTGAGCTGTTTTTTAATGATTCATGTGTGTATTTCGAAATAACATTTTGTGCGCTTTAACTATGTACATATATACATTTAAAGCATGTTTTATGAGAATGCTGTTATTGCACGAATAATGTTGTACACATTTATTACAAATCAACATATTTTTTACAAAAATAGTCGATGACAGTGAAGTAATGATAGTAAGTGTAATTGCGTGGTTTTGCGTAGCCACAGTCAGTTGACATAAAGGTTTGCGTGTTATCGTATCGCGTCAATTAGTAATAAAAACTATTATTAGTGAAACCAAAATTTCTGACACGTGTGATCCAGAACAAGGCCACTGTCATAGTGACCGAAACACTGGTTTCACCAATAACAGTGTCTTCCAATACGCCGCGTTACCATACCCAGAAAGAGTGTTTAAAAATATTTTCTTGCCTAACAATCACAACGGAGATAATTTTAATTGCAGTCAATCGGTGTCAATACGTCATATTTGTGAACTTTGTTGGTCCTAGAATACAATAGGCTTGTCAGAACAGAAGGGAGAGGCAAGGAAAGAAGCTATTTGTGCTCTAACCGGCTCGTCAGTCTGCAAATCAGCGTTTAGTTTCGCGTGGGCATGTTTACTTCCTGGTGTGGGCTGAAGCACACTGACAATCCCTTTATAGCTGTTTGTTTAGGCTGTTGCGTCCGTGCTTGGCGAGGCTTCTGCCCGCGACCGCTCGTGGCACATGAGACAGGGAGATCGCCGGAAGTCTGTAGACGTTCTGTCTATTGATGTTGTCAGACTGCTTAATAACTTCATCCGCCTCTTGAATTTTTCGTTGGTGCGTCCACGACTCTTAACGCCAGCGTGTGGGCTTTCTGGAATAAGATAGGCTGTCCACAGTCACGGTGGTGTTTCACTGTCGCCTATTTATTATGCTCCACTTACCGCATATAGTATTCATGCTCTGTGTCTCGTGTACTAAGTGGTCTCCCTGTCTCCTCTATGTAGGCAGCTCCGCACTCACAATGTTGTTGTTGTTCACATACTCCTACAGTATTTAGTTTATTGACTTTGTCCTTAGTGGAACCTATCATGTTGTGGATCCTGCGGCTGCTGTGGAAAATAGGACCGAAAACTTGTCGGAGGAAAACATTGCCTAGAGGTTCACTGACGCCTGTCACATTAGCGCAATCTTCCCCTCGTTTTATTTCGGCTGGCCTCGGTCGCCCTTTTTATGACGTCGTTTTAATAAACGCAAAATGTGTGGTGTAGCTTCCTCAATTCTTCTTTGATGTTATTAGTGTCACTTATCCGGTAGGCATGGGCAGTCAGCGTGGTGTGAAACTTAATACTTCTGAGCTGGGTGATGGTAGCTCTCCGAGTTCAGGTGCCTGTCTGTGTGGGTTGGCTTCCAGTACACTTCGCGTTCTGTGTACCATTCACGCCCAAAAATGCTACCGCATTGTTGTTTTCGGTTTCGTAAGTGAGCTGTATATTCTTATACAGGCTGTGTAAATGCTGAAGGTTGCTTCCCAACTCTGCCTGACCTTGTGGCCAGATAATGAGTGTGTCGTCTGCATACCGTAGACAACAACGGGTCTTGAACGTGCAGAAGCTAATGCTGAAGGTTGCCGGCTTCCAAAATATGAAATGATGAAAGGATGTGGGTCCTCAACTACGAACGCTCCGACTTAACGTTGCAATATTAAAAGTTTTGGCTGGTTTCGATGTCTAGGGGCTGGGGTATACGTAGTTGCCATCCGTTACCGCGTGTTCCAACCGTATCCGATACAGCTCTCCGTTAAACGCGATAACCGCTACTGTTCCCTGCACTCAACTTATTTAGATTCTGAGCCCCCACACAAATTGCCTTTAACGTGATAGATTAGGACCTCTACCTATAGCATGTGTTAATTGTGAAAATTACTACGTAATTTCACTATTTCCAAAAACCTACTTGTGAAAATAAAAAGCGATCTCACACTGTGAGAGGTTCATTCTACAGAAATCACTAATGGTGTTGCAAAGGTTTCTTACACTTCGCGTAGTACACTGAATAACAGAGAGCAAAGGAATTACCACTTTTCAGGACACAATTCCCGGACGTGTCCCCCATTGTGGGGTTTCAAATAACTACGCACCCTCCGACTCAGAGTTGCAATATTAAAAGTTTTGGCTGGTTTCGTTGTCTAGGGGCTGAGATACGTAGTTGCCGCAATACAGGCCAAATATTGCTGAGTCTACAGCATACGATAAGAATACACACATGAATCGAATGCTCAAAGGTTTCTATCACTCAGCAATTGCGATTTATGGATGTTAAACATAAATTTATAAATTAAAGATTGCAATTAAATAATATCTGCAGGTACTATCTTAACGACTTTAAATGAGGAGTACGATAGTAGAAGTACTTTTAAGAATGTGGTATATTTCTGCAAAAGACTTATTGGTGTCGATGGTCAAACATTTAAATAAAATATAAGTTGAATAACCGGGAAACAATAGATTTCTACAGCACGTAAATAGTTATGAAGGACAAAATAGATCGCGAGATATTCACTTCTAGACGCACACTACGTCTCCACTGCTGAAGCCACGGAAATCTCACACGTGCCCAAGGCGACACCCTGAAGTATTTCTATCTGCCGTAACCACGCGCAAACCGCTCCTCACTCTCCAAGTCTCTCCGCGACTCTGCCGTCGCGCCTCCGCGTCCAGCACCCCTTTTCCTGAGCCGTCCTGCCCAGAACTACCTCGTGTCCTCTCGGGAAACCATGCTCTCCTCCCACTTCCATAGTCTCCCCATTCACGAACGCTGTGGTTGGTTAGAGCGCTCCCGCCATATCTTCAACCGAAGGCACATTGACAAACATAATGGATTTAAATTTAAATAACTTGAAATTAAATAAATATTCCTACGGCTGGACCATAAATACGCTCTAACACACATTATTAGATGCATAAACAATCTAAATAAAGATATATCAAAGGAATAGACCAAAAGGTAGGCCAGCCGCCTAATATGTCTGTGCTTTCTAAAACACAGTAAATAATTAACCAATTTCTTCTTGAATAGTATATATCGGTTATAAAGAAAGACATAGATGAATAAAAATATGTATAAGCGTGCTGCTACCGTTTTTTCGTGTAACTGTGGAGTACTTAAGGCCTGACGCGATCGATAGTAATCGGCCACTTTGACCTCCAACAACTCCTGTACTATTCAATTTACATACCTGTAATTTATACAAATTTAGGTTTACACTAATAGCTTTCTAAAGACACGTCGATCGACGAAATCAGATGAAGCGTTTAAATTTTGGAAATACTTTGCTGGGTGTTACTTGTATAATTTACCGTCAGATACTAAACTTTAAACTAATAAAGATACTGAAAATCTGATTACACCATCAGAATCGTGCAAATAATAGTAATGTACATGTTTCTTTTTGAGGTACCATGATTCATCTGGCTACTATTAATTTCTATACGAACTGTGAAATGTCTGCCATGATGGTTTCACAAAGTCCGCCATCTTTGGCACTACCGGCGTGTCTCCTTCACCGACACAGCGTCACTACGGAATTCCCAGCCACGTGGCCGATGGACCACGTGGTCCGGCCGTTGTGCAGCATCACGCCGTTGTTAACGAGCTGCGGCTTGCCCAGCGGCCCGAACTTATAATATTTCCAGGGCGGTGCAACTGGCCCGTTACTTCACCAGGTAGCTCCCCAACTCTGCCTTACCTAGTGACCAGATAATGAGTGTGTCGTCTGCATACCGTAGCCAACAACGGGGACGTGACCGTGCAAAAGCTAGGACCTTATGAAGTACTGACACCGATGGCCTGGAATAGACAGAGGCAGCCTTCCTCCACCAATACCAGACTACCCCTGAGGAAGGCTGTTGTAATACGGTCGAAACATTGGTTTTTACTGTTTATAATTGAAATATTTTATACAATGGCGAGCTACAACAGCCTAAATAATTTTAATAATCAGTTTTCTGCAGTTTAACAATAAAAAATATGAGAATGTTACGGGCATAAAGTTGCGTTGTAGTACTGATGACTGCATTCGAAAGATCAAAGGACGCCACCAAACGCAGTCTACACCATCAAGGCAGGACCGATTCTTCGGTGGACTGTCGGAATAAAAATCTTACTAGACATCCAAAGCGCTCGTAATATCATAAAAGTTGCATCAAGTGGGTCTCCTGGCAGGAAGACAACCACGACTATTTCCGATAGTAAGATCCGTGAGAGATTGTGGGCGCCACAAAAAAATAAGATCATGTAAAATACTGTTTTTGGAACACTTGATAAATTTATACGCATGGAATGCCCCTTCATTATGATCCCTTATTATAGTTGCTGTTCAAACAGTCTATAGTAACACTGCGGTAAAAAAAAAATTATAAATACTTTTTAGCGCTGTAAACAGCACCCGCTTTCTTTTTTAATATTATTTTGTGTATTCACCAAAGACATTAACCCTGTGACTATAGGTTTTTTTAGAAGTGAAAGACCTCAATGTAAGGTTCTGATAATGAATTTCACAGTCAGAAGTAACATATAAAAAATATGTATTCCTCAGTTTCGATTTCAAACACGAGGAGCGGTAGGACATACGAGGGATGTTTTTAGAAGACGACTGTTGAAAAACTATAAGACTGCAGAAAACAGACGCATATTGGCGCATATAGCATTTCTCCACGTTTTTAAGTCACATTACAGGTCTCGGTTTGACGCCGTTTATCATAGGACAAACGTCTGTAGAGCACAAATTGTCGAGAAAGGATCGATACACAGATCTGTTCACCGGTTTGCCTATCAGCAGGCGCGAAGTAATTGAATTCGACGGTACCAAACGGAACAGAAGGTTACGAATGAAACGTGAAGACTGCAAATCATTAGCAATCATCCCTTTACCAGTGGGACAATGATACACATCAATAAGATGTAGCAAATTCCAACTGGTTCTCTGATAACCTATCGTGAGCACATACGTGCTGATGGTAGTATGAGGGTTAAGCTACGCTGATCATTGGTCGCGTAAGATTTTTTTCTCGACACCAGTTTGACCATAGGGGCATCGGCAGACGAATAAAAGTGCAATGCTGAGGTTATCAGACCGCATGCACTTTGTGGCCGGTTGTAAGCAAGAGTTCGAAGACTTCGAAACGAATGTACAGATTATTTAGCACAGGATACAGCTTCTTCACAAAGAAAGCGCAGAAATGAACATGATGGAGATTAGCACAAAGGGGAATAACTAATGAAACTGGAAGTAAGTGGACAGGTTATGTATGACACAAAGAGATACTAAAGATAATATCAAATGGTTCAAATGGCTCTGAGCACTATTGGACTTAACTTCTGAGGGCATCAGTTCCCTAGAACTTAGAACTACTTAAACCTAACTAACCTAACGAAATCACAGACATCCATGCCCGAGGCAGGATTCGAACCTGCGATCGAAGATAATATCGAGGAAGTCAGTATATGCCTGACCATTACTACAGGTTGGGCCAAACACACAAAAAATATTTCACGCACCTTGAGATAGTCAACCCAACTTACATCATGTGTAAAGTGAGTTGCCTATATCAAGGGGCTTGTAATATTTTCTGGACTAGTTTTATTGAGCAGAAAAATGACGCCTCTTCTCGATTCGGTCCGTCACTGCTTGCGTATCTTCGGTTTTGTGTGGTACGGTGTAGCTATGTGGTGCTCTGCGGCTGACGGCCAGTGATGTGAGTGCACAGAACACGGCTAGACCGCTTACGAGGAAGTCTGCGCTGTTGGGCTTGTTGTACGCCGGTAGTAGTTCCACGGGCTGTGAGGACGCAGCATCGTGCCGTATTTCCGTTGCACGTTGGCCGACTGGTAGAACTGATCGTATACTCGTCGGCTCACTGCTGGAACTGTGGTAAACTACAAGACATTGAAACTTAATTTACGCCGCGCGGGATTAGCCGAGTAGTCTAAGGCGCTACAGTCATGGACTGTGCGTCGTGTCCCGGCGGTGGTTCGAGTCCTCCCTCGGGCATGGGTGTATTTGTGTTTGTCCTTAGGATGATTTAGTAGCGTGTAAGCTTAGGGATTGATAACCTTAGCAGTCCCATAAGATTTCACACACATTTGAACATTTTTGAACAAACTTAATTTACCTTGTTTTAACTTTTGAAACTTTGCATTTATCATGCTGCACAGAATCGCAGATCTTTGTGACGTAAATTTGCAACCTAGTTAATATCTTGTTGCAATTTATATATTTAAGATCTCTGTAAATTTATTGTTCTGTCTACCAGATTAATATGATTCTATTGCATTTGTGAGCTCATTCATCTTACTGAGGTTTCACGATAGTACGCCCCAGGTATTTGAGGCAATTGCTCAAATTTTTGTCAGTCCCAAGCACAGTGGCCTGGTGCAAGTTTTGCTAATGAAAAGTCTATACTGTAGTTGAGATTTGGCTTACTCCTATGGGTAGCAAACTCAAGTTTTCCTTGTACCTCGATTACTAAGATTTTGTATTCCGGTATGGACTCTCATCGTAGTTGTGCGGTGCTACCTTGCCTGCGTTTAACGTCCATGCTTTGATTACCAAGAGGGTCGCGCTCCGCAGTCCACACAACTGCGATCCGCAACGGACACCAAAAAGTCTGGTGACACGCCTTTCCGTGTGTGATCATCCCAAGGGCTCCATCTGTATATTGTGCCTATTGCAACTAGTCCACGTAAATAATGGGCCAAATTAAGATTTCCTTCATTGTGTTTTGAAACTCGCCGGAGGCCTTTAACATTTAATAAAATAATTAAAACTTTAGTTTTCGTGTTCCATGAAGCTGCCTGATGTACTATTTCACGTTTTTGTATCTCGTCTGTGATTTAGTTGACTAAACGTTTTACACATCTAGTTTTTCCTTGATAATATTTTGTTCCGGCTCATGTTTCTCTAAGGTAATACTGTTGGTCAAATGTTAATTATTCTTGTAAAATTGATCCAGTGAAATTTCTTAAAGCGTACAACAGTCCTATTTGTTTAATTCGCTTCAGGGGCGAGTTCCCTGTGGTAAATGAATTTTGGTTTTTTTAAAGAGAGGAATTTTAAAGCACAGTTTTATTCTGAGGATTATTTGTATTATTTGATGTTGTTAATTAGTCACAGCACATCATTTTGAGACTGGTAATATAAATTCTGGATTAATTGATGGTTTAAAGTTCTTTAATTGGTTAATTGTTTAACGAAATTGGTTGTTTTCTGAATTGTTGTAATAATATACGTTGTATGTGAAATTAAACGGAGAATATTCTTGAACAAGCTTGGGGTTAACCCCATGCATGTAAGTGCTTTTCCTAGAAATTCAATGAGTTGTAATTTGCCCATGCTAACAACCAGTGCAAGATAGACAAGTCAGTGTGACATCTGCTAGACCATCAGGGACCACATAACTTGCACTGGATGGAGCAGCAGTGGCAAAAATAACAGGGACAGAAAAAAAAACGAGCTTATCCAAAGTAGATTATAGTTTACGTTGATAATAGTAGTTAGGCAGAGATGAAGTGGAAAGCTGAAAGAAAAATATAGATAATAACATCGAAAAAGTCTAAATAGAACATAAAAAGGGAGATAGAGCACTGAACTCTGCAAATAATGATCGTTACTACTAGTAGAGATGAAGAGTACACGTTTCTCTTGACAGGACATCCACACAGTTATTCATCATCAATGGTTAAATCCACTACGGTTGTAAAAATTATTTTCAAAAAGGAATGCACAACCCGGATTCAGGACATCTATCTCATCTTCAGGTGCATATTAAAATAAAAGTCAACAACTGATATATAACTGACGTTAAAAGATTTTGAAATAGTGTAGGATAAACTGTGCGTGCCATGTACCATGGATGCACTACTTAAACATATTTTAACTTCAGTTATGCAGTCTTCGTGGACTCATATTTTAATATGCACCTGAAGATGAGATACATGTCCAGAAACCGGGTAGCGCTCTTTATAAATAAATCACTTTTACGGTTGAAGCGAATTTTATCGTTGATGATAAACAACAGGCGGGAAAAACGTTACAACGCTATTCGAATTTGATCTCTGAAAAAAAAAAATGTATCGATTTTCGGTACTTTGGAGGAAATTCAACCATTCCAATTTCCTCACGAAAAGCTACAGAGGAAACTTAAAAAAAAAGAAAAGAAAAAAAGACTCGATTTTAGAGAGAAGTTTTAATCGCTTTACGCCAACTTCAGATTTTATCTTTACGACTAGATTACAGAAATTAAAACTAGCGTCTCTTCCTCACACATACTATGCTTTGAAAAATCTTGCTTTATTAATCTCCGTACAGGAAGTAGGCCCGAAGCCCTAGTGGCTTTCCACCAGACAGAAAAATGTATTTTCTAGACTTGTAACCGCTACCAATTCGGAAGCCTCTTATTTGTGGCCTCGCCGTGGGGAGCTACAGTTTCTGCGGTCGACGTCGGCCGTAATCGTTTCGCTCAAATTCAATTTTGTGGCTCGACGTTTGGCCGTCCAGGCGGCAGCAGCTTGTCTTCGCGAGGCCACCTGCCGCTGACGCAGCACCCGCCACACAGCAGCCAAATCCCCACACCGCGAAACTTCCCCACGAGGACTGAACCTCCAGGGAGATTTTGCCGCATTTACAGTCTTATACGTACAGATTGTTCCACTTAGTAGGGGCCTGCAAGTGAAGTGAAATCTGAAAAAGTAGAAGGAAATACCGATTACGTGAGATGATTAATACAAGTAACTTATTGTGTAACTGTTTCACACGCAGACGTAGAAGAAACTGTATGTCTGTTAAAAAATAAGAAATCTCCAGGGAAAGATAGGATCCTAGAAGAAGCCGTATGTCCGTTAAAAATAGGAAGTCTCGAGGGAATTATAGGATCCCCAACGAATTACTGAATTGTGGTGGATATCCACTTACTAATCAATTAACCAAGTTGGTTCACAATGCTACAACTTGTAATAAAATTCTAAACGAATGGAGAAACAGTATTACAATAACTACAAAAAAGGAAATATGAAAGACTCATCCTACTACGGAGCGATAAATCTACTGATTTCAGTTCTCAAACTCACAACAAAAATTATAGAAAATAAAATAAAATGCATTAGGGTAAGTACGAGATATTTGGACCACATTTTTTAGCGTAAAGTTGGTGTATTTTTCAATTTTTTCAGACTTCTGGCAGCATGTTCGTACAGAGTATCATAGAAACGTAAGTACAATATAATACTGAGGCATTGTCACTGGAAATACAAGAGACGCGATAAAATGAAAATATGCATGAGCGGTCCATCTTGCCCATAGGTGTACAGATAACATGGACCAGTGTAGAGGGCAGGATGGATATTATAAAAATGGCTATACTTGAAGAAAAGAGTCAATTAAAATTACACATTTTTGTTTGGAATATAATGTAATGAGTACAGAGCTATACTATTAAATACTTTTGTCAAAATTAATTTTATTGGTTTATTATAAATATTCATTGAACCTTGACTTTTTTAATGAGTTATTGCTTTCGTTAAGCATTAGGCCATCCACTCGCCATAGCAATTCCATTTATTACCAAATGTTGAACAACATTCACATAACCATCGTGAACAGGAAACTTACTCAATCCAATCGCAACTTTTATTAGTTTCGTGATTGATTTCAGCATACCCAACGCAATCATCTTCATCCCATTCATCAAAATTACTTTCGTAAACTTCTGCATTACCTGTATCTGATGAACACGGTGAGCTATTTTCAGTATTTTTCTTTTTTAACTTCTTCAGTCTGATGTTACCTTCACTAACATTTTCCTTTACTGATCTTTTTATGCATTTTTCTGTTTCCTTCCTTTTCTATTCCCATTTTCCTTTACTGTTTCAATATTTTCAGGAGTGTCTAGGCCGCTAGATACAGTTGCGGCCTTTCTATTCAAATTCATGTTTTAATCAATAGAAGGAACAAATGTTGTCTCTTCTAAAAGTTTTGTATGTACTGGCGTAGGAGCAATCAGTTCGATGTTTTTGATTCAGTAGGAGTGGTGCCTGAAGATGTGTCCGTGAAGGAATTTGACTTGTGCAGATAGCTCTGTTCTCCTGATGTAGTTGGGGTCACTAGGTCTTATGATGAGTGTTTTACTGGCCTCTGTATGAGATTCTGCTCTTCCATTTCTTGGAGCAGGTGTATCTTCCGACGAATAAGTATAGCATAGGACTGCGTCTATCTTCAGTGAGATTATTCAACATCCCTTTAAGCTAAATTTAATTGTGCTCCTGGTCCAATTGTCCCAAGTAACACCGGTCCATCTCGCCCGATTGTCTGGGAGAAATGGACCACCCCAACTTCTATTTGCAGGTAGCGAACTCGGTGGCCATTTCAGGTTAGCTTCACGCCCACACAGTTTTCAACATAACAGAAACGGCAGCAATGTTGTGTACACTTTTGTAAACCCTAGTCACCAGGCCTCGTCGCTGCTACTGTGGAGGCCCAGTTGCCAGTGCTGTTACAGTAGGCCGAGTTTTTTGGTTCGTGAAACGACTTCTGGTGCAGTACATCGCTAAGACAATTTCCCCCTGCCTCTATTACACAGCTATGCCCGAGCGTCAGGTGACAGTGTAGGAGAACGAAGGCTCTACAAAACTTCAACAAATTAGTTACGAAGTCACGCAAATGAGTTAAATGGTTTACTTATCTTTGTTACTAGTTGAATAAAGAAGTCTGCATCACTGCTTGTAATATAACGCAAAAAAAGCTATCAGTGACTAGGTGAACTTCTCAGTACATAGCAAATGCAATTTACAACAACTGTCTGTTCACTTATAGAAGTTCACTAAACGACGTTCCCTATCTAAGTCAGCCCTGGACGACGATCTATAGTCAAGTGGGTGAGAGCTGCTCTTCTATCTTTGGAGTAGCCTTCTGCCAATTGTCGTCTGGTCATTGGCGGATTGTACTCGGCCGGTGATTGGCCGAGGGGAAGTCGATATCTTCATCCTCAAAGCCGCCCGTGGTGATGGTGGATCTCGCACACGTGGCGAGTCTCTATGGCACTGACACCATCTTGCATCTCTACGTCTGTGGTGCTTTTGCACTGGCTGTGTCTTGTTTGGACGACACAGCATAAACTACGCCTTAATACTAAAAGTTATGTAACTACACGTTAAAACTTTTCAACTTACCGGGATAGAAAATGTATTTTTTTTTCCAAAACTAAATCGAAAATGGCAACAATTGCTCTGTAGCAGCACATTGTGAAATAACTCAATGGTGAACGAACTCTCCCCGACATACCCTACAACCCTTTCAGAGGATCAGCATGATGTTAGATCCGGTAGGTCACCCACATATGCAGTATTCATTCCTAGACAGGTTGTAGACAACTCCACTGAATATAACAGACCAGCTTATTGATGTGTTGAAGGCTTTCGATAGGATTCAGTGAACAGATGTTTTAAACCTGCTCTACAGTAGGGGGATTCTTTCCAACTTAATAAAAATAACTTCAGACATTTATTCCCACAATTACATCCAGGCGAAAACTGCTTCCAAGTTAAATGCCTGAAAAGCAGTGAATAGTGGTATTAAAGCATTGTGACTCTTTGAGGCCACTACTCTTTAATATAGTCATGATTGAAGTTATAAAAGGATATTGGCTGGTAGTTGTTATAAATGACGGACGAGGAAATGAAATCATTCGTTGTGCTGACGATGCGGTTCTGCTGGAAATCATTGAAGGTGACTTGTAGAACCATTTACATATATTGAACATTTCAGCCGAAGACCTGGATATAGTCATATCTACTCAAAAATATGCAAACTGGAAGAGGATGGAGAAATTGTTCAGCGGGTAATGACGCTTAACTATCTTGGTACTGAATTGTCCAGCAGTGGAAGTGTCGAAAAAGAACCTATAAAACAAGTAGCAAAAGGAAACAAAGTTGAAGATCAAAAGTCAAGGCAGCAGACCTGACACGAATAAGATTGACCATGGTACAGCGTGTTGTCCGAGATGACTGAGTGAGGTCTAGGCTTTCGGTACAGCTAACACTTCACCTCAGGCTCCCCAATCAAGACCAATGCCAGTGCAAAGTCAAGCTCACGATGAGTGCTCAAGAGCAATCCCCTCACAACAAGAGTTGAAACCAGCAAGTCCAATCCAGACCACAATCTGAATCTGAAGACCAAGTTTCTCTGCTCCTCCCTCTCAATCACAAGTCGGTCAACTCGCAAAAAGCGCGCACATCACTACCACAACAACGGTTTCGTGCTAATTACAAGACTCTACGAGCTCCATGTCTCCCCTCTAACTCGTCTGCTCTACCCACTGGCCAGTCCTGTTGAAAGTAAATAATAGTGTTTTCTTTTCTGGAGAAGCAGCCTAATCCTGATTCAATAATTCCCGTGCAGGGAGCAAACGACTTCACTCTCCCAACATATTTTTCCCACGGTCACATTAGGAAGCGTAGTTTGACTTTTCGTTTAGGCCTAATGTGAACAACACATTTATCACAGAGATCATTATCTGGGCGAGCCGATCGTAACAGCATGTTCGACCAGGGGCCCGCCTAAGAGAAGTGCTGTTGTGTCCCAACATAGACCATTTCAGATCCATCATAAATGTTGCCTTCCATCGTAAATTTTTTTCTGA
Source organism: Schistocerca serialis cubense (assembly GCF_023864345.2). Taxonomy (NCBI): domain Eukaryota; kingdom Metazoa; phylum Arthropoda; class Insecta; order Orthoptera; family Acrididae; genus Schistocerca; species Schistocerca serialis. The sequence continues at coordinate 931,567,791 of NC_064639.1, forward strand.
AGGCATGAGGCTTTCCGAAAAACTTGGCAGGCACAGAGGAGACCACCTTTTGGCTCCCTGGATAGCGTCTGGTCCAAGGTGAACATTCGCGAATTTTTATGGCTGCCATTCGTTTACACAAAGGTGTTTATGACGTACAATGCTGTAGATGACGAGCATACGAAAAGTCTCCATGGCCAAAGTTTCTCTCTTTTCACTGCTCATCGCCTTCTACACATTATACGGATAAAAGAAGGAAAGGTGGTAGATTAGGGCTTGACGTCCTGTCGTCATCAATTTCATTAGAGATGGAGAACAAGAGCAAAATCCAAGAATGACCTTTTCTGTCCACATCCCTTTCCTGTTGAAACACCCTAGCTCTGTGACCTACTTCTCTCGTATGTCCCTGTCCCTGCTGTGGCCAGAGGCACCTAACAGGTAGATCAAGGTAGGCAGTTTTTCCGCCTCTTCGACTGAAAGCACTGTCTGCTTTCTTGGAACCAGCATTCTGTCCCTGGTAAGTGTTTCGAGATTTACGTCTCTATAATAGCTTCCAAGCCCCAAACGTCCACTGTAAGATTTACTGTTATATGAGCAAACGCCTGCTTGTTCTCAACTCCAGAAAATATAAATCGAAGGAGAGCCACCACAATGATCCCACATGCATAACAATGCATATTTTCCCTTCAGTGCGTGCAAAGTTAAGAGGGAGAAATTATTACATACACAGCTGAGTCAAGACCAGACAAATCAAAAATAAAAATAATTTTGTAAGCTGTGGAAATGAAAATTCTGTGAGAGATTTCAGAGGAGACATTAAGAGATGGAGAGATAAGTGGGCTCCATTAATTAGAGGATACGTAAGAGAAAACATGAATGGAACGAACACATAGACAAGATGGATGAACAGAAATAAATCCCCAGCTGGTGAAAGAATTATTGGTCGTCCAAGGGAAAGATGGAGTGATAATCTCAGGGTAGACAGAGGGGTACTGAAGGACGCAGGCCTTATCTAGGAAGGAAGGAAGAAGACGAAGATTAATACATTTCTCACAACTAAAACTGCAACACCATGAACGCTGCGAACAACAAAAAACTGGCATAATGTGTGCTACGTGCTTGGATAGGCAAATTATTAGCATTTCAGAGCAACTGCACTCCTGTAACACCGTTACATTCTGTACAGGAAGAAAGATTACGCATCTGATTTCTCACCCAGAAGACGCATTTGAATTTCAGTTGATCGTGGCCAAGCAAGACTTTATTTTATCGGCCCGCGATAATGCTGCTCATGGTGATCAGCATCGCATAATTGTCATATGAATATGGATTCGATGGATTCATAAGAGTTATATCCAAAGCCACGCTGGACCTCAGAGATCTCACACGATTAGAGTGAGAGGACAGAGGTATTGTGTACTTGGCAGTGCAGCCACAATGAGTGAGAAAAATATTAGGTGCTCGTAATTAAATTCCAGCTACTCACCGAGGCCCAGAGTGGGCTGTAATTTTCGTACGGCAGCGAAACTTGGCAGATCTCATTTGTTATTGCGGAACCGATTCATGCTGGAAAAAATACACACATCAAGAAAAGTTTTTCATCATCTCGGTTCCAAGAGTTCCGGAACCTGTACAGAAAATTGGAATAGAGATCAACATAAACATCATTTCCGCCCTCTTTATTGTTCAAGAAAATCACACATTGCATTTTGTACCACCATACAGCGACAACTTTAGAGGTGGTGGTCCAGAATTCTGTACACACCAGTACCTCTAATACCCAGTAGCACTTCCGCTTGCACCGCTGCATGCCTGTTGGTCCAGACAGTCGCGCTCCTTAAAGGCGATTCGGCGTAGATGCCTTAGTGGTTGGTGCGTCACGTCATGCATAAACAGCCCTTTTCAAACTATTCCAGGCATGTTCGATAGGATTCATGCCTGGAGAACATGCTGGCCACTCTAGTCGAGCGATGTCATTATCCTGAATGAAGTCATTCACAAGATGTGCACGATGGTGGCACAAATTGTCTACCATGAAGACGAATGCCTCGCCAATATGTTGCCGATGTAGTTGAGGCATTCACATATCGTACAGCCGTTACGGAGCCTTCCATGACCATCATCGGCGCATGTCGGCCCCACATAATGCCACCCCAAATCATCATGGAAACTCCACCTTCCTGCACTCGTTGGACAGTGTGTCAAAGGCGTTCAGCCTGAGGGTTACCTCCAAACACGTCTCCTACGATTGTCTGGTCGAAGACATACGCGACACTCATCGGTGAAGAGAACGTGATGCCAGTCCTGAACGGTCCATTCGGCATGTTGTTGGGCCCATGAACCTAGCCTTGGACATCGGGAGTGAAGTTGCGCATCATGCAGACTACTGGGCATAGTTTTAGTGGTAACACGACGTCCTGTGGGTACACGAAAAGCACTATACAACATTGTGGGGTTGCCTTCAGGGTTCCTCTGATCCATAATCCGTAGGTAGCGGTCATCCATTACACCAGTATCCCTTGGGCGGCCTGAGCGAGGCATGTCATCGACAGTTCTTGTTTCCCTGTATCTCCTCCATGTCCGAACAACATCGCTTTGGTTCACTCCGAGACGCCTGGACACTTCCCTTGTTGAGAGCCATTATTGACTCAAAGTAAAAACGCGGACGCGATCGAACCGTGTTATTGACCGTTTAGGCATGGTTGAACTACAGACAACACGAGCCGTGTACCTCCTTCCTGGTGGAATGACTGGAACTGATCGGCTGTCGGACACCTCCTGTAATAACCGCTGCTCATGCATGGTTGTTTACATCTTTGAACGGGTTTAGTGACATCTCTGAACAATCATAGGGACTGTGTCTGTGATGCAATATCCACAGTAAACGTCTATCTTCAGGAGTTCTGGGAACCGGGATGATGCAAAACTGTTTTTGATGTCTGTAATCGTAGTTCCAATTTTGGCCATCGAGTGCAAATCTGGCGCTATGAATGCAAGAAAGTAGTAAAGAAATGGTTGCTTATGTTATGGATTAGGAAAGGGATGTGGACAGAAAAGGTCATTCTTGGATTTTGCTCTTGTTCTCCATCTCTAATGAAATTGATGACGACAGGACGTCAAGCCCTAATCTACCACCTTTCCTTCTTTTATCCGTATAATGTGTAGAAGGCGATGAGCAGTGAAAAGAGAGAAACTTTGGCCATGGAGACTTTTCGTATGCTCGTCATCTACAGCATTGTACGTATGTAAACTTGAATATTGTATAACTGACTATGGATATGTTGATAGGCTGATAACGGTATGGAAGGTACATAAATTCAAATCTGCCTACACTGAAAATTGCTTAGCAGGATGATCAGAAGTATTTTGAAAAGCTTGTAAGGGTGGAATGGGGTGGGTTGTGCTGAGACATAAATGTTCAAAAAATATTTGATAACTTGCGTCATTACCGTGTTAATCAGCATTGAAGCTAGCCTGTCAGGTCTTTGCGCTGGAGAATTAAAGCGGCACGCCTGAGATGGTGTTGCCAAATGTGTTCCTCGGTTGATTTTCTAAAACCGGATAAGAGAGCGATGCAACAATTAGATGTGGAACAGTAGTAACGGTCGAACCTGGCCAAAGGGTGAGCAGTCTCGTGCCCTACAATCTACGCTGCGAGAACAATTGACACTAAATGTATAGGCGCGAGAAGCACCCCAATTGGCCGATTTCATCGGAAACGTCACATTGTACAGAATTTATTTTCTTAAGTTATTTTTCAGCACGACATTCCCTGCAACACCCTTACAAGATTTTCAGATCGTTTCTGAGCACTCTGTAAAGTATTGACACTACTAAATATAACAATAAGTAACTGTTAATATTTACGATTCAGCTTTATTTAAATCTAAAACAAAGCTGCAATGTTCGTAACAGTTGTCTGTTTTCAGTTATGAAACTTCCTGACAGATTAAAACTATGTGCCGGACCGAGACTGGAACTCAGGACCTTTGCCTTTCGCGGGAAAGTGCTCTACCAACAGAGCTACCCAAGCACGAATTACGACCCGTCCCCACAGCTTCAATTCTGCCGGTACCTGCCTACTTGGCCGCGAAAGGCAAAGGTCCCGAGTTCGAGTCTCGGTCCGGCACACAGTTTTAATCTGTCAGGAAGTTTCATACCAGCGCACACTCCGCTGCAGAGTGAAAATCTCATCCTGTTTTCAGTTATGCTAGCAAAAGCTATGGAAGATTGATTTTAGTTAGTCAAATTTGTTTGCTTCAGATCTTGGTATGTCCTTACTTAAGATAACTAAGTACCACTGGCAGTCGATACCATTTTCTACTGTTCATTCATGTTTTCAACGATACTTCGCTTTTATTTCCGAAAGAAGAGAGTACATCACAGGAATTCGGGAAACTGAGGAGGAAGAAGATAATACACGGTCCAGCCACATTAATTTGATCACGACCTATGTTCGACGTCTACGTGTAATAACCACTTACAGATGGCAGTTGGCACCATTAGCAGTGGAGGGTATATAAAGCGTGTCGGAAGGGATGCGGAAAAAAGCAGAGTCGTTGTTGTAATGCAGTAACGGAGCGATTTACCGGCAGTCCAAAAGGGCATGATCGTTGACTTTGGGGCCAAAGGTGGAAGCATCTGCGAAACGTCTAAATCTGGAAGCATTTCGCTTGCCGCTGTGGTGAATGTATACCGTGAACGGCAAAATGGCGCTATCCAAATCCGGCCCAAGACAACTGTGATGCGCCAAGTGTCATAGGTGGCAGGCGTGAACGACGGCTGTGGAAATGTGTGCGGGCAGCAGTTGAGCAATTCACGCCAATATGAACCAAGTGACCAGTGACCGCTCACGATACGGCAAAAAGCACCTGGTTCATACACTCCTATTCAGCGACGACGAAGGCTGAAATTTGCACCCGATTGCCGCAAGTGGACGCAAACCAATCAACAATCGTCAGAAGGGTCTAGGGCGGTGGAGGGGAGCGTTAAGGTATGGGGAATGTTTTCGTGGCGATTCGTGAGTGACTTCGTCATTCTGGCTTTGTAACCGTAGCTCATGAGGCACTACGCTGTTAAAATCTTCATCTACATGGATACTCTACAAATCACATTTAAGTGCCTGGCAGAGGGTTCATCGAACCACCTTCACATTTCTCTGTTATTCCAGCCTCGTAAATCGCGCGGAAAGAACGAACACCTATATCGTTCCGTACGAGCTCTGATTTCCTTTATTTTATCATGCTGATCTTTCCTCCCTATGTAGGTCGGTGTCAACAAAATATTTTCGCATTCGGAGGAGAAGGTTGTTGACTGGAATTTCGTGAGAAGATTCCTCCTCAACGAAAAACGCATTTCTTTAATGATGTCCAGCCCAAATCCTGTATCATTTCAGTGACACTCTCTCCCATATTTCGTGTCCTGCCAATAAAACATAGTGTTTGGTTAGCCTTCCTCACAACATTTTCTATCTGTTTGTTCCAATTTAAGTTGCTCGTAAATGTAATACCTAGGTATTTAGTTGAATTTACGGCTTTCAGATTACACTGATTTATCGTGTAACCGGAGTTTAACGAGTTCCTTTTAGCACTCATGTGGATGACCTCACACTTTTCTTTATTTAGGGTCAACTGCCACTTTTCGCGCCATTCAGATATCTTTTCTAAATCGTTTTGCAATTTGCTTTGATCTTCTGATGACTTTATTAATCGATAAACGACAGCATCATCGGCATTCAACCTAAGACGGCTGCTCGGATTGTCTCCCAAATGGTTTATATAGATAAGGAGCAGCAAAGGGCATAAAACATTACCTTGGGGATGTCACAAATCCGGTCACATAACTGAGTCGATATTCCATAAGCACACAATTTCACCATGAGCCGCTTGTGTGGTACAATTTCAAAAGCCTTCCGAAAATCCAGAAATACGAAATCCATCTGAAATCCCTTGTCAGTAGCACTCAAAACTTCATGCGAATAAAGAGCTAGTTTTGTTTCACAAAAACGATGTTTTCTGAACCCATGTTGACTGTGTGTCAATAGACCGTCTTCTTCGAGGTAATTCATAATGTTCAAACACAATATATGTTCCAGAATTCTGTTGCATATCGACATTAATGAAATGGGTCTGTAATTAAGTGGATTATTCTTACTACCTTCCTTGAATATTGGTGTGACCTGTGCGACTTTCCAGTCTTTGGGTACGTATCTTCCGTCGAGCGAACTGTTGTATATGATTGTTTGCTATGGAGCTAATGCATCAGCATACTCTGAAAGGACCCTAACTGGTATGCAGTCTGGACCAGAAGACTTAATTTCATTAAGTGATTTAATTTGCTCCAGTACTCCGAGGATGTTTACTTCTATGTTACTCATGATGGCAGCTGTTCTTGATTCAAGTTCGGGGATATTTACTTTGTCTTCTCTTGTGAAGGCACTTCAGAAGGCTGTGTTTAGTAACTCTGCTGTAGCAGCACTGTCTTCGACAGTATCTCCATTGCTATCGCGAATAGAAGGCATGAATTGTACCTTGCCGCTAACATACTTCACATACGACCAGAGTCTCCTTGGATTCTCTTCCAGGTTTCGAGTCAGTTTCATAGTGGGATCAGCTGTTATCATCTCGTACTGAAGTACGATCTAAATTTCGAGCGTCTGTAAAAGATCGCCAATCTTGGGGATTTTGCGTCTGTTTAAATTTGGCATGTTTGTTTTGTTGTTTCTGCAATAGTGTTCTAACCCGTTTTGTGTACCAAGGAGGATCAGCTCCGTCGTTTGTCAATTTATTTGGTATGAATCTCTCAATTGCTGCCGATACTATTTCTTTGAATTCAACCCACATCTGGTCTGCACTTATATTATTAATTTGGAAGGCGTGGAGATTGTCTCTCAAGTGAATTTTTATCTGCTTTTTCGAATATTTTTCGTTTATTTTTGGCGGATTTGGGGGTTACAATATTCAATCGCGCTACGACAACCCTGTGTTCAATAATCCCTGTATCCGTTTTGATGCTCGTTATTAACTCAGGATTATTTGTTGCTAAGAGGTCAAGTGTGTTTTCACAACCGTTTAATACTCGCGTGGGCTCATGAACTAACTGCTCGAAATAATCTTCAGAGAATGCGTGTAGCACAATTTCGGATGATGTTTTATGCTTACTTCCGGAATGAAACATGTATTTTCGCCAACATATCGAGGTTAAATGAAAGTCACCACCAACTATAATCGTATGATTCGGGTTCGTGTTTGAATTGAAACTCAAGTTTTGTTTCAACCCTTGAGCAACTGTATCATCTTAATTGGCAGATCAGTATAATGATCCCGTTATTATTTTATTCCGGGTGCCAACAATGATCTCTGACCGTACTACCTGACAGGAACTACCAACTTCAATTTTGCGACAAGGTAAGCTATTTCTAACAGCAACAAACACGCCACCTCCGATCGTGTTTAGCCTATCCTTTCGGAACACAGGTTGTACGCAAAAATTTGGGCTGAACTTATCTCCGGCTTTAGCCAGCTTTCAGTGCCTATAACGATTTGATAATCAGTGTTTCCTATTAGCTCTTGGAGCTCTGGTACTTTCCCAACACAGCTACGACAATTTACAACTGTTATACCGATGGTCCCGGTATCTACATTCTTCCTGTGTTCGGCCTGCACCCTTTGTGACTGAAGCCCTTCTTGAGTTTTCCTGAGACTCTCTAACCTAAAAAATCGCTCAGTCCTCGCCACACAGCCCCTGCTACCCGTTAGCCGCTTTCTGCGTATAGTGGACACCTGAGCTATTCAGTGGAACCCTAAACCCACCACACAGTCAGCGTAATATTTGCATTTGACCATATTTGCGAACTTTTTTCGATCTTGCTTGTACATAATTATTTTTTATTTAATTTTCGAAGTCACATCCACAAAAAAATGTTTCATTACCTGTTATATCACCTTCCAGTGAGTCTGCGACGTTGTTGACTTCATCTAGCAACTCCTGAGAAGCTGGTATGCGTTGATTTTCGTTTGTTGAAAATGCAAAAGTTTTGCCAAAAATTTTGTGTCATAAGTTTGATATGCAAAATACCTGAAAAAATTTCATAGCATGAGGCAGTTGGCACGCTGACATTATCAGCGACTCGTGTGTTTGTGATCTGAAATACTATCATTATAATTATTACTGCCTTTGCCATAGCAGTTTGGCTGCCGTGCTTCTGCGACACGTATAGCCGAACCGAAGGTGCAACCACAAAGGAGGGGTGTATATTGAGAGGCCAGACATATGTGTAGTTCCTGAAGAGCGGCAGCCGCTTTCAAGTACTTGCTGGGGCAACAGTCTTAATGATTGAATGATCCGGCCTTTTTACATAATCCAACATGTACTTGCTGTGGTGATACTACAAATGGCTGGAAACAAGGGGAAACTACAGTCGTTATTTTTAGCGTTGTCATGCAGGTCTGCTGTATGATTATATGATGACAGCATCTCGATGTAAAATAGTCCTCTATTAGTATCTACAGGCGGCAAACAAAACGAATTTTACAGGTCGGAGAATTTAATGCTAGATCCCTTAATCGGATAGGTACGTTAGAAAATATAAAAAGGAAAGGACAGGTTGAAGTTGGGTATAGTGGAATCGGTAAAGTTTGCTGGCAGGAGGAATAGGACTTCTGGTCAGGTGAGTACAGAATAATAAACACAGAATCACTTAGGGGTAGTGCAGGAATAAGGCTAGCAAGTAATAAGAAAATACGAACAGCATAATGAACGCATTATGCTAACCAATATGGGCTCAAAGACAGCACCTCCGACAGTAGTACAAGTTTATAAGCCCACTAGCAAATCAGATAATGAAGCGATAGAAAAAAGTATGATGTGATAAGGGAAATTATTCAGATAAGGAGAGAAAAATTTAATAGTGATGGGGGACAGTAATTCGATAGCACGAAATGGATCATAGGAGGAAAATAGTAAGCGAATCTGCAATGGGGTTCCGTACACATGCTGTACGGGTAGCGTCTTTGACTAGTAATAAAAAGTCCTCTGTCCCGGATTTGAATAAAAAATTCGCCCGCGTCTGCCAGTGGCCTTGCAAAGAGGGCGAAGGGTTGGACTGAGGCACAAGGCACTCTCTCGCCCTTGGGATGGGAATGTGCTATTAACAGTCGGAAGTATCAGCACTGATCAACGACATGAGGACGGAAGGCAATCGAAAAGAATAAATACGAAGTGCAGCGCAGCCAAATCGAATGAGCTGCAGGAACAATGTAAAGGAGTAAAAAATCGTCGGGAGGACTGATTCAGCATACATAAAAGTCAAAACCATCTTCGGTGAAAATAGAAGCAAGGACGATAACATTAAGAACGCAACTGGAATTCCACTGTTAAACGCTGAGGAGAGAGCAGCTAGGTGAAAAGAGAACAATGAAGAAATATACTAGGGGAAGAATTTGACTGAAAACGTAACTGCAGAAGAAACTGAATTCGATATGGAAGACAAAAGGGATCGGAAGACCTGAGATCAAATAAGACAGAAGGGATAGATGGAATTTCTAAAATTACTGAGAAAACTGATAAAAAGAACGATCATTCACCTTGGTATGTAGAATGTGGTGCTACAGAAGAATGTTGAAAATTAGTGGGTAAATCCTGTAATTGAAGAGAAGGTAATGGGGGGGACAGTAATTCTATAGCAAGAAATGGATGATAGAGTAGTAGAGAAAAGAAGTTTTTGGCATAAACTGAGTAAAAGAAGGAATCGGTTGATACGACATAATTTAAGAGATTAAGGTATCACGAATTTATTATTGGAAGGAACTGCGAAGGGTAAAATGTTAAAATGTTCTACAGGGAGACCAAGAGGTGAATACAGTGAGAAGATTCAAAAGGATGTAGGCTCCAGTAGTTATTCGGAGATGAATATACTTGCAGGGGATGCAGAAGTGCGGAGAGCTGTATCACACCATTCTTGGAATTGAAGACCTCAGTAACAACTACTAATTTTAGTCGTGTACCAAACAAATTGAAATTTTTAACCATTGAGCAAGCCTGGTTAAAACAAAGTGAGGCCCTGCAGATCCCAAGCTTGTCAGACGAAGTAAATCTATAACTAAATAAATATCCCAAAAAAGGGAAAGGAATTCAGCAAGCAGTCGCAAATCAGACCTGTGCTTTACAGCAGCTCTACTGAATAGCTATGCTAAAAGTACAAGGGAAATACAAGAATCAGTATTTGAAAGATAAACTAAAACCAAATTTTCGATAGTACTGACAACACATTAGGTAATGTGCCGTTCAAACAGAGTGATATACACTCGTCGCTATTGTCACATGTTACTACACGACTTAAACACATAGGTAGCCAGATTCTAGCTGAGGCTGCTGTTTACAGAGCAGTGTCATATGGCAGGCAACACCCTCTATACCACTAACACCAACGCAAAACTGCTTTCCACTTTTTTGTGTAAACTTGATATTAAAATTAAAAATTGAAACCAAATGACCTTTACTGCAATTAACAATTGTGTCATAAGGCCAATAAATGTTAAAATATTATAGGTGACATTGAATTAGTGGAAAGATCGATCTACTAAATAAATGTGGAGAAACAATTTAAATTCTGGAAAACATAAGAATTGTAAATTGATAAAAAGCCTAGATTTACCAGTGTACTCAGCGATTATTATTACAGCGTATTATCATTACAGCAAAATTAGTACGAGAATAGCATAAGTTTTTAGGAAAGTAAAACAGTGGTTACTTTCTCAGCTACAACCTTCGATGTATTTTAACTAACAGCTTGACAAAAGAATTATTTGGCATTAATCAGGTGTGTACAAAACCAAATGTTTCACATTGGTACATCAATTATGTAGAACAGAGAGGCAGAAGACGTGTCGTTAGGTTTGGTGAACATGTGGCTTTCTGTAAGATACATAGCGTTGAAGAATCTGACTTCGCTGCCTACCTTATTGAGATCGGACATAGCGTTTCGTTTTTGAGCCTTACTGAGATCGCACATAGTGCTTCGTTCTTGCGCTTTTGTGTAAGATTGCTTCATAGATCTGAAAGAGGTACATTAATGCACCTCCTGAAGGAAATCGAGATTTTCTGCCATGTGTCATCTGATGTCTTTGTGTATCCTCCTACTTAATGGGCTGGTGGTGATGAAAAGCGACCATACTTGGTAGCTTGCAGAAAGAAAACGACACGAATGAGGAAGGACGTAGAATGTTTTTTTTTTCTCTCTCTTTTTTCTTTGTTGTATTTCAATGCCCTATAGGGGGCGCGTTGGCGGCACCAAAGGCGCCGCAATTCAGCAAAGAGACAGACGGTAAGTACCGAACATGGAGACATTTAAAAAAAACAACAGAAAGGAGGAATACGACAAAAGAGGCATAAAAATGGGAAGCATAATGAAAAATAACGTAAAAAAGGGGGTGACTGTAAAATGGTGCTAAAAAGCTAGAAACGTACACAAAAAACCACGTACTGTAACGATCAAAAGACACACAAGGCGAAGTATGGCCAGAGGATTAAAGTAGCGATGGGCGGCGTAGCACATAACAATCACTGACAGTAACACTATTTACAAGTCCAGCACACAATTAAAATCACAGCTCGACGTCAAGGGAGGACAGCACCAAACACAACACTGACGTAGCACTGAACAAACTGAGGGGATCTGCCAGGAGGATGGAGATGAGGGAGAAGGGAAGAAAGGGAGTAGAGGGAGGAGACGGGCGGGGGCGCGCCGAAACGGGACAGGGAGGGAATGACATGGGAGGGAAACAGTCGAGCAAGGGGTACGGAGACTCATGGGGGAAGGAGGAAAATCCGCTCTGTGAGAAGGAGGGGGGAGAGAAAAAGGTCAGGCCCTGGAGAGGGGGAGGAACAAGGCCAGGGTACATTTGGTAGGAAGGGTAGAGGTCAATATCTGGGAGGGGGAGGAGCTGGGAATTGCCCTGATGAAGGAGATGGAGGGTATGGAGGTGGTGAGAGGGAGGGAGACAGCGATAGTGGGGGTGGAGAGGAGGGAAGAGACCAGGGGGTGGGGGGATCCAGCCTATGGGCAGTGTAAAGGATGTGGATATGTTGGAGGAAAAGGAGGAGGTGGGGGAAGGGGATGAAGTCATACAGGAGTCCTGTGAGAGAAGGAAGTGGATATGGAACGCAAGGTGGAATGCGTGGCATTCTAGGATTTAGAGGGCCTTATAAAAGTAGAAGGGGGGGGGGTTACATACAGGCAACACTGGCATAACAGTGGATAGGATGGATGCGGGATTTGTAGGTGTGGAGGATGGTGGAAGGATGCAATCTCAATCTGCGGCCAGACTAGGATTTCAGGAGGCAGAGGTGGGAATGGGCTTTCCGCTTGGATGTTCAGGAGATGAGGGGTCCAGGTGAGGTGAAGGTCAAGGGTGAGGCCAAGGTATCACAGGGTGGGGGTGATCTAGATAGAACGACCATAAATGGTTAGGTAGAAATCATGGAGACGAAAGGAACTGGTGGTGCGGCCTATAATGATTGCCTGGGTTTTGGAAGGGTTGATACGAACGAACCACTGGTTACCCCAAGTGGTGTACTGGTCAAGGTGGTTTTGGAGGGTGCGTTGGGACCATTGAAGGGCAGGATAGAGAGCCACGAAGGCGGTATCCTCAGCGTATTGGAGTAGGAGGACAGGTGTGGGTGGCTTGGGCATGTCTGCTGTATACGGGAGATAGAAGAGTGGGGAGAGGACAGAGCCCTGGGGGACGCCAGCAGTGGGATAAAAGATATGGGAGGCGGTGTCATGAAGGGTGACATAGACAGGACAGTCTGAGAGGAAGGAGGAAGCGACCAGAAGGACTAAATCGATAGGCAGGGCGTAGGTTTGGATTTTAAAGAGGAGACTGGATGCCATACGCGGTCGTAGGCATTTTGAAGGTTGAGGGACACAAAATGGGGAGCGACGGGAGTTGGGAGTTAAGTTGGAGAGAGGGAAGGTGGACGAGGCTAAGGAGTTGGTCTCCGATGGACAAGGAGGGTCGGAAGCCACATTGGGGGGGGGGGGGGGCAGAGGAGGTTGTGTTGATTAAGGAAGTGATGGATACGCCAGGAGATCATGGATTCGAAGACCTTACTAAAGACGGAGGTGAGGCAGATGGGAAGATAGGACGAGGCGACGGATGGGAGATTTTTGGGTTTGAGGAAAAAGAGGATGCCGGAAGTCTTCCACAGTCGGGGTAGAGGCCGGTAGAGAGGATGACGTTGTAGAAATTGGTAAGGACAGTCAGGAAGGAGAAGGGGCATAGAATGTCTACTAGCTCTCCTCTTTATATGGCAAAACCTGGAAATTCATCATGTAAGAACAAAATTTATGTGTTTGAGGGTGTTTGTCTATTAATTTTTTGCTGTTATCTTACTTGTTACTGTTTTTAACGTTCACACGATACTAAATATTTTCAATTGAAAGTTCAGGTATTAGAGAGTTTTTCACGTATTTTCTTCTCTGCAGCTAAGTGACTGCAATTCATGCGATGTCATTACGTTAACTAAGAGAGGTACGTTATTTTTAACAGATGACACTGTAGTGACAATGGTTAATGACTGGTTGCTCTAGGATTTCTTTCAAGTTACAATTCTTATAAAAAGTTTTAAATGGGTTTTCCACATTTATTCAGTGGATTAGTTTTTCTGCTAATTCAGTGTAACCCGAAATATTCTAAAATGTACTTGCTGTGGGCCAAAACTCTTAATTGTAATAATGGTTATTTGGTTTTAGTTTTTAATTTTAATATCAATTTTATGCAAATAATGAACTGGTAGGTTTCCGTCGATGTTAGTAATATATACGCGTGCATCGCCGAAGAGACACAACAAAGGCACAGCAATATCATATTTATCTGCCGATATCAGGCAGCTACGTATTGTGCGTACAAGTCTTGACTCGTGAAGTTTGGGTTTGACCGTGAGTCGTGCACGGATAGCCACCAGTTCCGCTTCGGCCGCCGAGCGGGAAGGTTCTCGTTTATTTTACTTGCCGCAACGTCACTTGTGTGAAGTTCTTCTCGTTAGTTTTGTCCTGTCTGCCGATTGAGTCGTAGGGCCGCCGCTCCGCCTTACCGTCTGCTGGTGTTCGTCTACTTGCAGCGGCGTCGGCCGCACCGCTTTGGCTACCATGGTTTCCATGTGTATTGCACGAAAAGGTACTGTTAGCTTCAGTTCCGATAAAACAATGCGACATTTGCAGCCCAGGCCTGTAGAAATCCACGATTGGCTTGTCGATACAATTCATGTGAATTCTGGTCGGATGCACACCGCTTATTTTGATGCAGACGAGTTCGTGTTTTTTTCTCGAAATTTATTGAACCCCTTCACGTTGAAAGATTATTGTCGCGACATGGTTCTAAAGTCCCGTCCGAGCATTGCGATAGTTCGGTTAATATGGTGTCACTCGCAGATGCTGAAATTGAATATATCGATGTTCGAGTGTTCAACCTCCCGCCGGAGGTTGATGACAACTTTCTAAAGGATATATTGACTCCTTATGGAAGTGCTACAACGTCGGTCGTGAACGTTGGTCTACTCAACACAGATTGCAGTGTTATAGTGGAATTCGTTCCGTGCAAATGCACGTCAAACGCAATATTCCATCACATTTACTAATGTGTGTTTATCGCGTTCGTGTCATGTATACTGGTCAAGAGAGAACCTGCTTCCTATGTAATGAAACTTAGCACGTTCGGTCTAATTGTCCGCGGAGGGTTTTTGTATTAAAGCCGTCATTAATGCAGCGTCGCAAATTGACGGTTGCTGATCTTGTTCCTCCTACTCCCGACGTTTGCTTCCCGACGTTATTTTTGCTTCAGATCATAATGAAGAAAAAGTCAGTTCTGATTATTGTGTAACTGAATTTCTGTCTTTACCTCCGCGACCGGTTTAGAATCTAATTGCCCCCAGGATGGAACACGCAATAGTGACCAAAACAAGCAACGTCGCAGTCAAGAAGGTGAGGGTGAGAACTTGGCTGCCTTCTGCCCCAACCTCCTCTGCATCGATTCTGTCCCCTGCTCCTACCGATGTTACGATACCTCCCACCCGTGATACGGTGAGTGACGAAGAAGTTATCTCCGGCATCCCTCCTGCTCGCAAATGGCTCCTCCTGATCTGCCTGTGTGTGGGGAGAGGGAGCGGAGTCCCCCACTTCGTCTTTGTGGCTTCCGTTACAGTCTGAGACAACGCAATATCCTCCTGCTCCTTAGTCTTCGGACGCCTATGGTTTCCCGAATTTGCCGCCCACAACAACTCACTTGCTGTATTAGTAGTTCCATAGAATTCTTCCGCCTTAGTTATTGGACCTGCAGTACATGACCATTGTTCTGAGGGGCAGGAGGCTGTGCCTATAACCCCCTCCCACATCTCCGTCTGCAGAGCCCGCCGTGCCACGTGCCCTTCACCGAAGAGTCAAGCAGTATATTGCTCCCTCCTACGTATATCTCGCGAAGAGACCATGAGGATAAAATCAGAGAGATTAGAGCCCACACAGAAGCATACTGACAATCCTTCTTTCCACAAACAATACGAGACTGGAATAGAAGTGAGAACCGACAGAGGTACTCAGGGTACCCTCCGCCACACACCGTCAGGTGGCTTGCGGAGTATGGATGTAGATGTAGAAGTAGAAAACAGTGTATACAACCTGACCGTGCGGTGGCACGTAAGAAATCTAAGAAAAAAAAAGTTGTGATGATGGGGGTTCTGGTCCCCCGATGTCAGTTTCATCTGTTGACTCCGCAATGGACCTTGATGTTCAGCTGTCTACCTAACTCTGCTCAATAAGTTCCGCACATCCATGTGTAGCTGTGATCAATGACCCAGGTCTACACTTTCCTTTCCTTATATGTTAATCGTGTGGAATCAGAATTGCGATTGGCTCCGCTGTGTCAGTTCATTTATGATTCATGTGCGGACATAATGTTCTTACAGGGTATGTTAGTAATTCCTCCTTACCTGATTTTCGTATGATCCTCAATGAAGAACCCGAATATTCTACGTGGACCGCCTTATTCTTTCACGAAGGCCTTCCTATTGCTGCGGTGGAAATGTTGGATCCTGGCAGGGACACAGGTTGTCAACTTTTTAAGCTTACCTCGGTTTTTCTATATGCCCCTTCTGGCACTGGTCATGCAGTGGATCGTTCGCGTTTTTATAAAGAGGATATTGCTTAGCTATTGCGTAGGATTTCTCCGGGTATTCCCTGGGGTGGTGATTTTGTGTATTGCGTCCTGCTAGTCAATCATTTTAATTTCTCTCGTTAATTAGCTGAATTGGTCCACTCCTTACGCCTAAAAGACAGCTGGATATGTAAATACCTGTCGTAAGTTAAATTTACTCACGTTACTACGACTTCTAGTAGCGGGATAGATAGGTTTTACTTACCAGACTGCCTGAACGATAGTATTCTTAATGTTGAAGCCATCTCAGCTTCCTTTACGGATCACTGTGTTGTGGAAACCAGTCAAATTGTTTCGCCCTACGTGGATGACCTCTCTGTAAATGACATGATGCGAGTCACGTAGAAGCGTACTCTACAGTCCACTGGGAAATAATCTTCCATCCTTGATTGGTGGGCACAGCTACCAAAACCGAGGCTCAGGCAAACTTTGATACTATTCTGTGCTGCCAATGTGCGAGACTATCAGAACTTATGAATATTACTATTCCATCCTGCATGAACTTTATGCTGCTTTGGATCACGCCACTGTGAGAATTGCAGATGTTAGGCGTGTAAAGGCAAAATTGTTGGCCTTGAAGAAAATAAAAATGGAAGGTTTGAAAATCCGATTGAAACGGCGTTCATTTGCGACGTAAGAACTGACTTCCTTATATCATTTGCTTCAGGAACAGACCCTTGGCCGACGCGCTTGTATTTATTCTCTCACGACAAATGATGGACGTATCGTAACGGTGCAGGCTGATAGTGCGTATCTTACACCAGTATTATATAGATATCTACGACACTGATGAGTTCAATGAAACCTTTTAGGACCTACTTGTCAGCGTCTTGGATACTACAATTACACCAGAACATAATACAACGCTCTTAGTTGCCTTTCAGCCTGGGGAAGTTTCCAAACTTATTGTGGTATCGCCTTCTCAAAAGTCCCCTGGTTTGGATGGACTTCCCAAGCAATTTTACGTGCGCTTTTGGCCGTTGTTGAATGCTACCTTTACCTCCCTTTTGAATGAAGTGTTACAGGGTATAGTAGTGCCGATGTCGTTCAAAGTGGGAAAATTTGATCCCGAAAGGCAATGGACCGGCTGTCCCTTATAGCTTTCGCCCACTTACTTTGTTAAACTTTGATTATAGTACTGTGACGAGGGCCGTTAATAGTAGGATGTTGGCTCTGATGGAGCCGATTGTTGCAAAACATCAAAGCTGCGTACCTGGTCGTACCATTCTTACCCCTATATTCGAGTGTCTTGACGTGGTTTTGGTTGCTGCTGTAACATCCGTTCCTTGTGCCCTTGTTTTCTAGACATCGATAAGGCATTTGATCGTGTTAATCACGGCTTTCTACTTCGGATTGTGGAGGCAGTTGGTTTCACTGTTGACACACGGCAAGTGCTCTCAAATCTGTTCATGATTATTTCGGCTTCGGTGGTTGTTAGTGACCAACTGACGCCCCCAATAAATATCCTTAGGGGAGTGCCTAAAGGATGTCCGCGGTCAATGACTTTGTGTTGTCTCTGGAGCCCCTACGTCGGATGCTAGCATCCCAGCTGACAGGCGGGATTATAGCTGTTCGTGAATACGTGGATGACGTGATGGTTCTACTGCGCAATCCTGCTGAGATACCTGTACTGATGGCTGTAATCTATGATTCTTGTCGGAGTTCAGGTGCAAAGCTTAATGAAGGTAAATACTAGCTGCTTCCCTTGCGACGTTTTGATGACGCGGTTGTTCCATGGGCTACTGCGATGCGTCGTCATACGTCTCTCGGAATCATAACTGATCGTTGTCCAATCAAAATGACGGCGCTCAACTGGAAGTCCGTTAAAGAAAAAATTGCAGGGAGCGATACTAGAACATGAAAGGTGTTCTCTTACTCTGCTCCAGGAAGTCTGAATAATGAATACGTATGTTTTATGCAAAGCTTATTACGTGGCCCACATTTATCTTCTTCCCTCGGTGACGGCGAAGAACCTACAGCAACTGTCCGGTAGTTTCTTATGGAAAAAACATATCTTTCGCTTACGGTATGAGGTGGTCACAAAGCCTCGTTCCTTTGGGGTGTTGGGCCAGGCTGACGTACGAAGGAAGACGCAGATGCTACGAGCATATGTCCGACATATTGCTTTGATTATAACTTAAGAAACTCTCACATGCACGTCTCGTTTATTTCATTGTGTCCGTCCTGCCGATCTTGAATCCCCTATTGATGTAAGTCGCGTAAATTGTAAGTTAAAACACATTCGTGACTTCTATCTTGCGGTGAGCTATTTAGGGACTGAGATCTTATGGAGACCTGTCACAACATGATATTCCTAATTACTGGTCTTGGATCAGGACACAATTTAACTTCCTTACTCGATCTTCTGAGACTTGCATACAATACGGATATCATATTGGGGCCAGATTCTTCTTTCTTTCCACGGTCGAAAACCCATACCGTTCACTACGTTGAAGAAGGCGAGGGGCAAGATAACATTAACTTCAGTACATGATCACTGCCTATTGGATATGTTTGCGAATGCCTCGATATCGAGACCTCTTCGCCAACATGTTGAATCTTGTTTTCCGTCGGCAAGGTGTTGGTTAATTTAATTTTTCTGGTGATAAGTTATGTATGTTCCAATCCGATTTTCATCCGCTTGTCCTCTCCTGGTTTCCCTGTTCGTTTTATATTGTGTTTTGACTCAGCATCGCTCCAGTTCTATAGTAAAATGTGTATAGATGTAGTATAGATACACATGAGCGTCTAAAATCCTTGCAATCAAATTGGGATTTTTGGTAGTTCGCTACTTCGAATGTAATCAGGTTTCGTTTTCCTTCTATTTTTAGATTCTATTATAAAATATAGAGGCATATAAAAGACACAAAATAAAAAATTAAATTTCTAGAGAAAACATATAAAGATAATTGTTGATACATATCATGTGTGCTTCGTGGTGGTTTGTCGGATACGTTCTCCGTTTATTTTTCCTTACTCCTTTTACTTATTATTCTGTTATCATAATTTTTTCACTCATTTGGAGCTTATATTACATGATGATTTTACTATAGTCTACTGAAGTGTCATGATAGTACCAAGTCATTCTCATAACAATTTTTTTTGTTTTAAAAATCGGTTAAGGCGTTGCTAGCCTAACATGGGAAATGTGAGTTCGACTCCTGGTCCGGCACAAATTTTCACTATCGTCATTCCCTCATACAGCTGACGATTGGTCGTATTCGCATCTACAATCAAGTTTCATGTTAGTGATAAAGCGGGCGTTGCTCTACTCGTATGACGTAATCTGTGGCTGCTTTAAGTGTCAACAACAGCCACAAAGTACGTTTATGTACGTGTTAACGAACGTGTGTTGTCACAAACATGACGAGCCTAGCCGGCCGGTGTGGCCGAGCGGTTCTAGGCGCTTCAGTCTGGAACCGCGTGACCGCTACGGTCGCAGGTTCGAATTCTGCCTCGGGCATGGATGTTTGCGATGTCCTTAGGTTAGTTATGTTTAAGTAGTTCTAAGTTCTAGGGGACTGATGACCTCAGATGTTAAGTCCCATAGTGCTCAGAGCTATTTTTTGAACGAGTCTAGGTGTAGGTGACTCAGATTTAACGCCACGTTACACAATATGTTGTCACTACAATTATAAAATGTGGTTTTACTTTACGTCTTTTCTTGAACTTTTAGCACTGAAGATGGCTATTGAATTGCTGTAATATACATGTACGATACTGATTGGATTTACGCCTGATTGCTGAATTGCTTTTCCTTTATTGAAATACACCACATCCGCTGCGCCTAACGGTTGCGATGGAATCAAACTTGTTCAAATAAATATTCAATATTGCTATCACTGTACAAACACTTTTAACTGTTTTTACCAACAAAACTACGAAAAACTCGTGCTATTACGAATTTGCCTTTACGCTTCGAACATAGCTCGTTTATTTTTCTTTGGCTTCAGACATCTATGTGTCCGATAACAAAGCAGTTGCAATTACCTTCTTGATTACAACTGTGTGCGTTTTTGCTCTCAGAATAAATGCGATCCAAGCTAAGTGTGTTATGTGCTCCACATCTCGAGTTCAGCTGAATCAGCAGCTCCATAGGAAATAGTGAACGCTGGGCCGCGTTCGTGATTGAGTCTACTGTGCGCTTGCTTGTCTGCTCGCAGCAGGGAGTGGAATGGGCTGGTCGGGAGAGAGGAGGAGGGGCTAAGGGGAAAGGGCGGAATAATTCGGTTCCGGGAACAGCGCTGATCGTTAGAAGAATCGTTTAGCCACGCACGCCCGCTTTCCTAGAATCAAGCTTTTGGATAACCGGCGCAGCTTTGGCGTCGCCGCGACCGCTGAAAAGAATGCAGACTGCGACACACAGCGGACTGCAGTGCTTGGGAAAGAGGCGTGCTTTACAGATGCCAAAAGTCGGGCCCAGTATTTACGTACACTGTGTTGCTGCAGGCGTGTGATTAATAACGGCGGCAGAAGCACAAATAGAGGGAAAACCGCTACGAGCGGTGGGATGGGGGCAGCGTCACGACAACAACAGACACGCGGACATACAGAATAACTAGGGGGAGGGGGAGGAGGAAGAGGGGGGGGGGAGGGGGGAGGGGTGGCAGCACTCGGCCTAACAGGCCATCATTCATCGTCACACCAGCGCTGTCAATGGATCGTCGGACGGGCGCTGCGACGGGAAAGCGTTTTTTGGGCCGCAAGTGTTCGCCAGAGCACATTGTCGACCCGTCCAGATCGATGTCTGCAGCCCCAGCTAGCCTACCTCTGTACAACTCACAGAACTGGCGTACATTACGCTGCACTGCCAGAGACAAATGTTCCCGAAAATGGTTTTACGTTAACCCTGGGCAGTCAGCTCGGGTGTAAAAAGTTCTCACTGTTGCAAACACTCAGAGGAACTTTCGACCATATATTTGGGCGTTGGTTACCTGTAAAAGGACATAAAATTGATGAAACGATGCATGTGTCCAGACTTCATTTTGTCACCAGTCCTAACAGCAATGTTTTGATGTGAATGACTTTTAAGTTACTTTTTTGGACTATGATATTTGTTACACCATGTATTCATCTTTCTCACACAAAATAAAACAAATAAAAATAATATACAATACAAATATTTCAAAATTCTAACTGTAGTTCGAATGTTAACTTGATATATATTTCATTTTGTGGTTGAGTTAGTACTACAATGAGATAGTTGTAAAGCTACACATTGTGATAAATTTGTAGGTACGATGAAACGGAATAGAAAATCTGACATTGGCCGCTATTTGACCTTGAACGTAATTCAATGGCTGTAAGTGAAAATTTGTCCCAGACCGAGAATCGAAAGCAGATTTCCCACTTTATGCAAGAGGCGCCTTAACCGCATCGGCTATCCGTGCACGTTTTCTGTCCAATCCAAAGTCTCGACTTGTCGCACACAACTGGGATGGACGGGAAGCGTGCCCAGATACCGAGGCAGTGAAAGTTGCCACTCACATAAAACTGGGAATCTGGATTCGATGCCTGGTCCGACAAGAATTTCATTTTAATGCCCGACTGCGGTACATATCAGAATTACTATTTCATTTCGTCATAGGTATGTACAGCTGCGGGATCGAGAATGGTGTCTGTTCTTTCGTAGTAGTCCAAAAGGATGGACACCAAACATATATAAATTTGTATGTAAAGATAAAATGTTTCGTAGATGGGCGTCTAAAGCTGTTCATTATTTTGAAAAAAGCATATTTGTTTCATCAGTCGTACTAATTGTACGTTTATTTCCTACCGCTTTCACTTATTGCCACCTTCTTCACAGGAAAAAAGGCAGTGAGCATCAATGGATTAAAAATACATTTTCGTCAAATGCGACGCAACCAAATATAGTACTTACATAGCTGTCATAATAGTCTGCCTGACACAGTCCATATAAAAGTGCTGTGCCTTGGCACAATTGCAGTAACGCACTCTTGGTGGTAACTCTGTACTTAGAACACTGTTATCACCAAGTGTGCATTACTGCCATCGTGTCAAAGCACAGCAGATTGAAATGGACTATGTTCAGACACACTATTATGACAGTTATCTATGTTCTACATTTGATGGAGTCATTATTTGGCGAAAATGTAATTTTTGATCCATTGGTGTACACTGCCTTTCTCCTGTTAAGATAGTTGTAATAACTGAAAGTGGTAGGGAATGAAAATACAACTGACAGTTGATGCTACGAATATGGTTTTTTTTTTCAAAATAAAATCATATGTAATAATTTTTTCATAATTCGCGGCCACAGTCATTATATATTTCCCTAAAGTCAGTACCGCCATTAGACTGTTGTTTAGACAGTCATGATTTCGGCTTCAAAGTGTCATTATCAAGTGTTTTAAGTATTATAAATTGCCTAAGATGACATACTTTCGTATTAAAATACACTATTAGACAAATTGTCTAAGAGTCGATATTTCTGGCAGAGCCTACTGCTTTGTTTCATTACTGAGTACACCATCTTGACTGAATGAAAGTTGGCTCACTATCCGTTTTTACCGCAGATACGCGATTTTCATGTTTCTGCGTTCCATATTTAGCGCTTTTCATTGTTAATAAAAACGTGGATTTCGGTGGTATTTATCGTTCTTTGGTTTTGAAACTTGCACCACGTATTTATAAGCACTATAGGCATCTTCTGACCAAAGTCTGGCCTTCTAGCCTTATTATTTAGCGCCACTTATTTTTCTCTTAAAACTGCTTTTTTTACGTAAACTATCAGGTCAAGGTACATAACGACTTGATATTTGAAACATCGTTATACTAAACTATATTCTAAAAAAAGTTTAAACATAAATTTTGATTTTTTTGTTTGAAACTTAATTGTTACGCAATACTTTCGCGCTACGTGCAGACACGTTGAGGTGACGTGACGCTACTAGCAGTGAACTGGGGTAAGTCCCGGCACACTTGCTCGCCTCTGTATCTCACACATAATACAGCGCTTGATTTGCTTCAGCATCATGAATAAATTTCCACTTTCCTTTCCAAATTTTTCAAGCATTGTCTTTCGCCTACGTAACAATTCTCAATTACGGAAGAACTTCAGCAAAAGGTGAGAGTTAATAATCTGCAGCTAATTTTCTCCGTCCCCTTAATCATGTTTGTTATATAGAAATTCAATCTACTGTTACATTTTTGATTTTCTATTGACTATATTTTATAATGCAAATCAGTCATGATTAACAAATTCAGGCGCCCTGTCTGTCTTCAGAAAATCAATGCTTCTCTTATAGTGGTAGCCTCTACTGCTCAACGAACGACGTTCTGGGCAACGGTTGCAAGCGCAACTGCGTATATTTAGAGACCGCTTGGAAATATGTTTTAATCAAATCCTAGTTGATTATCTTCCAGCAGCAATAAAACCTTTATGTTATTATTAGGTATTGGGTGAACGGAAATTTTAATGCTATACACCCGGATCAAGTTTGTGTGTGAACATCTGTTTCATTCTGTCATAAGCTGTTTATATGCTAGACTCCGTTATGTATATGTCTCTGATAACAATTTCATTTGCAAGATCTTTTCAGTTAAAACCTTAACTCGTATTTTGAAAGGCATTTTGCTTAACACGGCGTTTATGGGAGTGGGACACACCATTTCAATTTCATTGTAGGAGCGTAGGCCTCCACAATTAACACCTCTTGTTCCAGTCATGAAAACAAAATGATAATACAACTAAGGACACCAAAATTAATCAGTCCGCAGCTCGTGGTCGTGCGGTAGCGTTCTCGTTTCCCGCGCCCGGGTTCCCGGGTTCGATTCCCGGCGGTGTCAGGGATTTTCTCTGCCTCGTGATGACTGGGTGTTGTGTGATGTCCTTAGGTTGGTTAAGTTTAAGTAGTTCCAAGTTCTAGGGGACTGATGAGCATAGATGTTAAGTTCCATAGTGCTCAGAGCCATTTGAACCAAAATTAAATCTTAGAACTACGTACTAAAATATAAACGTACAAAATGTTTTTATTTTGTTGATGTACGTTTGCCTCTGTATATATTCTCCAATGCAGTGTCTGACGTCAGACAGAACGTGTCGAGTTAAAGCACTGCAGTGCCGGATGCAAAAAATGTATCCTACTATTTAGGCGGTTTTCTCAACGAATGCTATCCACACATTAGGGCCAGGTAGCCATTTTGGTTACAGAAACTGTCCACGTTATCGCCCATCGCTTGACTTAATGTGCTAAGAGGAACTGGATGACCTCCATTTACGATACGGTGAGACCAGATTAACGTCAAAACAACGGATCTCGCTTTATTCTGGAAAAGCACTGCATCGTAATCGACATGGCAATAAAAGTGACGCAAAGGGCAGGGACGTTTATTGAGCTATGAAGATGGATATTATTGGGAAGCGGGTTGCCATTCTGGTGCACGTTCGTTGATATTCTCTCGTCCAGACGAAGCGGTGTGTATCGATGTTTTAAGAACCGAGGGGGCGGCTATAGTCATAAAATGGAACGCATTAAAAAGTTAATGTTTCGCCGGTGGGAAAAACTTCGCTGTAAAAGAGGAATCTCGGCGAAAGTTTACCAGAAAACTGATACAGTAGAATCGAGTTTAATTCAGAACTTACTGGGGAACGATGGCGCGGCAGAGATTTTCATAGGGAAAGAATGAATATTTCTCTCTTTTGGAGAGGAATAAACCTATTAACTCAAAGTGCCCGATATTTCTCGCAAGAAGACATTCTTAAAAGGTTGGATTCTTTCCGCGGCATAAAAGTACAGTCACTGGATGAAAATCCCATGAGAATAGCTTCAATCGCTATACATTAAAACAGATAAAAAAAATTGTCGCATTATCGAATGCAGAGTGAACAGTAGTTCGCAAAGCGAAACTGAATGTTATCAGTGTCCAGTGGAAGAAGTTCATTACGTAATTTGACGCTCGTGTACGTAAGTCAGAAAGAGCTTCATCTACATTTACGGGGATTAGACAGAAACATTGTGAACACAGAGAGAAAATCACGTTGTAACGTACATGAAGATGCTAGAGAAGCCTGCAGGTAGGGCTGTTGCATCCCGCCACGAACGGCACCTGTGCAGTGTCCTGAATACGTTGCAAGTGTCAGTCGTGTCAGAACAGTGTTCTTTATAGTTCTGAGTGCGTTATATTTTTAGTGATAATGCATTACCTCAGAGATGTGGACATATTATTGGTGATCGTATGGCTGTTGCTACCGTAACCAAGAGACTCGAAGTGTTGTTGTTTCAAGTGGCATCGAATCTGTGATTTATACTGGATACTGGGGAAGCGGAGAACCATGTTCAGCTAAGTCGCAACGGGGAAGAATGTGCGTGTGTTGAGTGATCGTGACAGACGGTCATTGAAGAAGACTGCGGCGTAAAATAAGGGATGGCGGCTGCAACAGTCAATGTAGAACTGAATGTGGCAGACGCGAGTACTGTCTGAACCAAAACAACAAGAAAGGAGGTCCGCAAGCTGCTAATTTTAGGGCGAGCTGGTATTCCAAACCCACTCATTAGCGGTGCAAATACCCAAAGCAGGAAAATGTGTTGCCGTAGACATGAATGACTTATATATGAAAACTGAAGCAGTGAGTGAAAATTTGTGCCAATGCCGGGATTCGAACTGGGGTCACCTGCTTACTAGTGAAATGCGCTAACCACTACGCCACCCCGGCACAGTGGCTTTGTGTAAAATGAAAGAATACCCTAGCATGCCAAATATATCTGAATAGTACCTCAGCATCGAACAAAACTTTGGATACTGCCTGAAAGCCAAGCATGGGTGCGTTAATCAGATTTAACCATAAGGTTCCAGAAACCTTTTAAAGTCTGAATTTCTATTATGAATAAAGGCAAGCAGAGGCGACAAATGAAAATATTTACCAAGGCCGGGATCAGAACCACGGTGGCATGCTAGGGTACTTCGTGCAAAGACACTGTGTCAGGGTGGCATAGCGGTTAGCGATCTTCCGAGTGAGCAGGAGACCCGAGTTCGAATCCCAGTTTTACTAAAAAACATTTATTCATTGCTTCCATCTGCACAGATTCATCATAGATGTATGAGACTGGGAAAGGTCTCTGGAACTATATAGTTTCATTTGATCGAAGACATAAAATTTGCACAAAGGAAGAAAGTGATTTGCTCGGTTTAGTATTGTACCAAGAGTGAGACTTGGCGGCTGTTCGGTGATGAATTGGAGAGCTGTAAATTTATATTCCATGGGCTCCATGGTTAGTCTGCAGCTTAGCATTGCTGTCAAGGTTTATGTGACCATTTTGGTTGATCAGGTCCATTTCCTGGTACAATGTTTGTTCACCCACTGATGATACAGTGTTCAAAGAAGAGGGGACCATTGTTTGCGCAGTTCGCGTAGACCACATCCTTTCTTGTGAACACGAGGATGAACTGGAGAATCTCCCTGGACCGCCACGGTCACCTTATCTCAAAATTATTGGTCCTTTGTAGTCAACTTTGGCGAGACGGGTACCTGATCGCTGTCCACCTGCATCATCGCTACCTGAAATCACCAGTATTTTGCAGGAAGATTTTTATATTTGATTAAGAATAACGGTTCAAAATACTGAAATTTATTCCTAAAATTCAATTTATTTCTCTTTAGGCAGTGCATCTATACACATTACAGTAAGCTTAGGAATAAATTTCAATATTTGAAAGTATAGGTGGTCATCAAATATAAATATGTTTAAGGCGATGACGGGGTTGTGACTTGTCATTGTCTTGATTCCGACATTGGGACCATGACATGTGCGAGTGTGGATGAATGAATCAGCAATCTATGAGAAGAAATAGATAGGCGGGTGACACATGAAAGCTTAGGTCGTTTCGAGGAGCATGTTCAATTAGCCTAAGTGGAAGGCGACCGCTCGTGATAAGGGGAAATTAACGTTCGAGTCTCGGACCGGCACAAATTTTCGTCTCACTTGACGCAGATCACGTATACCTACTATTGTTGAGTTTAATTGTAGGAATAATTTGGTATAAGATTCGTTCGAAAACCATACTGGACCTCTATGTATGCATTCCGAGACGACTGGAAGCTGTATTCCTACGCCGTATTAGATATGATAATGCGCTCAGTGTGTCGTGCTTCCATAATTTTGTCCAACCGCTGCAAATTTCCATCTGTGCTCCCGAAGCCATCTAATAGTACTTCCGGTAGCTGTCTTTTCGTCTTTTTCGTGTTCCATTCAGAAAAGGTGCGCGGAAAAAAATGAACTTAGATAAAGTACCTCGCGATCTCTGATTCATCTGACTTTTTTGTCGTGGTCATTATGCGAGACGTAAGTGGAAGCATGCGATACGCCGTACGACATTTTCGAGGAAAGTATGCTCCCAGATTTACGACAATAATCCTCTCCATGATTCACAACATCCATTTTGTAACGTCCGCCACAGGAGTTTATTTAGCGTGTATGTGTAACGCTCTGAGGCCGCGTGGACGTTCCCTCGACAGTACGCTCCACTATTCGTTGCATCTTCTCTCTCTCTCTCTCTCTCTCTCTCCCTCCTGTTAGCCCTATTTCTATAATCGTTCCAGGCTGATGACTATTACTAAAGAATCGATAGGATGAGTGTTGTGTAAACCACATCCTTCGTCAAACAGTTATATTTCCTTCTCAACCTGGGATCTGCTTTTCCTATTATTTCTTTTATGTTCTCATTCCTCTTTTGGTCGCTCCAGGTGACAGCTCGTAGGTATACTGCGGTAGATACTGCTTCCAGATACTTGTCGTCAGTAGTGTAGTCGAACGGTAGTGGGGCTGTTCGCCTAGTACTGCGGAACAGTTCATTTACGTTCAGGGCCAACTAACAGTATCTGCGCAATCGTCGAGCCTCTGCAGGTACTACATTACAGTATGCTCTTCCGACGTTGCACCTTCGTATAGACAACATACACTTTGCTAATAACTTCAAGGAGTCCCTAACATCCACTAGCCGGCCGAAGTGGTCGTGCGGTTCTAGGCGCTGCAGTCTGGAACCGCGAGATCGCTACGGTCGCAGGTTCGAATCCTGCCTCGGGCATGGATGTGTGTGACGTCCTTAGGTTAGTTAGGTTTAACTAGTTCTAAGTTCTAGGGGACTAATGACCTCAGAAGTTGAGTCCCATAGTGCTCAAAGCCATTAACATCCACTAGATCATTCAGTGTACTTTATTTGAAAACTAAACAAAATTTTAGTAAGAGAGTTAGACGTGCCTTTTCCCGTGACAGGACTTTTTGTTCTGTTGGGGTATAGTATACGTGGCAACATAAAAATAGGGTTTGTGTTAGTTAGGTAAAAGCATGTAAATAACAATAGGCTGCAGCTAGATTTTAGTATTCTATAGCTACTCATCAGCAGTGCAGTAACAGGAAAATATGGTGCTAAAGACATAAATAACGTATATACACAGACTGAAAAGACTAATGAAAATTTGTGCCAGTGTGTTTCTATTTGTTTTAGCCGGGTGGGAGTTGTGGATTATCATGTGGTCTGAAAATGTGCTATGGAAGCTGAAGTATTTTAGAATTGTGATGTGCACTGAATATCTTATTTTAAACTTCCTGTATGATTCTCCTACGTACACTGATTGGCGAGTGTTGCATGTGACCTCATACGTGCCTGATCTACTGATGATACAATACTTATTATCTATCAGTTTCGATAATCTGAACGTCGTCAGGTATCATAAAATTATTTACAGGAACCTGGATGGCAATTTTCATGCTGTGGCGTCTATAAATCAGTCACCCTGCGTAACTGCCGTCAGGAATAAAACGCTATGTATTCGTACAGTCAACTCGAAAATATACACTGCGGTAACAAAAGTCATGGTACTGCGTTAGACAAATATACAGATGGCGGTAGTATCGCGTACACAAGGTACAAAAGGGCAGTGCATTGGCGGAACTGTCACTTGTTCTCAGGTGATTCACGTGAACAGGGTTTCGACGGGATTATGGCAGCACGATGGAAATTAACAGAGTTTGATCGCGGAGTGGTAGTTGGAACCAGACGCATGGGACATTCAATTTCGGAAATCGTTTGGGAATCCATAATTTCAAAGTCCACAGTGTCAAAAGTGTGCCGAGGATGCCAAATTTCAAGCATTACATCCCACCACAGACAACGCAGTGGCCGTCGGCCTTCACTTAACGACCGGGAGCAGCAGTGTTTCCTTACAGTTGTCAGAGCTAAGAGACAGGCAGCACTGCGCGAAAAAACTAGAGAAATCAATGTGGGACGTAAGATGAACGTATACGCTAGAGCAGTGAGGCGAAATTTGGCGTTAACGGTGGCGCGAGTGCCATTGCTAACAGCACGACATCACCTGCAACTCCTCTATTTGGCTCATGACCGAGTCAGTTGGACCGTGGATGACTGGAAAACCGTGGTCTGGTGAGATGAGTCACGATATCAGTTGGTAAGAGCTGATGATATGGTTCAAATGCGGTGCAGACCCCTAGAAGCCATGGACGCATGTTGTCAACAAGGTAATTTCCAAGCTTGTGGTGGCTCCATAATAGTGTGGGCTGTGTTGGCATAGAATGGACTGTGTCCTCTGTTCTAACTGAACCGATAGTGGACTGGAAACAGTTGGGTTCGGCTACTAGGAGACCGTTTGGAGCCATTCATAGGTCTCGGTTTCCAAACAACAACGTCATGTCACTGGGCCATAGTTATTTGCGATTGGTTGGAAGAACTTTATGGACAATTAGAGCGAATGATTTGGCCACCTAGATCGCCCGTCATGATCCCATCGAAAATTTATGGGACATAATCGAGAGGTCTGTTCGTGCATAGGGCCCTGCACTGGCAACACTTTGCAACAATGGACGGTTGTAGAGGCAGCATGGCTCTGTACTTCTACAGGGTACTTCCAACGACTTGCTGAGTCCATATCATGTCGAGCTGTTGCACTTCGCCGGGCAAAAGGAAGTCCGACACGATATTATGAAGTATCCCATCACTTTTGTCACCTCTGTGGACTGTGTGTATGAAGATAGTTAAATATTCTGCGTACGCAGCCATCGTCAAGCAGTTATTATGCAGAAAGATGGGAATTATTATATGTTAGATAACGATGAAAATATAATGCTAACCTATAGGTGATAAAAGTATATTGCCTCTGCAGCATGGGTAGCCCTGAAATGTAGCTGCTTTCAAATATCTGTGTTGTGTGGGGCAACATCTGTAAAAATGTTAACGATTGGCCACTAAAATTCAAGCAGCGCAATTAACGAAATTTGGGTTATTTTTTGTTAGACCGTACAACAGGAAGTATATGTGACACACCCGCAAGTACGTTGGGATAAACGGGGCGAGAAATTCGGTACACAAACCGCTAGTGACAAAACTGATCCCAACTCATCTAATTATTGAGTTGAAGTGAGCTCATTCAAGAGATACAGGTACGTCATTCAATGCTGCTTCGGCTCAGTGTCACTCCTGGTCGATTGTAGTCGATCGAGAGTGTTAGCGTAACAGTTTCGTAGCAACTGAAAATGTGATGTTTTCATTGGGTGAGAGGTGTGGAGAAAGTGCTGGCTAGGACAACAGTGATCCATCTCTGGATCGAGGTCGATGAGGACATCATTGTCTTATGTTATCTTGCCACAGAGATACATGCGGGGAAGCCCCTGTATATTTTATTTCTTGTTTTTTGCCATTATCCTTCTGTCTGATTTGATGTGGCCCGTCACGTATTCCTCTCCTGCACCAACCTCTTCGGTCCAGAATATCCTCAATTATTTGTTCCATGTATTCCTATCTCTGTCTTCCTCCATAGTTTTCACCCTCCAGTAACATGGAGGCTATTCCCTGATGTCTTAAATCATGTCCTATCATCCTGTCCGTTCTTCTCGTCACTGTCTCCCAATGGTTTCTTTCTTCTTCCACATTAATTGCCTTATCTTTCTGCTGTAGCACCACATCTCAAGCGCTTATATTCTCTGTTGTATCGGTCTTCATATAGACCTTGATCTACTGTCGTACAATACTGTGCTTTAAATATACATTCTCTTGTTCAAATTAATACCTATGTTTGACATTAGAAGACTTCTTCTTGGAAAGAAAAGCCCCCTTCACCCTTGCTACTTTATTCTTTGTGTCCTCTTTCTTTCGTCCGTCATGGGGCACTTTTTTCCAACGTAGCACCATTATCAAACATCTTCTACTTCCTGACCACAAATTTTGATGTTAGGTGTCTTGTTTTTCTTATTTCTACGACTCATATTTACTTTCGTCTTGTTCTGGTTCACACTCAATACATACTCTGTTTTCAGCAGAATGTTAATTCCATTCAACAGACCCTGTAATACTTCTTTGCTTCTAATAAGGATAGCAGTGTCATCAGCGAACCTTACCAATGACATTCTTTCATTTGAATTTTAATCCAGTTGTAGAACATCTCTTTTATTTCTGTCAATGTTTCTTAGATGTGTAAATAGCATAGCAGAGGCGAAAGACTGCACCCCCGTCTTACATAATTTTGAATCTGAGCACTTCGATCTTCGTCTTCCAATGCTACTGTTCCCTCTTGTTTCTTGTTCATACTGTATATTACCCGTCTTTCCCTACAGCTTACTCCTATTTTTCTCAGAATTTATAACATCTTGCACCATTTTACATTGTGGAACGCTCCTATGAACGTGGCTTGATTATTCTTCTCATCATCTAACAGATATTCATTTTTCTGTTCTGTTATTCCGTATATTATTCGTGCGGTAGCGTTCTCGCTTCCCACGCCCGGGTTCCCGGGTTCGATTCCCGGCGGGGTCAGGGATTTTCTCTGCCTCGTGATGGCTGGGTGTTGTGTGATGTCTTTAGGTTAGTTAGGTTTGAGTAGTCCTAAGTTCTAGGGGACTGATGACCATAGATGTTAAGTCCCATAGTGCTCAGAGCCATTTTTTTCGTATATTATTCTTGTCACCGACCTGGATGCCTGAGCTGTTAAGCTGATAGTGCAGAAGTCCTCTCACTTACCTGGCTTGGCTGTCTTCGGAATTATGTGGATTATATTTTTCCGAAAGTCTCATTCCACTTTGCAGTCTCATAGATTCTACTCACTGTCTGGATAGTTCTTCAGTTACCATTTTCATCAATGGTTCTAGGGATTTCAGTGGAATCTTATCTATTGCATCTGCCTTATTCGATGACAAGTCTTTTAATTCTGACTCTAGTACAGGACCCCTATGTTTTCCGTATCGGTTCCAATTTCTTCTTCTGTCAAATCATCAGTAAAAGTCCCCTCTCTCTCATATAGGCCTTCAGCGCTCTCCTCCTACTTCCGAGTTCTCTCTTCTGCGTCTAGCTGTGGAATTCCGATCTCAATGTTACCACTCTTGCTTTTAGCTTCACCGCACGTTGTTTCGACTATTCTACGCACTGAGTCACTCCTTCCGATGATTACTTCTATTTAGATTTGTTCACATTTTTCCTGGAGCCATTTCCCTGCACATTCTATTTACTTCATTCCTACGGGATTTATATTGCAACATTGCCATCTTTCTCTGAACATCTTTGTGCTCTTTTCTTTCGTCAATCATATGAAATATTTCTTTTGTTACCTTATATTTCTTGGCAGTTACTTCCCTTGTACCTATGTCTTATTGTACAGCGTCTTCGATTGCCGTTTCTAGGAAATTTTAATCCTCATAAGCTGAAGGGTCTACTCTGATATTCAAAAAACGCAGTTCTAGCGACCTGAAAATACGTCTCATTATCCTTGAGTACTTCATTATCCCCCTTCCATCCACAATGATTCTTCCTTAGGGCCTCTTAAACTCTTGTCTGTT
Source organism: Schistocerca serialis cubense (assembly GCF_023864345.2). Taxonomy (NCBI): domain Eukaryota; kingdom Metazoa; phylum Arthropoda; class Insecta; order Orthoptera; family Acrididae; genus Schistocerca; species Schistocerca serialis. The sequence continues at coordinate 931,600,774 of NC_064639.1, forward strand.
CCTCACCATTACTAAATATCCAGATCTAAAACTATATCTGCTCCTCGGTGTGCCTTAAAATACATTAGCAATATGGAGTTAACAAGCCAGAAATGATAAACCTGATGCCTAAAGTGTTTGCTATGTGAAGCAGAAGAATGGAAAAGGAAACTGAACTAGAAGTCTGGAAAGAAAAACTGTAGGTTTGTTATTTGACGATAAATTTTGCTTCAGGGAAGGTAAACACACCAGAGAGGCAGTTCTGCCATTGCCGTTGATAATGGAAGCAAGACTAAATAAAATTCATAGGATTTGTCAGCCTGCAAAAAGCGTTCCACAATGTGAAACGATGCAATATATTTGAAAATAAGGTAGGCTATAGGGAGAGACGAGTGGTATACAACGTATGCAAGACCCAAGAGGGATAATAAGAAAGCGAAAACGAAGTGCTAGGATTAAAAGTGTGTAAGACAGGTATGTCATATTTCGGCCTACTGTTCAATCCAAACGTCAAAGAAATAGTGATGAAAATAAAGGAAAGGTTCAAGAGTGGAACTAAAATTCAAGGCGAAAGGACGTCAGTGATAAAATTATTTGTTGACATTGCTATCCTCAGTGAAAGTGAAGAAGAGTTACACGATCTGCTGAATTAAATGAACATTCTAATGAGTACAGAATAGGGACAGACAGTAAGTCGAAGAAAAAACGAAATTAATGAAAAGTAGCAGAAATGAAAATAAAAAGATTTTAACATGAGGACTGATGGTCACATAGTGGACGAAGTTGAGGAATTCCTCTACCTAAGCAATAAAACAGCCCGTGACGACCGGAGCAAGCAGAACATCAAAAGCAGACTAGCAATGGGAAAAAAGGCATTGCTGGCCAACAGATGTCTACTAGAATGAAACATAGGCCTTATTTTGAGGAAGAAATTTCTGAGAATGTAGATTTGGGGCACGGCATTGTTTGATAGTGAAACATGGACTGCGAGAAAACCCGAACGAAAGAGAATCCAAGCATTTGAGACGTGGTGCTACAGACAAATGTTGAAAATAAGGTGGTCTGACAGGCAAATAATGAGGAAAGGACTATGTGGAAAACACTGACAAAAAGAATGGACAGGACGGTAGGAAAACCGTTGAGACATCAAGTAATAACTTCCATGTTAGTAGAGGGAGCTGTAGAGGATAAAAACTGTAGAGGGAAACAGAGGCTAAAATACATCCAGCTAATAACTGAGATCGTAGTTTGCAAGTGCAACTCTGAAGTTAAAATGTTAGCACAGGAGAGGAATTCGTGGAGCTATGATCACTTGTTCAATGAAAGACATATGTTTCACAGTAGCAAAGACTAACATAGTGCTTAGTTCTGAAAGTATGCATGTTAGAGCACATGTTTCTTGAACGTTTCTCTTAATTTGTTGGCTACTCCCACCTCACAGGGTGTTCGACACTTCTTTAACACACGTTTATATGTACATCGTGATGTAAGCTGAACTGGGATTCGTCGGGAAAGACGACGTGTTGCCACTCCTGTGTCCAGTGTTAGCGTTCGGCGTACAATTACTGGAGAGTCTCTACTACCATGCAGGGAAAGCCGAAACAATGGTTGCCGTTCTGACAGTGCATGTTGCTGTAGAAGCCTTGTCACTGTTGTGGTAGTTGTGACAGGCAACCTTCGGGCACCTCGGGTACGCATGCAGCCTACATGGCCCCTGAAAGCCTCATCGTCGCGAACACAGCCTGTCGCGGTAACGGACGGGCACCAGACGGCTGTGTCAGCGCTAGCAGAGGCCGCCACTTCCAAGAGACCTATTCGCGTCCACCACACACGTGACCAGAAAATAGTGCAGCGAGCAATCCGCCGCCGGCCGCTGTAAAGGTCAACACCAGAGCTACATAAGCCAGTTCTTCCGGCTTAGAGAGCCTCTCCCGGCCTCTGAGCCGGTGCTACTCACCCCATCGTCTTAGGACGCTCCCGAAATCCATCGTAGGGGCCGACGCCTCTGTATTCAGCATTGATCGTTGTTGCCCTTGGTGCAATCAGACTGTATCCAGGATACACTTTTCTGTTTCTACGCTGGTATTATTCAGGACAGCTTAATCGGACTTGGAATATTTTCCATACAAGTGTATCTGTCTATGAAGATACTAACTGTGTTACTTTGTTAGACTCTGGAAACAGCGTGCTATCGATTCCTCATGCCTGCTGTGGCGAAATAAGTGTTGTATCATTTGAGAGTTGCAGAGGCGACAGAGTGTGCCGTGATTTACCCCAGTTCAACGCTACTAACGGCACGTCGCCATAACGCGCTTGTGCGTAGCCTTAGAAGTACTGGAACGTAATCTAAGGAGGCAATTAAAAATGAAAGTAGCTTTTCCAAACCTGTCAGCATATGGGGACAGTATATTAATGCTTAAACTGTCTCAGAGTCATCAGATGAATATGTTTCCATAAATACATCCTTTTAAGAAAAAAATAAGTGGTGCTAAATAATAAAGCTAGAAAGCCAAGAATTGTTCTGAATGTGCAAATGTAAGTCAAAATCAACTGTTACAAATCTCAACTTGACTGGAACAATAATTTGGTCAAAATCGCAGTTTTTAAGAAAAATTGAAGGCGCTAAATATCAGCCTTAGAAAAATGAAAATTGGTATGAAGCATCAGTTTCAAATAAAAACCTTAACTACGCGATCCCATTAAGCTACCTCTAGTAATTTTCGACTAATTTACTTAAAAGTAAATTTGTAACAAAAACATCCTTATATTAATGATAGAAAATTCCGATTACAGCACCTGATGAAGCTCGTTAAATAATAAAGCTATAAAAAGTTTCAAGACTTTGATGTAAATACTCTTAAAGTTGTAGTTCAGAGGTAATTTTCTACTGTCAGTTCCGTTCTAAAAATTCTAGCAGGCCAAGTTTAAATGCGATCGACCTAAAACTTTGTCTACGATTGAAGCCAACAACTACTTTCTAATAAAAATTACGAAGATTTTAAATTAATTCCTAACGTTATTATTAAATAATATGCGTCCGAGAAAGCTGCCATTTAGATGCTGCTTCCTGGGAATAGAGCAGATGACGGCCGTCTGCGGCGCCCATTCATAAATATGGCCTGAGACGCCGCTTCATACACGTTGCACCCAGCTATCATACGGTCTGCGTCAGTCAAACGCTGGCTTACGCGCTGCCTCGGATGATGTCACAGCTAGGCTGCAACTCAATGCATGTTTTTGGTGATAATGGGAAGTGAACTCTCGAAGGCTGTACACAGCCTTGGATCGTTTAGATTTCACGGAAGTAGCTGTTTATGTGCCGCCCGCAATGTTAACAAAACTGCGTGGGAAGTGGTGAGATTTTTTTCCAAATTTTATGGCAAGCGATCAGCTTTGATGTTTAAAAGTCAGGACGAAAGACCGTTTCATGAGAACTTACCGTAAGGTAGCCTCTGAGCTGCTGCTGATGCTGTTTATGATAGCAACGCCACGCGGGATTAGCCGAGCGGTCTACGGCGCTGCAATCATGGACTGTGCGGCTGGTCCCGGCGGAGGTTCGAGTCCTCCCTCGGGCATTGGTGTGTGTGTTTATTCTTAGAATAATTTAGGTTAAGTAGTGTGTAAGCTTAGGGAATGATGACCTTAGCAGTTAAGTCCCATACGATTTCACACACATTTGAACATTTTTTTTATAGCAACATTATTATTGTTGTTATCAGCAATATCATATTTTGCGTGTGACTCTTTTTTCAGAATATAATTGAATTAGTTAGAACTCAGAACTTTAATTTATGGTCATAGTTCATGATCCCGCTGAGTAAATAGAAAGTAGAAACATTTCTTTCATTGAGCAAAAGAAGAAAGTGCACTTGAAGACTTGAAAATATGATCAATATGTTCTCCATCACTTTCTGGGTGACCGCAAAAATAGTTCTCAGGCTCTCGTAACAGATGACTAGCATTATTACTTATTTTCCTATTCTATCAGCCACCCACAATGTGAGGCAGTAATCGTGATTTTTGTTACTATCGTCGAAGCAGACATTTCTTTCGTTGGCCAGTAATCTCTTCTAAGCTTTGATCACTGTTTCCAGAATGATATTTTCACTCTGCAGCGGAGTGTGCGCTGATATGAAACTTTCTGGCAGATTAAAACTCTGTGCCCGACCGAGACTCGAACTCGGGACCTTTGCCTTTCGCGGGCAAGGGCTCTACCAGTGGCCAGTGGCACTTGCCCTCGAAAGGCAATGGTCCCGAGTTCGAGTCTCGGTCGGTCACACAGTTTTAATCTGCCAGGAAGTTTAGATCACTGTGTTCCCGGAGTCGGTGTGAGGGGCACAGCAGTAGTCACATCCTGCTCTTAACTTGTATGGCGTTACGGCTCCCTTAAAACGATAGACTGCGTATTCGCACTAAAGTCACGGGATTCCAAATAACGCGAACACCAGTAGCGAGCAGTGTTAAACAGCGCTCTCGGTACGCTAAGATTTAGACCCTGTCTGCTTTCCAGTAGATGTTTCTCCTTCTTACATGGCGTACTGCATGCTGTGACAAACAACAAACAACGGAAAGCGTTATTTGAGTAAAATATCCGCTGCACAATCCTTCCTTCTATACGTAAATGACATAGCATCAATCTGTGCAGTTGCTCTGAAATGGTGCTCGTTTTCATACCCAACCAAACAGCGTACTTAAAGTCAATTTGCGTTTTGTATACCACAGTCATGGAGGTCCTATTTCAGTGGCCAGTAGTGTAAAATGAGAAGTCAGTGTTTTCTGACAAATAAGATAGGAGTTCGCAGACACTTACAAGCGATACCTTTGTGACTAGTATCCTTTTGAGACCGTCAACATTCATTTGAATCCTTAGGTGTAGTGTAATTACGGCATTTTTGGCAGTCACCACTGCTAAGCGGGTAATTCTGTTACGACTGCGGGGATTGTATTTGTTTAAATGTTTCTTGTTGTATAATGATTTTTACTGTAACGCCAAGAACCTGAAAGTGAGAAAACGTTGCGTGAATGGGGACAGGTGGTCAAGAATACATCTGTAATCATGGACTGTTGGGCGCCAATGGGGCGACATCAAGCCTTTGACTGATGACGGTACGGTTACACATTCGTGTTGAATCGTGTACTAAAAGATCGATGAGACAGGCCAAGAGTTTCGTTCAGTGAGCACCGAATTTACACTATCTGCGAAAACTTCAAGTTAGCTAGGGCTTCAGGAGGCGCAGTTTTTAACCTGAATTACGAAGAGTATCGTTTCTTCACTTACAACAGTCGTGAGTATGTGTTTCGTAGACTGGTGCATTTTGAATTGGTATCGTTCTACAACTGATCGTTGATGGAAATTTTATAGATTTAACACGGTAATTTTGAACTGAATCTAATTAACGTGATTTTGCGTCAAATTATTTCTTTCATGCATGTATAGAATCTCCGTCTGAGTAGAACTTTTATTAATCGTGAGGGGTTCAAGCAGTTAGAAGAACATAATTTCTCCATGTTCTGATCCACAGCCTATACATATAAATGTCAGAGCTATTTTAACCACCGCAGGCTGTCAGTTTTATTTCTTATGAACGAACCCTGTAACATACATTACTGACAAGTTTCGGCTTTGGGCCATTTTCGACTGTCTGTAATGCAACACCAAAAGTAAAAATGCAGTACTTAAGTAGATACATTAGTGAACAACATTTGTTGTTGAAGTATTGCATTACGGTGACAAATGTCATGGAATATCTCATAATATCGTGTCGAACTTACTTTTTTTAGATATTGTAGAGTAACTCGACGTCGCACGGACCTAATATATCGTTGGAAATCCACTGCACAAATATTGAGTCATTGTGCCTTTATAGCCGTTGATAACTGAGAAAGTGTTGACGATGCAGGATGAAGTGCACCAACTGACTTCTCGATTATATTCCATAAATGCTCGATGGGATTCATGTCGGGCGATCTGTATGGCCAAACCATTCTCTCGAATTTTCCAGAACGTTCTTCAAACCAAACGCCAACAACTGTGGCCTGGTGACATGCCGGACTGTAATCCATGAAAATTCCATGGTTGTTTGGGAACACCATGTCAATTAATGGCAACAAGTGGTCTCCAAGTAGCCCAACAGAACCATTCCCTGCCAATGATCGGTTCACTTGGACCACAGGATTCAGTCTATTCCATGTAAAAACAGTCTACACCATTATGGAGTCACCACCAGCTTGTACAGTGCCTTGTTGACAGCTTGACGCCATGGCTTAGTGGAGTCTGCGTCACACTCGGGCTATACCATCAGCTCTTACCAACTGAAATCGGGACTAACTAGGCCACTGTTTTCTAGTTGTGGAGGGTCCAACCGATATGGTCACCAGACGAGGAGAGGTGCTGCAACCTAAGTCGGGCTGTTAGCAAAGGTACTCGGCCTGCTGTCATAAGGCCTTTAACGCCATATTTCGCTTCACTGACCTAACATATACGTTCGTCGTACGTCCTACATTGATTTCTGCGGTTATGTCACACAGTGTTGCTTGTCTCTTACGCGAACGTCGGTGCTCTGAGTCGTTAAGTGACGGCCATCGGCCACTGCGTTCTCAGTGGTGAGAGGTAATGGCTGAAATCAGGTATTCTCGGCACACTCTGGACAGTGTGGATCTCGGAATATTGAATTTCCTTACGATTTCCGAAATGAAATGTCTAGCGCATCAGCCTCCAACTACCACTCTGCTTTCAAAGTCTGTCAATGGCCGTCGTGCCATCATAATCACGTCAGCAATCTTATCTCATGAATCACTTGAGTGCAAATGACAGCTTCGCCAATGCACTGACCTTTTATATCTTGGTATGCGATAAGACTGGAATCTATATATGTGCACATACGTTACCTCAAGAGTCCATGATAGTGACGATGTGTGTGTCACATACTTTTTCTTTTTTTTTCCTGTTCCTTGTTTCGTGTTATGTAGGGACAGCCACGCTTACACACACATACACACACACACACACACACACACACACACACACATACACACACACGCACACACATGTCTAACATGACAAATATAGTCTTGCTGACCGGTATGTGCAACTCTAGATTTATAACATTCAACATGTGTATTGGGAACGTGGGTGTCTCCACATAACACGAAATAAAAAGTAAAAAATTAAATGTGACGCACACGTTACGGATATCATGTAAATACTTTAAACAGTAAATGTAACACGCAAGCCTGTTGTTGTCTAGTAATGCGTATTACCTATTTACCGTATTTTCTTTTTAGTATTATATTCGCATACAGCCAAGGATCTAACTTAGGCCTGTAATGTAAATTATATGCCTAGTGCTTTAAATGAATGAGACTGACAGCCTAAGCTGGTTAAAGTGGTTTCATCATTTAGTTATGTGGGCATCTATATCAGTGTCCTCTAACAATTAATCACTACACATTCTCAGGTGATAGGTCTCAGGTTCTTTAATTGGCCCTGCCCCCTAGATCAGGTTTTAGAGTCCTTGCGCTTCCAGTCTGGAGAAGGTATGGAGTGAGCTGGCTACGAACACCGAGTATCATATTCTCGTCTCGATAGGTAGTTCGCCACACCGTGTGGGTTGAGGAGTGCCGATTAGTTTCTTATTGTATTTATTGGCCCATAGCAGTTCAGCTGCTTGGCCAATGGTCCTGGTATATAACACATTTAAAATTTAGTATTCATTTTATGCCTACAGTGGATTTTACCAACATTTCAATATTTCTTAATTACATTTTGTCACTACAAATAACACAGATATATAAATTTACTTTTACTTGTTCTGAAAATGTAAATGATTGGAAACCACATCTGACTTAAGTAAGTTTTTTATGTTTAATCATTCGAAAGAAATAAGGAATCGAGCAAGTGATTAACACTGTAGACAAATAACAGTTAACTGGAGACGGTTTCTTCTTCCGGTATCAGTTGCTGCCGTGCATCTGTGGAGTCAAATAAGTACTGCGTTTGCCTTTCCTCGGTGTCTTGAAATATTGGGATTTAGTGGTGAGTGTCTGCCTGTCGCAAGGACACAGATTTTTGGATGTCTGGCAAAGTTTGTGAGATTTATACACTACCTTATAGAGTTTTGCCTTCTGACTTGTATAGCAGGAAGAGGCCAGCAATATATAATTTAGATCTGCCAGTTCTGAAGCGTGGTCATAACAATATGCAAAGGGTAATACTTTGATTCTGTACAGCTGGCCCCGATAACAGAGGTTTCCATTTAGTATTCTTATGACTGATGTTGTGCGTCATGTGAAAGTTTTAAGTTTGAACGCCATGTTCTTTTAGGAATTAATCGTTGAATTCTTGCAAACTTTTGTTCTCTTGTCATCTGAAAGATTTACCAGAATCGGTAACACTCACCATATGTCCCTTTCGTTGCAGTAGTTACAAAGTCTATGTAAGTTCTACACTTTGTAGTGATCGATACACTGATAGATCAGTTCTTGTATATTGAAGAGATTATAGTTAGTTTTCAAGTTCTAGGACTGACGTTCCAGTTTTCCGTGGGCGCTCCATGAATCTCTTATCATCTGAATATTGCTGATAGCATGCAACACGTAAGCAAGAGGCTCTCTTGTTGCTAGAGCCTGAACTATAAAGCTGTTCGTATCAGGGCAGCTGGTACGTCAGCTTCGGTTTCTACAGTGGGACAGAAATATCAGGTCCTGTTTCTTCGATCGATTTAGATCCGTCAGTGTATATCGAGAACGTCGTCAGACGCTCGGTCAGAATAGAATGAATGATATTTATACCCCGATTAGCAGAACGAATTGATTGACAGATAGCTTTTTACAAGGCTGCAACCACAGCAACAGCCCTTACAACTCAATCTGGTCACTATCCAGTTGCAGACGATGATTGCGGCTGGTACCTAACAGTTATATCCAGTTTTAGATGTATGTTTTTTTTTTCGCTGTGCAGCGAGATTATTTTGCCCCACAAAAGATCTGAAGTTCGCAGAGCAAATGTGGAGAAAAGTATGATTGCTAAAGAGGTAGCTGAGCGATTCGCTTACGTTTCGCTTACCCAGACGTGTGAATCTGTGCGCTCGGTGATGTAATATTTCTAGGAACAGGTAGAAAAAGGGAAAATACTGTGGAGAATAAGGAGGCCCTGGTTCATGCAAGTGACATATATGCTTTAAGAGATAAAAGAAAATACAATCATTAGAAATGACAGAAAAAGAAACTGTGCAGTACTCTTAGCCTGGTTGAATTCTTTGTCGAGAGCAAGATACTTCTGTTAAGATTTGTCAATCATCGGTTTCAGGTACAATAACTTAATGATCGTAAAATTAGAATGAAGAGAAATGATATCACTGTCAATTTTTAAGAGACATTGATGAGGTACTGTTTGAAGACATTGCGTGACTCGACGAGACAAGGTTAGACTACTGCCATTTCGTCAGAAAAGACTTGTCAGACAGTATATGCGCGAGTATTGCTGTCCCACGTGAAAGAGCGCAAGAATTATTGTCTTACATGCTGGAGCTTCCTCTGTTGTTGAACTGAGTTGTTTCCTAGTTCACAAATCAAGGGAAACGAGTGAACATTATGAGGAGGTGAATCACGAAAGGTTTCTGAAATGGTTCAAGGCACAATAATAGGAAAAATAAAATGGATGCCCCTCATTGTCATGACCATTCAGTTATTAAAGATAAAGCTCCGATGATGGCAACGAAAACAGCCGACAAAGCTGATAGGTTAACACATAACAATGCACATGTTCAGGACGATCTGCGTATGGAGAGCTCATGGAACATGTGAAGTACAGTATTTCGCTTAGCAGTATGTATTTGACAAGATGGTTAAACACAACGGTGACAGCAGTCATATCACTATGACTTTAACGCTATCGAAATGATTTGGACGCAGATTAAATACACTGGTGTCCAAAATTAAAGCAACAAACAGGTGTTTCCCAGTCCTGTGTCTAATTCACGAAATACGGATACAAACTGTCAACCAGATGTCGGCACGATCGTACTCTGCGCGGAAGATGGCATTCCGGTCAACGGATAACCATGCCAACGATGACGTCAGGGCAGATATGAAACGAGGTATTGTTTACCGGGTAGCCCCACATCAACAATCGCTGTGTACACAGTCACAGACAGTGCAGTATGGCACAGAGAAGATGCCTACAAGACTCTCTAAGTTGACGAGTCATACAAAGAAAGGAAGCAGGAGAGTCGCAAACTAATGTGTCCCGATGACGTAATGTGAATTGAAGCGTGCGCACGAATAACGCTGTATGGCACATTTTGACATTTCGTAGAATCGCGTGGAATAATGCTGTGTACGGCATCGCCTGCTGTTATAATTGACATGTTTATCGTCCGAGGGCAGCACTAAACAGCGACGAGACGCGCACAGTTTTCGCGCCTCTGCGCGAACAATGCTGTATGTTACAAGAATGGCGGAGTGCAGCAAGGTGACGCTTACCGCAAGTGGTTTGAAAAGTGCAAATAATGAACGGAAAAGGAAAATTAACATTGGTAGTTGGCAGGTTATTAAGAGGAAAAGGCTTCGTGATGCTGAACTGGAACATAACTCACGAAAAGGAAAGGTAGTTCCTGTGAAACTGCCTACAACACAGGTGAGTGGAATAATGCTGTATGGGTTCTGTAAAAAGGTGTAAGTCTTTAGAGAAGCATATGTGTCCTGTAAAGCGGCGACGTGCCCTGTAGAGTACATGGCTCTAATGACATGTTATGTCTATCTTCTGAAAACATTACAGTAAAAGTATGTAACTGAATGAAATTAACTACAGTTCTGTAGTTATCATTGGCGAAAAAATAGAATAACTCAGTCTGAGTAATGCTATATTATTAAAAGAGAATGTGAAATTTGATAATCTAGTTGAATATTAGGTAGTAATAGTGTTTTTATTTTTTCATGATTCAGGATCATGTATGCAATGCAGAAGTGTGCTCAAAAGAAGGATGCAAGGACATAAACCTGGAAATGAAGTTAAAGTTGTACGAAGAATATCATGTCTTAACATACGATGAGCAGTCCATATACTTAATAAAATCCACGCAAATAGGCGTGCCAGCCAGGCGCAAGAGAGGTAAGGCAGACGATACTTCACGGAAACAAGCTGCTTTCAAATACTAAGTTTACTCAAAAGAAGTGTGTCAAAAAACATTGTTTGACATATTCTCCATCACCCAGCGACGAATGCAGACTCTGCAACGTAAAGTAAAAGGTGGAATAACCACTTCTAAAGACGGTAGAGGAAAACATTGCAATAGGCCACATGCCGTGTCAAATGACGACACGGCTCTTATTCGAAAACACATATCGATTTTCCCAAAGCAGATGAGCCATTGCAGCAGGAATAAATCCTCAAAAAAATGTCTGCACCACGATCTTAACCTCTGTAGAATGTATTGGTTGTTTACCGAAAAGTTTCCTGATAAGTCAATAAGCAGGTCATACCATCAAAGTGTGTTTCAAACAGATTTTAATCTGCGTTTCGGAACACCTAGATCAGATACTTGCAGACTGTGCGATTTGTTGTTTAGCAAAATGATTGCAGCTTCAGATGAAATAGAACTGCACAAGATCGAAATTGAGAGTCAGTTGCATCATTCAAGAGTAGACCAAGCATACAAAGCCCAAAAAAACGATATGGAAATGGCTAAGAGGAATAACAATATAGATGTTATATGTGTTGACCTACAACAGGTTTTACTTTGTCCTACATTGACTCATTCCACGGTATTCTGCCAGAGACAGCTGTCGTCGTATAATTTCACGATTCATGACGTTGGTACTGGAAACATCACCGTAAATTTATGGGATGAATCCACCGCAAGGAGAGGTTCAGCCGAAATAGTTTCCTGTCTGCTTAAATTTGTGACGCACAATTATGATACGCTTGAAGAAGGTATTGAATAAAAACTGATTGCTTGGTCAGGCAGAACAACTGGAGAGTTTTAGGGCTTTATTTCTATCTGATCAGCTGCAAGTACTTTACAGAAATACATCAGAAGTTTTTATGTTAGGGTCACAGACCATTCACGAGATGATGATGGAAGCCTTCAAGGACATAGGATCCATCGAGTTGCTTTTGAAGAAGCCGCCTGCTTTGAAAATCACCGATGTACTTTGGTTGAAGCTGTGTAGTGACGATCCTCGAGGTTTAAGCGTACTCCGTACCCACAATGTGTTTCGCCCATGGGATAGTCACTGTATTGTGAAGCATGGTTGTGAACGTCACGTAAAAAATTGTCCACTGCCTTCTGAATTCTGGTTGCTCTATAACGGGACACTGAAAGTTCATAAGGAGAAGAAGAGGGATCTATTGGACATGATGAAATATATGGAACCAAAATACAGGCAGTTTTATGAAAACCTGCAGTGTGACAACTGACTATAATGTACTAGATTTGAGCCTAAACTTGATAAACTGATGTTGTATTTTTTTTTTAAGATTAAGCAATTCAGTTTACAATATATATTATGTAGTATCTTGTTGTAAATCTCTTACTTACTATTATTAGATTCTAAACACCTTATAATTACAGCAGAGCACTGGCTGATCTGGAATAACGCTGTATATCCATTGCCATACAGCGTTATTCCATTTCAAAACTTACTTATTTTCGAAAAATCTGTGCTTAGCGCAATTTTAAAAACCAGAAATTAGTATTTTCCACAGTCCGTATGCACAAACAATACATATCTGCTGTTATATTATTATATCGTATTAATTCTCTGGAACTAACAGTTTTTGTCAATTTTCCAACAACTGCAAAATGTGCCATACAGCGTTATTCGTGCGTACGCTTCAATTGTTCTCTTGTTTCTCGGATGTGGCGATAGTTTATAGAGACTGAAACTGTATCCCACAGAGCAGAAAAGGGTCGACTAAGCGTGACTTTAGAACAGGGGGCCGTTATTTCCTAGTAAGCAGACCACAGTACCGCCCTAGTTTGGCACGGCAACTGGCAAGTGAGCTCGCAGCAGCCACTGGACAAGTTTTATAGAGACAAACGGTTTGTAGAAGGCTTCTGCAGAGCGGCCTTTATTGTCGAAGACTTGCTATACGTTTATCTCTGATGCGTCTTCAGAGAAGGGAACGCCTAGATTGGAGTCATCAACATGCCACCTGAACGGTCGAACAACAGGCCAATGTTGTTTTCACACGTGAGTCCAGATGTATGAGTCCAGATGTATTTTAAGAGTGATTCTCTATGGATTCACATCTGGAGCGAACACGAAACACTATTTCGGGACCCAAACGTTATGGAAAGCGACCGATATCGAACAGGTCCCCGTTGGTGTGGGCAGGGATTATGTTGACCACTCGAACCCCTCTTTATGTAATTGTACGGTTGAATCGGCAACGTTTAACTCCTGTAGATTATCGTGACAATATCTTGGGACCTCATTTGCGGTTGTTACGAGGTGCTGTGGGCCCAGATTTCGTATTTTTGAACGATAATGATCGATTTCATAGAGCACGGCTCGTTGATGTTTTCTTGGAAACGTTAGATCACGTATGTCGTGGCCTTCTTGCTCTTCCGACATCAGTCCCATAGGGCTATATGGAATGAAGCATGGAGACGGCTTGCATTACGTCAGCATCCATCAACGAGTCTACAAGACTGCGAGCAATTCTGCAGGAAGAATGGGCGTTATTGCCTCAGCATGAACTGATGACATCATTCGCAGCATGCCCCGTCATTGTCATTGCTGCCAGGGGTGGTCAGATCCCGTACAGACCACATTAGCCAGTTGTTGAAATGTGTGTACAAATCCGTTAAGTTGGAAAAAAACAAATAATATTTTTGCAGAACAAGATCTGCGAAATTTGCAGAACGAGGAAGAAAGGATATTGTGAAGACATGGTTTTGCCACAGCGTGGGCGATGTTTCCAGAATTAAATTTTCTCTCTGCGGTGGAGTGTGCGCTGATATGAAACTTCCTGGCAGATTAAAACTGTGTGCCGGACCGGGACTCGAACAGAAGCTCTCCTGCGAAACACGCAGATCTGCAGGTTTCGCAGGAGACCTTGTGTGGAGTTTGGAAGGTAGGAGACGAGGCACTGGCGGAAGCGAAGTTGTGACGACGGGCCGTGGGTCGTGTGTGGGTAGCTCAGATGGTCGAGCACTTGCCCGCGAAAGGCAAAGGTCCCGAGTTCATGTCTCGGTCCGGCACACAGTTTTAATCTGCCAGGAAGTTTCAAAGAGTATTTTTATCCCTATACACGTTGCAGTGGTTTACGTTCTGTATTCTTTACATTGTTTCTACTTTACTATGTGCTGATTATACTGTTTTGTGGCAAAATAAATGCAGCCCTGCAAAATTTGCTTCTGTTGCTTTAATTCTGGACAACAGTGTATTACGGGATAGAAAAATAATAAAAACTTGGTAGAGACAAGAATTCAAAAGTGCTGTGTCGTCTGAACGAGACACAGCCAGGGCAAAAGCACCGCAGGCGCAAAGGTGCGAGCTGGTGCGATTGCCATAGACACTCGCCACTTGGGCGAATTCCACCAGCGCCATGGGCGGCGCTGAGGATGAAGATATCGACTTCGCTTCAGCCAATTACCGGCCGAGTACAATACGCCAATGACCGGATGACAACAAACAGGAGCCTATTCGGAAGATAGAAGAGCAGCTATCGCCACATGGGTGACAGATCGTCGTCCTGGGCTGACTTAGACAGGGAACGTCGTTTAGTGAACTCTTAGAAGCAAACAGACAGTTATTGTAAATTACGTTTGCTATGTACGGTGAAGTTTACCTACAATTATTTGCACTTAGCCATTGAGGACCTTTTTGTGTTATGTTATATTCAATGTTGCAGACTTCATCATTCGACAAGTCACAAAGACAAGTAAACCTTTTAACTTTATTACTTTAACTTTATTACTAATTTGTTGGAGAGTTGTGGAACCTTTGTCCTAGCCTGTTACCTGACACTGGGACATAGCTGTGTAATAGTGGTAGGGAGAAATTTTGTTACGGTGTTCTGCACCAGGAGCCGTTTCACGAACTAACGAACTCGGCCTGCCGTAAAAGTAGTGGCTCGGCCTCCACAGCAGCAGTGACGAAGCCTTTAAAAACTGTAGACGAGAGTTTACAAAAAGAAGTTTCTAGAGGAGACAGTGACACAAATAGCACCAGAGAATTGGAGTAATATTGTACGCTACAACCAAACAGTTATTAAAGTAGCCTGGAAAAGTGAAGCGACTGTAGAAAATAATAACTGAAATATATTCTTGGGCAAGTCTAGTTTCTCTTCCATGGACGATACTATATAGAACAACAGTGGAGAAGAAGCAAGTGACTCTAAACTAAGTGACATTTACCCTTTGTCTTAACTCGTCTTTTTCAGTCTTTCTAGAGTCGGTTTGCCTTTAATATTTTGAGTGAGTACGTTTACTACACTTCCATCATAAATATTATCTCGTTATTCAGGAATACCCATCTCCACAAGTATTATGTACCAAAGGCTAGATATTTAAGCAGTTTATTTAATGCTGTCGGTAATTACTGTATTCGCATAAAGCATTAAAATCCATTAGAGTATCCTTTTCAAATTTGTCGAATACGCCAATTAAAAGTGAGTCGTATTGGTTACTGTAAGAGACATTGCACGTCCAATTGCGTTGTTTAGGCATACAAATAATGAATAAAACACTACCATTTTATACAAAGGCGCTGTCAAAAAAATGGAGCACTCGTCTATATAAACAATCATGGGTTTTCTTAGACATAGAAGGTATATATATATATATATATATATATATATATATATATATATATATATATATATATATATATAGACAGAGAGAGAGAGGGGGGGGGGTGTACTTTACCTCCTCCCCTCTCGCCCCATTGTTCAATTTTTACATTTGCGATACAGTTCACAGATGAAATTCTAAGATAAACAATGGAGTCCAACTAAACATTTTGGTAAAGCCAAAAACTTTCCTGCATGTTAACAGTCTTACGAGAATTATTTCTAGGAGAAGATATTTTACGAAATGGAATTTATAACTACATCAAATATGTTCAGAATTTAGTACGGAAATATCTTTTAGTAAATCTCAGTCAATGGCATTTTGCGAGTATATTCACCCCGAACAAAGAAGGTAGTTAATGAAGAAACAATTGAACAGGTAAGATACTTCAACTAGCTTGGATGTAAAATATCGTATGAATAGGGGTAGGATACGCAATTTGAATAGATTTTAAAGTATCTGTAGAATACTTAATGGAAATTTAAAGCATAAAGCACAGAAATAAAGACAATTCATGTTAAACTCTCCCATTGCCAACTCTATTGTATGGAGGTGAATCGTGGGTATGGAACAGAAGACAAGAAAAACAAGCATAAAAAACAGAAATGACCTTTCCCTAACGGTGAAGAGATTCGAACAATAGATAAAATACGAACTGAAGTTATTCGGAAGGAGTTGAAAAACTGGTTCGAAACAAAAAATGAATGATATTTACCAAGAATGTATGCACAAAGACTACTACGTAACATGAAGGACTTTAAACCAAAAGGGGAAAGAGATCCCGGCAGACTGAGAGACAGATGGAAACCAAAACAGTGAACAATATTGTTAGTACGAAAAGTGTAGGAGAAGAAGTGTATTCTTTAAAGAACAGGGATATTACGTTCCCATAAAACAAACTTAATACTGCAAGGAAACAGGGAGCATCAGACGATAGTACAGAAATGCACATCTGTTGCCGTTGCAGCCGTACTGCGCGCCCACATAGTAGCGAACCAAGAACGAACTGCGCTTCACCGTCAGTTGCATTCTTATTCCTCGGTGGTAGAGAGTGCCAATTACTTGGTCGGCAGGGTGACCTCGTCCCTGAGGTAGGTGAGCCCGCGGTACATGCCAACGTCGTACCGCGGGTGGCCGACTCCGAGGGCGCCGGGCCGCGCTGCTTCTGCTGCTGCTTGCGCTTGTAGTTGTAGTTGTGGGCCGGCGCGTGCCGTTCCCGTTCTTGCCGCTGAATATTTGAGCGTCCTTCCCTTCCCTCCCTTCTGCATGCGACCGCTTCCATCAATGTTGCACGCCGGCCGGCTGCACCGGTCGATATCCGGCGGGTCCGCACGCTATGTGCAGACCTCACCACAGCACAGGTGGTGCCTAACTAGACCAGCTGACCAGCTGGTCTGCCGCACGCAGCTAGCCACTCTATAATTAGGTCGCGCTTCATGTCACGCGCTACTACGCCGATTGATTTCCACCTGCTTAATTTCAGTCGCATTCTGTCAAGGACGGACAAGGCGTTGTTTGAAAGTTCGATGTTGGAAATGATAACTTACGTCGACATCATTAGTGTCCAGATACCTGGTTAAATCAGAGTAATTTGAAGTCCTCTGTGCCAGAACAAACTTTATTAAAGGTTGTCTATTTCACTATACAATTTAACGGCGGTACCATAAAGTAAATGAATAAAATTAAGTTTAAAATTAATACTATAATCATAAAGAATTTCTTTGTAACTATCTACAGTCAAGTGACTTATAATTTTCTGAATGAATCTCTCAGTCCGTAAAAAAACTGGCGTTTCTGATTACAAGGTAACCTATCTCTTTTATTGTCTTTAGCCTCCTAGTGTTTAATTTCAAGCAGGTTAATTATAATACTGAACCTATAACCTATTACAAGGATTAATTAATAGCCTCGTAGAGTCATTGTAGCCGTGAAAGTGTAGAATTTTAGACATCCCAAAGAAGAAGAAGAAGCAGTTAGTAATACGTTGAGATTACAATGTAGAATTCTTAAAAGATGCAGGTAGGAATAATGATGCAAACTTAGTATTTGTGTGTTTCAATCTAATTTCAGTAATCTGTTTTCCAACTCTTGTGCAGCAAGATACTAGGACACTGATTGATAAAATTTTTATAGGCAGTGCTCAGGCTGAAACAATTAATGTGTACCCAATACTAACTGACCATCTGGTCATGATGCAAAGTTAATGAAAATTAACAATATGCCGCTCTAAAACCTGACACAGGCTCATACACAGCAGTGAGCCTAATTAATGAGAGGATAAAGTGTTTTAAGAGTAAGTTAAAAGGGGTGGTACAGGATGAGGTACACCTAGAAAGAGACACTACTGCTAAATTCTGTTTATTCTGACGTAAATTGATGTCAATGCTTGATAATTGCTTTCCTAAAGAAATCAATTTAAAAAAAAAGTAAGGCATGCATAACGAGGCGTGGTTAACTAACGGAATTTAAATTCCGTATAAGAGGAAGAGGGAAATTTATTTGAAGGCCAGAGTAAGTCAAGATCCAACATTACTTGTATACTACAAAAAAACACTGTAGTAATTTAAGGAAAGTCATTAAAATGTCCAGAAGTATGCACATCCTGACAGAAATAAATAATGCAGATAATAAGATTAAAACTATATCGAATACTGTCATACAGTACACAAGACTGCCAGTCATTGTACAAGAGACCTTAACAATTAAACTAAATGATAATGATGTGACTGATAATTCACAAGCCACTATCACTTTTAACAATCATTTTCTAAATGTAACAGCGAAAGCAGGATTATGTGGTTCACTTGAAGAAGCAAGAGAACATATCAAAACTGTCATTCCACCAAACTAGAAGTAGTATCAACATCGTTTACTGAAGGTAACAGAATTATAAAAATTCTAAAATACAAAAGCTCAAACAGACAGATTAGAATATGCTCTTGTCAAACCTCTTCTTAAGAAAGGTGACAAGGCAGATTGAAACAACGATCGTTCAGTTTCCCTACTAACATCTTTTTCCAGAGTATTCCAAATGTAATATATTCAAGAGTGGTCTTAGACAAAAAAAAACAGTCTATGTAGTAATCACAGTTTGGATTCTGGAAGGGCTGTCTGACTGAGAATGCTATTTATGCATTCACTCATTAAATAGCACAAGCCTTAAATCGACAGTTGGTGTTTTTGTGACGTTCAAATGCGTTTTACTATGTAGATCATGTTAATCTCCTAGAAAATTCAAGTTCTATAGAACCGATGGCTTGACACACCGCTGGTTTGAATCATACATAGAAACAGAATGCAAAAGGATGTTTTGAATTAAGTAAACGATGTCGGAATGGCAGAAAACTTTCTTGATTGTTGAGAAATCACAAAGGGAATCCCACAGGCTTCAATTTTGTGTGTCAACTCCTATTCCTTACATATGTGTGTGCTTTTTCACTGAACATTCACAAAGTAGAATTGGTACATTTTTGCAGACTATGCTAGTATTGTATTAAACCACATTAGAGTGAAAAATGCAGAAGAGATGGTAAATTATGTTTTCAGAAGAATTCGACCCATCCTAAATTTTGAAGAAACTCACTATATTTCATCCATTACAACATGCAGAGCCGTACCAGCAACAGATGTAACACATGAGCAGGAGTCAGCAAATAGGGTATAATGCTCAAAAGATATGGGTGTAGATACTGATAAAAGCTTGAACTGGAAGAAGCGAATTATTGAGCTTCTGAAACAATTAAGTTCAACTAATTTTTCTTTTTATCGTTATTACATTTAGAGACAGATGAATCAACCTCCTTCTATCTTTTTCAGATTTCCACTCAGTAATGTCGTATTGAATCCTGGTAAGTCATCACTTAAAAATATTGATTATACAAAAGCGAGCAGTAAGAATAATACGTGATGTTCAAAGGTCTAGGTATTTTAACTACGTCAGCACATGTATTTACTGATGAAATCCATCAAAAATAACTTATCATAATTTGAGAACAACAAAAATCCATACCTACAACACTAGAGAGGAAAAATGACCTTAATTACCAGTTATTAAAGCTATCAATGGCTCATCAAGGAGTTCAGTATGCAGCAAGAAAATCTTTGATCATTTGCCCTATAACATAACATTTCTGATAGGTAGCAATGCCAGTGTTGCACAACAGAACAGGAAGTGAGTGCAGAAATAAAATTTTATCATGACCATCTGGGATGACAATAAGTGGAACTCCCCTACGGGTGATCCAACAGTGGACACTCAGGTGTGCCTAAATACCGCCTGCCAGCTTATTGTCTCATAGTGTGCGAGACAGGGCGCCGGAAACCAGTGATACAGCAACTTGAGAACAGTGCGCAGCAGACGCAACGCACTTCAGTAACACGGCTACATGTGGTAATTTCACCTAGGGATGACGTAAGAACGTCTTTCAGGGTGTACATTTTGCGTAAGGAAGCTCTGAAGTTAAACATTAGGCCATCCAAGAGAGCTGACTGGCTCAGAAAATGGGAGCACATTTGGTCGCCTGTATGTGGTGAATCAAGCCGTTGACTGGGTTAAAACCCCTGCCTTCCTTCTCACTCATTCTTAGGCCGCTTCATCATCATCCCTGATACCGATAGTAGGTCAGCTCTACTATTTGCAGGATGCCTTGGAGACTAAAACGAAGTGTCTACAGCTACTGTCACCGTAGAATCCACTTCTGTAAGTCCACAGCCATCTGGCTGTGAAGGAAACTGCAGGCTGCAGTCCTACCGGCCATAACGATGGCTGACTGAAGACGAGGTGCGGGCCGGATTTTCCTTGGATGAAGAACCCCCCCCCCCCCCCCCCTGCGCCTCTGCGAGGTGTTCAACTTCGTAGCCGGGGACGCGTGCCACCATTTTTGAGCAGTATAGATATCTGGGTCTGAGCCTAAGCCCAGTTCACTCTTCGAGAGTGCTGAGGCTCTGAAAGACTTCCGCTGTCATGCAGGCTGCAGCGATGCACCAGTTACTGGACCCCATCCTGCGTAGGCTTGGCATGGCCACTGCTAGGCAGCCCTGGGAATAAGATCGAGCTGTCGTACAACTCTCGTTAGTAAATGGTTGGTAATTGAATGACATCACATTAGCACCCCCGTGTTCCGCAGGATCACTCATCGCCGCTCTGGGCTCGACCTCATGATTACGTGACCCAAGCCCGGGTCGCTAGACAAGTTTCAAATTTAATTGAGAATCGTTTCTCCTGACGAGTTTCTACTTAAAAACTTGTAGGAGGAACTAAAATAAAAATACATTAAACATGTATACTTATGATGTAAACTGACTTGTTCCACATCATTCCTATGAAAGAATCGTTAAAACGATTTATAGAACATGTAACTAACTAACTCTTTATCTTAGAGATTAGAATTCGTCAGCAAAATCTCCTAATGTGTCCAATTTGCAAGGTTCCGGTACAAACTGATAAAGTGATCATACGTTTTTTACTTACTTATTTGTTAGTTCTCCGCGGTATCCTCACAGATAAAATTCCAAAACACTGTGCTGGACGAAAGGATAGCGCAAGCTATCGACTATCGTACCCGCCAACATCCGAACCTAGACATCGGCCAGAACATACGTGACATCGAAACGTGATGGCACCATCAGGTAAAAATACGCCCTGGAAAGGTTCCGCAACAGTTTTACTTTTATCTGGTACAGCATAGAAATTGTTGTGTCAGTAGAGGTCAGCCAATGAAAAATCGTCTCCGTCCGAAATGCATCGGTTTCTCAACCAACTCCTTCACAGGATACGCTATTTGTCGCAAGATTTTTCTGTGCACTTCTACGTGTGTGTGTGTGTGTGTGTGTGCGTGTATGTAGCATTTCTTATTTCTTTTGTATTACGAGTCTCTCCTCATAAGCAGGGAGTTTCACTAGTCTACATCTTCAGCACGAATGAAAATGGAAACCTGGGATGCATTTTAAGTTAGGGAACTATATTCCTACACTCGGTCCCAGTTCAATTTGCGTACCTAACGGCTCCCAAGGGCAAAAAATTTTTACGATTTCATATGATTATTGATCTAATTTGGGGGGTTCACTGGCCATAACTAAAAGTTACCATGGTGCCAGTTTTAAATTACAGGTTTATATGACTGCCAGTAAGAGTCTCCTGAACTACATTGGAGATCCGGCATTTTCCACATGCGATAACTTATCTGGCACACCTGACATGAAAAGACGCATGATGAACTACCTAATGCCTGGATATATGTAGTGTGTCTGGCAGAGGGTATATGGAATTTGTGTGAAGAGTAAATGAAATATTTGTTCCTAAACGTAATTGTAAAAAAGCATCCGAAATTTGTATATGTGTCAGAAAGATGCATGTGGAAGGTATTCGGTTGTAAATTCTGATCGTTCTTTATGATATAAAAATTTCATAGTTCTATGCGTGATTTATAATCACCGTCAAATTTGTGTCTCCATTCACATAGGCTACTTGTATATCTATAAATACCCCATAAGCCACCGTATTGTGCATGACGGGCGGCACCAAATACCACTACTAGTCATTTCCTTTCCTGTCACTCGCAAATACACTCCTGGAAATGGAAAAAAGAACACATTGACACCGGTGTGTCAGACCCACCATACTTGCTCCGGACACTGCGAGAGGGCTGTACAAGCAATGATCACACGCGCGGCACAGCGGACATACCAGGAACCGCGGTGTTGGCCGTCGAATGGCGCTAGCTGCGCAGCATTTGTGCACCGCCGCCGTCAGTGTCAGCCAGTTTGCCGTGGCATACGGAGCTCCATCGCAGTCTTTAACACTGGTAGCATGCCGCGACAGCGTGGACGTGAACCGTATGTGCAGTTGACGGACTTTGAGCGAGGGCGTATAGTGGGCATGCGGGAGGCCGGGTGGACGTACCGCCGAATTGCTCAACACGTGGGGCGTGAGGTCTCCACAGTACATCGATGTTGTCGCCAGTGGTCGGCGGAAGGTGCACGTGCCCGTCGACCTGGGACCGGACCGCAGCGACGCACGGATGCACGCCAAGACCGTAGGATCCTACGCAGTGCCGTAGGGGATCGCACCGCCACTTCCCAGCAAATTAGGGACACTGTTGCTCCTGGGGTATCGGCGAGGACCATTCGCAACCGTCTCCATGAAGCTGGGCTACGGTCCCGCACACCGTTAGGCCGTCTTCCGCTCACGCCCCAACATCGTGCAGCCCGCCTCCAGTGGTGTCGCGACAGGCGTGAATGGAGGGACGAATGGAGACGTGTCGTCTTCAGCGATGAGAGTCGCTTCTGCCTTGGTGCCAATGATGGTCGTATGCGTGTTTGGCGCCGTGGAGGTGAGCGCCACAATCAGGACTGCATACGACCAAGGCACACAGGGCCAACACCCGGCATCATGGTGTGGGGAGCGATCTCCTACACTGGCCGTACACCACTGGTGATCGTCGAGGGGACACTGAATAGTGCACGGTACATCCAAACCGTCATCGAACCCATCGTTCTACCATTCCTAGACCGGCAAGGGAACTTGCTGTTCCAACAGGACAATGCACGTCCGCATGTATCCCGTGCCACCCAACGTGCTCTAGAAGGTGTAAGTCAACTACCCTGGCTAGCAAGATCTCCGGATCTGTCCCCCACTGAGCATGTTTGGGACTGGATGAAGCGTCGTCTCACGCGGTCTGCACGTCCAGCACGAACGCTGGTCCAACTGAGGCGCCAGGTGGAAATGGCATGGCAAGCCGTTCCACAGGACTACATCCAGCATCTCTACGATCGTCTCCATGGGAGAATAGCAGCCTGCATTGCTGCGAAAGGTGGATATACACTGTACTAGTGCCGACATTGTGCATGCTCTGTTGCCTGTGTCTATGTGCCTGTGATTCTGTCAGTGTGATCATGTGATGTATCTGACCCCAGGAATGTGTCAATAAAGATTCCCCTTCCTGGGACAATGAATTCACGGTGTTCTTATTTCAATTTCCAGGAGTGTACAACGAGGAAGAAACGACTGTCTATAAGCCTCTGCACAAGCTCTAATTTGTCTCGTCTTGTCTTAATGGTCCTTAGGTGAAATACGGGTTAGCGGCAGTAGAATCATTCTGCAGTCGACCTCAAAGACCGACTCTCTGAATTTCAGCAATAATGCATTGCAAAAAGAGCGTCGTATTTCCTGCAAGTATTTCCATCTGAGTTGACAAATCATTTCCGTAATACCTGCATACTATTCGAACGTATCAGCAACAAATCTAGGAGCACGCCTCTGAATCTTTTCCATGTATTTCTTTAAGTCGATCTGTTGGGTATCCGAAACACTTGAGCAGTACTCAAGAATGGGTCGCACTAGCGATCTATATGCTGTCTGCTTTAAAGACGAATTACACTACCCAAAATTCTCCCAATAAACGAAGTCGAGCATTGGCTTTCCCTACTACCAGCCTGAGGTTCTCATTCCATTACATATCGCTTTGGAACGTTACGCCTGGATATTTAATCGACACGATTATGACAAGCAGCATGCTACTAAAGGTGTATTCGATCGTTACAGGATTGTTTCTCCTTCTCAGCCGCGTTAACTTGTATTTTTCTGCATGTAGAATAAATGCTATTCATCACCCCACCTAGAAATTCTATCTCTTACAATCCTACAATGACGATAACTTCCCGCACACCATATCATCTCTACCTAAAGCTGTAAATTACTGTTCGCCCTGAGCGTCACATCATTGGTGTGCATAAAGAATCAGAGTGACCCTATCACACTTTTCCTGGGGCGCTTCTGGCAATGTACTTGTCTCTGATGAACGCTCGAAGTCCTGGACGACATACTGGGTTCTATTAGCCAAAAAACCTTCGAGAGGTACTGAGGCGTAGCGCTTCTATGTCGTCCCTGTTGAGATGGGAGATCTGTAAACAAGCATGCGGTGTGAGTCACGAGCAAGACAAGTGGCGTCATATGGGTCGAGTGTATGTAGATTCTGTGCGATATGATTGACTCTGTTCGAGCTGCAGTCAAAGTACTGTCAAGTTTATTGACGGGTTTGTTTATTTAATTTTCTAGTTGTTTATTAATTACTACTATTATAGTGTTTAGTTGTGAGAGTGAAAGAAGGAGTGAATGTCAAATACTGTTTATATTAAGTTTTTACACTATACAGTGAAGTAATTGGTCACGTGAGGGATGTTCGAGAATAAAGTGTGTGTTAGTCATTCTCACTGGCGAACTGGGTATAAACTATTTCGTCTGTGTATGGTGCTCCCGAAAACAGATTATGGTTTCGGTAAAGTTGTTTTGTTCAGAGGGAATTAATTTTATATTTGTGGGTTTTCAAAATTTATTTATCTTAATTTACTGTTCTGATTTAGTGACGAATTTTGATTGGTTCTGTAAGAGATGCGCGGGATTGAGCGTGTTTAATGCTGCTTTCCAATTGGCTGTGATGTTTCTCTGCCAATTAGAAATTAACATATTTGCGCGTTTTTTAGGAAACTAGAAAATTCTTTTGTGTAGAAAGAGTAGAGTTGGGGCTTGGATCTCATACTGATCAGACCTATTGATACGAGCTCCGTTGAAACTATTAGTATTGCGATATTTCGATACTAAAATGCTTGAGAAGTGCCGTAAACTGTGGAACAGAGTTCGAGTTAATGCACAGGATGAAATTCAGAACTTATTGCGACGTTTAAAATAAATAAATACCGTTTGGCGTGTTGCTGACTCGCGAACTTGAAAATGTTGTTCTGTGAGGCTGGTATCAGCAGCATTTGAGCGAGCAATTCTGAGAGAAACAAACCGTTTGTAATCTTCCTGTGAAGGGTAGTTCTTAATTACCATAACCTGGCTACGGCTATAAATGAGGTGTGTGTTTTTCATACTTTGTACAGCTTAAAGCAAGGCTTGGTAGTAGCCGGTGTATGCAAGATTATCGTAATAGAGTGAAATAATACGCATATGAATACTTTCATTTAAATAACCCTTGCCCGACAAAACAATTTCAATACGACTAGAAGTTATGACGCGTACAGCTGTTTTTCTGTAGCTTTTCCCGGCTGAGTACTGCATGTCAGAAACTTCAAGGAGGCGTGCAAGTAAGAAGAAACTCTCCACCAGGTGAGTGAAACTTTGCAGGGCACCGAGTCGCCGCAGTATGTAAAGCCATATAAAATCGGTTGTATCTTTTTGAAACACCCAGTGTGCTTTTCAGATATATGTCCGAAAATACTTATGTGGTGTACCCCATCTTTTGTGAACCTATCGCATGGAAGTTTATTAAATGAAAACATTCCGATTGGCTGCTACTGTAATCAACGACATATTACTAGCTTTGACACACACATCGTTTCTGTATAATGATTAACCGTGGAGCAAAGAAGTCGACGAAGGAGGAAAGGCGAAGAACGAGAAGTAAGAAGTTTAACCAATGTGAGTGTTGGCAGTGCTGGATATTTATTCTCTGTCGGCGCATAATTTTAGCTTTTTACGAGCGTACTGATTTGAAAACGATACTGAGCATTTTAATCCATCTGTGGCGTCGTTTTCAGTGTTTAATTTACTGTAAAAAGTACGCCAGCGACACGAAACAAAAAAGTCGGTAACGTCGGAAAAATTTGACATGTTTTAACGGGGCTTATGTCGCTGCAGCCAAGAGATCAGTTGCGATTAATTCACAAATTTACTGCCCGCCGCGATTAGGAATTTCTGCTGTCAATAGCAGCGGCGGACGCCGGCGATTTGCGCAAAACAAACACGTCGCCCGCGTTTATGTGACGCGAGTCTGCACTGATTTAATCGGCCGATGATTAGCGCCCAGATACCAGCGTTTGATCGGCGTGCACATGTGGCATGCGCCTGCAAATAGCCGGCGGTTAATTATGTCGAGCTATAGCAGTGTGAACCGGCCGACAGCGACCGTAACGCTCTGCACTCTGCGACGTCACCTCTATTTCGAGTGTTGACGCGCTGGTCCCTTGAAGATGCTACTATATTAGGAAGACGATGGAGAAGTTCATACAACGAACAACGAAAATACTACGACAGGATGCTGCCTGATAGCGACGCAGGCACGTATCGCGTAAGGAAAGTTCGAGGGCAAAGACTGAGACTGTCTTTTTTTCCACAGACGCTTATTACTGCATTGCAGTGGAGTCCCTTGTGAGCCCTCGAACAAATGGTGCAAGCTATTCTTTGGTCTGTCCTTGCGAATAACCTCATTTTGCTTGAGTACTGCTTCAGATTTCTCTAATAGAATGCCCCGAAACTTTGCCTTTTGTGATGGGAATAAAAGTATCTCAGAATGCAAGATCGAGGCTATAAGGCGGATTCGGTGCACATACAATGTTGAACTGAGCCAGAAACTGCATCATGATTTGATTGGCGACGTGAGGCCGCAAATTGTCGAGATGAGGTCGCCACCAAGTCCGAGAAAGTTCTGGTCGCTTACTTCAAATGTGTTTCCTCAGTTTAGCCAATACTGACGTGTAGTACGGTGCTCTAACACTAGCGTAATGGGGAACTGCACACGGGTGAATCAATCGACGACAGTCAAAAAAATGCAGTCACCATCACTTTCCCTGTATGTGGAAAAATTTTCACCTTTTTTTGGTGATGGAGAACCTGGCTGTTTCCAGCGGTCAATCTTTTTCGTTTAGAATCATAATGATGTTGCCATGACTGATCACCGGTGGTAATCGATTTCGGACACGCATCCCCTCCATCAGCAAAAAGATACAGCACGTCACGGCCGTCTCCAAAAAACTTGCCACACAGTTGTACAAGAAAACGAGACACTCGAACAATCCTTTCATCCTTAACCTGCGTAACTAAGATCTCAACCATCGGTGGAAACACAACAGCCCAGCCGGCCGCGGTGGTCTCGCGGTTAAGGCGCTCAGTCCGGAACCGCGCGACTGCTACGGTCGCAGGTTCGAATCCTGCCTTGGGCATGGATGTGTGTGATGTCCTTAGGTTAGTTAGGTTTAAGTAGTTCTAAGTTCTAGGGGACTGATGACCACAGAAGTTAAGTCCCATAGTCCTCAGAGCCACAACAGCCCAAAAACACTACTACTTAGGGACAATTAACCGCCTAAGGACAACACCAATACACAAACATGGCCAACATTGTGAACCCCTGCAGCACAGCAAAATTAACTGGCACCACCAGCTGTAAACTAGCCGACCGACCGACAACACAAGAAAGCGACACGAAACAAAAAACTCGGTAACGTCGGAAAAAGTTGACATGTTTTAACTCAACCAAAATCCCTATACAGTGATCCATTTATGTGCTATCGTCATTTATGTGACAATCTTGGCGTATTACAGATATAGACGATGCAGCTATCCCAGGAGACTTCGGACAGATGATCAGCCAAGCACTATCCTCCTCGAAAGGACTGACATTCTCTAGGACGACCTAAGCTACGACAACGGTACCGAGCATTACACGATACACAAAAATAACAACCACTCTAATCTTGCATGATCTGTCGCAGATAGTAACTGCTCTTACTGCCCTACTGCTCTTATTACCCGACGAGACTGTCGCAGAGGTTTTCTCCCTTGGCGCTTGCCTTGCCACTTTTTTTCCTCCTCCCATGAATGAGCTACTCTTCGCTTTCCTCAATGCTACCGTGTTGACGGGTAATCCTACACAGTCGCACGGGTAACATCCCGGCCGCACATCCGTGAAGTCCTTGTTTAGTAACTAACAAATACAGAAGTGATAATAAGTCTTTTGAGATGGTCACCACGTCGACATGGAGGGACTCCACCTTTTAATACACGATTTGTCTCCATTCGCACAGCCTTTTGTTCTGGAGTCAACAGACAAGGCACCCAACGAGCACAAACACGAGTAATATGGAGAGTATCACACATAATCGTAAGCCATATGAAATTCTCAACACTTCAGAGGTTACACGACCTTATCTGCATCATCAAGGACAGTCAAAGCCGCTGCGTTGATATTGACTTCGGTCACATCAGGAGCCGAAACACCCGGCCCACTTTGCTTAAGACAGAGAAGTCGTCCTTCTTTGAAGCCCTTGAACCACTTAAACACTTTTGCACGAGATAGTTTACCTTCATCGTACGCTTGCTGGGGTTTTTAGTTAGTTTCAATGACTGTATGGTTTATGCAAAAACGGAATTTTATAGCGCCGTAATGCTCCTTTCCCGTTACCTGCGAAAGCGAAATGCAAAGAGCGCCTACAAATTGGAGCAACCTACTGATACCAGAGTGCTGCCGCCTGTGGCCATCATACATAAAAAAAACACCATTTTCAAATATTCATGGCAGAAAACTATCACGGTAGCTACAGAAGGAAATCAGAGTCTTTATTGATTAGCTCTCGTTTGTAAGCGAAGCTGACACGAATAGGCTACCACGTGGGCCACAAATAGATAGACACAGCGCAGACTATTATGGCCCGCTGCCTGGGAAAGACTATTTTGGAAACAGCGAAGCTAGTCGGTTGTTCGCGTGAGAACTCATAAAGAGTGGTAGAAGACCGGTGGAACCACGAGAAGGCGACAAGGTGCTGGATCACACATCATCACAGAATT
Organism: Schistocerca serialis cubense; assembly: GCF_023864345.2. Taxonomy (NCBI): domain Eukaryota; kingdom Metazoa; phylum Arthropoda; class Insecta; order Orthoptera; family Acrididae; genus Schistocerca; species Schistocerca serialis. The sequence continues at coordinate 931,630,111 of NC_064639.1, forward strand.
TTCTCTAAAGTGATATAGCCAGTTTTGACTACAGTGCTCGTGGAAGCACACATGTTTCGGACCACAATGTTTGTCACACAATGTTGAACACGACGTCCTGCAGTAGACAACCCCTACATATTGCCATGTCGTTCCAACGACATTGTCATTTACAATAGCAGTGAGCACGGGATGGTCGAGATTGGGGCCTGGGTCAATGGAAAATAGTCGGCTCGTTGGATGAACCAAGTTTCTTGTTACATCCGTTCGATGGTTTCCGGATATGCTGCTATTACTGAAGGCAACAACCAGTCGCAAAGACCTTCAATGTCTTAAACACTTAATGAAGCAGGGACTTCATTTACAGCGACGTGATTAAATATATAGACGGAAAGCTCCATAATCCTTCATAGTTTTTGACAATAAATTTTAAATCTATTGCCTTGATGTTTTAGTGCTTAGCTTAACAAACATCCACTAACTATGAAATATTTCGACGAAAAATTATAATTTCCTGTAGTGGAAGCGCTATCAGAAATCGTGTGAGTCCACTGCGATCAGTCATCAAATACCTTTGATAATCTATTGAAATGCCAATTTAATGCGATTGAACGAACTTCTTTTGATACTCGACAGTGACGGAAAGACACCACGGTACTTGGGAGTGAAAATATGAACAACGAAATGAGCGGGAAAGGAGAAACGGGGGACAAGCGACGAGCTAAAGATAAAAATGTAGAGAGAATATTCATCTTTTGGATCTGCAGCTCTTGTGTTTCTTTACGTATTTGCAGCTAAATTATAGTTAAATTATAGTTTATAGGTTCCGTCTTTATGCAAAAGTACTGTTTTTTTTACCCAAACATGTTTTGGTCCTTAGTCCCATCTTCAGTGGGTTTTCTTTATTGAAAACTGTAAAAAGTGAACATATTTTAGGCGCTAACTGATCTAAAAAAGTGAGACCCAAAGAAAGTTTTTGTTCGTTGTATGGTTTTGTACGGTGTCCTGCACTAATAGCTTGTCATCTGCAAACCGAACGATGTAAATGTGATTTTGGCATGGCAAAATGTTTTGTGTATGTATTTGTGAATGCTCAAGTTTTGTTGTGTCTAATCCTTCAACGAACGCTAAAATCACGTTCTTTAAAAATCAAAGAATCTATTAATTCTCCTACGAAATTCACATTTACATCGTTTGGTTTGCAGATGACAAGCTATCAGTGCAGGACATCATACAGATGGTCCTGCAAAACCATATAATGTAAAATCACAGTAAGAAGAAAAACGAACAAAAGCGTTGTTTAGGTCTCACTTTGTTAGATCGGTTCACTTTTTACAGTTTTCGGTAAACAAAACTCACAGATGATGGCACAGATGTGCCGAAACGTGTTTGGGTAAAATGAAAAGACAGTGGTTTTGCAAAAAGGTGGAACCTATAACTACATGGAATACTGCGCGGAAAGGTATTACATGGGACTACAGGAAGAAAAAAATTTACTACTAAGATGTTGTGAACCCGTAAATGACTGTGTCCTCACAAAATAAAATAAAAATAATACTGAGACGACCTCGTAGGTAGGAGATAGCTTGTTGAGTGATCTTGAAATGACGATGTAACTAATTGTTACAACGAAGAGGAGAAAGATGTCAACGAATACGGAAGAAAGATAAAAGTGCTTGTAAATAATTAGCGAGAAAGAAAATTATATATCAAAGGATATGGAGCATTGTGAAGTGTTACAATAAATTTGTCGATGAAAAACTTGAATATAGGTTTGAAGGAATCGCATCATACGTGTTGTATGCTACGGGGGAACATCCTTAAAAATCTCAAGATAAAGAAGAACGCTCGTTTTACAACTGTTTACAGTATGCACTTTGCAAATGATAGGTATTTTAGTGCCATTTGATTGTTGTATTGATCGCTTTCTGGTTTCTTGAATCCAAACAGTGGTATTTATTGCGACGGTGCATTAGAGTAATAGCCATTGTCTCCTTGTGGCGTGAAATGTTCCCCGAACACTGGAACCTTATCCGCAAAGCACTTAGGTGAATTTATTGTCCGATTGTCCTGAGTTATGTCTTCTCTGGCCGTCCTACATCTAAGGCTAATCTCTTACTGCGCTGCCGGACCAAATCCCTCCAAAGACCGCAGATTCCAGAGCCGATGTAATAGCTTCGTAAGGTTCCTTCGACAGTACCCTCGACGATGGCTTGGAGTTGCGAGGGTGTTTATTACGGTTTCTTTCGAAAGGAGCTACGGTTTCAGCTTGATGGACGGTGTACGTAAGCCTCGAAAAATGTGCTGAAGTATCTACAGGCGATCTGTTCTTCAGCTTTCAGCTTCTCTGTGCTACTTGCCTCAGTATGTTACAAGAGTTTCCAGGCGGATTTACCAACGATGTTGGCACGATTGTTAATTTGCTGATACATTCATTGACTGATTACTACGCGTTATCTTGATTCTGGAATGAGCTATGCTACTGACGTACAGTTCTGCTTAATACGTTAGACAAACCGCCTGAAACGGTTACCCAAACACCCGATCCTTGTTGCAAGTTGTCTATCCACCAGATCACAAAAATTTCATTTTCAGTACTTCATGCAATTATACACCGATTTTAAAAATTAAAAATTCTGACATAAAATACTCATTAAGAGGTATAATTCTACATTAAAATTTTAATAAGGGTAAGACAATAATGATCAAAGTTATAAGCTTTGTGTATGACCTGAGCCAGGGTAGCTTGCAACATTTAAATTATCCAGACTACATTCATCCAGTATTCGAGAATTACTCCAGTTAGTGACATCCAAGAAACGTAACCCACAACTTCAAACTTTTTGCTGGCGTCCCACACAACATAGTGATAAGAAAAAAAAAGTTTTTCGATTACTACGCATTAAAATTTCAGCAATTTATAAATTCTTCACTACTAACTCCAGTCACAACATATTTTGCAGATAGCATCCAGATATACCACTGAATGGAGCTGTAAAATTATGTGTCTTACAAACACACACACACACACACACACACACATAGGGTTAAACCAGACTTCACATACTAAGATACTCAGATGCTTAATTCTTTGCACAGTAACAACACAAAAAAAGTCTGTCACAAAATTTGGTCTGTTTTGTGTTTTCAGTAGAAAATCGACATCAAATGATGTCACTTTTATAACACTGTACTTACAAGTAGCAGATGTTCTTCATTCAAGAAAGTGTAGTGTGTAGAGCTTTGCGTTAGAATACTCGAGGTGTAGACTTTTGTTCTAGGTGTGTGCGCGCGCGCGTGTGTGTGTCTCTGTGTGTGTGTGTGTGTGTGTATTGTTAATTTTTATATGCCTAATGATACAGTAGAACAGACTGTGTCTTAAACGATACATCAAAATAACACTTACCTCTATGTTGGCATCTTAAGGACCAGAAGCAGCAATTCTTAAAGTAATCATTATAGATATTGTAGTATACAACCATTAATATCAGGAACATATGTCGCAGCAATACGTACCGGTAGTCAGACTCCCATCATCTGCTTGTCTAAGGTAATCCTGCATAAAATGTACTTCAAGAGCACTCAAGTTATAAAAACGAATGAAATTATCGGATGCAAAGTGCCCATGTAAAATCTTCGAAATGTAATGGAATAGTTGATGGGTCAGTGCAGTCTGTCAGAGCCATACATATATTTACGCAATAGAGATGCATGGGGGGGGGGGGGGGGGGCAGCTGATGTGATCAGTGCTTGCAGCATTAAGGAAGCAACACTTCAGAGGATGTGCGTTAACATGAATAAGCGTGAGCAGGGAATCTGGTGTTGCCATTTTTAAAGTAAGATGACGATTCCATGTGAGAATAATTCTGTTTTTTTTTTTTATATTTTGACCTTGAGTGCTTTTGAAGTGCACTTTATATAGGACTAGCTGTTACCCACAGCTGTAGTCACATACCAGTGGTTTCGTTATGTTGCGTGACGGTAAGTGAGCTCTGTACGAACAATAACACAGCTGTCCTCAAAGTGTTTTCCTGCTAGGGTAATCACAGCTCGTGATGTGCACCCAGCCGTCCCCCAGCCCAAATCGTCATAACGGTCGGTGCATCAGAATGCACAGCCTTGTCGAGCAGTGCAGACACAGGGGTATGGTTTAGAGCGTGCATCTATGAATTGCGCTATTGAAACAGCTATACGTCATACAACATATACATAATACAACGAATAGTGTAGAAGAATGGATTAAACACGTTAAAGATTGTATAAGCATTATATTCATTACTTTGAATCATAACACGTAGCACGTTAACACGTAGCTCGTATCAACCAATAAAAGCATTTTCACAAATGTGATGAAATTCAAAAGTCAAAGAGTAAATGGTTTTTTGAAGTAGTACATACTTTCCCTAATTCACGTAATTTTCTTCAAATCAATAAATACCTTGCACTACATTTTTCCTAAGCAGAATTAAACTATGTTTTCCGTGTTCAAGCTATCTACATACCACATATCCAATTACGATACCATTTTCCAGTGATTAGGTTTTGATGAACTAAAGCCTGTACAGTGCTCCGAGCTACACTGACGTTACATGTGAAAACCCGACGAAAATTTGTTGCTCAAATATACAAACTGATTCGACGATTTCAGAAAGAACTTTAAATCGCGATATCTTTTCTTCCGTTATCTGATTTTGATGATACAGGTCCTATATGGTGCCTCAAGTTATGCTAAAGTTACCCGTGAAGACACCGTGGAACCTGATCTAGTAGTTTTAGAGACCAGCGAGTTCCAACAAGAAAACAGATACGGTGGCTTTAGATAACACTTGAAATCACGGTATTTGTTTTTCCGTGACCCGATTTTGATGAAATGAAGCCTATATGTTACCGCAGACCATGTTCAAGTTACCTGTGGAAACCTATGAAAATTCATCTAGTAGCTTTGGAGATTAGAACGTTCAGAAAAACGAACACGACGATTATAGACAAAACTTTCAACCACCTAATCTTTTTCTCCCTTGATGCGGTTATGATGAAATAAAGCTTTCACGGTGCCCCCAGACATGTTATCTGCGAAAAACCCATGAATATTTGTCTAGTAATTTTGGAGAAGTGTGTTCAAAAATACAAACAGACACAATAGTTTAACGCTTTTATTATTAGAAAAATTAACTTGTACAATCAGATGATGGGACCTTGACTCCCGAAATAGTTTTTCTGGATTATATTCCTAATATTAGTGCCTATACACCAAAATATTTATAATGATAACAAGTAATAGACAGACATATCAGAAGTATGCATAAACAGCAATAATCAGGTTAAGCGGGAAAAGCTACAAAACTTTGCAAGGTGGCGATGTTAATCACACATACTACATTCAGTAAGTAGCAGTTTTGATATTTTAATTGAACTACCGATATAAAAATGTCTTTCAAAACTGTAGTCTTCAGATCAGAGGGTTAAAAGGATCACCCTCTACCTCCAGGAATTTGGCGACTCGATGGACCATGGTTCTGCGAACTCTTCATAGAACATATGCATCCACAGTTACAAACACAGCGCTGTAGCGCATTACCAGTAATGACACATTCTTCAGCCACATACTTGAGCCTTCAATAGCCCCCACAGGAAGAAATAGCACCGATATAGGACAAGTCATGGCAGAGGCCTCAAAACAGAATCTCCACGACCGATCAGTTTCACTGATACCGTTGCACATTCCTTCCAACGTGTGCAGGTGCACCGTAATGTTGGAACGAGAAACTCTCCCGAACATCGATTACTTGTTGCGAAATAAACGATACTTCGACTCACTTAAGAAATCTGGCAGCGTGTAAGGACCGAAGACACTGTCTCACACAACTCAGGCAAACACGTTGACGTTAAAGCGGACATGATATCCAGAGTCACTTGCGACGTGCGAATTAACTTCCCACCAATGACGGGCGTTGCACATATTGAAGATACCTTTAGGTACCAAGGCAGCTTCATATTAAGTCTGTGAGAGTGGGATAATAAATACGATTGCTCTATTTCTGTATTAGTATTCAACAACTGCATGTTTTGTGTAACAACTGCACTAATAGCTGTTAAAAACCATTTTTCTATATCACACAGTCTAAAATTAGAAGCTGAAAATAAAACACCTAACCCAGGAATCTAAGTACTCAAATTGAAGCCCACTGCACCAACTTCGTTAGACAGCTACCCAGTACTGAATTAATATACTTTCCGTATACGCTACCACAGTTATCTTCCTACGACATCTATTTTCTTAGAAGATATGTGGGGAACGAAATTTTGTTTTAGACATTTTTGTAGTGTAAATACGCAAGAAGTCACATTGTGATGTCCGAGATGGCGAATTTCACTGCACTATGTATAGTCTCACTTCTGAAGTTGGTCAAAGCTGTGGAAAAGATGGCTCAAACACTGAATAAAGTAGAAAGTACTACAGTAAGTGGGTAAAGTGCTGTCACTTTATAGAATCTGTGGTTAAGGGACCAAGAGATAGCGTTCGGATTATATTGAAAAACCAGTCGTAATGAATCATGTAGCATAAACAAATATAGAAATAAAAAGTTGAAGGCGTAATGAGAAATGTTTTCTGTGACGATATTCGTAAGTAGTATAAGATGACAAAGAATACCTTAGCGCCGTTACAGAGGTGGTATATATGGTTCGGTTGGTGTCATAATTTTGAGATACCAACCAGTCTACTTACTTGTCAGGAGTAGCGAACAAGAGGACTGTAAATCTGTTGGTGACCTCGATCTGCAGGCTGATTGTCCCAAGTGCAGAAGATGCGCGTTTCCTGTATAAGATCAAACCAGCAAAGAGAGTGACCACCAGCTTAGGTGCTATTCAAAACTTCGGCACTCAAAGTAAACAGTCGATACCCAGAAAGGTGTCGCCTTGTGTTCCAACCTCTGTTCGTTTCCACAAATTTGAGTATGATGCTCAGACCCGCCACGTTGCCGAACACTGACGTTACTTAGCGGCTGACACCGTCCCGCCGATGTATGAACTCAAAAGTCAGCGTTCAAGTTCTCACAAGGGTATACTTTCAACGGCAAACGCCATATCTGCGCAGTTTCTTACATCTTCATAAAATGGAATTACGATGCGCAAAAATTATGAAAACATTACATCTATACCAACATATTATTACTATCTGTGTAGTACCTCTCGTCTGCCTTCGCAGCACATATAAAACTGAAAAAAAATGTAGCACTCAGTAACAAATTTTCTGTTATTTCCATCCTGAAATGCTTGCTATGCTTTAATTGCCCTAATTATCGTCTATTTATTAAATTCAGTCACAACTAGCGAGTGTGGCATCACAATGCGGTATCACATTATTTAACCGATATACAGGCTGGGCAAAACAGAACTGGCCTTGGAAACATTTCATGCGCTTTAAGATACACATCCCGATCTGCCCCTGTTTGTGGAATATGGAAGTTGTGTTGCCTAACTTGAGGTGCATGAAATACTTAACCGGCCACTTTTTAAGGGCTAGCAAGAGATCTCCGTTCGAAGGTCATGCAATCGGTAAGCTGGTCAGGCATAATCGGTTTGAGTATTGAGGCAATTATCCCATCGATACATCGGGTTGAAGATATTCACGCTGTAAAACACCTTATCCTGCTGCATGAAGAAGTCCGTAACTGGCTGCCACACATCCTCGTCCAACAGGAATTGTCAACCGTTCAACGCTTTTTTTAATGGTCGGATAGCGTGATCATCGCATGAGAGATATCAAGCCCACAGCACGGGTGCACTAGTGTCTCCCAATCGAGTTGGAATAACTACTGCATTACTATATTTCCGATTCTGGGACGTGCGTGGATGAAGCAGCATCACCCCTTCTCGCAATTTCCATTCCAAAACGGTGGTTTCCGATTGACATGCTGCCCCATATAGTTCACGTTCCCGCGTTTACCGCACGCACGTTGTAAAGACAGGAATATCACCTTAATCTCTTACCCTCACGTCGGTGCTTATATGCGTGCATCGGAGTCGCCTTTCGTTGCATATACGCTGCAGAAACGCTCGCAAACGGAAACTTTTTTATTGCCCCTTGTACTGTGCCTCCCCATACGAATTTTAGGGAGACATCGAACTGGTGCGGATACCAAACACTCGAACAGTACTCAACATTGTTTCGCACTAGTACCCTATATACGACTCGATGGCGGACAGCTAGATTTGTTACTTTTAGTTTCGAACAGTGCGCAAGTATTACGGAGATGCTCTTGGAACTCAGATGGGCTCACTGGCAACGCTCTTTTCGAGGAGAATTATTGAAAAAACTTAGAGAAACGGCATTTGAGGCTGAATGCAGAGTGATTCTGCTGCCGCAAACGTACATTTTGCGTATGGGCCACAAAGATAATATGTGAGAGGGTAATAGCTCCTACGCACCGTATACAAACTTTGGGGGTTGATCTACGAGAGGATAGGGCACAAAAAAGGGTTAATGAACTAGCGCCTGGAAACGCACGATTTCCATGCTAAAGACCATTAACTGAATTATACACTGTTACAGAGACTGCGGTCTAGTACGTGCTGTACCACGTAGCTGCAATTACAGTGAGCATGGTTTCCCCGTAGAGGTTGGTACTGTTCTTCGTACTCCTGCCATAGTAATCGGTAATGTTGCGTACGATTGTTTTCTTGGTGACTCACCTTGTAGTAAATGTAATACAGCTTTGTACACAATGATTCCGTATTCGGATCAAGTGCTTGCCGACATGGTGTTCACTTACGAAAACGCAAATGGCAATGGGCTGCGGGCAGCAAGGTTGTATCAGGAGACCTTTCCCCGTCGGCAACAACCGCAGCATTCAGTGTTTGCTACAGGGTTTGGCCGCTTGAGACAGCCAGAAATTCTGAAGGACATACCCGAAATATTCGAACACCAGACTTGGAGGACAATGTGATTAAGACTGTGGAAGACAGTTAGCCCACCAGTACAGCGTAAGCCAGACGACCGTGTGGAACATTCTCCATGACAACTGTTACTATTCTTATCACTTACAGCGTGTGCAGGGCTTACTAGCGACGGACTTTCCAGATCGGGAGTAATTTTGTCACTGGTTTCTTCACCAAGCTACCAAGATTCCGGAATTTGTGTCATCCGTCCTGTTCATAGATGAGGCCACCTTTATGCAGAATGGTATCTCCAACATTCATAAAAATCGTGTGTGGGGCAGTACAGTGACAACGAATCGTCAGCACCGGTGCAGCCGGAACCTGTGAGCAGGGATAATTCGCGACCGTATTTTGGGACCAGTCTTCATTCCACGTCGCCTAACAGGCTGGAACTAGCGGCATTTCTTGCAGTGACTGCCACCTCCTGCTAGAAGAAGTGCCATTGATCATTCGAAGGGGTGTTGGTTATGTGGCTGCTACATGACGGTGCTCCAGCCCACTTCGCCGTTAACGTCCAGATGCATCTCAATAGTGTCTTGCCTGGTCCATGGATCGGATGAGAGGGTCCAGTTGCATGGCCGGCTCATTCAGTGGATCTCGATCCGTGCGATTTCTGGTTATGGAGCCATCTCAAAAGTATCGTGTATGCACAGCCCATTCCAGATGTGGAGACACTGGAGCAGCGTATTCATGCTGCCTTTCGCACTGTTAGGATGCAGCCTGGTCTATATGATCGCGTGAGACAGGACATATTACGGGGCGGTGGTGCGTGTACGCACGCAATGAGCCGCATGGAAACCATATTCAACACATACTGTAACTGAGGCTGAATGGTACAGCGTGTGTTACACCGCAGACTCTTTAACAATGTATAACTCAATAAATGGTCTCTAGCATGGAAACTATGCATTTGTGGACGTAAGTTCATTGTTCCGTAACCTCCCATCGATCAATCACTAGAGTATGTAAATAGTGGGGAAAAAAATCATCCTGTAGACATAAGTTGTTTTTCGCGCTCTGTTTGGAAGTAGAACAGAACAGGAATGACTAGTAGTGTTGCAGAGCACCCTCCAGCATCCAACGTACTGCGGAGTATGCATGTAGATGTAGACCATCTTTGTCGGTAGCATTTGTTGTGAGTTATGACATTAAGCGATTCGCTTGTCTTATCGTGAAGTTTTGAAAGTAAGAAACTCTGGTAGTAATAGTTGAGAGAAAGTAGTTGCAGTGTTCTCTTAGTGTGCGTAGAGGTGCCGCGTTGTTTTCCCCTTGGCGCTCCAGGCGGTGGCGGGTATCGACAGGGACCTGTTGAATCGCAAGCAGCCGACTTCGCGTTCCACTCGTCGCCGGAATATTTATGTGATGCTGAAGGACGCCACGATGCGCATTCATGAAGACAGATTTGCAAATAAAGTAAATTCCTGTTTCGGGACGGCTACGGAATCCCTTTTGCATATTCCGACAACAGCCTCCCCCATGTCTTCTGATACTGAAAACAGGCGGCAGTTCGCTATCGGACTTCTGTGTTCCCTCTCAATTAGCATTCAGCGCGTGTCCCGCTGTCTGTGGCAAAATATTGGGTGCAATTTTCGAGCGCCGGATTCCTGATTTCAGCTCTGTGGTACAAGTGACGGAGCTTTTGGCCCTAGACACCCGACTCTTGCAAATGGTTTAACGCATCCGATAACATCTCACTAGAAACAAAATAGCATAGTATACTGTGTATAACTGTGCATAAAGTGTTAATCAGAGTGTATCGCTATTCATTCAGTCAGCGAGCTGCAAGTGCTACAGGACACCTGATTTGCTATACATAAATGTCTTCGCTCGTTAGCGATGGGTGTAGCGTGAACTCTATGGTAAAATTCTGAGCAAGGACATCAGAGCATCAAAATTTATCTACTTTCAAAAAGAAAACCAGCTTTTCCACCAACATGAGAACTTTATGGATCATAATTTTTTTTAAAAAAGCGATAGGAAAACGAATGAAGAAAACGAAGACTTTTCTTTACATGTAGACAATGAATGTTTCAAAGATAGTTCCAAAGATCGAAACACGGTTAATAACGACCTTTTTCTGCTACATTTTGGTTCGCACACCTTGTTAGTGGTTAGCTTATAGTTTCTAACCAACCCGTTTGATAAAATTCTCTTCCATCGTAAATCTGAGAAGGAAGTTCCGAAAAAGCTGATATGTTTATAAAATTACGTCAATAGCAAAAGAGTGAAATTATTTTAGACCCAAGTATATAACGTACTGAATAACTTATATAATGAATCATTTCACGGTGTACTGACCAAGACAGATTTCCACATACAGTTGTCAAGAAGACAAAATCATATTAAACCCAGCATGTACATTAAAACTGCAGAATATGGTGAGCGATAGACTTTGTGAAGACTTACTACAGAAAAAAATACGCAGTAGAATAACGTCTGTATTTCAGAGACGAATGTCAACTGAAGAGAGGTTATTTATAGATAGTAGATAACATACTAGAAGCAACAAATGAGGAATATTATAATTAAAATGTTATGTGACTTTGTAAGAGCTCTTTACTTGTCTGAATTATGAGAACCTCTGTAAAAGTTACTATAGAAAAGCAGACGCTTAATGTCGAATGTCATAAAGTAGGAAACACGTTGAACAAATTAGGGATACAGGGCTGTAATGCCATAAGAAGAAGAGGAGAAGGTACATCAGGTACATGGTTCCCGTATTACCTGAATAACGGAAAGCAAATTGCATCGTCCAATTAAATAACAATAGGCATTCAGAATATGGAGCAATCGCACATGGCGTTCCAAAGGGTTCAAACTTAGGTCCTCTGATGTTTTTGCAGTACGTAAATGATCTTCTATTTGCAGTTTCAGAAGATATAAATTTTGCCTGTGATAAGCTGAGATTTCGCTTAGAATTCGCTATCATGTTCCAGTTCTCTGGAAATAATTTAAACCCTGCAGTGCATTTCATTATCTTTCAGCCATAATTACACATTCTACTCTGGAAGGGACAAATTATGCTCCAAGGAATTTCGAGGGAAACCGCTACCTGGAACGGTTTGACCCCATGGTTGTCCAATAGCATTCCTCGTTTAATTTCCCACGCAACTAAGGAAACAATCAATTTAGTTAAAAATTAATCAACTAAATAAGGTTAATTTAAGAGGTAAGTTAATCCAAATTTCTTTTACCAACATCAAAACAATGTAATGTGAATAATTAATAACATGAAACCAAGATTCACAGGTCGATTAATTCTTAGAATAAAACTGTACTTTAAATATCGTTTTAGAACAAAAAAGTCACAGAGGAACAGTCCCGGGGCCACAATTAGACAAACAAAAAGATTTCACCCTCTAAGACATTTAACTGGATCAACTGGGCAAAAATAATTAACATTTGACCAACAATATTGCCTTAGAGAAATATGACCAGAACAACATATTATGAAGGAAAGACTAATCCCATAAATCTATTAATCAACATAGTAATAGACCAGATACAAGAACATGAAACAGTACAATAAACAACTACATGGAATATGAAAACTGAAGTTTTAGTTATTCCGTGAGATATTAAAGAGCACGGGCTTGTTCAACTGTTTAAAACCACAATGAGGCACAACTTAAGTTTTTCCGTTATCTTCGTGGACTAGTTGCAATGGTCATTACATACTGGCTTAGCCCCTGGGATGATCACACACAACAAGGCATGTCGTCCGTTGTCTAGGTGTCCATTGCGGAACGCAGGAGTGTGGACTGCATAGCGCGGCCCTCTCAGCGGCACAAGCGTGGAATATTAACGCAAGCAAGGTAGCACCGCACAAGCAAGTACATGCAACTAGGTTGGAAAGTAGACCAATAATACAAAAACTTAATAGTTGAGATACAAGGTAACTCGTATTAATTGTACAGAGAGACAGGCCAAATTTGAGCTACAGTTTAAATATGGAATTTTCGTTAGCAAAACCTCGTACCAGGATACCATGCTTGGGACTGTTAAAAATTTAAGCACTCCCCTAAAATAACAGGGGTTTATTATCTTGAAATCTCAATAACATGAATGAGCTCACAAATGCCGTAAAATGCAGAAAGGTTAAATATATATTTTGGAATAACACATTAACTAGGTTACAAAATTAAAACCAGCAAGGCAAACAATTCTGCGCAACATGCTACACATAAAATTCCAAAACTTAAAAAAAGGGCAAATTAAGTTTTAATAGCAATGTTTTACCACAGTTACAACAGTGAGCCCACGAGTATACAACAGATCAGATACACGGAACTACCACTGGCGTACAACACGCCAAATAACAGACACTTCCTTGTAAAGAATCTAGCCAGGCTCGCTGGATTCGCCTTATTACCCCTACGCCAACTCCCTTACGCTTCAATCGCCTGCAGCACCGGAGCGCCACCTAGACAAACCAAAGATACGCAAGCAGCGATGAATCGACTCGTGATAAGCCGTCACGGGTAGCACTCTATTGAGTTTACCAATCAATTTGTTTATTTTCGTGACTCAATTTGTTTATTTTCGTGACTCACCTTGCAATTTCCAAAGGGTAGATCTATTGTTTGCTGAGTCATCCTCCATTTCTTTTAAATGACTATTTCTTTTTAAAAAATCCATATTTCACTGTCAAACATCAATAACGGAAATATAAACGTGTACTATACTACTCCACCAAATTCTTAACCTTTGAATAAATTTTATATTCAACTATTAATTATTTTACTTTGCCTTAATTTTGTGTTTCGTTTTCGCCAAGATTTATTACCTAAATTTTCAGCCTCATGACCTACGCCAAATCTTTTTTTATTGTTTTCCCTATGCCGCAAAATTTAGTATACTATACAGTTTGTTAACCCTATTCTCGACTGAATACAGAATAATACTTACTGAATCTGTGTAAGGAGATTGGGCTGCGGTGGCAGACCGTTGCGTTTGCCATAGTGCCAGAGAATTCGGAGGCATTTCCCTGCTCCAGCCAAGATGCTAATGGAGCGAAACTCTATTGGAAAGTGTCGCAAACGTCGTAGCAGCTCTTTCGCCCCGAGGCCTTTCCTGTGAAGAGTTCGCAGCCAGCCAACTTGCCGCGGCGGTTAAAAGTCGCCGCAAGTTGGCCATTATTCCGCAGTCTGTGGCTGGGACGACGGCAGCGCTCCAGGCGGGAGGAGACGGATGCATGGCTCAGGGGGTGAGTGGCAAATGGTTCCTCATTCAGTGGAGGACCGCGAACGGAGTAAGCCGTGCGCTAAACGGCAGGTCGCACCGGTCTCGAGCTGTGGGAGCACGTCCGGGTCCAGGTGGAAAAGACAAAAAATAAAAACCGAATGATGCATTCTCAACCAAACACTCCCTAAAGGGATTTCTAACAAGATTTGCGACTGGATCAAAAATTTCCTGAAGGGCAGCACGCTTCCCTTCGTGCACCTTAAGACAGGCCAGATGAAGTAAATTGGGTTGCGTATCGAAAGCAGTATGAAATATTTTCCGGGTCAGTTTTATTTCATGCACTCTATACCGTATATTAATGACAGCAAGGAAGTCATGCTGAAGGTCGATCTAGCAATGTATCCGCACAGAATGCACCATTAAAATCTCACTGCATTACATGAAAGTTACGGTTTTTCTAGGTACACTGATTAACAAGGATAACTGATCGATCATACAACGACTGCGCTGCCAGTCTATAGTTTCCAGCGGGCAGAGTATTTCGGCGTTCAGGCATGTCGCCATCATCAGGTGGGCTAAAGAACTGAGGTCATGAGGACGCACAGGCGATTTATGAGGGCTATGCGGAAAATAACACCCGGTCAGCCGCGGAATGGAAACCTCTGTGAAAATTAAATATGCTTTACTTTCAACAATTAGCTACACCTTCAAGCTACTTCTCTATATAGTCGCTGCCCCAACTTTCCAACACCCTCGTCACCGGAGGCAGCCTCCTGTGCTTTCCGACAAATTTCTACGCTGGACTGCAGCTCGTTGTCTGTGCCAAAACGTTGTCTTCGTAGTCAGCGGCTCATGTGAGCTGAGATGAACCTCTGGGGTGTCTTTTGGGTGATTAAATACTTCTCATCGAGAACTCTGCAGGATCATCTTCGTTGCCCCTGTAGAGTGCGGCCTATAGTATTGTCATGAAGAGGGAAACGCATGACTGATATGCGGGTTGCTTGACATCAGATGAAATCTCCCATCAGGTGGGAGACACTATTTACCTAGGTACCTTTACGAGCTCACTGTGGGCTCTCAATTCAAAAAGATCAACGTAATTCGATCAACGAGAACGCTAGAGACATTGCCCGAGACGTCTGCGCAAAGTCTCTTCGGATTTTCACTGTGGTTTCCATTTCGGGCCCGATCAGACCTTACTTTCCGAAAAGCGTTCCTTTATCTCCTTCTACTGCCAGCCGTTTCCTCCACAGTCCCCGTCCAAGGATTCGCGTTGGCAGTCACGGAGACGCTTTCTGGTTGGTCAGTCGGTTGGCTTGTAGGAAGGGATCGAACAGAAAGGTCATCCGTCCCATAAGATTATTGGAGGAATAGGGAAGAAAGTCGGCCGTGCCCTTTCAATTGAACCATCCCGGCGTTTGCCTGAAGCGACTTAGGGAAATCATGGGAAACCCAAATGAGGTTGGCCGGACGCTCGTTTGAACCGTCGTGTTCTTCGGAATGCGAGTCCAGTGTGCTAACCACTGAGACACGTTGTTCGGTGAGATTCTTGCTTCATCGTCTGTCCCAGATTCGGCGTTGTTTCTCCGTCCGCCCTGGTCACCAGATCGTTGTGTTTCCCGAGCATCTTCTTAACAGGACCAAGTGCTGGTTCCCAAGCCTTGCTGAGAATACAGCCACAATCTCGATTCATGTGATTATTCCTGACGCGAATTTCGATGGCTTCTGTCACGACACTGTCCCAATGTTTAGAAATCTGCGCTAAAACCCTGGTACGTTCGTAGTCCATCGCGTAATTCTCTGACAATCACTGCTCTGCAACCGACAACTTGTACATTAGTCGAGTTTGCCGCTGGTATTCTCGGCTGGTATTCCACAATGCACACTGTTTGTCCAATATATGTCTTGCCACATTGGCAGGGGATCTGATATTCCTTCCCTTCCTTCCGCAAACCTAAGACATATCTGATGCTCTTCAGTAATGACCGTATTTTATTGATTGATGAAAGACAGTTCTTCTGCAGTGCTTCTTTAGTATGCGCCCGACTTTCCCCGATAGCGCATCCGTAAACAGTATAAAGGCTGTGGCGACCAATTCCTCCTCCTTTCTTCCATCTCTGTAGGTTATACTGTATTGGTGGGACAAAGAGCGTGCTTAATGTGCCATTCCTTTTTAGGAACGCAATTCCGAGGTGTTCCACTTACTGCGGCAGACTCTCTGCGTCCGACATGGTGTGCGCGCTTTGCATTAGTGTTTTTAGTACCCGATTCTTCTACGCAGGATCGTGACAACTGCCTGCATGCAAACGCATGTCTGCGTGCGTTTTCTTCCGATATACACCGTGGCCCAGGATCCCATCAGCTCTTCTATTGACCGACAAGTCCAGGAATGGTGCGGCGCGGGGTAGCCGTGCGCTCTAGGGGGCGCCCTGCCACGGTTCGCGCGGCTTCCCCCGTCGGAGGTTCGAGTCCTCCCTTGGGCATGGGTGTGTGTGTTGTCCTTAGCGTTAAGTTAGTTTAAGTTAGATTAAGTAGTGAGTAAGCCTAGGGACCGATGACCTCAGCAGTTTGGCCCCGGGGACCTTACCACAAATTTCCAATTTCCAGGAATGTAGCCTTCCTTCTTCTTCGAGGTCCGTAGTGAAATTGATTTTTGGATGTATGGAGTTTAGATGTACAAGGGAGTAAAGAAGTTTGTCCCTTCCATGGGACCAGGTGACGCACATAACAGAAAAAGCAGGTACGTTTCCATCTGAATGATGTCAAAAGGCTTCTACTTAGAAGTTCGTCAAATAAAATTTCGCAGCCACTGCTCATTGCGACTCTCACCATTTCCGCGTAGTGCTCTCCATTAAATAGAACTACATGGAGGCTAGGTCATGCCTAATTAGGTGGGTGGTCTTCTCATCAAATTTCTGAAAAATGAATTCTAGCTTCAGTTATTAGGACGGCCAATGACCCCTTCATTGCAGCTGAACACCAAGCTCGAAATTTTGCGGGAATCATCGAAATGTCGCGATTAATGAGGATAATGGACAAAGGGGACTACATCGGTAGCAAGTGTATAGGCTGAGGATATGGGTCTGATGGGAGGCGTTCTAGGGTAGTCCGTGCAGTTGTGTTGACCACTGTGTCCGGATCGTGTAGTGGTCAGTTCACATACCTAGTAGGCAGGTGACCCGGTTTAGACTTACTTAGCAGCGGTATTAGCTTCAAAGCGAGTTTATGTCCTGCTGAATTTATTTTTGGACACGCTATCGAGCTTGTAGCATCGCTTACCGTCTTCATACATCACGATTTGCCGGAAAAGGTGCTTTTGCAATAAATTTGGCCATCGAAGAACTCGGACAACAAAAGTGAACAATCCTTTCTTTCGGCAGTGCTCGTTCTGCAAGATTCGTAGGAGAGCTTCTGTGAAGTTTAGAAGACGGGAGAGAAGGTACTGGCAGAATAAAAGCTGTGAGGACGGGCTGTGCGACGAGCTTAGATAGTTCAGTCGGTAGAGCACCTGCTCGCGAAAAGCAGCGGCCCCGAGTTCGAGCCTCCGTCAGTCACACAGTTTTAATCCACCGGCGCACACTACGCTGCAGAGTGAAAATTTCATTCTGAAAAGTGAACAAATTAGTGTCGCACAAAGCAAGGAGTAGCATACGGTTTAAAGACTTCTCTAATGCAGCAGAAAGATACAAGGAAGATCGATTGTGAAATTAAATGGAGAGTTGATATAATTGTTTGACTGCGCTGGTGCACAGGTAATTAAAAAATAGGCCTAATAGTCATATTTTACAACGTCCGCGATACGTTATAGCTAGTTCTGTTCGAACACAGATTCCTGTATTTCGTGAGCATTCCATTGGGATTCAAGCTATCAGGGTACGCCCCCCTCCCCTCCCTCCTTTCCCTGACTCAAACGTTAAGGATTCGAGTCTCCTTCTGACACACAGTTTAACCTGGAACATATGTTAAGGTTACGGCACTGCTTCATGACAGTAGATGGGAGCCACTTCCTGATTCCGATCACATATCCTCCCGGTTGTGATCTAACATCACATGCTACTCAGTTCTTCCTGTTTAACGAAAGTCACTTCCACGCATCTGTGCAGGAACTGTGCTGTTTCTCTTTTTCTCTCTCTGTAGAGACCCGGAGATCGGAAGAGACAAATGATCCATGCGGGAATCTCTCAGCGGACGCTCATGTCCCATCGCCTCTTCGATCGCCACAGAGCGACCAATGGTGTCTCATGGGACAGGCAGGCGTCGTGACGTCACGGCGTCTGTCGCTTTAGAGCACCCGACGCCGTTTCGGACGGGCTAATTGCCAGCACGCTATTTTCGTTGCTATGGCCACAATGGACGGTGGACTGATGTTTCACTGCACTAATTAAAAGCTGCTATTATGTTTCGTTCCCGAGCGAGCTAGTGCCCGCATTATTTCGCGTTTTCCGTAATCACGCTTAATGCTTCGCGCCTGACTAGTACTGAGATACTTTGTTTCACCTGTTACCGAAATATTTTAGTTGCTCTCACAGTAACGCCGTCTAATGACCGGTACTACATCCCAATAGTTTTACAGCTGCACGTTTTTGGTAGCATTATTTCTATTCAGATGAATTTATGTCCCCTGATAATGCCTGCGACGGCTATTATGGCTATCCAGTACTGCAGGACGATGTGGGCGTTCGCCAGTCCATCTGCCAGAATACTTGCAATATACGCACATAGTCTTTCAAATTAAGTAAGCTACTACAACCCTACATAATGGCGGACGGAAATGTACACATGTATTGCATTTTCACTCTCTCTCTCCGGCTTTTTCCCTCAAATTTGTTTCCTGCTCTTCAGCAAAGAACAAAGACGCATAGAGAAAAGGAACAGAGCACCATTCAAGCTCTACCGGGATTAAATTGATCACATGTTGAAGTAGCGTTATTATTTTCGGTTTCAAAACGAAGGATGTTAATTATTTAATTTTTACGTCGATTTTGGGTCATATTCAACATGGAGCACATTCTCAGATCAAGAGAACAAGAGACTTGAAGTAGAAAATCGATCACGATAATTATACCGTACGCTCTCCGATTTCAAATACATACGTGGGACACATCAGCAACAGGAGCCTTGTTTTGTGCAACTGTTTTCAAATTCCTCATTAATAGTATGTGCAGCAGTACCGGGCTTTCATTTATAGTGAGTTCTGTTTTCCACAATGTTCTAATATTTCACCTAACATTCGTAAAAGCTTTTGAAAATATGTCCATGAATTATCAACTACAAAAACGATGTAAACATCCCAAACACTTCTTTTATTTTCAGCTGATTCGTCACTATCTCTGACTGGAATATTTCGTATATTTTTCCACAAGTCAGAAACTAGAGAAATGTATAGTGTTGAGCCTACTTTCATTACTCCAGAAACGTACTGGGGCAAAATATAGTAGTGTCCCTAATATTTTATTACAATGGAGCATTTTATCTCAAACATACGTCCACATCTCTGTCTTGGTTGCATTCAATAATAATTTTATTTATCACCAGTGACAGACATCACAACAGTTTTTTACTTTAGGGCTGTGTATATCTGGGTAAAACAGAGAAACAAAATTATTCACCAGATGAAAGTAGGAAGAAATGGTTGGAAACCATGTAGATGTAACAATTTTAGAAAAGGAGGTAGTTTCTCAAATAGAGATTTTTCTGTTAGAGAGGAACTAAGAGGAGAAGAATAAAGGTACACTCGCAACAGGTACGGCTGACAAGAAATGCTGAAGCTGTTTCAGAAAACGAGATCGATACCTTACATACTTGCCAAGTCGGATCGATTCTTTTTAGGACCGACCTCTGCCAGAACACTGACAAGTAAAGTGCTTTATTAGCTCAGGAAAGTTGTGTGTTTTACAAAAGAGAAACTAAGAAGCAAAATTTATTGACTTTCCATTTTATACGAAGTTTCTTCGTAGAGATATGGGCCCAAAAAAGCTGCATACAGTCAAATAAGTGGTTCAGCTTTTTTCTTATGGTTTTTTTATGAAATAGAATTTAGAACTTTGTAAACGAGTGATGAAATCGCTTATTTCATAAATAATTATAGAGGAGTGGAGAAGCAGAAGGCAACGTAAGCTACTATAATTCTATATATATAGAATACAGTTCTATATATATAGAATACAATATGTATGAGTTTTTAATAAGAGAACAAGAAAATCCCAAATCTCACTTTGAACTTTTCTTCAGGAAAAGATAAATCAGTAATTTGCTAAGATTTACCGTTGTTACAAAAAAGTCAGCAGACTGATGGAACATCTCACTTACCGCAAAAATCTCGCCTAAAGCCTCATAGTACACGAAAACAGCGATTAGTAAAGGCAATTATTTCCCGAAACGAGTGGCCCAGTAAACAAAGAAAAATCTTGACTGGCAGCAGCAGTTTTTAAAGTTCATTTTACAGTTACAGACTTACAACTACCATTTAATAAAGAATAAAATGAAATTTTTTTTCTATGGTTACTTTCGTTTCATGTATCCCAGAATTAACATTTCTCAAGCAATCCGCATTCTCGTCAGATTAATGTCTTGTAATGTAATTTAACTATTCTGGTGAGTGGTTGTTTCGAAATATAATACGTTTCCTGCTTGAATGGCAAGATATTCAATTGTAATTCCGCTTGGGTGTGGAACGTAGATAATTCTCGTAGTGTGTGAATGTACTGCATCTGTCCGATGGTAATTTCTTTTCCATTATTTATCTTTTCCTTTCACATCCATAGCATAATAGCAACAGATTACGTCAAGTTATGTTCTCTAATTTCCGTCTACGGTATTATCGTTTTTCATTTTGTGCTTGTAAATGGTTACACTTTTAATAAAATCTGATATCTCAGCAAAGTATTTTTATGTGTAATATTCTATACTCGTCTGAAAACTTTAAACGGTTGTAATTCATGCAGTATTTTGCGAGGTAGATGACCTTTGTATTAGAGTGCTATACGAAGTGTTAACAAAACAGCCTGGCAAGAGCAGTGGAAACTCAGTGTTGAGTGAGCATGCCGTGGTGTGAAAAACGTAGCTGCATAAGAGAATGTGCCCTTATTTACATGTGAAGTACGGAATGAAAGTAGGAGAATTTAATGGGAATTTTTAAAAACACCAAATGACCATTTTTTCTCAAAATTAAATTATGTGTGGCTTTGTACTTTAAACAGGTAAGCCAGTCATATTGTGAAGAAACTCATATGTTATAGCATTTTCTGAGTTGCTATGTAGCCATTGCACCACCTCTGCTGAAGAGAAACACCACATGTACAAAAGATATGGGCTGTTTCAAAATTTTAAGATTTCAGCGCTGTTTTAAACAGAGAGAATAATCAGTATTTCCCATACTCTTCATTTTATTTGATTTCTATTATTATTGGTGGAAAAATGTCACACAATGGTGATGCTAGTGCGAAAAATCAGGAAGTATTGAAGAAAGGGAAAAATGCAGTGGAGTTTCCTATATATACAGACATAAAACGAGGAAGATTAAAAAATGAAACATAGTACATAAACTGGAAAGGGGACAGAGATCAACCATATCAACACAGTTATGACTGCAGATAAGCTCTAGCCTCAAACTTCGTATCGCTTCAAAATTAAGGTTTAATTATCACCGCTGCAAGGGCAGCAAAAGTTGAGTTAATGGTGCACAAGAGGCCTGCCAATAAACTCTTCAAGGCCGGCCGCAGTGGCAGCGGCGCTTCAGTCTGGAACCACGCGACCGCTACGGTTGCAGGTTCGAATCCTGCCTCGGGCATGGATGCGTGTAATGTCCTTAGGTTAGTTAGGTTTAAGTAGTTCTAAGTTCTAGGGGACTGATGACTTCAGATGTTAAGTTCCATAGTGCTCAGAGCAATTTGAACCATTTGAACGCTCAAGAAATTACATGATGTTAAAGAGGAAACTGAAATAGATTCCACTATTGCACTCCTCTCATTTGATTTTGTACTGAACCTGCAACTGTCTCAGATAAACAGAATCTACTATTGCAGACCTTTCATTTGATTTCTCACAGAACCTGTAATTGCCTAGGATGCCAATACAAGACAGTTTTACTGGCATGATGTTTCAGTAAATGTGTTTAATGTGCATGACGTACGGAGTGGAATTGCCGGGTATTACTTCTATCATGAAAGAATAACACGAAGAAGCCCCAATGAAGACTGTTCATTTCGTTTTGGTTATATAAAAGAAAGTGTTGGATGACATGTTACACACCTTTACTTCTTCTGTTGTTGGGGTCAAAATAAAAACGATGAAACTGTGAGATTTTGTTTAAAGCTAGTGGCGAAGGCAAGACTTCAGTTCATCACCTACTGCTTCCCAATAAGAGGCCATCTGTTACCTCTCTTGTGATAGAGATTTCAGCATGGTAAAAAGGAAAATTACAGAAGTGAATACTTTGTGAAGGAATATACCGAATTAGTAATATAGCCTGTCATAAGATGAAATTTGAAGTGAAAATACAAGAAACAGATCTGCTAACTTTTAAGGAATGGTCGCCAAAGTTCTACCGAAAGATGCTATTTCCACTGCAACTCATGGAAGAGGACACGTTCCAGCTAGCAGATTCACCTGTAATGCCATCAACCCGAGTAAGTCAGGCTTGTCAAGATCAGGTGCCTACAAAGGAGAAGAAAATAGTGGCCTACTGCTATTTCTACCACTCCTTCCAAAAGAAGAAATTATCCAGAACTTCTGCTCTGACATATGCATCTGGCCAACATATATCTAAGAATGAACTATGTGTGGAGTACAATACCAAAGAGAATGGAAAATCATTTGTTTGTTTTTCTGCGTATTAGCAATGAAGTACTAGTTAAGTAATAATTGCCGTTTACGTGTTACAAAAATTGAGAAAGCACACACGTTACTACATAAATTTTAACTTGACGGTAAGGAAGTGTATCGAGAGTGTCTACAGCGCATTGGCATTCTACTCTCTACACCATTTTACCGAAAAATGAGAAGAACAACGGAATTTCAGCACAATGTTAAGATTTGGAAAGTTTTTCCTATCTACTAAAAAGTTGAGCTTTTGGAAATGTGTCGTTTTTCAATATTGCTATTCAATTATTCATTTTTGCGTTCATTGTCATTGGCAAATATTTCTTCAATAGTGGCGTGGAAGATTGTCAACAGACAGTAAGATTGAAGCTGCCTCTAAGTGTACGGTTTTCTGTGATGCAACCTTCTATGGCTTGAAGGTTTACACGATGTTTTTACTCTAGTTAACATTTCACTTAAATAAATCGTTACCTGTGAAAGATAATTTAGACGTTAAGAGTGCGTCGTACATTGGTTCCTGTTACTACTCGTAGCTGAATTAATATGCAGAATGCCACATACTGACTGTGAATCATAAAATGTTTTTCAAATGAATTTTTTACGCGGAGCAGCGAAATGCGAATCAGACGTTTAAACGTTTTTTATGCGTTGGTTGCCATTGTAACTCGCTGTTAAATTATTCTCTACACCTCCACATACAGGCTGAACTGAATGCGTTTTCAAGTGGATTATCTTTCGTGGTGTAACGAAGTGCCGTTCTCTTACATGTATTTTTTTGTTGTGCCGTTATCTATTTGCCACACGCACGTGAATGATTTTGTAGTATAAGACATCCAAATTGCGATATAGACGATGTATTATTAAAACTGAATAGCCAGTAAGGGCGTCACATTGGACTACGACAAGCACTCCACCGCCATTGGACAACACAATACCTACTTTGACAGTTGAGTGATTTAGGCTTATAATGAATGCTGTGGCAACTAAATGAAGCTCTCGCTACGATATTTATTATTTAAACTCTCTCTCTTCCTCCCTCTCTCCCTCCCTCCTTCCCCCCTCTCTCTCTCTCTCTATCTCTTCTCTCCCCATGCAAAGCGTTGGAATATAAATTCAAGTAATTATGCAACTTATTTTTCGTGTCGTTTTGTTTGTTTTTTAAACAAATTTCATTAAATTCAAACAACTTTCCGTAATTAAATGCTGATTGATCAATGCGGAAACTGATTCGATTTAGCGACATCTTTTCTTTCTTACGTCGTTTACTTTCCTGGAAATTTATTGCCGTATTTGCATAACATACAGCTTCTTGCTATCTTCCTCGTTCCCTAGACCTCAGTCTATATTTTCCAGTGCTTCTTATTTTTATTTTTGTGTGTTTATTCAAACATGTCAAGCTTTCCTGATATTGATTTGAAGTATTAGTAGAATACTCATGGCGTATCGAGTTCGCCATCTCGTTATATTCAGCTAATCAGAATCTTCTTGTGTTTATTCCAGTAATAGCTGTCGGGTTTCTTAGCCACTGGGACAGTTCTTTATATCATTCTGTCCTTTTGTGCTTTATCTGGAAGATCATTTTGACAAATCAGTTAGTTACTCTGTCGTATTTGAGGATTGTATGGACTGTTTAATTGCTTGTTTGCTTATTTGTTCTCGAGTTCATTCGGTATTCCACTAATTGCCGGTGATAAGAAACTTACTCCTGAGCTACGTCATAAAAACTATCACATCCCTGTGCCTATGTGATACGTGTTCCTTCGATGTAGTGCTTCCACTCTTCATTACGGCTCAAACATACAGTTATTAAAAAGGAGCTTCAAATCATACAGTGAACAAAACTGGATTCATTAAGTCTTCCGTTCATGAAAAAAGTTCCTACGACGATCAAAATTCGACTCGAAATACTTGCATATGGAAACAATTCACATTTTAACTTCAGTTATTGATTCTCGAAGCTCTCATGGTGATGTCACATGTTGGCTCCAAATGCTAACTCATGTTGCTTACTGCCAATTATTTACACCCAACCTGTTTCATGTTATTTTAAGTTCATTTACCAATATACTTCTGTATCTCCCTCTTGGCCGCTTACCAAATTACCTCTCCACGAGTATTCTTGAAACAGTTAGATTCTCTTTCATTGTTATGAGATGGCCTGCCCACTGAACTCTTCAAGAATTTATTATCCTCATTATTGTTACTTGTTTTGCTAGTATATGAGATTCTGTGATTTATCCTTCAGTTTTTCTATTCTTTATCATTAGTGAGGGCCAAAGCTTTTCTTATAAAAGTTATTTTCACCTATTTGATCCTTAGGTTAAGACTAGTCTGCTGGCAGTGTTATTAAAGCTTCATTTTAGTTTCTCTTGTCCATGGTTTAGACCCTATAAGTTTCTGAATGGAGTAGCAGGCTCTATTAGCATTTTCAAGTCTCATTATACCTTCTAATTGTCTCTGATTTTATTGTCTATTGTTACGCCCCGAAACTTGGACAGTTCAACGTGTTCGATTTTATGTTTGCTGATTATTAGAAACGATTGGTTAATATCTACATCCCTCATCTATCATGTGTTTTGTTTTCCGGTCGTTCACTTTTAGGCTAAGTTTGGATGCTAGCCATTTGCCGTTAAAATTGCTTTTCGATCGCCGTAAGGAACATAGGATAAATAATTCGCGCCCGTATTCGCACCAACGGGGCCTGCTCTGTTATCTGTACGCGGTTCCCTGCATCAGCCTATTTCGCAGACTCTATACTTCCTTTTCTGTAGCAGCCAAACGTCTTCCTACACCGTACCTGGGGGCATCCCGGGGCGTCATCTGTGATCTTGAGTACAGAAGAGACGGGTAGGGTAGAAATCGATACATCGAAGCGGTATCAGCATCTGTACCCTTATAAGTTTTACGTCTACAAGGTCACTCTGCGGTAGAAGTTCCATTTGTTAGCTACCCGCTTCACAAGAACTAACAATTGTGTGTTTTCAGACTGTTAGCAAACTGAACGCTGCTGTAACCGTAGCTTCCGTGTGCCTTCATTGACGAGATTTCCCGCTGCCGGCAGAGACCGGCCGGTAACTCCAGCCCTCCCTGGGAGCTAAATGTGCTTCTGCCTCCCTCGCGCCGGGGCGCCTTAATTTTCGGCGACCTTTGAGAAGCCCGCCTGCCGTGACAACGCTCCGCTGATCAAAGACCGCTCCACGAACTAAAAAAGGACCCTCACGTCAACAAGCGCTCTATATTTAAGGCCATAAATGTACTACGAGAAACACTAGAAAAAAACAAGAGTTATGGTTAACCGCTCGGCGCTAATGATTGACCTACGAGAGCGCTCTCGGGACACAAACACACTAATACTACTTCCTTGCCTGGAACTCAACAAGAATGTCCTCAGGAAGCCTCTGGGAAGACGAAAATATACTGCACCAGCCTTATAGGCTGAGGCCGAAGATGCTGTTAAGAATGAAACCCATGCAAAAACTAAGATTTAAGAAAAATACTTTTGAAAAATGAGATTTGACATCTTATAGCTTTAAATACACAACACCCACGCTTATGTACTAATAACTATTGAAAAGAACATATTTTGTAGCCTTGCTAAGCCAGTACAGATTTCACAGTAGTTCACATTGTGGCACTCACTGGGTCAGAAACCAGAAAAAGCGACTATGAGACAAGAGTTCAGATTTAAGGATTTTCGTTTCGCAGGTTGGCTAAAGGATTTTTCTTCCCAAAGTCGAACTTCATTGAGGTGAAATATTTTTTTATGGGCGAAATCAGACCGAACTTTTTTTTAAACAGAGACTATTCCAGAAAGTACATCCTTAATAAATAACACTTATTTCGTTATTTAGTAATTAATTAACAGCTGGTTTTTGTTAATTAATTATTGACCGTAATTCAAGGGAAAAAAGAAAAAAAAAGAAAAACGAACGAAAAAAAGTAGGTAAGTTTTAGATTCCGCCATTTTTTTATTCTATACTTATGAATGTACTAATATTGTCTCGAAGCACGCTTAAAAATCCATCTACAAGCTATAACTTCGGCTTCGAAGCATTTTGTAAGCGACAGTTTCATAATACTGTTATTTACAGTGAGAAAATAGAATTTCAAATTTTAATAAAATACGAGAAAATCACACATGCACATAAAATTTTACAACACTGTTAATAAGCTACTACTAATTAAAAATATAATCACTGAATACTTACATGTATTTTAAATAACTTAAAAAAATGGTTCAAATGGCTCTGAGCACTATGGGACTTAACATCTGAGGTCATCAGTCCCCTAGAACTTAGAACTACTTAAACCTAACTAACCTAAGGACATCACACACATCCATGCCCGAGGCAGGATTCGAACCTGCGACCGTAGCGATCGCGCGGTTCCAGACTGAAGCGCCTTTAACCGCGTGGCCACACTGGCCGGCAAAAATAACTTAAGATAATTATTTTATAAAGAGTACTTTTTGTATTTTATTTCATGTCCATAAGTTTTTCCTTAATATATGTATTTTTCTTAAATAATATTTTACTATTACATATTCCTTCTTCGTGGAAACCATCTCCCAGGAAGCAGGATGATGACGAGAATACAGATGTCCGTGGGAAAGATGGTGAAGAAGCAGATGATGAACAAGAAGCACAACAGGAAGACGATTACTATGTAAAGCTTTCAATTTTTGTTACTATATGTATTTCCTGCAATAAAGAGAGTAATAGAGGCTTGCGATTAAAATTCTAAATTTTCACCAAAAACTTTTTTTGTCCACTTTATTAACTGTTTCTCCCCATATTACACCCGCCATTTTAAATTTTTCAATTTGATATAAAATTAACGAAGTGAATCTAAAACTTAACGGCAGATTAAAACTGATTGCCTGACCGATGCTCGAATTCGGGACCTTTGCCTTTCGCGGGCAAGTGATTTACCGCGAAAGTCAAAGTTCCCGAGTTCGAGTCTCGGTCCGGCACGCTCAGCTCCCATTCGGCTGCAGGGTGAAAGTTTCATTCTCGAGAGGATCCAGTTTTTATTTTTATCACATAAGGAACTTATCCAGAATCTGTCCCTCTCAGAACTTTCACATTGTAGATTTCCCTGTGGTAACTTTCATCCATACAGACATGATGCAATTGCCATTCTCCTTTCTTCCAGTCTGGATGTTTCCAAGTTTTGAATTCATTAATAAATATTCAAGAATGAAATCTCTGCAGAACGTTTCCTTTCCTACCAGTTCTCAACAAAGTGTTACGCCCTTGCCAAAGTCTAACCCATCCTGTCGTTTACATTTGGTCCTCTTACGTAATCCTGTGGTTACTCTGAACATGATTAGAACACACATCTTTCCATGTTCATCATAAGCTTCATCAGCAGCACCACAATTCTAAAGCATTATCTCCTTCTTCACGTTAATGTATTTTTAACTGACGTGCAAAATGACCTAATAATTCAAGACATGAAATCGTCACCTACGTATTATTTTCAACATTTACTGCATTATATATTTTTGTTAAAAATCAATATCTATTTTGGTGAAGAACGATTTTTATGAACTGTACTAGAAGTCGAAGTAATTATAAATCAGATCCTCCCTTAATCAGCTACTTTTTCCTCGTGGGAACGACTACGTCGGAAGTAACTGGACGATATGGATTAACAACCGGAAATCAAGAAAGAAGTTTTTATCCAAATCCTGAATTTCCTCAATACGAAATTAGTATGTTGGTTTCCGATCGTTTGCCTCTACTGTACGAATAGGCGTATACCCTGATACTTCTCAGTTAAGACTTGAACATACAATTTGGAAGAAGCTAAGGAACAGGAACACATAATTTAAATAAATCTCACGAAGCTCTTGCATCAAGAAGGCTCAGTCGTACAAATTAGTGAAGAAAGGATCTTTCCAGTAACGAATTAGACACAGTCATTGCAATGTGACATGCCATATGATAAATTGAAATCTACCTCTACCCAAAAACACGCAAAGATTCGGTTCATTTGTGCGCGATGTTAATTAGTCACCAGCAACTACTTGCATTAACTCGGGGTAAAACTTGTTTTTATCCCTCAAGATGTTTACGAATGGCTACGAAAAGCACTGTCAGTGCTGAACATTGAGTAGCATGATTTTGTTCGTTACTTCGTTACTGTCAGTTCATATTCGTGGCCCTCAGAATCATCGTACTGCTATCTCACTCTTTGAAATAGTGTAGCAATATAAGTTGCATTCAAGTACCGCATTGAAATCGTGGCTGGTTGTTACTGCTTTTCCGAAAGACAAAATAAATATTCTATGATTAGATACATTCGTGTCCCGATCGACGTGCCCAGAATGCTTGTTTTTGACTTAAGGAATAGTCACGAAAGGAGAAGCGACTTCTAAAATTAATCTGGGCGACATTTACAAGTATCTATGCTTACTGTCGAAGGTCCGCAGCTCGTGGTCGTGCGGTAGCGTCCTCGCTTCCCACGCCCGGGTTCCCGGGTTCGATTCCCGGCGGGGTCAGGGATTTTCTCTGCCTCGTGATGACTGGGTGTCGTGTGATGTCCTTAGGTTAGTTAGGTTTAAGTCGTTCTAACTTCTAGGGGACTGATGACCATAGATGTTAAGTCCCATAGTGCTCAGAGCCATTTTACTGTGGAAGGTACTGTCGTATGGGACATCAAACAAAATTTGTGAATCCAGTGAGCACTTCCTGGTAGGAAGGATGCAGCATGCTATCTTGGATAGAGGGCCATCGACAGATGTTGAAGCAGTTTCAACTGTGTACCCTTGCTGTTCAGATTGTATGTTAATGACCCTGCACTTAACATTAATAGCAATCTCACATTTTCGCAGTTCATCCGCTTATCTAGAATGAAGGCTTGTCTGAAAAAAGCTGCACAAATGCTCAGTCGGATCACGTTATGATTTCTCATTAGTGCACAGGTTGGTAAAGTGATTAAAATGTTCAGAAATGTAAAATTTTGTGGATCGTAAAAAGAAAACACATAATAACCAACAACTTTAATGTCAGTAAGTAACTGTTTGAATCGGTTAACTCATACGGATAATTTGGTGCAACAGTTTGTAGGAATATGAAATTTATTGATTTTGAAGGCTCGTGTGGCGATCTTCGGTTCATTGGTAGAAATGGAATCAATCTGCAGAGGAGATTGCTTACAAAACAGTTGTGCGACGCATCCTAGAATATTACTCATATGTGTGGGACCCGTATCATATATGGCCAACAGGGGATACTGGACGTTTTCTGAGAGGGGCAATACGAATGGTCACAGGATTGTTTTACCTGAGGGAGAGTTTCACAGAGATGCTGAAGAAACTGGCAGACGCTTGCTGATAGATGGAAAAAATATCCCGATAGATCCTACTTACATTTTTTCAAGAACCTTATGTTTTGCTCAGTAAGGGCTCGCCGGGTCAAGATTAGACTATTTACACCGCGCACCGAGGCATTCTCGCAGTCATTCTTCCCGTGCTCCATACGTCATTGGAACAAGAAGAGTTCTTATAACCCGTACATAGGGAGGTATCCTCTGCCATGCACAACAGTCGGGCTTGCAGATTTAATGTTCATGGCAAGCTCAAATAGTTTCAACGAAATGAGGTGTAAAAGCCGCGGAGTATTTATTGACGATGTACTTACTGCCTCGCTGTCCAGGGCGTTTCCAGACACATCTTCGGCTTGGAATCTCATCGAATGGAGTAGAATTGTCTTTAGTGATGAGTCAAGCTTTTAATTGAGCCACGAACACGAGCGAAGAAGTGTCTGGAGATACCCCGGTGGTGGGATACCAGTCTAACTGGATACCAAACTAATTGTCGCCCGCCGTACAGCACGACAACCAGGAGTCATATTCTGGGGTGACATTTCTTTTCAGACTTTGGTTGTCATCTGCGGCACCCTTACGTCATAGCGATAAGTCGACGATATTCTACGCCCCATTTTGTTGCTCTTCATCGCAAACCATCCTGGGTGAGCCGGCCGGTGTGGACGTGCGGTTCTAGGCTCTTCAGTCTGGAACCGCGAGACCGCTACGGTCGCAGGTTCGAATCTGCCTCGGGCATGGGTGTGTGTGATGTCCTTATGTTAGTTAGGTTTAAGTAGTTGTAAGTTCTAGGGGACTGATGACCTCAGATGTTAAGTCCCATAGTGCTCAGAGCCATCCTGAGCGAGACGCCCGCTAAACCCGCTGGGCAGAACAGGTGATTAAGATTGTAGAAAGGGTTAAATAAGGTTGGGGTCAGTATCATTTCAAAATTGTAATTTACTGTAACTTAATAACACCTTTAAACCAAAACGACACATAGCCGAAACTACGAGTTTCAAAAAAGCAATTCTTTCAGAGCTGAAGGCCTCCAAACAAGAAATCTTAAAAGCAAAAAGATAAATCTCAAGTGGTAAAAACATGCTGTTAAAACTAAAAATAAAATAATTAAATTATATATACATATATGGCAGCTAGGCGGAAAGCCTCAAGGCAAAAGTGGATAGACAAACAACAACAAGATGCAATACAAACGGCTGAAGGCCCCCAATAAAACTTTCAAGATTTTAAAGTAAATTACCGTAACCTTTCAAAGGCAGAAAGCCGTAATGTTTAAGCTTGAAAGGTAATTTTAAGAATAAGTTTCCAAGGCTGAAGGTGAACAATTAATTTTCCAAAATTTTAAAAGAAATATAACCATAAGCCTCAAATTTTATGTAGCTGAAACCGGACTAAAAGAAAAGAAACGACAACACAACGGCAATAACCTTTGAGCAAATATCCACTTTACAGAATTCAAACTTACTTACATAAAACACAGTAAAACCAAGAACTTTTTTTGTTATTGGCTATGATAGACTATAAACAGACAATTAAATACCGGTGAGAAAGACAGAAAAGACAACAGCACTCAGAAAGCTGCAGGGGGTCGGTCTGCTCTCATTCACTTACGGAAGGCAGGTGGTGAGCCCAACTACACTTGATCCTTCGGAACCCAACCAAGGGACAGCCACACACCTACCGACAAACTACTTGCTTGCCACCAATCGGTACTTGCGAATTCAAACACAAAATCTTACGAGCGTGATTATCCACAATCAAATATGTATATGTATTAAGCTATCAAGAATACACACTGTGCTGGACAGCGACAACAGGTGAGGAAAGAACAATAAGTGAAATTACGTTAGTGGCCAGGCCAGATAACCGGAACGCTAACGGCCACAAGGCAGAAAATTCCGCTGGTGCACTTGAATTGCAGTCAACCAGTATAGCTAATTCCACCGCATGGCGGTTTCAGCAATGCAAACACTAGGTGTTGCTCACAGGAAAACCTCCCCAACAGCAAACCACCGAAGCGAACCACACAACGTGAATGGACGTGGCTTGGGTACTTGAAACCACTACTCAACTTTGACGTCCATGGGTCGGTGAACCACGAAGCTCGTAGCGATCGGACAGCTCCATACACGCACCGACATTGTGCAGGGACCGCCAGCAGACCCAGCCAACTGCACCGCAAGGAGATAACTTCCCTGGTCCGCAGCAACCGACCGACTCAACGAAGACTTGAACCATACCCAACAGTAACTTAGCACGCACGAAGACAAATCGGGAGTCGATACGCACACACAGCCGACTCATGAAGGATCCGCGAGCCAAAACGAGTCGTCCAGTAGGACGACCGACTGACGATCCACCAAGACCGTGGCCCAGCTCAAGTAATGCATGGCGGCAATGGTCGGGCGAGCCATGTCGACGCAGACCTCACTGTTGCTCCAACCAGACTGCACTAGTGCAGCATTGCAACTCTCCGACTGGCAGGTCTGGACCGCGCTCCAAACGCGTTCCAACTCACTGGCAGCCCAAACTCGCGATCCGATCTGCCTTACGACAGACAACGACTGGTAAGTAATAGCAGTCGAGCAAAGATACTACGAGAGGGGTATATCGATACAAGCTGTTAGCGCCGGTCACGGACAGGCAAAGCAGCAACTCAGTGACAGTAGTAATTTAATCAACATGGTGAGACGGAAGTGCGTTCAAAACAGGGTGTAAAATACATGGTGGCGGGAACACGAGCCACGCACGGCTCACCGGGCTTATACGCTCTTGGAAATTGAAATAAGAACACCGTGAATTCATTGTCCCAGGAAGGGGAAACTTTATTGACACATTCCTGGGGTCAGATACATCACATGATCACACTGACAGAACCACAGGCACATAGACACAGGCAACAGAGCATGCACAATGTCGGCACTAGTACAGTGTATATCCACCTTTCGCAGCAATGCAGGCTGCTATTCTCCCATGGAGACGATCGTAGAGATGCTGGATGTAGTCCTGTGGAACGGCTTGCCATGCCATTTCCACCTGGCGTCTCAGTTGGACCAGCGTTCGTGCTGGACGTGCAGACCGCGTGAGACGACGCTTCATCCAGTCCCAAACATGCTCAATGGGGGACAGATCCGGAGATCTTGCTGGCCAGGGTAGTTGACTTACACCTTCTAGAGCACGTTGGGTGGCACGGGATACATGCGGACGTGCATTGTCCTGTTGGAACAGCAAGTTCCCTTGCCGGTCTAGGAATGGTAGCACGATGGGTTCGATGACGGTTTGGATGTACCGTGCACTATTCAGTGTCCCCTCGACGATCACCAGTGGTGTACGGCCAGTGTAGGAGATCGCTCCCCACACCATGATGCCGGGTGTTGGCCCTGTGTGCCTCGGTCGTATGCAGTCCTGATTGTGGCGCTCACCTGCACGGCGCCAAACACGCATACGACCATCATTGGCACCAAGGCAGAAGCGACTCTCATCGCTGAAGACGACACGTCTCCATTTGTCCCTCCATTCACGCCTGTCGCGACACCAGTGGAGGTGGGCTGCACGATGTTGGGGCGTGAGCGGAAGACGGCCTAACGGTGTGCGGGACCGTAGCCCAGCTTCATGGAGACGGTTGCGAATGGTCCTCGCCGATACCCCAGGAGCAACAGTGTCCCTAATTTGCTGGGAAGTGGCGGTGCGGTCCCCTACGGCACTGCGTAGGATCCTACGGTCTTGGCGTGCATCCGTGCGTCGCTGCGGTCCGGTCCCAGGTCGACGGGCACGTGCACCTTCCGCCGACCTCTGGCGACAACATCGATGTACTGTGGAGACCTCACGCCCCACGTGTTGAGCAATTCGGCGGTACGTCCACCCGGCCTCCCGCATGCCCACTATACGCCCTCGCTCAAAGTCCGTCAACTGCACATACGGTTCACGTCCACGTTGTCGCGGCATGCTACCACTGTTAAAGACTGCGATGGAGCTCCGTATGCCACGGCAAACTGGCTGACACTGACGGCGGCGGTGCACAAATGCTGCGCAGCTAGCGCCATTCGACGGCCAACACCGCGGTTCCTGGTGTGTCTGCTGTGCCGTGCGTGTGATCATTGCTTGTACAGCCCTATCGCAGTGTCCGGAGCAAGTATGGTGGGTCTGACACACCGGTGTCAATGTGTTCTTTTTTCCATTTCCAGGAGTGTATTTCAGCAAGGCAGCTCGAGCCCGCATGCGACTAGGGTTTCTATTACTTGTCTATTACTTGTCTTCGTGCTTGCCAAAACCTTACCTTGGCCAGCAGGATCGGCGGATCTCTGACCAATTGGGAGCGTTTGGACCGTTATGGGCAGGGCCCTCTAACGAGCTCGGGTTTTTGTCGATCTAGAGGGCCAAAGGACAGAATTTGGCACGGTATCCTTCAGGTGGACATCCAACAACTCTCTTAATCAATGCCAAGCCGACTGACTGCTTGCACAAGGGCCAGAGTTGGACATACAAGTTTTCTGAAATTGTAATCATTTGCTTTTATGTACATGTACATGACATCCGAATGGCGTTTGTGTCATTTTCCAAGAGGCTAGCCTAAAATTTTGTACAAGCGGTCATTGTTGTTGGCCTTGTTTGTTTAACAGTTATAATGTGGGACAGCGAGAGCTGTTGAAGATACTTACAGATATACGTTTTAACCGGTTGTATAAGCTTATTGTAAAACTCTTGAACATGTGTCAGTACAACTAGGGATATCTTCTTCAGAAGGTAAGTCACCTATGTCACTTGTAAAATTTTAGACATGTAATCAAAAAAACGAGTGAAACATTTAGTACCTTACAACACGGAAATGGAGTAATGGAACAAAAGTGGCAGTTACATAAATTACATGACGTTAAAATTGCAAACATATTTGATGAGCTAAGAAGCTGAAGTTAAACAGCAGGAAATATGGGATACAGGCCTCCATGGAAACAGTAATTTTTTTTACACAGGTATAACTTGTTTAAAGTGCAGACACTGGACTGAACGTAAAGCAGTTAGTAGCGACGCCAGATAACCATAATGTAGAGCGCGACACTTACTGGGCGCTAGTAGCCTGGTAAACGTTCAACGGTATGAAATACGCAACTGTTACCGTAATGCAACAGTATGACACTTATTTAAATATATTAAACAGGGTAAATTGGATGTAGGATAAAAGAAAGCACGTATAAAATACACAAAAGAAATAAAACATTCTTTTGTAAATATGACTACTACAATATATAGCATAAAACAGGAATAAAATTATACACAAAACAAGCAAAAAATAAAGATTGTACTGTAGCAGGATTTTATCAAAACGTTACATTATGCAAAAGAACGAAGGGTAGGGGAAACAAACTGTACACAGAATCCGAGGAACCGGACGTCATATACAGTGCCGTCTGGCGTTCTATCATTAAGAAAAAACAGAGTAAACTTCGTAAACGGAAAAGACAATGTTCCGAAATGGAAGCGAAGAGAAACTTGAGCCAAAACATCATGCAGTTGTTGATTTAAAATGAGACCATCTTTACAAATCACATGTCTAAAGATCTCAAGTTCTTTCGAGACATCAAATTTCCACACTTTTTTCTCTATATGTAGTTTCGTCATTTCGTCTGCTGCTTTTGGATGGTGTCCCGATATTAATAAATGTGCCACGAAGGTGGAATTCTGAAAATTGGTACCATTATTTCGTAACCGGTGTTCCTCGTAATTTGTGTTAAAGACTCTACCGGTCTGTCAGATGTAAAACACCAGCCACACGCCGCAAGCAATTTCGTAAATTCCGGAGCTACGTAAACAATCATCTGAAGTTTTTAAATTATGGATTACTCATTATTCTGCATTATTCTGAATGGAGGGGTTATTAAAGGAAAATGCACTTCAGTACCTTACTTAGTTAATGTAGCATACAGGATTCAGCGTCTGCTAGTTAGTAAATAGGGATGGAAGGTTGTGTTCTCCAAATACAACAGTTCTCTAAAGAATTACTTCATAATTTAAAAATTTCAAATCAAAATTTTCGTAGCTCAGGAGTTACAGTATTGCCTGTGATACGTGCCCTGTTTTTTTACATCTGACAAACTCATGTGGCTTTTAACATAAGATATAAGGAAGACTTTTAAGGGAAGAAGAGTACCAATGTTCATAATTCTACTGTCACGGAGCATTAATAGCGGAACACAGTCCAAAAGGTGTAGACGAAATGACGATTTTACAGAGAGAGAAAAAAAGTGTGAAAGTTTATTGTCGTGAAAGAACTTTATATCTTTGGATATAGATCATCAAAGATGGCCTCACTTTAAATGAACAACTAAAGTTAAAAAATAAAAGATTCTTTAACTCTTTTAAGTCATTGCTCGCAACTGCATGATTTGTTGGCTCATGTTTCTTTCCACTTCCATTTCGGAAACATTGTTTTTCCTTCTGATATTTTATTTTATTCCCTTTGTGTATTTTAAATATGCTTTCTTTTATGCTACACACAATTTACCCTGTTTAAAACATCTAAATAAGTATCATACTGACGTATTACGCTCTACAACACTTTTAGCTGGCATTGCAAGTAATTTTTACACGTTGAGTCTAATGTTTGGTCTTTTAACAAGTTGTTACTGTGTAACAATTTTTTACTGTTTCCTTCGATGAGTGTATTTCATATTTTCTGCTGTTTAACCTGAGCTTCTTAACTCATCATCTGTGTTTACAATTTTAACGTCATGTAATTTATGTCAGTCCAGTTTTGTTCCACGTACTCCATTTCAGCGTTGTAAAGAGTTACGTATTTCAGCCGTTAAGTTATAATATGTTTAAACTTTATAGGCGACTTCCCCTTCTGACAAAGATACCCTTAGTGATACTGAAACTTAGTCAAGGTTCTTACAGTAAACTTACGCAAGCGTTTGGCTGTATACTACATTCGTTGAAAATTTATTTATTATTGCTGCTGTTAGCTATGTTGAAAACAGTGAGATATTATAGGGTTCTAAACATTGATATGGGAAAGTGACATGCAAACATCACATATTCATCAGATTTACTCCTTGAATTATATCAGCGATTCGTTGTTACGATTTAGGACGCCCCAGGAGCTTTATAAAAGTGATATAAATTATTACCGTTAAGTGTACCTATGTGCTGAACATTTACAAGTGTTTGGCTTATATTTGTATAACAGTTATTCTATATTTAAACTGACGATTGTAAAAGGTGGCAGATGTCAGGGCACCCCCTCTCCCCCCCACCCCACCCATACACACACGCATGCACGTACGCAAACGTATAGACAAACAAAAACTACTATAATAGAGATGCTGAGAAATCAAAAATTATTATAGACAGTAGAATTATTTTTAACCTTGTTCTGTTTGCCTAGGAGCCCTAATCGGATGTTCTGCACAATAGAGTGGCATTTAAGGATAAGACAAAAAATTAATTATTCAGAAATTAATTATGGAATAAAATAAATTCACACTCATGAAGAAAATTTTATTTGCATTAAGAAAGGTAGTTTCACTTCCAATATCTCTTCAAATCCCTTTTTTCAAGTAAGAACATATGGACTGAAATTGGTTTTTTATAACCACAGACTCAACGGAAATGAAACCGAGTTCCACAAACTCTACCACATACAATCACACTACACTTTTCAAAATTACAAGTCAAAATAAATGCAGGAATTTTAACTTTCTATCAAACGTGGACTAACAAGTATGAACTCCCATTCCAAATTGGTTTATGGGCATGGATCACAAGCACTTAGTAACTGAACAGATCTAAGATTTCTTAAATGCATGAAATTCCCGCTTCAGAATTTAATCACTGACGAGGACTATTACACTCAGAAATATATGGCGGAAACAAAAGGAATACCATAGGAATGCATAGCTATCTGTAATAGAACTATTCTCACTGCGCTGAATAAGCTACCTGTGCTGTCCGTTAA
The DNA here is from genome assembly GCF_023864345.2 of Schistocerca serialis cubense. Lineage (NCBI taxonomy): Eukaryota > Metazoa > Arthropoda > Insecta > Orthoptera > Acrididae > Schistocerca > Schistocerca serialis. The sequence goes on from NC_064639.1 coordinate 931,668,314, forward strand.
CAGCAGGTAAGGTAGGCTGAAGTAGTAAAAAAGTATATTCGAAAGCCGCAAATATTTCTAATTCTCTGCCACACCATGTTTTTCCAAGTTTCATGGCATGTAAAGTTTTGTAAGTATTGATCATGTACCATGAAAACTGAAATGTAATGAATATTTTTTACGCTGGCTCTATACAAATAAAAAGATTACATGCATGTATAATTTGTAGTTATTTTATTCTCTGGAAAATCCTGTTTATGGTAAAAAAAATAAAATTACAAAATCAGTCAGTCAGCAGAAAAGGTATCTTGCGTTGGTTCATGGGACATATGTGTCCCACTTCCTGTTGAGAAAAAATGGAGAACTTAAAAAATATTTTGGTGGTGAAAATATAATAACGGGACTGAAAAGAAACTGTTATCACCTTAATATTTTAAAAATTTGAAAAAATGAATTTTATCCATGAAAGGGTTAAACTACAAGAGTAGAATACTCGGTGGCTGGCTCAATAAATTCACTTAGAACTTTTATAAAGAACGAAGGTTACATTCTGTTAACTCCACCAACCTTGTCTTAATTAGAACTTTAACTGTTGCATCACCAACTAGACACCAGATCTAGAGGCTGTTTACTCGCTCATAAGTTATCAAGGGCAAGAGGAGTCGTAACAGATACTGCTAAACTACGAAGCTGATTCAAATGAGAGCCTTCAAAAAAATGGTTCAAATGGCTCTGAGCACTATGGGACTTAACTTCTGAGGTCATCAGACCCTAGAACTTAGAACTGCTTAAACCTAACTAAACTAAGGACATCACACACATCCATACCCGAGGCAGGATTCGAACCTGCGACCGTAGCGGTCGCGCGGTTCCAGACTGTAGCGCCTAGAAACGCTCGGTCACTCCGGCCGGCTGAGAGCCTTCATAATACAATAAACGTCATAATAGTTGTACTGTCGATTTGAGAGTCGATAGGAACCAACCTTGCGTGGCAAACAAGCAACACTTGGCAGCCGATGGTTGCATCACAGATAAGAAAGCTGTGTCAGTGCGAGATGGCCTCCCCATTCTCGTTTTACACCGTGTTGGATCAGCGACCTGTGATGTGGATGTGGAAATAAATCACTGGATGGACTCACGGTACGAATATTCCTATGTGTTCCTCAAGCAAGTAAAGAATGGTGCAGAAATTTTGAAAGTGGCTTAACTTCTACGGGAACTGCTTCGCGCTTGAGCCGGTCAAACAACGCAGAGACGAACGAACACAGTACCGCGTTGGAAGAGCTTGCGAAGTCAAAAAGCGTGTTACTGCAAGCGAAATATCTACAATTTGGCTATTAGGAGGGACTTCGGTCGTGGCTGCAATAAAAATGGTTTTATTAGTTCTTTTTTTGGGACGTGTTTCGCCTTTATTTAAAGGCATCTTCAAACAAACGAACTATGGGTAAAGAATCATCTCATGAAATGAGGTGTCAAACGTATAAAATTACACCCAGGCAAAAATGGTTATTTACCCATAGTTCGATTATCTGAAGCTACCTTCAGATACAGGCGACACGCTTAACAAATGAAGAAGTAACAAAACCATCGTTATTCCAAGCACGACTGTCGGCCGGTGAGGCGCTTCTGTCTGGAACCGCGCGACCGTTACGGTCACAGGTTCGAATCCCGTCTCGGGCATGGATGTGTGTGATGTCCTTAGGTTAGTTAGGTTTAAGTAGTTCTACGTTCTAAGGGACTGATGACCTCTGATGTTAAGTCCCATAGCGCTCAGAGCCATTTGAACCATTTGAACCAAGCACGATTGAAATCTCTCTGTAACAGTACCATGGTTGCTGTACCAGTGCTACAGAGTTTGATAATCGATTTGGATATTAATGTTGTTTCAGCACACAACATCGTCTAAGTTGTGCTGCGAATCAATGATGTGTCGGCGAGATCGGTGTCATCTCAGTTACAAATTAACTGGCGGTAACGAGTTCGGACTGAATTGTTACATGAAATGAGAACTGGGTGCACTATCAGTAACATGAAACGAAAAGATAGAGCAAGAAACAGCGTATGTCTTATGACTTAAACGAAAAGTATTCCTCACTCAACCACTGACAGGAATAGTCATGCTCAGTATGTTTTGGGACGCAACAGCGGCTTTTTTGGTATTTGGTGTTAACAGTGACGAGTAATTTATGTGCTTGTGTTTGTGGGTTAGGGGCATTTGATGACGGGGTGATGAGTGCTTATAAGAAATCAGTGGAAAACGAACGTGTTTTAAATGGAGAAAATGTGAGAATAAAGGTAAAAAGCGGTCTGTGGTAAAATCCCATTCACTCTCCCCCAGCCTCAGCCATGATCATCCATGCGATCACACTAGCTCACATAATGGGAGACAGAGTTCAAAATTGTTCAGATTTTCTGAAAATGTGAAATAAATCTGAGTAAGACAAGAGGAAAACTAAAATAGATCGACAGGAATATGTAGTTGGATGATCATTTACAAAATCTCGCCTGAACCAGCCATCCTGATAACACATTAAAAACGTCGCCCTGTAATTTTAGGTAACAAGTCGGACAATTCGTAAAATCTAAAAAGTCGTACCACATTCCTACTCAAATCTGCTACATAGACACTTCCCCCCCCCCCCCCCCCCCCATACACGAATAAAAGACGCGCGCTGCGTGTTTTGGTATAACACTACAATGCTCGTATCCTTATTGCACGTTCAACTGTGGAAGCAGTGCAGGATATCAAATTTGAATGTCTCACACACCCACGTAACCCTCCAGAAACTTAAGGTTGAATAACAAGTACACAGATTTTGTTCTACTGATTTTTGTTTATTTGAAATTGGTTTATTGGGCCATTTCAGCAAACCACAGGTCCTTTAGATTGTCATATGTCCGTACTGGCAAGAAAAGCATTTCAGAAGCGATAAAGAGGTGCAAGCCACAGTACATGAGTGACTACGTTCACAACCAAAAGAATTCTTCTAACGAGTACCAATGCACCTCCGAAGAGGTAGAATACGAACCTTACACGTCACGTAGTCCACACCGAAGAATTATGTATATTTTTTTTTCCGCATCCTGTGACGCCTTTGGGCTGAGGATGACACGGCGGCTGGTCGGTACCGTTAGGCCTTCATGGTCTTTTCGGGTGGAGTTATATTTCTTTTTTTTATTTTTATGTGTTACTTTATTTGCACAAAGAATTAAAGTTTTCATGTGAATGACCCTCCTAATATCACTAACTGTTCAGTACATCGTAAAGAGTAAGATAGCAGAGTGGCTAAGCAATAGTGCTCACTTTCGAGAGTTTTGAAATTTTGCTTCTTGTTAGACATTCAGTATCTCTAAATATGGCGTCGAAAGATGAAGCATCCGCCTGACTCATAATTCCTACGAGCGTAGAAGTCTTTTGCTCGAAATCGCACGGAAAATGTGAGCATAATATTGTTGCCAAGTGTACGTGAAGCTGACCACTGCTTGACCCCTTATTGTCTACGGATACATTTTCCACTAAATCGTGAGACCGTACATTAATATTATAACCTGCTCTGAAACACAGTTGCTGTCCACAATGAAATTGCAAACAGGTATGATAATTATTCATGTAAAAGTAACAATTTTACGAGCACAGGACCAGCCACAATAGCTTTATCGGAGCGTTGTGATATTAAATGTGAGCTGGAACACCGGTTTTAAGCGCATTTTGCAATTGCAATATTCGCTTTAAGGGTGGAAACGGCACTTTTAGGGTCATTAAAACGAGTATTATTGAAACATGTGCAGTACAAATTGAGAGAATGATGTGAAACTGTGGACAAAAATCTAAATAATGTTTCCGTAATGCAGAAATCATGAGCAGGAAAAGCTATCGCTAAGTATTTTCAGAAATTAAAAAACACGTGGTTACAGTAGAAAAAAAAAGGGAAACATATGCCTGCACTAGTCCATCGCGTGTGGCAGTGACGGAGAAATGCACAGTGTGTCTCTCAATTACGACCGTTTCATCTTTTAACCATTTCAGGTAACATTAATAGCAGCTACAATTTCTAATGTTTGTACTGTCCAACCGGACGACTAATGCTTGTTAATCTACTGGAAATAAAATATTCGTCTATAAAAGAGAAGTCGTTCCTCACAAGTATTGACTGAGAGCAGCTTCGTATACCGCTGGTATTTCCCTCCTGTGGGTGAGATGTTGGTCGGTGTTATCATTTAATTTCTCAAAGACGGCGTAGAAAGTTGAATGAATGTGTTACGTTTAGAATTTAAACTACAGGAACCAAAAAAAATAGTCTGTGGCAGAGGAACATTTTATAAGGGGCAGTCAAATGTACACAAGGCAGATGGAAGAAAAGTAAGAACTCCGCTTATTATTTCAGAATTAATCGCCGTAGCTGCTAAAAAGTACATTTATCCCACTGACGGTCAGGACGGTCAATTCCATAATGGAAGCTCTGTTACTCTTTAGCTCTGTTACGGTTCTAGCATTACTGTACCACAGGCATAAAAACTTGGCCTTCCTTGTATTACAAAATTATACCAGCAACGCGAACCATTTGGATTTCATTTAAAGGTGTTCAGTTAAGAATTAACGTCTCATCTTGCGTTTAAACTCACCAAAAATTTAAAAACACCACGGATAATGAGAAGGACAACCATTCATTTACAAATCTCATTCCAAAACAAATAAAAAGGTAGTCGCATACTTCCTTATTCAGAGACGTACAGGTAGTTACGTGCCACTACCATAAGTTCTAGCATTCTCTAGACTAGAAAACAGCAAAATCACGTTATGCCCCCGTAACCCGTTACCCGTTCTACCCTGAGTTCCCCTATTAGATCTATCGTGGTTTGAAAAACCAATTAGAGAACAAATATTTCTGTGGGTTTAAAAAAAAAAAGTGCTATAGGTATTGTTAACCCAACGAAATATTTGTTCTCTAATGTTTTAGTGGGTTAACAATACTTATCGCTTTTTTTCTGTTTTTTACGATAGGTATTATCAACCTATCGAAATACTTGTTCTCTAATATTTCGGTGAGTTAACAATACTTGTCACTTTTTTTGTAAAACCCACTGAAATATTTGGTCTTTAATCGGCTTGTCTTCAGACGATCTTTTTAATATTCTTGAGCAATTAGAAATTTTCAAACACCTTTGTCTTAAAGACGGTCTCCTTAATAAATAGTTGCAGCTACGTAACAAAACATTTTCATGGAATACATAGAAGTGCCTAAAGGTCACTCCTCTTTTTCCTCAGAGTAGACTCTAAAATATCGTTTTCCTCTGTTTTCTTCATTTATTGCATTGTAATCGTTTCGCACAAAAATATACCTAATATTTCCTGTCGCATTGTCCTACATAATTTTTCATTTCGCATAATACTGGGTACTGGTATGTGAGATGACCACTTACATGCTATTTTAAGTATTTTTTCGTAAACTAGGAAGTTGGTATTTTCCATTGCTACTAGATGGTACGACTTATTTCTTGTGCGCTTCGTGTTAACTTCGGCATATGTGCGTCTCAGTCTGATGCCACCTCCAGTGACTGCTACCTCTTGCTGCACTCAGCGGCGCGTCCCGTGCTACACCACGTTACCAGACTTATGGCAGTTTCAGTGTTTTTAATTCTATGGGATTTCAATATTAACTTCCTAATGAACTATTTTATGTGACAAGAGCATTATTGCTCTTAAATTTCGTCATAAATTACTACATGTGAGTACCTTATCCTCATAATCTTTTCGGATTAAAAACTGTTTATTTAATAACTGAAAAGCACCAGTTTGCCTTCGTTCTACAATATTACTTTTATTGTTAACCTGTTTTCGGCTTACAAGACCATCTTCAGACATTTACTGAGTATTATCACCAAAGAAATTAAATGTTAGCAGACAAAATTGGAAGAGAAGTAACACATCTAGACTGAAGTAGAAACAGACATGCAGTAAGTAACATCTTTGCAATGAAAAAGTAAAAACTGAACAGTACATAAATAACAGTGGAGTAGACAGGAAAACCTTTAGCACAAAATAGGAATAGAATGCCTACATAAGTTTCTATTAATAAACAAATCTAATAAAATAAAATAAAATTAGTACCAGACAAGGCTGCATCAGGAGGTACGAAACATGGAGAGTGATACACAACCAATTAAAAGAAGAGACAGTTATCAATGTAAATTCAGAATACATATCAATAAGATAAACAGAAATTAATAAATGCAGGAAAATGGAGGTGTTTCAGGTAACATACAGTTTGAGAGTGTGGTGCATTTTAAAATTAACATTACATTCAAAGCAGTGGCTGTGTACCAATTTTCATTAAATAAATGAGCAAAGTAAAATATGAACAGTTTTTGATGAGACAACTACAAGGGGTGTTAAACATGTTCAGTAATACAAGTACCAGTTAAAAGAAAGCCTTAAATATTGAAACTACAGTCTATGTGGAATACAAAGACAACCTCAACAAACAAAACAACTTAATGAATACAGGAAAATGGGAATATGTAGGAAGAGAGAATGTGGGAAGTAATTAACAACAAAGATGATTATATGAAGTGTAGGAGAGGGGAAGTGTTGAGCTGCGTCTGGTCATTTAGGATGAGATCTGGACTGTGAGCAAGATGTTTGTTGATTTCCAGGGCTTCCAGCAGGTTGAGTTTATGGCCTTTGTTTGCTAAGTGAAGTACATGGGACACTGGCTGGTAGTTGTGACCGTCACTCAGTACATGCTCAGCAAATGCAGAGTCTGAATTCCGCAACCTCCAGCTGCATTCATGTTCAGCCAGCCTAGTTGATATGTCCCTGCCTGCTTGACCAATGTAAAATTTGTCACAATCAGAACAGGTGATTTTGTATACCCCACTGTTGGCTAATAACTGGATCTTGTGTTTGCTATTAAAAACACACCGGGCTGTTGTGTACCTGACGTAGTAGGAAAGCCTATACTTGCTGGATTTCAGTGCTTCGGCTACAATCTGTGATACCTGACCTTGAAATGGTAGTGTACACCTTTCCATGCAGACAATGGATGGGGAAGCAGGTGGGGCATAGAGGAGGGGTATAATTTTCCGTTTTTGTTTCCTGTGCATGATATGGTCTATAAGAACTGGATTGTAGCCATTGGCTGTGGCAATAAATTTTATTGTATCTAACTCTGCTTTAAAATCATCTCTGGACGTGGGGATAGATATGAGACAGTGTACCATTGAGTGGAAAGCTGCATGTTTGTGAGCAACACATTCCTTCACAGAGTAAAAAGAAAAGAAAAAGAAAATTCTTGCTATGTTTAGTACATACCGTTTCATTTAACAAACGTGAGAAGGAAGAATATATTCATATATACCCTAACTTCATCTCAGCAGAACATGTTAAAGAGATGGACTATTCCGCCTGACTAAATGCACGTACAAGAAAATAAAGGGTTCGCTCAACACCGGCTGCAATCCCATTTCAAACATTTGTCTGGCTACACTCGTGAAATCGAGCAAATATCGAGTCCTTTCATGTCGGGAATCGGACCGACCTCTGTCGCGCCACATGAGATGAAAAACCAATAGCCCCTAAGAGATAAATTGAATTTTTCCCTTTACACGCGGCTAAAGCTGTTTAGACACCGGAATGAATCGTTTAAAAGCTTCGTAAAATCGAATTACATGAAGCAGGAGGTTCGTGTATTTATTTCGCTGCCGAAATTTGATAAATTCGCTTTGCTTTGTTCTATTCCTCTTACAAATACCGCTCGTAATACAGTCACAGCATACTCATATTTTTATCAATATCACTTTAGAAATTCTAGACACTATACAACATTACGTAGAGGATCCCTGAGAAAAATTCTACACAACATACAACATTACATAGAGGATCCCTGAGGCATTATCTTGTGGCTCAAATGGCAAAGGGTGAGGTTTTTATATTCTTTGGAGGGCGGAAAGTATAGCGTATTGGTTCTGTATTGATTCCGTAAGAATAGGCACTTAGGAAACGACAAAGCAACCATGCTTAACGCACAGAAGGGGTATAGTTTAGGCCCACTCTGATTTATGATAAACGTAAATTATTTTCATTTCCAGTGTAATTAAATTCGTATTTTGTCCAGACGATTCCAGATAGGAATTCGGATTAGTACCCTATACTTACTGAAACGACAAATAACGAAGTATTTCGAAAGCTGGTAAATTTTTTGCAATACCATACTTCTCGTAGAACTCCAGAAACACGTGAAAGTAGTGCAGTCGAATAACAAAGCAGAAGGGTTAGGAACTAGAGATATATGACAACCAGAGTAGGGAAACTGTGAGGAAATAAAACGCCTACAGCCGTTTTTATGATTTTATTTATTTTTTTGCAAAGAGTTTCAGCGCGTGAATGCGCCATATTGAAGCCTGAAAACGTAAATGTCAGCACTGTAACCATTATCTGCCAACTAACTGGAGAAAAAGTGAACCCTAAATCTCATAAAGCAAATTTCCTACATCTGTAGTATGTATGTTCACGGGTATAGGTGAACATGAAGTACACAATTTATTCTGAATTTTACCATTCACTAATGAATTACAGTATCACATTTTGGATAACACAAAATACAAGTGTAGTATTTTCAGAATACAGACATGTTCTATCACGACTGTTTTACATGTTAATTCCGAAACATCTTGTAAATACTTCTCAAAACCAGCATGCTACTGTTTTTAGAAAACCTGTTTTCAGCAATGTGCTTTGTCATCAACGGTATTTTTCATTTACCAAAAAAGTAGTGCTTAGTGTGAATATAATACTACGACCAAGAGGAAAACCCATTATAAAGGCTTACATTCTTACAGACTAGAGTCTGACACATGCGTTCTCATGTATTCAGCAACTTTCCAGAGCATATTAAATATCTTTTGGGGAATGTGGTGAAATCAAAAACTGAGTTAAAGAACTCTCTGTTCTGAAATTTCTCGTATTCCACAAAAATGTAAATATTAATGATTTACGTTATTATGTATTTAACCCTAATTGTAATACAGTAAAATTGCTCTGAAACGGAACGTACATCGACTTATTTCCGCATCCGAGGGATCCACCTCCACAGAATTGGTGGAACATGCCAATGGAAGTAAAATTCTTTGACCTCCAGGTGTGGTACGTTATTTCAGATTACCACCGATGCTAAGTGCAATGTGCACTGTAATGTGGATAAAGTAACTTAGTTCACAGCTTATCTGTGATTTATTCAACTTGCAGTGCTCCCATAATAGCTGATTAACTTGTACTAAAGTTTCGTGGAAGTTCGGAAGAAATCGATAGTAGTTAATGGACACGAATCCTCGTGCATAAATTCATTGTAGCAAACAAAATAGGTAAAACGTGAGATCAGTGAAGGTTGTATCAGAAATCTATGCAACGTAAGCATAAGGACATTTTATAATTGACAATCATGAATAATGTAATCCGAAACCACTGTAGCACTTCAGACTGTGTACAAACTCTTTGTAAACCATAGTCTCGTAATGTCTTTGTAGCATGTTTTGTAATCAAGCAGTGTAAGTGATGATTTGCGTATATGTGGTATTCTGTATAGTGAAGGAGGCACATTATTTGTAATTAGACAACCAAAAATACCATCTCTAACATTAGCATTTAAAAACACTCAAAGATTTATTTTGTCTGAAACGACGCAAGAGAAGTAGAAAATCACACATGCAAATATCACCAAACATGTTCACGTAAACAAATACACTTAAAAATGAGAATAGGTTCTCGAAACGCGTTGCGCTAAGCATCAAAACATAAGTAACTGGTGCAGTTTTCATTACGTAAATAAAACATGTGCACGTAGCTGTACATGGAGAAAATATTCTCTCATGGCGCATGATGCGGAGTCATACCGATGCAGAGACCAGCCGAAAGTCAACAGAATGCTACACTGGTGAAAATTTTAAAAACTAAGTTATTACTTTCATATATTTCTGCTTAATTTAATATTTTCATTGACAGTTAATTAGGATGTATTATTTATTGCATTGTATTCTACGTCATCATCAACATCATAAATCGTTGTGCTCACTGCTAAGCGTCGTGACCCCATGAACCAGCGTCTCCATCTCCTGCTCGCTGCTCTTCCTCTTGGTCTCGTGCCTTCGATCTTTCCTTGTAAGATTATTTTGTCTACATTTTCTCCATCTCTTCTCAGAATACGGCCAAAGAACTGGAGTATTTTTTCGGTGACTTGAAAAGAACGGCGTCTGGAGATATCGAGCTGTTCAATAATGGACACATTTGTTCCTCTTTCGGTCCATTTTATGCGTAGCACCCTACGCTAGTACCAAGGCTTAAACGCATCAATGTGCTGTTTGTCTCTGGCTGCCGGCCGGAGTGGCCGAGCGGTTCTAGACGCTTCAGTCTGGAACCGCGCGACCGCTACGGTCGCAGATTCGAATCCTGCCTCGGGCATGGATGTGTGTGATGTGCTTAGGTTAGTTAGTTTAATTAGTTCTATGTTCTATGGGACTTATGACCTCAGATGTTAAGTCCCATAGTGCTCAGAGCCATTTTTTGTCTCTGGCCTTGAGTGTCCATGTTTCGCAACCATAAAAGAAGAGAGAAAAGATGAGTGTTTCTACTAGCCGGATCTTTGTGCTATTTGTTATTGCTCAGCTCTGACAGATCTTGGTGAACCGCTTCATCGCCATTCGCCCTAGCGTGATCCGTCTTCTTATCTCATCTTCGCAACTTCCTGTGCTGCAGATGGTTCACAAAAGGTAGATGAAGGAATGCACGACTTCCAGTTCTTTTAATCGACCTGTGAGATGGGTTTGTTCTTCTGGATCAATTATCTTGAGTTTGGACTTCCTGAGGTTGATGTCTAATCCATATGGTAGACTAAAGTCCTTTATTCTTGTTAGTAGCTCAGCAAGTTCATCTTCGCTGTTGGCTATTGTACAAGGTCGACAAAATAAGGCTGACCTGGAAAACATTTACAAAAGAACTGAGGCGAGACTGAAGATGCTGGAAATGACCAGTGTTGACGCCTGTGCACAGCTGATCAAACTATGAGACACGATTAGCAACTTTTCCTGAGGGATAGCAGAAATAGCTGTTCCGTTGTAACTCTTGCACTGTGTGATGGTTATTTGAGTGCACATGACACTTAATATCTTATCCACAAGTGAAAGTGTTCTTAGGACGGTGTATGCTGTTGCTCCCTCTTGCTAAAAATATTTATATGGTCGTTCACCTTCTGTTACTTGATTCACATACGTATTAAAATGTTTCTGGACACACAGGTTAGCATTAAACTGTTTGGTAACAGAATCGTTTTGCGTTGAAAATAACAGACACTAATCTTGAGATTATCCTACGGCTTGTCTAGATACTGATCGGAATACTGTAGCATAATGGCGCATGCTCTGTGAGATCACGTACTCCGCCGAAACGAAAAACTGAGCCCCCAAAAGCCCTGATTTCACTCCATTCAGGAAGCACCAGCAAAACTAAACTTGCGAAAGCTCATCGGGGTGCTTTAACTTGGGCACAGCTGTTAATCTGCAGCAATGCAGATGCGGATCCTGTTTGATAACGCTTAGACATGATGATCTATTGATTTAGAGCTGCACAGTGAGACGCTGCTATATTTATCCGTGCAAATGTGCTTTCAGTAACCGCTAAGTGCGACAATGCCGAATCTGGCTGAAAAGTGATTGTCTCAAGTACGTGTGATCTACATCAGGTTTTCAGGTCGGATATTTTAATTGTTCTTTGTTGTTGAATAGCCTACGGTTTATGGTCAGATCGAGTCTCATTCATTATAATTTATGCACGGAGAAGAAGCTAGCCTCATACTACAGTCAGTTAAGGTCTTATATTGTGTTTGTTCGAGCGCTGTAACCTAGCTCTAAAGTGATCCATAACTTAACATGTGGCAACTAAATCACAGCAAATTCTCTAATTACACTGTCCTTCCATATATAAAGTCATATCTAAATGAAAAATGATGTGCACAGTAAATATTTTGAAATAACACAGGTCACTCTTCAGTACTATCGTCACAGTTTTCAGAATGCACTATTGAAGTTACACACAGATCTTGAGATTAAGTGCAAGATTACAGTCAATCAGTGAGAAATGCTCACTGCATTATAGAAAGAATTCCGGATGCGAAATTTAAATGAAACTGAGAACATTGTACAAATTGTAATTTGTGCTAATTCATCAGCGATGCTTTTTAGATACAGATCTTGGTCGTTCCGTAACTTGGCGCAGAGTGACTGAAATGGCCCTCAGAAGCCTCTGTTTTATAAGATTACAATAATGAATACTACTTTCAGCTATTGTCGTTTGCTATCTTACAATTAAAGATATATGTCTCTGAGGAAATGAATTGTAAGGGAAGGTTTCTCGAAATGTGGACTTTTAGATAAAACAATAACTTCTATTAAAATCTACTGTCTTGGTTCGCCAAAACTATGGGGTCCTATTTCAGTAACAATGTTTAGCTAAAAATTGTGATTACTCTGAATTAAATGAGGGCAAATGTTACTAAAATATTTCCAACGTTAACTGTAGGTATACTTCATTTATTAATGCATATTTTTTATCTACTTTACTGAAAGTTAGTAATGAGATACATGTTTACATATGAACAGTGGTAACGAAATTTGGCAATTCCAGTTACTTGCAATAAGCATAATTTTAGATAAACTAGTTACACAGGACGTTCTGTTTAACTAAATGAATGTGCCAGATAATTAAGTCGAGATACGTAAGCTCTGAGTTAATATTTGAGATTCTTGTTATTGTGCAGATGCCACACCAGTGATAATTTCGAAGAGAATTGCAAAAAAGTAAATGTATAAATAAATAAATGTATAAATAAATAAATAAAAACTTTCGGTGGAAGGGTCGGGGGTTTTGGGGAGGGGGGGGGGGGTGGAGGTGGAGAGAAATATAACAGATTGAAAGAATCCACCTGGTTTGTTACACCGGGTAAACAGGATTGAGATTGGTGTTTTTTGATGTGCGCATTTCTTTTACATGGTGGGCTACCTGAGGTAGCTGGCAGAACAGAACTCACTTCCACCGGCTGTGCGATCGTCTATACTGCCATTTCACAATCCCCAAGACGACCGACTCGCATAGCCAGAGGTCAAGTGGCGTAATTACCTGCGTCTTCGGTTGATATCGGGGGTGCTTGCTACTGATTCGCCTTCGTCGTTTGATTGCGAATATATGAGAAAGAAATATGGCAGAAGAAAGTGGGCGTTGGTCAGGTCTGTTTGTATAACGTAGTTGGTGAACACAAGTTGAAAAGAGAATATATTTATTGGTGATGAAAAGGCTGAACAAATACAGCCTAGCTGACTAGTCTTTGTAAGAACTTAATATACAGTTATCTTATTGTGATTATTAAAACTTCATGAGATTGAACAGAAATGATGAGCTGACAGACTTTAAATTAGAAGCAAGGCAAAGATGATAACCACTGATAATTTTCCATTTTCATGCAATTTCTCTATCGTATGGCTGAGATAAGCAGCACGCGCTGCCATCCGGGAAGACTGGTAGCGAAGGCCACCACAAGAGGGCACCACAGTGAACTGAACTACACTGCCACCCTTTCCGTAGACTCCAGTCATCCACTGGATGAGATCACGTTACGCTGAGGGCCAATGAGCAAGCAACTTATCATCCTGTCCAGTGGCACCCAATTGCTCGGACTGAGTTTAGCAGTACCACCAGGCCTCTAGAATGCGACTACGCTCTTTCCCCCTTGCGTTCACATAGAGTTCACTTTGAGGCCAGTCCACGGTTGGCGTCAACACTAAGAAGCCAGCGAGCTACTGTCTATGGCAGTCATCGGAGAGTGGTACCACTGCCAGTACAGTGGACCTCCAGGAGGTCACCTTGGAATATAATTTGGTGAATACCGACTTGTATGAGCAACTGTCATACTTGTACTGCATGTCAAGTTTTGGAATCAGTAATTGCAAATTACCCTCCGCAAGAAGGGCTAATTGTGTTCTAATAAAAGCAGCTATTCTTCTTGGATTATTTATTTGCGTAGATGTCCCCCACACTACACTATGGCAATCATATTGAAGCGACGTGCTACTAGACAGATAGCAGGCTCACACCACTAAAGGAAGCATTGCATTTATAAACGAAATTTTAACAATTATTCATTTTAATTATTATGTGGCACACTATTTCGAAAGTACAGATATAGAGAGTTACTTTGGGAGACATTAACAAACATGTGGTAGAATAATCTGTATTTGGAAAGCCCTTAGCTCTAAGACAAGAGAAAGAGAAACGAATGTATAGTACCAGGCAAACAATGGACATAAGACATAGTACCAGAAATTACAAAAGGCAAAAAGGCTATCAAAAGAAGCAGTTGCTAACATCCAAAAATAAACTATATAATAGAAACTAATAAATTTGTTCTTGTTATCGTTGTTATTGGTATTGTTGTTGTTATCGTTATGGTCTTCAGTTTGGTTTTATGCAGCTCTCCACAAAACTCTATTCTGTGCAAGCCTCTTCATCGCTACACAACTACAACAAGCTGCATCAGTTTGAACGCGCTGTAGCCAGACTTTAGCCTTCCTGTAAAATTTTAACCATCCATTGTCGCCTCCATTACCAAACTGATGATTCAACGATGTCCCATGATCTGTCGTCTGAACCACCCCCTTCTTTAGTCTTGCAAGGATTTTCTTTTCTCACAAATTCTATTCAGTATCTCATTCATCATGCGATCTACCCATGCAGTCTGAAGCATTGCTCTGTAAAACACCATGTTTCAAAAGTTTCTAATCTCTTCTTATCTGAGCTGCTTATCGTCCATGTTTCACTTCCCTTCGAGATGACACTGCAGACAAATACATACAGAAAATTCCTAACGCCTAGACATATATTCTATGTTTAAAAATTTCTCTCGAAATTCTTTTCTTGCTACTATCAATCTTTAGTTTTTGTCCTCTCTTCTTTGGCCACGGTCAGTTATTTTTCTGCTGCTATGGCATGATTCACCTGCTACTTTCATTGTCTCAATCCTAACCAAATTCCGACACTTGATGGTATTTGTCCTCACTCCATTAACCTCGTTTCACTTTTGTTGGCACCTTATAACCTCTCTTTAACACTTCCCTCGCAACTGCGATAGTAAAGAAATGAAATAACCCATATCTAACGGAATCCTAAAGATCATGTACGTCACTAAATTTTTGATACAGCCGCGACAAGTCTGTTGCTGAATGATGCTGAAACAAAGTGTGTTTCATGCAGAGTGCCGTCGTGGTTAGCGTCACTGGCCTGCGTGCTATGGGTCACCAGTTCAAATCCAACCCCGTAATTATTTTTTTATTTAGTATTTAAAATTAAAAAACAAAATTCTCTCAATGGAGAGTAAAACAGCAATCAGTGTAAAATATTAAAAGTCAGTAAAACTGTGTCGATCCCAACTGATGTTTATTTTGTAGGCAATTAGTTTCCGTCTGTAGTTTAGACCATAAGCAGTGCAGTATAATAGTAATACATATTCAGAGAGATTTCTGTATAAAGAGATGGTAATATCGTTAAAATACATCTAAAATAAAACGAACGTTAATAACAAAGTACGATGTGGCGGTGGCGGCGGACGGAGCAAGGTTCGCAAGAGCACGCACCTGAACGATTACTTTCAGCGAGTTCATACAAAGGTCCTCAGAGGGCAGCCTACACATAATAACGTTTAGATCGTCTGTTATTTCGTTTCTTTCAGCCATGCGAACAGTACCATCTTCAACTATTGCGCAATTTCCAGGTAACACTTTCAGCGACCGCCGATATTTCGGCGGGAGAACACCCCGCCATTTTCAAGGCAAACTGCAACGGACAGGCGGCGTACATGCAAATTAAAAACCTCGGTTCTCGGACAGAAGCAGGAAAGATACACACACACACACACACACACACACACACACTGAACACTAGTGCCACCAAAGATGACCAAAGTCAGAGCTATCGGCTCAGCGTGAAAGGGTACTTCGTACCTTGGTACACAGGGCACATGTCGTTTCTGACGCTGAGACTTTGCCAGCTGAGCTGTCCCATCTTGAAGTTACATTTCGTCAAAATGGTTATAGTGATAGACAGATTGAACGTGCGTTGCGCTATCGACCAACTGTACATCGGGTGATTGATGATAATTCTGAGTCAACACCTAAGTCTACTGCCTTTTTGCCTTACGTAGGAAACACGTCCAATAAGATCGGTCGTATTTTACGGAAATACGTTGTGAAATGTGTTTTCCGACCTCCATGTAAAATTAGAGCTCTTTTGAGTTCCGTTAAGGATGATCTTGGACTGCGTAAGGCGGGTGTATATCGTATTCCTTGTAGCTGCGGCATGGCATATATTGGTCAAACTATCAGGACCGTGGAGGACAGATGTACTGAGCATAAACGGCACACACGATTACAGCAGCCAAATAGATCTGCTATTGCCGAACATTGCTTGGATACTGGTCACCCCATGTTATATAATAACACCGAGATATTGGCATGCACGTCCAGCTATTGGGACAGTGTCATTAGGGAAGCAGTTGAGATTAAATTAGCGAGCAACCTCGTTAACAGGGATGAAGGTTTCTGTTTAAACTCTGTTTGGAATCCGGCTCTCTCCCTTGTCAAAAAACAGAGGAACAGAGTCAATGCTGCCTCACCTGCGAATTCATAGTCTCAGTATCGATAGCTCTGACTTTGGTCATCTTTGGTGTGTGTGTGTGTGTGTGTGTTATCTTTCCTGCTTCTGTCCGAGAACCGAGGTATTAAATTTGCATGCACGCCGCCTGTCCGTTGCAGTTTGCCTTGAAAATGGCGGGGTGTTCTCCCGCCGAAATATCGGCGGTCGCTGAAAGTGTTACCTGGCTGAATTCCCGGAAGTTATTTGAAAGTTGTATACGCCAGGAGAAACTGAGGTCTCATATTGCGCAATTGACCGTCGGCCTCTGCCACCAGTAGTTCCGAAATTCCGTCAGTTAATTTGAACTTCCGAATCATGTTCTATTTCCGAATCATTTGTTCAACCTAGGTGCGGAAAGAGGACCTCTCCCTGTTCCTTTCATGCGTCGTACTCGCGAAGAGCCCCAACACGGTTATTGTTGTTTTGATAAAACAGCTTTACGAATAAAGCCCTGCTCACCTTGTCCGGATCCATGCTGGGTGTCTGCAACAGTAATGTGTACGAATGCATGCGGTTCAACCCTTCGTCGCCGTACCATTACCGGCGCGTAACGGCAAGTCGTGACATTAACACTACTGACAACACAAATCCTGTAGCGCATAGCCTGAACATCATTCTTTTTAAGTTACGAATCCATACGGTAAAAAATCTTCCGTTTGCATTGCCTCAAGTAGCGAAAGTTTAATTATTACCACCCTGCAGTCGCGAAGTAAGTAAACGGAAATTGTAGCCATCTGAAAAATATTTTCTAAATGGTTCAAATGGTTCAAATGGCTCTGAGCACTATGGGACTTAACATCTATGGTCATCAGTCCCCTAGAACTTAGAACTACTTAAACCTAACTAACCTAAGGACAGCACACAACACCCAGCCATCACGAGGCAGAGAAAATCCCTGACCCCGCCGGGAATCGAACCCGGGAAATATTTTCTAACAGAAGTGTAAATACAGGCTTTGAATTTCGGGAAACTACGATAGCCACCATCTGTATTTCATCATACAAATTACCAGTGTAATAAATTTGAAAGCCATGGGCTTTTTTCGTCGAACAAATTAACAATTTATAAAATTTTACCGATTTACGCTTTTATGGAGATAAATTGTTTAGCGCATTGAATTAAAAATCATTAGTGAATTACAACGAATGTTTGTGGGACCATATTCATTACGTGCAGGAATTTTAATGTATAAAATGATCCTGATGTACCTGTACAGAAATTATTAATTTTCGTCGCAGCGGTTTTATCGGACGCACCAAATAATACGATAGTATTTGATTATAGTTTTGCAGTAGTGGGGCCTGTTCAGAACAGGCGACGGCCCAGCGGCAAACAAGTCATCGTGTTTCGGGCAGTACATAACAGCCGGTACGCTTCGCTGCTGTGTGCGACAAGGGCCGGCCGATATTTGGACCGCTTCCAGACGCCGAACCGTGCCGGATGACAGCGATAATTGCCCAGCGAGAAACTGATTCGAAGGCTCTGCTTCTGTCAAAATGTCGGACGCTGCTAACACGAATGGTGAATTTACATCTACATACATAATCCGGAATTCACGATACGGTGTATGGCGAAGGGTATAATGTACTGATCCTAGTCATTCCCTTTCCTCTTCCACTCACAAACAGAGCCAGAGAAAAGCGACAGTCTATACGTTAGCTACGTCTTCATTACCTTTACGAGATATACGTTGGTGTCAGTAGTTTGTCGCAAACGCCGGTTCTCTAAACCAGTTTCTCACGAAAACAGGATCTTCCTCTCTAGGCATTCGTATATGATTGAATTTTTTTGACTTGACAGCTTGGCGTGAGATTCAACGTAAAATGAACACGTTTTACAACAAAAAGATTTTTATGGCCTGAAGATGACATCAAAGTCTGTCGAAACGGTTCTAAGTAATGAAAATTTTATGCGATCTAGGCTGTTGAATGTTTCTCTTAGTCCTATTTGACTTAATGGAGCATTTCCGTAACACTCCTATGTTCACCGAATCTACCGCTAACAAATCTAGAAGCACGTCTCTGAATTTATTCGACGTCTTCTTTTAATCCGTCCTGGCAGGGATCCCTAGCACTCGATCAGCACTCCAGCATGGGTGGCACTATTTTTCTGTACGCGTTGTCCGTTGAAGCCGAACTACACTTTCCTAGAATCGTCTCAATAAAGAGGTTGCTCTGCAACATTACGCCTAGATATTTAATCGACGTGAATATGCCAAGCAGCAAGTATTAATACTGCCTTATAAAAAGATTGTTTCTCCTACTGATCAGCATTAATTACCAAATTTAAAAAAAAAAAAAAAAAATGTGGTGTTCGTCACAGCCAGTAGAAATTCGATCAAAGTCATCCCGTATCTTCCTGCATTCACGAAAGGACGACACTTCTCCGTACACTTCAGCTTTGTCACTACACAAATCGCTACTTACGCTGTCCATCAGATCGTTTTTGTATGAAGAGAACAAGAGCAGTCCAACCACACTTCCCTGGGACCCTCCTGACGACACCCTTCGCTGTGATGGACACTCGCCGTCGAGGACAACCTACTGGATTCTGTTGCTTAAAACTTACGTGTCTCAGACTGTATTCTCTATGCTCGAACCTTCGTTAAGAGCCTACACTCTGGCACTACATAAAACGCTTTCCCACAGCGTGGAAGCTGCTTGTTAGCCTTCATCCATGATTCACAGGGTATGGTGCGAGAAAAGCGCAAGCTGAGTTCTGCACGAGTGATCCTTTTCTAAATTCGTGCTTATTTCTGGAGACTTTATCTCTGAAGGAAATTTATTGTATTAGAACTAACATCATGTTCAAGAACCCTCGATAATACCGGTATGAAGAGTATTGGTATGAATATTAAATATTGTGTTACGATAATATGGGGACCATTACGTAAACAACTGTACTAAGGAAATTTACAATAATAGTAGTGTTGGTGAAAGTTCCCACGAATGTACTCGGCAGTCTGCCTCTCAGCTACAAATGATCATGCGGGTAAAAATGTTTACCTGAAAAAGCAAAGTTCTGAATTTTCCAGTTCTGACAGAACTGATTCTATGAGTTTGAAAATGTGACGTGCCCCCAAGAACTAAATTTGAAAAGTTCACAAGACTTATTTTACCTCAAACAAGGGATAGATATTTACTAATATGTTCAGTGTGGATTGCTTTAATACCTACGTGGGAACAACAGTATAGAGACAGCCAACTACTCCCTTTCATGTTACTAACACGGACGCTAGGCTTAGTTATGAAATTTTAACAATAACTTCGGAAAGCTAAAGATACATAATTAATTTTGTGTGTGAAACGTCAGTTTGGCGTACAACCTCGTGCATTCGACAATTACCTCCATCATTTTTGTCAGGAGCAACTGATAGTCAAAAATGCTGCTGTGCTGGTCTTCTAACCATAAAAAAGCCTTCTGAATGGTCGGCAATTACGTCGTACTATCGCAGTTGGTGTCAAAGTCTGCGCTGATCGTGCTACTGCTCCAGCCGTAGCGTAAAATTACGACGAATTTCTCTGGCTCTTTTCTGGATCGAGATCTCGCTTCCATGCACTGCTGAGATTATATCCGCTGTCACGGTTAAAGATTTTCTCACACACTCTTATTTATATGCCTCTCTAATCACAGACGACTAGTGTGTAGGAATTTGAGACAAAAATTTTGTTTCGTGAAACAGTATTTTGTTTGCGAGGCTATGCTCAGCAACTGAAGGTTTCTCCAGCTGTCGATTTTAAATATGTCGATGTTCTGTACAGTTTTCGGAGGCGGTGTGGATGGACCGACCGATGTAATTGCATCCGCACTCGCAAGGGATGTAAATCCCAGAGATCCTCAGGCCGAGAGGGTCCTTAACAGGGCTTATCATCATCTCCTTTATCTTCTTAGGAAGTCGGAAAACAGATTTGACACCTTGTCTTCCCAGGACTCTGCCTATTTTGCTGGATGTAGCGCCGCAGGAGGAAAGGAATGCAGTAGGTGTTTCGTCACGTGAATATTCAACATTTTCACGTTTCCTTTCTTGTACAACTCTGTCGTCATAACACCTGACCAATAGCCGTTCTTTCGGAACACGTAATTCAGACGATTAATTTCGGTTTCCAAGTGGTCCTCGTCGGAAAGTTTCTGCTTTCTTCTGGAATGGATGGTGAAAATTCTGGGCGTTAAGATGTAAGTCAGTGTGCGCCGGCTTATTTTTCTTGTTTATCTCTTGGCAAACGTCTGCATTCCAGGTCCACACTGAAATTTTGTTGTTTGTTTCTTGCCAAATGTTTGCTTTCCAGGTGCGCCCTGAAATCCTCACTCTGCTAGAGGAGAGGAAACAAAGGGCGTCTGGAGTAACCTCACACAGCATCTGCATTTCTGCTGTTGCCACACTGTACTTCACTTCATCAGTGGGCCTCTAAATATTGTGTTGGTACAGTATAACAGTGTGCTACGGTAATGTGGCGTAGGGATTTCTGAGTGAAGCAGGGTTGCAGATATTTGCCTGTGAATTAAGAAAAATTAGGCGACTTTAATTTTTTACAAGGGTATAATTAAGACATTGAATAATCTTAATATGTGTGCTGCCTTCTTGACTAATCCGACAGTCTCATATGACTAAATCAATAATGCCCAGTAAGTTACGAAATAAAGACAATATTCACACAATAAATTGCTTATATTATGATGTCATAATGGCTGAGGATAGCCTGTGGAATATCAACAAAATTAATCAACAAAAACGCCACACTAATATCACTGGAAGTGGAGAAAGAGAGGAAAACTTTCTAAAAAAAGCTTATTCAATTTCTTTCTTTACAAAACATCATGTCTGATCACGTTAATGGATTTATTTTCATTTTATTTTTATTTTCTTTCATGCTTCAATTTTTTAATGTTGACTGGCAACTACAATTGAATAAAACGTGTTTTAAGGATACGAGAGCTACACTGAAAGTAAGCTCCGATCGATAGCAAGATGGAAATCACTACTGTGAAAATCAAAAATGTTTTAATGAGCGAAATTTTGCTACAACTTGCAGCTACTTCTGAACATAGTGGCCGCACCGAATTAGATATTTGTCGTTGCGTTGTAACAACTTTCCAATGCCCTCGTCACAGAAGGCAGCCGCGTGTGCTTTCGGCCAATTTTCTACGCCAGTCTACAGTTCGTTGTCGGTGGCATAATATTTTCATCCCAAACGGTTCATACTAGCAGAGGTGCAACTCATGGGAAGCCAATATTTGGCTGTATTGTGGCTGTTCAAACATTTCCCACTGAAAACGCTGCAGGAATATCTTCATGCGGGATGCTGCCGAGAATTTTTACGAAGAAGAAATCATATGACAGTTATGTTATGTGGACTGCATGACGTCAGGCGAACTGTCTCACCAGGCTATCATAGTCGGGAGGGGACACTATTTTCTAGATATCTTCGCGCGCTCACTGTACGCTAATTACTGAAAAGAGCGACGTGACGCGATCAACAGACATACAAGAGACACTGCCCAACACATCTGTGCAATGCCTCTCGGTAGTTTCCATTTCGTACCTGTCGGGCCTTACTTTCGATTAGCCCCAGTACATTTTTTGGGGATTGGTTCGGTAACAGCGTTGTCCACGTACAGTACATGACTGAAATACATGGTAAATACGGGAGAAATACCCCAAAAGTGGTTGCTAGAATCGACAGACGTACTACTGTACCTCTGTCATGTGGAACTGCAGCAAGCCGTACAGAATTTTTGTTCACATATAAATGGTAGCTTACCTCTGTGATGGCGTTGTGTCTCCATGAGAAGGGGCGTCTTTATGGTATGGGTCAGTTGCAATATTTATAGTGTGCTTGTAGTTGGTGACGAAATCCAAGCACCAGAGTACTGGATCGACTCCTTTCTGTAGCTTGATGAAGTCAGTGGGACTGAGTTCGCATCCATCTGGACTGTCAGACAGAACTGGAACCGCGGCTGCAGGAAGGTATCGCCATGTAATATGCCGCGACTGCCATGGCAACTAAGAAGACTCATATTATACACTCCTGGAAATTGAAATAAGAACACCGTGAATTCATTGTCCCAGGAAGGGGAATCTTTATTGACACATTCCTGGGGTCAGATACATCACATGATCACACTGACAGAACCACAGGCACATAGACACAGGCAACAGAGCATGCACAATGTCGGCACTAGTACAGTGTATATCCACCTTTCGCAGCAATGCAGGCTGCTATTCTCCCATGGAGACGATCGTAGAGATGCTGGATGTAGTCCTGTGGAACGGTTTGCCATGCCATTTCCACCTGGCGCCTCAGTTGGACCAGCGTTCGTGCTGGACGTGCAGACCGCGTGAGACGACGCTTCATCCAGTCCCAAACATGCTCAATGGGGGACAGATCCGGAGATCTTGCTGGCCAGGGTAGTTGACTTACACCTTCTAGAGCACGTTGGGTGGCACGGGATACATGCGGACGTGCATTGTCCTGTTGGAACAGCAAGTTCCCTTGCCGGTCTAGGAATGGTAGAACGATGGGTTCGATGACGGTTTGGATGTACCGTGCACTATTCAGTGTCCCCTCGACGATCACCAGTGGTGTACGGCCAGTGTAGGGGATCGCTCCCCACACCCTGATGCCGGGTGTTGGCCCTGTGTGCCTCGGTCGTATGCAGTCCTGATTGTGGCGCTCACCTGCACGGCGCCAAACACGCATACGACCATCATTGGCACCAAGGCAGAAGCGACTCTCATCGCTGAAGACGACACGTCTCCATTCGTCCCTCCATTCACGCCTGTCGCGACACCACTGGAGGCGGGCTGTACGATGTTGGGGCGTGAGCGGAAGACGGCCTAACGGTGTGCGGGACCGTAGCCCAGCTTCATGGAGACGGTTGCGAATGGTCCTCGCCGATACCGCAGGAGCAACAGTGTCCCTAATTTGCTGGGAAGTGGCGGTGCGGTCCCCTACGGCACTGCGTAGGATCCTACGGTCTTGGCGTGCATCCGTGCGTCGCTGCGGTCCGGTCCCAGGTCGACGGGCACGTGCACCTTCCGCCGATCACTGGCGACAACATCGATGTACTGTGGAGACCTCACGCCCCACGTGTTGAGCAATTCGGCGGTACGTCCACCCGGCCTCCTACATGCCCACTATACGCCCTCGCTCAAAGTCCGTCAACTGCACATACGGTTCACGTCCACGCTGTTGCGGCATGCTACCAGTGTTAAAGACTGCGATGGAGCTCCGTATGCCACGGCAAACTGGCTGACACTGACGGCGGCGGTGCACAAATGCTGCGCAGCTAGCGCCATTCGACGGCCAACACCGCGGTTCCTGGTGTGTCCGCTGTGCCGTGCGTGTGATCATTGCTTGTACAGCCCTCTCGCAGTGTCCGGAGCAAGTATGGTGGGTCTGACACACCGGTGTTAATGTGTTCTTTTTTCCATTTCCAGGAGTGCACTTACAGCTACTGCTAAAGCCATAGGATTTCCTGTCATGTTCGATAAAGTTAAATCTGCAGTTTAGTTGATTCACAGCCAGTCATTTCTGGAAATTCACGATTATTCTGTAATGAGATATATTCCAATCTGTCTCCATACATATTTCCCCTAAACACGTAGTATCTAGCCTATTTATTGATGTTTTAACACACGCCTATCATCCTGTTGCTTATTACTTTCCATATATTTCTTTCGTCATTGATTGAGCGGAGAACTTCATTTCTTATTTTATTAGTTCAGCTAACTGTCAACACCCTTCTATAGTATCATCACGTCTCAAACGGTTTGATTCACTTTAGCGTTGCAATTGAGTAACTGATAATGAATGGACGAGAATATATGGCGAAAAAGAAACGTAGAAAACAATGTATCTGTGGAACTGTTACTTTCAGGGGCAAATACAGTAAAGAGCCAAAGAAACTGGTACACCTGCCTGATATCGTGTACGGCTCCTGTGAGCGCGCAGAAGTGCCGCAACACGACGTGGCAAGGACTCGATTAATGTTGAAGTAGTTCTGGAGGGAACTGTCACCACGAATCCTGCAGGGCTGTCCATAAATCCGTAAGAGTGGGAGAGGGTGGAGATCTTTTCTGAACAGCATGCTGCAGGGCATCGCAGATATGCTCAATAATGTTCATGTCTGGGAAGCGTGGTGGCCAGCGGATGTGTTTAAACTTAGACGTGTGTTCCTGGAGCCACTCTGTAGCAATTGCGGACGTGTGGGCTGTCGCATTGTCGTGATGGTATTGCCCAATGCTGTCGGAATGTGTAATGGACATGACGGGATGCAGATGATCAGACAGGATGCTTACGTACGTGTCACTTGTCGGAGTCAAATGGTTCAAATGGCTCTGAGCACTATGGAACTTAACATCTATGGTCATCAGTCCCCTAGAACTGAGAACTACTTAAACCGAACTAACCTAAGGACAGCACACAACACCCAGCCATCACGAGGCAGAGAAAATCCCTGACCCCGCCGGGAATCGAACCCGGGAACCCGGGCGTGGGAAGCGAGAACGCTACCGCACGACCACGAGATGCGGGCTTGTCGGAGTCGTAACTAGATATATCATGGGTTACATATCACTCCAATTGCACACATCTCACACCGTCACAGAGCCTCCACCAGCTTGAACAGTCACCTGCTGACATGCAGGGTGTATGGATTCCTGAGATTGTCTCCATACCCGTACATGTACATCTGTTCGATACAATTTGAAACGAGACTCGTCCGACCAGGCAGTATGTTTCCAGTCATCAACAATGCAATGTCGGTGTTGACGGCCCAGGCGAAGCGTAAGATTTTATGCAATCGAAAGCGCATGTTGATGATGTTGAATGGTTAGCACACTGACACTTGTTGATGGCCCAGCATTGAAACCTGCTGCAATTTGCGGAAGGGTTGCACATCTGTCACGTTGAACGATTCTCTTCAGTCGTCGTTGGTCCCGTTCTTGCAGGATCTTTTTCCGGCCGCAGCGATGTCGGAGATTTGATGTTTTACCGGATTTCCGATGTTCACGGTACACTCGTGAAATGATCGTAAGGGAAAATCCCCACTTTATCGCTACCTCAGAGATGTTGTGTCCTACCGCTCGTGCGCCGAGTATAACACCACGTTCAAACCCCATTAAATCTTGATAAACCTGCAATTGTAGCAGTAGTAACCGATTTAAATAACAACTGCGCTAGACATTTGTTGTCTTACATAGGCGTGGCTGACCGCAGCGCCGGGTTCTGCCTGTTTACATGCCTCTGTATTTGAATACGGATGCCTATACCTGTTTCTTTGGCGCTTCAATGTAATTTACAAGTTACAGACGCACACAAAAAAATTATTGTTATAAAGTAATGGAGAAAGTCACGATTCAGATCACAGATAAATAGTATGGAGAGAACCGGCCCCAGAAGTGAATGATGTGGGAAGTCTATGATGATTAGCTGTGGTGACAGTCGAGGTAACAGTGGTGTAGCCAGAGGTGAGACACAGCAGGCACTGCCAACAGTAGGCGATTATACAGTAAACCCTCATGCTGCATGAAGGTTTTGACACATTACGGCTGATCTCGGTTTGCAATGTAGCTAATTATGCGGCCATTCTTTTTCCGGAACTGTCCGATAACCGATAGAAACAAGAATCAAACATGCCAATCAAATAGGAATAATTAATCCCCCGTCGATAAATGAGATGTGTATGAGTACCAGCGAATGTTAGTACTCAATTACTATAATTCATATATTTATGCTGAACTCCATGATTCATCTAAAGAAGTTGCCACTGTGCAGACACAGTAAACTGAGCTGCAAGTGCACGGACGCAGTTGGTCACTCAGGTCAACAGGTCAGACCATTCCGAGGGAGAATTCTCAGAAGTCACTCAGCGGAAGCGATAAAGATCAGTGCCACTTGGTCAGCTGGCCTTGCTTTGGAGAACCACCCCGGGCACTGCTCTCCAGAAGTCACAAATACTATCCCCTGATCCCCTGTAGTGTAGGACCACCGGAAATATCAGTTCTGAACAGCCTCATTGTAGAAAGAGGAGGAGTACCGTTTCCGGTGAGGCCCAGAAGAGTGCTACTACTAACAAAATACAGAAAGCAGAAGCTTCTTCGAAATTCATCGACACCCAGCATTTAACGTTAGCAAACGGATGGAGAACCCATGTATTAAGCCACCTTTGATGAAACTGGATCCTGCCGAACGCAGGCACTATAAAAACTAAATATTTAACATAATGTAAGAACAGCCAGGACCGACTAACGTAAATAATAGAAGATGGGGACAGAAGCTCAAATCTGCTGCCAAGGTTCCACCTCACTGACCTCACAGAAAGAAAGAGAGCAGGACACAGCGTTTTAGTGGTAAGTGTTAGGGAGTGAGGGAGTGTGCTGTTGGTTAGCTGCTTGAAACAACTGTCAGGGTACCGGACCAGCTTCTTTTGAGGCATCTCTCAGCGATCAGCACTCAGAATATCCATTGTATAGCCAAATCAACTGAGGTGACGAACGAAAACACGAAAATAAGAGCCTTCCTTTTTGGAAGCAGTCGGTACAAAATCACTTTATTGCCAGGGTTCTTTATCGCCAAGGTTTGTCTCTGCCATACTCTCTCTCTGCACCTCTGTAGCCGAAAGTCAGGTGGCTCTCCGATCAGATGAGCAGCTGACTTCATTTTTCGGCTGAGCTGAGCTTAGTCGCTGATGCTATCAAAGTGATTTCGCAGGCACTTCAGGCTTCACCTGCGGATTAAGTTGGTGAGATCTAGCTCTGACAGCGAGATGAGGCACAGGGACAGTCCGGTCATTTTTACTGAGTTTCGGTAATTTCATGGTTCATTTGGAAGGCTTCCTTGCAGATTTTACAATGGGGATGCTTTCTACTCCGATCGTAGATGCAAACGTATACTCTTCTATAGCGCTAGCTACCTTTTAATACTAATATTTCGGCAATCACGGTACATATTCGTAAACATAATTGTTTTGTACTGAGACGTGTTTATTAGAATCAGACCGCCGGCCGGAGTGGCCGTGCGGTTCTAGGCGCTGCAGTCTGGAGCCGAGCGACCGCTACGGTCGCAGGTTCGAATCCTGCCTCGGGCATGGATGTGTGTGATATCGTTAGGTTAGTTAGGTTTAATTAGTTCTAAGTTCTAGGCGACTGATGACCTCAGAAGTTAAGTCGCATAGTGCTCAGAGCCATTAGAATCAGACCCGAGATCCTTTAACGAGCCTTGGCTAGGTCCTTTTTTCTTGATTTGTCAGTCATTGTTAGATGTGTTATCGTGCACATTCAATGTAATAAGCAGAATTAATTGTAATTCTTGATTAGTTTTGTATCTGTTTATTACTTTGGAAGGCAATGATTAATTAAGCCGGATTAAGTGGGCTACTTTGCTTACGTTTAGTCCTAACACATTCCATTTATATTTACAGCTACTGCCACTTCATCTTACTCGGAGCACTGATCGGTTTCCAGGTGGAGTACAGAAAGAAGAGGTGCTTGTGCGGTAGTTGTATTGGTTGTGGTTGGAAGCATTGCTAGCTGTGTGCGCGTCTAGATCATTTCTTCTGGTGTGTGTTTCAATTCGTATTGTTGCATGTAATGAATGTAGAATTCTCATTTAACGATATTTCTCTTTTTTCCGTATCAAACTTTTATTTTGCACAGTTTAAAACATGCTGTGGATAAATGCCGAGGTAAATAATGACCTTGCATATCTAAACTTACGGCTTCAAAGATACTTAACTACTTATGCATGGTCTTCAGTTTGCTGTAACTTAGCAGATTTGTTATTTAAATTTTTTATGGTCGTCAGTCTGAATAGAGGTTAGACGCAGCCTATGTTGTGCAAGACCCTTCATACCTCAATAACAGCTGAAAAATTTATGTGCTTGATCATACTTACTTCTTTATGGCTTACCTTTGTCTACATTTCTTTACTTTTGTCATCTTCACT
This sequence comes from Schistocerca serialis cubense, assembly GCF_023864345.2. Classification (NCBI taxonomy): domain Eukaryota; kingdom Metazoa; phylum Arthropoda; class Insecta; order Orthoptera; family Acrididae; genus Schistocerca; species Schistocerca serialis. The sequence goes on from NC_064639.1 coordinate 931,696,964, forward strand.
TACATTGTAGTCCGCATTAACATATGATTTAATGCAACTTCATCTCATTCCCTTGATTTACATCTTTTTTTTACTGAGGACTGTCAAGAGAGTGTCCATTTCATCACGCTGACTTTGCAAGTCCTGCTCCTCCATAGATTCAATTAATGTTCACCAATGCTTCAAATCGTTGAGCTCTCCTTTCCATATTTATCCGTGTTTTTTTTTTCTTAACTACTTGCTCTACTCTGGTGTGGCAAAAGTCGTAGGATACCTGCTAATATCATGTCGGACCTCCTTTCGCGTGAAGTAGTCCAAAAACTCGACGTTCCGTGCTCACCAGCCATTGGGAGCACTGCAGAAATATTGAGCCATGCTGCCCCTCTAGACGCCCGTAATTGCGAAAGTGTTGCCGGTGCAAGATTTTGTGCACGAACCGCCCTCTCGATTATATCCCATAAATGATCTGTGGGATTAATATCGGTCGATCTCGGTTGCGAAACCGTTCGCTCTAATTGTCCAGAATGTCCTTTAAACCAATCGTTAATAGGGTGACATGACGCATTGTCGTCCATGAAAATTCCATCATTGTTTGCAAACAGGTAGCCGAATAACGATCGGTCCTGTTGGAGCAGAGGACGCATTCCGTTCTATATAAACACAGCGCACACCATTACCAAGCCACCACCAGCTTGCACAGTGGCTTCTTGACAACTTGGGTCCGTGGCTTCGTGAGGTCCGCGGCACACTCGAACACTACCATATCGGCTCTTAGTGACTAAAATCGGGACTCATCTGACCAGACCAGGCTCTTCTACTCGTCTCTGGTCCAACCGATATGGTCACGTGGCCAGGAGAGGCACTGCAGGCGATGTCGCGCTGTTAGAAATGGCGCTCGCGTCAGTCGTCTGCTGCCATAGACCATTAACATCAAATTTCGCCGTACAGTCCTAATGGATGCACCCCACAGTGTTGCTTGTCTGTTAGCTCTGTTAGCACTGACGTTGGACACGGTCGTTAAGTGAAGGCCGTCGGACACTGCGTTGTCCGTGGTGAGAGGTAACGCGTGAAATTTGGTGTTCTCGGTATATACTTGACGCTGTGGCTCACAGAATATTGAATTTCATAACGGTATCCGACATGAAATGTTCCATGTGTCTACCTCCAGCTACCATTCAGCGTTCAAAGCCTGTTAATTCCCGTCGTGCAGCCACAGTAACTTCGGAAACCTTTTCACATGAACCATCTGGGTAGAAATGACAGCTCCGCCTTTGTATTGCCCTTTTATACCTTGTGCACGTCATACTATCACCATCCATATACGCGCATATCGCTATCCCATGACTTTCACCTTAGTGTATGCACAGATTAAATGATGTGCGAGAAACACCAAAACCCTGTCTTCTGCTTTCCCAACCACTAATGAGAACAAAGGAATAGCAAATATATTACATTTGAAATTTGTAGGCTTTCTGCAAGTAAAGCAAATTTCTTATTACGTATTTAATTATTTACGCGACGCGTTGGCAGTGAAAGCTCCTGGCGCCGAAGTGGCACCTTTTCAGTACTGTCTCCAGGCAGCAGCCGCTAATGGAAGAAGGATGACATTTTCCGGAATCAGCTCGGCGCAGAGCGGCTTTTGTAGCCCGGCAGCTGCAGTAAGCCCTCTGCCCCGAGCAGAGAGAGCGCGCGCTTCTTTGGTAGCAACCTGCGGGGCCTAATAGACCGCGCTCGCTAAATGCGGCGAGGCCGGGCTGCTTCGGCCGCGTCGTGTCGGTGGTTCTCTGGCCTGTCCATCTGACGTCCGCTACGCGCGCGCAGAGTGGGCAGGCTGACATCATAAGGTTCGCAGCTAGCCGGCCTTCCAGCGGGCGCTGAAAGCAAGCGCCGCGTTCTCAACAGTTAAAGAGAAATGTTGCGTCCGTCTGCAGTGGCTTAACGCAGTACAATCCTGTTATATGATTCTGGCTATTAAAATTGCAATTCCACGAAGAAACATTGAACAAATTTCTAATCGGTGTGAAGCGTGAATTACATCCACTTTCAGAATGGTTCAAATGGCTTTAAGCACTATGGGACTTAACATCTGAGGTCATCAGTCCCCTAGACTTAGAACTACTTAAACTTAACTAGCCTAAGAATACCACACACATCCATGCCCGAGGCAGGATTCGAACATGCGACCGTAGTAGAAGCGTGGTTCCGGACTGAAGCGCCTAGAACCACTCGTCCACAGCGGCCGACCATACACTTTCAAATCGTGTACTCGCGCCCCATGCTTAGGTCTCTTATCAACGACGATCTCATCTGAGCTGTGCGGACGTTTCGTGAGTCGCTCTTGGGTAGCTCAGCCGGTGCCTCCCCTGTCCTATCCAAACCTAGTTTGCTGCCACTCTTCTACCTACAGGTCCCACCAACCCTCCACTTGCACATCCTCCACATACACTCTCAAACAAATTTCGACCCTCTCCTGGACCACGAACTCTGTCCCAACATATACCCACCCTATCAATGAATCCATTATCCAACCCCCAAGTCTCCTCCCAATGGCTGACTCCTCGTCCTCTCCCCATTCCACGCCTTCTCCTTTCCTCCGTCTCAGTCACCCAACTGTCTTTTCTTTTCAAATTTATAGATCCCAATACCAGCTACCCTCTGTCTTTCTCCCTCACAGCCCCCTATCAACACCTCTTCCCAGTCCTCAGCCCTCATCACCGCCACTCTCTTACTTTGTACTCATCTTTTTCATCAACAAGCTACCATGCCTCGACAGATCCTTTTACGGTTTCCTTGTCTTCCACAGCCATCCCCGTCTCATCACCACCTCACTAGTCCTCAGTCCTCATCACCGCCATTCTCCTTTCTCCCTCCATACCCACCTTTCTGCCGGCCGGTGTAGCAGAGCGGTTCTAGGCGCTTCAGTCTGGAACCGCGCGACCGCTACGGTCGCAGGTTCGAATCCCGCCTCGGGCATGGATGTGTGTGATGTCCTTAGGTTGGTTAGGCTTAAGTAGTTGCTTAAGTAGTTCTAAGTTCTAGGGGACTGATGACCTCTGATGTTAAATCCCATAGTGCTCAGAGAGAGCCCACCTTTCTTTCCATCGACAACCTATCATCCAGGTCAGGAATTTTTCCATTTATAATGAAAGTGTACAGAGCCCCACTTTCTAAGGTCAGTATCTCTTCTGTCGTGAAATGCTTCTCTGGTGTTTTTTTCAAGTGTGTAATGTTCTTCAAGTGTTCTTAACTGTGGTGTCTGTCACTGTTTTTAAACCCTTAAAGAAAGCATTATTTCTTACATTTTCCGCCTAACATTGGCTCTTAAAATAATTTTAAATTCATGGTAAATATATCTCCTCGGTTTCAGTTTAGCATCGAAGTCAGAGAATAATGCCTACTGGCTGAAGTGAGGGTTGATTGTACCACTGGCAGTCACATAAAAGAAACAAGAACAGTTGGTGCCAGCTTCTTACTATCTCCAAGAATGATTTTGTTTGAGTTTTTCTATGGATTTTGGTCCTCATTACAATAAAATCCAACTCATGCACAAAATGTTATAATTCTGTTAAAGTTTATTAGAACTACCTTCAGTAAAATATTATGGATGGCGATTAAGCCAGCCATTGAAGGCAGAAACGGAAAAAGGGAAAAACTGAAGCAGAAAAAAGGAAAAAGATTCGGGAAAGAACTTGTCCGCCAGAGGCAAACGTCCCGAGTTCGAGTCTCGGCCCGGCACACCGCTTTAATTTGCCGTTAAGTTTGATACTAGCACAATTCCGCTTCAGAGTGAAAATTTCATTCTAAAACCATCCCTCCGGGCTGTAACTAAACCAAGTCTCCGCAATACCTTTTCTTTCTGGAGTGCCCGTCTTGCAGGTTTCGCAGGGCAACTTGTGTGAAATTTGGCAGATAGGACATGAGGTAATGGGGGAAGCAGAGCTGTGGGGACCGTTCGTGAGTCATACTTGGATAGCTCAGTCGGTAGAGTACGTGTCCACGAACAGCAAATGTCCCGAGGTTGATTTTCGGTCTGGCACACACATTAAATACGCCAGGAAGTTTCACCTTAAAGACCATCGGACGCTAGTCGAAGGTCTGTTGGAGCGGTGCATTTTTGCAAAAGAGTAGAGAAGTATCTCCGAAGGTCCCCAAACACGTGTGCTCTATCGCAGCGACCCATCTCTCGTCCAGTCTGTCTCTTCGTAGATTACTCGTGTTTTGGAAAATCGTAGCGATCTGTTGCTAGTCGCATGCAATTTCCAGGATCGTACACACGAATCGTGTGCGCAGAATGGTTACATGGCTGCGACTCGTTTATTTACAGATTTATCATGTCCCACAATAAAGTGAAATTTGCAAATCAAATACTTTTATAAAAAGTAGAAAAACTGGTGCTGATACTTTAACATCATACTAATAATTGAAATAGCTCGTTAACCACCGAGATGTAAAGAGAATACTACAAATATATACACTAAAAGAAAATTATGTTATGTAACTGACAGTGGATGATGCTTTTATGTCATATTGCTAGTAAAAATAGTTGGTGTTCGTTTGTGTACCCAGATGAATCGTTGCTGTGTAAATCGAACAGGATGGCTACTTGGGTAAAGATTTTACCATCGAATTTGTTGAGCTAGTCAAAGAACAAGAAGCATTGTGGAATATAACTTCGAAAGTGTATCGTAACAAAAGAAAAAGAGAAAGGTTTATGACGCTGCTGGTGAATAAAGTGAGGGAAGTGGATGCAGCAGCTACATAAGATGATTTTCCCCAAAAATTGTGGCGTTATCAGTGTCGAAAATTGAGTATCTTCATAAGATCTCCCACTTGCTAAGAAGCTTCAAATTGCTGTGAAACCCTGGTGGGCTAATATCATTGCATCATATTTGCATCTCTTTTTCGTATTTTCGTTGTAGAAATTTTTAGCAACTCCAGATAAACACTTCCAGTCATATACATGAAATTCTACAAGTCTTTCTGGTGAAATCGTAATTCTTTGAGTGAAATACACTCCTGGAAATTGAAATAAGAACACCGTGAATTCATTGTCCCAGGAAGGGGAAACTTTATTGACACATTCCTGGGGTCAGATACATCACATGATCACACTGACAGAACCACAGGCACATAGACACAGGCAACAGAGCATGCACAATGTCGGCACTACTACAGTGTATATCCACCTTTCGCAGCAATGCGGCCTGCTATTCTACCATGGAGACGATCGTAGAGATGCTGGATGTAGTCCTGTGGAACGGCTTGCCATGCCATTTCCACCTGGCGCCTCAGCTGGACCAGCGTTCGTGCTGGACGTGCAGACCGCGTGAGACGACGCTTCATCCAGTCCCAAACATGCTCAATGGGGGACAGATCCGGAGATCTTGCTGGCCAGGGTAGTTGACTTACACCTTCTAGAGCACGTTGGGTGGCACGGGATACATGCGGACGTGCATTGTCCTGTTGGAACAGCAAGTTCCCTTGCCGGTCTAGGAATGGTAGAACGATGGGTTCGATGACGGTTTGGATGTACCGTGCACTATTCAGTGTCCCCTCGACGATCACCAGTGGTGTACGGCCAGTGTAGGAGATCGTTCCCCACACCATGATGCCGGGTGTTGGCCCTGTGTGCCTCGGTCGTATGCAGTCCTGATTGTGGCGCTCACCTGCACGGCGCCAAACACGCATACGACCATCATTGGCACCAAGGCAGAAGCGACTCTCATCGCTGAAGACGACACGTCTCCATTCGTCCCTCCATTCACGCCTGTCGCGACACCACTGGAGGCGGGCTGCACGATGTTGGGGCGTGAGCGGAAGACGGCCTAACGGTGTGCGGGACCGTAGCCCAGCTTCATGGAGACGGTTGCGAATGGTCCTCGCCGATACCCCAGGAGCAGCAGTGTCCCTAATTTGCTGGGAAGTGGCGGTGCGGTCCCCTACGGCACTGCGTAGGATCCTACGGTCTTGGCGTGCATCCGTGCGTCGCTGCGGTCCGGTCCCAGGTCGACGGGCACGTGCACCTTCCGCCGACCACTGGCGACAACATCTATGTACTGTGGAGACCTCACGCCCCACGTGTTGAGCAATTCGGCGGTACGTCCACCCGGCCTCCCGCATGTCCACTATACGCCCTCGCTCAAAGTCCGTCAACTGCACATGCGGTTCACGTCCACGCTGTCGCGGCATGCTACCAGTGTTAAAGACTGCGATGGAGCTCCGTATGCCACGGCAAACTGGCTGACACTGACGGCGGCGGTGCACAAATGCTGCGCAGCTAGCGCCATTCGACGGCCAGCACCGCGGTTCCTGGTGTGTCCGCTGTGTCGTGCGTGTGATCATTGCTTGTACAGCCCTCTCGCAGTGTCCGGAGCAAGTATGGTGGGTCTGACACACCGGTGTCAATGTGTTCTTTTTTCCATTTCCAGGATTGTAGAATGTGATAACTTTTCTCTCTTTAAAAGCCACTTCTTGGTCCAAGCCTTATTTTACGAGTGTTACTAGACCCATGCAGCACTGCTACGGCTTCTACTAGACACAACAATGCAGTATCCACTGCAGCAGCAGCAAGTCACTTCACCACGCCGCGGCGCTCGTAAGTCTGGTCGAGACAGCTTGACAAACCGCTCGTGAGTGGCGGAGCTGGGCATGCGACCAATTGTATGGGATATCTCATGCGACGGATCGGTGCGGGGCCCTTAGAGACACGCGGAGGCTTTGACCTGTGCCGGTCAAACAGACAGCTAGGCGCGTATATTTAGGTTTGGACGCCTCGTGGAGCTGTACAAAAAGCACCAGTATAGTTAAGACGTGATTCAAACACGGGTATTTTAGACATTCAACCGACAAAAAATTTCAGCAATACGGCCTGGTAGCAGCAAGTGATTTAAATCCCAGTGAGCGCGTGTGGGATGTGGTACCGTGTCGTACTGCAGCACGTCCGCATGCCCCAACGAGCTTCCAGCGTTTGTCTTACCAGTACTGGTGGCGAAATGGAAAGCCTTACCGCAAGAATTCCTTAACGACTTTTTGGCCAGGATGAAAGAATTTCCGTCGGTGGTGACCACACAACCTAGTAAGAACCGTGTCCCGCTTTCTGTAATGATCAAGGGAACATAATGAATCGCGGTTACTTGAATGTACCGGTAATTATTGTCTTTCAATAAAAGTGTCGTTTCCTTTGATCTCATAACGTATTTATTTCAGTTACGATCTGTACTACACTATGGCAGTTCTTTCTATGTACGGTTCCTGTTTGATCGAGCTATGCAACTTGGCCGTGACATGTAATGGGAAAGTTAGTTTCGTTCTTAAGTTACGCACACCACAGTATTTATTGTTAAAGTAGGCCATAGGTGAAATACGAACGCGATTAGAAGGGGTAAAAGAGCCCATTACAGTGAAAGAGAGATTTGAAAGTGGTTGTAGGTCAATCGGAAATGTTCATGTAATTCCGTTGGGTTGGATTGCGTTCAAGAGCGTTGAAATTTATAATAAATAACGCAATAAAGCAGATCGTTGTGTTTGCTTCGCTGGTCGGTGTCAGATTCATAATATCACGCCGGCCGGTGTGGCCGAGCGGATCTAGGTACTACAGTCTGGAGCCGCGCGACCGCTACGGTAGCATGTTCGAATCCTGCCTCGGGCATGGATGTGTGTGATGTCTTTAGGTTAGTTCGGTTTAAGTAGTTCTGAGTTCTAGGGGACTGATGACCTCAGAAGTTAAGTCCCATAGTGCTCAGAGCCATTTGAACCATAATACTACACAAGACTGGCATCATCAATAGAGGCCTATAATTATTTGCAGCTGTTTGACGGGTCTTGAATGAAATATCGAATGACACGCGCTGTTTGCCAATTGTTTTGAACTATTCGTTGCCGTAGCGAGCTACAATAATTTTCTGATCCAAGGTGTGCAAGTTATTTCGATAATCGCATTACAATCTTACAGATATCTCATCCAGTACACGTGGCTTTCCACTACTGAACAATCAATTTCTATTAGGCGATTACTAATCCCACTACCGGCCGCTTTCCACTAGTGAACCATGAATTTCTATTCCGCGATTACTAATCCCAAATAACGGCCTTTTCACCTTTTCGAGCGATGATTGAAAGTACGAGTAGTATCCTTGTTAAAACCTACCGCAGTAAACAATGTCGAAAGACCGACTTAACTGTGCCAGTGTTGTGTCTTCTTCTGTTTTGGTGCCGACTGGCACTGATTGACTGAAAAATGAGTTCAAAACGTCTTAACATTTTTCTAGGGATCGGTTGGCTTTTATTTTCGAATTCATTGAACTCTCCTGCCGTTACTATCCTTAGCTAATTTTGGTTAATTTCAACTTTCGTTTGGAAAGTAGACTTTGGCTTCGCTTAAATCTTTGATGAAGCTCTCTTTGCTTTCGTAACACCTTTCTAACACAGCTATTGCACCATGATGAATCTTAAACATTTCTAAGAATTTCACTCGGTACACACTGACCGTAGACGTCCAAAACAACGCTATCTCGATTTACCGATCTACGTTACCAACCGCTTCAGCACAGATGAATACTTTATGATGACTACACAGATACTCTACAGCTTTTATTCCGTCGCTGTTTCCAAGCAAACGTGTGTTGTTGCACTTCTTAACCTTGCTACAACATCTGATGCTTATAGACGCTGTCCTCTACGTTACCTGAGTCGAAGAATTCCGATGTCGTAGTTGCTGGGAGGTCTATGGCGTTACCCACACGAGTCAGTTCTCGATCAGTAGGAAGCAGTTTTACAGTCAAGACATTGACAACAATCTGACTAGAATCCCTGTCTTTGGTACCAGTTTTAAATTTCTCGTGTCCATAGAAATTGAGCCCCAGCTAAAATCAAATTACAAGCTTGGGATTTTATCCAAATTTGACGCGGCAAGTAAACCGAGAACTTTTTATGCAAATTACAAGTTATTTTACAAGGGTCTAAACCTAGTGTGAGAGGAATTTATTTCTCACTTAAGAGCTGCGTTGTATTCCTCTTTCGTCCACAAATAATCCGCAACATGAAACAGTGGAATGTACGGCGTTTAGCTGTAAAAGAGCTTAAGGAGCGCCGAGGCCGCATCGAGCTTGTGACCACTACTGCGGTTTTATCGGCGGTCAGCAGCTATATGCTGCCGCCCGATGACGTCACCGCAAATGATACTCATGCGCAAGACCTCAGAAACGATCGCTTTACATGGAGCAGCTGCCACTGCAGCATGTGTTTGCTGGAGAATCTACGACCCACTCCTGGCAATTCCTATTCTACTGTTAAGTGCCGCATACTTTGACAGAAGAAACACTATAGGTCAGCGTGGTGTAATTTGGCGGAGCAGTCGTATTTTGTCTGCAATAAGAGGGACAGAAGATGGAGAACGCATACTGATAAATTACGATAAGGCTTTTATCCCACATTACAATCCGAACAGCTTTGAAGAAATGTGGAATATTCTTAGTTGGAAGAGGAGCAATCAGATACAGAAAAATTTCCGAATATTGGGTTGCCGACACCCCCGGGATAACAAGGCCGCCCAGCAGTGTTAGTGACGTCACACTAAGCGGCCCATAGCCGACGCAGCAGTCCACGGACACCTCCGTACAGACGCGCCTGATGCTAGCGATCTTCTGTCCGTCATACAGAAAGGAGCGAACTATAATTCGAACCAAAGACCAAATTATATATGTTCTTGTAAACAGCATAAAGGTTCATAACGAAATACCGATTACATATACGGGCAGGAATAGGTTCTAGAACTCCTCTGAAAAGTGTTTATCTTCAGTACCAGAATGAACATCAAATTGCCAGGTTTTCTAAATAGAAAAGCACTTTGTTAGTAGCAGACAGCAATAATGAGACTTGCAGTTGGTGATTTCTACGTGGAAAAGGAAATAAGCTATAGAGAGATTGAAAATGGTAAGTAAAGACAGCCTCAGCCTTTTGCTCACATTCTTACATGTAATGCACTTGGTTGTTTTTCATTTCCTTACCTTTCATAAAATTTTTAATATTGTTTCAAGAAGTGTATCTTCAATAGCAGAGTGAACTTCAAATTGTCAGGCTTTTCTTAAAGGAAAGAGCAGTGATGTCTATGTTAAAAGGAGAATATTTGATATCTATCTTTTGTTTCCATTCTTTATTACTGGGGATACACTTGCAAAAATTCTTGAAAAGAGCTGTCACCATTAACCTATGAGTAAATTCACAATAGTCATGTGTTTTATGAGATAAAGCGAACTCTTGTTGCCTTATTGTAAACGAAAGTTGTGAGGGTTTTGCTATGTATGACAGTGTTTAAGATACTTTCAGTGTAATAGCTCGAAATTGTTAAATCCTGCTTTGGCATTTGTCACCACCTGTATGCGAGTTTTAAAGCTAAATAGTGTTCTGACAATTATAAAATAGTGGCAAAGTTCCTCAATCGATTAAACTTATTCCTGCCCGTATATGTAATCGGTATTGCGTTATGAACCTTTATGCTGTTTACAAGAATATACATAATTTGGTCTTCGGTTCGAGTTATAGTTCGCTCCTTTCTGTATGACGGACAGAAGATCGTTAGCATCGGGCGCGTCTGTACGGAGGTGTCCGTGGACTGCTGCGTCGGCTATGGGCCGCTTAGTGTGACGTCACTAACACTGCTCGGCGGCCTTGTTATCCCGGGAGTGTCGGGGTAGCACGTGCACACACACTGTAAGGCATAGTGCCATCTTTCGCGTTACATCTTAGCGATCTTATTCTTCTCACTTGTCTCTGGATTCTGGAATTTTCGAAGCTGTGCGCGCTTTATTTTCTGGAAGCAGCATTGTCTTGCTGTGTAGCGTCGACAGCGCCCCATAACAACAGATCACGTGCGCAGTGAATGGGGTAGTCGATCTTGAGCGTTATCAGTGAAACGTCGAGCGCGGCCGCATCGTTTTGCATGTTGGTGTTCCTGTCGCTGCGGGTTTACTTATAGATTGCAATTTTTTATTTGCAGTTCACTGTTGCTATCTGAGTTTACATAGTGTCAGTCTGCCATTTGGAGGTAGTGAAAGAAGCTGTGGATGCTAGAAATGGAGTGCCAAGTAGGGAAATTTTAACGCCTCCGATATACTCTTCTATTATTCACTAGAAAGGTGGCAGCAGCGGAGGTTGCCAGAAACATTTATGCCAGGTATATGGATAATTCCATTCGAAAAACCACGGCAAGAAAGTAATTTTCTCGTTTTAAGTAAAATAGTTTTGACATTAGTGACTCTCCATGTGTAAGAAGACCTTCGGGATTTGATGAAGATCGTTTAAACCCATTAGTGCACATCGATCCACTTCCCTGAACTAGAGTGTTGGTAAATGTGATGAATTGCTATCATTTCATCTTCGTGCGACATTTGCGTCGAATGGGGAAGGTTCAACAATCGGTGTATGGGTACCGCGTGGTCTAAGCCCAAAGTCACAAAATTCAGCAGGTGACAATGTGTGCAAATCTGGTTGCTCGTCATCAAATGGCTCATGAAAAACACCGATCATTCCCATTAGGTATCGTTGCTGGCGACGAGAAGTGGTGTCTTTATGTTAACAAAACGAAAAGAAAGGAATGGCAGAGCCCAAACAATGCAGAAACCCTCCGTACAAAGACCAGCGCGCATCCACAAAAATTGTTACGCATCTGGTGGAACAGCAATGGTGTTGTGTACTATGAATTACTTCCGCGAGATGTAACCATCACTACTGTCATTTATTGGCCACTACTGAGACGTCTTGCTGACGCAGTGCAAGTCACGACCAGGAGGGCTGCGCGTGGTGATAATACTGCACGATAACGCCCGCCAGCATTCTGCTAGACTGACAAAAAGCACTACACGGAAGTTTGGTTGGGAAGTCATTCCGCACCTACATCATCTTGCGCCTTCAGGTTTCCATCTTTTCCCTCTCTATCGAACAACTTCGAGGAACTTCCTTTCCGGGTGAAAATTCACTCCAAACTGGCTCGACGAGGTCTTCGCCTCAAAACCACATCTACAGTCGCGGAATCGAAAAGTTACCCCAGCGTTCGCGTTCGCGGACTATTGTAAACAGTGACGGAGAAGATATTATTGATAATCAAAGTCATTGTGTTTATGAAACATAAGGAAAATGCACTAACCCATTACTCTGAACAGTTTTCTAGAGAATGTAATTAGAATCTGAAACTGTTACGCCTGTTCGTAGAAGGAAATTGTTTGAGAAATTCAGTTATTTCGTGGATGGGCGCGAGGGATGAGTCATGAGATTTAAGACTGGAAAAGTATCGTGTTTGTTAATCAGTAACTTTCATGGAGGGACGTATTGACAGTAGAACGTAAATCAAAAGGCTACCGTGCTTTGTGATTATCTGTTTAATTAATGTGGAAACGCAACACTGAAATAGTTATAGCAATCTGAATGTGAGACGGGCTTACGTTCTAACACAAGACTCTATGAATTTAGGCATTGTTAGGGAAGTGTGTAACATGCTAAAGGTTCAATACAAGAAAGCAACTTGACTTGTACTGTTATTAATTCAAAGTGTTATTTTTACATTTTTGAGCTGAACAATTTTAATATTTGAAAGGTATAAGAGACACATTTTCGTATTAGATACATGATCAGGCGTTTTCTGTGTGTAAGGGTCCCGTACTCGTGTGCGATAACCACAAGAAAAATAAGAAAGAAGGAGCTTTACATCTGTCGCTGTGACTGGGACAATTATTTTATAAAACACACACACACACACACACACACACACACACACACACACACACACACAGACACGGTCATCCAAACGTTGTTAGTGCAGTGGATCTCCTTCCAATATGTGGAATAAAACACTTTTCTTCATCCTACAAGTATCGAACTGTATGAGAGTGACACTTAACTACACTCCTGGAAATTGAAATAAGAACACCGTGAATTCATTGTCCCAGGAAGGGGAAACTTCATTGACACATTCGTGGGGTCAGATACATCACATGATCACACTGGCAGAACCACAGGCACATAGACACAGGCAACAGAGCATGCACAATTTCGGCACTAGTACAGTGTATATCCACCTTTCGCAGCAATGCAGGCTGCTATTCTCCCATGGAGACGATCGTAGAGATGCTGGATGTAGTCCTGTGGAACGGCTTGCCATGCCATTTCCACCTGGCGCCTCAGTTGGACCAGCGTTCGTGCTGGACGTGCAGACCGCGTGAGACGACGCTTCATCCAGTCCCAAACATGCTCAATGGGGGACAGATCCGGAGATCTTGCTGGCCAGGGTAGTTGACTTACACCTTCTAGAGCACGTTGGGTGGCACGGGATACATGCGGACGAGCATTGTCCTGTTGGAACAGCAAGTTCCCTTGCCGGTCTAGGAATGGTAGAACGATGAGTTCGATGACGGTTTGGATGTACCGTGCACTATTCAGTGTCCCCTCGACGATCACCAGTGGTGTACGGCCAGTGTAGGAGATCGCTCCCCACACCATGATGCCGGGTGTTGGCCCTGTGTGCCTCGGTCGTATGCAGTCCTGATTGTGGCGCTCACCTGCACGGCGCCACACACGCATACGACCATCATTGGCACCAAGGCAGAAGCGACTCTCATCGCTGAAGACGACACGTCTCCATTCGTCCCTCCATTCACGCCTGTCGCGACACCACTGGAGGCGGGCTGCACGATGTTGGGGCGTGAGCGGAAGACGGCCTAACGGTGTGCGGGACCGTAGCCCAGCTTCATGGAGACGGTTGCGAATGGTCCTCGCCGATACCCCAGGAGCAACAGTGTCCCTAATTTGCTGGGAAGTGGCGGTGCGGTCCCCTACGGCACTGCGTAGGATCCTACGGTCTTGGCGTGCATCCGTGCGTCGCTGCGGTCCGGTCCCAGGTCGACGGGCACGTGCACCTTCCGCCGACCACTGGCGACAACATCGATGTACTGTGGAGACCTCACGCCCCACGTGTTGAGCATTTCGGCGGTACGTCCACCCGGCCTCCCGCATGCCCACTATACGCCCTCGCTCGAAGTCCGTCAGCTGCACATACGGTTCACGTCCACGCTGTCGCGGCATGCTACCAGTGTTAAAGACTGCGATGGAGCTCCGTATGCCACGGCAAACTGGCTGACACTGACGGCGGCGGTGCACAAATGCTGCGCAGCTAGCGCCATTCGACGGCCAACACCGCGGTTCCTGGCGTGTCCGCTGTGCCGTGCGTGTGATCATTGCTTGTACAGCCCTCTCGCAGTGTCCGGAGCAAGTATGGTGGGTCTGACACACCGGTGTCAATGTGTTCTTTTTTCCATTTCCAGGAGTGTATGTCTGAACTCAATATGTGGAAGGTTTTATACCGACGTGAAGATCTTTTGCATGTTTTTAAATATATTCGGCACAAGAACTTACGATTTTTTTAGTTGTGCCACTTGTAGCTAGAATGCTGTTGTTTAAGTTTTGGTGCATTACCACTGCTTACTTATTTGTTCGTCGCTGAATATAGATAAGTGTTGCACTACATATATGGAAGAGGTATTAGTTGCCCAAGCGCTAGTAAACAATAGTAAATGTACTGAACTGAACGACATTTACTAGTGGGCCTCAAGAGAAAAAAAAAGTGCCGTCAAATGTACAAAACTGTCTGGGAGTCGAACGCGGTTGTCGTCTATCTGCGGCTGTGCGTAATGGGTGGTGCAATGCCTGCAGTGCTGGCTCGTACTCTGGTCAGACACGCAGTATCAACTTGAAACATCCTGCCAGATTAAAACTACGTTCGGGACTTTGCATTTAAACCGCAAGATCCTTGCTCATTCGGTTGGGCACTTGCCCGCGAAAGGCATAGGTCCACTTCACAGTTTTAATGTGCCAGGAAGTTACTGCAAATCGAAAATTCCTTCTGGAATATTAACTTGTCACAATTACCATAGTACACAGAGTTGACAAAAGTTATGGTATAACGATAAGCATATTGAACTGAGCAACAGCTCGCGCCTCATCTCCTGGAATACGATATTTGGCGTGAAGAAGGTGTGGCGAGGCGGTGAGTGAAGCATCACGGACGGCGCAAGTCTGCGTGGCAATGGGCTGGCTGTTTGCTCCCCGATGTGAGTTCAAAGTTTGGCTGAGCATCTTTCAGACACGAGGGACGTGTACCGGAAACTGGATTGGACACATTATTCCTTTGGCCGACTAGATCTGGAGGCGAGAGGTGGGTCGTCGTCATCCACACATCTCCGGTGTGTCCAGATTGTATACCAGTCAGGTTCCTTTCAGAGTACGCTGATACAATACTTCCATATTTAGAAATTACATACAACCGCTCGCTCACAGAAAGTTCCTTGCCTAAAGACTGAAAAGTGGCTCAAGCCATACCAATACCCAAAAATTGAAATAGGAGTAATCCGTTGAATTACAGGCCCATTTCACTAACGTCGATTTGCAGTAGGGTTTTGGAACATGTACTGTGTTCGACCATTATAATTACCTCGAAGAAAACGATTTATTGACACATTGTCAGCACGGATTTAGAAAATATCGTTCTTGTGAAACACAACTAGCTCTTTATACTCATGAAGTAATGCGTGCCACCGACAGAGGATGTCAAATGGATTCCACATTTTTAGATTTCCAGAAGGCTTTCGACGCCGTTCCTCACAAGCATCTTCTAACCAGACTGCGTGCCTATGGAATATCGCCTCAGTTGTGCGACTGGATTCGTAATTTCCTGTCAGAAAGGTCAGAGTTCGTAGTAATAGACGGAAAGTTGTCGAGTAATACAGAAGTAATATCTGGCTACTAAGTAGGAGTACTGTCCTTAGCAGATTTCTATCAGGACAGTACTTCTACTTATAGGTTAGAAAAATGCACCGATTTTGACTGATATCAGGCGAAATCGATCTGCAACAAGATAAATAAACTATGTTTCCGCGACTGGTTTCTACATTATTTATAATTTTATATTCCACGCTGCACAGAAAGGTACCCTTGTGGAACCCAACATTCAAAAGTAAAAATATTATTTTGACATTTACCAGATAAAATACACAAAAATAAAGTACAAGTAGATCATTGATTAAAAAGTCGTTGAGTCAGTTCCCTCGCAACTCATTCCTCGACATGCCCTTTCTAATTTGTATGTAGCACCGTATTTTGATGTATCGCTCCTCTATTCCAAATCAATAAGTACTAGAACTAAAAACAGATTTGCTTATTTAACCATCATTTCACTTTACCTTGACCTTGAATAATGTATCATTTTATACATAAAACTTTTTGTCATATGTTACAATTCCCATTTAAAAAAAAATCATTTTAAAATCCAAATCACCTTGAAAATAACATTCGCAAGATCAGTAGCAGTGCTGGCAACGCATGACCCTCTTTGCTGATCACAACTTTTATCGAAACCTTTTTCCGTATCTCATCTCTATCCAGGGTTATTCTCCATTATGGACTAAAATGGTCCACCACCCTGCATAGAGGGATCATCAATAAAACCGACAAACTGCAGTGCAGGAACGTATCCCTGACTGAAAATAGAGGAAAAATGGTCTTAAGAAAATGTGCTCAGAAATGAACGATGTGTGTGCAACGACAAGTCGTCATGTAACACAGTACAGAGCTGCATCGCATCCACGTCACAACAGATGTTCAATATGGCCTCCATGAGATACAATGCACGCGTTCACACGTCACATCATGGATTGCCACACTCTTTAGCACATTCCTGTCTCTCTCCTAACACACTCACACGTGACGTGAACACGCTGTTCAAGGGTCTGCACATCAGAAACTGGTTCAGCACACACAAAGCATTTCAAATGCCCCCAGAGGTAGAAATCCAGGAGATTTACGTCCAGTGATCTAGCAGGGGATGCTACAGGTCCTCCGCGTCATATTCAACATTTGGAGAAGGTGTTGAAATGTCGGCAAACTGAAAAGCGGAAGTGAGGTGCTGCTCCTTTATGCAGAAACCATATATTCTCCCGTACTGCCAAACGCACATTCTCAAGCAGCCCAGACTGAATATTCCGCAGGATGGCCAGGTACATTCGTCAGCTAAGGCATTGTGATATAATAACCGGTCCAAGTACGTGGTCACCAAGTATCCCTGCCCACACATTGATGCTGAAGCGATGCCGTTTACAGGCCTCAAACGCTCCCCGAGGATTGTCTGTAGCCCACAGACGAAGATTATGCAGACTGATGATGCCAGCATGTTTTGTGTTGCTTCGCCAGTAAAGAGGAATGATGACAGAAAACCCATAATTGTGATAGTCTGGCGCAAAAACCATCGACTCGTTGCAGGTGATGGGAATAGTAGCGGCTGTTATGAAGGGCATACACAGCTGTACTTGGCTTACACCATGTTGGCAGGCGACTTTCCTGGAGCTTGTTCTGGGGTTCGTCTCAATATCCTGTAGAGCTTAGTCCTCCAAGTCTGGTGTACGCACAAGACGCCGCCTCCCTGCACGTTCTTCTGTCAGATAATACCCATGATCACACAAACCCCCAAAAAGGGCTTGAAATGCTGTGTGATATGGTATTTGTCTGTGAGGGTACTTGTTTCGGTATAGTCGTGTTGGCTGTCGACCGTTTCCATCTTGGCTTATTTCCGACATGAATACTTGACCTTTCGGCTTTTTACATTACGCTGCGTCAGTAACACAGCAGAAGAACACGAGGAACACATTGCACAACGTTAGAGGAACTTCCACTCGTCAGGACACATCTTCACTGGACGTTTTTTGGTCCATTTCCAGAGAAGAATCCGTCCCTGCAATTTGTTGGTTTTATCAGTGTTCACTATATATCAGACACTGGGTAAAACGTGTCAAAAATAACCAAATTACAAAAGAGAGAGGGAAAAAATCGACGTGAACCGGCGAAACAACACAAAAATGGCGCGAGGCTGGCGCTATATGAACTACAAGAAACGTCCTTTAAAACTGAAACTTCCTGGCAGATTAAAACCGTGTGCCCGACCGAGACTCGAACTCGGCATCTTTGCCTTTTGCGGGCAAGTGCTCTACCAACTGAGCTACCGAAGCACAACTCACGCTCGGTACTCACAGCTTTACTTCTGCCAGTACCTCGTCTCCTACCTTCCTAACTTTACAGAGGCTCTCCTGCGGACCATGCAGAACTAGCACTCCTGAAAGAAAGGATATTGCGGAGACATGGCTTAGCCACAGCCTAGGGGATGTTTACAGAATGAGATTTTCACTCTGCAGCGGAGTGTGCGCTGATATGAAACTTCCTGGCAGATGCTAGTGCTAGTTCTGCAAGGTTCGCAGGAGAGCTTCTGTAAAGTTTGGAAGGTAGGAGACGAGGTACTGGCAGAAGTAGAGCTGTGAGTACCGGGCGTCAGTCGTGCTTCGGTAGCTCAGTTGGTAGAGCACTTGCCCGCGAAAGGCAAAGGTCCCGAGTTCGAGTCTCGGTCGGGCACACAGTTTTAATCTGCCAGGAAGTTTCATATCAGCGCACACTCCGCTGCAGAGTGAAAATCTCATTCTGGTCCTTTAAAACTGTTCTCCAAATTTCCTATGAAAAAACTCAGTATATGGACACTAGATCAGCTGGAAAACTTTCCCTGAAAACACAGCATGGAAAAATCTCACATCCTGTAAGTACTTAGGAGAAACCATCCACACATAGAAGTATTCAAACTGCAAAAGTCTTACAAACTGACGTTTAAACAGTGCAACAAAAGAGCAACGTCTCATAATACAAAACTACGTCACTACAACACGGTGGTTCCCCATAAGCCTTATATTCGGCAGAAACGACAGTTATTAAGAGAGATGACAATAATTCATGACGTAGAAAAACAAGAGCGAAAAATTCTAAGAAAAATCTGCGGCCTGGTACTAAGAGAGTAACGTGGATCAAACAACCTACAAAGAAGTTCTACGAACACACAGACATCACAGACATCTTCAGTTCTATTGGACAATGTGACGAAGCAAACTGGGATAGTTTTGCTTCCCCCTCTTGTTCTGCCATCTGCCTCCTTACATTTCATTTTTTCACTTTTAACTAGTTACTATTAACATACGTGGGTGTAATCTGCATTTTCATAAAAGAGAAAGGTTGGCTCTCAGTTTTAAAGAATATAACACCAGATCTAATTTTGTGCTTAGTTTTATGTATATAACTGATTTTCTAATTTATTTTGACTATTAACATTTCTATCTTTCCTTTTACGGGGAAATCAGTAATTATTTCGTAACTTATTTTCAATTGTTGATGCACAAATAAGTATAAATTCTGTACTAATTATAATCATTTGGAGGAACAACTAATAATATTCTTAAAGGATTTATTTGGTTCTATTCGAAAACTTGTTAGCAAAGTCAGCCTTCTATTAATTCCAAACTAACTGACAGTTTCGTCAAAAGTATTGTTTGCATAACTATATATGTTAATTTCATGATTTAAACAAATAATTCGGCCTAAACCTTGTAGTAGAATACACTGTTAAAAAGAACCAATTTTTCGATTTATTCGCTTAATTTAATGAGTTAACTTTTAATTGTAATATCTGTAAATTGAACATCGAACAATGTGTAGTTTCATGGCCTATTATTGTGATGATACGTAAGGGCCCTATTTTTGGTCACGAGACAGTCTGTCCACAGCCAAGCTTCAGACGAGAATCCTGAGCTGGTTAGAACAACAACAATGCCTCGATGTAAGTGTGAAATAAGTCTTACACAATTAGGATGTGTGTTAAAACAATGACTGTGTCTGCTCCATATGTACCTTTCTATTCTTCAAGAACTGTGAACTTCGTGGTTAGGTTTTTACTGGTCTAAAGTGTCCAATAGTAAACTATTGTAGCAGTATGATGAGGCTTATCGAAAGTTAAAACAGTATTGCACTGGCCATATATAACTATGTATTATTGGTAAATTACTGTGAAACACAAATGTGCACATGTCAGCTACATCATTTAAAGTAGTCAATGTTGTACTTCCACAATCAATTTTTCAACCACTGTAGAAATGCAGTGCATCGACACCGAGGTCAACATGCGAAGAAACAAAGAAGGAAAACCACCACATGTGGAGCCCCGACGTGAGGAACATTGTATGACAATAAACAAGGACTCGCGAACTTTGAACAGTGAAATCAGCAGCGGTTTACCGTGCAGTGGTGCAACAGCCAATCAGTGCGTGGGTTTCATGGCCACAGTATAACAGTAACCAATCAGCGAGGGGGTTTTATGGAAGCAGCCACTGAGTACAGGAGTAGCCAATTAGCACGCAGGTGGACACAGCTGACGGGAATAAACAGGATGCTTCACCGAGAGAGTTACAACTTGCTGCAGCCGTGCAAACGATGGATCGAGATGACAACTGCAGCAACAGCAGCAGCAGGAGACGAGTGATTGAAAAATAAATTATTTCATATCAAAAGCTGTTTTGTATTAAGTGATACGTAATGAGTGACTTTAACGAACAAGACAGTGTGACTGAGGACAAAGCTGTACATATTAACTTATCAAATAAACAGAAAGACTTAATGGGGACTGATTCGCAGGATAATAGTCGTTACGGGAAAGTGGAAGCAATGTTAAGGCAAATTATAAGTAGTATGTGTACGAAAGCAAACATTAGTAGATGGAAAAATAGTATGGTAAAGGACATTATAAGGTTGCGAATAGTATAAAGAAAGTAGTACCTAACACTAATGAGAAATTAACAGTAATAAATAGTAAATGTGTAGAAGAGAGGGAGCAACTTTGTGATGACTATAGTAGGAGGGTGGAGACTTCCGAGAATTTTTGTGCTGAAAGTAGAGTTAAACTTGAGAACCAAAAGAGTCACATTAAAAAGATTCTGAAACTGAGAGATGAAGTATGCAGCAGTGGTAGAGGAAAAACCGGTAAAAGTAAATGAAAATGTAGATTCAAAGTTGACTGAAATTGAGAAAAAGGTGGAAGAGGTACACAATCTAAAGCATAGAGAAAGTGAAAAAGGGTCTCATTCTGACAGCAGTTGTAATGATGACAGCAATGACGAATCCAGTAGTGATGAGGATGAGGTACTTGAATTTATAATTGATAATGATGCCAATGTGTTAAGTAAAAAATAGTAAAGGAGCATAATGTTAGGCCTAACGCAGAGTAAGAGTTTGAGAGTAGTACTGAGGGAGAGGACCATGCTATCTGTCATTTCACTGTGCCTGATAATTATTTTGGTAAGCAGGATGGAAATGATTTATGTGGATTTGTTGTACGAAGGAGATCAACTGGTCAGTAAAAAGGATGTTTCGCACCCTGTAATAACAGCAAATGTACAAGGTATACATGTTAAGTATTTAGTAGACAGTGGTAGTGATTTGAACGGTATTTCATAGGCATTTTTTAGAATCTATTAAGAACATAGAGGGTATAGTGGTGATACATGTGTGTGGAATAAAAATCATTGGTGCCACTGGTAAGCTACCAAAGAATGTGAAACCAGAGGCCCTATTAGCAGTGAAATTGGCAGGAAAGCTGTTGGAGTGCAATTTGTTGGTGATCCAAAATCTCAGCATTGATGTAATATTTGGAACTAATTTCTTGTGCAAATAGCAAGTAGTGGGTTCAACATTCTGTGTTGGATTTATTATGTGACAATACTGCTTACCCCAGCTATCTGTCTCATTTTTCACATTTCCTGAGGCAGCCAAACTCTTCTACCGTTCTATCTGTAGTTTGTAAGTTAATCACAAACATTTTATCGTCTACTTTCATGTGATTTTAGACAGCAGGATTGTTTAGTATAGAAATATTTTAGAAAAGGTTTCTCCAATGTTATATGTGGATATAATATATTATGTTCTGTTACTTATAAGTAATTAAACCATAAGAGAGTGGAAGAAAATAATGTGGTACCATGGTTATAGAATTTCTATCAAAAAAGGAGGTAAGGTAAACAGAAAACGAAAGACGTCAGCAAAGGTGGATGATAATTAACATCTGAAGTAATCAGCTCATGGGTGTAGCAGCAGAGGCAAAATGCAGCAAAAATCATCTTGAATACCAGATGTTAATATTAATTGTGGTATAATAGACATGTTTGTGGTCAATGCCATCAGTATATTGAGATAAGTATATACTCATAGAGGTGTCGTGGTTCTGCCTTTTATAACATTAAGGAATTAGAACTTTAAACAAAGTTGCCTGGAGTAACGTGTGTAGAAAGAGTAAGCAAGATCTGTATGTACATTGCCCTTCAGGCTAGAAACTTAATCTGTTTGATGGAATACAGTAAACTAACAGTTTTTCAAAGTTATAATTTTGTCTGATCAGTAATGAGTGTTAAGTTTGCCTTAGCATAAGTATCTGTTACAGTGGAGGGTTTTTCAGTAGAATCAATTTTGTATTAGATAAGCACAGCAGGTGTTTATTTATTAGATAATGGAACAACAATAAAATAACTGATAATGTTAGGGTCTTAATGTTTAGGAAGCCAGCCTCTGCAGTAGGGATGTTTTTTGAGAATGCACTCCACTAGCTAATGAGGTAAGAGAGGTAAGTAAAATAATGGAGCTGACAGACATGAATGAGTAATGGAACATAAATGTGGTGTAACTATCCTGATGATCTACTTTTGAACTAAGCAAACTTGGGTACTGTTTATATTGTGTAATTCATGACAATGCAGTAGGGAATGAGAGCTTAACAGAAAGAAGAATATTTTAGTCACGTGCAAGTAATATAATGCTTCATCATCAGATCTATAGGTTATCTGAAAACTTTCATTTGTGTTCTGAGAAATTACGAGCTTAAAGTGGAAATACTGGAACGAAGAAAAGTAATTTTTCTGATTAACTGACAATTGTGGTGCTAGATTGATGTGAATATTCGGAGTGGTCAACCATTTGGTAAAAGTTTGTGATTTTTGTGAGGATTTAATTTTGTATTTGAATGAAAGTGTGGTGTCACCGCCAGACACCACACTTGCTTGTTGGTAGACTTTAAATCGGCCGTGGTCCGTTAGTACACGTCGGACCCGCGTGTCGCCACTATTAGTGATTGCAGACCGAGCGCCGCCACACGGCAGGTCTGAGAGACTCCCTAGCACTCGCCCCAGTTCTACAGCCGACCTTGGTAGCGATGGTTCACTGACTACATACGCTCTCATTTTTCGAGACGACAGTTTAGCATAGCCTTCAGCTACGTCATTTGCTACGACCTAGCAAGGCGCCATATTCAGTTACTATTCTGAACAGATAATATTGTGACTCATGTACCGTCAAGAGCGTCGTTCACCATTAATGGATTAAAGTTAAGTATGAAACTAATTACGTCCGATTTCTGAATTCTAATTCCTTATCATGTTCCAGATCACGTCAGTATAGTTCTTCCCTCCTCACGCCAGCCTGCGTGAGCTAAAAAGCGTGCATTTCGGCCTCCTCTAGTAACACGGTGTTGGTTCTTCTGCCAACACAATAGAAAGTAATGCTCAGAGTTGAGTAGAGAAGTGTGGCGATGATTTGGTACAACTTCCATCCCAGTAATTTTGATCTGAATAGTAATTAAGTTATGTGATGGTGACTCTATCCTTTTCGCATATAGTAATGATCAGTAAATCTATGCACTGCACATCTTGAGTTTTTACTAGAGGTAATGCGTCTTTTCGCGGATGATGCTGTAGTATACAGAGAAGTTGCAGCATTAGAAAATTGTAGCGAAATGCAGGAAGATCTGCAGCGGATAGGCACTTGGTGCAGGGAGTGGCAACTGACCCTTAACATAGACAAATGTAATGTATTGCGAATACATAGAAAGAAGGATCCTTTATTGTATGATTATATGATAGCGGAACAAACACTGGTAGCAGTTACTTCTGTAAAATATCTGGGAGTATGCGTGCGGAACGATTTGAAGTGGAATGACCGTATAAAATTAATTGTTGGTAAGGCGGGTACCAGGTTGAGATTCATTGGGAGAGTCCATCAACAAAGGAGGTGGCTTACAAAACGCTTGTTCGACCTATACTTGAGTATTGCTCATCAGTGTGGGATTCGTACCAGGTCGGGTTGACAGAGGAGATAGAGAAGATCCAAAGAGGAGCGGCGCGTTTTGTCACAGGGTTATTTGGTAAGCGTGATAGCGTTACGGAGATGTTTAGCAAACTCAAGTGGCAGACTCTGCAAGAGAGGCGCTCTGCATCGCGGTGTAGCTTGCTCGCCAGGTTTCGAGAGGGTGCGTTTCTGGATGAGGTATCGAATATATTGCTTCCCCCTACTTATACCTCCCGAGGAGATCACGAATGTAAAGTTAGAGAGATTAGAGCGCGCACGGAGGCTTTCAGACAGTCGTTCTTCCCGCGAGCCATACGCGACTGGAACAGGAAAGGGAGGCAATGAGAGTGGCACGTAAAGTGCCCTCCGCGACACACTGTTGGGTGGCTTGCGGAGTATAAATGTAGATGTAGATGTAGATGTAGATTGAGTTTTTGCTATTTTGTAAATCGGAAAGAAACCCAAATCTTTAACGTTTATGCAGTTTCAGACAGTTATGACCTGGGGTAATGCTTTGTAGTGTAATGTGCACTTGATTTTAAATTTTTTTCTACTCCATACCTTTCATACTATAGTCAAATTTAGTGCTGATTATTGTAATGTTATAAGAATTAGTATCTATTTATGACGTAATTACTATCATTTGCCATTAGTGTTAAACATTTTTTTCTCCGACTTAAGTTAAAAATAAAAAGAAAGTGTAATAAAGTTATGTATTTTGTCTCATTTTTTCATGTACTGTGGTGAAGATGAACCATCTCCAAGGCAACTGACAGCAGTGCATTTCCTTACTAACTGCCACTTGGACCTGTGTTAAAGCTCATTGAAAAAGTTAAAGTGCTTGTAAAAACTACTAAACATTGAGTAAGTGAAATTTTCTGTAAAAGAAATTGAACTTTAATGCACAGTGTAATGTAGTTTTTGGAGCCAATGAGGATTTATTTTGTTTAGCAAGACAGGACTTGTATAAAGTGATATGTAGCTTTGAATGCAATCCTTGTTTACGGAAGGAGAACATCACTTATGATGAAGATGCCTCATTTTTATGAAAAGTATAGCTTGTAGATGTTTTCTGTAAATGTACAATACACTGTATGTAAACATGTTGTATAGGGATTTTCATGTGGCCAGTTGATATAAGTATGAATTTGAAAAAATCAATGTATGTACTGTAGTTTTTGATAAGATTTCGTACGCAATATTTTCTTGTATAGATTGTTAAACCAAATGTCTGGGGTCTCTTGTGGTCGTTGAATTTCCCAGTTAGAATTTTGCAGTATCTATCTGGTCAATCCAATGAGGGGGTGGTGTGACGAAGCAAGCTGGGATATTTTTACTTCCCCTCTTGTTTGGCCATCTGCCACCTTAGAATTCATTTTGTCACTTTTAACTAATAACCATTAACATTTGTGGATATAATCTGCATTTTCGTAAAAGAGAAAGGTTGGCCCTCTGTTTTAAGGAATGTAGCACCAGATCTAATTTTGTGCTTAGTTTTATGTATGTAATTGATTTTCTAATTTATTTTGACTATTGCTAGTTAGTAATGTGAAAGTGGAAGGAGAGAGATCAGCTTGAATTGAACAGAAGAATGGCTTGAGGCAGGGAAGTGCACTTCCACCATTACTCTTCATTGTAGTAATAGATGATATAATGAGTACAGTAGCACAAGTAATTGCTAAATGGAAGATGAAAGCTATGGTGTTTGCAGATGATTTGATGATTTGGGGGAATAAGGAGGAAGAAGTACAAGAGCAGTTGGACATATGGGAATGAACAGTACAAGAATATGAGATGAAATTTAGTATAAGTAAGACTGAGATGATTATCACAGCAAGAAATAGGGAGAGAGGAACAACTGGAATAACAATTGGTGAGCAACGGTTGAGGAGGGAAAAAATGACAGAGAAATAAACGAGTGGGGGAGAAAAGAGGAAGCATTTCGGAAGAGAGTCAGAGGCCTGATATGGAGCAAGATGTACCCCAAATCAGTATAAAGGTTATATAATGGTCGTACTATGTCCCAATCGTGACATTTGCATCAGAAATCTGGGTTATGCAATGAAGAGAGAAAAGCAAATTACAAGCCGGTTAGATGAAATTCTTGAGAAACAGTGTTGGAGTGACAAAGATAGACAGCCTAAGAAATGAGAAGATCAGAGAGTTAATGAAGGTGGAACCATTACAGGAATAGATAGAGAAATCAAGGTTGAGATTGTATGGACACGTTAAAAGAATGGAGGAAAGAGGACAGCCAAGAGGATACACGAGATGAAACTGGAAAGAAAGAGACCAAGAGGAAGACCGAGAGACTGATGGCTGAAAGGAGTAGTGTAATGCTCCCAGAAGTAAGGGGAAGACTGGACCAAGGTGAAGACGGAGAGATGGTGGCAAGACAAAAGACGATGGAGAGCCCTATGTTCCATACAGACCTGGTCAGAGGCTGGAAACTGTCCAAGATGATGATGATGATGATTAGTTAATATCTTTCATTATAGGGCACAATCAGTAATTGTTTCGTAACTTAAATTCTACTGTTGATGCATAAACAAATATAAATTCTGTAATAATTATAAACATTTGGAGGAACAACTATTCTTAAAGGATTTATTTGGTTCTATTCGAAAACATTTTAGCAAAGCCATTTCTTCGTTAATTCCAAAGTAATTAACATTTTTCTCAAAAGTATTGCTTGCATAACTATATATGTTAATTTCATGATTTAAACAAATAATTAGGGCTAACCCCTGTAGTAGAAGAAACTATTAAAAAGAACCAATTTTCGATTTATACAGTTAATTTAATGAGGTAAGTTTTAACTGCAATTTCTGTAAAATAAACATCGAACAATGTGTCGTTTCAGGGGCTATTATTGTGATGATATATAAGGACCCGACTTTTGGTCCTGAGACAGTCAGTCCATGGCCGAGTTTCAGAAGAGAACCCTGTGCTTTTTAGAACAGCAACTGTGCAGCAACGTAATTGTGTGATAAGTGTCACACAATTAGGCTGTGTGTTAAAACAATGACTGTGTCTGCTCCATATCCGTGTGCTTTTTAGGACAACAACTGTGCAACAATGTAATTGTCAAATAAGCGTCACACAATTAGGCCGTGTGTTAAAACAATGACTGTGTCTGCTCCATATGTACCTTTCTATTCTTCAAGATCTGTGAACTTTGTGGTTAGGTTTTTACTGTTCTAAAACGTTCAATAGTAAACTATTGTAGCAGTATGTGGATGTTCACCTGAAAACTATTAATGAGGCTTATCAAAAGTTAAAACTATAGTGCACTGGTCATATATAACTTTTTATTGTTAGGGTGGGGATTGTGAACAGTGAGAATAAAGTACTGTGAAATGGAAATGTGCACCTGTCGGCTACATCATTTAAACTAGTCAGTGTTGTACTTCCATGACCCATTTTTCAACGAGTGTAACAACGCACTATGTCGACACCAAGGACAACAAGTGAAGAAACAAAGAAGGCAACTGCCACAACACGTATATAAGATTGATGAAAACAGACTCACGAAGAAAATTTTTATCATCGTTAATGCAGACAAATTAAATACCAACTAGATAAGTGAAACACAAGAAGATCTGAAAAAACTGAGAATTTCAGAAGAAGAAATTGAGAACAGAGAACAGTTCAGAAGTAACATTAAAAACAAGGAACTTGAAAAAGGCCCAACCAGGGAAACAACAGGGAAAAAATGGACAGACGAAATAAGTAAAAAACACAATGAAATTGTGAAGAGGTTTTGGGGAGAAAACGTCAGCGTTTCTTCCACATGTCTTCGTGTAACACAATGACCAATCTTATCGATTGGATTTTTGTTCAATCGCAGCAACTGTTTTTGAAGAATGTCGGTGTGACAAATGGCACACTAGTTGCGAGAAAATTTATTCTTATCTCAGCTGGTGTGCTGTTTCTTCACATTGGAAATCTTGTTATTCCACTCACACCGCCCCCTCCTAGTATAATCAGAGTACTTCTTTTGTGCCAGATGTACTTTCCTCACACTGTCAAGGAGACAGACTAGACATGACGAAAGCCTAAGAAGTTGTAAGACTCATTCACATTGTGAAAGTAAAATTATGTCCTACTACAGCTTCAAAAGAACACCTTCAAATATTTTCCATGAATTGTGAAAAATATAATGTAAAATAAAGATATTCACACTGGATACTGCCATTTTGATATATATGTATTTGGGTTAAACATCGCTACCGTGTATCGATATTTTTGGTGATGGTCTCGATATATCGATATTTTATTAACATCCCTGGTAAGGACACGCTGCTGTATTCCACTTAAATTAAATTAAATTTATATCTTTGATTACTTTCGTCATCCTAAAGTGATAATCCGAGAGTAAGACCAATGTAATGTGAAAACCGTTTCATTCTAAAAAGCAACTAATCCAGGACTAAAAACATGAAATGGCCACCAATGAAAGAATCTGGAGGCAAGTAGATCGCGTTGAAGCATGCTCCACCATCTTCTGACGATTGACTACGTTTAATATAGAGTGAACAATACGATTTAGAAATCACCATGCAGTCATGATCAGTATTGACATCGTGTGGTTTGAACATGTGAAGAGGCAGCGTTATATTTCTTGTCCAGATATAACAACACAAGATCGTGCCTTTCAGTTTTTTAAAGGAAGACTAGCAGTTTTCCTTCTTACTTCTCATATTTGGAAAAGAAAATTTTAGTATTATATATGTAATTATTGAAACGTGAATCTTTCATACAAACATCCGTTCGTTTTATGATGTTTAAACAATTATTTTTATTTGTGAGACACATTTGCATTTTGTTGAACAGTGTCCAGACACTACAATGCTTTAACTTAAACAATTTTAATGCGGCGCCTTTGATATAAGTTACATTTGCTTGTATGTCTGTAGGTAGTGCTGAACTACGAGAGACACAAATTTTACTAATATTACCGTAAAAGAACGTTTCCGTCCTCTGCTCCTTCACGGATGAGTAGTGGAATAGTTCAAAGCGATTCTAGCTGCACATAGGTGAACTACATTTGATAATAGGGAAAGATACGTGGTATTGTCTAACGGCAGGGAGATAGTGCTTAGTTTATACAGCAGTAGAAAAATTTGCTCAAACTGATTCAAAAGTGATTACAGCTGAAAACTGTTTCCTGTCGGCTCTGACGACGTATTACAATTATAATAAATTTTCAAGAGTCCTTACGTTGGTTTTACGTGCAGGCGGTGCGATTCTGAGGTGAAAAACAACAAACTGAAGCATTTCGCCGGTAAGTAGTGGAAATTTCTATTTTAGTGTGCTTTAGAAACGGTCATGCTTCTCTGTTTTTGACTCTTGGAAATTATGATTGCCTTGGAAGTAACAAATACGCTTAGGCTACGTTTAGTTAGTTTGAAATTTATTTTTCAAAAGGAAACGTAACATTAGAACTGAATTTTGGAAGTGGTTACACTAGGCGTTAGCGTTTCCTGTTACGTGACGATGTGTTTATACGTGGTTGCTATATAATGATGCTTCAACGTCAACTTCATGCTACTGTTCTATTGAACGGTATGATAAGTTGTTCTATATTATTAAATTCATTCAGCAAATATTTCGCAACTATGTACTGTCTTTACATTAAGTCAATTTCGAAATTTTGATTAGCGTTGTATAAAAGAGAAGCACCGACTATCGGAAACAAATATAAATTAGAAGCACTTGAAATGTGCTGCTTATGGAGAACGTTGAAAACTAATTGGACAGATGAAGTACTCAAAGGTATGAGCTGAAATCAACTGATGAGGAAGAGGCGGGTACTGGTCAATGAGGCATCTGCTGCCTCATCAAATGTAGTAAAGTGGAATAACAACAACTGTTACAATTACACTCCTAAAGACGATTTTTTATTTTCTTTTCAGTGTTCTACAGTACTCGTAATTCATAAACCATGAATACTTGAAGGTAATGAGCTATTATTTAAGACGAACCTAGAAAAACTCGTAATTATATGTATATTTCCCGTACCACTGATGATAACACTATCATTCGTTTTTGAGGAAATATTTTCTGTGACGAAATATAAATTTACGATTCAGTAAAATCAGGCACTGTTCAAAATTTGACCCTATGTATAATTGTTCATTTTAGAACTGACAAAGTCAGTTCTAAAATCTTCCAGAAGTTAGAAGCTTAAAATGGAATCCTTTCAAGACTCGGTATTAAAATTTTGTAGCCAAATTTTTTCTCACTACAAAAATGTATCCCTTCCTAGAATCAAATGTCAGTTCGTTAAATATTTCCATCAGAAAACGCAACTTTCCAGAAGATTCTTGGTGAGATCGTACATATTAAATTTGGATCAAAATACTTCATTCACTAATGCGCATACATATTACCTGTTTTACTTCCTTTCATGTTATTACTGTAGATGTAGTTACCAGGTATTTTAACATTTTGTATTTCCTGTACTACGCTAGTTTTCATATAGACCTCGCGCAGGGCGCCAGAATAACCCTGTACCGAATATTCAACACGTAAGTATTTAGAGTGGCTGGTGTAGTAAGTTTTCACGTTAGTTACTTGTTCATTTAGCTACTCAGTCGTTGAGTAGGACTATAAGATCAAATTTACTATGTTAGTTACCAGTGTCTCCACTTGTGTAAAATTTTGTTAGACTACTCATAGCCTTTGCATGTTTCTGACTTTTGCTGCACATGAAGTCGAAAGGTGATCTTTGTGTGTTTGAAAACTATTAATGTAAAAGAAGAAAAGCGTGAACTCGACACTGTTATGTTAGTCAGTTTCAAATACCTAATAAACAGCAAAATAAGATTGGTGAATGAGGAAAACGTATGGGATTCATGAGGCAGAAACCGCATCGGTAACCTTATATGCTGGGCAGAGTACCAAGTAGGTAAAGTAACAGAGGCTGTCAGAGAGGAGGATAGCTATATACTTTGGTATTCTTGATCGTCTTCAAAACTAATTTTAGAGTTTTAACAGTCGTACACCTAAAAGCGTTTTGATCACAGCCATGCTTACAATCTCTTGGATGACAGAACGAATAAGAAATAGCGTTCCTTAAATTTTTGTAGTGATACGTATATAAGGTGAAATGAAAACATACCACAAGTAAAGCTGTAACTTTTAGGTGCCTTTAATAACATTTCTGAAGGAACCATAAATGTTGTAGAGGAAATGGAAACCGTTGTTAACCACAGGAAAGAACGAAAGCACCTGTAAAAAAAGAAAAATTGTATTTGGACATCTTCAAGGACACGGAAATGAAGCAATTCAGAAAGTGGGTGGAGCTCGGTCGAAGACGCTGCATGCCTTTCGTCCGCCGTGTATGCGGCCGCGGCGGCCACGCACCACGACAGAGTGGCCACACTTGTAACGTCAACAACAGAAACAAACACAGTATCCGTGAGACGGCGACGACACTGAAGTCTACAGCTCAAATATTTTAATGTTGATATTTGAACGTTTTTGCCATGCTTTTTAATAGTAAAGTTATTATATTTTAAATCATAATTTTACAAAAAGCCAAAAAGGGCCAGATAATGTGTTTCACATGCTGTGCAGTAAAGGGATAAAATTACTTTACACTGTACGTTACACATCATAATCCAGATATTAAATTTTTTACCGTCACATAGATGTATTTCATTATTTTTGTAGAGTATCTTTATGAAATCACTCTATGTTTAACATAAAAAACGCTGATGACTTTAATTTGTATTGTAATGTGACACCTCTATTTGCATGTTACGAAACGTAAGGTATATTTCTAACTGAACATCACTAGTCTATGAGAAGTGAGATAATACTACGCATCGAGGCTTTAAATTTTATTAGTTTTCGTTTTGGGCTATATATATATTACAGTAAAATTTATACAATACCATTTCTCAAATTTTGTATTGTTAACTGACATATTCTGAGAATGGTTGTGGACGAATATTACGAAGGTATACAACTTTAAAAAAATAAAAATATGGATCAAAGTGGACAATTATATTGATAATAACAATGCCCACGGACTCGTACAACGATTTCACGTCATATATAGACACATTCATGTTTCATACGAAGCTGGATAGTTACATAGACGTAAAAAGATGAAAACAACATACGGATATATGTAGGACCACATTATACCATTTGAAACAGTTCCACCTTCAAAAAGTAATTAACTTTGTCGTACACTGGAATTAGTCATGCATTAAAAAGAAAATTTTAACAGGGATCCAAGTAAAATATTACGTAAATCAGAGTATCAACGACTCAAATGCAGAGTCAGTACTAACTGACTGATTGAACGTAGTAATAAATCCTTGTGCTTTTATAAAGAGGGTATTGTATAACTATTATATTCTTCTAGAGGTTGTAGAGGGGAATTTGTAGATACATTTTCCAGCAGAAATATGTGTCTTTAAACGGCGAATGATAAAGATGGAGACAAAGAACACAGTTGCGTCAATAGTAAATTAATTGGCGAATGAGATGAGAATGGATGTGAAATTTGTTTTACTGGAGCCATGGAAAGCAACTGTTTCTGAAAATATGTAAATTCGTACCCACAGAGTCGATTTCATTACTACAACAAGTGCATAATATGAATCATGACACACAGTGTTATACTCATCTGCACTTTACCAGTACATTCAAGGAAGGCCCGGCCACACTTACTATATCTCGTCATAACGTAAGTAGAACCTTAAGAGCTTGCCACTCAGCGATGTAAATTTTATAGTTTTGAACGCCTTTGAAAAGGAAGAGAAATATTTAGTTGGATATATTCAGTCTGTGACACAAGTGAATAAATAATGACATGAATTAATAAGAAAAGTCTGTAATATTGAACTTACCGAATTTATGCTTCAACATCATTTTCCATATATTGCAGTTAATTTCGATATTTCTTGAGAAGTTCTTTATAGAAAAATTCGATATTAAATAATTTCTACAGGCTGTTCTCCACCGCTGTAGCGTTTTTTATGAAAGTAATCATGGAAGGAACAGTGACAGCTACTGAGTAAATCTCTCTTCTTATGCTACCTGTTTCGATCTACAAATTCATCATCAGGAATAGGCAAGTACAGTCCAATTTGATTTCAGTATTTAAAAATATGCTTAACAATATCAGTTTCTAATTCTCTAGTTTCGTAATGGCAGAAACGAGCAGAAATAGAAGTTGGAAGTACGTGATATATGTTACTAAACAATCTGTCCTAAAAAGTAATCACACGTTGTCACATCTTGATACAAAGGCGATCACTGAAGCACTCGTAATATGGAAGTAAGGCGTCTCAAATAATCAGTGACAGGTACACCACGCTCTTTGATGCTCTTTGACGTAATGAATTTTCAAATTAAACTGTTTGACAGTATCTATTACATATAAACAACTTTTGCTCGTACTTGACAGTTCAGCGATTTTGATTTCACATGTTTTTAATCTTAAGATCTAATGGAAATTATTGAAATCATTCCTAAAACACTGTAACTCGAAACTGGTAGATCAATATAAAAATGCTCTTAGCAACAGTCTGTATGGTCTTCATCATGATTTTCATAAATATGAATTATTTTGTTCGAACAGAATTAAAGGTCATGTCCAGCATGGCCAGTACGTTACAGAATGACCCAAATCACCACAGGACAAGCCCGCTTTCATTCAGACTGATGTTTTCCGGATTGCAAGTCATACCTGTTCAACAATTCTGCTTCATGTATTCCATTCGTAAGCGTTCGGAAGTTAGCCTGTAACTGTCCTCGTTGCAACCGCATTTAATGATGTATTTCAACCATTCCGTTTCATGTAGTTAATCCAAAAACTTTTGAAAGCTGACTTCTATCTGTCCTCTATCAAAATCCTTTTCATGTTGTAAACATATAAAAGCATAACTGTTAAACTGAAGTCAGGTGAGGCAACGACGGTAATCTATCGGAAAGTAATTAAACCATGGCACAGAGAATGTATAATGGGTATCACTGACGAGTGAAAATATTATTTTGGGTTTGTGATGTACGTTACCATTGCTCGAGGCAACCTTTCATGATGGGAGCCGGCGGAAGGTATGTTCAGTTGAACACAATAGAGGAGATATAGCAAAGTTAAAAGGAAGGATTTCAAGCAATGTCTGTACCATTTCTTAACTGCCCATTGTGCAAAAGTTTGAGGAGCAGAAACACATCATTGATAAATTTATTTGAAACTATTCATGGCTAAGATCTTCTTCGTAAAGTATCAGCATCACGTGAAAGATACAAAGATTTCGCCTCTTACATATATCTACACGTTAAACCTCATTTAATACTTTTTATCTTCATATTTATTTCAAGGAGAACAGTCAGAAACCGAAAACTCAACTTGTTTTCCGACTTTTTATTTTTTCTCAATCTCTTGACATGGAGACGTGCATGGAAGACGGAACTATTATCACTTGTCTGTTATTACAAGTTCGTGATAGAATATCAGCCTATGGAAAGCACTGTTATGTGCATGGAAGACGGAACTAT
Source organism: Schistocerca serialis cubense (assembly GCF_023864345.2). Lineage (NCBI taxonomy): Eukaryota > Metazoa > Arthropoda > Insecta > Orthoptera > Acrididae > Schistocerca > Schistocerca serialis. Next base: position 931,731,476 of record NC_064639.1, read on the forward strand.
TATCACTTGTCTGTTATTACAAGTTCGTGATAGAATATCAGCCTATGGAAAGCACTGTTATCTCTACATCGATCAATCAATCTCTTCAAGATGTAAATAAAAGCGTAAGGTTCCTTAATTAATACAGACAGTGGAAAGTTGAGTAAAACGGGATCTTTGCAATGACGGATTGTTGGACACCAACAATGTTTCTGTATCAAACGTATTTCTTACGAACATAGTTGAAAGTACACGGGTACGAGCACTACCTTGCCACAAAAGTTAAATCTTTCGAGAGATTTCATTGCTAATGGCGAACCGAAATGATATCTGTAGTAAGCATAAAAATCCACACGAATGAGGCAGTTTTTTAGAAAAAAATCTGTTAGTAGATTGCTGTTATTTGTCATGAAACTTAAGTAGGTTTAAAATTTAAATGTTAATGTTGTTCTTCGGCATCTCAAATGCGACTTCTTGTGGATGTCTTCGGCAACTCTCAAAGATATTTCTCTGTTGCGTATTGTCATTCACAGATCACTGACACTCAGTGAAACCATATTGTTTCATTCGTACAAGAAACATATTAATCGAATTGTTATTAATTAACAGATCATTTCTACGTTTTTTTAGTTGGTGCCATAGTCTCCAGAAATTATGTAACAGGGTGACATTAGATTTGCTAATACTGTATAGGTAATGAGAATAATGTTTATCTATACCAATGCCTCTATCGATTCTATGACTTTTATGAATGGGAAATTGGTTACTCCGCTACGACAACAATGGCTATATTTCACTGGCGGTACTGCTAATGAAGAGCTGATTGCCTCACAACAAACGACAACCACCGAGGCAGTGAAAGTAGGTATGAAAGAAAATTACCGGAATATTTAACATATAGCTCATCCCGTATTTTCCATAAAAACGATTCAAATGGCGTAGTAAAGATGTCAAAAACCGGAAAAATACCTTATTTCCACTGCTGTTATCTGTTAGAGCTAACACGCATTCGCAGAAAGGTACACTACAACAAAATAAAGCTTTAGTGTAATACCTAGTAAAAAACAAAAAATTCTCGTTATTGACACCAAACGTGTCTCGACAAAGTGATTTATGCGGTCGTTAATGCGGCTTAAGCCATTTATCTTACGGAATAGTACAAACAGCGTTTCTCCAGCTCGTTGTCATGCGATATCTCAATCACGTGTTGCACGGCCGTCTCTCAATACTCCCGGCACACCACTATCGTTATTTCGCACGTCAGCTGGTAGCGACATAAATCCGTCTTAAAACCCAAGCTGAGCATACCTACGTAACTAATTTCTCGTACTTAAACTTACTATAAATTAACAAATTCCTACAGTAGATGGTCATTAATGCCACTGGCATTATTTGTCCAGTACCCATGTGACCAATACCGTTCAAGCACTGGCGGTTTAGCCATATAGCACTTAGCACATACTAAAGATTCCGCCCTCTCAGGGATCCCAATATTTCGAGACAGTCCGTTCGCGTCTACGCCTCAAACGGCCAATAATAGTAGTTACTGTTGCCTGCAGTTATAACAACAATAGGACCTTACAAAATGAGTACATTATCTTATTCTCCTCACAAGAAAGGTACGATCGCGTTGGTCACTTGGTCAGTTTCAGTGTACAGGTAGACTAAGTAGTTAGTGGTCCAAATTTTTGTAAAAATTTTGTGACTGATGTGTAACTGTCGAAATGAATATACTTTCACGGCCCAGCTGCAAGTAATGTGAGTGGAAACACTGACTGTTCTTAGGTATTCACGAAGTGGTATTGTACGTTACACTTCTGAACATTTGCGATATAAAAACAGTGTGATCGAACTGGATGACCAACTCTACAAGTCGATGTAAGAGTGTTAACATCAATTTGTCTGTTAGTGTTCAGCTGCAGTAGTCTCTTTTTGTGTGTCCTTCCAGTTCGTTTGAAGCGTAACTTGGGGGTAGCGCTTATCTAGTCCACCAGCGGCATAGGATAGCGAGTAACTGTTGTTGGCAAGCAGAACCGGCGCTGAACGAACTGGTTTCCAGTGGGGACACAACTCACATCCACGATGCTACTAACGGCGTGTTAACAATTTTCTTTCTGAGCTGGGACACAAAATACATAGCATCGTGTGACTACGTACTTGATAGAGGCTTTTCTTGTAAAGTGAGAGGAGCTAATAATAATCAACTGTAATGGATTGTTACATTCCATTGACTTATGTTTACCGTGTTGGTTATGCAATCGCTCAAAAATTAAGAATCTCAACGTCTGTTAGTGTGTGTATCAGTGGAATAAAATTTCATGGAACGCCACCTTCACATACTGCATGACAGAGAACAAACATATGAGTACGTATTGAAGAAATTGGGCCATGTTGTTCGAGTTATGGGCTTTGCGCGAACCTAAATCATTCCTGCGTTTACGCACAGTAGAGAATAATTGTCTGTCTTACCAACAAAGTGCTGAAAATAAGAAACGAAATGTGCATTAACCAGAAATACGTGCGAAAGTTACACAAGCTTGTGTGTACATACTTCTACTCCATCCCTCGGCGTATATGTTTATATTCTGAATTGTTGGAGACTGCCAGCGCAGACACGCCACACTGAATCTTTGATGGTTTAGTCCTTTTCCCTGCAGTTGCAGTCACAACACACACCCAAATGTCACGTAATTTGCATGCGCTCTAAAGATTTAGAGTCACGAAAAATTGGCGATGTTAACCTGATGTCTATCCTCCGTAAGTGGACAGTGAAGGGAAATGAAGTATCTGTCAGTCACATGGTGTACGGAAAGGAATCACGAGCTATGGAGGTAAGCGTCGCGTGGGACACAGACGCGGGTGCCGTCTGCCGTGTAGCGCGGGCGGTATCTCGGCAGGCGCGCCGACGCGCGGCAGGGGCGTCGCGACGGAGGCGGAGCGCAGCCGAGCGGCGAGTGGAGCGTCGCGCGCGGTGGCCGACGCCAGACTGCTGCCTGCCGGAGGTGGCGCACCGGGAGGCGGCGGTGGGGGCGGCGGGGGCGGTGGCGGCAGCGGGGCAGCGCCGTGGCGTGGCGTGGCGTAGTGGCGGTCCGTGGTCGATGGCACGAGCTGCCCGCCAACGTCTTGGCCGACACACTTGCAAAAAGAGTGCTAGTGGATGTACTTGGCGAAGGACAACAGTGCGCCTTTGCTATCTCACAACGCGATTGCAATTTCGTTCTTGTTGGTCATTCTCAAGAGTAAACGTCGACTTAAACATGCCACACAAGGTCGCGCAGGACGCCTATGACCATATCAGCAGAGTGGGGAAATAGTGCGGACTTAAGTAAGAATTGTTGTTTTAACAGTCAACAGTCCCCTGCTGACATGAATGGTTCATAATTCATGACGTTTTCCCTATACCCGAAGAGGTCCATCCTCTCGATACAATCTGAAACAAGACTCGTCCGACCAGGCGACATGTTTCCAGTCATCAACAGCCCATTGTCGGTGTTGACTGGCCCCGGCAAGGCGTAAAGCTTTGTGGCGTGCAGTCATCAAAGTTACACAAGTGGGTCTTCGTCTCGGGAAGCCCATATCGATTATATTTCGTTGAATGGTTCTCACGCTGACACTTGTTGATCGCCCATCATTGAAATCTGCAGCAATTTGCGGAATGGTTTCACTTTTGCTACGTTGAACGATTCTCTTGAGTCGTCGTTGGACCCGTCCTTGCAGGATCTTTTTCTGGCCGAAGCGGTGTCGGAGATTTGGTGTTTTACCAGATTCCTGATATTGGTGGTGCACTCGTGAAATGGTAGTACGGGAAAATCCCCACAGCCTAACTACCTCGAAGACGCTGTGTCCCATCGCTCTTGCGCCGACTATAACGCCACGTTCAAACTCAGTTTAATCTTGATTACCTGCCATTGCAGCAGCAGTAACCGATCTAACAACTGCGTGAGACACTTGTTGTCGTACATAGCCGTTGCCTACCGTCGCCCCGTATTCTTCATGCTTTCACATCTCTGTATTTGAATACGTATGCATCTACTAGTTTCAGTGTAAGACGGCTGTGTTTCTTTAGTTTTACTATACAAAACCAAGTATAAAAAATAGTGTAGTAAAAATACTACAATGAAGTTGCGCATGATTCCTCACCCCAAGAAGTAACAATCTACAATGGTTGAGGAACTGTGTGCTTGTGAAGGAAGCTTAAATAAAATATGTGGCGTCAAGCGTGGCTACTTGGCATCTATAGGGGTAACTTTACTCCAACAATGAGTAGAGATTGAATCCCTCCTATAACCCTTTCTAACAAACATTTTGGAACGGTTTGGATTCTACCCAAAAGTTTACAGTTTCTAACAGTACATATATCGAGTTCTTCTGCCACTCGCTATCTTGGATATTTTCTACTAATCAAACATCTAGTAATGTATGTTTATGGTAATTTTTGTCAAGCGGAAGTGGTACTTTTACTACTAGAAAACTACTTAAACAGAAGGGAAATTACGTTCATTTGTGTATAGAAATATACCCAAAAAATTGTAATCGATACATTATTTATCACTGCATGATCGGAAGCAGCAGTAAAGGTCATTTTCTGGGGAAACTGTGGCTACTTGGCACCATTGATAAGGTGGATCAAAATAGCTTGACAGTATTCCCATTATATTGTTTGAAACACGGCCCTCGGATGAGTCTTTTTAAGTCGAAAATGGGTACTGACAGGAGATTAATGATGTTGTTGTACAGAATATGTGCAAAGGGGAGCTAGTACCTTGTCGATATGCAGACTACATCACTGAGACTCTGAAACAGCCTGGAATCTGTAAGAAAAGGAACACTTGCTTGAAATCTCACAAAATGTTTATAACCCAGCGCCATGTGCTAGCAGACAACTTACGAAGAGAAAACTCCAGATAATACTTGATTATTTACTGGTGAAGACTTGTTTGATGAATCAAATCTTGACGAAAGTTCAGAGGAAGATTGGAAATCGTACAGAAGATATGAAATGGAAGTGTTAAGAGCATCTACAGAGAAAGAGGAGGCAGAGTGGTGTGTTTGTGGTTATACAGTATGCAAATAAACATTACCTAGTATTATTGAAAGTTTTAACGAATATAGCTCAACCGAAGATACCATATTGTCATCTCTTGATAATTGGAAACTGCCTTCAAAAAAGATGTACTCTTTAACGAGGGAGAGGGTGTATTTGAAGATATAAACTCCTCGAAACGTTAAAGTGGAATATGCATTGCCTCAGAGAGAGAGAGAGTTGGTCGATAATGATGATCTTGTGCAAAATATTTTCCTGGTATAGTCACTGATATTTTAGCACACGAAAACAGCTAATGAAACATTGGCCTTTTGCCTGAAAACAAAACAACACTGGATTTCGTTTGTGTTCGTTGCATTTTTACAATGTAATTTAAAAATCGCAGTACCTTGAATTTTTATATTTATGTCTTTTTAATACTAAAAAGTACAGAAATAATAGTTCACTATACTCTTATAATCCAATACAATAAATTTAAAGCTGGGAACATTGCCCCAAGCTATTATTCTATCTGAAAATAGTGGTTATATTATGTCGACCCAAGGAACGTGCTTCAACTTCTGAAACACTGTAAAATTTCAAAAATAAATCCATGGTCCCTTTCTGTGTTACTAAATGCTTTTGTATTGCTTTGGCATAGAGTAACCTCATTTTCAAAAGTCACTTTACAAAGCTACTAGGCATCGCTTTGCAGTCAACAGATTTGGATGATCGCGTATCTCATGGATGACCGCTCTTTCCGCTTTTGAAACTTTGCTCTTTAGTGGCTTGGCTCTGGAGAGCGTGCGGCATATTTCACGCCGTGTTTATTCGGCCTCGTTGACTGTCAGAGTGCTGGTGGCCTGTTCCAATACACATTCTTTTCAAAATTTTAATATGTAATGTAACCAACTAGATTACTACATTTTCACGAGGTGGGCATAAACTACCTCCCCACCCCCGAGTACAGTCTAATCTGTGCATCGTGGTGACTTTCAGACAACCAAGCCGCTCAAAGAGTAAACGTATTCATCGCCTCTTAGAGAAACAACGATACTGGTCATCACATAGCCACAGGTTGCACGCAGTTTGATACACTATTAACTATTTTGCTTCCCAAACACGAAGTGCGGTGTCGATGTCCTGTTATCAGCAGCTTCTTATACAAATTATTTCACCCCCTTCTTGATTGAACTAGTCTATGTGCTCCGTTGTGCACTTACTTCCTTTTTCGGTAGTTTTATATCGTGTCAGCGTACTTTTCACAACCTGTACTTCGTAATTGATTTTGTAATGTCATGATGAATTAGAAAATGTCTTTATCCTCACTTTTAATAGAGACCGTGAAATGGCAACCGAACACCTGCCAGAAAACAGTCCGTGTGTCAGGTGGCCCCACTGTTGCTACGTTTAGATATCTGTACCTCTATGGTATGGCAACCGCATAGTGCGACTTGACTGATGCACGAAGTTGTTGTGTGATGATCTTGATTATTGGCGTTCTGGTGAAATGAGGTCTTCAAGCTATCGCAATATCGTATGGCTAACGCTTGCGATTCGACTATCCTCCACAAACCTGTGTAGCAAAGGTAGCCTGAGTTCCTCGCCCTCCTGCTACAAGGACACAGGCGATCACGTAGAAACAAGTTCCTGGAGAGTGGATCCACAATCGGACGAAGGCTATGCTTCAGTGAGTTGGTTGGCAAATCAGCCTCCGTGGAGCCCAGATCCTTCATCGTGTGATTTTCACATTTCTGGTGACCTGATGAATTTCATTTATGGACTTCTTTTTCAGTCGGACGAGAGAGTGCAAGAGTGGGTGTGGTTATTGATTCGTGAGCGGCCGACTGCTTCCTATGAAACAGGAATTGATCGTCTCGTCTTCAGTGAGATAAATGTCTTAATGCCTGTGGTGATTACTTTTGAATGGCACCATTCCATGGACACGTTGTGGTGAGTGTCTGGTTTTCATTCGATTGCCACTCATATCTTTTTAATGTAAATATTTACGTTCCTAGGCCATTAGCGATTTCCTTCTGTTACATTATCGAACGCTTTTTTAACTTTCTCGCCCTCCATTCCTTAAAGACTCGAAGTCTACTGAGTAAAACAACTTCAAACGTCTGATTGCTTCACAAATATGTTGATGTGTTAAATATTTTACGTTGAGTACGTAAAGTCTTTATAGCAGAAGACACTCCGTTTTAAGACAAGCCAGTTTTTCACGCACTTAATTGTTTATGGTGCCATATCTCCTAAACTGTGTGTTGTACAACAATATACACTCCTGGAAATTGAAATAAGAACACCGTGAATTCATTGTCCCAGGAAGGGGAAACTTTATTGACACATTCCTGGGGTCAGATACAACACATGATCACACTGACAGAACCACAGGCACATAGGCACAGGCAACAGAGCATGCATAATGTCGGCACTAGTACAGTGTATATCCACCTTTCGCAGCAATGCAGGCTGCTATTCTCCCATGGAGACGATCGTAGAGATGCTGGATGTAGTCCTGTGGAACGGCTTGCCATGCCATTTCCACCTGGCGCTTCAGTTGGACCAGCGTTCGTGCTGGACGTGCAGACCGCGTGAGACGACGCTTCATCCAGTCCCAAACATGCTCAATGGGGGACAGATCTGGAGATCTTGCTGGCCACGGTAGTTGACTTACACCTTCTAGAGCACGTTGGGTGGCACGGGATACATGCGGACGTGCATTGTCCTGTTGGAACAGCAAGTTCCCTTGCCGGTCTAGGAATGGTAGAACGATGAGTTCGATGACGGTTTGGATGTACCGTGCACTATTCAGTGTCCCCTCGACGATCACCAGTGGTGTTCGGCCAGTGTAGGAGATCGCTCCCCACACCATGATGCCGGGTGTTGGCCCTGTGTGCCTCGGTCGTATGCAGTCCTGATTGTGGCGCTCACCTGCACGGCGCCAAACACGCATACGACCATCATTGGCACCAAGGCAGAAGCGACTCTCATCGCTGAAGACGGCACGTCTCCATTCGTCCCTCCATTCACGCCTGTCGCGACACCACTGGAGGCGGGCTGCACGATGTTGGGGCGTGAGCGGAAGACGCCCTAACGGTGTGCGGGACCGTAGCCCAGCTTCATGGAGACGGTTGCGAATGGTCCTCGCCGATACCCCAGGAGCAACAGTGTCCCTAATTTGCTGGGAAGTGGCGGTGCGGTCCCCTACGGCACTGCGTAGGATCCTACGGTCTTGGCGTGCATCCGTGCGTCGCTGCGGTCCGGTCCCAGGTCGACGGGCACGTGCACCTTCCGCCGACCACTGGCGACAACAGCGATGTACTGTGGAGACCTCACGCCCCACGTGTTGAGCAATTCGGCGGTACGTCCACCCGGCCTCCCGCATGCCCACTATACGCCCTCGCTCAAAGTCCGTCAACTGCACATACGGTTCACGCCCACGCTGTCGCGGCATGCTACCAGTGTTAAAGACTGCGATGGAGCTCCGTATGCCACGGCAAACTGGCTGACACTGACGGCGGCGGTGCACAAATGCTGCGCAGCTAGCGCCATTCGACGGTCAACACCGCGGTTCCTGGTGTGTCCGCTGTGCCGTGCGTGTGATCATTGCTTGTACAGCCCTCTCGCAGTGTCCGGAGCAAGTATGGTGGGTCTGACACACCGGTGTCAATGTGTTCTTTTTTCCATTTCCAGGAGTGTAAGTTCAGAAGTATATGTGGAAACTGTCTACAGAATCTGTTGCGAATAGAGTTGATAGCACAGAAGTCATAAGCTAAGACTTTATTCCTAGTGCTAACGTTTTACTGCTGCAAAACTAAAAATTTAATAAGCCCCAAATCCTGTAATTATATTACAGGGGTGTTAGCGAGAAAAGTTTCGAAAGGGTGTCAAATTAGATTAAAATTTTGTTGGAAGTCGCTAAGTGATCTCGCTCTCAAATAATGGATTAATATAGTGCGGGAAATTTTCGCACTGTGAGTGACACGTCCTTCAGACATATGAGTACATAGTTTCTGAGTTTAATACTTGACATACACTGAGATGATAAAAGTCATGCGATAGCAGTATGCATCTTTACATATGGCGGTAGTAACGCGTAGACAAGGTATAATAGGGCACTGCAGTGACGAAGCCGTCGTTTGTACATAGATTATTCATGTGATAAGGTTTCCGACATGATAATGGCCACACAGACTGTGAACACGGAATGGTAATTGGAGCTAGACGCATGGGACATTCCATTTCGGGAATGTTAGAGAATTCAATATTCCGAGATCCACAGTGTTAAGACATAACCTTATTTGTTTATTGTCCATCAAATTTTTTAAAAACGTTTTTGCTTTAAAATTTTCGCATGTAGATACTATATTTTCCGTATGTGTAAAATAAAGTGTGCAATACTGGAGGCTGAACTTCTTTGCGTTGTATATGAGTAACGTATGTAAATGACTATGTAAATTGTTTAGCACATTAAATAATTTTCTCATGACTTTTGTATTTAAAAATATTTGTGTGTGTAAACTGTTCGTGTTGATACAAATTTGACAATTGTAAGAAATGGTCACGCTTAAGAACAATGTAAGAAATAAATGTTATGTAAAAGCCATTGTGCTTTTGTTTGAAACGAAAGTGGCTCTGGGGAGTGGAAAAGGTGGCAAGGGCGAATTGGTACGTTACCTAGAGCAAGCGCGGTAAGTAATACACACAGTCTGTAGGCAGCAGTGATTGAGGCAACACTTTGTGGAGCGGGAGAAGCTTTACCCGAAAATTTGCACAAAAATGCCTAGGATGAAGACTGCAAACGGATTACGGCATAGCTGCGAGTTGTTAGGCTACTGCACGTAAAACTGAACGACGTCAACAAGCAAAAATGAGCCCATACAGCAAGATACTTACAGGCCGTACTGTGGGTAGTGTAGCCGTCACATTTGTTCGCCACACGCAAGCCTACAGGTACCAGATAAGATTTTTTTTATTTTACTTTTGTGCAGCGTGAACCATTAATTGAAAGTGTTTTATTACTGAATAATCATTCTTGAACTTTAAAGAAACTGGTTTACCCTGTTAATTCATCCTAATCACACACCTATATGGGTCCCTTCCTGCTATTTCATCAATCCGAGTATCCTGTTTTACAGACTTATGAAGTGCCAAGTTTATATAAATAGGCAGCATTTAAATTATTTTGTGTAAATGATGCGATACATGTGTGAGGTACTAAATGCTGTAGTAATGAAATTATATCTCACTAGTTGAAGAGTGTAAATGGAATAGAGTGAATTTAAATGTAATATTTCATCATAAAGTTAAAGAGCTCATAAATATTTTCATCTTGCGCAATAGTTAAGGAAAATGTGTCTTAGTTGTTTCACTGAAAGGCGTAATGAAAATTTTAGTTAGAGTAATAATACGTCCATGCTTTAGTACATTACAGAAAAATAAAGTCCAGCTATTCTTGTTTTACAAATTTTCGTAACTATTCCAAAGTGTTATAGTAAAAGATTGCTTACGTTAAGTTCAGTCAGAATGAAGCAAAGTTACTGGAGTCTGTTAAATGACTATACAGATTTAATTCAAAGAGTTACAGCTTTTGAAAGTAAAATACAGTAAGAAAGAGGTTTTTCTGAAGCAAAATGTTCAGTATAAAAAGTATGTGCATTAGCATCTAAGAACTTTAGTATTTAAGTTTATTCGTTATGGAAAGTGTTTTTCTAATGGTCTCCCCCCCCCCACCCCCCCCCCCCCCAGCCAAATTTTCTCTAGCTTCCTTGAAGTTATCTACTGGGCTTTTTCTTTTTTAAGAACGTAATGTGTAAGAGTGTAGTCCAACCTTGTTTACGTGCAGTAATATTTATTTGAAGAAGAAACTTAAACAGTAGCAAGAAAGTAGGCAAAATTCATAGTTCTGCTTTTACTATATTTTACTGTTTCATTGCTTGGGTAGGCTGGTGACCGTTAGTACATATTTTTAGCCATTAAATTAACTTGGAACTGAATTGCCCTGCCTTCAACATAATACTATTCATATCGCATTTCTTTCTAAGCGCTGGGTAAGATCCTAGTAAAAGAACTGAATTGTCTGATTTACTTATCCATTAGACACAACACATGGTTAAACGCTGTAAAAAGGACAACTCTACTGATTACCTTCTCCCTGTTAACAGGACTATCCCCCCATAGTGTACTTCATTTGGAAACGAATCTAAATTTAGTGAGAGGGTTATACGTGGCTATATGGAGACAGTGTTTCCTGTTATTTAGGTAAAAGCATCCTAAATTACAAGAGTAGTGGTAGGGTTATACGTGGCATCTGGTGACAGTATCTTTTCCAGCAGTTAAGAGTCCATAAGTAGTTAAGCACAATTAGACTTTTTACGGATAGGTAGGATTCTTTTGGAAGAAATATAAAGATCTCACGAATTTGTTAAACCAGTTAGGAGAAAGGTACAGCAGTATATATTATTATATGTGTGGTTTAAGCAATCATTAAAATGGGTAAAGATAAGTGATTGCAGTATAGAAAAGTAAAGCAGGAGGATAAGAGTAACGACACTTCTGTAAACAGTGATCAGGAGCAAGACAGAGAGGAATCGATTTTACTGATGGAAAAGCAGGCAGAAAATATTGATTTGGGGGATGACACTTCTGTGCTGTTAAGCCCATCTCAGATTAAGAAAGAAGTAGATTCAGAGGAGTAAGACAAAAGCGTATACAACAATCAACAAAATGAACAACAACCGATTGATTTGAATGCATTACTACACAGTATGTACACACAGCTGATAGCAGATAACAACAACGCTTCAATTTTAAGTGAACAAATGTAGGCTGAAAATGAAAATCTAATGGAAACACAGTCTATAAACACCGCCAGTATAAACGAGAAACTTAAGGAACAAAGTGAACAAATGGAAATGAATAACCAAAAGTTAGAGAAAGTTAATAATAAAACAGGTTTTCTTACCGAGAAACTCATTAAGATGAAGGAAGATGTGAAAGGTTTTGGCGAAACTATTAGTAATATACATGCAGAATTTATGGACATTAATGACAGGCTTGAAACCGAAAGGTTGAATCTATGGTATAGTCAAAGGTTGAGGAAGAGTTTTCCCACAATATGAAAACAATAATGAAAGCGAATGAAGAACAGATTTCTCAACTGAGAATGACTCTCCAAGAGACTGGGAAAAACCTAGAATGGAAAGTAGAGAGCATTGCGAAGAAAAGTGTTTTAATAACACTTCCAGTGTATAAGAAAAAGTCAGTTACCTAGAAAGAAAGATTACGTGTAGTGTCCCTTATGTGGTAGACAAAACATCAACTGAGAAGGTACTAGAGGGAGAAATAAAAATTCGACCTTTACCGTGAAACACAGTGGATTATCCCCTGTGGATTTTATTAAGAATTGCGAAAGGCCGTTTCCTGAAAATATCACATACCAGGAAGAAGTTAACATCATAATTAGTGGTTTAGCTGGAGATGCTAAACGATGTGTAATTAACTTAAGCACTGAAGAAATGACCTTCAGTGAAATCATACAGAAGTTCTTGGACGATTATTGGTCCGAGCAGAAAGAAAATAGCCTCTGCTGTGAGTTTATAATGAGAATGTATGAAGGTAAAGGCTGAATGAACATGAAAGAATTTTGTGAGGGTATAGGAGATTGGCCCACTCAAGGAATCGAAGAAGTGATTCCGAGATCACATGGGAACTATGGAGGTACATACCAGAAGATTGCAAAACATATGTAGGCAGTAACTACCACACTTTTTCTGCGTTTTTAGAAAAAGTGATTGACGAAGACCATTGACGAGAAAACAACTTCCGTCAGAATAATAGCCGGTGGAATGAAAGGAACGATCGGAATAACAGCAACGATGAGCAGAATGATAACCACTATCGGTTAGGCAGAGGAAGATTTTCCTCTAGCCATTGCAGAAGAGGACATAGACTGTGAAATAACTCCCATAGAGAGGAGTTAAACTAAATAACGCGAATATTGAGGGTCGGACGGGTACGGGAACAAGATACAGGAGGCCCAAACGCAAGAAATATGCTCGACATAGACAGAGAAGCTTCGATACGCTGCAGTACAGTGCAGATGAGATGCCAGACACAAGGCCTGCCGCGACAGATGGTATTGCAGTGAATTGCAGTAGGCTAGCAACGGCCGTATTTTGTGCTGCAGCGGACCGCTGTACCGAGAATTAATTCTATAGTAATGCAGATGGAGAGTGACGTCACAGGGCGATCAGCTGAGGCTGAGGGTAAGCCAGAAGATGGGGCATCGCTGTAACAAATTCAGAGGCTACGGACAGACAAGAGCCTTGTTGCAACCCTTGTCCACAGTACAAGCAGCCCTTAGCGGCTCGCCATCTTTTATTTTTTATTTATCGTGTCAGAAGCAAACTGAAAAAAAAAAAAATATTAGATACATTACTACATACATACATACATTGTGGTTTATAAATTAAACTAGTCAAGAAAGAAATAAATGATTAGACGCAGATTGTGTTGTCAAACATAAGGTAATTTTAACCTATACAGTGGATGCCCAAAAATTTGCAACGTCCAGTGCACTTTGTGTAGCGTTTATGAGGTCCTCCATGGTGCACACAGTTGGAGGTAATGTGCATTGTAGTAGATGTGTTGATGTCTGCACGGCAGCTCCGCAGTCACACTGGAGAGAGTCCACCTGGAAGCCCCACCTCTCCAGATTACTCTTGGATCTTGTGACAGAAAAACGCAGGCGGTTGAGTGATTTCCATGTGGACCATTTCTCTGTGTGGCCTGAGGGAAGAACTTCTTGCGGGATCAGCCACTCCTCCAGATGCTGGCATCTGACCTGCCATCTCTTCTCCCGGTGTTGATGTGGAGTGTCAGCGAGTGGTTCTGTACTGTGAAGGAAGCTCTTTCTAGACACAAGTCTTTGCCGTGCCGGTTGGTGGCCATGTAGTGGGTGGGCTTCGGATGTTAATGCCTTCTTCATTTCGCTCCGTGGTGCTGTATCTCTTCGGATGCCCGGGGTAGCTATGCCGGATAGGCAGTACAGTTTTTCTACAGGTGTGGCTTTTAGACAACCCGTATTGATACGACATGTCTCATTCAGAGCCACATCAACTTTCTTTGTATGTGTAGATCTGCACCATACTGGGCAAGCGTACTCAGCTGCAGAGTAGCAGAGGGCTAATGCGGATGTGCGCACTGTGTCTGGCTGCGCTCCCCATGTTGTTCCAGTCAGCTTCCTAACCACATTGTTCCTGGCAGCCACTTTTTGCTTTGCTTTTAAGCAGTGTTCCTTATATGTAAGAGCACGGTCCAGAGTGACTCCGAGGTATTTTGGAGTCTTGCAGTGTTCTAAAGAGGTTCCTTCCCAATCTATCTGCAAGGTTCTACTAGCCTGTCTGTTTCGGAGGTGGAAAGCACAGGTCTGGGTCTTAGAAGACAGGTGTGGCTCGCCATCTGACGAGTGTTCATGACGTCGCCTTTCCGGCTGAGATCTTTTTTAATATGTGACTTGTAAGTACTGCATCTTTTCGAGTCAGTACAAACTTTAATTTTATTAATGTACTAAATACCTAATATTTTAGTACAGTTAGTCTAATTCTGAAGACGACGCTCATAGTAGCGTCGAAACCAGGTCAATTTTTGACTTAATATTTGTGACCGAGGGCTTATTTGTTACAATATCTTTTATACACTCCTGGAAATGGAAAAAAGAACACATTGACACCGGTGTGTCAGACCCACCATACTTGCTCCGGACACTGCGAGAGGGCTGTACAAGCAATGATCACACGCACGGCACAGCGGACACACCAGGAACCGCGGTGTTGGCCGTCGAATGGCGCTAGCTGCGCAGCATTTGTGCACCGCCGCCGTCAGTGTCAGCAAGTTTGCCGTGGCATACGGAACTCCATCGCAGTCTTTAACACTGGTAGCATGCCGCGACGGCGTGGATGTGAACCGTATGTGCAGTTGATGGACTTTGAGCGAGGGCGTATAGTGGGCATGCGGGAGGCCGGGTGGACGCACCGCCGAATTGCTCAACACGTGGGGCGTGAGGTCTCCACAGTACATCGATGTTGTCGCCAGTGGTCGGCGGAAGGTGCACGTGCCCGTCGACCTGGGACCGGACCGCAGCGACGCACGGATGCACGCCAAGACCGTAGGATCCTACGCAGTGCCGTAGGGGACCGCACCGGCACTTCCCAGCAAATTACGGACACTGTGGCTCCTGGGGTATCGGCGAGGACCATTCGCAACCGTCTCCATGAAGCTGGGCTACGGTCCCGCACACCGTTAGGCCGTCTTCCGCTCACGCCCCAACATCGTGCAGCCCGCCTCCAGTGGTGTCGCGACAGGCGTGAATGGAGGGACGAATGGAGACGTGTCGTCTTCAGCGATGAGAGTCGCTTCTGCCTTGGTGCCAATGATGGTCGTATGCGTGTTTGGCGCCGTGCAGGTGAGCGCCACAATCAGGACTGCATACGACCGAGGCACACAGGGCCAACACCCGGCATCATGGTGTGGGGAGCGATCTCCTACACTGGCCGTACACCACTGGTGATCGTCGAGGGGACACTGAATAGTGCACGGTACATCCAAACCGTCATCGAACCCATCGTTCTACCATTCCTAGACCGGCAAGGGAACTTGCTGTTCCAACAGGACAATACACGTCCGCATGTATCCCGTGCCACCCAACGTGCTCTAGAAGGTGTAAGTCAACTACCCTGGCCAGCAAGATCTCCGGATCTGTCCCCCATTGAGCATGTTTGGGACTGGATGAAGCGTCGTCTCACGCGGTCTGCACGTCCAGCACGAACGCTGGTCCAACTGAGGCGCCAGGTGGAAATGGCATGGCAAGCCGTTCCACAGGACTACATCCAGCATCTCTACGATCGTCTCCATGGGAGAATAGCAGCCTGCATTGCTGCGAAAGGTGGATATACACTGTACTAGTGCCGACATTGTGCATGCTGTGTTGCCTGTGTCTATGTGCCTGTGGTTCTGTCAGTGTGATCATGTGATGTATCTGACCCCAGGAATGTGTCAATAAAGTTTCCGCTTCCTGGGACAATGAATTCACGGTGTTCTTATTTCAATTTCCAGGAGTGTAATTGTCAACCAACAGATCATGGATACAACAAGGTTAAATAATAAATACTTTCTTATTTTGTACTCCCGCTGATTAACTGTGTTTTCATGTTGTAGCTATCAAGCAGTCTTTGCATAGTAGAACCCACGTTTCCACCTCCTTGACTACCTCATATTTGCTGTCTCATGTTCATGGACGCGGTTATGGTGGAAGACCGAGAGCCGTCAGTTTTCATTTTTATCACCTATCATGGCAACAGTTTTGTTACTCGGCACATAAAGTGTCAGAGGAGTTTGGTCCACATTCGCTATTTGGTTTAGTTCCACTTTTTTTCGATATTTAATAATAAAGTGATGGAAAGACTATATTTTCTCTTCATATTCTTGTGGCAGTTTCTGAGATATTTTGGGTTTTCTTTTTTCTCTCATTCTAGGTCTACGATGCTTCATAAACCTGCAGAACCATCCAACTCCACCCTTAAAGTCTGCTAAGTTCCATTGTAGTGCTAGCTTACGAGCGTATATTGAATCTTCTGTGTATTAACTCCAGTGCCATTTTGACGATGTCCTCGAATCTGTTTCAATACGCTATCTTCTAGTTTTGGCCTTTTTGCATTCAGTCCTCTGTTCACAAATTTGGCATTCTTCACTCTTTTCAGTTCTTCTTTACCAGCCTGCCAGTCACGAATGGTTTTCTCTGTTGGTGGAGGGCCTAAATGCATCTCAGCTGCTCTGTTTCCACGTTCTTCTGCAGTTACTTTCAATTTATAGTCGCATCATATGAATACCCTTTATTTTTTACATTGCGAAACTAGCTGCTAATAAAAATATTGTACTATTATCGATAACATAAATCACTTTCAAGTTCACTGGTACCGTAGACTGCATTGACGGTTCATAGGCTAGACAGTGACCTGGGTTTCTGAGGGCAGGGCGTGAAGGGGAGAGTGTTAGCAAGCTTATGAATCCACGCAACTCATGTTCATTGCATCGGTGCACTGCTGTTGCCAGTAGAATCCAGTGTTGCCCGATAGAGATAGACCAATTTTTAAGACTGGCAGGAATTTTGAATCAAACACTGGACATTTTTATAATAATTTCGACTGTAAGACGCACCTGAATTCTGAAGGAAGTTTTTCGAAGAAAAAAGTGCATATTATAGCCCACAAAACACGGTAAGGACGATTGTAATGGGAGCATGGCTCAGTATTTCTCGGGGAGACTACCAACCCAACAACTTGTCGGCTGTAGAGCAGTATGGCTCAGTATTTCTTCAGGGCACTTCCGACTAATTGTTGAGTCCATGCCCCGTCCAGCTGTTGCACGGCGCCGGGAAAAAGGAGATCCGACACGGTATTGTGAAGTATCCCACGTCTTTTGTCACCTCAGTGTATTTTGTTAAAACTCCAACGTCGGATTATACTTCGTGATGAACAGATTATGAGTCCATTTAAAAAATTTTATTTAGGTCCTCAATAATATTACATGAAGAAAACCAAGTTTTTAGTAGCCCTAAAAGACGTCAGGTGGACAACCTGCAATGATGGTCTGGTGACATTGTAGTAAGTCGTTTAGTAGTTATAATGGTGTGTGTCTTGAACGCAGATACACCGTCAGGAATGGGGAAGGTTCCTACGCGTGCGCCTCCACGTCGTTAGCACCGAGCCGGCTATAAGGGTGGAGAGATGGAGTTTATCTTTGCAACAGCTTTGTGCGTGAATTGCAAACGCGCGTAGCGTGGCGCGGTTCTCGCCGGATGAATTTTTCAGACGCTTAATGGAGCGCGGATCAATGCCGCATGATGATGGCGCGGCGTACGGCAACGAGCAGCGGCGCTCGCAGACCCGCTAACAGGGGAGCAGAGGGGCCGTAAACACGGCAGAACGTGCCGGCGCCCTCCCTCCACCAGGCAGTCAGTCGCCGGCCGTCTGGCCGCCCCCGTATACGTGCGAAAATAAGCCCCGGAACAGCCTCTCTCCTGGAGAGGCTGCGTGGCACCAACGCACAACAGCGCACCGGGCTATAAGAAGCGTGTCAAGTACAAGATGGGAAAAATGAAACAGACGCGGGAAATGCTTGATAGGCAATGCAACTTATTAACTCCACATATGGGGCAGAAGATGTAGGTTGGATTGCCTACGTTAAGGTGCGTGAAGTACCGTGCGGAAAAAAAATGCAGCACGCTCAAGGACAAGTACATTTTTTTGACAATTGAGGTGACAGGTAGTTCTACATCTACCTGGATACTCTGAAAATCACACTTAAGTGCCTGGTAGAGTGTTTGTCGAACCACCTTCACAACATTTCTTGCAATCTCGAACAGCGCGCGGAAAAAACGAACATCTTTATCTTTCCGTGCTAGCTCTGACATCCCTTATTTTATGATGGTGATCGTTTCTCCTGGTCGGCGTCAGCAAAATATTTTCGCAATCGGAGGAGAAGGTTGGTGATCGAAATTTCGTGAGAAAAATTCCGCGGCAAGTAAAAACGCCTGTGTTTTAATAATGTACACTGCAATTCCTGTATCACGTCAGTGACACAGTCGCCCCTATTTGTCGATAAGAGAAAGTGTCCTCCTCTTCTTTGAAATTTCTCGATTTATTCTGTTAATCTTATCTGGTGAGGATTCCACACCGCGCAGCAGAACTCCAAAAGAGGACGTTACAAGCACAGTGTAGGCAGCCTCTCTTTCTTGGGTCTGCTAAGTGTTCTGCCAATAGAAAACATTGTTTGGTTTGCCTTTCCCGCAAGATTTTCTACGTTTTCTTTTCAATTTAAGTTGTTCTTAATTGTAATTTCTAGCTATTTAGTTGAATTAAAGGCTTTTAAATTTGATTGATTTATTGTGTAACCGAAACTGAACGGATTACATTTAGCACTCACGTGGATGACATCGCTCTTTTCAAATTATTTAGGGTTCTTGATCTTCCAGTCTTATTTTTCTTGGTTCTTTTACACATGTTTTTTCCTTCTTCGTTAATTCACCGCGCTCGCCTACTGTGGGAGGGGGGGGGGGGGGGGGGGGGGAGCAGCCCTACATTCAACTCAATCTTCCGCTCTTTGTCGAAGGGAAAACTAGGACGAAACAACACTCACTTTAAAACTGAGATGTTTACAATTTAATTAAGATTTTTTTTAAAGATGACATTAGTGGAGAAGTTCATATATACAAAACTTGGCTCTCATTTTCATTTTAAAATAAGAATAAAAAAAAAGTACAACGGAAACAATAAGAATACCTTTATAACTTTTAAAACACTGACCTTTTGAAGAAGTTTGTCGCTGTCAGTAAAATTGGAAGGACGTCGTGTGATGCTGAAGAGAAAAATAAATGTCAGTTGAGGAGGGTAGGAGGATGGTGGCATAAGGATGGATAATATCGATGGAGACGGAATGGATGTTAGACAGGAAGGGAGGAGTGATTGAGATTGGTGTTATGATCATAATATGAAGGAGTGAAAAGGGGAAGGAAGACAGGGGTAAGGGGAAGAGAGGTTGGAAAATATGAGTAAGGAAGGAAAATAAAGCCCTGATTAGGTAGCGTAGTTAGGATGAATTTATAGTTAGAAGAACGTGTAAACGTCGTGGCGTAGTCTGGGAGACTGTTGCGATTTATTTGGGAGAGGATGTGGAGGATAAGGCTGGCAAGATGTGTCAGCAGAGGAACGGCAACTTAGTAGGAACGTAAATTATATTGTAATCAATAGGATGACTGATATGAAATGATAGTGTGGAATTGTTGGCCGGGAGGCCCCAGGCGAGGGGAGTTCGGGCGCCATACTGCAAGTCCTTTTTAGTGGACGCCACGTCGGCGACTTTCGGGTCAATGATGATGAAAATGATGATGGAGGACACTCAACACCCAGTCCCCTCTCGGGAATAGAACTTCAGCCCCCTGCGTGATATGCGGAAACGCTACCACTACGCTACGGAGGCGGACAATAGGGTCACTGAAGTCGAGTATATGGATGATGTAGGCTATTCACTGTAAGGGAGGAGAGATGGGAATTCTATGACATGGTGGATCATCCACGAGGGGGAACGTAAACTGATGTGGAAAGCGAGGCTGAATGCACGACGTTGAACGACCTCGAGGAATTTGTAAACCTTAGGTGTCATGGACATGCACACAACATGTACAGAGCAGAGAGTGGATTGGATCAATATTTTGTAGATTTGGAAGACAATGGAGGTGTGCGATCCTATTAGTTTTAACGCATGTGGGTTTTCTAGTGGATGGTTGACGGGTGATAATTGTAATTTAGCTGCCAGTCGATGGTAACCCAAGATACAGTGGTGTAGTTCTTTCCTATCTATTCTTATTATATACTAAAGTCCATCGCCGCGTTTTCTTTCTGTGCACTGAGGCTAATGTCAGAAAATTCTGTAGACATTTTAATTTATAAGGATGATTTTTGTGTATATTTTAGTATTTGTGGTGATTATGATCGTATAATACACACTGAGATGACAAAAGTCGTGAAATACCTCCCAATATCGCGTCGAACCTTATTTTTCCGGGGTAGTGCAGTAGCTCGACATGGACTCGAGAAGTCGTAAACGCCCTGCAGAAATATTCAGCCATGCTGCCTCTGCAGCCATTCACAAAGTGTTGTCGGTGCAGGATTATGTACACGAACCGACCTCTTCATTGCGCCCTCTAAATGTTCAATGGGATGTATGTCGACGATCTCGGTATCCGGACCATTCACTCGAATTATCCAGATTATTCATTGAACCAATCGCTAGCAGTTGCGGCACTGTGCGTGGCGCATTGCCATGGGTATATGAAGTCCATGAATGGCTGCAAATGATCTCCAAATATTTCCAGAATGAGATTTTCACTCTACAGTGGAGTGTGCGCTGATGTGAAACTTCCTGGCAGATTAAAACTGTGTGCCGGACCGAGACTCGAACTCGGAACCTTTGCCTCCCTAAGCCATGTCTTCGCAATATCCTTTCTTTCAGGATTGCTAGTTCTGCAAGGTTCGCAGGAGAGCTTCTGTGAAGTTTGGAAGGTAGGAGGCGAGGTAATGGCGGAAGCAAAGCTGTGAGGACGGGGTGTGAGTCGTGCTTGGGTAGCTCAGTTGGTAGGGCACTTGCCCGTGAAAGGCAAAGATCCCGAATTCGTGTCTCGATCCGGCACACAGTTTTAATCTGCCAGGAAGTTTCGATCTCCAAATAGCCGAACGCAAACATTTCCAGTCAATGACCGGTTCATCTGCACTACAGGACCCAGTCCATTCCACATAAAGATAATCCATACCATTATGGGAACACCACCAGCTTGCACAGTGCCTTGTTGACATCGTCGTTCCATCGTTTTATGGCATCTGCAACACACTGGAACCCATCATCAGCCGTTACCGACTGAAAACCGTACTCATCGGAAGAGGCCACGGTTTTACAGTCGCCTAAGGCCCAACCGATATGGTCAAGAGCCCGGAAGACCCTCTGCAGGCAACGTGGTGCTGTTGGCTAAGGTACTTGCGTCGATCATCTGCTGCCAAATTTAGGCTCACTGTCCTAACGGATAGGTTCATCGTACGTCCCATATTGATTTTTGCCATTATTTCACGCAACGGTGCTTATCTGTCAGTTCTCACAACTCTACTAAAACGCCGATGTTCTCGGTCGTTAAGTGAAGGCAGTCGGCCACTGTGTTGTCAATGGTAAGAAGTAATGCCTGAAATTTGTTATTCCAGGTGCACTCTTGACAACACTCTCGGAATGTTCAATTCCCTAACGGTTTCCGAAATGGAATGTCCCAAGCGTATAGCTCCAACTACCATTCCGCTTTCAAAGTCTGTGTGTCGTGCGACCGTAACCACGTCGGAAATCTTTTCACATGAATCACCAGAGTAAAAATGACAATTCACCAATGCAACGCCCTTTTATAACTTGTGAACCGATACTATTACCATCTGTATAAGTGCGCACCGTTATCCCTATCACTTTTGTCATCTCAACGTATTTAAGGTCATCTACATGTAACTGGCGTTTGGAGTGACATCTCGTTGTAATGACGCGAGCTATAGGCTGGCAGCTACAGAGGAGGCAGCATCAAGAGTGAAAATGAGTGAACAGCCACTGCACGCAGGGAGCACCAAAGATTTAGCAGAAAGTTTCGGGCTCGTGACCATATCGATTGGAAAAACCGTGGCCTCGTTCGATGAGTCCCTTTTTCAGTTGGTAAGGGCTGATGATAAATTCCTCCGCCACTTTTTTCTGTCTTCATGTGAAGACTAATTTCTGTAGCTACTGATTTGGATTCGGTTTTCGCCTATAGACTGATTCCTGAGGAAGATGTTCACAGGTCACTACATGTTATAAATAAGTCTTGTAGTCGCAGACAGCGCTTCACTTGTGAAGCAGGAGTCGGTCGCTAGTATTATATATTATTTTTCCGTATAGATTACTCCTATTTTGCTAAGAATTTCTAATATCTTCTACTATTTTGCATTGTTTTCTAGGTTGACAGATCTTACGAGTATAAATGCGTGAAAGATCTAGAAGTAGCTCCTGTCGTAGCTCTGGAAAGGGCTACACGGTCGTTTCTGCTCGCGGTATCTATAAATATGTGATGACCCTGAAAGTTTAGTTGTGGTCTTCACAGATAAAGCTGTCGTATACAGGAAGCCTTCTACAAAACCGTAGTGAAGCTGTCATGCAGATAACGTCACTTGATGCAGAGACTGGTTGTTCATCCTGAAGATAAGTACCGGTAAATGTCACAAATCTGACAGAAATAACCGAAAACACACGATACTATTCGATTACAGTTTCGGTGATATATCAGTGGAAACAATAACAACCAAAAATTATTTAAGACTACCCGCCTGGAGGTATCGAAAGTGGAACGATTACACAGAGAACCTAGTGTGGGAAAAGCATATTCCAGTCACTGATTGGCAAAATACGAGTACTAAGGAAATGTAATCCGACCAAGAAATAAGTAGACTACAGAACTCTCGTTACTTCTTTTCTTTATTACTTCTCATCAGTCTGGAAACTTGGTCTAGCCGTATTTATAGTGGAGAACGAGAGGAGAATCGAAGAACATATATGAAGCAAAATAATTAAAACTTTGTAATGAAAAACTTAACTACTTTTCAATGAACAGTAAAAAAAGCTAAACTTCGTCCGAACTGTTCTCGAAACCCCGACGGCTATCGTGTCATCCGCAGCTCGTAGGCTTCACTGGATGCGGATATGGATGGGCATTTGGTCAGCACACCGCTCTCCCGGCCGTTGTCAGTTTTCGTGACCAGAGCTGCTACTGTCCACTCAAGTAACTACTCAGTTTGCCTCACAAGGGCTGAGTGCACCTGCTTGTCAACAGCGCTGGGCAGACCGGACGGTCACCCATCCAGGTGTTAGCCAAGCCCGACAGCGCTTAACTTCGCTGATTTAACGGGAATTCGTTACACACTACCTGGATGAACTATGTATTATTGTCTGTAAAATAATTTTTAAAAGTTATTCGAAAACTAGAGTTAAACAATGAATTTCATTGCCGGTTACAAGTTCTGCGAGACCAAATTAATGCTGGCCGGAGTGGCAGAGCGGTTCTAGCCGCTACAGTCGGGAACCGCGCGACCGCTACGGTCGCAGGTTCGAATCCTGCCTCGGGCATGGATGTGTGTGATGTCCTTAGCTTTGTTAGGTTTAAGTAGTTCTAAGTTCTAGGGGACTGATGATCTCAGAAGTTAAGTCCCACAGTGCTCAGAGCCATTTGAACCATATTAAGAAGGTTCAATTCATTTCAATCCACAACATTTTGTGTGATTGACATGACAGATAACAACTTTTCTAGATCGCAACGTGTAAGTACTGTGTGGATGGTTCAAATGGATCTGAGCACCATGGGACTTAACTGCTATGGTCATCAGTCCCCTAGAACTTAGAACTACGTAAACCTAACTAACCTAAGGACATCACACAACACCCAGTCATCACGAGGCAGAGAAAATCCCTGACCCCGCCGGGAATCGAACCCGGGAACCCGGGTGCGGGTCATTTGTGGAGTTTAAGGGGTTTTGCTTTAGGACACCCCTAACTGTTTGAGATGTTTTTGGGAGGATATCAGATGGTCTTTGTTTCTTTTCGTGGTAAGTGTTGTTCATCTCGAATACTGATTTCATGGAGCTCTCCACGTTTGTCTGTCATTTGCACTCCGACCCGTAGAATGGTAGCGATCTTATTCCTGATGACCGCATTCTCATGAGTAGGCCGCCACCGGAGGTCTGAACAGAGGGCTATATTGACCCCCAGAATATTTTATCTATAATGTCATCATCGTTAAGCCGCACGGTAAAACTGCGCTTCCTCGAGAAACATAACTTCTGCTTTTACTTCCAGCCGTTCGCAGTATAAACATAATAAGGCGGTGTTTGCTAGCGTTACAAGGCCAGGCAAATTACTCAGACTGTTGAACATGAAAGTAATAAAAAGGCTGCTGCCCTTCCTCAGGAACCACAGTTAGTGTGGCCTTTGCTTAGATATCCATACGATTGTGTTCCATCCATACGATTTTTGACGTCAAATTCAGTAACACCAGTAAACTCAACTCATTTCCATAAAATTTTGTATGGTAGATGTGCAAAACAGCCAGTTTTATCACCAAAGATGTATTTCGCAGATGGGGACGAAATGTTCTTAAATAGAGTTACACAGTGACAATGGCGTCTAAACGAGGAAATTTTAAGTTAGATAAACACCGGCGGTGATAGGGAACATTATTTGTGTTTACTAGTGTGGTTGTCAGAGTGCAGCATGCAATTACTACGTGGGGTTTACATTCAGCAAGAGTAGTTGTATTTGACATGTAACTGGGAGGATCTCAGATGGTC
Organism: Schistocerca serialis cubense; assembly: GCF_023864345.2. Taxonomy (NCBI): domain Eukaryota; kingdom Metazoa; phylum Arthropoda; class Insecta; order Orthoptera; family Acrididae; genus Schistocerca; species Schistocerca serialis. The sequence goes on from NC_064639.1 coordinate 931,756,436, forward strand.
TCTGTAATCTGCATCTAAGTAAGTACTGCGCAAGTCACCGTACGGCGCATGGCAGAGGATACCTGTTCCCAGTGCTAGTTATTGCTTTTACTGTTCCACTCTCGAATGAAGCGAGGGAGAACGACTATCTATATGACTCCGAACGAGGCCAAATTACTTCTATATTGACTTCGCGGCCCTTAGCGAGAGTTGGATGTTGGTGACAGTAGAATCGTTCAGCAGAGTGTTGCAAATGCCAGGTCTCCAAACATTCTAAACTATATCTCGAAAACGACGCACTCTTTCATCCAGGAATATCTATTTGAGTCCAAGCTCCTATATTGATCGTATATACCAGTAACAAATCTAGCAGCACGCCTCTGAATATATGAGTGCTTTCCTTTAATCCGATGTGGTAGGGATCCCGAAAACTCGAGAAAACTCAAGAATGGGTTCTACAAGTGTTCTGTATTGGGTCTCCTTTACAGACTGTCAGCCCTTTCATAAAATTCTCCCAATAAATCTATCATTCGTCTGCCCAAAACCATAACTTGAGCTCTTTCCATTTCACATTGCTGTGTAACGTTACGCATAGGTATTTAATTTGTGTCAAACAGCATACCACTAACACTGTATTCGAACATCAGTCATCTGTATCAGTTTTAGTTTTCCTACATGTGGAGGAAGTTGCCATTCATCATACCAAACAGAAATTGTGTGCAAGTCATCCTGACTTCTTCTATAGTCACTCAGTGACAAACACTTCCTTATACCACAGTGGCCGCACCAATCAGTTACAGATCGCTGCTAACCCTGTCCGTCAGATCATTTATGTACATGCAGAATGACAAACACTCCCAGTAACCCCTATCGCGCGTCCATGGTCACATTGTTTAACGTGGGTTTCGTAGACGAGGACAACTTTGAGGTACTGTGACTATAAACTCCAGAGTGTCTGTGTGTTCACAATTGTTTTCATAAAGTATAATGATTCCCCTCCAATTATGATGTGAAGTTGTTCTCAGCAGTGCCGACGTGAAGGCAGTATATGCATCCGTATGTTCGTCTACTAGTTAGTAATGTGTGAGGGAGCCTCCCGGGTTCGATTCCCGGCGGAGTCAGGGATTTTCTCTGCCTCGTGATGGCTGGGTGTTGTGTGAGGTCCTTAGGTTAGTTAGGTTTAAGTAGTTCTAAGTTCTAGGGGACTGATGACCATAGATGTTAAGTCCCATAGTGCTCAGAGCCATTTGAACCATTTTTTTTGTGAGGGAGCCTTCAGTTTAGTGAACCCCCGTAATGTTTTGTGGCAAGGATCAGGACTTCAGTGTGTCCACTCTAAAGTTGCAGGCAAATGGAAAGAAGGTCTTCCAGTCCATTTATCAGGAAAAAGGGAAACCACACTTAGGCATCCTCAAGAGCAATAGCATTATCGATTGGCGCTACATCCTGCTGCAACCCTACACGACCGAGCAGCCACGATCTTGCAGATGTTTACGCAAGTCACGCTACGTGGTGAGATGCGGCAAGTGGTTCACAGCACCGTCAAAGAAATATGGATCTACCAGCTGGGTTGCAGACACTGCAGCCTGGTTCATGACATACAGAAACGTAGGTTTTCTTCACTCCAGACGGGGTCAGGGATTTTCTCTGCCTCGTGATGACTAGGTGTTGTGTGATGTCCTTAGGTTAGTTAGGTTTAAGTAGTTCTAAGTTCTAGGGGACTGATGACCATAGATGTTAAGTCCCATAGTGCTCAGAGCCATTTGAAGCATTCTTCACTCCAGAAATAAATGTTTCTCGGTTTAGCACTGCGACATGTCACACACTCATCCGATAAAAATACTCTCCCCTTTGAAACAAGAGTTGCAAAGCATTCTAACCGGCTTGATGAAGTATCATTATCAGTTCGCTTACTAACGAAAGTTCAAATGCCTTCAACTCCGAATCATTCGTCTCATGTTTTTTTGAAATCTTGAGTATGGAACTCCCATTTCCTGTGACTCCTTACGAACGGACGTTTTGGGCGAGCGTTCGACAGACTCAGCGACCTCCACACATGTAGCTAGTCGTGTTGGTGATCGTCCGGAGCAGGGCTTATCTTTCACACAATCAGATACACTGATCAGCCAGAATATTATGACCACCTACCTAAAGGTCTGTATGTCCATCTTTGACACTGATAACAGTGTCGCCATGTCGTCGCATGGAAGCAATGAGGCCTTGGTAGGCGCTGGAGGAAATTGGGACCACACCTGTACACACAAGTCACCTAATTCTGGGGACTGGGGGGGGGGGGGGGATGAGTTCTGACGCCACGTTCAGTCAAATCTCAAATGCGTTCGATAGGATTCAGATATGGCGAGTTGTGGGACCAGCGCATCCACTCGATTACGACACTGTGTTCCTCGAACCACTCCATCACACCCTCTCTCTCTCTCTCTCCCTCTCTCTCTCTCTCTTTTTGGGTCATCAGTCTCATGACTGGTTTGATGCTGCCAACCTCTTCATCTCACAGTAGCACTTCCAGCCTCTATCGTCAATTATTTCCTGGACATGTTCAAATCTCTATCTTCCTCTACAGATTAGGCCCTCTACAGCTCCCTCAAATACCATGGGAGTTATTCCCTGATGTCTTAATAGATGTCCTATCACTCTGTCCCTTCTCTCTGCCAGTGTTTTCCACATATTCCTTTCCTCTCCGATTCTTCGCAGACCCTCCTCATTCCTCACCTTATCAGTCCACCTAATTTCCAACATTCGTCAGCACCACCACATCTGAAATGCTTCCATTCTCTTTTGTTCTAGTTTTCCCACAGTCCATGTTTCACTGCCACACTATTCTGTGCTCCCAGCGCACATTCTTAGAATTTTCTTCCTCAAATTAAGGCCTCTGTTTGATACGAGTAGACTTCTCTTGGCTAGGAACGCCCTTATAGCCAGTGCTGGTATGCTTTTGATGTCCTTCTTGCTATGTCCATCGTTGATTACTCATAGGTAGTAGAATTCCTTAACTTCATCTACTTCGTGGCCATCAGTCCTGATAGGTTTCTAGCTGTTGTCACTTCTGCTACTTCTCGATACTTTCGCCTTTCTTCGATTTACTACCAATCCGTATTCTGTACTCATTACACTGTTAATTCCATTCAGCAGATCATGTAACACTTCTTCACTTTCACTCAGGATAGCAACGTCATCCGCGAATCGCATCATTGATACCCTTTCACCTTGATTTTTTGTTCCGCTCCTGAACCTTTCTTTTATTTCCATCACTGCTTCCTCGGTGTGCAGATTGAACAGTAGGGTCGAAAGACTACATCCTTCTCTTAAACCCTTTTGAATCCGAGTACTTCGTTCCCGGTCGTCCATTCTTATTATGTTCTCTTTGCTCTTGTACATATTGTATGTTATCCGCTTCTCCCTGTAGCATACACCTATCTTTCTCAGAATTTCGAACATCCTGCACCATTTTACACTGTCGAACGCTTTTTCCAGATCGACAAATCCAGTGAATGTCTCGATTTTTCTTTAGTCTTGCTTGCATTATCAACCCCAACGTCAGAACTGCTTCTCTGGCGCCTTTGCCTTTCCTAAGCCAAACTGATCGTCATCTACACATCCTCAATTTTCTTTTCCATTCTTCTGTATATTATTCATGTAAGCAACTTGAATGTATGAGCTGTTAAGTTGACTCTGCGATAATTCCCACACTTTTCAGCTATTGCACTCTTCGTAATTGTGTTGATGATATTTTTCCAAAAGTCAGATGGCATGTCGCCAGACTCATACATTCTGCACACCGGCATGAATAGCCTTTTTGTTGTCACTTACCCTAATGTTTTTAGAAATTCTGATGGAATATTATCTATCCTTTCTGCATTACCTTAGTCCTCCAAAGCTCTCTTAAATTCCGATTCTAATACCCGATCCTCCACCTCTTCTAAATCGAGTCTTGCTTCTTCTTCTATTACATCACACAAATCTTCCCCCTCATAGAGGCTTTCAATGTACTCTTTCCACCTCTTCTGCATGTAACTGTAGAGTACCCGTCGCACTCTTAATGTTACCACCGTTGCTTTTAATTTCAGTGAACTCCCTGCAAGAACACTGCCTTAATGCCACGATGCGTCACCGTTGAAATCCGTGCCAAAGGTGGACATCCCGGCTATTAGGAAGGAGGTCATAATGTTGTGGCTGATCAGTGTAAATGTATAGTGAACGAAGTCTCACAATATACACTCCTGGAAATTGAAATCAGAAAACCGTGAATTCATTGTCCCAGGAAGGGGAAACTTTATTGACACAATCCTGGGGTCAGATACATCACATGATCACACTGACAGAACCACAGGCACATAGACACAGGCAACAGAGCATGCACAATGTCGGCACTAGTACAGTGTATATCCACCTTTCGCAGCAATGCAGGCTGCTATTCTCCCATGGAGACGATCGTAGAGATGCTGGATGTAGTCCTGTGGAACGGCTTGCCATGCCATTTCCACCTGGCGCCTCAGTTGAACCAGCGTTCGTGCTGGACGTGCAGACCGCGTGAGACGACGCTTCATCCAGTCCCAAACATGCTCAATGGGGGACAGATCCGGAGATCTTGCTGGCCAGGGTAGTTGACTTACACCTTCTAGAGCACGTTGGGTGGCACGGGATACATGCGGACGTGCATTGTCCTGTTGGAACAGCAAGTTCCCTTGCCGGTCTAGGAATGGTAGAACGATGGGTTCGATGACGGTTTGGATGTACCGTGCACTATTCAGTGTCCCCTCGACGATCACCAGTGGTGTACGGCCAGTGTAGGAGATCGCTCCCCACACCATGATGCCGGGTGTTGGCCCTGTGTGCCTCGGTCGTATGCAGTCCTGATTGTGGCGCTCACCTGCACGGCGCCAAACACGCATACGACCATCATTGGCACCAAGGCAGAAGCGACTCTCATCGCTGAAGACGGCACGTCTCCATTCGTCCCTCCATTCACGCCTGTCGCGACACCACTGGAGGCGGGCTGCACGATGTTGGGGCGTGAGCGGAAGACGGCCTAACGGTATGCGGGACCGTAGCCCAGCTTCATGGAGACGGTTGCGAATGGTCCTCGCCGACACCCCAGGAGCAACAGTGTCCCTAATTTGCTGGGAAGTGGCGGTGCGGTCCCCTACGGCACTGTGTAGGATCCTACGGTCTTGGCGTGCATCCGTGCGTCGCTGCGGTCCGGTCCCAGGTCGACGGGCACGTGCACCTTCCGCCGACCACTGGCGACAACATCGATGTACTGTGGAGACCTCACGCCCCACGTGTTGAGCGAATCGGCGGTACGTCCACCCGGCCTCCCGCATGGCCACTATACGCCCTCGCTCAAAGTCCGTCAACTGCACATACGGTTCACGTCCACGCTGTCGCGGCATGCTACCAGTGTTAAAGACTGCGATGGAGCTCCGTATGCCACGGCAAACTGGCTGACACTGACGGCGGCGGTGCACAAATGCTGCGCAGCTAGCGCCATTCGACGCCAACACCGCGGTTCCTGGTGTGTACGCTGTGCCATGCGTGTGATCATTGCTTGTACAGCCCTCTCGCAGTGTCCGGAGCAAGTATGGTGGGTCTGACACACCGGTGTCAATGTGTTCTTTTTTCCATTTCCAGGAGTGTACTATGGAAGGTAGTGGCTGACTGGCGTTCAATGATGAACAGCATAGGTTGCATAATCCACGATTACGCAAAGATCATAGTTACACAAAGTCATAAACCTTTGAAGAACTGTGTTATTGTGAATACTTCTGTAAATACACCCTTTCAAGAACAGCACGAAAGTATGACATCATGCCGAAAGGAGTGCCCTATGTTATATACTAGTTTAAATAAGAAACAGCCAGTCAGGGAGTGCAGTGTAGAACATTTACTCGTATGACGACGACAGAAAACAACCGTCTGTCGAATCCTTTTACAAAAAGGATCTATTGGCCGAGTGCATAAGCCTCGGCCAAAAAGCAAGGTAACCACGGTCCCGCGATCGCGCTTGAAAACAAATCGCGTTTAAAATGTCTCCGCAGAGCACCAACGTCATTCGCCAGTTGGTAAACCATCGTCAGTCAGCCGTGCGTTTCACCGCCGATAACTCCGTGTACTACAATGGAAGGCGCCCTGGACATCGAATGAAGTCGGGAACATAGCGTGTGGCAATGGTGCTAGGGAGGTGACTGAAAACGTTTGAGTGGGTTCAAAGTACACGTATCAGAATTAGGCCAACGGCCTTGCGGCAGTGGCAACATTAGTTCCATCAGATCGCCGACGTTAAGCGCTCTTGGGCTTGGCCAGCACTTGAATGGGTCACCGTTCGGGTCTGCCGAGCACTGATGGCAGGCAGGGCGCACTTTGCCTTGTGAGGACATTTGAGGAGCTACCTGACTGAGAAGTAGCGGCTCTTGTCACGAAAACTGACAAGGGCTGGGAGACAGGGGTGCTGACCACATGCCCTCCACATGCCTCCTCATCGTGACGCTTACCGACAGTCGATGTCACGGCGGTCGGTCGGCAAAGCTGGGCCTTACGAGGCCTGTTAAGACATAGTTTTTGGAAGGGGGGGAGACGGGGGAGATGACATGGAATCATGCCTGGGAAAGACACTAGGTAAGTGGTGTAAACGATGTGAGTGTAATGGAACCTAACGACTGGGGGAGAGCAGATGAAGGGGGCGCGGCAAAAGCTCCAAAGACCGGATTATAAAAGGGAAGTACTAATTGCAGCAGGCGGAACTATTAGATACACACAACAGTCTATTCAGGATGTAAAATTAGCACAAGCCAATGGTTGAGGACATTGGTCTGTAATTCCACGAGTTTAATTTTACCTTTCTCATACACGGGAGTCAACAGAGCGTTTTGGCTGTAGCTTTGGGCTTTGCACTGGAGGAGAGGTTCGCAAGAAAAGCAAGCTAAATATGAGACCAATGCCGAAGGTTCTCTGTGAAACTATCAGGTAGAGTGTTTGTTGACTTGAGGCATGATTGTTACAGTCAGCTGTAAAGAAGAGTGCTGGAGGTAGATCAGAATTAAACCCCGGCGCCTTGTCGAGGGTCATGTGGCATTTCCATAGCCACTACTGTGCGATGACATTACGGTGCTGCCTGGACGCGGTGATAAAACACCAGACACGGATCCGTAGGTCACCTGTAAGGAAGAGCGCTGGAGACGGATCAGAACGAAACTGTGGCGCCTTTTCGAGGCTCATACTGCGCTTCCACAGCCACCACTGTGCGACGACGGTACGGTGCGGGCCGGACAGGGCGATAATACGCCAGACACGGGCGGGCCCACACGCTGGCACACAACAGTGGCAGCGGCGGCTTTTAAAAGCGGCAATCTCGCAGCGCAGCGTCGCGGCGCCAAATGAGTGGCGCGTAATTGAAAACGGAAGCGCCGGGACGGCGAGCGCCGCGCCGGGATCGGACGGCAGCGGGAGCACCGGCGCCGGCGCGCCTCATTCCGGCGGGATTACGCGGGCCGGCCGGCTAAGCTCGCGCTGATGGCGCGGGAGGCGGCCGCCACTGTGCCACGCGGCGCGCTCTGATTGGCCGGCGGCGTCTCGGCGCCGCGGCGCTGCCGCCGCTGCCTCCTCAATTAGGGACGCCTGCCCACCGCGACGCCGCAATCTCTCAATGGCGCGCCGGCCGCGGGGACCACCGCTTTGTGTGGTCGCTAACAACGACACCAATTTCTTGAGTGCACCGCCAAGTAGCTTTGCTCTGCTTCCACGTGCACGCGAATGTTTTTCTTTCCCCGTCTCTGCTCCTTCCCTTCAACTGGAGACGTCGTAAGCTTTTCATTTATCAGTGCAGCATTCAGATTCGGTTCGAGGAATCGGAACGCAGTTACATTCTAGTCCTTAAGCAGTAGGCAACTGCAACGGTAAAAGGTGGAAAGAAATCTGAATAATCTTTATCCTTTCCTACATTGCGGATCTGTGCTGTCTATAGTTGGAACATTTTTATTTATTTATTTTTCTTTTTTTGTTGTCTCTGACATGCCAATGCATCTTAGGTCAATTACCTGGCTAGTTAAAATATGGAGTACATTTATAGCTTTAACTGACCACTTGTACTAACCTTCACCGAGATCTGATGATAACTCCATTTAACTGAAATCGTTCATTGGAAATAAAAGTTTTAGAAATGCAATCTTGGCTGAGGTGTTGTCTTCTACATCTACATCTACATCTATATCTACATCAATACTCCGCAAGCCACCTGACGGTGTGTGGCGAAGGGTACCTTCAGTACCTCTATCGGTTCTCCCTTCTATTCCAGTCTCGTATTGTTCGTGGAAAGAAGGATTGTTGGTATGCTTCTGTGTGGGCTCTTATCTCTCTGATTTTATCCTCATGGTCTCTTCGCGAGATATACGTAGGAGGGAGCAATAAACTCCTTGACTCTTCGGTGAAGGTAGTTCTCAAAACATCAGCAAAACCCGTACCGAGCTACTGAGCGTCTCTCCTGCAGAGTCTTCCACTGCAGTTTATCTATCATCTCCGTAACGCTTTCGCGGTTACTAAATGATCCTCTAATGAAGCGTGCTGCTCTCCGTTGGATCTTCTCTATCTCTTCTATCAACCGTGTCTGGTACGGATCCCACATTGCTGAGCAGTATTCAAGCAGTGGTCGAACAAGCGTACTGTAACCTACTTCCTTTGTTTTCGGATTGCATTTCCTTAGGATTCTTCCAATGAATCTCAGTCTGTCATCTGCTTTACCAACGATCAACTTCATATGATCATTCCATTTTAAATCACTCCTAATGCGTACTCCCAGATAATTTACGGAATTAACTGCTGCTGCTATTGCTGACCTGCTATTTTGTAACTAAATGATAAGGGATCTTTCTTTCTATCTATTCGCAGCACATTACACTTGTCTACTTGTCTACTTCCTTCAAGTCGAATGTTTGCATATCGCACCTTATTACTGAGTTCTCTTCCCGTTTGCTAATTCATTGTTTTTTAAGTAATGCATTGTGTGGGAAATAATGAGACACATTCATTTTTAATTTCTTCGAGGAACCTTTCTGATGATACCATCACCATTCTTCGTTAGACGCCCTCCACACTTTGGCGATTAAACAGTTTTCAATTAATGTGGTCATATATCTAGTAAACGTGAAATTCGGCTCCCAACGAATGTGCGGAGAATTATTATTCACTAACTCTTCATTGATTTTTTATTGATTTTTTATTTTTTGTTGATCTTTGATTTTTTTAACAAAACTTTTGCGATCACTTGTCGTGATACCACTGGCTACCCTCTCTGCTCATTCTTAGCTTGCCTTACACCACAGCACTGAACGTCGCTCGCTCTCGCACGGCATGGATGCGCACGAATTTAAATTGTTCTTATCCCATGGTCTGTAACATTGTTATTTAGACTATGAGTACAATTCCATTCACAATTATCAAAGTAACCGCATTATTCCACGTTGATAGGTTTTAAGGAAACCGCTAAGGAATAAGGTAGGTGACAGTCGTAATTCGTTATTAATCTCTGTAGTTTTGCTACGAATCATACCGTTTCCCATCCATCCATAAACACGTTGCCTCGAAAGATCAATGCACTTGTGATATAGTGTTTTCTTAAAGCCGAAGCAGAACAAGAGCTGTGCAATAATGTAATGCCTGGTGCGGTTTTCGAAACGTTATCTTCGCTGAAGTGTTTGTTTAAAACTGTTATCTGCTGTGAAAAATAATTAATTGTCTTATCTGTTGGACGTTCTCAATATACACTAGTGTGTAAAACGTAAGGACAAAAGTAACTTTCGCGTGATACAGTGAAATGCCTGAGCTGGCAGGACAAAGCGAATTAGGTTGTGAAAAGGGACCAAAATGAGTTCCTGTCAGCTGCACTCAAAATACAAACCTTATTTATCAACACACAATATTACAACAAGGGTGCAAGACACGCAAAACTTTAATCGACCTCATTTGATTAACTTTTGATCGGCTGAAGGCCACATTCAAAATCCAAGACACAAGACTTAAGCAAAATTGAAATACAAGGTTCTTCTGGAGGTTTCACCCAAGAATATTTTCTGAATCTTCAATCTAACCGGCTGAAGGACTTAGCAATCAAATTTTAATGGAACTAAGTTGGAGGTCGCATATTACGCAATAAGAGGAGTTTCAATCAAAAGGCAGAAGGCCTTATCTTAAAACATTAATTGCAAATTTGGCTGAAGGCCCCATTCAAAAGCATAACAATCTTATGCCTTAAGGGCAAGAGAAGGAGAATAATTTAAGAGATATTAAAACTCAGCTAAAGGCCACTCATCAACAAATAATGTAACGGCTTAAGCCCTAGAAGAAGAGTTTCAATTATAAGGGAGAAGGCCCTATCTTAAAACACTTCATATAAAATAAAGAATAACAATCTCATGCCTTAAGGGCAAGACAAGGACATTAATGTAAGAGATATTAACACTCGGCTGAAGGCCACATATCAACAAAATATGTTTAACGGCTTAAGGTCTAGAAATAGTTTCAATCTAAAAGGCAGAAGGCCTTATCTTAAAACGTCTCCAGTAAAATTCGGCTGAAGGCCTCATATAAAAATACAACACTCTCATGCCTTAAGGGCAAGACGTGAACATTAATTTAAGAGATATTTATACTTGGCTGAAAGCCACACATCAACCAAATAACTAAAACCCGAACAGAGAAATTACTACATAGCACACAAGGAAAGGCGTTCAGAAGTTTCCAAGGGTCGGCCTGGGATTGTAACACTAACGCCCGTTTAGGTGAGACAGGCAGCCTGGCCAACAGCTTCTTAATCTGGAGGCAACCCAACTGACAGACAGCCGACCGACCAATCAACCAAATCAATTATGCTCCACCCAACCAGGAAAACGACCACAAGATTTCAATACACGACACACAGAATTTTGGCGCCCTCAACGACCAACAACACCTCAGCTGTCGAACTACACGCCGCGCTGGACAGCAAGAACACAACAAGGAAAATACATTGCCTAAGATTACGTCAACGACCAGGTCAGGTAACAGGAACGTCAACGCCCACAAGGCAGAAGATACCGCTGGTGAACTTCCATAACAGGGAATAAATTTAAATTTCGCAGCAAGACGGCTGGAATCTTAGCCGACTTAAATACACACACGTTGTTGCTCGCGGGAATGTCCCAAAAGCGACAACCAGTATCAAACACGCCGGCCGAAGTTCCTGCGGTACGCGTTACATTCCTCCAACAGCATAGCTGACACCTGCCGCATTGTCTTCGGTGCACGTGACCATGCTGAAACATGTACCCGCAACGCATCCCACAAGCTCTCGATGAGATTTCAGTCGAGGGTACGGTAGCCCAGTCCATTCGCCGAAAATGCTCTCGTTCCAGGAGCTTTTCCGCCTACACTGTTCAGTGTGGTGGCGCATTCTTATCGACAGAAATGAAATCAAGGCCGAATGCACTCCTGAATAGATAGCACATATGGAAGGAGTACGCACATGCTACTTGTGCCTCCCCACACCATAGCACCTAGACCGCGAAAACCAACACCCTCGACAACGTCGTAGTGGGCATTGTGAGTTCCCACCTCTCTCGTTGAGAGACGTTACTCCTTAGTATAAGACATATTTAGCGTCCTTGGTCATAATATTTTTCTATCATATACCAATACAAAATTTTATAAACCCCTCTTTTGTCCATCTAATATACAAGAAATTATACACTTCCCTTTGAGTATAATCAAAATCTCTACACTGTAAGGTGATGTAAGCCTTAATACAGGGCTAAGTGGTAGTTCTGCTCCCTTACACTGAGATGCAACGTAGAACTGACCACAACTTCGACATTCTTTGTGTGCTGAAGGTGCACATTACAGACTGACGAAAGCCTTGGGCATACTCTGGGTGGCTGAGTGTCAATCATTTGATTCCTAAATTTGTAATTATCAGCAACATCAGCCAAGTGACAGTTACAAAGGTGCCATTACTGTAACTATTAATTAGTCCTACTTAAAGCTAGATTTGCATGTGGCACCCTACGAATCTCGCGTACGTATTGAAAAAAACAACGTTCCTTCTTTCCCTACCCACCACTTATACAGGGTAGAGCGAAATTCGCGCACTCGGGCGTCGCAGATCGACTCCTCACATGCCACAAAATATCGTCTGGCGAGTACATCCAGCAGAAAAAGGACGTTAAAGAGTGGAAATCCGGCAACACTGTAACCACATGTTCAGTAACTACCTCTATCAAAAGAGGTCATCTGTGCTGTGCAGCTGGTGCAGTGAATAATGTTTTGGGTTGGCGTGCAGGAGGTCGAGGGTTCGATCCTGGGTTCAAGTATATTTTTTTATTTGGTAAATATAGTCCAGGTGGTACGGTATCTCGCATCTTCATCGTCAACAGCGATTGCAGCGGGTCCTCTGGAAAACATTTGCACTTACATACTTCAGTCATAGAAATGGAAAGATTGGTCAGCTTTGAAAGACACCCTTTCCACGTCGTGGGCTCGAATTTATTCGCACCACTTCATCTAATAGATGCGATACTGTTTTCTTTGTACCTTCCTCTAATGTTCACATAGATTAGTACCATCTATTATTCTTGCCTCGTTCAGGTCCATTACACTCCGCTACGGCCTTACTAGTAAAGTGCTTTGCAAATAATTTCCAAACTCGGTTACTATTTCTATGTGTTATCACCACGGTCCCATTAATTGTTTCAACTGTCTATTTCTTATCTCTCTAACCACGTATCTGTTGTGATCAGCAGTACAAAATGTTGTAAATTTAAGACACATGTGACATAAGAAACGGTATATATTACAGTATGAAATGTCAGAATGAAATTAGAAAATAGAAAAATTAAAAATCGCCCCAGTGCAGGGTTGATCCCTCGACCTCCTGCATGCTAACCCAAAACTCTAGCCACTGTACCAACTGCACGAGAGAAGTTACAGCTGCTGTCAGAGATAGTTACCTTTAATATGGTTACAGCGTTGCCAGATTGTCACTCTTTAACCTCCTTTTTCTGGCAGATGTACTCGCCGGACGAAATTTTGTGACAGATATTTTTTTATCGCTCGCATGTAGGAGTCGCTCTACGAGGCTCGAATGCGCGAATTTCACTTCACCCTGTATATCCTAGTATGTCAGTTTAGTGGTTAACAAAGATTCTAAGAGTACACAGAGCATATTATTCCACAGACAGACGTTCCACTGATTTGTCTTATTTATGCTTCTTGTGCTAAATTTTAACCGTCTTTTCTACTCTAACCACGTTTCTTTTCGCCATAGTGTCTCATCCCCAATGCTCTGTCGCTTAATGGGTAGGATTATGTGACAACAAACGTTGGGTGCGTCTCCAAGTCCTTATCTTTGTGACACTACTGTAAGTGGTTTCATTTGGATTTACTTTTAGTGCCTGTCCTCAATCGATTTTTTAATATATAGATTATAAGGATACTTTCTTTCCTATGCAGAACAACCTGAAGATGCTACTTTAACACAGCGAAACCAGTCGTTCATAATCACAACTTAATAGCTGCTTGCTGTTTATTCAAGTTCAGTTAACGGCATACTATCAAGTTGTAGATGATCTTCCACTTAGGGTTATTTCTTATCAATCAACCACCTGATGTTGTCAACATTCATTTCTCCCGTACACTCGTCACCATTCTGTGTAATTATTGTTTTCGTAACAACTTGTGTTGTACCTATAATTTTAAAGTCTGGTATTGTAGTTATTTTTATTTTATAGTTCACTATTTTATTGTATGTTATCCTCCATTTTTGCGTGTTTACCACTCTCAACTTTACTTGTGGTTATTTCATTCTATATCAGGCCAAGCGCACTGTGTGTGCAAAGTTGTACGATGTAGACAAGCACGTTGACTGTAACATATGTATGTGAATTGAATCAGTGATTCTCCTTTTATTTTGTCACTTAAACAAACAACAATTATGACGTACTTCATATTTTAATTATGAGACATGTGATATGTGTAGCAGATAAGAAGGCCTACACAACTGAATCACTGCAAAATATGAAATAAGAAGATGGGTTAATCCTAAGAATAACAATCAGTACAGTAAACCGATACACTACGTGATCAAAAGTATCCGGTCACCTGAAAATGATTTACAAGTTCCTGGCGCCCTCCATCGGTAACGCTGGAATTCAGTATGGTGTTTGCCCACCCTTAGCCTTAATGACAACTTCCACCCTCGCAGGCATACGTTCAATCAGGTGCTGGAAGGTTTCTTGGGGAATGGCAGCCCATTCTTCACGGGGTGCTTCGCTGAGGAGATGTATCGGTGCCGGTCGGTGAGGCCTGGCACGAATTCCGCGTTCCAAAACATCCCAAAGGTTTTCTATAGGCCGGTCCATTACAGGGGTGTTATTGTCGTGTAACCACTCTGGCACATGCCGTGCATTATGAACAGGTGCTCGATCGTGTTGAAACATGCAATCCTCACCCCCGAATTGCCGCCGGTCGTTGTGGCCGAGCTGTTCTACGCGCTTCAGTCCGGAACCCCGCGACTGCTACGGTCGCAGGTTCGAATCCTGCCTCGGGCATGGATGTGTGTGATGTCCTTAGCTTAGCTACGTTTAAGTAGTTCTAAGTTCTAGGGGACTGATGACCTGAGATGTTAAGTCCCATAGTGCTCAGAGCCATTTGAAATTTTTTTTTCCCCGAATTGCTCTTCAACAGTGGGAAGAGAGAAGGTCCTTAAAACATCTATGTAACCCTGTTCTGTGATAGTTCCACGCAAAACAACAAGAGGTGCAAGCCCCCTCCATAAAAAACACGACCACACCATAATACCACCGCCTCCGAGTTTTGGTTCAAATGGTTCAAATGGCTCTGAGCACTATGCGACTTAAATTCTGAGGTCGTCAGTCGCCTAGAACTTAGAACTAATTAAACCTAACTAACCTAAGGATATCACACACATCCATGCCCGAGGCAGGATTCGAACCTGCGACCGTAGCGGTCGCTCGGTTCCAGACTGTAGCGCCTAGAACCTCACGGCCACTCCGGAAGGCCCTCCGAATTTTACTGTTGGCAATACACACGCTGGCAGATAACGTTCACCGGACATTCGCCATACCCACACCACGTCATCGGATCGCCACATTGTGTACCGTGATTCGTCACTCTACAGAACGTTTTTCCACTGTCAAATCGTCCAATGTTTACGCTACTTACACCAAGCGAGGCGTCGTTTGCCTTTTACCATTGCGATGTGTGGCTTATGAGCAGCCGCTCGACCATGAAATCAAAGTTTTCTCACCTCCCGGCTATCTGTCATAGTACTTGCAGTGGATGCTGATGCAGTTTGGAATTCCTGTTTGATGGTCTGGATGGATGTCTACCTATTACACATTACGACCCTCTTCAACTATCGGCGGTCTCTGTCAGTCAACAGATGAGGCTTTTGTGCCTTGCGTGTCCCTTCACGTTTCCACTTCACTATCACATCGGAAACAGTGGACCTAGGGATGTTTAGGAGTGTGTAAATCTCGCGTACAGACGTATGACACAAGTGACATCCAATCACCTGACCACGTTCGAAGTCCGTGAGTTTCGCGGAGCGTCCAATTCTGCTTTCTCACGATGTCTAATTACTACTGTGGTCGCTGATACGGAGTACCTGACAATAGGTAGCAGTGCAATGCATTTAATATGAAAGGAGTATGTTTTTGGGGGTGCCCGGATACTTTTGATCACATAGTGTACCAGTTAAAAAATTGATCGTGGTTGTGGCCCCTATTGCAACTAAAACAACCCTTAGTCAGCTTTCTAATATTGCGTTACGTAACACTCATTTTGAGAAAAGTGTGACTTTTAGTTCATTTCAAATTCATTTATGGGACAAATAATGATCACACAGTCAGTCAACACACGAAGGAAATTTCTGCTTTAAACGAACTTACATGCACGATTCGGCGTATTCTGCTATCCAAATCTCACGAATTGTCAGACAAGCGTTGGCTGCCTATGACGTGAGCGAAACGTTTCAGCCAGACACAGTGCACGGTAGCCTGTTCGCTGTTGCCGGCGATCTTTTGGGGTCCGCCTGCTCCGCCGCCCCCTGGGACTGGTGGCTTCAGAGCCGCCTCTGGCAGTCCTGCCTCCCCTTACCCACCCCAGCCTCCACACTTGCCCCTCCACCCTAACTTGGCCGTCTCTCGCTCACCTGCCGTCCGTCTCGCCCTCCAGTTTTCTTTCCCGTTAGCGCTGAAATCCGTCTTCTGCATTCGCCACACACAAGCCCGTACTCGTCATAACGCGTTTAGAATAACAAACCCGCGCGAGAAATCCGCCCCCTCGCGTAGAACGTACCCGAGCGTCTGTCGCTGATGACTTCTGAATACTGTTACGTTCTCGTTCTCGACTTGGCTTACCGACGACGCCGTGTCAAGGAAACACGTGCACCACTCGCACCAACGAGATTGAACGCTTTGAAAGACCAAACTGTGTCGCAAGTCCGAATATTAAATGATTCACAACTTAAGGGTTCTTTTCCGATAGAAGTGAATAGCGAAGTTTCGAATTCAAACTTTAATTACAGCTGAGTGGTTTTGAATATTATATCGAGCTACTAAATTGTTTAATGTGTCACTAAGGTTAAAATACATTGTCAAATGTTCCTGTCGTAGCGCTTTTCATGTAACTATTGTCTGGAATACCTAATTCACATTCAGTTTGTTTAGTAGATTACTCTTCTGCGGTTTGTTTTATAAAAATCATAGCCGGAAGAAGGACTGCGTAGGGGACGATCGTTTATTGATTTTGTTTTTCTATACTTCACATCAGCAACCTGTGTTGCTGGCTGGCTCTGAGCACTATGGGACTCAACTGCTGAGGTCATTAGTCCCCTAGAACTTAGAACTAGTTAAACCTAACTAACCTAAGGACATCACAAACATCCATGCCCGAGGCAGGATTCGAACCTGCGACCGTAGCGGTCTTGCGGTTCCAGACTGCAGCGCCTTTAACCGCACGGCCACTTCGGCCGGTTACCTGTGTTGCCCTCTCTCCATAATCCACAGCCTGGATAAGCACTACAGTTTTTGGGTGAGGTACTTATTGCATGCGCACTTGTAACTGGAGTATCAGAGCAGTTATTCTTTCGTTTTAGAGGCTGGATAACTTTCCGTTGAATTTCTATTCAAAGCGGGCTTGGTGACCAGGGACCATGTGCACCCACTCTTTTTAAAAGTACGATTTACGGTTAGTCTATGTAGAAGATCCGTTGATTTTCTATCCTCATGAATGTCTAGTATGAGTGTTTCATCTAGCGAATGCTAACCGTTAATCAGAGCCTTCGTTGCCTAGTAGAGCGAATGGCTGGATCGATAACCAAATTTGTGCATGCCGATTTCTATCAATTTTCCTATGCTTTTGACACATCGAACTTAAAGCGATGGACCATACCGTTGCCATCTAGGCAACATCTTAATCGTTACCACTACTTACAAACTAGGGGAGATACCAGTACTCTGGGATTCGTCAGAATTATAGAAATTTTATCGAACATGGTGAACTTGGTTTCTGGCTCGCTTTGAGCCACTTGTAATGATGTTGCTTATTGGTGTACGAATTCTAGGTACCTTCCTCTTGTAACTTCTTCTTAGTCGATGTTACGTATGTTACAGTTTATTACACTCCAGAGTGCATCCATGAACTATCCCCTCTGTATGTTTTCTGGAATACCTAACTGACATTCATTGAGTCTAGTAGATCACTCTTCTGCAGTTTGTTTTACATAAATCATAGCTGGGAGAAGGACTGCGTAGCGGACCATCGTTCATTGATTTTATCTGTCTTTACTTCACATGAGCAAATTGTGTTATTTCGTCACCATAACTCACAGCCTGGGTAAGCTCCATAATTTTCTGGACGAGTTAGTAATTGGATGTGTACATGTAACTAGAATATCAGAGTAGTTCTTATTATTCTTTCTTTATGGAGACTGGGTTACTTTCCGTTGAATTTGTTTTCAATTCTGGCTTGGTGACCAGGGGCCAGATGCATCCCACACTTCTTAAAAATGCGGTTTTCGATTATACCCTGTAGAAGATACTGCGAAGCTTTAGTGTCTCATCGATCAAATTCTCATCCTAACCGTTAATGAGAGACTTCGTTGCCAAGCAGAATGAATGGCTGGGTCGATAACCGATATCTACCAGTTTTCCTAAGCTTTTAACAGATCGAACTTAAGGTGATGGACCAACCGCGACATTACCGTACCGTTGCCTCCTACGTAAATTCTTGATCGTTATCACTACTTATAAGGTAGGGGAGTTGTCGCTACTCTGGGATTCGTCAGAATTAACGGAATTTTATCCAATATGACGAACTTGGTTTCTGATCCCCTTTGATCCACTTGTAATGATGTCGCTTATTGGTGTACGAAACTTACGTACCTTCCTCCTGCAACTTCTTGTTAGTCGGTGTAAATGCTGTGATGTTGCGAATGTTACAGTTTATTACACTCCAAAGTGGATCAACGAATTATATGCTTTGTGTGAAAAGCTCTTATTGATGATGATACGTATTGGAAAAACCACCCTGTTCTAAGAAGCCATAAAAATAAGTTTATTCTGTATTTGGTACATGATAAGCAAGTTAAGATAAGAGAGGTTATGAACTAATAAATTTACATTTCAGGGATCATAATTCGATTCTAGTTTTCCAACCACGTTCGCTCACTACCTGAAGTCTCTAGCAATAGCACTCTCTTTTTGTGTAGTTATTACTAAAGATTTGATATAATCCAATCCCTGGACCGTCATTTTGAAATCATAGTAACATCCATTCGGGACTTGATATAATTTAATGAGCCGTATTTCTTTATCAGTGTCACACACCGCTGCACCCAATGGAATAGGTATATAACGAGGCTATGCCTACTATTAACAGTTTAAAAAAGAAATCTTGAAAGAAACTCGGTATTACTTTTCTCGGGTGAACTGAATCTCTTATATTTCACCGACATGTGCATAGCACGATATTTTTTATTTTTTTTCAGGGAAGTAAAATATAAATAAATCCAGCTATCATGCTTGAGACAACGTTTCCAGGAAAATAAAATGTTTGGATATGGTCTTGCTGTCTTGCTATAGTTTATAGAGTTGTAATGTACTTCACTTGCGGCCTTCGTGCATACTGAAAGAAAAATTATTCAATTGCTTGATTCAGGAATGTATATAGAAAACTTGACAAAGAGAAATTAACAGACGGCATAGACATTATACTGTGCTTTCAGTTAGTGTGCATCTTGCTTGGTACCTCATTTCTTATGATTTGCAGCGAAAATACTACAAAAGTGACTAACATTTTCTCGAGCGTCCATCCCCCGGAAAGTGATTAAAACAACTCGACCTTTCGGCCAAGTTCTCGCCGGCAGTGGCCAAGAGGAATGACTGTTGATGGGCTATTGTTACGGCCCTGCATACTCTAGCTGCCGCCTGTGACGTCGGTGGTGACCGCAGTCGTGCCACATATGGACATACGTTGACTCCGCGTTCGATGTGCGCACTTCAGCTTCGTGACTGCTGGGTCCAACGCCGCGCTGAGCTGTAGTCCACCGTTTGTTTTCTGTCATTTGTTTTACATTGGATTCTTGAAATACGCTATCCCAGAAGCCGTTAGTACGAGCCACAACAGCAAGGTCGTCAGATTGAATCCGGTGAACGGTTTCCAGCTAAAGCAGATTTTTCAATGTGGTGTAAGTAAAATCTCTCTTGCTCTTTCCTACATTGTTCTACAGAGCGAACTGTTCGTCTGACGTACGAATGACCGCATTCACAGAATATTTTGTAACCTCAGCTGTTCTAAGTCCGCCGCAGTTAAACTAGTGCAACTGCCGGATTTTCACCGAAGGCCTAAATATCGATTTGTTTTCCTTCAGCAGACGGGAAAGGATACACCACTCGAGAAAGTAGCTGGTTGTAAATGAATGTGCCCTGTTGGCCTTGCATCTGAAACTATCAATGGCGCTGACAGTCTTGCAGTGAGGCTGGTTCGTCGCACCTACTGCTTCCCAACAAATGTCTTCGCAGAAATAAATTACAGAGAAGCAGAAAGGGAGGTTCAGTCGGCTTTCACAGAAACAAGAACAGCAATAAAGTATCTATCACAGATTCTCTGACCGCACTGTCAGCAACTTTAGGATGACAGGCAATGACATGGTGCCACGTCAGCACTTAAGAAAGAAGTTAATGTCGCACCTCCGCCACGGAATTAATCTGTCTCGGGTAATAAGTAGCACTGAACAAGCAGTCTGCATGTCCTCTAGTAATATGTCGTGTAACGAGTCGTATCCGCACGAAAGCGAAGTCACTACCACTAAACGTAACGATGGCTGAGCGAAATGGCCTCTGCGCAATACGCAATGTTGAAATCATGTAGTTCTTCCTACAGATAATGACAACGCATTGTGATTATAGAACACATAGTGGTATCTGTTATTTCGAGAACAGTTACTGTCTTCATATATACCAAAATTGATTGTTTAATGAAGTGACAATACAGCTGTGTGCAAAACTTGATCTTCCTAATACCACTTTTGTTTTCCTTACGAAACCTCAGCGATACTGCCTGAGACTGATTTTGATATGTATCACTAGCTTAGACAACGTTGTCTCTTGTTAAATACACTCTTGCTCGTTTTAACACAAGTAAAGATTCAACTTCTACTGTATTTTAGAAAAGAGATATTTTCTTATCCTCATATTTTACGCTACTGGACGGAAACAGTTATACTAAGCTCTCAAACGACCCGTCGTCGATATCGTCGCCGAAAGAAAGCGACACAAATCTTCTTCCTCAGCTACCAAGGACACCTGCTATTTACTCTTTACCGAGGATCGACAAGGATGGAATGCTCTTTTACGTAACCGTGTCCACCGCTGGATCACCGACAAACAAACTAACAAAGTACCAGGCTAACCTACTCACTCCATGTGTGAAGCGCAGTGCACATCGCATTAAACAACTCAGACGATTTTATTAGCCGAATTAACCGTCTTCGACCCCGTGCGAGGGACATTATGGTCAGTTTCGATGGGCGTATAGAAGACTCTTTGGACCCTGTCCCCTAGGTCATTGAAAATGACGTCAAGTTACTTGGACACACTCTCACGGCCAGCATTATGATCAGACGGGCAGCTTTGTGGTGGGAAGCTCATTTGCTCCGGCTGTTGTGAATCATTTTGTGGAGAACTTCGAAGACATGGCCTTAGACACGGTCCCATTAAAGCTTACTTGTTTCTCTCGAAACGTTCATGGGTCGTTTGTCACTTGGCTTTACGGACGTGAAAAACACGATTTCGTGGAACATCTCAACAGCATTCACATTAATATCCGCTGCATTACGGCGCTATGGAAATAGAAAAAGACGACATTTCCTCAGTCGCTGCTAACGAAATGGACGCATTTGGAACAACTTCTACAGAAAGCACCTGCTCACCACCAGGTTTCATCGCCGGACACAGAAGCACTCTATGATGAAACGGTGGTACACCGTACAAGATGCTGGTAACCTGCCCCATGAGCTACTTATTCAAGACCTTCATGAACATGCACTATTCAGTCTTCAGGGAGCATTCTACGACGTTTTTCATATGCAACAAGAACATTTCCACCACAGAACGTCTTACATAAGAACTGCATCTCCTTATTACGTCTTAGTAACGATGTGTACAATCGTTTTATGGTCTACTTCTGTCATATATGCCGTGTTCTTCAGACATCGAGCTGAGGAGTATGGTAATATACTCGCATTTCAGATCTGTGCGATGACTTCGGAATACCACTCCTTTACTTCAGGTAGCCATGCTTTCACTGAAAACTAGGTTAATTTCAGTATGAACTCTTTAACTTCTACATTGTGCTACCAGCATTATATGAAAATTTCCCTTTCCTTTCGAGATCAAGCTGATCAGGCTGCTAACATGTGGGGGAAATGTGTTGGCTTAACTTAATGCTGAATTAAAGATTTTAGTGTTGGGCACCACCTTCCACCCCACTGTACTAGGCTTCAATGCAATTAATATTAGCACTATAATACTATAACTTTTCATAATATAAAAGCATTTCGTTGTAGTGTACTTCAATACAATGCACATTCCTGACTATTTTCCAAGTCGCAGAAAACCATGTTTTCGGAAGCTACGTAATGCAGTGAAACTCACCTAACCACTCTAGTTCACTACATATGGCATCAGTATAGTTAAATATACGGTAATGGGTCTGTGAGTTCATTATGGAACTGATCCCCCACGATAAACAAAACAGGTCAGAACTCTGCTGCAGAAGCAACAAAGAAAGCATGCCAATTTAAACCAACAAGATATCTCCAACATCGGCGATATTTTACTAAAGTTCGAAACTCTGCTCGGACATCAGTGCGAGAGACATTCAGTAGTTTCACAGCGCAAGTCTACATATATACTCCGCTAGCCACCAAGCGGAGCGTGGCGGAGGGCACAATTCGCGCCCAAGTCATATCTCACTCCCTCTTTTAATGGCTCTGAGCACTATGAGACTTAACATCTGAGGTCATCAGTCCCCTAGAACTTAGAACTACTTAAACCTAACTAACCTAAGGACATTAAACACAGCCATGCCCCAGGCAGGATTCGAACCTGCGACCATAGCGGTCGCGCGGTTCCAGAGTGAAGCGCCTAGAACCGCTCGGCCAACACACGCCGCCCCCCCCCCCCCCCCTCTCCAGCACTCGAGGATCGCGTGAGGGAAAAACGACTGTCTGAACGGCACAGTACGAGCTCTGATTTCCCTTATCTTTGAATAGTGATCATTGCGTGATTTGGAAGTTGGTGGTAATAATATATGCTCTACATCCTTGGCGAAGATGGGATTTCGGAATTTAGTGAGCAGCCCATTTCGTTCAGGGCGTCGTCTATCAGCAAGTGTGTCCCACTTCAATCTTTCTATGAGATTTGTAACGCTCTTGCGATGGCTAAATGTACCAGTCACGAATCTTGCCGCTTTTCTTTGGACCTTCTCAGTCTCTAGAATCAGAACCAAATGGTAAGGGTCCCATAAAGAAATGGCAGAAAATCCAAAGAGATTCTGATCCAATGTGCACCTGTGGAAAGACTTAATCAACACGAAACTTTCTGTACATTGCAACTGTCTGGCGATCCGGGACTCGCACTTAGGACTTCTACTTTTCGCGGGTAAGTGCTCTAGCAAGTGAGCTACCCGTCCTTAGAGCTTTGATGACGGAAGTAAAGCTAAGAATGCGGATCGTGACTCGTGCTTGGGTAACTTAGTTGATACAGCACTTGCACACTAAAGGCAAAGGTCCCAGTTTCAATTTGCCAAACCGGCACACGGTTTTAATCTGCCAAGAAGTTTGGCATCAGTGCACACTCCGATTCAGAGTGAAAAATTCGTACCGGGCATAGTCAGTAACCTACCTTCCCTATGTGACATCAATCGTAAAATTATCGATGACAGAGCCTGTAAACCGAAGATGTTAAAATCGATTTCCCAAAATTCCTTCACCAGAGACAACGACATAAGAATTCCAGAATTCGAACGAAGATCAGTTTCCAACATGAGTAACTTAGAAACGATATCTTCAGTGTAGCGACGTAGCTTAAGCCATAAGTCTGTGGTGCAGCTGTCCATTGCAGTGGACAGTTGTTAATGTCACTTCTCTGGCGTTTTTAATAAGGCCTGAGGCTGTAAATGCACGCAGTCCCCTGCAGTGGACACTCCCTACTGGTGGTGTGCCTTGTGTATATTTGCAGCCTCGGGACATTAAAAATTCGAAAGAGTCGGCCGCTGTGGCCGAGAGGCTCTAGGCGCTTCAGTCCGGTACTGCGCTGCTGCTACGGTCGACGTTTAGAATCGTGCCTCGGGTATGGATGTGTGTGATGTCCTTAGTTTAGTCAGGTTTAAGTAGTTCTAAGTCTAGGGGACTAATAACCTCAGATGTTAAGTCCCATAGTGCTTGGAGCCATTTTTTGAACTCCAAAGAAGCGACGTTAACAGCTGTCCACTGCAGTAGACCGCTTCACCACAAGGCTAATGAAGGTAAGTCTTCCGATCCAGATTGTAAACTCATTAAGTTTCTTTCAGAGTACGGTGATACAACAGCTCCTTACTAGGCAACAATATACAGCCGCTAGCTCGACCAAAGATCGCTACCTAAGTCTGAAAAGTCGCACAGGTCACACTAATATTCGGGAAAGGAAAAGGGAGTAATCCGCTGAATTACAGACCCATATCACTGTCATCGATTTGCAGCAGAATTGAGGATCATATATTGTGTTCCAGATTATGAACTACCTCGAAGAAAACTCTACTTCTACACAGCACGGGTGCAGAAAATATCGTCCATGTGACACGAAACGAGCTCTTTATTCTCATGAAGTATAGGGAACGCACACTGATTCTATATTTCTGGATTTCCAGAACGCTTTTCGCACCGCTCCACACAAGTTGCTTCGAATCAAATTGGGTGCCAACGGGGTGTGGTCCCAGTTGTGCGACTAGAGTTGTGATTTATTGTACGACAGGCCACAGTTAGCAGTAACTGTCGAAAGTCATCGAGTAAAACACAAATGATATTTGGCGTTCCGCAAGGAAGTTCTGGATGCCCTCTGTTGTTCGTAATCTATGTAAACGAGTTACGAGACAATCTGTATAGTCTCCTTAAATAGTTTACAAATGATGCTGTCATTTACCGTCTACCAAAGCCATCACAACCAATTGTAAAGTGATGTAGACAAGATTTCCGTGTCGTGGGAAAAGTGATAACTTCAAATAACGAAAACCAACAGTAGTACTAAAAGGTATCCCTAATTTTCGATTACACGACAGATCACACAAATCTAAAGGTTGTCAATCCAACTAAATACTTAGGGATTACACTAACAAACAACTTAATTAGGAACAATCACTAGCATAATATTATGGGGAAGGCTGAATGCGTTTTATTATCGGAACACTTAGACGCAACAGATCTCTTACGAGACTGCCTGTACTACGCTTGTCCGTCCACTCGGTATGCTGCAAGGTATGGCATCCTTGTGAGATAGGATTGATGGAGCACAATGAAAAAGTTAAAAGAAAGGCCGCTCGTTTAGTATTACCACGAAACGAAGATAGAACATCGCGGAAACGATACATGAGTTGCGGTGTCACCCATTAAAACAAAGGCGTTTTTCGTTGCGAAGTCTTTTCACGAAATTTCAGTCATTAACTTCCTTCCTCAGAATGCGAAAATATTTTGTTGAATCCCAACCACTTACAGAGGAAATATTGTCATCGTGGAAAAATAACAGAAATCAGAGGTTGCACGGAACGATTTAAATATTCGTTTTTACCGCACGCTCTTCGCGAGTGAACGGTTCAGAACTAGTCTGAAGATGTTTCGATGGACGCTCTTGCAGCCACTTAATTGTGAATTTCAGGGCAGTCATGTAGATGTATAAGTAGATTAGTGCGATGGTGCCATTGTAAAAACAGCAGCCTTTATAAGGCTTTATTGATTACATGTAACACTAAATTGTGAAGCTGAGACGCTCGTCATTCTACATTCCAGTTTCAACACACGAGTAGTTAACTACGTAAGAATCTCACATTCTATCTGAATACAAATTAGGGGTTCATTCCGAAATAACCTGGCGCGAAACCAATATGTTTTTTGTTTTACATTCCTTTCCCCATAAAACATGTCTCACACTTTTTCCTTTGGCATTTTTTCTTTCTTATTTTAAATCAAGAATTAACTTTGAGTATGTAGGTGCACAGTCGAAATGTTTTCAACTCTTCTCCCTTCGTTTACTTATCATTGGGTTTCACTTCTGGACAATTATGTGCTCCAATTATTGTTTTAAGAAAACATCTTCCTAGTGGCGGATCTCCTTCTAGTTGCAGATCTTATATCACTAAGACTACATAGCTGGAAGTAAACTGCTGCAACGGACCACGTGACAGCCAGGGGTGGTTGTTCCAGTAATGCTTTGGTAATTACGCAACGTGAGGACTAAGCGCTGTGCTCCGTCTGCGGAAGCTGAAACGCCTACCAGACATCTGATACACTGCCACTCGAGCAACTAGAACTGACGTCCGGTCCGTACCAGTAGGAACTCCGATTTGGTAAATGAGTACCAAAAGTCTTAGAAATTCTGCTGAATCACATCAGCTAATTTCAAACGGTACGTGCTCTAGCGTGAAACTTGCCTTACTCTGTACGACCTGACTTTGATTTTTTATTGGTCAACAACTGATTAGTGCACGAATGCAGACAGCTAAAAACTACATTGACATGTGGTTAAGATCTTAAGCCCACAGACAGAACAAGATGTGCTGAATACAAACGTCTTTAAGTCAAAGATGAGAGACTCTATAGTACGTGACGATCAAAATGGAGGATGGCGTGCTGTGCGCTTTTAAAGTAGGTATAGAACAGACTGTAAATGAGTAACATGTTTTGAAATCATTCATTTTGATCACAAAACTCCAAATAAATAGATTTAGGTAGGTGACATGGAGTCGATGATTTAGCGGCCCATAACTAGTGGTAGAATATTGCTTACATATCCGATTTGTATGTTTTCGACACGGGGAAGTGCGGTCGTTACCTCACAGATATTAAATAATAGTACATCTTAAAAGATAATAATAGTTGTCACCGAAAGGAAAACACGATTGTGGAGTTCCTCAATGTTGCTCATAATTTTTATGATTTATTTCAATTGCCTCATTCATATCAGATACAACAATAGATTATGTACGTCGGATTCCACCTGTACCAAACACGTGCTGAAGATACCAAGTCCACACTGAAGTACTATATACAGTCAACAAAGGAAGAAAACTAAGCGTGTTAGAAGCACTTGGGGTAAACTAACATTTAGCTCAAAATGCCCAGATGGTTCTAAATGGTCAATTGGAGATGAGCACATTACCACTTTTAAACTTCACATGACGCATTCAGTCAGCCACATACTCACAGACTTTCACAATGACACACACAGCCATGTAAAATTAAAACATAATGGAATTTCATGTTCTTTACCTTACTTCCCTCAAACATTTCAACATTTTAACAAAATAACTTGTATTACTGTAAAATTGTGTATTTTGATCATATACCGGTTAATATTATCCGTTGCATAAACTGTAATCCACAAAGTAAAACGTATTTGTTGCACCTGATAAATGCTAGTGCTCACTTAGACAGTTAACCAACGTCACGACCTCACAGACTGTGGCATCATGCCATATAATCTGGAATACTGTAATAGTTTGTATTTTATTGATTGTGTTTAATAATGTTCACTGGGTAACATGTACTTTACAAAGCTAAAAAACATGTTTGATGCACAATATGAATGAAGAATGCTCAATTTGACAGTCTATCAACCAATGTCAAACTCTCAGAAACCTTAGAATAATAGCCATGTTACCACTAATAATGTAATACTGTGTAGTTTAATTTATTGCGCATAGCATTGCCCTTTGCATAAAATGTAGTTTCAACTTTAAAAAACGATTTTGGTGCCTGATATTCGGTGCAAGTGGATTGTACCTTTGCTTATATTGTTTGGTTACCTAAGAAAATCATGAGAAACGTCTTTGGACCATCTGCGAAGAGAAAACAAAGAGAAGTAGAAAGAACGAGGAAGTGCACGACGTAGTGAAACAACAGAATGTCGTGCAGAAAATCATAGTGCGGCGAATAAGCCTGGCAAGGCACATTGCCAGGAGGTAACAAACGTGCCGGACTAAAGTTGTGTTGGCTCATACCCCTGAGAGCTCTGTGTGTTTGAAGGCGCTTACACAGTAGCTTCTCCTGAATCTTTGCTAATATGTTTTTAGGCATATTGGCCCGTAAATCTTTGTATCTCAAGGACCCCGTCCGCTGATTTCTTAATAATGACAGCTTTCGAGGTTTTCCGTTCTGTAGGTACCCTGCCCAGCCATAAGCGCATTGGTTTAGTAACGTTGTTAGGAACGGGGTGATCTGCGGTACTAGCTGTATTCTGTGTTTCCGAGAGGACACCGCCTGGTCCAGGTGCTTTCTTGTTTTTGAGCTCTGAGATTGCTAGCGCAACCTCTTCTTGCGCAACTGGACAGGTGACAACAAGGATTGTATACGTCGCATTGAATTCTGCCAATGGACTCAACTTCAGATTCAGAGGATGACACATTTCTTATTTGATTTTATTTACTGACGAGACTACATTCACGAACCATGGAAATATTAATTTGCATATCATGCATTATTGGGCAACTGAAACTCCATGTTGGCCGTGGCAAGTTGCACTCCAAAAATCGTGGTCGGTGAATGTATGGTGTGGGATTCTGGAGGACAGACTTATGGGCCTGTATTTCATCGAAGGAAATATTAATGGTAGGAAGTACACCACATTCCTGCAAGAAACATTAGGCCTGGTTATTGGAAGAAATACCTTTAGGAACAAGGAAAAGAATGTGGTATCAACACTATGGGTGTTCGGCACATTTTTCGCTGATGGCTATAAATGAGTTGCAGAGACAAATCCCAAATCGTTGAATTGGACACGGAGGAGATGTTTCGTGGCCGCCTCGTTCGCCAGACTTGACGCCTCTGGATTTTTTCTTGTGGGGATTCGTAAAATACGTTGTTTATAAACACATTCCAACTACACCTGGAGATATACGAGAGAGAATTGTCAGAGTATGTGATTCGATAAGTGCCGATGTGATAAGGAGTACCACTCAATCCATGATAAGAAGATTGCAGCACTGCATTGATACCAATGGTCATTACTTCGAACACCTTCTGTAAATTGACGTTCATGCAAACTTTTTGTCCTTCGTTGACCTACGGAGACCTTATTGTTGTACATCATTAGATTTGAAACTTCCTGGCAGATTAAAACTATGTGCCCGACCGAGACTCGAACTCGGGACCTTTGCCTTTTATTTACTGACGAGACTACATTCACGAACCATGGGAATATTAATTTGCATATCATGCATTATTGGGCAACTGAAACTCCATGTTGGCTAAGTCATGTCTCCGCTATATCCTTTATTTCAGGAGTGCTAGTTCTGCAAGGTTCGCAGGAGAGCTTCTGTAAAGTTTGGAAGGTAGGAGACGAGATACTGGCAGAAGTAAAGCTGTGAGTGCCGGGCGTGAGTCGTGCTTCGGTAGCTCAGATGGTATAGCACTTGCCCGCGAAAGGCAAAAGTCCCGAGTTCGAGTCTTGGTCCGGCACACAGTTTTAATCTGCCAGGAAGTTTCATATCAGCGCACACTCCGCTGCAGAGTGAAAATCTCATTCATCATTAGATTTGTCTCGATAGCTGCTATCAGAAAATAAGTACTAAACTATAGCATCCCATTTTTTAAAAAAAAACTTGACCTTCATATCTTTGAAGCGACCCCACCTAGCAACAAAAAACGAACGTCATATTATGGCCCCCATTGTCCCATTCAACTTTTGTCCAACAAACTTTTAAGCTCTTATCATACTTTCGGAGTTATTGTAGGTGGCAATAGTTAGTGACTCAATCTGTATTCTGTTTATACAGGTTTTTCATAAACAGTATTTTCCCTTTTTGCATATAATAGTTTCTTGTTAAATGCCCAGACACAGTACAGTCATTTCTATTTTTCTTCAGCACATTCTTATAATTAACCATTTCATTCTTTTGCAACTTCCTTGCATTTACCCCATGCACAGTTTGTTCTATCTAAAACACTAAACGTTCCAATGTGCATTATACTGATGTATTGCTGCTTCAATTAGTCCTGCATACGACTGAGCGTTTATCACGCCACTGGTGGCCAGCATCTGGCATGCACTAAGTCACGTTGGCCTGGCATCGTAACTAGTTGTCACAAGTTTAGTTCAAAAAAATGGTTCAAATGGCTCTGAGCACTATGGGACTTAACTTCTGAGGTCATCAGTCCCCTAGACCTTAGAATTACTTAAACCCAACTAACCTAAGGACATCACACACATCCATTCCCGAGGCAGGATTCGAACCTACGACCGTAGCGGTCGCACGATTCCAGACTGTAGCGCCTAGAACCGCTCGGCCACCCCGTCCGCCTACAAGTTTCGTTCAATGTCCTTTCTTATCATACACGGTAGGTGTGGAATAATTCTAGCGGTTTCTCGTGGAGGCCATAATCCCTGATTTCTGCTGTTTGAATTGAGCTCTTTAGCTCATAGATGGTGCTTATAATTTTATCGCAATGTAAGTTTTGTAAGTTCTATTTTTATTCCATGTACCTGAGTTCACTGTTGTAATGTATTGGTTATTTTAGATGCTTATGTTATAATATATTTGTAAAATTATGGTGACTATATTACTCTGCAGACGATGCTCCTAGTGGTATTGAAACCTGATCTATGCTTATTAGAATAAACTTTATTTAACCTATTGGCTGAATACAACAATTACTTCGATTACTGAAAGCCATACATTAAATAGTTATAGCCTCCTATATTTATTTTCGGTATTTCTGTATAAGGGAAAGCGTATGAAAGATGTTAAGCTAACAGACTGCAAAGAGCCTTAAAACGGTGAAGAGAGAACTTTGTTGACAAAGATTCGAAGAAAATGATAGTGACACAATCTCATAATACTTTAACGACGGAAGAATGCAAGATTTGGATAAACTAATGCACAGACGCAGGAAGGTGGTGCCTTGTAATGGATGTGCGAGACAAGAAACTTATGTCCTGCAGTGGGCGCTGTGTGGGGACTGTAAAACGTTAAGCAGACCTGGCCACCGTGCATTGAAACTCGGCATTATGAGCGACTTTCTTTGTTTACCAAAGTAGCAGTTGCGAGAAAGTTGGAGGCAAACACTGTCATTGTGCATCACTCCTCGTAAAATATTTAATATCACGGCGTAGGTAAGAAAGGAGGCACCGTAGCATTCTTAAGCCTTGAAGGAGTCCTCCAATTTAGCTTACGAAAACAAAGGCGAAGTTACAGGTCCCCCGGGGCCATTACTTTCAAAGAATTTGCATTCACAGGTCGCGCGTGCTGTGTAGTCGTGAGGGGGAAGCGACAGAGGGGTGGAGGGGCGTAATCTTCTGCTCGGGACCGGTGCGGGTCGGACCTGCGACATTTGTCATCCTCGGGACTTAAACTCGGAGAGTGGCCCGTCGACGTCTTGTTCCCCCCTACCCCACCCCCACGCTGAATATTTAAGTACACGCTCTGTCGTCAGGTGCAAATTTCTACTTCTGCCCTCTCGCAGTGACACCCAGTTGTATTTATGCAGCGAATTACGTAAAGCAAGAAAGAAACTTCCGGTGTCTCGTAATGTTTACTATTTTTTTAACCTTTCTGTTTCGCAAATATTATTTCGCTCTGTCGATACGACTGTAAAGAAGCTTTTTCCGATACCCAGAGTGAAAAATTGCATTAAGCTCTCTGATTTAGTGTCTGCTTCTTCCAATTCGTATTTATACACGGAATTCTCCGCGCCTTGAAAACAGAAACGAGCGCCGCCGTCGTATTCGCGACAGGCGTTTGGAACACTGTTCACTAAAAAGAGAAATACATGTTTTACTCAGAAAACTGTCGTAGCAACCAAACCTCTGGAAATACTATAAAGCTATGATTGTTGAAGAAAGAGATTCTCCTAATACAGGGTGCCGTATACCATACTACCAGCTGCAGTTGGCAATCCTGACAAAATGCAAGTCCAGTGCTGCGTCTGGGTACAAAGCTGGGCATGAGGGCGTCAGGCAAATAGTATAGCATTGAGCGGTGGTTTGTACAAATGCGAACTGCGGCGAGGGAAGCCTGTACGAGGAATGGTTCTGTCACGAAGGCTTAGCGGACATTGTAACAGAACACGAATCATCTGCATTTGGCAGTGCTTACAGAGGCAGAGTATTCTGAGTTGGATTAGAGACAGCAGTGCTGTTGGTAGTCTTTTGAACCGGCAATCACTAGGCCGGGTATAGAAGTTTCCGAAGGTGCGAAAACCGGAAACGAATGCTCGTATCGCTTGATTGCAGACTCAGATGTTCAGTACGACGACATGCACAAATGAACCTACTTCTACGAGAGAATGCTAAACACACTACTGGCCATTAAAATTACTACACCAAGAAGAAATGCAGAAGATAAACGGGTATTCATTGGACAAATATATTATACTAGAACTGATATGTAATTACATTTTCATGCAATTTAGGTGCATAGATCCTGAGAAATTGTTACCGCCGGCCGGGGTTGCCGAGCGGTTCTAGGCGCTACAATCTGGAACCGCGCTACCGCTACGATCGCAGGTTCGAATCCTGCCTCGGGCATGGATGTGTGTGATGTCCTTAGGTTAGTTAGGTTTACGTAGTTCTAAGTTCTAGGGGACTGATGACCTCAGAAGTTAAGTCCCACAGTGCTCCGAGCCATTTGAACCAAATCGGTACCCAGAACAGCCACCCCTGGCCGTAATAACGACCTTAATACGCCTGGGCATTGAGTCAAACAGAGCTTGGATGGCGTGTACAGGTACAGCTGCCCATGCAGCTTCAAAACGATATCACAGTTCAACAAGAGTAGTGACTGGCGTATTGTGACGAGCGAGTTGCTCGGCCACCATTGATCAGACGTTTTCAGTTGGTGAGAAATCTGGAGAATGTGCTGGCCAGGGCAGCAGTCGAACATTTTCTGTACCCAGAAAGGCCCGTACAGGACCTGCAACAAGCGGTCGTGCATTATCCTGCGGAAATGTAGGGTTTCGCAGGGATCGAATAAAGGCTAGAGCCACGGGTCGTAACACATCTGAAATGTAGCGTTCACTGTTCAAAGTGCCGTCAATGTGAACAAGAGGTGACCGAGACGTGTAACTAATGGCACCCCATACCATCACGCCGGGTGATACGCCAGTATGGCAATGACGAATACATGCTTCCAATGTGCGTTCATCGCGATGTCGCCAAATACGGATGCGACCATCATGATGCTGTAAACAGAACCTGGATTCATCCGAAAAAATGACGTTTTGCCATTCGTGCACCCAGGTTTGTCGTTGAGTACACCATCGCAGGCGCTCCTGTCTGTGATGCAGCGTCAAGGGTAACCGCAGCCATGGTCTCCGAGCTGATAGTCCATGCTGCTACAAACGTCGTCGAACTGTTCTTGCAGATGGTTGTTGTCTTGCAAACGTCCCCATCTGTTGAGTCAGGGATCGAGATGTGGCTGCACGATCCGTTACAGCCATGCGGGTAAGATGCCTGTCATCTCGACTGCTAGTGATACGAGGCAGTTGGGATCCAGCACGGCGTTCCGTATTACCCTCCGGAACCCACCGATTTCGTATTCTGCTAACAGTCATTGGATCTCGACCAGCGCAGCAATGTCGCGAGACGATAAACCGCAATCACGGTAGGCTACAATCCGACCTTTATCAAAGTCGGAAACGTGATGGTACGCATTTCTCCTCCTTACACGAGGCACCACAACAACGTTTTACCAGGCAACGCCGGTCAACTGCTGTTTGTGTATGAGAAATTGGCTGGAAACTTTCCTCATGTTTGCACGTTGTAAGTGTCGCCACCGGCGCCAACCTTGTGTGAATGCTCTGAAAAGCTTATCTTTTGCATATCACAGCATCTTCTTCCTGTCGGTTAAATTTCGCACCTTAGACACATCTTTGTGGTGTAGCAATTTTAATGGCCGATAGTGTAGTAGTGCCTCCGAATTTTTTATGCATACACTTTTAAAGCTTTTAAATAGAACTAACGTTATTAACATTTACATCTTTATTCTTCATGTCTGCATATTTCCAGCCCTCTGCCACTAAAGGGCTCCGAATTTCAGTTTGTAACGTGGCAGTGCGTAACGTAACTACAACGGCGCGTAAAAAACAGAGCGCTGTAAACGAGTTTGGAGTTCGAAGAGCGCGTCCATGCGTGGAGCACCCTCTCCTTCAGCATGACAATAGCAGAGCGCAAACGATAGGTGCGACACCAGCAACAGTACGATGCCTTGGGATCACTTCTAGGAATTCCAGCGACAGAGGTCAACTGACCGTTCCACGCTCCGTCAGCGTGCTGTCTGAAGATGGTCTAAACCTAGGCCGAAACCGGTCATTTAAATAACCATCCCGATCAAGATTGTTTTTTCACTGATTTTATATAGATATTATGTCAACAAAGTTTTCAGTGTGATTGATCATCCTTCATACGGTCCCGACTTGGCCCCATTAGATTTTCATCTCTTTCGAAACTGAATGAAGACCTTAGCGACGAAGCGGTAATGCAGCGGTTCTGTCGACAAGATCAAACATTCCACACTGACGATGTCAACAAACTGGGGTCTCGTGTAGAGAAAAATGTTCGTCTCCAAGGTGATAATGCTGAGACAGAAATACGTACATGTGGAGAATTAAGATGTAGAAGGTTAATAATTTTGATTTTTTTTAAAAAAAGGTGTAAGAGTTTTTACATTAATAATTCGGAGGCATTACTTTCAGCAAGCCCTCGTACATCTACATGCATACTCGGTAACACACAATATGGGGTAAGCCAGAGGCTCCACTGCCCCACTAACAAGGGGAGGCCGCCAATTGTGAAATTCAGATTCGATTCATTTTGCGCATAATAAAAGCTCATGGCCAGAGGTGTAATGTGGCAAAGCACCAAGATGCACTTCTCAGCCGTTGTCGAGAAAATCGACAGTTAAAAGAAACCGTTGCGGTGAAATACTCTCTACGATTAATAACTTTCTACAGCGTCGTGGTGCAGCGGTAAGCGCTCGGGTTCGTTATCCGAAGGTCGCCGGATCGAATCTCGCGCCATGCAACCTTTTTTTTTAGTATTTGTTTTTTGTAATTCAAATATATATATAATTCCCAGCAATCAGTTGCAGCAATTATGCATATAATAAGTTGTTGAAAGTCGTTTGTCGTGGAAAAACTGGCGACTTCGAACATCATTATGTTTTCCGTAAACAAAGTTGTATTTCACAAATGTTATTATTTGTCTTCATAATGTGAACCACGTATAGTTAACAGAAGACGTAGAAACGATATTCCGAAACGAATACGTATAGCGTAAGTCAAACGTTCGAATTAGAATAGAGACCCCACTAACACAAATTTGCTGTGGCAGGTATGAAATATAAACTCCGTTACTCGCTCGTTACACTTGAAGAACAGACGTTGAATGGGCCGAAACGAGCCGCCGCATAACTAGCGTAGTTGCCTGCTAACTTCGAAAGAAGGTAGATGCGGTCCCTAGCGCAACTTATAACATCGTCGAAAATCAGTCCGGACGGGAGAGCATTGGTACACCCTGTTAAACAAATGGAAAAATGGAGGCGGTACAATTGGAGAGCGATCCGCCTTCACCAACATGCATAAGCAATTCATTAATAATATATATATTTGAATAACAAAAAACTAATTATAAAAAAAATTGCATGGCGCGAGATTCGATCCGGCGACCTTTGGATCACGAACCCGAGCGCTTACCGCTGCGCCTAGACGCTGGAGACAGTTATTAATCGCAGAGAGTATTTCACCCCAACGGTTTCTTTTAACCGTCGATTTTCTTGACAACGGCTGAGAAGTGCATCTTGGTGCTTTGCCACATTACACCTCTGGTCATGAACTTTTATTATGCGCAGTATGAATCGAATCTGAATTTCACAATTGGCGGCCTCCCCTTGTAAGAGTAGAACCCTTCCCAGTTCGACTCGCAAATTTAGCGAGGGAAAAAGCGAATATCTGTATGTCTCTGCATGAGTTCTAGTTTCTCTTATCTTGTCTTCGTGGTATTGACGCAAAACGTATGTTGACGGCAGTAGAATCGCTCTGTAGCCAGAAGTAAGAGCCAGTTCCCTTTACTTTCTCAATAATGTTCCGCGAAAAGTAACTCTGGCGACGTTCATCAGTGTAAATTGCAAGTGGTTCAAAACCTAAGAGACTCTAACAGTCAAACAGTGTCTTGAACTGCACTGCCGTTTTTGAAATGATTTACCGAGAACCACTGCTCCTCCAACAAAAGCTGATGAAGGACTGCATACGTTAATAAGCAAGGGTTTTGTTTGTCTGAGTAGAATGGTGCAGTAACTCATATAGCACGCATTTGCATGAATATTCTCCGACAAAGGTTTCCAAAGCGTGTGATATCCCGCTTTGGTGAAGTGACTTGAGACTGTCACTCGCCGTGAAAGAAGCTCCATTCTGCAGGATATCTTTTTTCCTCGTTTATGGGAGATATGCCTCCCACTAACGCAAAATCTGTGTACCGTATGTGTTGGGTTTTACCACCTAGCGGGGAGCTTTAGAAATTTGCTGAAAAATAATACTGATTGTGGGGTGGATATAGACATAGCTGTGAAAGATCAAATGGAGCAGCGTGTGTTTGTAGCCAACAGTGCGTTTGTTTCACGACAATTAGATCACATTACGAACTTGTCAATTCTAAGAACGTCTGAAGTAACTATATGTGTTTTCTTATATATCACAGACATTTCTTAGACGTCACTACGAACCTCAGCAATTCTACTGGTTTGTACATAACTTATATTTAGTGGGACGTATATACTCCAATGAACTTCGCAGAATATAAAACAACAATGGTATGTAACACGCCGAAACCATACTGATATCTGATGTACATTTTTGAGCGATATTTCACAATTTTAGCTCTCACGCGCACAAATATCTTTGGTATTGATCTGTTATACTTTTTTCCCATATCTATCGCCCTGGTAAAGTCACTCGACAAAGAAGAATGTGACTTTCAAAATCTTCGTTTCACTTGAAAACATGGACCTTGTGAAGTTCGCGGGACACGTGTGCTTCTAATCTCTTTCGAAATAGGTAAACTTAATTTTTTTTTTAGTTAGTGGAAGGTTGTTGTTGATAATAACGGAAGAGCATGCCTTGTATGCACGGGGATATGGGTTGCACCAGGTCAGCTTCACCAACCCGTCTAGCGCCTTCTCTTGTTAAGTAATAAATATTCCTGCTAACTTAAATTCGTAGCTAGAATTGTTCTAATTACTCCAAGCCCTGGTGGTTCAAGGCTAAAAATATTTTATTCACGTTGGCTGGTTTCTATAAGTGATTAATAGTTGTTTTTCAGGAACTGTTGCGATGTGCTGAAGTTGTATTACTGAAGTTGGTATAAGTGCAAACTGGAAGCCATAGAAGTGGGATCTCAAGTTAAGCTGCCTCACAAACGGGGTCCCTTTTGCAAACAAGGTATGTTATTTCTACTTACCGTGGACGGAACTGGCCTTCTTGTCGTTTCGTTGCTTCTTTTTCAAAAGGCTTAACTCTGTTGCAAAAATTTTGAATATCTCGTTTTTTTTTTAAATTTATTCTTAAGTGTTACTTAAAGAATTTTTAAAATTTACGAAACCTTTGAAAGTTGAGAGTTCTGGACATTTTGTTTATTTAAAACTTTATTGCAAAAATTCAGATCTCAAGTGTCGTGGTTTGAGAATGAAAGAAAATTAGCGCGTTGCTTTGACGTAGAAGAGATATCAGCAACTTGTAGTTCTGACATTATCAGTCTCTCGTATTTTCTTCTTCCTTTTTGCCCTCTACGGCTCCCTCTAGGACCGTGGAAGTCATTTCCTGATGTCTTGACGTATGTCCTATCACCCTGTCCCTTCTCCTTGTCAGTATTTTCCAGATGTTCCTTTCCTCCCCGATTTTGCGCAGAACTTCCTCATTTCTTACCATATCAATTCACCTAATTTTCAACATTCGTCTGTAGCACCAAACCTCAAATGCCTCTACTTAATCTCTTCAGGTTTCCCCACGACCCATCATCCGCTACCGCACAGTGTCCGTATTCCAAAATACATTCTCAGGAATTTCTTCCTCAAATTAAGGCCTATGTTTGATACTAACAGACTTCTCTTGCCCATGAATGCCCGTTTTGCCAGTGCTAGTCTGCTTCTGATGTGCTCCTTGCTCGGTCCGTCATTGGTTATTTTCCCGCTTAGGTAGCAGAATTCCGTAACTTCATCTACTTCGTGACCATCAATCTGGATGTTAAGTTTATCGCTTTCCTCATTTCTGCTACTTCTCATTATTTTCACGTTTCTTCACCTTACTCTCAATCCATGTTCTATACTCATTAAACTGTTCATTCCATTCAGCAGATCTTATAATTCTTCTTCTCTTCCACTCTTGTTAGCAGTGTCATCAGTGGATCGTATCACTGATTTTCTTTCACTCTGATTTTCATTCCTTCTTTTATTTCCAGCATTGCTTCTTCGACGCACAGATTGAACAGTAGGAGCGAAAGACTACATCTCTGTTTCACACCATTTTAATCGGGGTACTTCGTTCTTGGTTGTCCACGTTTATTATTCCCTCTTGGCTCTTGTACACATTGTATATTACCCGTTGTCCCCAAAACTTACCCCTGTTTTCCTGAGAACGCTTATTCTTGGTCGACAAGTCCCAGGAACGTGTCTTGATTTTTCTTTAACCTTGCTTCCATTATCAATACAGAATTGCCTCTCTGGTGCCTTTACCTTTTCTAAAGTCAAACTGATCGTCATCTAACACATCCTCAGTTTTCTTTTCCCTTCTTCTGTGTATTATTACTGTAAGCAACGTCGATGCATGAGCTGTTGATTGTGCGATAATTCTCGTACTTGTCAGCGCTTCCAGTCTTCGGAATTGTGTGGATGTTTTTCCGGAAGTCAGATTGTATGTCTCCAAACTCGTACGTTCTACAAAAGGTTAAAGTGGCTCTGAGCACTATGGGACTTAACTTCTGAGGTCATCAGTCCCTAGAACTTAGAACTACTTAAACCTAACTAACCTAAGGACATCACACACATCCATGCCCGAGGCAGGATTCGAACCTGTGACCGTAGCAGTCGCGCGGTTCCGGACTGAGCGCCTTAACCGCGAGACCACCGCGGCCGGCTGTGGTCTAGGGATAGCGTCTTTAATTCATAATCAACACGTCCCTGGTCCCAGGTTCAAAACATGCCAATGGTTAAATTTCGATTAATAATCAACATTGGTGGCTGAAGACTTCCGGCGTAAGATGTCACACTCATTCTGCCAACGGCCTTGTCAAAGAGGGCGAAGGAGTGGACAGATGTTCAGGGCACTCTCTTGTCCTTGGGTTGTAAACTGCCCCTAAAGCCGTCAGAATCAGCAATGATCAATGGCATGAGGCTGCAGAAGGCAAGGGAAGCCACTGGATTAAAGACACGAAACGTGTATCCACAGCACATGTGGCCTGTAATTTAAAAAGTGTCATGATGATCGATGATCTCTCCATTGGCAAAAGATTCCGGAATAGTCACCCATTGGGATCTTTGGGAGGGGACTGCCAGGAAGAGGTGACCATGAGAAAAAGATTGAAAAATTAAAGAAAGGATAACGTTCTACGAGTCGGGGCGTGGAATTATAGAATCTTAAACGTGGCAGAAAGCTAGAAAATTTTGAAAAGGGAAATGAAAAAGCTCAATCTAGATATGGTAGGGGTCAGTGAAATGAAATGGAAAGAAGACAAGGATTTCTGGTCATATTATTTTTTAGTATAGTGTAATACCAACAGCAGCAGAAAATGGTATAACGGGAGTAGGATTCGTTTTGAGCAGGAAGATAGGGCAGAGAGTGTGTTACTGTGAACACTTCAGTGATAGGGTTGTTCTTATCAGAAAATAAACTAAACTAAACTCCGTCCGAACAGGCCTTGAAAGCCGCCGTGTCATCCTCAGACCACAGTCGTCACTGGTTGCGGATATCTAGGGGCATGT
This sequence comes from Schistocerca serialis cubense, assembly GCF_023864345.2. Taxonomy (NCBI): domain Eukaryota; kingdom Metazoa; phylum Arthropoda; class Insecta; order Orthoptera; family Acrididae; genus Schistocerca; species Schistocerca serialis. Next base: position 931,796,189 of record NC_064639.1, read on the forward strand.
GGGCACCACACCGCTCTCCCGGCCGTATGTCACTTTACGAGATCGGGGCCCCACTTCTCATTCAAGTAGATCCTCAGTTTGCCTCAAAAGAGCTGTGCACCCAGCTTGGCAACAGCGCTCGGCAGACCGAATGGTCACCCATCCATATGCTAGCCCAACCCGGCAGGGGTTAACGTCTTTGATATGACGGGTGTTACCACTGCGGCAAGGCCGTTGGCCTTTAGTATCACTATTGACAGCAAAATAACACCGACAACGACAGCTCAGGAATACATGTGAGGTAACAGGCTGGAGACGAAGGGATGGAGAAAGTACATGATGATCTGGAAAGGGGAATACAGTACGTAAAGAGAGATGAAAAGCTAATGATTATGGGCCACTGGAATGCAGTTATAGTGGACTGATGACCACAGAAGTTAAGTCCCATAGTGCTCAGAGCCATTTGAACCTAGACCACACGTGCTTAAATCTCTGGTACATAGTATAATAAATAAGTTATTTTAAAACAGCGGGTGAACATTTATGGTCCTGGTGCCTCTCGTACTGTACAGTCTTAGAATCTCCTATTTCTTCCAATATAATTAATATTTGTTGTATACATTGTTAAAGTTTTTAAACTTACAGGACCACCTTTTCAAAACTTCACTGATTAGTGCGGATCCGTCACTTCTGACTTCGTGCACAGAACCTTTTGAAACCTCAGTTTCTCCCTGCTGGGCCAATGACTCCTGTCCTGTTATCGCTAGTCTTATTCCCATAACTTAGGCCCTCCAAGACTGTTTTACCATACAGTCATTTCAACCACTCAGCATCTGAGGATAACTTAGGCCCTCCAAGACTGTTTTACCATACAGTCATTTCAACCACTCAGCATCTGAGGATAAATTTAGGTAACTTCAGCTGACCAGATCATACTGAAGCTCATAGTACTGTAAGGCGCAGCATGCAGCCAATGCTCTCAAAAGTTTCTTTCCCAAAGTGCTTCAAGAAACATTGTGGCCGGTTCAGATCATATCCATTTAGCTGGATTAAGACCGAACCATTTTCTCCAGGGTGGAGGTTAGTCGCCGTCCCCCGGAAACTGGAAACCGGCATTCCAATTTTCAGTAGTAACCATCACTTGTGGATGGATGGTCGTACACAGGAAATAATCTGCAGGGTGAAGAAAAATTCGCGAATTCAGTCTTCGCAGTGGGATTCCTCACATACTAGCAACACAAAAATGTCTGTCTCAGAATTTCGTCCTGTGCATATTTCCGGCAGTTAATGACCGTTAAAGATTGTCAATCTGGCTACACTCTGATCACTTGTACGGTAAATACCTCTGTCAGCATGTAGGAGTAGTGATTTGCATTTGGTGCAGTGGATAGTGTTTCGTGTTAACATGCAGGAGATAGTTAGTACCTGGTATCTTAATCGTCATACACTGACTACAGTGGGTCTCCTACAAACACAGAAATGTAAATACAATATTTTTCACTGGTCAGCTTTTAAAGAAGCCTTTTGCCCGTCGTGGACGCAAATTGTTTCACACCATTACATCTGTTAGATTCCAAACCTGTTTTCCGTGTATCACCCCAGTGGTCCCATCGATTGCTACCAACTGTTATACTTGCCACATCCGGGTCCATTACATTTCGTTATGGCCTTACGTCACACCTGACGAGGTGATGAAGTGGTTCGTACACTGGAATCGCATTCGGGAGGACGACGGTTCAAACCCGCGACCGGGCATCCTGATTAGGTTTTAAGTGAAAATGCCGGGATGGTTCCTATGAAAGGGTATTGCCGACTTCCCTCTCCATTCTTCCCTAATCCGATGGGACCGATGACTTCAGCAAAGTGCTTTACAAATAATTTCCAAACATGTGCCATGTAAATGTCGGATATATGTGGCTTAAGAAATGGTGTATACTGCAGTATTACATGGCAGAACGAAAATGACAAATAAAACGAAATACACCCCGACACAGAATCGAGCTCTCGATCTCCAGCATTCTAACCGAAAATGCTATCCACTGCACCAACTATACATGACTACTCCTATTTTCTGACAGAGGCAGTTACCGCAGTTGTGTTTACAGTGTTGGTAGATTTCCAGTCTTTACCGCCCGTTTACTGCTGAAAATATGCGCAGGACGAAATTTTGTGAGAGACTTTTTCTATTGCTACTATGTGAGGAATCGCGCTGGAAAGTCCGAGTGCTCGAATTTTTCTTCACCCTATATGTTACAACCTGACCTTTAATCTTGTGCCACAAAGGGAGAGGTCACGTTGTAAAACTAAGCGTACGTGCCACTAGTTAATAACAGGGATGGGATAAACTATTAATTACAAGTAACAGTGTAGAACGTCAGCATTCAACCACGTAACATGTTCAACAAAATTTAATATTCATGGAGTTCCACGTCGGCCGAGAAATACGCTGAAAGCAGCACTTGACACTTAAAATGTGTGTTTTCTGAGCAAAAATTACTTATTATAGCTGAAAGCATCTGCTTGGTTACAGATGCTTGGAAGCCAAAAAAATCATGTTAACTGTGTAGCTGTGACTGCACGTTTCATAACAGATTACTCGCTTTCGTCTTGAAATAAATTAGACCTCAAATATCACAACGTGCAGTTCTGTCACTTCCATCTCTTACAGAAAAATATTTCTACAAATAACAAGTTATATATCTACTATTTATTTTTGAAGACCAGATGCATCTATTCAGAAACTGAGTTTAAAATTTCCATACTTCGTTTCCGTGTAGTGTATTCCATTTACAGTCAAAAACGCTCTGAGCTGGAATGAGAGTTTCACTCTGCAGCGGAGTGTACGCTGATATGAAACTTCCTGGCAGATTAAAACTGTGTGCCGGGCCGAGACTCGAACTCGGGATATTTTGCCTTTCGCGGGCAAGTGCTCTACCAACTGAGCTACCCCAGCACGACTCACGCCCCCTCCTCACAGCTTTACTTCTGCCAGTACCTCATCTCCTACCTTCCAAACTTTACAGAAGCTCTCCTGCGAACCTTGCAGAACTAGCACTCCTGAAAGAAAGGATCTTGCGGAGACATGGCTTAACCACAGCCTGGCTCCCGAGTTCGAGTCTCGTCCGGCACACAGTTTTAATCTGCCAGGAAGTTTCATATCAGCGCACACTCCGCTGCAGAGTGAAAATTTCATTCTGGAAACATCCCCCAGGCTAGTTCTGCAAGGTTCGCAGGAAAGCTTCTGTAAAGTTTGGAAGGTAGCAGATGAGGTACTGGCAGAAGTAAAGCTGTGAGGACGGGGCGTGAGTCGTGCTTGGGTAGCTCAGTTGGTAGAGCACTTGCCCGCGAAAGGCAAAGGTCCCGAGTTCGAGTCTCGGTCCAGCACACAGTTTTAATCTGCCAGGAAGTTTCACACTCTGAGCTGTCTACGTGTCACAGCTTCCACATTGGAATAATTGCACTACTTGGGCAGTGGAATGATTCTGCTCTCTCCCTTCCCTACTGCTTCCTGTTACTGAATGTATTCCAACAGCGAATAACGCTACTCCACGGAGCTTCATGGAATATCGAAGAAACGTAAAGATTGCAGAAAATTGCAGGTATGTGAGTAACTTTGGGCCTGTACGGACCTGTTAAGAGTCATGAATCCAGCGTAGAACGGTGGCGATGGAACATTCTGAAGGGAGGAATAATTTTCAGTTTTGCAAGTAACACCCTTACCACCCGGATTTCCATAATTGGTTGCCATCTGTTTGTCTACAGCAAGAAGAAATGTACTGCAATATGGTTCAAATGGCTCTGAGCACTATGGGACTCAACTTCTGAGGTCATCAGTCCCCTAGAACTTAGAACTACTTAAACCTAACTAACCTAAGGACATCACACACATCCATGCCCAAGGCAGGGTTCGAACCTGCGACCGTAGCGGTCTCGCGGTTCCAGACTGCAGCGTCTAGAACCGCACGACCACTTCGGCCGGCCGTACTGTAATAAAATCTAGAAGTTCTCGGTGGTATCTTCAAATGGAACGGTGTAGTTGTGCTCTGAAGAGCTTCCTCAGCAATTTTTACTCTACACACTTCTCTGTAGTACTAAACTGGTGGTCCCTTGATTTCTGTAGTAGTTTCTCATGAGTAAGCAATATACCCATCTAATGTTCAACTTCCTTCTGTAGCACCACATTACGAAAATTTATATTCTCTTTTCGTCTAAACTGTTCATCATCCGCGTTTCACTTCCACACACGGCTGCACTCCAGACGAATACTTCCTGAAAAGGTTTCCTAACATTTAAATGTATATTCGAAGTTAACAAAGTTCACTTCTTCTGAAATGCTTTTCATCTCGTTGCTAGTCTACGTTTCATATCCTTTCTACTTCGGTCATTATTACCTATTTTTCTGCCCAAAGAACAACATTAAGCTACTACTTTAAATGTATCGTTTCCGAATATAATTCCCTTAGCATCACCTGCATTAATTCGACTACATTCCATTATCATTGATTCGAGACGCTGTCCATTCCGTTCAGCTGCTCTTCCAAGTCCAAGTCCTTTGCTGTCTCTGACAGAACTACAATGTCATCGGCAAACCTAAAAGTTTTTATTTCGTCTCCCTGAACTTTAATTCCTATTCCAATATTTTCTTTGGTTTCTTTCACTGCTTTTTCATTGGGCAGATAAAATGACATCGGGGATAGGACATAATCTTGTCCTGCTCCCTTTTCAACCTCTGTTTCCCTTTCTTGACGCTCGACTCTTGCTACTGCCGTCTGGTTTCTGTACATATTTTAAATAGCCCATCGATCCCCTGCTATCTTCTGAATTTCAAAGACAGTATTTCAGTCAACATTGTCAAAAGCTTTCTCTAAGCTGTAAATGTCAGTTGCTTTTCCGTAAGCTATCTTCTAAGGTAAGTCCTAAGATGCGTATTGTCTCGCGTGTTCCTACAGTTGTCTGGAATCCAAACAGATATCTCACGAGGTCAGCTTCTGTCAGTTTTTCAGTGCGTCCATTCTTCTGTAAAGAATTCGTGTTAGTATTTTGCAACCATGACTTGTTGAACTGATAGTTCAGTCATTTTCACACCTGTCAGCACCCCCTTTCTTTGGAATTAGGGTCATTACATTCATCTTGAAGTATGAGGGTATTCCGTCTGTCTCATACATCTTTCACGCCAGATTTAAGAGTTTTGTCATGGTTGGATCTCCCAAGGCTATCAGTAGTTCTGACAGAATATCGTCTATTCTCGGGTCCTTGTTTCGATTTAAATCTTTCAGAGCTTTTTCAAATTATTTTCGCTGTGTTGCATCTCGCATCTCATCTTCACCTACGTCCACTTCCATTTCCACAATATCGCCTTCACATTTATCTCCCTTGTACATATACTCTATATACTCATTCAACTTTTCAGCTTTCCCTTCTTTGCTTAGGGCTGATTTACCGTGGGAGCACTTGATACTGAATGAAGTGAGCGGTAAAAAATCGTATTACTTTGGAGAACCTTCTCATATCAAAAAAATTTAATTGAGTAGCGTGAGGAACGTATTATTTACTGAATAAACGCTCCGTAACACACTGAAAGGATTACTTCTTCGAAGTGCCGTACTGTGTCCCACTGTCACATTGAAGCTTGATATTTGGCTCAATGGTCACTAAAACCTTCCTCTCTAATGATGAAGCAGCCTGGAGCCCTTGCGACATCAACTTCGGGCTCACTGATGCTTCAAACAGAAAGACGACGACATTTGCGAAGAAAAAGACAGAGCTCAGAGGATCATGTGAGGTGTCAGATGGGTTAATGATGTCACATTGCCACCAAATTCTGTACAACGCCACAAACACCCTCCTATTCGTATTTCACCACTTTTTTTGACACCTCTGCCACGGAAGTCCACCTATCGACGAACAAAATTTAAATCACTCGCCTTTCTTATGGGGGTGGCCGAACACAATATTTTAGACACACCGCCGCTCAGAATCGACAAGAAACGTACTTAGTGTGGCATAATGGGCGTCAGTGAACCCACCCATATGCATTGGGACGTTAATTCCCTCATATTTGCGATCTAAAACGACATTTGCAGTGCGATAAACAACAGGACGACGTTGTTGACAACCTTTGACAATACTGACACGGCTCGGACGATTCAGTCCTGCTCTAAGGACACCGTGGGCCAGAAACCCCACTGAACGTGATCGTACACCTTTGGAGTGCCCTTGTGTGTAGCGTGGGAGAAAATGGGCTTTTCAAAATCTTTCGACTGAGTTTGAAAGCGATCTGGAACAGCGAAGGGATTGTATGCTCTTTGGATTGTCCTCCTGTTTGACACCCTCCAGTGGCGTGATCATGAATGAGTACGGCGTCGATACATGAGTGAATAAAACGGCAAAGGTTATCTCTAACGTCTCCCAGCTTGGCAACACCCTCAGTTACGTCCACCCAGTTTTTTCTGAGCACTATAAAGATGTACCTACACAGAGTCAAGCTGTGACGAGTGGCCTAGGTACCTGCAGGCAGACTAAACTGCTGGTCTTGCACCTGCTAGTAGGCATGCGGAATCGGAGGTGTTTCAAAGGGTTGCCTGCCTGTAGGCGCATTGGACAGGTACATTTTTGAAGTACTCAGCAAACACAAATGGATGACAGTGAAGTTTAGCTGAAATGGAAGGTCTTAATGGGATCCTTGCAGTTTTGTTCAAGCATGCATCAATGTTGCATCCATCCACGATCATGCTACAGGAAGGCACGAAACAGGAGGGCTGAAAAGGCATCAACACCCTTTGGAGCTCTGGATCATGTTCAGATTTCGTCCAATGGTTTTGCACAGCATGTAGTATTTCACTCCTGTACACCAGAGCAAAAATTGTGGTCGCGCTGCACTCCACAGCAGTGGTCACACTGAAGGAGGTTGTTGGCCGCGATGTCCTTAGAGAAGAGTTGAATCGTCCATGAGATGTCAGCAATGTCGAAGGTTGTCACAACGTCGTCTGGTTGCTCGTCACACTGCGAATTGTCGTTTCCGGCTGAAAAATTTGTCGGAATAAACACTCCAAGCAAACGAGTTGTCGTTGGCTCCCTTCATGTTATCCTCTAAGGTCTTTTCGTGTCGATTCTGAGTGCTGGTGTGTCTCAGATCCTTTCCTCGGAAACTCATAAGAAGAGTGCGTGATTTCAACTCCAAGCGGCGCAGTTCTGAACTCCAGATCAGACCTGTCAAAAACGGGTTGAAACATAAATAAGAACTGATGTGACGATGTTCTCATGGTGTGATACGCCTATGGTGGCGTTGAGCAGAAATTGCTGCCACCTTTTGCCTCACGTAAACTTCTGAACTCTGTTCTCTTTCCTCACATGTGTCGATACACTGGAGTTCGAAGCGTCTTTAGCTCAGAGGTGACGTCGCAGAACCTTTGAGCCAAACATGAAACTTGTATCAATGAGAGACAATTATACCATTACGAAAAATTGATCTTTTAATTCTATTGTGCAGTGGATACAACTTATTTAGAGTGTTATTTTTCGTTGTATTGCGGCCCAAGCTGCACTCGGGCTTTCGCCTTCAACTGAGTCACAGATCAAAAGCAGTCGCATTTCTATAGTTGGACGCCAGCTGTCGTCAGACTGCTAGAAGACCGGCAACTTCGCGTTATGTTGTTGGTGGCGCTCTTCTTTGACACATGATGTAGGATAGATCAACACACAACACCGAATTATATGATAGGAGACAGTCCTCTGCCATAAAACACACAGCCAGAAGGAGTATAAATATTTCTGGTCCATCTGGCAAAGTTGGAACAATGGCCTTATACGCAAACTAAGCGACGCTGCTTTCCCGGACGGACTCGTAGGGCTCATACACTCATATCTCACGAACAGATGTTTCAACACTGACGTGCAGGGCAAAGAATCGACACAACACGGTATCCAAGCTGGAGCACCCTAGGGAAGCATCCTAGGGCCCATCCTGTTCAACCTGTACATTAACGACTTCCCAGCAACACAAAACACAACGTTAGCCATCTACGCGGATGACACAGGTATCTTTGCGCAAGATTAGAAACCGTCGAACCTTAATTCACTCAGAACTGCCGAGCATTGGTTGGAACGATGGCGTATTGAAGTAAATGTCGACAAGTGCGAAGTAGTTCTGTTAACATGCAGACCGAAACTACTTCGCAAACATCAACACAGTAGACAGATAACACTACATACACGACCAATACGTTTCCAGAGAAAGTCAGATATCTCGGTGTCTGGCTGGACCGGAAACTTACATGGAGGGACCAGATCGAATACGTTGCCAACAGATAGCAAGCGAGGCTCAAACAACTCTACCCAATGATCAACAGGGAAACCACACTGAATAGGAGGGTTTCCAGGTCCATATACATGACACTGATTAGACCTCTGATGACGGACGCAGCTCCCGTACGGGGATATGCATCTCCTACACGCCTTCATTACCTGCAGATCATACAGAACAAAGTGCTACGAATCATTAGAAATGCTCCACGCTACACACGCACCGTGGGTCTTCACAATGAATACCGCCTGAAACCCTCAAGGAAGTATTCAAAAAACACGCCACACGACTACACAGGAACTCGAGACACTCGAACAATCCTTTCATCCTTACTCTGGGAAACTATGATCACAACCACAGGTGGAAGCACAAGCGGCAAAAGACACTACTAGCTAGGGCATAATCACCTATGGCCAGCTAATATACACCAACAAGCGACAAACTTCGGCAAGCCCCTGCATATCAGCAACGTTGGCTGGGTACACCATTTGCTATTAAAGCCGACCAACAGGCTACAGAAGGGAAACAGACGAGCTCGCCCACTGAGGCAAAAACAAATCGCTAAGATCACCCTACGCTGTGCAACTGATATATGACCTATCGGACACAGTGATGAGCCAAGCTGTTACAGGTATGCTGAAGCTGACCGGTAGATCAACACCGGCACCCAGCGGCAGGCTCCGAGTATCGACATGCATGATACCCACCACTAACAAAGCCTATTCTTGCAGGCAGCGAGACATCCGCTACTGCGCTTACTTCCCGACCTAGCTATCGCAGAGGTTTTTTCCCTTGTGTCTTGCTTTGGCACTTTTTTTCCTCTGCCCTTCAAACCGCTACCCTTCGACTTTCGACCCAATCTATTTCCAGACGTACGCAAGAATCGCAGTACCCACATCCTGCAACACCTCACTTCTGTGAAAACTAACCCTTACGCAGAGATGGCAGTAGACCTTTTGAGTTGGCCATCATGCCGGTGTGGGTGTGGAGGGGCTCAACGTCTTGCTAAAGAAACAGCAACGTTACTGAGCATCGTTCATTCGTTGTCAGCAGTCAGTCGTATATATAGCCAGACCAAAGAAGCAAAACCAATTAGCAGTACCTTCCTTTCTTTTTGTGTCTTCTGGCTGGTTTCGTACGGCCAAACACGAATATCCCTCCTGTGTCAACCACTTCATCTCAGAGCAGTGCTTGCGACCTATGTCCTCAATTATTTGGTGGATGTATTCCAAACTCTGTCTTCCTCTACAAGTTTTGCCCTCTACAGCTCCCTCTTGTTCCATGGACGTCACTCACGCATGTCTTAGCAGATGTCCTATCATCCTGTCCCTCTTTTTCTCAGCGTTTGCCATACATTCCTTTCTTCTCCGATACTGCGGAGAAATTCATCACTCCCTACCTTATCAGTCCGTATAATTTTCAACATTCTTCTGTAGCACCACATTTCAAATGCTTCTGTTTCGATTTTCCCGCATTCGATGACTACCGCACAATATCTTGCATGGAGGCTTAATTATTAAATTTGAAAATAATTTTTATTTTTCGTAGCTGTATGTCCGATTACGCTGTGTCTCGTAAACGGTTGGCCCTGACTAGTATTATTACGCAATCTGACTGCATAGAACAACAACAAAGAATGAAATGAAAATTTTCGTTGACACAATTAATTAATTAATTAATTAATTAAGTAAGCAACTATAAAACCTACGAAACCAAAGCACAAGTATAACTGTTGTGTGTGTGGAAGTATGACTCAACGTACACATCTGGCACGGTTCTTCTCCAATAAGACAAGAAATTTCAAATACCATTTATACCGACGTGATAAAAAAAAATTAGAAATACTATAATTGCGCAAGAAAACCAGAATTACACTCTAATACAAGAACACAAGCCAGATGCTTTGTTGACTGAACCTGTAATGACGCATTATTCAGGACACTGAAATAATGAGAAAAAAAAGAAAAGGAGTTTCTTACCTTCATTTATATTGATGAAAAGCACTCTAATCATTACAATACCCCCACACCGACTCGCTACTACCACATCTCAACAAGAACTCCCTACTACGACCTCTCGACAAGAACTCTTCACTACGACATCTCAGCAAGCACTGACTACTACGAGTTCTCAACAAGCACTGCCCTCCGCTACTTCTCAATAATCACTGCCAGTGGAGGCGGCGAAACAAGACTCTCTGGCGCTGTGGCTCAGTGTAGCCACCTTTCATATGCCCTTCCTCCACGGGCTGGAATTTGATGGTATTTTTGCCAGCATTGGTGGTGAAAATACCACCAAATTCGTCAAAAAAATACAGACAAAAATAAAAGATAATATTAATACGTAAATATCACATAATTAGATAAAATTTTGGCTTTGCACTGACCTTTCAATAACCTAATATATAAAATACAGTAGGCAATACAAATTCTTTCATACATGTGACGTTACATAATAGTTTACACAATACACAAAAAATCAGTTTATACAAATGTTCAAATAACATGCTTTGCATGATTCAAAAAAAAAAAAAAAAAAAAAAAAAAACAAGTAGTTGATAGTTCCAGCAGTAGCACCCAGCAATGGTTAACAGGTGCAAATACCAACAAGTGACATCATTTTAGTAGAAGCAGTTCCATCAGTGGCACCCAGTAATGTTAATAGGTGCAGACACCAACAAGTGACATCTTTCAGTAGAATCAGTTCCATCAGTGGCACCCAGTAATGTTGAGCAGGTGCAGACAGCAACAAGTGACATTATTTCAGTAGAAGCAGTCCATCAGTGGCACCCAGTAATGTTGAGCAGGTGCAGACACCAACAAGTGACATTATTTCAGTAGAAGCAGTCCATCAGTGGCACCCAGCATTGTTGAACAAGTGCAGAGACCAACAAGTGACATTTCAGTAGAAGCAGTTCCATCAGTAGCACCCAGCAATGTTGAACTGGTGCAGACACCAACAAGTGACATTTCCGTATAAGTGGTTCCATTAGTGGCACCCAGCAATGTTGAGCAGATGCAGACAGCAACAAGTGACATTATTTCAGTAGAAGCAGTTCATCAGTGGCACCCAGTAATGTTGAGCAGGTGCAGACACCAACAAGTGACATTATCTCAGTAGAAGCAGTTCATCAGTGGCACCTAGCAATGTTGAACAGGTGCAGACAGCAACAAGTGACATCACTCAGCAGAAACAGTTCCATTAGTGGCACCCAGCATTGTTGAACAGGTGCAGACATCAACAAGTGACATCATTTCAGTAGAAGCAGTCCATCAGTGGCACCCAACAATGTTGAACAGGTGCAGAAACCAACAAGTGACATTATTTCAGTACAAGCAGTCCATCAGTGGCACCCAGCAATGTTGAACAGATGCAGAAACCAACAAGTGACATTATTTCAGTACAAACAGTCCCTCAGTGGCACCCAGCAATGTTGAGCAGGTGCAGAGAGCAGTCCATAATATTCACTATCACTGATCACACTGTTCATCAGAGTTTATAAGCAGAAATTAAACATGTCCTAGTGGCACCAATCATGTAGAAAAAGTACAAGTAACAGTCCATAATATTCACTATCCTAATCACACAGTTCATCAGCAGAAATTAATCATTTCTAAGTGGCACCCATTATGTTGAAAAAGTGCAGGTAACAGCCCATAATATTCACCATCACTAATCACACAGTTCATCAGCAGAAATTAAACATTTATAACTGTCACACATCAATGTTGAACAAGTGCAGGAACAGTTCATAATATTCACCATCACTAATCAGACAGTTCAGGCATGAACAATAGTTTGAATGCACATACAAATGCTTTTACAAAATTATTCTCAATGCTCTTACACTAAACATACAAATTCTAATAAACACACAGATGATATCAGATAATTGTCATATTAACTATTACAAATACTCAAATATCAGTAAACCTATAATATTTATGGGTGTCAGTGCAAGCCACTACAAACAAATAAAATAATATTTAGGAGATAGGTGGGTAGGATTAGGAAAGGAAAACACACTAAACACACTCACTCATCTTGCATCCACATTAAGTACTACTGTGTAATTGAATAGTGTTAAACGTGTAAATGCAATTCTGTCAAAATTTGATGTTCATCATGTGTATCAAGTAGTAGTGGCAGCAATGTATAACAGCCAATAATAGTTAAGTCAACGTCATAGTCATCATGTCAAGACCAATGTTTGCCAAGCCAGATCAAAATGTACAGTTGCTGAACAACTGTCAGTGAGCCAAGATGTGCAATTACTTCCTCTCTCCAAAAAAAAAAAAAAAAAAAAAAAAATATATATATATATATATATATATATATATATATATATATGTACTGCTTATTGATTTAACAAAGTGTGTGTAGACAATCTTCCTTCTGCTTGAGTGTTGTAGTCTGCTATCTTCATCCTCCTTGTTCCATATAGACCAACAAAAAAAATTGCACCTCACTTACTTTACCTTTTACCCACCAAAAGTCCAATAATCATCAGCATCACATAATCTCAATACTTCAATAATACTTCTTACGTCGATACATATAAATCTTATCATCAATATCATTTACCTTACCTCTTGTCCACAAAAACTCCAATAATCATCAACTTCATATAATCTCAATACCTCAATAATACCTCTTCAATACGTCGACACATATAAACCTTATCGCCAATATCATTTCACTTCCATAATAACTCTTTCCTCTAGTCAGTCTCCTCGAACAAGTGCAGATAAAATCCTAATGCAAACCTCATCATCCCATACAATCCGAAGACACACTGTCAACACACAACCTCTGTGTAATCCATCTGACCCAAATCTTCTACTCATTATAAATTATAAGATGGATTTTGGTTACCTTGTCCATCATTAAATAAAAGAAATGCATACATGACCTCTAACAGACTTAGTTCGAATAACTCTCAGTAATTTAGTACGATTACGGAGTGAGAATGATCATAATATTTCACAGTGTGTACACCACTTCAAGAATTATGGCAAACAGAAGTAAACATGTGGAGTATTTCTTGTGTCAAGTGTCACTTCCTATTTCAATTGCTCACGAAAAAAGCAGTGTCATAACTGTCAATGGTCTAAACCTAGTTTTGGTATGTCATGTCGTTAGCTTTCTTCCTATTAGCATAAATTTATACAGCTTTCATAAAACCTCCAGCTCATGTGACTTCTATAAAGTTTCTTGTACTAAAGTCGTTTATGTCGAATTATAGCAGTTCATTTTCCTATCTTAAAAATATAAGGCACTGAGCGTAAGCAAAACATGCAATAGCGAGTAAATATACCAGTAGAGAACAGAATGTGAACAAGTGGATGCAGCACAATTCTTACAACGAGGCTCTGCCAAGCGAACAATCTATAATTAATACAATAGTGTGACCTAAACTCTATGTTTGTACACAGTATATCAGCATTTCTATGTACCAAATTAAAGAGTAGTTATCACAACAAACAGAAATGTATAAATATGCAATCCATACGCATAGCAGCAAACATATATCTTACGTAATAAACAGGTCATTAGCATCATATCAGCATAAGCAAATAAATGTTCATATGTCATCTTAATAAGTAAACATGAAGGCGCAAGCAGATAAATCACAAAGTATAACTTACATACATAACCACAGTCAGCACAATTAATCAGATGACAATTATAATTTAAATAAATAAGCACAGCATGCACATAATAAAAAAATATGACATCAGTGAAAAAGCATTGCAGCCAAGCGATGCATAATATATACAAATAACAACCCTGTTCATTAATAAAACATTGACAAAAATCAGCAAATGTACGCAAGCACGTCGCTTCACAGGTAAATTCATAGAACATGAAATTAGCACAAAGTATGAATCACGTAATCGCTAGCAGCAAATTACGTCTAAAGTACGTACCTAAGTGGAAATATGTTACCTGGAAAAAATAAACTCAATTAATAGTTACCTTTTAAGTTTATTAGTTTCTTCTTGGAAATTACATTCTTTCTGAAATTTTCTCGATAGCAAGTCCTCTTAACGTCGGAGACACACAGAATTTACCTGAAGTTCTTAAATATTTTATACAACCGTATCCTGAAAAATACTTAACGTTAATAACATAATTCATCAAGTCACTATAGCTTTATATTGAATTTAGTCGGAGAAATTAGACTGTGTATTTGTTTACGGCTGTCAGTGCATTCGCACTGAGCGCTCGATCAGCTGTAGGCGCGTGACGTAGGAAGCAATTGTTTGTGGTCAACGACTGCCTTGTGCGGCGCGCAGACTTGACTGTTGCTTTAAGTATATGCCGCCGCCAAAACACAGCGCGGTATCCTTGTATTCTCTGCATGTTTACGTAAACTTTGGTTTCTCGAAAGTATGTCATTCCACAAAAATTTTAACGTTAGATATATGATGTATTCCCTTAGAGCGTCGAGATTTAAGAGTTTCTACTTCAACAGTGTTATCATGAATAATTTTGCGAATTCTATATGGACCGTTATAAAGCAGAAAAAATTTGCGACACAAGCCTTTTCTTTGTGAGACAAACGGTGAGACTTAATTAACACTTTTTGACCACCTGACAAATTTTTTAAACGACCAGGACGCTTAGCTGATTTCTCTCTTCTAGTAGCCGCAGATGCAATATTTTGTAGAGCCAGGTTGACAATTTCAGAATGCCGCAATTTCCGTGAAGGCGGAAAAGGAGCAATTGCAGATATGCGATTTGTCGGTGCTTTGTTTTTTAATATCAGTATTGGCGGTAAAGAAGTTGAGTCATTAGGAAGTTCATTCAGAATGTTTTGAAAAATATGAAGATACTGATCCCACGTTCTGTGATTCTGATGACATTAAAGACGACACAATTTATTGATTTCCTTCATCCATCTCTCTGAAGCGTTAGATTGAGGGTGAAAAAGTGAAATGAAAATTGGTTTAATTTTACGACGCCATAGAGTACGAAGCCAAATTTTAGAACGAAACTGTGATCCATTATCTGATATAACCTTATCAACATGACCAACTTCTTTAAGAAAATGGTTAATGAAAGCATTAGATACTGAACGAGCTGTTGCTTTGCGTAACGGTGTAATACACACATATTTTGATGTCAACTCCACTGCTACGAAAATGTATGCAAAACCATTAGTAGAACGAACCACTGGACCGAACAAATCGACTGGTAGCCATGTCCTTTAATTTCGCTGGAATGATAGGAAACAACGGTGCTCTGTGAGAAATAGTTGGCGGCTTAGCCTTTTGACATAATTTGCATTTGGCCAGAACAGATCGAATACGTTTTTCCATATTACTGAAGTAGCAATTTTTCCGTAATTTATGAAAGCATTTTCTGGGACCAAAGTGTGCATAACTGAAATGCGTATACCAAATCAGCTTATTAACCCACTCATCAGGAACACAAACTAACCAAACAGAGTTGTCGACCGATTTTCGTTTAAAAAGAACTTTCCAGATAGATCGCAAAAGCGAGGTGTGGCCAAATCGTCCAATCTAACAAAGCGTCTAAGAAAATTACAGACACCAAGGAAACTACGAACCTCACGTTTTGTGGTAGGAACAGCATAGTTACGAATAGCGTCTAATTTTTCTGGATCAGGAAGAATACCTTCTGTAGAAATAATATGACCAAGAAATTTCACCTGAGAACGACCAAATTCAGATTTTTCCAAGTTCACTGTAATGCCAACTCTTGTAAAAATACGTAATAATGAATCCAAAATTTTGTTGTGCTCACTCCAAGAATGTTTAGCAATAAGAATATCGTCAACATATGAAGTAATATTGTCACGAAGATAAACAGGTAAAATTTCGTTTAAACTACGAATGAATGCTGCAGAAGATACAGTAAGTCCAAACGGTAATTTCCGAAATCTCTTTTGGGTAAATTAGTCATATCCGGTTATTCTTTAACGATTCTCTAGATAGATTGATAGTCGAAGAGTTGTTTTGACAGATGCAAAGAATAGTAAATAAGTAGGCAGCGGTGCAGAAAACTAAAAGGGAAATAGCACCACTACAGCTCGGGGCCCTATGCACGCTACGGCACATATTCACTTAGTGTAGTGAATCCCCTGAGGACTTTAATAGCCGCACATAATTTCCAGTTTGTGACTTAGTGGCCAATTTGGTGGAAGTGCGTACGTAAATTGATCTAACCATGCACATGGATGTATGTCATTCTTAGAATTGCGGAAGATCTTAAATTTCCGAACAGTCAAAAAGTGTTTATAGTCAAAGTTTTCGCCTCGTGGCGACAAAGACCTACCGCGTCTGTCCTAGTCCCAATGTTGATTATTATCAAGTTCGCGCGCCTGACGCTCTCTTGTTGTATCCCGTAAATGAAACAAATTATTTTCTTCAAACCCCTCTGGTATCTGTGATTCTAAATTTCTTTTGCTGTCTTTTCCTACGATTTCGCCTTCAATTTGTTTGACTTGCTTTCTTAATGCCTCAAATTCCCTTTTCACGCGTTCATTAAATTTTCCCTGATTTTCAACATGCTTATTTATGTTATTGTAATCTTCGGTTTCTGCAAATGGCAATGGTGCTGTATCATCTGAATCTCTGTCCCCATTTAAACTAAGACTTGTCAATTTATCTGAAATCTCCTCAACTCTTTCCGATAAGTCACCTATTTTTTCTTTCTGTTTATTTACGTCTTCCGTAAGTGTCGCGACTCGGGTTTCAGTATTGAGACATTTGGTAGTTAGCTGTTCATATTGTTGTGTTAGGTTATTTAATCTATCATTTGGTACGGATTCCTCGATTCTCTCAAATATTTCTTCCTTATCTTTTGCACGTTGTAAATTTAACTCTGAAAATTTCAGTACTATCACAAGATCTCTTTCTTCCTGTTCTCTATCCTGTTCCCTTTGTCTAATCGCTACTGCAATTAATCTATTATTGTGAGAATTCAAAATCGGTTGTACTTCTTCTCTGATTTCTTTCTTTAACGCATCTTTCGTGAGTCTAACCGTGTTTCCAGTGTTCCCATATCAGTTTTTAATTGAGATCCCAAAGTTCCCATCTCGGTTTTAATTGTTCCTATTTGTGATCCCAGTGAGTGTAACTGTGTTTCCATTGTTCCCATATCAGTTTCTAATTCAGATCTCAAAGTTCCCATCTCTGTTTTAATTGTTCCCATTTGTGAGTCTAACCGTGATCCCAAATTCAATATTGTACCCATCAACTGCTCCATATGAACTAGTTCAAAATTTCTTTCGCCCCTAACATTTCCCGCAAAACCAGTTTCCTTCGTCATAGCTGTAAAGCTATCTGTGTTCGATACTATTCCAGAATCTTCTATCGTTAATCTCGTACTCTGTGAATTTTCTGATTGAGAAAAATTTTGAAATGGTTCCGGACTATCTTCCCGACTTATTAAATTGTTTTCCACTTCATTATTCATGATACTGTTTTCCTCTGTTAGCAAGTTCGCCATGTTAACAATTTCGTCATTCTCACTATCCATCATTTTTGCCTTTTTCATCGATTGCGTAATCATTTACAAAACATACAAAACTCGTCACTATATGAAAATTACACACAATGACACTTTATCATCAATAATATCATTCACACGAAATGCTTCCCTCAAACACGATTAACGAACAATTGAAATAATTGCACTAAATTGTCAAACGCGTATACAAGAAAACAAAATTAAATTATGAAATACCATTAGAAGAATGACAATTACCAAATCTACACATACAATATAGACTACAATTACTAAACTACAAATTACTACAACAATACTACTGTCTACTATTTTTACAAACAGAAGAATTCCAAGGGACGATCCGAAGCAGCGGTCGCCACGTGCATGGGGGCTTATTTATGAAATTTGAAAATCATTTTTATTTTTCGTAGCTGTATGTCCGATTACGCTGTGTCTCGTAAACGGTTGGCCCTGACTAGTATTATTACGCAATCTGACTGCATAGAACAACAACAAAGAATGAAATGAAAATTTTCGTTAACTCAATTAATTAATTAAGTCCCCAGCAACTATAAAACCCACGAAACCAAAGCACAAGTATAACTGTTCTGTGTGTGGAAGTATGACTCAACGTACACATCTGGCACGGTTCTTCTTCAATAAGACAAGAAATTTCAAATACCATTTATACCGACGTGAAAAAAAAATTAGAAATACTATAATTGCGCAAGAAAACCAGAATTACACTCTAATACAAGAACACAAGCCAGATGCTTTGTTGACTGAACCTGTAATGACGCATTATTCAGGACATTGAAATAATGAGAAAAAAAAGAAAAGGAGTTTGTTACCTTCATTTATATTGATGAAAAGCACTGTAATCATTACAATATCTCCACACCGACTCGCTACTACCACATCTCAACAAGAACTCCCTACTACGACCTCTCGACAAGAACTCTTCACTACATCTCAGAAAGCACTGACTACTACGAGTTCTCAACAAGCACTGCCCTCCGCTATTTCTCAATAATCACTGCCAGTGGAGGCGGCGAAACAAAACTCTCTGGCGCTGTGGCTCAGTGTAGCCACCTTTCAATCTGTGTTCCAAACATTCATTCTCAGAAATTTCTTCCTCAAATTACGGCCTGTGTTTGATGCTAGCAGACATCTCTTGGCCAGGAATGCCCTTTTTGCCAGTGCTAGTCTGCTGACAAGTGCGAGAATTATCGCACAATCAGCTTAACAGCTCATGCATCGAAGCTGCTTACAAGAATAATATACAGAAGAATGGAAAAGAAAACTGAGAATGCGCTAGGTGACGATCAGTTTGGCTTTAGGAAAAGTAAAGGGACGAGAGAGGCAATTCTGACGTTACGGCTAATAATGGAAGCAAGGCTAAAGAAAAATCAAGGCACTTTCATAGGATTTGTCGACCTGGAAAAAGCGTTCGACAATATAAAATGGTGCAAGCTGTTCGAGATTCTGAAAAAAGTAGGGGTAAGTTATAGGGAGAGACGGGTCATATACAATATGTACAACAACCAAGAGGGAATAATAAGAGTGGACGCTCAAGAACGAAGTGATCGTATTAAGAAGGGTGTAAGACAAGGCTGTAGCCTTTCGCCCCTACTCTTCAATCTGTACATCGATGAAGCAATGATGGAAATAAAAGAAAGGTTCAGGAGTGGAATTAAAATACAAGGTGAAAGGATATCAATGATACAATTCGCTGATGACATTGCTATCCTGAGTGAAAGTGAAGAAGAATTAAATGATCTGCTGAACGGAATGAACAGTCTAATGAGTACACAGTATGGTCTGAGAGTAATGAGAAGTAGTAGAAATGAGAACAGCGAGAAACTTAACATCAGGACTGCTGGTCACGAAGTCAATGAAGTTAAGGAATTCTGCTTCCTAGGCAGTAAAATAACCAATGACGGACGGAGCAAGGAGGACATCAAAAGCAGACTCGCTATGGCAGAAAAGGCATTTCTGGCCAAGAGAAGTCTACTAATATCAAATACCGGCCTTAATTTGAGGAAGAAATTTCTGAGGATGTGCGTCTGCGGAGTACAGCATTGTATGGTAGTGAAACATGGACTGTGGGAAAACCGGAACAGAAGAGAATCGAAGCATTTGAGATGTGGTGCTATAGACGAATGTTGAAAATTAGGTGGACTGATAAGGTAAGGAATGAGGAGGTTCTACGCAGAATCGGAGAGGAAAGGAATATGTGGAAACACTGATAAGTAGAAGGGACAGGATGATAGGACATCTGCTAAGACATGAGGGAATGACTTCCATGGTACTAGAGGGAGCTGTAGAGGGCAAAAACTGTAGAGGAAGACAGAGATTGGAATACGTCAAGCAAATAATTGAGGACGTAGGTTGCAAGTGCTACTCTGAGATGAAGAGGTTAGCACAGGAAAGGAATTCGTGGCGGGCCGCATCAAACCAGTCAGTAGACTGATGACCAAAAAAAAAAAAAAAAAAAGTCTGCCTTTTATGGCCTTCTTGCTCCGTCCGTCTTTGGTTATTTTGCAGCCGAGATACCTTAACTTCATCTACTTCGTGACCATCAATCCCGATGCTAAGTTTCTCACTGTTCTCATTTTTGCTACTTATTACTTTCATCTTCACTCGATCTACTCTCAATTCATATTCTGAGCTCATTGGACTATTTATTCCATTCAACAGAAACTGTAATCTTCTTCGGTTTCACTGAAGGTAGCTACGTCATCAGCGAATGTCATCGTTGGTATCCTTCCATCTTGATTTTAAATCCACTCATGAACCCTTGTTTTGCTTCCATCATTGCTTCTTCGATGTGTAGATTGAAAAATAGAGGCGAAAGATTACATCCTGTTTAACACCCTTTTTAAACCAAGCACTTCGTTCACGGTTTTCCTCTTGGCTCATGTACATTTTGTATATTACCCGTATTTTCCTACAGCTTACCCTTATTGTTTTCACAGTTTAGAACGTCTTGCACCACTTTACTTTTCGCATTCTTTCAGAATATCTCTAAATCGTATGACCAATATGTCTTGATTTCTCTTCAGTCTTGCTTCCATTATCATTCGAAGTTGGAAGTGCTTGTCTGTTGCCTTTCCATTTCCTAAAGCCAAACTTATCATTACCTAACATAACGTCAATTTTCTTTTCTGTTCTTGTGTATGACATTCTTGTCAGCAACCTGAATGCATGAACTGTTAAGGTGACTGAGCGATATTTCCTCGCACTTGTAGGTTATTCCAATCTTCGGAATTGTGTGAATTACGTTTCTCCAGTCTCATACATTCTGCACACCAATGCGAATTGTCCCTAAAGCCAAATTTGATGTTAAGTCTTCCGAAACTCTTTTCTATTCTCATTCTGATACTGGATCCGCTATCGACTCCCTTCTCTTCCTCTATCACTTCATCAGGCAAGTCCTTCCCCTCATGGAGGCACCCTATGTACCCTTTCCTCCTATCGTCTCTCTTCTCTGAAATCAGCACTGCACTTTCCATAGCATTCTTGATGTTACCGCCATTGCTTTTAATTTCACAAATTGTTGTTTTGCCGTTTCTGTACACTGAGTCAGTCCTTCCGACACTCATATCCTTCTGGATTTCTTCATATTTTTGATGCAGCCATTTTGCTTTAGCTACCCTGCACTTCCTATTTCTTTCATTCCTAAGTGAATTGTATTTCTGTGTTCCTGAATTTCTCTGAATGTTTTATGCTTGCTTCTTTCATCGATCAACTGAAGCATTTCTTCTATTACCCATGGCTCTTTTGCAGCTTCCTCCCGTGTAATTTCTTCTTTCCCTCCAACTTCTGTGATTGCCTTGTTTAGAGATCTCTTCAGCTAAACAGCATTCTAAGTTATTCATTATCGTTTGCTCTATAACCTCACAGAATTTCAAGCGTATCTCTTTTTTCCTTTGTATTTCCGTATCCCACTTCTTTGTGCCTTGAATCTTCCTGACAAGCCTGTTAAACTCCAGGCAACTCTTCATTAGTAAACTTTGATTTGAGTTCATATCTACTACTGGGAACGAATTACAGACCAATCTCTTGATTTCAGAATCTCTGTCTTACTATGATGTAAACTAAATGAGATCTTCCCGTATCTCCCGGCCTTTACCAAACGTGATTCCTGAACAGAGTTCGATATTACTGTAACATTACTTGCGTACGGTTCATTTAAATTTTTATAATTTTTTTGCTTTAAAATTTTTGCATATTGGTACTGTATTATCTGTAAAGCAAATTTTGCTGTACTAGAGTTTGAAGTTCTTTGCATTGTGTGTGAGTAATGTATCTAAAATACAATGTAAATTGGCTATTTCGTTAAATAATTTTCTGATGACATTTTGTATTTT
This sequence comes from Schistocerca serialis cubense, assembly GCF_023864345.2. Taxonomy (NCBI): domain Eukaryota; kingdom Metazoa; phylum Arthropoda; class Insecta; order Orthoptera; family Acrididae; genus Schistocerca; species Schistocerca serialis. The sequence continues at coordinate 931,818,323 of NC_064639.1, forward strand.
ATTAGCGTGTATAAATTGTTCATGTTGGTGTAAATTTGACAGTTTCGGAAATGGTCACGTTTAGGAACAATGTAAGGAACGAGTGCTATGTAAAAGCCAGTGCGCTTTTGTTTAGAACGGAAGTGACTCTGAGGAGTAAGAAAAGTGGCAAGGGCGAATTGGCGCGCTACCTAGAGCTAGCGCAGACAGTAAGACACACACGCAGTAGGCAGCAGTGACTGAGGCAACACCTTTGTGGAGCAGGAGGAGTTTTGCCTCCAAATCTGCATAAAAATGCCTCGGATGGAGATTGAAAACGGCTTACGGCATAGTTGCGAGTTTTTGGGCTACTGTGTTTAGAATTGAACGACGCCAAGAAGAGAAATTAAGCCCATACAGCAAGAGACTTGGAGGCTGTACTGTGGGTCGTGTAGCCGCCACACCCAGTCCTACAGCCATCAGATAAGAATTTTTACTTTTGTGTAGCGTGAACCATTAATTTTAACTGTGTTTTAATAATCATTCTTGAACTTTAAAGAATCTGGTTCACCCTGTTATTTCATCCTAATCATACACCTACATAGGGTTCCTTCCTGGTGTTTGATTAATGTTAGTATCCTGCTTTACAGACTTACGAAGTACCAAGTTAATGTAAATAGGCACCAGATAAATTGTTTTTGTGCTTTCTTAACTATTACATAGTGTTACAGTAAACGTTGCTTAAATAAAATTAAATCAGAGTACAGCCAAGTTACTAGAAACTGTTAAATGACTATACAGAGGTAGTTCAAAGAATAATAGCTTTAGAAAGTAAATTCCAGTAAGAAAGAGCTTTTCTGGAAGTGAAATATTCAGTATAAAATGTTTGTGCTTTAGTATCTAAGTATTTTAGTATTTAAGGTTGTTGATTACAGAAAATGCTTTTCTAAAGGTCCACCCCTGGACAGAACGTTTTTTAGCTTCCTTGAATTTATCTACTGTAAAAGGGTGTAGTCCAACATTGTTTACGTGGAGTAATATTTATTTGAAGGAGCAACTTAAACACTAGCAAGAGAGTAGGCAAGCTTCATACTTCTGTTTTTCCAAGACTTCACTGTTTCATTGCCCTGATAGGCTGGCAACCATTACTACATGTTTTACGCCACTACATGAACTTGTAACGCAGTTGTCCTAGCTTCAGTATTATACTATTCATACTGTACTTCCTTCTAACCGCTGGGTAAGAACTTAGGAAAAGAATTGATTTCTTATCCACTAGACACAATATACGGTCAAATCCTGTAAAAAGGGTAACTATATTGATCAGCTTTTCCTATTAACAGAGCTATCCTCCTTTAGAGTACTTTATTTGAAAACTAAACTCAATTTTAGTAGCGGGCTTTACGCGGCAATACAGAGACAGAGGTTCTGTTACTTAGGTAAATGCATTCTAAATTACACTGGTAATGGTAGGGTTATATTACTAGGTGAAATTTATTGCATAATTCAGTTATTCTCCTCTCACATTCCTGCTACCAAGCCTATATTCTCCCTTGATTCTTTCTTCTAATGCTTCCCCTACAATCACCTTCCAATCCGCCAAGACAATTAGATTTGCATCTAACTTTACGTAATAAATTACACATTCATTACCCACACATAGTTTATCTCTTCATCTTCTGTTTGAGACGTTGGCAAGTATTCCTTAACTACTGTTGTTGGTGTTGGTTTGCTTTCGATTCTGTTGAGGAGAACCCTATCACTAAACTGTACCTTCTTATTTATAACAATCCCACCCCTGTTATAGGATTTCCTCCTGCTACTGATATTACCGTACACTTATCTTACCAGGAATACTTATTGTTCTTTTTTTTCCTTTCCTTTGAAGTCAGTGATTCCCACTACATCCAGATTGAGCCTCAGTGTTTCTCTTTTCAGATTTTCTAGCTTACCTATGAGCTCCTTCTAGATGGAGTTACCACTGTCACCAATGTCATGCTGACAGCTGGTGCTACTGTGACTACACTGTTAGGTAGCTGACATCACCAGACATACTACCCCTTCTCGGACGGTCTTGAACTCAGCTCGGAGATTCTGCACTTTTTTTCCAGCTGCCACAGAAATTGAACAGTGCACACCAAGCCCAGCCACCTAGCGCTGCAACGACAGCTGCCACTTTCATGGCTCAACAAGAATTATCAGTGGTATCTGCTGTTTCACTGTCTCAGCATTCCACCATGTGGGCGTCAGGTACAGCCTTTGACACAATAGCCACACCACGGCAGCGACAAACAAGTACAAATTGTTGTTGTATTCCTAACACCGCTCCAACTACATCACTGGAGAATGCAATGAAATGGCTGTGGAGAACCCATCCTACATTCATCCATTTTTCGGGTCGATGCCTTGGCGTTCTTAGTCGGTAAGCTCACGGTTGCAATTTGAACTATTTCGCATTACTGTTTTTTTAAATAGTTTTGCAAAATGGTCTAATCTCTATTGGGGCGAATTAAATAATTCTTGGTACTGGTACTTACTGGCGCCTCTCGACTATTTTGAATTACTGGCGTTACCACAATTTTGATCGGTGGACTAACATGCTTTTGGGAGCATTAAAGTAATTACTTAATATTGCTCCTTATAGGCGCCTTTGTATGTTTTTTTTATTTTTATTTTGGGGTACTTACAGTGCAGTAATTGCATTATTTTAGAAAAGGCGGTCAGGTTACCGGTGCATGCTTGACGTAAATTTATGGTTTTAAAATTCTTTAACTTGTATTCTGACTGTTGGTGCAGCAATTCACCATTTCTCGCATCTTTAACCAGTTCGGTTTCACTGTATAACGTTAATATTACGTGGTGCGTGTTTCTTTCGCAAACCCAGGCGATCGTCTACTGTCACATCTCCTTCTGTGGGCTTAAAATGGCCGACTCTTCATCCACTATCAGTTCAGACTAGCATATTAATCACGATGCGCCGTCTAACAACGCTCCACACGTGCACCAACTCACGGATACACGTTTCTGACTGGTTTATGAACTTGTCACGCCATCAGATTAAAATGATCTGAAAAAACTGCACCTGCGTTATTGGCTTCTATCTATAGCTACTTTTCATTATGATGGCCACAAAGCGAGCAGATATTTTCTATCTGTAGGTTTTTGGAATTAACTGAAGTTCAGGGTAACTGTAACGTTATAGATTCGTAGCCAGACTAGTGTGATAAAAAACTCCAAGTGTAATTTTACAAATATAAGGTCACTCACTACGTGAAACTGCAAATTTTAATTACTCAAATGTACGATAAAAGACTCAAAGAGCAATTTTACAAATATAACGTCACTCATTACGTCAAACCGCAAATTTTAATTACTCATATGTACTAAACATTACATTTTAACTCACCACGAATTGAACTCGCCAAGAGTGGGTCAGCTGGAGTTCACTAAATCGTATTTACCTGAAACAAAACAAAACATTTTTTTCTGAAGTGTAGCTCACCAGTGTACGGCCAAAGTTCTTTGCTGTCAAGATTAGAGGAATAACAACATAATGCCGATAAGAAAAGGGTAAATATTACTTGGCACACGTCATCTACTTCTGTATTTAAAATTATGTATGACTAAGTCTCTGGAAACAGTAATAATTGTGTAGCATTCTTTGTTTTCATTATCCATTAGCATTAATCTAATGAGTTGGTAAAAATATTAATACGGATGCATTCTTGGTCTTCGTTTGTATTTATTCAAGAGTAAGTATAGTTGTTAATTACAAGGGGTATTGTTATATTGATGCATTTTAATATTATTTATGTCTTACTTGTTCCTAACAACTAAATTCACGAAGTATTAAATATATTATGAGGTCGTTATTATTATCTCTGCTAAATTTTGCTGCTACAGACAGCCACTACAATGAAAGCATTCTGGTTGAGTTGTGCAAGGCAATGAAGATGGCGGTAGGATTAATTGTACTCACACGCTATGTCTTTTGCCCGTGTGATTCACAATATAGAATCAAGCAATATAAGAACGGAAATGGGCTAAACAAATTATATTATGACGTGATCACTATTCGTCCTATGGCTCAGGGATATTCTGCATTACAAAAATACATTCATTTGCTCACAATACATGCAAGAGAAGGAAGTACAATCTAGACTACATCTACTTACATATTTCGCAAGCCACATACGGTACACGGCGATGGGTCTTTTCTACCACTGTCCGTCATTCTGCTCCATGTTGCACTCAAAAATGGAGCGAGGAAAAAACGACTATCTATATACTTCCCTACGACCCCTGATTTTTCTGCTGTTGTTTTCGCGGTCCTGACGCGAGATGTACGTTGCTGACAGTATAATCTTCCCTCCAGGGATTCCCATTTTTCAAGGACCATTTATGTAAACTCAGCGTGTTCATTGAAGCGACCACTTACAAATACAGCAGCACGTCACTGAATGGGATCGACGTCTTCTATCCGAGCTGGTGTGGATCCCAGGAACACGGACAGTACTCAGGAATGGACAGCACAAGTGTTTTTGTTGTGATCTCCTCACAGGTAAGTCTCATCTTCCCTACAACAGATCTGATGTTTCCCTGACGTGATTGTTTCAAGCAGCACACCACCAATAATGCATTCGAACATTTAAAGACTGTTTTTCCTTCTCATTTGCATTTACTTCTCATTTTTATAAATGTAAGCTGCCGTTCAAAGCATCAAATAGATATTTTTTCCAGGTCGTTTTGCATCCTCTCCAACAATCACTCAATGACGACACTTCACCGTATACCACGGCGTCGACAGAAGCCGTCGCAGATTGGTGCTGATCAAACATGACAGGTCATTAATGTTTTAGAGGAGAAGAATGGTCTAACGACAGTTCCCTGAAGCACTTTGGCGATATCATTGTCGCCGATGAACACTTTTCGTCCAAGTCAACATACTATGTTCTACGAGGGTAAATTAAAATGTAATGCCTCCTGTGCCATAAAAAATTAAATAATCAGCGTATAACACCGGAATTAGTAAAGACAATATCTTGAACTGTCGTCTATGCAACACTACCATTCAACATATTTACTATGTCTCTTTAACACATTTGCGCCATCGACGATCCCAGGCATCAAAACCACTTTGGAAAAATTGAGGGTTTTGCTAATCGATGCACGATTTTAAATTTTAACTTCATCCATGAAGAACGTGTATGGAGACGCTGTAAGGGACATAAGAAATGTGCGCCCTTGGGTGGAGAAGTTCGGTGACGGTGAAATGGATGCTGTAGATAAGCTGCACAGCGGCCATCCGATACCATCTCTGAGATGCCCATCGAGGACGTGCTGAACAGGTGATCTGAGGGGACAGACGCTTTAGGGTTCGCAATCAAGAATTTTAAAATCATTTTGAAAAAATGGGTCAAGAAGAAAAACGTATTATTTTTCCAAACTGGTTGTGGCGCCTGGGTGCAACGACGGTAAAAATGTGTACAAAAATTTGACGACTATGTTCTTTAAAGGACGGATGGGGCTTTGATGTGTATTACTTCAGCGTCTATATGTTAATCATTAATTATTTATGACGCAGGTGGCATTACCTGTTTATCCACCATCGTATTACTTAGTCTTCGATCCACTCACATGCCTGAGAACTCACTCTGTGTGCTCGTACGTTGAGAGATGGCAGCCGGTCGTGGCTAGACGCACGCTGATTTCACAGATGACGAGCAAGTAGTCACGCAGTATGTAGCGTGTGGAGCTGTCTCTTTGACCAGAAGAGACTCTTCAACCTCTGCTGTTGGCAGAATATGCGGGGGTGCGCAAAGTGTGCAGGCGGTCATTACTGCAGCAGGAAGGCTGTCGTTTAACCTGGACGAGTGGCATTCGTTGGTCGGCGTGTTGTGTGAGGGCGCTGCCATGGTGAAAACTCAGGAACCATAAACTGTTTCACGCCCGCCGCGTAAGTGAAATCCGCATTAATAAAGTTATAGAATAGGCATCGACAGAGCATGAGAGAAACGATACGAGAAAGCACGTCTAAAGACCCACCCTTCGGACATAATAGTACTTTAACAGTGACTGTGTTACCTCTAAAAATTAACACCTTGCAAACGCCTTAAGCGACCGTACCGATAGAGGCGGCCACAGATAGTATTGGTATAGCACTATCGAGAAACAGCTTCATATTTTCTAATAAATCTGTACAATTTCACGTAAAAGCTATCTGCGACTTCGACGTACCACTGCGCATGTCAGAACGATCCACGTCGCCAAGACTGGCCGGTAGCCAGCTTCAGTTGCAGTTAAAGATAAAAGTGTCGCACCACGGCCAAGTAACAAGTGAGGGGTGGAACGAAAGATAGCAAATAGGTTGCTCATCTGACTATGAAATGAAAAAGCCAACAGCATTCAACTCTGTTTATTAAAATGTTCGCTGCTGGAATACAGGAATAACGAATTGTTACGATATCAGATCTATTCCAAGCAGGGATTGAATACCTGAGCAAAGATTGGCTAGTTCAGGTGACTGGGACAAGACCGTAATCTATACATGAATTATGGGAAGGAACTCCGCCCTGATCGGTAGTGACTGGCTAAATTTGCCAGAAGAAAGGGAGAATTATACGTGCAACAACATTTCCAAATGAGTCATAATGAGCCTACAATCATTCGCTATAGTACTGGATTCCAGAGGGTAATCCTAAAAGCGTTACTAATGTTGCGCTTAAATTCTTCAATCCAGCTCACCCAAGCTGCTGCCTCTGACTGTGTTCAGCACTCAGATGCGTGATAAGTAGTGGTCGCCATAATCTGCCTCAAATTGCGACACATTAGGCCTCCTCCTGACTTCCAGACGAAGTCTCTCGTCCCTCAAATCGAAGTGTGTTCTCTGCCATTCGATGAGCAGAAGTATTCTCTGCTAAATCTTTAACAGAAGTGTTCTGTACTGAAGTTCAAAAAGAAGTGTTCTCTACTGATCCTCAGGTAGAAATGTGCTCTCTATCGATACTAACCTCGTTCTTCTCACTCCAAGTCCGTGCGCCAGTGTAAACGGCTCTGCAAAGCACTGGCTAATCATCCTTTTGCTCCATTAAATTTCAGGGGTGCAGCTGCATAAATTCATCTTCTTCTTCTAAAATTTCAGTTTTATGTGGTTGAGCCAAATTCGGATCATTCTGAAGATGACTGAACGACATAGACGCGATATAATAGAAGAAGATGATGAATTTATGTTGCTGCACACCCGACATTTAATGAAGCAGTCATTTTGTTGCGAAAACATGAAGATGCACAATGATCGTTGTGTTGGCAAGACAACAATTTCCCCTCGATACGAAAGTCTTGTAAACGTTAAACAATCATTACACAGTTCTGAGGCACTCTCAGATTCTTCAGCGATTCATGTTTTAACCGATGCGATCACACGGAAAGTGGTGTCCTCGATTCAAATAAAGAAAAAAAAAAAGGTTCAAATGGCTCTAGGCACTATGGGACTTAACATCTGAGGTGTGACAAGGCGCCTAATACCGCACGTCAACCCTGTGCGGCTGTTGTTCTTGAAACCCAAGGGTATTTCACCTACTCGCACATCTTGCACATCAAGTGGAATGGTTCTGTCAGGCAGGTTCCGCAAAGGTTCTCAATAATTCTGAAAGAATGACGTCTATTTCAGTGGCCTTTTGTCGACTAGAGGTTTATCAGTATTAGTTCCTATTCATAAGAATTACAAACTATGTTCTGAAAAGACACCATGAACTTTCATACAACTATTCCTCAACCAGCAGTAGGTATTTGATTTTCCAAGCTGGTTATTCTCCATATTACTCACATTCGTACACTTACTTGCACTATGACTATAACTGTATGTACCAGAATCAGTCGCGAATGCGATAAGAGTAGTGCATGTGAGTTATTCCGCATTCAGTGTATGGCGGCAGTATTGTTTAACTGCCACATTGTGGTTACCTATGTTCGCGGGAGAAACTTGAATAATCTGAGATATAGTGGTCACTGTCAGCCAAGGAAATCCGAGACTAAAATGACAAGACGAATTTCTACTTTACTCTTGTCGTTATTTCCTAAGTTATTTAAACGTTCCCTCATCTTGTAAGGTGAGGGAAGTCTCATGCGGGATCGTGGCCACAATCAATGTGCTCTTTACGTGTGACACACATTTAATTAACGCAATAATGGTTTACGAGTTCCTTAAGAAACCGAGTGAGGTAGGGGTATAAAGGCTGTAATTAAGAGTCATCGAACGTATTACTTATGATTGCAATTATTCTACCACCAAAAAATTCAAGTTACACTCTGTTTCACAAAAATAACACAGTCCGGCCACGCGTAACGGGTTGCACCACCTCAAAGTCCATTTTAAAATCGGGCCATTAAACAAGACATAATCTCGGGATGGGTACAGTTATGTTGTCATTATCTCATGGCCGCTGCCGACCATAGTGTCATTGACAACAAAGAGCATACATTATTGACGTCTACCCTAGATTATTTTTACTGTTGGTTACAGTTTAAGAAGGCAGTCCTTTGTGACTGTTTATAGCTCACGGGCCGATATGTGCTATATGAAATGATAAGCTTAGCGCCCCGGCACAGTAAGCAAGAGCGAAGAGTGAGAATGTCGAAAACTCACTCGGTCAGGGAAATCTCTGTAGCCGGGTATCTGAAACTTTGCACCCCTGGAGAAAGCCTTGCATATCTGCGTCTTATGCACGTTTTGGCTTCTGCCTCGAATTTCCGAGGCATAGTGGGAAGCCAAACTCCTGTAACTCAGCCTTTAGCGAGCGAGAGCGCACGCGTTCAACCGAATTTCACTCAAGTACGCATTCGCGCGCCATTTACGTTGCTTCAGAAAGCCAGTATCGAATTTTCGTTAGCATTCTCATTACTAGTGTAAGTTGGTACGTGTCGACATACCTTAATGCTTCATACATTAAATCCTTAATCGAGCAAACTCAAACGCGAAATATGCCCTAACTTCTGCGTACTAGCCGTCTATTCTTAAAACGTTACAGAAATCGAAATACATCACTTAACTACGCATGATATTCGGAGGAACTGCAGTCCATTGAGACACGGAAATGTTGACATCCTTTTCATATTTTTTCCACACATCAGTCTTCTGGCTAGTTCCAAGCAGGCTGACAAGAACTACTTACTGTACAAATCTTTTCTTCTCAAAGCAGCACCCAATGTCCTCAAGTATTTGTTGAATATACTCAGAACCGTTTTCCCCTGCAGATTTTACTTTCAACACTCCTTCAGGTGCCATGTACGTTATTGCCTGACGTCTTAACACACATTCTATCTGTTGTCTCTTCTCCCTGCGTATATTTCCCATGTGATTTTCTTTTCTTTTTTCATGTGATCCTCTCCTCGCCGATTCTACGGAGAACCTTGTCGTTTCCTGTCTTATTAGTTCATCTAACTATCGACACCATCTTTTCTGGTTTCGTCATAGCCCGCGCCTCACTTTATAACTGCTGTTCTTCAAACGTACCTCCTTAGAAATTTGTTCCTGAAATGAATGCGGATGTTTTACTTCAGTGCATTTAGTTTGTTCAGGAGGTGCGTCACTGCCTATGCTAGTCTGATTTTTACAACTTTATAAATAATGGTTAGCTTGAAAAGTGTGTACTTGATAGTTCATTTTCTGCACACACCAGAAAGTCACTATTACGATTTTAAATGGTATCAGTGAACGATATAATCTTTGTCTGCCGGGCGGGGTAGCCGCGGGGTCTCAGGAGCCTTATCACGATCCGTACGGCTCCCCCCGTCGGAGGTTCGAGTCCTCACTTGGGCATGGGTACGTGTGTTCTCCATAGCGTAACTTAAGTTAGATTAAGCAGTGTGTAGGCTTAGAGACCGATGACCTCAGCAGTTTGGTCCGATAAGATCTTACCACAAATTTCCAAATTTCCAATCCTTGTCTGACTCCTTATTTTATTCACGGTGGGCAATATAAAATTACCTGTGTAACATGAGGGCGTTGAAAAGGCGGCGTCATATTCTCCATTTGTACGGCCACATTGCCCGTAGATACTTCAGAATTCTTGAGCGTATTTTCGTTCTGTCGTTACAACTACAAAAGCACCTGTTTTTTTCACCATACGTGTTTCGCTTCATTGAGATAAAGCATCATCAGTGGTGTGTAATAAACTTATTTAAATTTTGATTTGTTCTAAAATCAAAAACAGTTTGTTAACAATATGCTGGTTTTTACTTATGGTGATTTCCACTTGAATTTTCGCCTGCATGGTGAAATGCCGACTGCAAACACATCGTTGATGTTTATCTTCTTTACACACTGATAGTTATGGCCTAGCTTTTAGTTTATGAGGAGCACACCACTGTTTTCTGTTGGTTTTCATGCTTCTAATACACACTTAGTTTCCTGTTTGTTTTCATACTTCTAATACACACTTAGAAGTATGGAAACAGAAAACAGCGGTGTGGGAAAAAGTGTGCAGTGTAAAACACAAAAAACACATAGAGCTGCAGAGAAACTAAACGTCGGGACAGAATTATCGGTGTCTAAAGATGAAAAATGTCAACCATGTGCTTGCAGACGGCGTTTTCCGATGTAGATGAGGAATCAAGCGGAAATCACCGAAAGTAAAAACCAGCATACTGTTAAGAAACTGATCGTAAAGCTAATCAAAATGTAAATAACTGAATTACAGACCATTGACAATGCATTACGTCTTCAAAGCGAAATGCGTATGGCGACAAAAGCAGGCATTTCTTGTAGTTGCGGAGGAACGAAGATACCCTCAGGGACGATCGAAAAGATTCCATTTGAGAGCGCTGCTGCAGTGTATACGCAACGTAGAGCGAGTATAGAGGCACCGGTCTGTAGACAATGGATTAATGTGGCATTCTTGTCTTTCCGACTCGTGTACGCTAAATGCGGTAACGTTAACTGTGGCTACGTTATCACCAAATGCTTCCAAGCAGGACCAACGCTCTGCCATTTCTTTCTTAGCTTCCGATCGACAAACACGGGTAGACGCCCATCGGAGAATGAACAATCTGTGTGAGGCATCACGTCTGGCGAAAACCAACTGCGACAAGGGATTGTGCTGTTTCATGATAAGGCTCGTCCCCGTATCGCAAATACCACAACGCATTCTCACATGGGACACACTGGAGCACCCGTTCTATAGTCCTGATATCTTCTCACGCGATTACTAAGCCTTCACTCGCTTAAAGGCCTCGAAGGATTGACGATTGCTGTTGGAGAGTATGTGCAGCAGACAGGTACGGACTTCTTTCCACAACAGGGCACCATTTTTTACCTAACGGGTATCTGCAACCTGGTGCTTCGGTGGGATTATTGCCTCGGTGATGAGGGCCACTTTGCCTCATTGGCATACCAAATCTGGACTGTATGGCCTTTGATAGCCCGCTAAGGTTGACAACCCAACTTGTATCATCTGCACCCAGTGTGGATAATAAAAGACGGATGAAACATTTTCCGGGGCAGTTTTAATTCGTCCAGCCCAGTATTATACACTCCTGGAAATTGAAATAAGAACACCGTGAATTCATTGTCCCAGGAAGGGGAAACTTTATTGACACATTCCTGGGGTCAGATACATCACATGATCACACTGACAGAACCACAGGCACATAGACACAGGCAACAGAGCATGCACAATGTCGGCACTAGTACAGTGTATATCCACCTTTCGCAGCAATGCAGGCTGCTATTCTCCCATGGAGACGATCGTAGAGATGCTGGATGTAGTCCTGTGGAACGGCTTGCCATGCCATTTCCACCTGGCGCCTCAGTTGGACCAGCGTTCGTGCTGGACGTGCAGACCGCGTGAGACGACGCTTCATCCAGTCCCAAACATGCTCATTGGGGGACAGATCCGGAGATCTTGCTGGCCAGGGTAGTTGACTTACACCTTCTAGAGCACGTTGGGTGGCACGGGATACATGCGGACATGCATTGTCCTGTTGGAACAGCAAGTTCCCTTGCCGGTCTAGGAATGGTAGAACGATGGGTTCGATGACGGTTTGGATGTACCGTGCACTATTCAGTGTCCCCTCGACGATCACCAGTGGTGTACGGCCAGTGTAGGAGATCGCTCCCCACACCATGATGCCGGGTGTTGGCCCTGTGTGCCTCGGTCGTATGCAGTCCTGATTGTGGCGCTCACCTGCACGGCGCCAAACACGCATACGACCATCATTGGCACCAAGGCAGAAGCGACTCTCATCGCTGAAGACGACACGTCTCCATTCGTCCCTCCATTCACGCCTGTCGCGACACCACTGGAGGCGGGCTGCACGATGTTGGGGCGTGAGCGGAAGACGGCCTAACGGTGTGCGGGACCGTAGCCCAGCTTCATGGAGACGGTTACGAATGGTCCTCGCCGATACCCCAGGAGCAACAGTGTCCCTAATTTGCTGGGAAGTAGCGGTGCGGTACCCTACGGCACTGCGTAGGATCCTACGGTCTTGGCGTGCATCCGTGCGTCGCTACGGTCCGGTCCCAGGTCGACGGGGACGTGCACCTTCCGCCGACCACTGGCGACAACATCGATGTACTGTGGAGATCTCACGCCCCACGTGTTGAGCAATTCGGCTGTACGTCCACGCGACCTCCCGCATGCCCACTATACGCCCTCGCTCAAAGTCCGTCAACTGCACATACTGTTCACGTCCACGCTGTCGCGGCATGCTACCAGTGTTAAAGACTGCGATGGAGCTCCGTATGCCACGGCAAACTGGCTGATACTGACGGCGGCGGTGCACAAATGCTGCGCAGCTAGCGCCATTCGACGGCCAACACCGCGGTTCCTGGTGTGTCCGCTGTGCCGTGCGTGTGATCATTGCTTGTACAGCCCTCTCGCAGTGTCCGGAGCAAGTATGGTGGGTCTGACACACCGGTGTCAATGTGTTCTTTTTTCCATTTCCAGGAGTGTATTTACCGGTTTAGTACATACACCGCTTTTTCTAGCATTACTGTTTTCCAGCTTATTATAACTAACATGTGTACAAGTTTACACGTACTGTGCTGTGTGTTTATATGTACAAGGAGGACAGACCTGATTAGCAGGAAGTCATGATGCAGTTTTCTTTTTAGTTTAACTGTCCATGAGCTGATTCTGTTGTATCGTATTTACATTGTCCCATTACAGAACGTGCTAAGAGTCAACGACCGACTCAGTGCTATTCAGAGACGTACAGTACAGTTCGATGGAACAGTACCGATACAGCCGGCGGGAGTGGCCGAGCGGTTCTCGGCGCTACAGTCTGGAACCACGCGACCGCTACGGTCGCAGGTTCGAATCCTGCTTCGGGGCATGGATGTGTGTGATGTCCTTAGGTTAGTTAGGTTTAAGTAGTTCTAAGTTCTAGGGGACTGATGATCCTCAGATGTTAAGTCCCATAGTGCGGAAAACCATTTGAACCATTTTTCAAAAATCAAGAATTGCTGATAGTTCTTAAGGTATGCGTTTTAGATGGCATATTTACTTAACATTTTTGTTTCGAACGATCATTCCTGACATATCGCTGAATATTGAGTATTGTTGAAACACCCTGTATGTATTCTTGTGAAAATACACTACCTTATAAAGAACGTGATGCATTTGGATGAAGTAGACGTCTAAGCTGGCGCCACACATGTTGTATCGTGGACAGATCAGCGGATCTTGTTGGCCGCGAGAGTACATCAACATGACGCAGACTGTTTTCATATGTAGACGAGCATTTACCTGTTTAAAAATGGCTGCATGTCAGTGTCGCTGAGAGGTAGTATATGAGGACGCAGCGGTGTTCGTGTAGAGGCGTTTAGCCATCACACGGCGGGATAACAGCACTGTTCCTGTACCGAATTTTGAAAAAAGTGGGACCTATCCCCAGGCCGTGACCATACCCACCATCGAAGGTCATTAGGGAAATGTAGTATCTCGTTTAATCGCTGAGCACAAAGTGACACCATTCATCAACAGGTTATGCTCCCTGTCACGGCACCAGACCTACGCCTGAGACGGTACATCCCTAAGCCAGCTGCTGCTTGTCTCCGACCAAGGGTGAGCAGTGGGACAGAGTGTTGCAGAGTCCATTGCTTGTTCTTGGGTGGCAGAACCAGATGCGAAGCAGTTAAGATGTTCCTGTTGCACAATAATGCGATCTTCCTTTTCGGTGTTCAGACGTGGTCGACTGGAAATTTGACGACGAGTATGCCTCCCGCACATCCCTACGCTGTCCACCATAGGGGCTATAGTCATATAGGGTTGCCCTACAAATTTGTATATTGCCCCTTTCAAATACTATCAGGTGCCAATAACAGTGTCTGACACAAATATACATCTCCGTGTCGTTCACAGTGATTAATCAATATCTGACGCTCGTCATGTCCTTTATACAACCAGTCAGGCCACGACACCAACCACAAACTAAACTTATGCGTGCTGGTGATCTTTCTGCTTATCACAGAGAACTGCAATTCTAATCATTTACATATCCGCCGATGGTGTGTACCAAGTTACACTGACATCCTATCATGTCTTATTGGTGCTTCACTGATTTTCACACTGTGTAGTTCCCGGATTAGTTCCGTTTTACCCATACTACATGGACACTACGCTTATCGGTTTTGTATGTTTCTGATCTTGTATGTTACGTTAGTAAGATGTACTGCTATAGACAGCCTCGTCATAATGTTTACATCATACCTGTATTTTTTTCGTATAAAATAAATGAATCATGACATATTTTAACGGCTTCAGCCCATTGACTCTACTATTCAGGAAAAAAGTATTTATTACAACATTTTTCATTTCAGAAGCAATTTAGACATAAAACGTGTTTATAGTACATGGATGTAAGTCCATTCAACAATTTCTTATTTTTTTGATATTGTTCTTCTTAACTTAAATCATACATTTTAAACGGAAACCATTATTTTTTTGAGCTCAGCAGTGTTTATTTTTTTGAACTCAATAATAGCTAAATATATTTTCCTGAATGGCCACTAAATAAATGTAAAACAGCTTCTCTTACAACTCTGCAGGTATCTAACAATGTTCGAGAATTAATGTTATGTAATACACTCCTGGAAATGGAAAAAATAACACATTGACACCGGTGTGTCAGACCCACCATACTTGCTCCGGACACTGTGAGAGGGCTGTACAAGCAATGATCACACGCACGGCACAGCGGACACACATGGAACCGCGGTGTTGGCCATCGAATGGCGCTAGCTGCGCAGCATTTGTGCACCGCCGCCGTAAGTGTCAGCCAGTTTGCCGTGGCATACGGAGCTCCATCGCAGTCTTTAACACTGGTAGCATGCCGCGACAGCGTGGATGTGAACCGTATGTGCAGTTGACGGACTTTGAGCGAGGGCGTATAGTGGGCATGCGGGAGGCCGCGTGGACGTATAGCCGAATTGCTCAACACGTGGGGCGTGAGATCTCCACAGTACATCGATGTTGTCGCCAGTGGTCGGCGGAAGGTGCACGTCCCCGTCGACCTGGGACCGGACCGTAGCGACGCACGGATGCACGCCAAGACCGTAGGATCCTACGCAGTGCCGTAGGGTACCGCACCGCTACTTCCCAGCAAATTAGGGACACTGTTGCTCCTGGGGTATCGGCGAGGACCATTCGTAACCGTCTCCATGAAGCTGGGCTACGGTCCCGCACACCGTTAGGCCGTCTTCCGCTCACGCCCCAACATCGTGCAGCCCGCCTCCAGTGGTGTCGCGACAGGCGTGAATGGAGGGACGAATGGAGACGTGTCGTCTTCAGCGATGAGAGTCGCTTCTGCCTTGGTGCCAATGATGGTCGTATGCGTGTTTGGCGCCGTGCAGGTGAGCGCCACAATCAGGACTGCATACGACCGAGGCACACAGGGCCAACACCCGGCATCATGGTGTGGGGAGCGATCTCCTACACTGGCCGTACACCACTGGTGATCGTCGAGGGGACACTGAATAGTGCACGGTACATCCAAACCGTCATCGAACCCATCGTTCTACCATTCCTAGACCGGCAAGTGAACTTGCTGTTCCAACAGGACAATGCACGTCCGCATGTATCCCGTGCCACCCAACGTGCTCTAGAAGGTGTAAGTCAACTACCCTGGCCAGCAAGATCTCCGGATCTGTCCCCCAATGAGCATGTTTGGGACTGGATGAAGCGTCGTCTCACGCGGTCTGCACGTCCAGCACGAACGCTGGTCCAACTGAGGCGCCAGGTGGAAATGGCATGGCAAGCCGTTCCACAGGACTACATCCAGCATCTCTACGATCGTCTCCATGGGAGAATAGCAGCCTGCATTGCTGCGAAAGGTGGATATACACTGTACTAGTGCCGACATTGTGCATGCTCTGTTGCCTGTGTCTATGTGCCTGTGGTTCTGTCAGTGTGATCATGTGATGTATCTGACCCCAGGAATGTGTCAATAAAGTTTCCCCTTCCTGGGACAATGAATTCACGGTGTTCTTATTTCAATTTCCAGGAGTGTATTTTAAAGCATCCGAACACATAATAAACAAAACATGAACTGTGGTTTTTCCGAACACATAGTAAACAAAACATGAACTGTGGGTTTTTAAGATTGGCTCGATGACAATGATTTTACAGAAACTGATATAACCATGTCCTTTTAATCTTCTACACTAATATCAACTGCTCCCACCGTGTTGCCCCACTTAACAAAGGCTTGGTAGAAAATCTCGTCTTGTCCTCCACGGGGTATACATGACAGTTCTTGCTGAATACCCGCTACTTTCTAAGTTTTGATGGGGACACTGCCTTCTGGATATGCTTAGCTGTTACGGAATGCTACACCATTCATATTATTAGGCCGTGCGAGCTTAAATGTATCACATACACGGCTCCGTAGCCGAGGTGAAGTCACTACACATCCAATCAGATCTGAAGAGTACTTAAATTCCATAAAGTCAAGGGGCTTAATTTAACTTGTTCGGATCAGGGCACGGAGCGATTCATGGTTTCTACTGATAGTGTTCTTTTCTCATAGTACTGTGGCCAACAGGTACTAAAATTCCTTATGTCACATGATTCGATCATTTTCACAGGGTCGATACTTTTCATGCTCTGTAAAATTAGTTATGTGCATTGTAAAATTAGTTATGTGCATTGGATAGAGGTGTACGTTCTACTATATATTCCGAGTTTCTTCACTATTCCGCTTACCCTGTCACAAGGTAAATAGGAATGTCCACGAATAAGAACTGTGTGAATGGTTGTATTAAAACGCTCTTTATATGCGAGTGATAGAAGCATACATATAACCGTATGATTCTCGTTTCCTTCCACATATCGAAGTATACGACTAGCTCTTCACATGACTTGTATTACGTAATCGCAAAAAACTTATTTTGCGCGCTTTCGAGATGTACCTTCGTCGTATAAATGAAAATGAGATCTTTTAGCTTTTCAGATCATATATGCAAAAACATTCACACAGAGCTGACGAAAATAGAACGCTATTTGTACATGAATGTGAGGCAAAGACACATTTTAGTCTATTATCTCAACGCGCAATCACTTTCATTCTGTTCACTCATGAGGAGATCCATGTTAAAAGCTCTTAAGTCCTAGTGACTCTACATAAAAAATTGACGCCTTCGTATTTGGTCAAGAACTGCTATGGGAAATGTCCTTATAACACTAACTTACATATTTATGTGTGAACATCCAGACAACACATTCTACTAAAAGAGCGATAATAATGGAATTAAACCCTTTTAACGAATCATGATTCCAATATGTTTTAGGTGGCTTTGTACAACAACTGTCGCTGATTATAGACCATCTGGGTAACAGCGAAGAAACAATCTGCGCAGTGTGTGCGAGTGTGAAGAAAGTGAATCAATTTTATGAATAAAACCATCTATACTACTATTTATTTATTTTTTATGACGACGTTTCAGCATCTGCCATCATCAGATCTCGAACAAAATCTGAATTTGCGAAACAACGTTTAGCGTGAATATCAAAATCTAACTAAGCTGAGCATCAAAATGAGACTGAACGTTGTTTCATAAGTTGAAAGTGTTTTGGGAGCTGATAAGGGCAGAAGCGGAAACGTCCTTTTAAATCCAGATTATTTATCCGGCGAACTAGACTGTTTTAGGCATAAAGTATTCATGAACATTGCGGTTTCATAGCCTAAGTTGGTAAGTTGCACAGGTCACACCAATATCCAAGAAAGTTAGTAGGAGTAATCCACTAAATTACAGGCCCATATCGTTAACGTCGATATGCAGAGGGATTTTAGAAAATATATTGTGTTCGAACATTATGAATTATCCCGAAGAAAACAGTCTATTGACACACAGTAAACATGGGTTTAGAAAACATCGTTCCTGTGAAACACAACTAGCTCTTTATTCACATGAAGTGCTGAGTGCTGTTGACAAGGGATTTCAGATCGATTTCGTATTCCTGGATTTCCGGAAGGCCTTTGACACGGTACAAGCGGCTCGTAGTGAAATTGCTTGCTTATGGAATATCGTCTCAGTTATGTGACTGGATTTGCGATTTCCTGTCAGAGAGGTCACAGTTCGTAGTAACTGACGGAAAGTCATCGAGTAAAACAGAAATGATTTCAGGCGTTCCCCAAGGTAGTGTTACGGGCCCTTTGCTGTTCCTTATCTATATAAACGATTTGGGAAACAATCTGAGCGGTCGTCTTCGGTTGTTTGCAGATGATGTTGTCGTTTATCGACTAGTAAAGTTATCAGATGATCAAAATAAACAGCAAAACGATTTAGAAAAAATATCTGAATGGTGCGAAAAGTGGCAGTTGTCGCTAAATAACGAAAAATGTGAGGTCAACCACATGAGTGCTAAAAATAACTCGTTAAAGTTCGGTTACACTATAAATCAGTCTAATCTAAAAGCAGTAAATTCAACTAAATACCTAGGTATTACAATTACGAACAATTTGAATTGGAAGGAACACACAGAAAATGTTGTGGGGAAGGCTAACCAAAGACTGCGTTTTATTGACAGGAGAGTTAGAAAATGTAACAGACCTACTAAGGAGACTGCTTACGCCACGCTTATCCATCCTGTTTTGGAACGCTGCTGCGGTGTGTGGGATCCTTACCAGATAGGACTGACGGAGTACATCGAAAAAGTTCAAAGAAAGGCAGCACGTTTTGAATCATCGCGAAATATGGGAGAGAGTGTCACAGAAATGATACAGTATTTGGGCTGGAAATAATTAAAAGAAAGGCGTTTTCGTTGCGACGGAATCTTCTCACGAAATTCCAATCACCAACTTTGTCCTCCGTATGCGAAAATATTTTGTTGACACCGACCTACATAGGGAGGAACGATCACCACGATAAAATCAGGGAAATCAGAGCTCGTACGCAAAGATTTAGGTGATCATTCTTCCCGCGCGCTATACGAGATTGGAATAACAGAGAATTGTGAAGGTGGTTCGATGAACCCTCTGCCAGGCACTTAAATGTGTCAGAATGAGATTTTCACTCTGCAGCGGAGTGTGCGCTGATATGAAACTTCCTGGCAGATTAAAACTCTACAGCTCTCCTGCGAAACATCCCCCAGGCTGTGGCTATGCCATGTCTCTGCAATATCCATTCTTTCAGGAGTACTAGTTCTGCAGGGTTCGCAGAAGAGCTCCTGTAAAGTTTGGAAGGTAGAAGACGAATTACTGGCATAAGTAAAGCTGTGAGGACGGGGCGTGAGTCGTGCTTGGGTAGATCAGTTGGTAGAGCACTTGCCCGCTAAAGGCAAATGCCCCGAGTTCGAGTCTCGGTCCGCCACACAGTTTTAATCTGCCAGGAAGTTTCACTTAAGTGTGATTTGCAGAGTATCCATGTAGATGTTGATTTAGAAATTAGTTTCGTTTATTGCTAAGTAGGTGCATAAATTTCATCTCTCTTGTGCCAATACATCTGTGTGTTGACTTTTCGTAAGGGACTGAGGACGTGGTGGTGCCGGTATAGCGCGAAGGTAGAGAGGGCCAGCACGGTGAAGTGGCTCCGCGGCTCGGAAGGCGCCGGTCCGCTGGCGCCGCTGCGGCTTGCGGCGGTGTCGTTTTTGCAGGCGACGCCGGCTGCGGTTGCAAGAAGCGACGCGGGCTTCGGGGACGCGCGGACCAGTTTAATCACGCTCGGCGCCTCGGCGAGCGACGGCGCGCGCCGCAAGAAGACGCCGCGCCGCAAGAAGGAGACGAGGGCCGCCGCGACGCCGCCGTCCGCGCTGATTCCGCTCGCCCTCTGGCGGGACCATCCGATACTACGCAGAGGAAGCTTCCAGACCTGTCCGACCGTTCCATGCCTCATGAAGCCAGTAGGTCTCTAGAAGAGCGTAGCGTTCCAAAGGATAGGAAAAGGGCACAGGTCATCCCCGTTTTCAAGAAGGGATGTCGAACAAATGTGCAGAGCTATAGACCTATATCTCTAACGTCGATCGGTTGTAGAATTTTGGAATACGTATTATGTTCGAGTATAATGACTTTTCTGGGGACTAGAAATCTACTTTGTAGGAATCAGCATGGGTTTCGAAAAAGACGGTCGTGTGAAACCCAGCTCGCGCTATTCGTCCACGAGACTCAGAGGGCCGTAGACACGGGTTCCCAGGTAGATGCCGTGTTTCTTGACTTCCGCGAGGCGTTCGATACAGTTCCCTACTGTCGTATAATGAACAAAGTAAGAGCATATGGACTATCAGACCAATTGTGTGATTGGACTGAAGAGTTCCTAGATAACAGAACGCAGCATGTCATTCTCAATGGAGAGAAGTCTTTCGAAGTAAGAGTGATTTCAGGTGTGCCGCTGGGGACTGTCGTAGGACCGTTGCTATTCACATTATACATAAATGACCGTGTGGATGACATCGGAAGTTCACTGAGGCTTTTCGCGGATGATGCTATGGTATATCGAGAGGTTGTAACAATGGAAAATTGTACTGAAATGCAGGAGGATCTGCAGCGAATTGACGCATGGTGCAGGGAATGGCAATTGAATCTCAATGTAGACAAGTGTAATGTGCTGCGAATACACAGAAAGAAAGATCCCTTATCATTTAGCTGCAATATAGCAGGTCAGCAACTGGAAGCAGTTAATTCCATAAATTATCTGGAAGTACGCATTAGGAGTGAGTTAAAATGGAATGATCATATAAAGTTGATCGTCGGTAAAGCAGATGCCAGACTGAGATTCATTGGGAGAATTCTAAGGAAATGCAATCCGAAAACAAAGGAAGCAGGTTACAGTACACTTGTTCGCCCACTGCTTGAATACTGCTCACCGGTGTGGGATCCTTAGGGTTGACAGAACAGAGAGATAAGATCCAACGGAGAGCAGCGCGCTTCGTTACAGGATCAATTAGTAATCCCAAAGCGTTACGGAGATGATAGATAAACTCCAGTGGAAGACTCTGCAGGAGAGACGCTAAGTAGCTCGGTACGGGCTTTTGTTAAAGTTTCGAGAACATACCTTCACCGAGGAGTCAAGCAGTGAATTGCTCCCTCCTACGTATATCTCGCGAAGAGACCATGAGGATAAAATCAGAGAGATTAGAGCCCACACAGCGGCATACCGACAATCCTTCTTTCCACGAACAATACGAGACTGGAATAGAAGGGAGAACCGATAGAGGTACTCAAGGTACCCTCCGCCACACACCGTCAGGTGGCTTGTGGAATATGGTTGTAGATGTAGATGAAACTAGAGATATCACTGTTCTGGAGGCACTACATTCCCACACCACTTTCGAAAATGAAAATTATTCGAAAGTCGGAGGGACAACGGTGCTCAGTTTCCGCACGTTTAACCTTATAAATGTTACGGGTGGCATTAATAGAGCGCAGGTGGACGGATATACCATTGTTGTTTCAAGGCCCTCTTTGTTACAACAGTCATACTTCATTATATAGCTTTTAAGAGACTCAAGCTAGGGTTGTTGCGTATCGTATGTATTCATTGCGGAGTAACTTGAATAGCGAGTCTTCCACGTGTAGTGTAATTATACAGGGTGAGAAGCTTAAGACGTAACACCCCCTTTATTCCGGGGGCGATTGCACGTATCGGCATGCGATTTTCGGCGATTCATAGCGGACTACGGGGCGCATACGATGGCAGGAAAAAAATAAAAAATTAAAAAAAAGGTTCAAGTGGCTCTGAGTACTATGGGACTTAACATCTGAGGTCGCCAGTCCCCTAGAACTTAGAACTACTTAAACCTAACTAACGTAAGGACATCACACACATATCCATGCCCGAGGCAGGATTCGAACCTGCGACCGTAGCGGTCGCGCGGTTCCAGACTGAAGCGCCTAGAACCGCTTGGCCACTCCAGCCGGCTAGGTTGGTACATGCACAATAATCACAACGTTTGTATTGACCGAGATAATGAGGCAAGTACATGTTTTTTAAA
This sequence comes from Schistocerca serialis cubense, assembly GCF_023864345.2. NCBI lineage: Eukaryota > Metazoa > Arthropoda > Insecta > Orthoptera > Acrididae > Schistocerca > Schistocerca serialis. The sequence goes on from NC_064639.1 coordinate 931,840,705, forward strand.
TGGGACGCTATACTTTTTTACCCTGGAAAAGACGCCTATAGTGATGTAACGCATGCTGCAATTGTGATTCAAACTTTGCCTAAAAGAGGGCGGATGAGGATATACCTGCGTAGCGTAGGCCGTACATGCTGCATAGAGCACGGCAATTCGGCCTGTGGGTCGCGCGAGGAGTGTTTACAGTCTGCAGCCGCTTCCGACCGCCTCGACCTTCAGTCGCACAACATTTCCCAGTGTCTTTTAAGCGAAGTTTGAATCACAATAGCAACATGCGTTACATCACTATACGCCTCTTTTCGAGAGCGTTCTAATGATGGCAAAAAAAGTATAGGGTCCTATTTAAAAAACATGTATTTGCCTCATTATCTCGGTCAATATAAACGTTGTGATTATTGTGCATGAACCAAAGTATGTGCCCCATAGTCGGCTATGATTCACCGAACACCGCTTGTCGATACGTGCAATCGCCCCCGGAATAATGGGGGTGTTACGTCTTTCGCGACTCACCCTGTATATGTATGTGTATACAGTCTGTGTGTTGTAGCAGTGAATGAATGATCTGTGTGTACTGTGATTGTAACATATTGTATGAAATTGTCATGAGCAGTGCGTGGCTCGTGTTCGCGCCATCCCTTATTTTATATTTTCTTTTTTTTTATCATACTGCCACCTCGTTATGTTAGTTCAATTTCTGTTGCCACCGAGATGCTGCTTTGCCTGCCCGTGAGTGACAGCAGCAGCGCTCATTGTTATAGCCCTGCCGTATTATCTTTGCTGACTGCTATTACTTACCCGTTGACATCTGACGTGCAGCGAGATGGAAAGCGCCTGCAGTACAGTTTGGACCCCGTAGTCGTAGAGTTGGGACGCGGCGGAATTCTGTCGGGTTGGAGCAGTAGTGAGGCTTGGGTCGACATGGCTCGCCCCACCGTTGCCGGCACACATGACGTGAACTAGGGACAGTTTTGGTTGATCGTCGGTCGTTCGTCCTACCGGATGACGTGAATTGGCTCGCCGATCGCATATGGGTTGGCTGTGTGTGTGAATCGACTGCCTATTTGTCTTCGTGATTGCACAGCCACTGCTTAGTGTCGTACAAGTCTTCGAGCAAGTGTTTGTAAAACTGTGTCTGTAGTTGGTGTCATTTCCCCTCGAGCAAGTGTTTGTCGAACCGTGTCTGTAGTTGGTGTCATTCCCCCTGACAACTTGTTTTAAATGTTGAGGGCGTACTGGCAGTGAGTCGGACGGTTGGTGTGGATCAGCCAGGAAATCTCCGAGCGGTAATTTTGGCCGGGCCCGCTGGCGGTCTCTCCGCAGTGTCGGAGTGAGTGGGAGCTGTTCCGATTGCTACGAGGTTCGTGGCTCACCGACCCAGGACATCTAAGTTTAGTGGTGATTTAATTACCGAAGCTAGACTGTTCACATTGCGCCATTTGTTTTGGCTGTTGGGGGTATTCCCGTGAACAACAGCGAGTGTTCGAGTTGGCGAAAGTTTGGCCACCATCCGGTGGACCTTAATTGTATTTTGATTATTTGAAGTCCAAGTGCACCAGCGGAATTTTCTGCCTTGTGGCCGTTACCGTTCCGGTTACCTACCCTGGCTGCTTACGTAAAATGCAGGCAGTATCCTTTCCTCACCGTGTTCTCGCTGTCCAACACGTGTGTGTAATTTGACAGCTTATGATTACTAGGATGTGGGCGGCGATGCCTTGTACGTTTTGGCTTTGGAGTTCCTTGTGCACTGGTCGAGTGGAAAGCAAGTCGTCTTGTCGGTGGGTTCGTTGACTGTCTCTTGGTTGGGTTGCCGGCGGATCGGATATAGTTGCGCCGACTGTCTCCCCTAAGCGAACGTTAATAGTTCTAGATCAGACCGACCACCGGAAACTTCTGAGCGCCGCTGGCTGTACTGCCTTTTCTTCTTGGTGTTTGATTGTGTATTTTAATGGCTTATAATCGATGGTTTGAATGTGTATGCCTTTAGTTGGGTTTTCAATAATCGGTCTTCAGCCACTTTAAATTTTAAATTCCTTACTTGTTAAATCTTAGCTTGTTTGGGCTTTCAGCGTGTGTTCAAAAATGGCTCTGAGCACTATGTGACTTAACATCTATGGTCATCAGTCCCCTAGAACTTAGAACTACTTAAACCCAACTAACCTAAGGACATCACACAACACCCAGCATCAGGAGGCAGAGAAATTCAGCGTGTGCAAAATATTGTTTAAAGATAAAGCTTTGGGCCTTCTGCCTACTAAAAATTATTTTAGTTGTTTTAAGTAATCGGCCTTCAGCCGTTTTTAAATTAACGTTATTGTCTTTCAAGTATCAGACTGTGTGGGGCCTTCAGCCTAATTGAAGATAAGGCCTTCTTCCTTGTGTTTTTTTCTTTTAAAATTAATTTTACCTGCAGTCTTGAATCACGGGCCTTCAGACGTCTTTAATTTTAACTTGTTTTACTTTTCAAGTGTTAGATTTGTTGGGCCTTCAGCCACGTTACAGAACTTACTTACGTGAGGCCTTCTGCCTTCTAAATAATCTGAGTCTGAATTTTAAGTTAATGGCTTTCAGCCGTTTTTAAATTTATGTGGTCGTGCCCTTAAGGCAGAAGATAGTGTGACCTATTCAGCCGATAATTAAGTTCAAAAATTTTGCTGTATTGTTTGGACAACTAAATAAACTTATAAGTGCTTCAGTGTAACTGACAGCCCCCTTTTGGCCCCTTTCCACAATTCAAACTACCTGTTCTGTCGTGCGGACTTAAGCAGGGCGTTTGATGTCATTTAAACAGATTATGGTTAATTATTTTAATCACAGACATTCTTAGAATCTTTGAAACTGGAGAAATGTTAATACAGACTTATTACACCCAACTCTTCGGTGTGCTAAATAATTGATTATAATTATTTCTGTTTATTGAGGTTCCGTCATTGTGCAGATACGTTACTGCCCGCCAAAGCAAAACCAATATATGAATATCATCTCTTTACGTTGAAACTTTAGGGTTCATGTGTGTGTATGTATATATATTAGTACCACCCTAAATTATTATAACTGCCTGAAGCATATTTAGTTATGGATTTCTCAGTAAAGGCAATTACGTGAAAAATAACGTACTCGACATTTGTGGTCCAGTACTGCAAAATTTGAATCATAAAATGAAAATAATGACTCAGATACTTTAATACTTTCGTAAATGTGTAAAGTGAATAAGTTATCTCAATAATATTTGGGCTAGAAGAGCCGTAATTACAAAAACTAGTTGTACCCACCGTAATGGGGAACAACAAATGGGTAAGATAGTAACTGGTTCAAATGGCTCTGAGCACTATGGGACTTAACATCTATGGTCATCAGTCCCCTAGAACTTAGAACTACTTAAACCTAACTAACCTAAGGACAGCACACAACACCCAGCCATCACGAGGCAGAGAAAATCCCTGACCCCGCCGGGAATCGAACCCTGGAACCCGGGCGTGGGAAGCGAGAACGCTACCGCACGGCCACGAGATGCGGGAAAGTTAGTAACTAATAAAAGTTTTAATAACCCCTTGAAAGAACACAATTCTTCCATAAGAAAGATAGTTTCAAGAATAAAAAACAACATTTTGTATTCTGAAAACGATTTAGATAAATTAACAATTATTACACATCCTACAGACATCTTAATATGGAGCGTAGGAACAGCGCGTCTTGCTAGGTCAGCGGTAACACTCGAAAAGGTGTAGTGTCTTCTCTTTTATCAGACAACTTAAAATTAAGAGAGAATAAAATGTCTTCTTCTACACAGATTAAAAGTCGTGCTTATTGCTTTTGTCCTTTTCACTCGATGCACTTCACATGAAAAACTTTCAGTGTTTTCCACATATTACAGGAATAACTTTTAGTCCCTTTTTCAAGTATATTCACAGGGGAAAAATGTCAGGAGACGGGAGACAGCACATACCGGAGTCAAATTAGAGGAGAGTGTTGTACCTAGGGGATAATTTAGGAAGAAATTATGGTTTTTGGTCGGTATTTCACTGTAGTGACTACTTCCAGGCTCATATACAACAATGCGCATTAGAGACCGTCATAACCAGTTTTTCTTGTTGTTAGATGTGTTCTGTACAGCACTTGTAAATGTTTCTCACATTTCACACATTTAAGTTCTATATAATATAATACAGCTACCTGGAATATACTGTTAGTTCTTCAGGTACAGAATTTTATGACAAATAGAATGCTGTATATTTTTAGAACTGTCAGGTGTATTATTTCTCAAGTCAACACGACTTTTTCTCAACAAATAGTAAACGTACAGAGATGAATGAGGTATCGTTAGAAAGATTTTTTAACCAGCTTCAGACACTGCATACCAGGTTTGACTAAAACTTATTATTTGTGAAAATTTTTAAGGTAAAAGAACCGTTCAACTATCAATAACCAAAAAGCCATCATGGATGCCCAGTGTCATATTATACGAGGCTAACTTACTCATCACATATAAGAGACGTTCTTTCCATATTATCTTGTTACAAATACTATGTTATTAATTTTAAAGTACTTATTAACTGCGTAATTTGCATGCAGAATTTTCATAGATAACTGTGACCTTGCGGTAGTCCATTATCTCTGTCCCCATATCCTAAATAAAATGAAAAACAAAAAGTACACGAAGATTACATTCTTAAGACAAATGTCAATCACACCTTGGTACTGTAATGCTCGATACATAACTTCGTTCAAAATTATGTGCATAGACGTGTATGTAAAAAGAAGTATCATAAATTCATGGTTATTATTTCATGTAGTTCAGTTCATTTTTAACGATGTTTTCTCTTTATTCCCACAGCTACCCTTATTCCAACGAATACACTTATTTGAAATGTCGTCATTAATTAAAACCGTTAAAGTTCGAACGGTTCGTAGCGATCCACTGGTTTATAAATGTAGATAGTCATGCCATACTTAGGCCGTCACGCAAAATCTTGTATCTTGACAATGAAGACGGTCTTTCGCCATTGAACATGTGATACTTGCAAATGAACTGAGGTTCTGTAATATATGAAAGTGGAAATTGAATACCAATAGCTTGTGTTGCAGAATTTATTTGATATGTAACTGGTTTTTGATAATACTTCTGTTGGTACATTGTCAACGCCGATACTCCACACCCATTGGCACCAAGTATAAATTGCCAATTGAGGTGATTGCCGGTAAAACATGTAGGTCACTCGCTCTCTCACTCGCTTATATTTGTCGAGTTCGCAGTAACACAGGAATAAAAAGTATTTTGCGTTTGCAGTCCGAAAGATGCAATTTAGTGACAACTGTTGGGCGTGATTCCCTTAACAATTAGCCGGCTCATCCGTAGCTCGGCAGTAGTGGAGATACGCCTCTCGCATTATACCATCGGCCTCCAAGGCAGCGTGATCTCAAGATACTCTCTCCTATTTTTGGGGGAGAGGAGAGTTTGTGATGGTTTATACCAATGCCTCTGTGTCTCAAGATGTGTCTTATGAATCAGTTCCTTTTCTTCTTTTGTGAGATTGTACCAAAAAATTACTGTGCCGCGCAGGGGAGTTTTCTTTTCGCACTTCATTGTTTGCTGCCTCAGGCTAGCAACACCACCGGTTGTGTCGGTGGAACAAGCGGTGGATCCGCCACCAGAGAGAAGGTCCCACGTTATGAAGCAGGATTTGAGGGCTTGCGCAGTGGTCACCAGTCACACTCACTTCCGGGCAGGCGATGAGCTGCGAGCAGGGACATCTGTGGGGTAGGCTTGGGCAGCAGCTGCTTCAAACGCTAGACCGTGCTGTTCCAGCGTGGAAAAAAAACTATAATTATACATAAACATGGAAAACCGAAAACAGACCCGAAATCCTACCGCCCCATATCCCTAATAGACGTTTTCAGAAAAACCTTCGAAAGTTTAATCACCGACAGACTGACCAACTATACAGACAAACTACAAATAATCCCACATCTCGTGCCAGGTTTCAGTAAAAGACATTCAACAAACGACCCACTACTAAGACTTACCACAGACATAACAAGACACCAGAACCTGGGACAATGCGCACTCGCGGTCTTCCTAGACATTGAGGGCGCATTCGACAAGATCTGGCACGACGGATTACTGTACAAACTACTAAAATTAGGACTTCCATCTAAGACCGTGGGACTCATACAATCCGTACTGCAAGACAGACAATCCCAGGTACACGTAAATGACGAAACATCGTCCCCCTTCTCCCCACAAGCAGGAGTAGCGCAGGGTAGAAGAATCTCCCCCCTGCTATACTCACTATGCACTACGGGCGTATCTACCACCACCCAGACTTAACAAACAAGTCGATCTCTACGCAGACGACATTGCCTATTGGAACTCAGGACCTTCAACCATCACAATCAGCCGAGAAACGACGACATACATGACGAAACTACAACAGTGGATGCAGAAATGGCGCATAAAGCCAAACCCAAACAAAACTTAGCTAATCCTGTTCGGACACCGTGACATAACCAAAATACGAGACAACACCCAGAATATATCACTCTAACGCTGTGGGGAACCAGACAGAAATTGACCGACAAAGCAAAGTACCTAGGAGTGACTCTAGACAAGTACCTAAACCTGTATGACCACGTCAAATAGACACTGAACAAAGCAAGACAACGCCAGTCCCTAATAAGACAAGTCCAGGGAAAATTCCATGGCTGCAACGACAAAACAGTAATTAACACCTACAAAACATTTGTACGTCCCCTCTTCGAGTATGCGGCGGCCCCCCTAGCCTGCATGTCGCAAACAAAAACAGAAAGACTATATCAGACTGAAAGACGCATACTACGTAGCATACTGAGACTCCCACCCACCAAACCCAGACAAGAAACATACGAGGAAGCAAAAGTCACACCACTGCAAACGAGACTCGCCGTTCTCCGCGCACGTTATGGCCGACGCATACTAACAAGTCGCCCTGACCTCACACAGCTCTTCACAAACAAATCTAGACATAAAAATAAACCGAAGTTCAAGTGCACATTTCCGCCCCGAACAATTATACACAACATTCTAACAACACATACAGACTCAATCCACAACCATGAACATTCGCCGCCGGCCGGTGTGACAGCGCGATTCCAGGCGCTTCAGTCTGGAACCGCGCTACCGCTACGGTCGCAGGTTCAAATCCTGCCTCGGGCATGGATGTGTGTGATGACCTTAGGTTAGTTAGGTTTAAGTAGTTGTAAGTTCTAGGGGACTGATGACTTCATAAGTTAAGTCCCATAGTGGTTAAAATGGCTCTGAGCACTATGGGACTTAACAGCTGTGGTCATCAGTCCCCTAGAACTTAGAACTACTTAAACCTAACTAACCTAAGGACATCACACACATCCATCCCCGAGGCAGGATTCGAACCTGCGACCGTAGCAGTCGCGCTAAGTCCCATAGTGCTCAGAGCCATTTGTACCATTTTTTTTTTTTTGAACACTCTCCACATATGATACTAATAGCACAGGGAACACCAACTCCACCTCACCTTCTGGCACTAGATCCGATTACGGACTCAATGTGAACACCCACACACCCGTACAATCTAAAAATTGCACAGCCCCAGGCCATGACTGCCACCTAGCTTGTCATTCACGTTTTCGTAACCATAGATGTACATACGACCCAAACCTGTACCTTCAACATAAATATTTCACCTTGTTAACTATCGAGGCATTTCTAACCGCAGAAGCTGTGTATCACCTATGTCATAATTTTATCTAAATTACTAATTTTTCATTGTTAATCTTATTTTAATTCTTAATTTTCATTGTCAATCATATCGCATAAGCAGTCATATTTCAGTAGGTTCTAACACAAAGCCTCAAAGTGTACCCATTTTCAAATATCATAATTGTACTACACATGTCAACAATATACAAAAAGAATACCAAGAATTGTACATATATGCAAAATGTATAACAAGAACTGCAAATGTTTGAAAAAAAGGAAACAAATTAGAAGTAATTAGATATAAGTCATAGTTGTAAAAACATTGTCAATAAAGAATCAGGTCACCAATAAAATGTTAAGCTAAGGCCAAATAGAGGCAGACGCTCTCAAGTGGGCCGCCCACCACCCTTCAGGTGTGGGAATGAAAAGTGTTACAAAAAGGTACGGCCAAACTTTCAGGAAACATTCCTCACACACAAAGAAAGAAAATATGTTATGTGGACATGTGTCCGGAAACGCTTACTTTCCATGTTAGAGCTCATTTTATTACTTCTCTTCAAATCACATTAATCATGCAATGGAAACACACAGCAACAGAACGTACCAGCTTGACTTCAAACACTTTGTTACAGGAAATGTTCAAAATGTCCTCCTTTAGCGAGGATACATGCATCCACCCTCCGTCGCATGGAATCCCTGATGCGCTGATGCAGCCCTGGAGAATGGCGTATTGTATCACAGCCGTCCACAATACGAGCACGCAGAGTCTCTACATTTGGTACCGGGGTTGCGTAGACAAGAGCTTTCAAATGCCCCCATAAATCAAAATCAAGAGGGTTGAGGTCAGGAGAGCGTGGAGGCCATGGAATTGGTCCGCCTCTACCAATCCATCGGTCACCGAACCTGTTGTTGAGAAGCGTACGAACACTTCGACTGAAATGTGCAGGAGCTCCATCGTGCATGAACCACATGTTGTTTCGTACTTGTAAAGGCACATGTTCTAGCAGCACAGGTAGAGTATCCCGTATGAAATCATGATAACGTGCTCCACGGAGCGTAGGTGGAAGAAACTAAAATGAGATCTAATATGGAAATTAAGCGTTTCCGGACACATGTCCACATAACATCTTTTCTTTATTTGTGTGTGAGGAACGTTTCCTGAAAGTTTGGCCGTACCTTTTTGTAACACCCTGTATATATAAAAGATGTGCTGATTATTGCTGTTTGGCCAGTGAATATCGCTCTGTAGGGAACTTGTTCCTTGGTGGCGGTTGAACCTTTACTTATGCTTTTTGTTTGAACATCTGAAGGAACAGCTCTGTTGTAATTCCAGAACATAGACAGCCTCGGCAATTCTGTTCGGGTGTAAGGCGTGCCAGTGTAATTCTTGCAGTTGTGTGAACCGCTGTGCCAAGATGGCCTAGTGGCTAACGCTCCTACCTTGTAAGCAGGAGACACGAGACACGAGTTCGATTCCCAGCCTTGGTGCAAATTTTCGCTCGCAACTTCAGCCTAGATATATAAAGTCAAATTTACGTTTCCATACCTTCTGATGTTCTCGTACTGAACACTGTTATCGATCTTCTCAATATGAACTCTACAAAAAAAAAGGATGAGGCGGAGGAGGGCGTCCCGTCGACAACGAGACAATGAGGTTATTAGAGACGGAGCGCAAGTTCGTATTAGGGGCTCAGGGAAGGAAAAAGATGGCACATCTCACAACCTTCTACAGATTACGTAGCACATTATCCGCGCTGACTGTTACCTTTAACGCTCTAAGTGACTACTACAATGCACTAAATTCGTATAACTAACTAGTTGTATCACTAGATGACTCTGTCTTGCAACAGCGCTGGTGATTTCATGCTAAAGGCCTTCATACTTAAAAAAATTAATAAAATGGTGGTTGTTACTCAAAGGGTTAATAAGCCTCAGGCTCAGTGCTTTAAGGTGTATTCTTTAGTTCAATTACGTATCATGATCAGATTAACTACTGGACAAGCATTAAGTGTTTCACACCTTCATATGATCTGGCAGTATTTATAGTTTAAGGTTGACCGGTGAGGTATCTTTTGTTATAAGCGTTAAGCATCTCTGCGCATAATTTGTACTTTAGTTCTTTATGATGAATTTATTGGGTTCACAGTATTATGTATGGACACAGGAATAATGACAGGTATATGTAAATATCATCTGTAAGTTGTATATATTTTGAACCGTGGTTTAATTTGTTAATTGCATGTATTTTGGAGCTTAAAAAAGCACAAAGAGGGATACTGGGGGCCGCACTTGGTCATTCAGTGCGCAGGCGTCGATGAGGTAAGTTTTGTGTGCGGGTCTTTTCGGGTAGATCGGAGCGAATGAAGTGACAGAATTAACTTTTGAGGGGACTCTCAAGGGTATACGAAACGAAGCAACGGACTTAGAATTATTTCTGCTGTTTTCAAGAAATGCTACTGGTTAGCCTGAAACACTGTATACATTCTTACTGGGACTTGGAGAAGCGTAATTAACACTGAACTCTGGATGTGGTTTAGCTGCTGATTTATGAACAGTTAATGCTGAAAGAGACTTGAGACCACTGGATGACTTAAAAGAATCTGCTTGCACTTGTATCGTATTTACCCAATCTTACTGCACATATTCTAGTTTGGTTATTTATTTTTTACTTTATTTGTATACTTTTTATAGGGCTACCACTCAATTTTACTATGTGCGTGTTGCAGGAATAAATAATCAATTCAGATCTAAAGGATTTATCATTTATCTCGTTCATTTATAAATTATCTATTGAATTTTTATTTAAGTTTAAGTAGCGGAATCTGCGAAGCTCAGAAGTATTTCGACTGCAGGATCTCTTGGGACAGCAATTTATGTTGCGAGTTTAGCTGTTGGGCTTAATGTGATTGTGTGTGACCAGATTCTAAATATAGCGAGCTAGCCTTTAAACAGGGTCGTACATTTGCCCACCCTACTCAAGCACGAATTCGGTTCTTTTTTGGGCGAAGGGCCGAGATAAGGAGATTAGTCGAGGGAGCTTACCCTAAGCTTTTCGACATACGGGACCTCAAAATCGTTTGCCTCAGCCAGGATACAATTTGTGATAAAGACATTAATGCCACAAGTATATACACTGAAGAACGGTGATAAATGCCGTCATGTTTCGTGGGCATTCGTCGGAGCAAAGCGCGTTTTACAAGTCTCGGGGATAAATTTCTGGAGAAAAAAAGAATGAAACATTGCCACTACAGACTCCGAAACGTATCGTTGGTGACAAACAGGCTGCCGTAAAAGATAAGGGAGTTTTACGATTGGTATCTGCAGTCACTGTTCAGACAGAGAATCACACATTCCGATCGAAAGTATCATTGATGGCTTCAGGTTTATAGCAGACTCGCGAAAGCATTCGATTGTGTACACAGTGTGTGAGGGAGAGACATAAAATGCTCATTCGGAAAGGCCTGTTGCAGGAGTACAGAAAACTGACAGCGTGGTTTCACGAGAAGCTTACAACGGAACAAAGGGCGGTAGCGCCTGAACTGGAAAAGCGTGAGAGGTAGAGAAAACAGAAAAAATGACGCGGCAGGTGCGAACTCATTCAGTCGTCAGTGAACAGAGGTTGTCTGAGTACTAAAGTACCCACAGGGCAGTAAGCTACACACAGCCCAGAATATCCAACAACAGATTAAAAAATGTGAGAATTGTAAATTTCGGAGAGATCAAAGATGGCAGCTCATACTATATGCCAAAGAAATTTAGATGGCCACTGCTGAAATCAGACGTATGTAAAGAGAGAAGAGCTTGATGTGCAGCATTTTACATAAAAAGGGAACGTAAAACAGCTGTTGTTAAAGTCACTACAGGTTTGTCACACCAAGGACAATGTAATTGGAACCTCAAAATTTCTCCCTTTTTCATAAATTTTGTTCGTATTTCATGATTGTCGGCTACTTTCAACTGCAAAGGAAATCGATTGCCGAAGCTGTTGGTAGGCATTTTACTGTGCGTTAAACGCTACATGTTCTACAGGTGATGTGCCATAACCATATGTAAACATAAGTGTGGTTGTCTGAATAAAGAAAGCTCTATCATGTTGATTTCCATAGAACTTCCAGTAAAACTTGCAGTACACATAGATGGTTCACACATTTACAACTGACTGTTGATGAAACGAGGCATGAGTAGTATTGTTTTGCTTCTCAGCCTTACGTACCATGACTCTTCTGGAGATTACCACTGTAGCTATGAACATAGATTTCGCAAACTGTGGTATGCATTCCAATCTGTTTCCCTCCTGTTCTGTACAGCTTCTTCTAATATCATGGTTCATAAGGAAGGGGTTCCTTTCCGTCCTATAGTGAGTAACATCGGCGCTCCGACATATCGTATATCCAAGCATCTTGCTTCTCTGTTGAGTCCACAAGTAGGACGGTGTGAACATCATATCAGGAACTCAGCTGATTTTTTACGTCGTTTGGAGGGACTGAGGCTGAATGACTCTGATATTTTAGTGAGTTTCGATGTGGTCTCTCTCTTCACTCGTGTTCCTCTGTCTGATTCGTTGCGGTTAATTGAAGCCAGGTTTGGTGCTGATTTAACTAATCTCTTTAGGCATGTGTTGACATCCACTTACATTTTATTTAATGACCAGTATTACGAGCAGACAGATGGAGTTGCGATGGGTAGTCCGTTATCTCCTGTGATCGCAAATTTGTTTATGGAAGACTTCGAGGAACGTGCATTGGAGTCGGCGCCTTTAACACCCGCCTGTTTCTTTAGATACGTTGACGATACCTTCGTTGTTTGGCCTCACGGCCTGCGGCATGGCATATATTGGTCAAACTATCAGGACCGTGGAGGACCGATGTACTGAGCATAAACGGCACACATGATTACAGCAGCCAAATAGATCTGCTATTGCCGAACAATGCTTGGATACTAGTCACCGCATGTTATATAATAACACGTCCAGCTACTGGGACAGTGTTATTAGGGAGGCAGTTGAGATTAAATTAGCGAGCAACCTCGTTAACAGGGATGGAGGTTTCTGTTTAAACTCTGTTTGGAATCCTGCTCTCTCCCACGCCAAAAAACAGAGGGACAGAGTCAATGCTACCTCACCTGCGAATTCATAGTCTCACTATCGATAGCTCTGATTTAGGTCATCTTTGATGGCACTAGTGTTCAGTGTGTGTGTTATCTCTCCTGCTTCAGTCCGCGAACCGAGGTTTTAAATTTGCATGTACGCCGCCTGTCCGTTGCAGTTTGCCTTGAAAATGGCGGGGTGTTCTCCCGCCGAAATATCGGCGGTCGCTGAAAATGTTACCTGGCTGAATTCCCGGAAGTTATTTGAAAGTTGTATACGCCAGGAGAAACTCAGGTCTCATCATGGATGTTATTCCCTGATGTCATGACACACAACATATCATCATATTCCTACTTCATTTCAGTGCTCTTATATTCATTTTTTCGCCGATTCTGCGAAAGACGTGTTAATTTCTTATCGCATCAGATTTCCAAACGCTTCAACTCTTTTCTTTCACACTCTCCATGGTTCACTGCCATAAAACTCTGCGCTTGGAACGCATATTCGTAGAAACTTCTTTCTCAAATTGAGGACTACGTTTGATATGAGGAGACATCTTTTGGCCAGGAATATCGTCTTCTGCTCTGCTAGTCTTCTCTTAATGTCCTCCTTGCTTCATCCGTCAAATTTTATTTTCCTTCCTAGGAGGTAGAATTATTTTACTTCTCTGCCCATCTGTCCCTAATTATAATGTAAAGTTGATAGCTAATCTCATTTCTTCTATTCCTCACTACTTTCATGTTTCTTCTATTTATCTCAATCAGTTTTCTGCACTCATCAGACTGTTTAGTCCGTTCAACAGATACTGTAATTCTTCTTCACCTGCATTGACAACAACAACGTCATCAGCGAATCTTATCAGTGATATCCTTTCACCCTGAATTTGAAACCCACTCTTGAACCATCCTTTTATTTTCGTCATTGTTTCTCCTACGTATACACTGAATAGAAGGTCCGAGAGACTACGTTTCTGTGTTACACCCTTCTGAATCCGAACACTTCGCTCCTGGCCTTCTACTCTTACTACTGTGCCCTCTTACTACTTTAAGATGTTGTATACTAACAAACCCGGCGATTGCTAAATATGCAAGGGAAATCGGAGATAAGTTCTAATCCCTTCTCCCCCTCTCTCCGTCTCCTCCTTCTTCTCTCTTTGTTCACCTCCTCCCTCCTCTTCCTCTGTCCGTCTCATCCTTCCCCTCTATCCCACTCTCTGTCACCATCTCTTCCTAGCCAGCTGGAGTGCCAGAGCGGTTCTAGGCGCTTCTGTCTGGAACCACGCGACAGCTACAGTCGCAGGTTCGAATCCTGCCTCAGGCATGGATGTGCTTGATGTCCTTCGGTATGTTAGGTTTAAGTAGTTCTAAGTTCTAGGGGACTGATGACCTCAGATGTCCCATAGTGCTCAGAGCCATTTGAATCATCTCTTCCTAACCGCCTCTCTCTATTCCGCTCCTGTTTCCTCATCTATATATTCATTTCATCCCAACCTCGTCTCTGTCCCTCTCCCCTTCCCCCTCTCTTTAACCTTGAGCTTTGTTTATTGTGGCTTCAAGCGAAACCTTGACTGGGAACTGACGTCGCGTAAACTGAATCAGCAAATTGGTCGGTATTATTGATATATGGGCTATGAGACATACCTCTCCATTTCATGGATCTTTGAGGGTAGCAGCTACATGTGAGTGTTTCGTATAGTTTTTATCTGCGAACGGATGATTCAGGATCGTAATAGTGTTATAAGCCGACAGGGCATAAGTGCAGCTTTCCAGATTTTTGTTAAAACTGACTGCGAGGAAGAAAATGAAACAGGATATAGTTGAGTATATACTTTTTGTTTGAAATTGTGTATGAAGGACAAAGAATGCACATAGGAGAATTAATGTGTGCGATGGCTTAAATACCAAGCCATGGTAATTAAGACTAACATCAAGAAAGGGAACGAAACGGCACACTTCCACAGAGCACACCATCATTTTCTTTCTCCCAATCCTTTCTCAAAGAACAACTGTACATCATTGCTTTAAAAAATATATATATAGCTTCTGTCACCCTGAATGTTCATTAAAGCGTCGTGTAAGAATTTGAAGTAAATCGACCAGTATCTCATCCAGACTTTAGCTGACGACATTTCCCTTCTGTATATTACATTTATACTTATATATTATAATTGCAGGATGTATGGATAGCCACCTCGGTTGCGCAAAATTGGCAAATTGATTACGGTTTCGACAGCTCTAAGGCGGGCTGCATCAGAATAAAAGTTACATTGGATTACATGTAATCACACCATGGGTGAAAAACATCTGAGCAAAAGTGCTCTCGTTAAAAGTAAATTGTCAGGAGAATCAAAAATTAAAATGTTTATTCTTGTGACAAGGCAGCCTAAGTGCTGTCGAAACAATACAATGTTCAATTTGACAATAATTTTGCGCAGCCGAGCTGGCTATATATACATCCTGTAATTAAAATAGCGCACGGTTGCTTGACCCAGCCAATAAAAATGTTTAAAATTTCTCGTATATTATATTTATTAAATAACTATGCAGCCTACTTCTGTCCGAACTTATATTACAGTCCGAACTTATATTACAGAACGGTGTAAAAATCTGGACTATATCGGTCAAAAACTTCTCGAAACTTTTGCTAATAATATTTCCCCTTTAGTATATTACCTACTATTTCTGTTATGTGAATATTAAAAAAAATGTAGGCTGTGTCTGCCGAAATTATTATTAGACTATTGTGTAAAAATCTGAAATAAGTCGGTCAATAACTTCTCGAAATGTTCTGGTAGCAACGTTAAACAAGCCTTGTCTTTAGTTAGTAGTATATATTATCCATCTTTCCATTAGTTTACTACAATTTTTCTCACAATTTCAGTCGTCTGGTGCCATGTAACGTCGTGAACGCTTTTCGTATGTCGACAAATTTTTTGCAGGTATATTGATTTATTTTTAAGTCTTTTTTTATTATCAGTCGCTATGACAGAATTATCTCCCTGGTGCCTTTACCTTTCCTAAACCCTACGTCACTATGATTCACACATAAAGAACATAGCGTACGTTCAGTAAGCTTGAAAGCATCACGCAGAAACTCATCCAGGCAAGTCCTACAGTAGAAGAGTTATTTATGTGATTTACTGTTAAACATCCTTGAAAATGTGGTCAAAGAGTCAAGCAATATCTTATTTGCCCCTACATAATCTTACACAATTACTATTGCGGGTAATTTAGATAAAAACCAGTACAGGTTCATACTTATCTACTGGCTTTCTTCGCACCACATACTCCGAAAATGGAACTGTAAACCAGAGAAATGAGGAGTCACACCGTAAACACAGTCAAGAAAAAATCCGGAAACAAGGTCCTCAACTAAGTAATACTCTCAGCACTGAAAACACATTTCTTATTAATGTTAATGTACAGACAGAACAGACTTCTGAATGGTGAGCGCTGCTATTTATGGAAGCATCGAACAATATAGACTGCAACGTTGTGGTTTTATTTGGATCCTACAAAAAATTCAGTTCCTCGTAAGTGGCGGTAATTTCTGCTTCTACAGTCCGGTCCACACGCTGACTTGTTAGAAAGTGAAAAATGGTCTTCAGCTAGAGAAAGCAGTAGCAGAAACTAGTCGAACTACACGTCCTTCCAGGTAGCACCAAAACGTTTTGTAATATCAAGTTAGCTGGACTATTAAAGGATAGTTTGCGAGTGAAAGCTTCAATACATTGTTACTTATTGATACAAAGAGACCACAAAGTTCATGCTAGTCTGAAATTACGATTTCGACACACATATTCACTCAGCTGAATCTGTTATTGGAAATATTACAAAAATGGTTCAAATAGCTCTGAGCACTATGGGACTTAACATCTGTGGTCATCAGTCCCCTAGAACTTAGAACTACTTAAACCTAACTAACCTAAGGACATCACACACATCCATGCCCGAGGCAGGATTCGAACCTGCGACCGTAGCAGTCGCGCGGTTCCGGACTGAGCGCCTGAACCGCTAGACCACCGCGGCCGGCGGAAATATTACAAAACGTATTATCTCTGACAGCATACTCCCTCTAATGTTGACCAAATGGATCTCTTTGACATTGTTGTCGGTCCCGACTTGCACAGTAAGCCACGATTATTTTAATGAATTCAGAAGTCACAGTTCACACATAAAAACAGTAATTTCGCATGTTCGTTTTCCTCAGTCGTTCGTGGTTGCTTTGCTGCACACTAAGGTCAAATTTAGCTCATTATTCAGCCAAATTATCACATGTCACTGAATAATCTCATTTTGTAAATACAGAAGCAGTGGTCTGTTTTATTTACTAAAAAATTTCTTCAGGCTCAGGTCGCACGAATATTTCTTTATGTAAAACTGTCGGTTTCGATAGACTTTGCTGTCATCTTCAGGTCTTAAAAAACCTTTTTGCTATCGAACATGTTCATTTTAAGTGGGGTCTCACGCCTAGTTGTCGTGTGGATAAAAAAAAGCACACTGTAAAGGGTCGTAACTGAAGTACGTAAAAACATAAAGCACTTTGTGCAAATAAGCTGTAGCTTACACGACGTTTAAGGTGGATGTTCAATGTTTGTTGAGAAGACGTCTACCTTATGTGAACATATGTGCTACTGTGTACCTTGTTTTGTGACGTAACAGCCATCTGTGAGCGGTATATATATATATATATATAGCTATCTGCACAAGATGCTTCATGTTTTTAAATAATAATAGGATTTTTTAAAACTTGAAGATGGCAGCGAACTCTGTCGGAACAGGTTGGTTTAAATAAAGAAACATTTCTGCGATGTTGGCTTTGGAATGTTTTTAGAAAATTATGACATCTACTCGGAGCATCTTATCAAGCGTCCATACATGATAACGGCTGAGTTCCTAAACGTCCTTAGACTGTAGGAAGGAATCCTCATAGTCCATAAAATACGTGTGAACGTACTGTCCCCTGATTGGCTTATACACATCAACCCAATCCAATATTAGTATTCAACTGCGCAATCCCGCGTCTTTTACATTTGACCAATCACAACATAACAGCTTTTGTGAACAATTTAATAAAGTCATCTATCTAGAAAATCCCAAATTATCAAAAAACTTCTTCTTTGAATAAATGAAATATTGTAAAATGTTTCTTGTTTCCCGAGTCTCATAAACTGGCTCTTAATAGAATTACGTCGAGAATAGGATTCACTCTCTCTGTACAATCACACTTCTCGCTCTATCCCGTTCTCAGCTAATGGACGTTACAAAATTCATATGTCATATTACTTTCCATTCACACCTTCATTCAAAATAAGAGGTAAACAAATTAAATTAACAATAATTAATGAAAGTTCTAATAGTCATAATAGATACAGTTCTGTCTCCAAACTACGTGTGATACGTATGATTTTGTAATCTGTATGATGCTGACATCTGTCGGCCACACCCGTAACTACTTGCAGCTAGCTACTGGTTCGGATCACACATCTGTCACGTTAGAACCACAACTCGTGTATGAAGCTGTCTGCTCGCTATTGTCTGACTGACATAGTCGCGATATTAGGTATTTCGCGTCAAGACGTTATGGCAAGACCCCACTGTGCAGATTTCCCAATTTGTGGACAGACGAGCAAGCGAAATGCCTATAAAATTCTGCTGCCATTGCTGGATTACTGTTGGTACAGAATGCTGCAAGACGCCAGTTTGCCGCAGCGGTGAGCTGAATTTTCTCATGCTATGGCCCAACGCTGTGCTGCATTGGTCGCCTGTGTGATCCAAGGGGGCACTCTGTCAACAACTCTGAGGACAGAAACTATAAAGACTCGTCATTCAGATCCTAGCAGTAAGTTCTCTATGACTACCGTCCAAGCCAAGACGTATTGCCCACCAGCTATCGGTCCCACGTGGACCAGTCAGCTTCTACGATGCCTAGCGACATCATCCATTGTCTGCTGGTCTACGCAGAATGCGAGTGGGGCTCGATCCAGTGACACCAAAAGGGGACAATGGGCACGGATGACCCAAGTTGTTCTTGCTCCCTATAGGAAAAACGAAAACAGGGGACAATCTCTGGAGGGACTTCACCTGGTCCCTGGGCGTCTCCAGGTGGGGTCCTGCACACCAGCACGCTGGAGACCTGAACCCTGAACGACCGCTGGGAACGACTGGCGCCCAACTTACGCACCTGCCGCCAACCAGATGCCTGACGGCAGTCTTGATGCAGCCGCCACTGCATCCTCCCACTGCCATGAGCCAAGTGACGTTACGATGACGTAACATCTCTTGCCGGGTCTCAACGCACACCAACGACGATGTATACGAAAGACTTACTGAATAATCAAAGTAGTTGATAATTGAGCTCTTTTTATTCCACAAATTTCCGGGACCTGGCAGTATACTGCACATTGTCCTGCACATGCCACCCTGAGATGAGGTATCTAGAGACCTTCAACACAGTTAAACAGATAATATAAACATAACAAACATTACAAACACAAGCAAATTTGCTCGGAACACTCACCGTACCTCTCCCCGACGGCGATGTCATCTTCTAGCAGGGTAGCTGTCCACGTCACAAATCCTCACCAGAGCTACAATGGCTTGAGGAACATAATAGTGAAGCCACGGTATCGTCAGCTTTATTTGCGGGGCTAATCTGACCTGTGCATAGACGTGTAATGCTATGTATTTTCGGAAACCTGCCAAGGACTTGTTGATACCACGTCGCGCAGGACAACTTTCGTTGCGATGCAGGTTGTGGGTGAAGTTTCTCTGAGGGTTGTGCATAGACCTACAGTAAATATCTTCTTTTTTAAGCAATATGTTCTAACATGCAAGCACATAGATAATGAATTAAAAGTGACGAATCATGTAAGCTGAAGCAATGAATTAAAATTTGCACCAGTGTTGAGATTCGAATCCATGTCCCCAGTTTATTATGCAGATGAGTTAAACATTGCACTCCATTAGTACAGTGGCTGCCACAGCTGTATATGATTAAAGAAATTGGTGAAACCAGAAATAAAACAATATTTCGGCCAAACAGAAATATAAAGCTAACTCAAACACGCAACGATAATATGTAATAAAGCTCATTCTAAAAGACATTCACATATTATACAAAGAGAGCCGTGGCGCCATTGACTTAGTACACTGTTCTGTCTGGCGCCACTAGCTCAGGTGTAGTATCGCTTATCCCTCTTGCGTCCCCGTTGCCAATATCTATGAGGAAGAGATGGTATCTGTGGGTTGTGTCCTTAGAACGTCTTTGCTTAGCCGATATACAGGGTTCGCTGGCCCGAGAGAGAGGCACAAAGTTTGGGGATTGAAGGTAGCGTCCCGACAAGAGGTGGTCATGAGTTCCGAGCGGCCGAAGCCACGAAGAAGGGTCTGTGCAGAGCGAAGATACCGGACTACTTCTCTGGGGTCAGCCACGACTGCAAGCAGCAGGCCGACGTCCACCTGACTTATTGGATGGTAACGTGCTTGCCTCTCATACAAGCGACCCGGGTTCGATTCCCGGCTGTGTTGGAGATTTGCTCTGCTCGGGGATTGGGTGTTGTGTTGTTCAAAATGGTTGAAATGGCTCTGAGCACAATGGGAGTTCTAGAGGATTGATGACCTTAGAAGTTAAGTACTATAGTGCTCAGAGCCATTTGAACCTTTTGGTCTTAAATTTAGGCAGTAGTTTTGTTCTAAGACACTAGTTGTCGTTTGAAAACTTGTGTCGCTATTATATTGCCTTTCCTTTCTGGTTTATACTCGATCATTAATGTTCTAATGAATCAGCTCTTGGTCGTAAATACAGTCGGAACAGTTGTACTAAGACACAGCTTGCCGTTAAACAAAAAAATGGACCTTGCGGTTGGATTTAAGTGTTAACCGGTTCAATTCTCTGATGGTAATTGCATTTCTCCGTCATTAGTTATGATCTGAACAACCTGTTGTACTAAGCTGTTCGTTCCTGTGTTTGAAAGATAAAGTCTTTATTGGTGTATTTTAGCTGTATCTTGTGGTTCCGCCGCCTAAGTTCTCTTGTAATAAGTGTTCACAAGTAATGTTTTAAGGCGTTCCTTCAGAGCGGTCTGAATAACTGACAATCAGTTTAATTCTGAAAATTTTAACAGCGAACTGTCACCAGGGCTTTAGTCAAAATAAAGCTGTCAGTAGGGACGGGTTGAGATCCAGTCGCACCTTGGTGGCCGATTGGAATTAAGAGGTTGGTTGCTTTGAAGTAAGCCTTATCATTGTCATACTGTTTGCTAATGTGTTTAATCTTTACGCATAGGTGCGCATCTTAACCCCGAACCTTTCGACATACAGTTTTCATATTAGAAGTTAAGTCATCTGTTGTGAGTAATTGAATCACTCTTGTCATCAATGATGCTTATATAGTTTTCATGTGTTGCAGAAGGGCATTTAATAAGACTGACTGTGTCCAGCGCGGTAGTGTACACCGACGTTTCACCCGATAACTGGTTAACTGCAGGTCCGGCCATCTTGTAATCATTGTCATATTGTTTGCTGTTTTGCAATACAGCACTTCAGATTTCTTTCGCAAAGATTTAAAAGCTTATTAACTCAAAGTTTAAGGTCAAAAGAATTTTGCAAATTTGTTCATTTTGTAGAAGAAAATGTTATGGTTAAATGCTTCGATTATCCGTAAAACACAGTTTACGTTTGTTGACTAAACAGGTTGTGTGAACAGAAAGTTATATTGGTGGGTCCTCCCTTCCACGTTTTTCTTAATTCCAGTAAGTACCACGTATCATAAAGTAATCGTGCTTGGCCCACATAAACTACACAGAAACCCTCTAACTAAAAGTAACAATTTCTATAGGCTCAAGACTAACTTTACAAACAGACTCACTGAACCACCAAGACAAACAACTGCCTCTACAAGTTACTGCTGTCAACCTGTCAGAACAACCTCGAGAGACATTTACATAAAATTAATTACTACATATACCGTAAGAAAACCAGTACAATACACACAACACATCAGTAGTAAACAATTGTGGTCTCGTCACATATGTAATTTTACAATCACACTACTACACACTTTTGCCTGAGGCCACGCCTTTTCTTCATGGCCTCACCATATTTCGATACAATCACAACAGATGCAAGCCGATTTTGCATATCTATGCACGCTACTGAATTGCACCAAATCGATCAAATACTCTTAATTCCTGACATTAATACACTCCTGGAAATAGAAATAAGAACACCGTGAATTCATTGTCCCAGGAAGGGGAAACTTTATTGACACATTCCTGGGGTCAGATACATCACATGATCACACTGACAGAACCACAGGCACATAGACACAGGCAACAGAGCATGCACAATGTCGGCACTAGTACAGTGTATATCCACCTTTCGCAGCAATGCAGGCTGCTATTCTCCCATGGAGACGATCGTAGAGATGCTGGATGTAGTCCTGTGGAACGGCTTGCCATGCCATTTCCACCTGGCGCCTCAGTTGGACCAGCGTTCGTGCTGGACGTGCAGACCGCGTGAGACGACGCTTCATCCAGTCCCAAACATGCTCAATGGGGGACAGATCCGGAGATCTTGCTGGCCAGGGTAGTTGACTTACACCTTCTAGAGCACGTTAGGTGGCACGGGATACATGCGGACGTGCATTGTCCTGTTGGAACGCAAGTTCCCTTGCCGGTCTAGGAATAGTAGAACGATGGTTTCGATGACGGTTTGGATGTACCGTGCACTATTCAGTGTCCCCTCGACAATCACCAGTGGTGTACGGCCAGTGTAGGAGATCGCTCCCCACCATGATGCCGGGTGTTGGCCGTGTGTGCCTCGGTCGTATGCAGTCCTGATTGTGGCGCTCACCTGCACGGCGCCAAACACGCATACGACCATCATTGGCACCAAGGCAGAAGCGACTCTCATCGCTGAAGACGACACGTCTCCATTCGTCCCTCCATTCACGCCTGTCGCGACACCACTGGAGGCGGGCTGCACGATGTTGGGGCGTGAGCGGAAGACGGCCTAACGGTGTGCGGGACCGTAGCCCAGCTTCATGGAGACGGTTGCGAATGGTCCTCGCCGATACCCCAGGAGCAACAGTGTCCCTAATTTGCTGGGAAGTGGCGGTGCGGTCCCCTACGGCACTGCGTAGGATCCTACGGTCTTGGCGTGCATTCGTGCGTCGCTGCGGTCCGGTTCCAGGTCGACGGGCACGTGCACCTTCCGCCGACCACTGGCGACAACATCGATGTACTATGGAGACCTCACGCCCCACGTGTTGAGCAATTCGGCGGTACGTCCACCCGGCCTCCCGCATGCCCACTATACGCCCTCGCTCAAAGTCCGTCAACTGCACATACGGTTCACGTCCACGCTGTCGCGGCATGCTACCAGTGTTAAAGACTGCGATGGAGCTCCGTATGCCACGGCAAACTGGCTGACACTGACGGCGGCGGTGCACAAATGCTGCGCAGCTAGCGCCATTCGACGGCCAACACCGCGGTTCCTGGTGTGTCCGCTGTGCCGTGCGTGTGATCATTGCTTGTACAGCCCTCTCGCAGTGTCCGGAGCAAGTATGGTGGGTCTGACACACCGGTGTCAATGTGTTCTTTTTTCCATTCCCAGGAGTGTAGGTATGGCTCTCAAAAAAGATAGACGACTTGTTTCTCTTACTATCTTACAATAACCAAGTGCCCGCCATGCCTCCCCACTGGCTGTCAGCTCTCCTTAACGTCAGCAAGAAGACACTCTGTTACCCAGTGTGACAAGTTCTGCCTGCATGCAGATTGCCATGGTCGTTGTAGACAGTTGCATGCTTCTGTATCATGTTGCTCTGTACAACAGAGTTCTCTTCTCCATTCTTTTCTGCTCAGTCGCATCATCCAAGCTGAAAGTGAAGATAAGCGAAGCCGACATACCATACAGGTCCGATGTCAAACCCAATGCATGTCTGTCGCAAAGCAGACCTCGTCGCTGGCACCACCTCCGCATTGTCCGACTGACTGGAATTTCCACCAGACTCCGGCCACGACATCTTCTTGGGCCCACCAAGCCACAGCAAACAAGTGCGGTTGCTGCACCTTTGGAGGCAAGATGCCACACTAAATCTTGTTCGCTGCTGCCTCCACTGGCCTCCATCTCTGCCACTGGTGCTTCGAACTGTAGACTGCTTTCTGCTGGACGCACCGCCGCAGAGTGGTGCTGCTGCTGACTATACACTGTCAAATGCGTCCCTTAGTACAGGTGCAGCACATTACCCACACAGGTAACACGGAAATATGCATTCAACGAAATTTAAATTTGGTTCCGTAGATGGATCATTACACTATTAAGCTTAATGTGTTAAAAATAGTATTCACATACTTCACTTTGGTGCTTTTCATTACTATCACAGATCCTTTGGAAGTCCAAGTACATATCTCCCACGGGATAATAATGCCCCGCCGGCTTGCATACATGGCGCAACACGAGTTTCCAGGCTGACAATGTATCCAGATGCGACCATCAATCTGATGGTACAAGACACCTGATCGAAACCTGATTCATGCAGCCAGGCTACCACTGTCGATTAATCCACGGTTCAGCCTCGAGGATCCCTTGTCCACTGCGGTGCTGACTAATGATCTCGTTTGGTTGGCATGTAAACACATAGGACTCGCTTGCAGCACAGTTCCAAGTTCCAAAATGTACTCTGAAACACGTGTGCCTGCACCGATACTGTAATCTGTTATTAGGTATGCCGCAGATTTAGGCCTGTTATGTTTTAAAGAGCCGTCAAACACCTACCTCTACGTTCTGTGATGAAGCATGGACATCTAATACCTCATTGCTCATTCGTGATTTCAGCATTCAACTATTTACCATAAGTGCACACGACAGTCACACACGAACAGCTGACAACCGTTTCAATTTCCGAAGTGCTCATTTCCGAAGCACTGGACTATAACAGCCTGGCCTTATCAGTCATTTTGACAGTGGATTTTTCTACCTATCACCGCTAGAATGATTCAGGCATTCTAAATTTATCTGCTTTCCTTACGCCATTATGTCCCCACAGTGTCATCTAATGGCATCCAGTCTCCTGGCACATGGTCATATTCTATAAACTATCCCATTTTCCCTCAATTTCTGTGTAAGCTTTACTAGTGTGTTCGACATATATGCTAACACCGCCGCTAGCTGTGACGCTTGCAGTATGGCGTTGTGGTTAGCGTCGCTGGTTCAAAGCCAATTGCTACCAATTAGCGTTGTGGTTAGCGTCGCTGGTTCAAAGCCAATTGCTACCAATTACTTGTTTTTTTAATTTTTTTTATTTTTTCTGGGCTACAACGGCTAAACAAATATAAAACGACGAAACGAAAATTTTGTCTCAGCCTCTTACATATTGAGATTCTGTAAGAGGCTGTAGGAATAATAATATATGAGAAGAACTTAAACCGTGACAGCGGATATAATTTTAGCGGTGCAAGGAAGTGAAGCTCTTGGTTGAAAGAGAGACAGAGTTATTCCTCATAATGTTTACGCCACTATGGGAGCAGTGGTGCCAGCAGCACACACGTTGATACATGCTGCGACAGCATTACGTAATAACAAACCAATCAGAAGCCATCCAAGGGCTACATAAGCACCAGTTTTGATAGTCAGTTGTTCGATGGCGGTAATCGTCGAAAGCCCGATTTTTTACCCTGAACTGGCGTGAAATCGGAGAATACTTTACACAACCGTGTCGTCGCGAAAGACTTCGTTCTCAGGCGACAACAGACAAACAAACAAAGAAAAATGAGTGACTTGCAACCACGTAAAGATCGATGTCATCTCGGGGGAACGGCACGCATAGCCATCACTCTGTCAGAGAAGAACCTGGAAGAAGAACCTACACTGGACTCGCATTTGGAAGGATGACGGTTCAATCCCTCGTCCGGCCATCCTGATTTAGGTTTTCCGTGATTTCCCTAAATCGCTTCAGGCAAATGCCGGGATGGTTCCTTTGAAAGGGCACGGCCGACTTCCTTCCCTGTCCTTCCCTAATGAGACCGATGACCTCGCTGTCTGGTCTCCTGTCTCAAAACAATCCAACCCAACAACGAAGAACCTATCTCTAGCCTTAATACAGAATTGAAAATTTTCCTCCTAGAACGATAAAGTTATCCCAACACGTTATGACGACCACCTTCTTCTTGTATGCCGATAAATTTTATGACATGACGGACGAAACGACATTGGGGTGTCCGTTGCCTCCAGTAGTGGCCAACATTTTTATGGAAAATTTCGTGTAAAATGCATTAAATTTCGTCTTCCTTAGTCCGCTTTCATTTTATCTTTACACTGACGACGCGTTTCTGGTCTAGCCACAAGGAGTAAACTCTCTTAAGGACTTCCCTGAACATGTGAACAGTATTCACCCAAACATCCAGTTTACTGTAGAGACAGACAAAGAAGGAAGTCTGAATTTTAGATGTTTTGGTACAATGAAGTACAGATGGACGGCTCGGCCACTCAGAGTACCACAAGCCGACACACCCTGATCTGTTCCTTAGTTCCCAGAGTTTTCATCATTCACTTTAAACGGGAGAAATTATTTCTGACGAGGGTCACTTGCATTCCGAAATTAATCATCTGAAGTACGTGTCCCGAAAAACGGCTGTGGTTCACGTGATATGAAGTCGGCCTTCTGCAAGAAAAGGATACGCGAAAATGGTGGACATGCACGTGATGAGCCACGGACTGTATTCCTTCCTTTCCGTGATGCTACACCAAAATAGGTAGTGTACTGGGAAGACGATATATATGACCAATTTCCCGACCTCCTAATAAGATAGAGATGATACGTTCTATTATTAGAACATTCTTGGCCTCAGAATTCAAGGTACTTATATCTCTTGTGAGTGCCGTTTCCGACCGCTGTGCAGGATATCAACGGCATATCAAAAATCGAAAACTGGATAAGTCTGCAGTTACTGAGCGCAGGCCCACAGACAAACATAAAATACATTTTGGCGAAAAAAATTATTTGTCCCAGTCTTCTGCATAGGAAACTGTAACTAAAGTTGTATAAATAAGAATATGTGAGACAAACTTTAATTGTGACAGCGGATATAATCCTTGGGGTGTATGGTAGCGAGATTTCGGTTGAGAGAAGTGGCAGAGATACTCATCGCAATGTTTACAACACTATGGGAGAGGTGGCGCCAACAGCGCAGACGTTAGTATCTCCTGTGTCAGTATTACGTAATTACCGACCAGTAGAAGTTATCTATGGGCTCCATAAGGCCACCACCGTAGCGGTTTTGATAGTTAGTAGTTCCTGATGGAGACGATGGAGGTAATGCTCGAGGTTTTAGCCCGAACTGGCGTAGCATGAAGTCCGAGTATGTTTAATAGTCTTTGTCACCTACTCGTGATTTTACGGATCTTTAAACAACTGTACAACATCCATGCAGAACATGTCATTATGAAAGCTTTTATGGTTGGACCAAAGGCCTCTCAATTGGTGGGAGGTCAACAAACCGGGTTTTTCTGAGAACACTGTGCTTTTAGCCAACATCATGGATTAGACATCTACCTCAGCAAGTCCAAACTGATGATAATTGATTAACAACAGCAGATCCAGCTAACAGGTCGATTAAAGGAACTGGAAGTCGTGCATTCCTTCATCTATCTTGGGTCAACCATCTGTTGAACGGATCACGCTAGGGCGGGTGGCTATGAAGCAGCTCACCAAGATCTGGCAGAACAGAGCAATAAATAACAAATAGCACAAAGATCCGGCTAGTTGAAACACTTGTGTTTTCTGTCTTCTTTTATGGTTGCTAAACATGGACACTCAAGGCCAGAGACAAACAGCGCATTGATGCGTTTGAGCTCTGGTGCTGAAGTAGGATGCTACGCATAAAATGGACCGAAAGAAGAACAACTCGATGTCTCCAGACGCCTTTCTTCTCGAGTCACCGAAAAAATTCTTTGGCCATATTGTGAGAAGAGATGCAGAAAATCTAGAGAAAGATCGAAGGCCGGAGACCAAGAGGGAGACCAGCTGGCTGATGGATAGATCAAATCAAGATGATCTCCGGTCTACCTCTTCATCAGGCACAAAGAGAAGCTGGCAACCGTCTGGGATGGAGACGCTTGGTTCATGGGGTCACGACGCTCAGCAATAAGCACAACGACTTACGATGATAATGAAACAATTGCAATCGATGCTTGTGACAATGTAATGCGAACAGTCGACCGGCTTCACTCGATCATCTTCACCCTTTCCGAGATGCACATTCTGTAGCAGCAGGACGTGACAATCTGTACTTGATTAAAGTCGCTTTTGTCATTGCATTTCCCCACTTGTGGCCTGTATCATATATAGAATGATTCCCCAGTCATCTAATCAGTGAATTATAATTATTTTTACGCTTAAAAACTGAAAATGTGAATTTTTTACCATTTTGTGGCATTCCAGCTCAACCGAACAGAAGGCGGCGCGTGTAATTATACTGTAAGCAAATTAATAAGTACGTCCAAGCAATGCCCGCATTCATATCTTCGGAACTCGTTTCCGCTGCCAATCTAGCACTGATTTCGACTGCCATGCTAAGAGCTCGTGCGAAGCAGCAACAATCACTGCTACTAAAAGCATTGTCGGCGGACAGCGATTAGGCCTACTATGCGCTCTGCAGTGTCGCAAAGGGCTAAACCAGCGGTAGCTGTTTTAAGGTAGTATACACTCTCCGATGAAGCAAATCGATAAGTTTACGACCGAATGTCACAAAGTATAAAATATATCGAGGGTGATTTAGGATCATCACACACTCAATGTGTGGTCATTTGTTTGATAACACACTCTGAAAAAAATAAAAGAATCGGCGCTCCACGAAACAAGAAACAATTGTCCTAATAGGATGGAAATCGGTAGAGGTGACGTACATGCACAAGCAAAGAAATGATTACTGTTTCAGAAAAATTGGCTGATTTATTCAAGAGAAAGACCTTCACAAATTGAGGAACTCAATAGTGATTTGGTCCCCCTCTGGCCCTTATGCAGTTATTCGGCTTGGCATTGATTCATATATTTGTTGGATGTGCTCCTGATGGATATCGCGCCAAATGCTGCCGATTTGGTGCATTATATCGTCAATATACCAAGCTGGTTGGAGGGCCCTGCCCATAATGCTCCAGGCGTTCTCGACTGGGGCAGAGATCCAGCGACGCTGTTGGCCATGAAGGTCTGGCTGACACGAAGACAAGCAGTAGAAACTCTCGCCGTGTGTGGGTGAGCTTTATCTTGCTGGAGTGTAACACCGGGATGGGATGCTTGGAAGGGCAACAAAACATGGGGTAGAACGTCATAGATGTATCGCTGTGGTCTAAATGTGTCGCGGATGATAATCAAACGGTTCCTGCTATGAAACTAAATGGCAACTTAGACCATCACTCTTGGCTGTCAGGCCGTCTGGCGGGCGAAAATCGGATTGGTATTCCACCGCTGACAGAGGCGTCTGTAGACATGTCTTCGCTGGTCATCGATGCTCAGTTCGATAAGGGACTCATTACTGAAGACTATTCTACTCCAGCCAATGAGATTCCAGGCCGAAGACATCTAACGCGTAAAATGCGCAGCGTTTGGCACTAAATCCCTCAGGAGGACATCCAAAGTTTTACTCAATCAATGCAAAGTCGAATAATTGTTTGCATGAGGACCAGAGATGGACCAACCCGTTATTGACCTGCTAAGATTGTGAAACACTTTCTCTTGAATAAATCTTCCAGTTTTTTCGAAATTTCATTATTTGTTTGTCTGTACATGTACATCACATCTACCAGTTTCCGTCCAATTTGGATAATTACTTCATGGTACTTCGTTCCCCCTATTTTTCGCACAGTGTACATTCAGTATTATAATACAAGACTTTTTGTTCGTAATTTGCAGTCGGTACGATCAATGTATTTCATGGCTAGTTCAACGCAAATTAAGTATAATAATTCGGAGAGACTGAAAAGTGATTCAACAGGACGATGAAGCTCTGGAATAATATATGTTTTTTAAAATTAATTCTGATATGATTTATGTGTTTGTAATTATTGTTACATTGATCCAATCCACTTACTGTGGCATCTTTACTTGCGTAAAGAGCACGTATCTTCATACTTCACGGGTGCCTGAAAAAAATATATGTGTAAGGAAAATTATTCATAGAGTAAAATATTTTCACCACTTGAAGTCTAAAACTGCATATTCTCAACAGTAACCAGAACTTTTATCCACTTAATAGCAAACATTTTCATCGTATATCGTCGTCATTGAAAATAGAATGTTTCTTAGTAAACTAATATTGTAAGATAATTTTGTTTAAAAGTGAAAGTTTAAGAAAGTCGTAACTGTAGACAACAATGAGTAATCTGCAAAGTGTCAGACAATTCAAAAGAAAATATCTTTGGCTATTGCTGCTATAAAACTGACGTCAGTGATACGTCACGAAATAAGTAGTTTTACGAGCGGGATGCAGGAAGCGTCCCCCGAGCGTCAATGTGGCTGCTCCCCTACTGCCCTTTTCATCTCCCGTGCCGACCTGCTCGGTCGTTCTCGCACCCATAATGAACATATAAAATTTGGCACCGCCATTCGCCCATGCGTTAAGGCCATCTGTTTTCAATTACTGCCCATTATGTCGCTGCCGACGCGGGGAGCCGGCTATCGACTGCAAACAATCGATAACTACTTGTGCCAACATCGGATTCGCGACCGGGGCTATTCGGGCAAACAGACGTACGAAAATGGAATTGCTATTCACTCGCCCGCGAGCACCACTAACACCATTTCAGCCCCAACAACAGTCTCTATAGCTTACAGTCGGATGTACTGGAATTAATCCGTTGTCGTAAGTATCCGAGGCAACCGCGCGAGGGGCTATCGAACACGAACACACACACACACACACACACACACACACATACACACACACACATACAAAAGGGAGGGACAAAGAAAGAGAGAGAGTGGGGCATGTCTATTGCAAAACCACTTTTTTCTTTACATTGTGTCACCGACTAACAAATCACTATTTCTCTGATAATTTCTGTTCTTGTGAACTTACTTCTTCGACGGATACTTTCCTTAAATACTTTTGCACAAGTATTGGGCCGCATCTCGGGAACATTTAAGGAAGACCAGTTTTATCTAACTTGAGGAGTTGTTTAATTTTTTAGTCGTTGCTGATACAAATGACTCAGCCGTCTTTTGT
The DNA here is from genome assembly GCF_023864345.2 of Schistocerca serialis cubense. Taxonomy (NCBI): domain Eukaryota; kingdom Metazoa; phylum Arthropoda; class Insecta; order Orthoptera; family Acrididae; genus Schistocerca; species Schistocerca serialis. The sequence continues at coordinate 931,871,716 of NC_064639.1, forward strand.
TTCTAGGGCTGGACGTTATATTCTGTTCATTCTATATTTTTATCAATATGAGGGTGAATAAATATGTAATTTTAAACATGTAGGGGAGGATGTAGCACCTCTACACACTTTTATCTCTAGCCAGCCTCGTAATAGACGTTTATTATATTTTCTTATTCCAATTTTAAATGATAGCGTTCACTTTTATGCACTGCAGTATTTCCTGGAATTATAGAAATTAATCTCTAAAAGTAAGGGTTCCCCAAATGTGAAAACACGTCCTAAGGTACAATGTGGCCATCTACCGAGGAACAAACATGCTATTGAAGCTTAAATGTGTTCCAGTCTTGTCAGTAATGTATTTAAAACTGTACCTGTAGCATAATTACTCTACTATACAATCAGTAAGTGACATGAAATTAAGTAGAAGGATTATCGAAAAACAGTTACAAGCTAAATACGTCTTGAAATAGGCACTGTTGGCAAAAAAGAAATTTTCATTTTCAAGCCACGGAAAATTGTTAAGAGATTAAATAAACTCAGTTCATTTACAAATATCAGGCGTTGCACGGTAACAGTTGTTCTGTTTCACGGTGCTAGATGGTGTACGACCAACGGAGTACAGCGTAACTCTCCACACATTATATAACTAGCTTAAAAACATATATATAAAATTTTGCTTGCCATAAAATTCTGTAAATGAAGAATTAACAATATCTTCCAAAGAGCCCTAACATATTACACAGCCTTAATACGTGTAGATATCAAGATATTTACAAACGCTGCACAAAAGACAGCTTGATGTCCTACAACAACGAAAACAGCAGAAAATGGTGACCTCTAGTGCACACTCTTTCGTGTGATTCTAAACTAGGTCACAAGACTGAGACACAGACAATAAATCAACGTGAGTTCCGGGATCCGCTATATTCAAGCTGCGATACTTGCACCTACAGCTAAATTTTACTGCATTATTGATAGAAACATGTATCAAAGAAAGAAAGAAAGTAAAAAGATTGAAGTAGAAGGGAAAGAAAAACTCACCACCACAGGACTTTCTAATTTATTACGATGGAAATCACCAATCTTTGAATTGCTCAAGATTGCTGACAATGCTGTTCGTCTGCATCTGTGTATCTTACTACACTAAACTTCTAACAAATTATGCTACAGGCTCGGAAGCACTAAAACCTTTGCATTACCATTTGGTTTCCTATATGTATTTTTATGTGCCATTCAAACAATTTCGTAGTGCGCGTATGATAACTGAACACATTTATCAGTAATCAGCCTGGTCATCAACATCCCATCCCATCATTATCATCATCATCGGCATCGTCATCATCGTTGTTGTCGTCGTCACCGTCAGCACCACCACCATCTTCATTACCATTATCAATACTTTCATTGCTACCACCATCATTACCATCATCATCCTTGTCTCCATCATCAGCATCACTTTTATCATCACCATTATCATCACTGGTGGTCATCATGATCTGAACTTACAACGTCCGATGAGTTTTCCTCCTCATTGTTTCTGATGAACTTCCTTGAGATACGGTTCTGCTGTTGCTATTCTTCTTGTGTGCTTACACTCGAAACCTCTTTTAGCTTCCCCCTCTTATCAGGTATTTTGCTCCGAACTTCGACATTGAAAAGCCTATTTTGCCTCTTGGAGTGCTCTTAATGCTCTATTGGCAGCAGAGCTAAATTACTTCCTTTCTTCAGCATCTTGACGGGTACTGTCGAAGTTATCCAGACAATTCGCAGTTTCTGTATGGTACGCCTGTTCTGTGTAGATGATCTGGTTAAGAACTATGTTGTTCATGAAGTACACCATTTCCATAGGTCATCTACGCTTGATGGTAGTCTGGGAAGAAGTTACACAAACGCTTGTTGGTGGTCCAGTCCTTCAACCCGCATTGCCATTCATCCGTTCTGCGGGTTCGGATATGGGTTTTGTTGTTGATGTTTATCCCTGTAACCACTTGCACTCACATGCAAATAATATCACCAACTTGACCTCAGTTATTAAGGTGAATAAATCACACATGCGAGATATCACCCCCAAAAATCCCCCGCACGAATGCTTCGGCCGTAATTCTGACAGTACGTGAGCTTTTGGCATTAGAGCTTTTAAACATTCACGAGATCCAGCTGTTTTGTCACTCTCTTCACCCCACTGCAGCCGCCGAACGCCCGACCGTGAAGTGGCATATTACAGCCCTCTTATATGCGGATGTTGAAGGCGAGCGAAAAGGAGGCGAGAGACGGGCACATTTGCTCAACGTGTTTTTAAATCTTCTTCCATAGCACATGTTATCCTACTCAAAAATTAGTACATAATATGTCAACCACACACATATATACACGTTCAGTAATTCCCAAACCTATTACTAAGTCCGCTATACAGTACTTCATGCTTGGGCATTATCCGACTAAAGTGGGGCGACGTGAGTGACAAACATCCGGTGCGCGAAAGAGTTTAAAAGCTGTACTTTCACAAGTTCGTGTACTATCAGAATCATGGCGCAAATTTTCACACACTGTCGATTGCCTTTCTCTGCATAAAATACACTGATAACCCGAAACATTAAGACCACTGCCCAATGCGACGTTGGATGCTGCCTGGTGGCGTTGCGGGAATGTGATGTAACAACAGTACGTCAGCGGAGCAGACATGGACGGAGGGTCACCATTGTGAAGATATGGGCTTCAAATGAGGAAATCCTTTGAGATAAGCGACTCTGATAACAGTCAGAACATTATTATGCAGAACTTCTCTAAAACAGCGAGGCTGGTCGAATGTCGACTTGCTACTGTCGTGAGCATCTACTGAAAGATGTAGGACAGTGAAGCTATCACTAGGCGCTAAATGCTTTGACGTCCACAGCTCTTTACAGAACGTGGTTATCCGAGACTTGTCTGCCTGTAAAGTAGGACGCATGATGATCTGTGGCATCTCCTCCGAAAGAGCACAACGCTGGTGCAAGCACAAGAATTTTGGAGCACACCGGTGTTGAACATGGAGCTTTGTAACAGACCATCCCTACGCGTTCACATGAGTAGCAATATAGTCGGGTTTTCAGCGCAATTTTGATATCAAATTGATACGCAAATTAATTAAATTGATCAACTAATAACCTTTGTCCCACCCAACCTCGCCCACCCCCACCTAGCCACCCTCCCCCGGCCCACGCCCACCTCCGCCCCCGACCACGCCCACCCCCGCCCCCAGATGACGTCACGTGTCTTACCCAGGTGCACGTTTGCCCCAGGCCCCTCCTACTCCCCTCCCCCACCCCTCCCCATCCCACTAACCTACCCTATTGGTGGGAATTTTGCATTTTGGCGGAAATTTCGAATTTTCGTGGGAATTTCGAATTTTAGAGGTAATTTCTTTGTACGAGGGCTGTGATGACATCCCACCCCACCTCCCCAACCAGGAAATTGCCGGGAATTTAAAATTGCTGGTACCCTTTCTGGGACTCGAACCCTGGTCCTCCTGGGTGGAAAGCACAAGTGCTCTCCCCTAACACAATTAAACCATAAGAGGCACTTCCAACTGACGGGTAATTAAAAATTGCTGTGCCCTTTCCGGGACTCAAACCCTGATTCTACTGGATGGAAAGCCCAAGTGCACCCTCTAACACATGGAAACTGTCCATATGCGGGAGAGGAAAGTTAAGATAGTGTACTATAATTATTTTAGAAGCAAATATCGATCCCAGTTATGTAATTAATCACAAAGATCGGGCCAAATTACACAAGCGCTACACAAGGACAGCATAAGAGAGCAATACAGCTCAAAAACTGACGATACCATGCAACTGATGTTATCCTGCTGGGAAAAAAAATTCGCAATACCACTCGAAAACTAGCGACAGATACACTCAAAATTTACCTTACAGCTACAAACTGGTGGGAAAGGCAGGGGTATAAGTACTATCTTTATTCTTTGTGGTGGGAAATACATTCAACTGACTAGAAGCTGGTGTAGGACAGAGAGGACTAACTATCGCTGTTAGACGCTAGAGTTCACTGCAGATGCCTACCCAAAAACCATCCTGCAGTCTAGGTGGTCGAAACCAATACACGCTACTACAAGTGATGGAAAAAAATGTGTCACAGTTCTAATCACACTTCGAAATTGCCGTGAAAAAAACAGCACTCGTAATGAACAGGTCATATTGCAGCACATGTACTGGGGGAAAATCGTCGTCCTAAAAGACTGCACAGTGGAGAGGGGCTGGTAGTTAAAAGTCCATTCTTCTCGATGTACAATGACGAACTGCCGAAACCCAGGGCCTTCTCACTCCTCTCACGCCTCCCCCTCTCCTTCCCCCCCCCCCCCCCCCTCTACGATGCTCCGCTGAGCGTCTAGCGCCCCCGATACCGCCCTCTAAGGCTACTGCCCGCACTCGGCTTTCCACCATCTGGCCGCCACCTTAAGGCAACACTCCCACACATGCACAATAGCGTGTATAGTCAACTAGACAATGGGAGATAAAAGGACGACCGCCTCAAAGTGCCACTATTTATCTAGAATATAGCGACAGAGCACCCACACGCCATCCCTCAGGCAGTGACCGATCACCACAGGAGACACGAAGCCCCCCCCCCCCCCCCCCCTCAGCTCGTCAGCTCGCTCCCAGCAGCCCGCCGTAGAAGCAAAACACTTTTGCGACCATAATAAATGTCCTCTTTCCACAAAAATAGGTAAAGTCCATTTTCTTTTAGTTTGATGAGCGGAATCGGTATAGTTCTTAAGTTCGACAGCAGTCGCGTCTCATTATTTTGTGACGTCCAGTGAAGTGTACCACCACCGATCACAATTGATCAGCAGACACATGCCCACTCTGCATAAAATCAGGAAAAAATCTTCCACTATTTTGATGCGAGAACTACCGATCACCGCAGAATGTCCTCTTTACTTCGAAACCGTTATCAGAGTAAAGAAAAAACGAGAATTTAAACTCGAAAGAAAAAAAATCAATGTTAAGCAATTTCTTTTAGCTTGTTTAACAAATTACGCAACCTGAGAGCGTCTCTCTCGATCAGTGTCTGCAAATAAACTCTCATGCACATGTGTATTACAAACATTTCAGGAACTCTTTCACGCCACTGGCACATATGTTGGGAAAAAACACATTCATTTAAAGTTTGACAACAACAAGCTGTAATTTAAGAGAACGTAGCTGTTTTGTACCCTATGACGGGTCACCTTTTACCAAAGCGATGCTGTATCGTACTAGTGTTTACGAAACAAATCGTGAGAGCCCATCCCACCCTGTGTAGGTGGGACATTGAAATTTCGTTAAAAGATATCGCCACAACGAAAAAAAAAAGAACAAAAACGCTTGTCGAGAATCATTCTGTGGTGCCGTAGGCATCTCTTCCACCCGTCAGGCAGCACGTCATTGGTTGATGTCAATTTGATAAGCTAATTAATTAAATTAATCATGAGATTCACTTCGCATGGAGAGTAATTTTTTTAAGCAATGGGATCACACTCGCCAAGTAGGACAACTGAGAATCCATAGAGGGATCACAGTGTTCTTTATGAGGAACACTATTGAGAAATGACATCTGAAGTTTGGAATCAAGTCTATCCACTTTACCACAGACTAGCGTTTGATCCCCGTGAGACGACGTTTAATGATTACAGCCACTGGTGAATCATATTCGTGCCACTCTCGCACCTCTAAACGAGTTTTTTTTTCGAACTTATCTGCTGAAGCCACTGGTGAATCATATTCGTGCCACTCTCGTACCTCTAAACGAGTTTCTTTTTCGAACCTATCTGCTGAGGATCTACTACACCAAGAAATCCAGCGCTGTTTTTAGACTGTCCGCCTGCATCTTGTAACTGCTCCTGAGTCCCAGCCCTGTCCTCCATGCAGCTTAGTCTATGTGATCGTCCCAATTTAAATCTGACCTGTACGGAACTCGGAGAGAGCTATATCTAAGACCATCGACATCCTGTTAGGACGAAGCGCGTTTTGACCACTCTGTGGAAATGGGAACAAGGCTCCGCCAACCGTGTTCAGTGTGAAAGACCAGCGCCAAACGAAGCTTTCCCTTACAACACGAGGTAGCAGAAGAGATAGTATGAGCAGTTACGATGATAAAAATAAAACAATTGCAGCCCCAGGTCGCGAAAATGAAGTCTGAGATCCCAGGTCCCACAGCTGACCCACGTAAGCACTCGAGTGAGGATCTGTGGAGCGTTATATCCGGAGTGGTGTAGGGATGTGGCTCCTCAATATACCACGTCTGGAACAGGATTTGGAGGTGTATGCGTCACGCATTATATCTAGAGCTTTATTAGAATGCGGATCCACAACATATCACATGGGGAACAGGGCTCGAATGTGGATGAATCACGCGTTGCGTCCGGAGATATGTTCTATATTCGAAGCTGGATACCAGCGGAAACTTGATGGTAGCCTTCTGCAACACATGCACAGATACAGACATACAGAAAACAGAGCAAACGTGCTGCAAGTGTAAAATATGCTGTTGGAGGTGACTGGTTGCATTCGCGTACAGTGCTATACTATGCCGTCCGACCAGAAAAATAGTGCTTTTGCCCTAGTTTTTGGCAGCTGTACTACATTTACAAGCAATTTCGGAACACGGAACGCTAAGTGATGTGACAATCGTATAGATAGACGTGGATGAAATCGATAAAATGACGGAAAATACGTACACATTGAGGGAAAATACGACGAAATGTGGGGAAGTTGAGGGAGTACTTTCATGTCTTCTAATTGATGCAGAACAATTCTTGTACATGGGAACGAGGAATGCGGGATGATGGAAGCACCGGGAACTGGGGATACAATCTTTTAATTTTTGTCGAGGCAACATTCTACTGTATGCCTATTGAGGTAATAGTGACTCGTGCAAGTTGACTGCCATCTTTGATGCTTTTCTTGAAAAAAAGAGAACCATCTGCCTCTAAACTTACTTGTATATGCGTTGAAGGATGACAGGGAGTGGACGGGCTGATAGTGTGAGATGGAGCCCTAACGGGGTAGGATTTAATGATAGAGTGATGATGCATTCTAGAGAGAGAGAGGGACATGTTTCTGCAGGTCATTTTACCTTTTTTACATTGCTGAGCACAATTTGTGCGACATAACCTGCGTTCGACTCCTGTACAGCTACGTGTTCTTTGTGTGATGTAGAGCACTGTCTACTTAGATCGTTAACAGCAAATCTCTCGGTCAATAGAGGACTTCCATCCTGTTTCGAACATTTCTCTACATGAACATCGTACTCCAATGTACTCCATTCCCATGACGCATTTTGAGCATAAAATCGAGTCTTCAACTTCATAACTACTGTTATTCTAAATTACCGACAGGTGTTTGTGAGGTATTACAATCTCTGTGTATATATCTGATTGACAGATGTCCTGTTTACGGAGTTAGTGACAGAATGATGTGTAATTTCACATGTCAAACACCGCTGCTACGCATTTCTCCCCTTTTTTTGTAAGAGGCATTCCCCATTACTAACGATCATTTTGTATAGGACTGATGCAAGCACGTTTCTGAACCGTGGTCGGATGTGGATAGTGGGGGCTGCACACCACTGAAAAGCTATATTGTAAGGGTATCGCAAGAAAAAGATGTTTAAAGGAGGTAGTTTTCATTTTACTCTTAATCACCGTAGTTTATCATAGAGAAACCTGCAAGGAGAGTGTATGTAATTCGCTGGAAATATATTTCTTACATTGGGATAGTAACAGAGTTGCATTCCATACGACTAACAGGTCAGAAACCACAGCGATCTAACATTATAGCGTGTTTTAAGTGCAGAACATTGTAGCCCGAGGAGTGCATGTGTTTATGTTCTCTCTTACCAATAGCTTCTTAGTAATAACCCCACACTCTAGAACTAAAGTTTAGCGCAGTTTCATATCTACTGTACACCGACAAGGGGTGCTAACGTCCTCGCCAATCCCGCATCTGGAGAAATCTTGCTCTCTGGGATGGGTGTAAGGCAGTAGTTACTACCTCGATTCACACTGTTCCTACACGAAACTTGGAATATAGCGGTCTACATCTGGCCAGTTGAAGGTAGCGTTAGTCAAAGACAATGCGAGGAGTGCTTCCGGTCTCTAACTTCACCCTAAGAGCGCGAGAATGCCCTGTGACTCCCATCCACATAGAGAAAGATCGTAAGTTACTCACTATGATCGAAGTGCTAGAGATATGTAGGTTGCTGACTGGTATACTTTGCTGTATATTTTCGAGGATTAACAATGAATGAATGAATATACTGCACAGTCATCTACTCATATTCGTGATGGTAATCGCAAAGTAGTGGGGGACGGGGTTTGTTTAGCGATGATACAAGCATGCTGCCGCATCATTGGTCGCTGTTGAAATTACGATAAAATTGCTAAAATTGATCGCACTATCAACTATGATGCTTAGTGTTACAGTACATTGACGGTGTCTTTTCAGTCCCAACAGTCCAGGTACGCTGTTGATTACCACAGAATGTGATTTACACTGTGCGATGTCTAGTTTCCTGGGGGAGTCAATGGACCAAATGTGTTAACGTCAGTTTAGAATCTGACACAGATGTCGAAGTCGTGGTGAAAAAAAGTGTGGCAAACGTGTTACAGCAGAAAAAGCAGTGTAACAAACAACGAAACAGGGTCCCTCTACTGAGACTGATAACATGTGGGAGAAGGTTCTCGTACAGTACAGGCGATGAAACTTTACACCGATCTGTGCAAGCGACGTCCATCACTGGCCACTTGCCCTAATGGACAAATAACTGTCTACTCAATAGGATCGCCACATATGCTCGATGCCGGCACGTAGATGGTATTCGTTTTCGATGTATCGGAAGAGAGAGATGCCATAAAAATCTATCTGATGAAATTAACGGAGCTTTAATAGTTCGTAATTTTTCTCTGCTGGATGATATAGAGTAATGATGACAGAATGTTTGTGTGACAAATGTAAGTGGATCCTGAGGGACGTGGATCTGTTTCAGTGTTGAGTCTTCCTAATTTTCCCAGCAGAAACACCACCATAACTGTTCAAACTGTCATCATATTGCAGGAGCAGGGTTCATTTGACGCTGACCTTACACATCGCACACGGGTGGTGGAGCTACGACGACATGTTCCCACTCCCGCGGAGTGGTCAAAATACGCTGCTATAGCATTAACTCAGTTCACTCTGTTTCTACACAGGTTGCACAATGTGGTGGATATTACTCTCTCTGACTTCTGGGTAAATTTGCTGAAATTGATCGCGCTGTCAACTGCATTGTGTATTATAGTACATCGCTCCATATGAATTGCATCTTTCCAATCCCAACCATCCACTTGGTACGCTGTTGATTAACACTGGATATCTGGTACTTGTTGCTGTGAAACATGGGCTTAAATGTGGAGGTTATCACCTTAATACAGTTGTCTGGAAACGTCCCTCATTGCTACAGACTCGTCCTATTTCCATATGCTGCAATACCCTACACACGTTTTTATTTATATTTTTTAATTTTTTAACCAATAAGATAACAGTACCTCTTTTTATTTGTGCTACCTCATACGTGTTGTGAACAGCACCTTCTGCCGATGGTCAACACCGGAGCAGTAGTCATGTACATGACTGCAAATGGAGGAACGACGCTTTTCGAAACAGAGCACCGAGACACCCGCTACCCTTTCAATGGGAAGATGAGATTAACAATCCCCTTCGAATAGTTGTTGGGAGCGCTCCACAACACCAAAAGCTCTTCCAGTTTCCATATGTTGCGATGTCTTCCCCATTTTTGTCAATGAGGAACATCGCGTCTGAGTTTTGTTTCTATCAGCCTGTGGTGTGGTAACTGTATAGTTTATGCCATTTGATGTTCAGTTTTCTGTGAGAGTCAGTGGATCGAAACATGTTAATGTCAGTTTAGCAGCAGCTGACATGGGTGTAGGTTGGAGATGTGTCGCAAAACCTTCGTCCTTCCTCCATGCCATGTATGATGTTAGTCAGGTGGTCAACCACGCATTACATCCGAAGATGTGTTCTTGTTCTAAGTTGGGTCCACCAGCGAGCCCTATTCCAGATGTGACTTGTGGTGGATCCGCCTCTGAACATCGATCTGGATGTATAGTGTACGGCAGATCCATAGTCGAACGCTAACTCGGATGTAATATATTGTAGATCTGCATCCTAATCTGCATCCTAACATTGCTCCGTACATTGTGCGTGGCGGATCCACCTTCAAAACCTATCCCGGATGTGGCACATTGTGGATCCGTGTCCTAATATCGCTCCGGATATAACACGCGGCAGATCCACACTCCTTCGCTAACTTGGGTCTACTGCGGGTCCTGGGAGCCACCCGCGACACACAGACATACAGAAAACTCAGCAGACGCTCTGAAAATGTGGAATATGCCAGGTGGAGGCGAATGGATACAATCGAGTATGGCAGCTGTACTACATTTACAAGCAATTTTAGAGCATGGAATCAGAGATTATGTCACGATCGCATGGGTAGAACTAATATAAAGAAATCGATAGAGCTGCGGAAAATACCTGTATATTGATGGAATATACTCCGAAATGGGGGAAACTGAGGAAGTACTTGCGTGTCTTCTGCTTGGCGCAGAACACTTTGTACATGGGAACAAGTGTGCGACAGCAAGAGGAATCCGAAGAAACATCGACATTTACTTTGTTCCATCAAGGTAGCATTATGCTGCATGTCTATTGAGGCAAGTGATACATGGGAGTGGACTACTGTTTTGACGCTTTTCAGGAAGACAGAAAACCATCTGCCTCTAAACTTACTTGCTTCTGTGTAAAATATGATACAGAGTGGATGGATTGGTCGGTTGAGATGGAGTTGTAATGAGGTACGATTTAACGGTAGACTGATGATGCATTCTAGAGAGAGAGAGAGAGAGAGAGAGAGAAGTTGCTGCAAGTCATTTGACCGGTTTTTTCTGATGTTCCGTCAGGATGTATCAGTTGTGTGACATAACCTAAGTTCGATTCGTATACAACAATTTGTTCTGTGTGGGTCTTAGAGCAGTGTCTACTTGCGATCGTTAAGAGTAAACCTCTGTTATACCAGAGCCAAGGTAGCCCCTGAGGGCAGGCAACGCATCTAACACAGCAGAGGACTAGGTTCTCTATGCCCAAGGTGTGCCGAGAATCACAATGATAAACACCTGCTATTTACAGGGTGTTTCAAAAATGACCGGTATATTTGAAACGGCAATAAAAACTAAACGAGCAGCGATAGAAATACACCGTTTGTTGCAATATGCTTGGGACAACAGTACATTTTCAGGCAGACAAACTTTCGAAATTACAGTAGTTAAAATTTTCAACAACAGATGGCGCTGCTGTCTGGGAAACTCTATAGTACGATATTTTCCACATATCCACCAGAAACCTTTGACAACGTGTCTGGCGGAATGGCTTCACATGCAGATGAGATGTACTGCTTCAGCTGTTCAATTGTTTCTGGATTCTGGCGGTACACCTGGTCTTTCAAGTGTCCCCACAGAAAGAAGTCACAGGGGTTCATGTCTGGCGAATAGGGAGGCCAATCCACGCCGCCTCCTGTATGTTTCGGATAGCCCAAAGCAATCACCGATCATCGAAATATTCATTCAGGAAATTAAAGACGTCGGCCGTGCGATGTGACCGGGCACCATCTTGCATAAACCACGAGGTGTTCGCAGTGTCGTCTAAGGCAGTTCGTACCGCCACAAATTCACGACGAATGTCCAGATAGCGTGATGCAGTAATCGTTTCGGATCTGAAAAATGAGCCAATGATGCCTTTGGAAGAAATGGCGGCCCAGACCAGTACTTTTTGAGGATGCAGGGACGATGGGACTGCAACATGGGGCTTTTCGGATCCCCATATGCGCCAGTTCTGTTTATTGACGGAGCCGTCCAGGTAAAAATAAGCTTCGTCAGTAAACCAAATGCTGCCCACATGCATATCGCCGTCATCAATACTGTGCACTATATCGTTAGCGAATGTCTCTCGTGCAGCAATGGTAGCGGCGGTGAGGGGTTGCCGCGTTTGAATTTTGTATGGATAGAGGTGTAAACTCTGGCGCATGAGACGATACGTGGACGTTGGCGTCATTTGGACCGCAGCTGCAACACGGCGAACAGAAAACCGAGGCCGCTGTTGGATCACCTGCTGCTCTAGCTGCGCGTTGCCCTCTGTGGTTGCCGTACGCGGTCGCCCTACCTTTCCAGCACGTTCATCTGTCACGTTCCCAGTCCGTTGAAATTTTTCAAACAGATCCTTTATTGTATCGCTTTTCGGTCCTTTGGTTACATTAAACCTCCGTTGAAAACTTCGTCTTGTTGCAACAACACTGTGTTCTAGGCGGTGGAATTCCAACACCAGAAAAATACTCTGTTCTAAGGAATAAACCATGTTGTCTACAGCACACTTGCGCGTTGTGAGCAGCACACGCTTACAGCAAAAAGACGACGTACAAGAAGGCGCACCCACAGACTGCGTTGTCTTCTATATCTTTCACATTACTTGCAGCGCCATCTGTTGTTGAAAATTGTAACTACTGTAATTTCGAAAGTTTGTCTGCCTGAAAATGTACTGTTTCCCAAGCATATTGCAACAAACGGTGTATTTCTATCGCTGCTCGTTTAGATTTTATTGCCGTTTCAAATATACCGGTCATTTTTGAAACACCCTGTACATACAGGGTAATGGAAACAGACATTCTGAGCACTACTTCCTGCAGGCGGAGCTCGAGCCACGGCCTGCAGAAAGTATCACTACGCCAAAACTTGATTGGCTGGAGACAGCTATTTAGGGGCTAGAACCAGGCCCGAAGTTCAGTTCACGCCGGATGCCGATCTCGTGTACTGCGACCGTTGAAGATTACTACTTCTTCTCGGAATTTGACTGTTGCTAGTGTGTGAGAGTGTTACCACGAACCTTTGTGGAAAATTTGAAGTGAACTTATGTTTGCCTCAATTAGGAGACTTTTCTCGTTATTGTTACCCTGCGTTTGTATGTTCGGTCATCAACCTTGTGAACTTACATCAATAAAAGTTATGTTTGAGAAAAATTACGAATTGTCAGTCACAACACTCTTGATCATGAGAGGACTTACATCTCAAGCATGATGAGAAGTGACACATTCCTCTAAACGAACGAAGATTTATGTGATGTACTCCATTCCCCTGTCGCATCTTGGGTGTAAAATCGGTATTTCAGTTTCATAACCAATATGGTTCTAAGTCATCAATGGTGAAACATCCCCTTTTGAAAAATTATACTTGACTGTGCTTAAACTGACACACAATATTTTTTTAGCGCAACGCAATCTGACTTTCAGAAATCCCTACAAAAGAATGGCCCTGACTAACATTAACCTATACCTTTCACAAATCACTTACCTCACAAAAATCTTGGTTACTCGAACTACTGCAATACAGTGAGAGCCACTACTGCCAGCTAAATAGAAGATTCAAACTACGGAAGGCACTATCTACTGATAGGCATAGTTAGCAAATGAAAGATTTTAATAGAGAACAAACAACGTATTTACCTTAATAGTCATCAAAAGTCATAATATATATAGCAGTTCATGACATCCAGTCTTACAAATTTCAAAACTCCGCCATCTCTCTCCCCACATCCACCACTGCTGGCGGCTCACCTCCGACTGTGCAACGCTACGCGCTGTTCACATCCAGCTGCCCAACACTACAATGGCAGACAACAATGCAAAATAGCCACAGACTGCACACAGCACAGCCAGTGATTTTCATACAGAGCGCTACGTGGAGTTACCAATAAGAAAACCTAAATAGCCTACTTACAATGGGTGTTTGTGGGACACTGCAATCCCTGTGTATACATCTACTTGACAAATGTGCTGTTTACAGAGTTACTGGCGGCATGACTTGTAATTTCACATGTCGGACACTGCTGCTATGCATTTATCGGTTTCCTTGTAGGAGGTGTTCTCTGTGACTGACGATCATTTTATGTAAGAGTGATGTGGGCACAATATGATTTCTGAACTGTGATCGGATGTGGACAATGGATGCTATACATCTCTGTAAAGATATATTGTGCTTGTTTCACACAGAGCCACTGTTTTAAGGAAGTAATTTTTTCGTTTTAGAGTTTGTTACCACAGATCATCGTAGAGAAACCTGCAAGAACGATGTATGTCATGCACTGGAAATATATTTGTTACACTGGAATATTAACAGCGCTGCATTCCACATGACTGATAGATTGGAAACTTAAGCGATCTAGCATTATAGCCTATTTTAAGTGCAGAACCGTGTAGCCTTAGGAGTGCATGTGTTTACATTCTCTCTTACCAATACCCCCCTGATACTAATCCCAGACACTAAAACAATACTTTAAAATTGATAGCGTAATTGATCTCCATGATGCATAAAAATCACCCGTTTCTTGTTCTTCTTAACCGTCTGCTATTGCACCACAACACTTTCAAATCTGTTACTATACACTGATAATGGATGCTAACCTCCACAACATGGGTGTATCGGGAGAAATCTTGTGGACTTGGATGGGCGAGGACTCTGCTAGCTCCATTCATTCATGAGACGAAAAATATAGCTGTCTACTTCTGGTCAGCTGCACATTAATCGGTAACGGTGCTGCAAGGCAGGCTTGTTAAAGACAATGGGAGGGAGTCTTTCAGTCTCTAATTTTATCCTAAGACTCCAAGAATGCTTTGTGACTCCCATCTGCAGAGAGATAGATCGTAAATTATGCACTATGGTCGAGCTGCTAGAAATATGTAGAGTGCTGTCTGGTATACTCTGATGATGTATGTGTTCGAGAATTAACAATTAATAGGCATGCTGCACAGTCATCTATCTACATTCGCAATGATACATAGTAGAGAAGGGGCGGTTTAGCTATGATAATGAAATTGGGAAACACGCTGTCACATCATTGGTCCGTGTTGAAATTACTGTAAAATTGCTAAAATTGTTCACACCATCAATTGTGATGCTTACTATTAGAGAACATCGATGGTGTCACTTCCACGCCATCTGCCCACAGGTACGCTGTTGGTTACCACATAATGATTGACTGACATCGCTTGTTTGAGTTGGAGAAAAAAAAATTGGTGGAGGGACAACACTTTCTTGGGATGGCTAGCACCAAAACAGTGATCGTGTACATGACTCCAATGTGAGGAATCATTCGAAACGGAACACAGAGCCATCAGCTATTCTGTCACTGGGACAGATGAGTTTAAATGTAAAGGTCTTCAATCACCTTTGGACAGCAGTTTGGAAACTCTCCACAACGTCGCCAGACTCTTCCTGTTTCCTTATGTTGTAACTGTCTTTTATTTAAAATCATCCAGTGTGTGTGGTTTGTTATGGTAGCCGCAATAACATCATGATTTACACCGTGCGACATCTAGTTTTCTGCGAGAGGCAGTGGATCATAACATGTTAGAGCCTGACACAGACCACATAGTCGTGGCGAAAAAACAAAATGTGTGGCTGTGTAAAAAGCCTGTAACAGCTTAAAAAAACAATGTTTCAGACAAGGACACAGGGTCACAGGGAGCGTCTCTTGCAACTTATAATATAGTCTGTGGGATACGGTCATCCTCCTACAGAACAAGTGATGAAACTTTAAACTAGTCTCTGTAGTGGATCAATACCTGTACATTTAATAGGATCATCACATGTGCTCGATGCCAGCATGCACGTGGTATTTATTTCCGATGTATGGGAGGAGAGAGACGCAGAAAAATCTTTTCGAGCTCTCTGTCGGATGAAGTTAGTGGAGGTTTTATAGTTCGTAATTTTTCACTGGTAGATAGTATAGAATAACGATGATAGAATGTTGGGGTGATAGACGTGAATGGGCCCTAAGGGATATGGATCTGTAGTACCTGTTTGCAGTTTGGAGAAGCACCACAATGCAGTAACAAAATCCAAGTTCTTCCCCCAGTTCCCATACTGTCTTTTATACTACCTCATGTTGAAGGAGCAGGCTTCGTTTCCATGATATGGTCAAATAACAGTTCTGTCACAGTAACTCAGCTTAGCCTGTTTCTACACAGGTTGCAGAAGGTGGTAGATATAGCTTTCTGCGATTTCTTCTCAGTTACAACGTACATTGGAACAATCACATGCGCAAAGCTGCAGGGATGGTAGCACAGAGTCTGAGGGGTAGTTGCAAGATGCATAGGGACTAACTAAAACCACGTTTGAATTTTACTGTAGCAGATATGTACGAGAAATGTAACTCGTTTAGAGCTATGAGAGTGCCAGAAACATGATTCACTAGTGGCTGTAATCATTAAAGGACTTCCCCACAGGATCCCACGCAGGTATGTGGTTGAATGGAAATACTTGATTCAAAATCACAGACATCATTTCTACCGAAAGTGCAGCACAAAAGATCTGACAAGCTAGTGTATATTTCTTACGACCTCAATCTGCGCACCATCTACTACGCTTTGTGATCCTTCTCAATCGATCATCACCTATAACTCAGTGGATATATTGCAGAAGCTCGGACATCGCATTGAGACAGAATGCGTTACAACTACTGGAGAAATATCTAGTGACGGCGGCGTGAGTGAGTTGCAAATACCGGTTTCATACCTCGCTCCTCAGCGGAATCACTTTCAAAATTCGGTAATTTTATTACGAGAGTGCACCACCGGCGACGTGTAAGTGCACTGCTGGTCTGAGAATATACACTTCGGCGATCACCGTCTATATTCAGAGTCATGGCATTTGTCTGGAAAAACTACGTCATTCGTAGGTGATGCCATACGTGGATTTATAAAGCCAGTACAGCTTTTAACCCGGATACTTGTGTGCACTTGTAGAACCAAGACCACTGATGATGGTAATATGATCATGTTTTTTAACATCTGGCGGTTTGTAAGACGATTACATCTACATCTACATTTATACTCCGCAAGCGACCCAACGGTGTGTGGCGGAGGGCACTTTACGTGCCACTGTCATTACCTCCCTTTCCTGTTCCAGTCGCGTATGGTTCGCGGGAAGAACGACTGCCGGAAAGCCTCCGTGCGCGCTCGAATCTCTCTAATCTTACATTCGTGATCTCCTCGGGAGGTATAAGTAGGGGGAAGCAATATATTCGATACCTCATTCAGAAACGCACCCTCTCGAAACCTGGACAGCAAGCTACATCACGATGCAGAGCGCCTCTCTTGCAGAGTCTGCCACTTGAGATTGCTAAACATCTCCGTAACGCTATCACGCTTACCAAATAACCCTGTGACGAAACGCGCCGTTCTTCTTTGGATCTTCTCTATCTCCTCCATCAACCCGACCTGGTACGGATCCCACACCGATGAGCAATACTCAAGTATAGGTCGAACGAGTGTTTTGTAAGCCACCTCCTTTGTTGATGGACTACATTTTCTAAGGATTTTCCCAATGAATCTCAACCTTGCACCCATCTTACCAACAATTAATTTTATATGATCATTGCACTTCAGATCGTTCCGTACGCATACTCCCAGATGTTTTACAGAAGTAACTGCTACCAGTGTTTGCTCCGCTATCATATAATCATGCAATAAAGGATCCTTCTTTCTATGCATTCGCAATACATTACATATGTCTACGTTAAGGCTCCGTTGCCACTCCCTGCACCAAGTGCCTATCTGCTGCAGATCTTCCTGTATTTCGCTGCAATTTTCTAATGCTGCAACTTCTCTGTATACTACAGCATCATCCGCAAAATGCCACATGGAACTTCCAACACTATCTACTAGGTCATTTATATATATTGTGAAAAGCAATGGTCCAGTAACACTCCCCTGAGGCATCTCTCTTTCTAAGACACAGTGGTACACTAACAAGAAAAACTTATGAAACATGTTCACCCATCGCTGATTTTCGGTCAGTATTATTTCGTATCGCCAGCAATCAGTTATTGACTGAGTATTGTACTCAGTAGTAGGGTATGCTTGAGTGCATGATAGCCACAAGCATCAGTCTTGTCAAATATGTGGTGTGATCTGACATGTGCAAGGGAAATGACTATGTCCAGTCCTAAGGAAGGTATGGATTTGACGTAGAGTACTGTGATTGCAAAGGGAAGAGTATGTCAAGTCATAGAAATGGCACAGATCTTTCTACTTCCAGTGCCACAGCCATCAGCAGGGTGTACTTCTGATACTTCGCGCATTGTCGAATTTCTTTCAACTGAGACCACTACCATAACATTTAATTGTAAGTACAGTGATAAAATATGTACGAGGCTGTTTTTTTTCCTAGGATTATGATTCTGCCTATGCGTGCTTAGCGTGTAGCGCCGATGGCCTGTGGTGGGAATTATTCACGTTTCCAGCTAATGGTAGGAGGTGTCCGTATAGAGAGGCCTCTTGGGGTGCAATAATGTAGCTGACTTAACTGATGGCCAAATAGTGAACTAATACTTAGTATGTATTGGACAGCTTTCGTGATCACATGGAAATTTGAGAAGATTCAATATGGATGTGTGCTTGCGGTGGACAATTATTCCCTCCCAGTAAATTATCCAATTGACTGCTTCTTCACATTTTATTTGGTTTAGGAAACATCGACTGTGGTGTTTGTTGAGTGCATCTAGCAGGTGAAAGACAGATGTAGGACACGTTTGCTGGTTCTCTAGACATGAGAGCAGCCTTAGGGGACTTTGTAAATTGTGAGGATGTTTGGAATCTGTTATATCACCGACACCGGTATTCGCAAGTGGAAATATCAGTTTTCTTTTTTTTTTTTTTTTAGTTCTCATGTAAAGGTCTTCACCTCACTAATGTTTTGGGTTTGTAGAGAAATAATTTACAGTCTATATCTTCGGAATTGTGTTGTGAAGATGATCGTTAGGATACTGGTATGTGCTTAATATCGAACAGTATCGTGTAAATGGTATAATATTATGGCAAACCATGTGAAAATACATGTGTTCTTGTAATTCCAGGGTCTGGAGATGTGTGCAGAAAAGCAAGCAAGCAGGTCGTGTCCTGAAACAGTAATGCATTTGTGCCGATGGGAGCCGACCTCGAATTTGTAGAACAGTTCTGAGAGTGACTTCACTCCACTGAGGGGCTCTGTTCATGTGTCGGGGATGGATAACTGCCCGATCTCACTGGGAGTAACTAGTGCAGCAAGGAGTATACCTACAGTGCATGTGCTTATGCTGTCTGTCTTTGCAGTATATACACGAGTGTCTGGCGGCCGATAGCTATACGAATGGTGTAAAAAAGGCAATTTTGTATGGCGCAGGATACATCGACACGGTATGCAGTGATATATCGCCAGGTTGGAGATCGGATTCACGTTCTAATATTCAAGCCCCCATCCTCAGTGGCAGAGCAGTATAGCTGAGTAAGAGTCTTTCCATATTTGACGATCTGCAGACCACTTTGCAGGCTTTCATTGTCTGTGCAATATGGTGATCTGTACAAAACAGTTTTTTCTGATGAAAGTCTCATCTGCAGAAAGAAGAAAAGGCGGACAGTGCTTCCACACAAGCTGTATCAGTAATTCTGTGCGTAAATTCAATAAGAACCAATCATAATGCCCCATTCATTCACAAGACATCCTTTGTGCTGGGCCATAGGAGAGTATACAAACTGATTCGAACAAGATTGGAGGCAAGGTATCTATAGAAAGTTCTGAGAAAGCAAGGAATCAGACACAAGTTGAAGGAGACCATCCATCTCTGGTGGGGATTCCATCAATAATACACCAGTGTGACATTAGGACATCTCCAGACCAGTAGCTGTAGGATACCAAAAAGACAGTGTTTTGAATTCTGTTTGTGTTATTGTTCTGATGCCCTCCCCCCATCTGTGCTTAGACAGTACTCTCTTTCGAAACAACAAGAATGCTTCTATGATTAACGGTGTTTTCGCAGATGTGCACAGACGCAATGAAGGCTTTTAGTCGTGATGACGTTTAACGTTTCTGAGACATATGTTGACAGCAGGGCAAACATTTCGTGGTGATGAATCTGCCATGTTGGGGACGTAAGCATGCATGCACGGCAGGATGCAGGTCACATGTCCCATTAGGATCACGAGGGAGAGAAATCAGTCGATGTTATTCTGGAACAAATTTCTATTGCATGACCTGTGATGTCAGTATCCACAGGTTTTGCATGTTTGGGCTAGATGTATCTTGCATGTCCAGATAGGGATCACGAGGGGGGAAAACAGTCAATGTTATTTTGGACCATATTTCTAAAGCACTTCCAGAGTGGGGCTTGGCTGTTATATATAAAGGTATGTGACATCGGTATAACACTGGGAACGTTTTAGCTGCTATGCAAACATCTCTTGGCACTGGACCCGCACCATAGCTATAGATCATTGAGCCAGCAACAGTGCCTAGGTGAACAGGTATTTCGACAGGAAATCCTCAGGTGTCAAGTATGAAAGAGAAGCCACCACCTCATGCTTGTTGGACCTGAACAGACACCTGTGCGTGGCTCGGCAGCTGACGGCCGCGTCGTCACTTTGCAGGAGCCGCCATTGCACCCCGACTCCTAGGGGCGTATGCAGAGTTGGCTGCGTCGGCGTCGGGCGCGTGTGGAGCCTCTGATGCATCGTGGTTGATGATAGTTTGAAAGTGTTTTTTACGTGCCATGAGTGTCTGTGCACTGTATTATTTTTGGCTGTTTAAGAGTTGTGAGCGTGTTTGCATAGCGTTACATATGCATTACTTTTTGAAGATTTACTAGTTACTTGTATATCTGTATGCTGTGTACTGCATTATTTCGGTACTTTACGGGTTTTCTGCTTTTCTGTACATCGGTTTACTTAATTATGTCGGTGATTTACGAGTAAATTGCAGGTCTGTATGCTATACACTGCATTCTTTCGGTAATTTACGAGTTGTTTGCATGTCTGTACATCAGTGTTTGATAATGGAAGCAAGACTGAAGAAAACTCAGGGGTTTTTCAATCTTGAATAGGTTTCAAAGTAGACATCTAATAAGTATTGCTAGAAATAAAAGAAAGATTCAAGAGTGGGATTAAAATTCAAAGTGAAAAGATATCAATGATCAGATCTGCTGCTGGCATTGCCATTCTCAGTGCGAGTAAAGAGGGATCTGTTGAACGAAGAAAAACTGTAATGAGTACAGAATATAGGCTAAGAGCAATTCGAAATGCGACGAAAGTAATGAGATTAGCAGAAATGAGAACAGGAAGAAACTTGACATCGAAACTGGTGATCACGAAATGGAACAAGTTAAATAATTCTGCTGCCTGGGCAGCAAAATAGCCCTGTTGGATGGAGCAAGGAGGACATAGAAAACAGACTAGAACTGGCAAAACGGGCGTTCCTGTCCAGTAGAAGTCTGCTAGTATTAAACAAAGGCCCTAATTTGAGGAAGAAATTTCTGACAATTTACGTTGGCAGCACAGCATTTTATGGTAGTGAAACATGGACTGTGGGAAATCCGGGAAAGAAGACACTCGAAGTATTTGAGATGTGCTGCTACAAGAGTGTCGAACATTAGATGAACTGATAAGGTAAGGAATGAGGCGGTTCTCTGCAGAATAGGCGAGGAAAGGAATATATGGAAACCACTGACAAGAATGATTAGGATGGTAGGTCATCATTGAAGACATCAGGGAATAACTACCATTTTACTAGAGGGAGCTGTAGATGGTAAAATCTATAGAGGACGACAGAGATTGAAATACATCCAGCAAATAGTTGCGGACATACATTGTAAGTGCTACTTGAGGAGCTCGTTAGGGCCGCATGAAACAAGCCCGAAGGCTATTTAAAGAAATGTTTCTGCTCTGGAAGCATTAGTCATTGGAGTAGATATTGAATTAGACTGACTTAAAATAAGCGAAATGTTTACTTAATCGCCAGCAGAGGAAATATGGAGAGGAAGCGTCGTACTGAGTGTGACAAGTGTCTGCGAAAAACTGACGGCCGCGCTGCGCCTTTCACTTGGCCTTGTGTTGAGAGGCCTCTGGGGGTCCCATCTGGCTGCCGCCCTCGCCACGATGGCCCACAGGCCGGCCGCGTGATTGCCGCTCAGGGCCTCTGCGCGGAACATCTGAAGCCCCACATTTCCCTGCAGTGCTCCCTCCCCTTTCCTGGGCTCTCTCAGCTTGGCCCATCTCGCTGTCACCATTCCACGATTCCTTGCGTACTTTGATCAAGAAAAGCTATATTTTATGTTGAAGGTTTGCACTTTGTAACTCGCGAAAGAGATTTTTTTATTCTCTTGTACGCTATACGACTGAACCGAGCATCTATGCACGGCACGTTATTACATTCTCTTACGAAAAATATTCCTTAAGAATAGGTTGCAACGACTTTAGCAAGGAGAACCGGCCAGAAAAATAGTTGACGTTTTTGTCATTCTATATAGCCCATATTACACGGTACACGTAAGATGTACACCTCTGCAGCAGCTTCCCAAGCGTACATTTCTGGAACTGCAGACTGGTTTACATCATTTGCTCACACGATACGAGCACTATATTTTCATAGCGCGTATCCGTATATGTGCACTAGACGGCAGTAACACACGAAACTCGAACGGGAATATCTGATTTCTTGTAAAGCCGTTGTCCAGTCAAAATAATATTTTTAGGTCTCAAGGTCTCTATTTGTGAAGAAATGGTTGTTTTGTTGTGTAAGTATCACAGAATATTCTGAGTTAGAGGCACAACTGTACATTTTCTATTACGATACTTCTTTATACAAGCGTATGTTTATCTAAATTTATATTCATACTATATTTTGTACGTGGAGGACGCAGTTGCTTTTGCAGCTATTTCCCGGTAGTGTATGTAAACCTTAGGAGAAGGGAAAGACGACGTGGACTATGATGAAGGCGGCGACGACGTCGTGGAAAAGATACACGTTGTTGGGTTCGACCAAGACCGGTAAGAAGAGGTAAAGGCGGGGGCTTATATTTACAGTTAATCATTGTACGAATGCCGAAATGACAAACATTGATGTAAGCGACCGCGGAATAGAAAATCAACTACCAGTAACTAGGAATGGAAAGGCATCAACACCAGATGATATACCTATAAGATTTTACAAAGATTGTACGAAAGAACTTGCTCCCCTTGTAGCAATAGTTTAACGTAGATCGCTGGAGCAACGACTGGTACCTAGAGACTCAAAAAAAAAAAAAAAAAAAAGGAAACAAAAAAAAACAGGCCGTTCCGTTTACAAGAAGGGTCGTACAAACAAATGCACATAATTATAGGCCTATATCGTTGATTTCAATCTATTGCAGAATTATGGAACGAAAATCTACTCTATAAAAACTCTATAAAAAGCAAACAGGATACCACAAACTGAGATCTTCCGAAACTCCCCTCCCTGTGTTACTCCATGAGATCCATAGTGGTTTAGACAACGCCGCTCAGGTGGGTACCGTGTTCCTTGACTTTGTAACTGTATCTGACGACGTCCCGCAGTTGGGGTTGGGGTTGGATTGTTTGGGGGAGGAGACCAGACAGCTAGGTCATAGGTCTCATCGGATTAGTGAAGGAAGTCGGCCGCGCTCTTTCAAAGGAACCGTCCCGGCATTTGCCTGGAGCGATTTAGGGAAATCATGGAAAACCTAAATCAGGTTGGCCGGACGCGGGATTGAACCTCGTCCTCCCGTCCCGCAGTGCTGTTTAGTGCAAAAATGCGAGTTTACCAAGTATCTGACAAGATACGAGACTCGATTCAAGACTGCAGGTTGATCGGCAGGTAAATCTGAAGACTTTGCTTTTAATGGAACTAAATCGACGGATGTAAAGGTAATTTTGGAAGCCCTCCAAGGAAGTGTGATGGGACTGTAACTGCGACCGATAGTGCAACCACATCGGCAGCATATTGGCGAGGCATTTGTCTTCATGGACGACAGTTCCCGCCCCAACGTGCAGATATTTTGAATGACTTCCTTCAGGACAACGACATCGCTTGACTAGAGTGGCCAGCATGTTCTCCAGACATGAACCCTATCGAACATGCCTTGGACAGATTAAAAAGGGCTGTTTATGGGCGACGTGAACCACCAACCACTCTGAGGGATCTGCACCGAATCGCCGTAGATGAGTGGGACAATGTGGACCAGCAGTGCCTTGGTGAACTTGTGGATAGTATGTCACGACGTGCTACGGGGTATTAGACGTACCGGTGTGTACAGCAATCTGGACCACCAGCTCTGAAGGTCTCGCTGTATGGTGGTACAACACGCAATGTGTGGTTTTCATGAGTAATAAAAAGGGTGGAAATTATGTTTATGTTGATCTCTATTCCAATTTTCTGTACAGCTTCGGGAACTCTCGGAACCGAGGTGATGCAAAACTTTTATTATCATTACAGACCGCCTTTTCCTGAAATCTGATTTTATTTCTGTTATTATTGCATCAGCGATAGTCTGTAATCTTGAATTTTCCCATAAATTTTATATCCTCCATTTATTAGAGTTATTCCTCAATAATTGTCTTTGTATTTTCTATTACTTTTTTAAATATAGTTAATATGATGATAAAGTCGATGAATCAGTAATTTATGATAATGTATTACTTCTGTTTTTGATATGCACGATAATGAATGAAACCCCCTTTAAACGAATTGTGTTAATGTGTCCTCAGTCAAGTGTCGTTGGGGTTTACGTTTCTCTGCTGACACGCCCTACAAAATACTTCGATTCGCGTCACTGTAAATCTGGGACTCACAGGATCAGCTGAACAGGTCTGTTAAAAGCCTTGAACTCGGCCTGTGTTTACTGCGTGTCAGCTGCCTCGAAGCAACGAGCAGAAAGCTTTAACGCTCCCGGCGCTGCGCTGTGGCGCTCGGCTGTAGTTCCAACGAGGACATTGCCAGCTAGCCAGCCAGTCTCTCCCTGGGGTGCAGTTGAGAGCTAGCGCCGCTTCGGTATTCTCATTGCTCTTCCTCTCGCCGTGAATTTATTTTATAGCTCCCGCTGTCCTGGAAAACAGTCGTTCTTCATGCCCGCGCATCGTCTGAAACAGAAACACTCCATTTAGCGTGGACCTAGCCTCAGTGTCTTCAATACAGAAAAGGAGATGCCGTGTAGCTACACGCCTCTGTATTCCAGGGCGGTATGTAAATTCGTGTACCTCGTAAAACATTAATGGCACCGTATCCTCTGAATTTCTTCAAAGGCTGTGTCTGGCCTGGAATGATGTTGCCATTGGCTTTCCTGCTCGGTCTATCTGTTGCGCTTCGATAACTTGATTTTCTATACCAAAATGTATTGCCATGTAAAGTTTCCTCTATGAAAAGTTGATTCTTTTCAGCATAGTGTCTATCTCTTCCGATGATTTTTTTTTGCAATCTTTCCTCAGTATTTATACAACGTAATACCTCTCATGTACTATGAAACGTAGCTAATTTGTTATTTCACCAAAAATTGGTTCAAATGGCTCTGAGCACTACGGGACTTAACTTCTGAGGTCATCAGTCCCATAGAACTTAGAATTACTTAAACCTAACCAACCTAAGGACATCACACACATCCCTGCCCGAGGCAGGATCGAACCTGCGATCGTAGCGGTCGCGCGGTTCCAGACTGTTATTTCATCCATACTGCATTGTTCTAAATCCCTATATTCCACATTTTCTACTTGCACCTATCTTCGAGTATTAATTTGTAAAAAAATTCTTGGCCGGCCGAAGTGGCCGTGCGGTTAAAGGCGCTGCAGTCTGGAACCGCAAGACCGCTACGGTCGCAGGTTCGAATCCTGCCTCGGGCATGGATGTTTGTGATGTCCTTAGGTTAGTTAGGTTTAACTAGTTCTAAGTTCTAGGGGACTAATGACCTCAGCAGTTGAGTCCCATAGTGCTCAGAGACATTTCTTTCAGAAAATTCTTTACCATTTCAAGGTGAGTTTTATGTATTATTTCTGTATACTTGAAAAGAGAGACAGCATTGGTCGTATATTTTTATTATCGCAAAATCGATTTTCTGTCACTGAGTGACCATCTTCAGTGCTGTATTATATAACTTAAATTAGTAAGCACTGGTGTCAATAAGCTTACGGCAATCACATAGAGTCTATGTGATTGCCGTAAGCTTATTGACACCAGTGCTTACTAATTTAAGTTATATAATACAGCACTGAAGATGGTCACTCAGTGACAGAAAATCGATTTTGCGATAGTAAAAATATACGACCAATGCTGTCTTTCTTTTCAAGTATACCCATTACCTGGTCGTAGTGCACAGGACACTATGGAGTCGCCAATCAATATTATTTCTGTGTCATCTTTCTACTGTCTGGTTTTCTCTCATGTGCATTTCGTTTCGCCCAATGTCCTTAATTCTTTGTCTTCCAATATTATTATAAACCACTCTACAGTTCCCTGAGTCCGTGTCCGTAGTTGAGCGGTCAGTAATCCTGACAGCCATGAATATGTCCTGGGTTCGACTCTGGATACTGCCAGTGATCTTTCCTTGATGAGGGGACTGCAAAGTCAGTCACGTTATGCCAACTGAGGACATACTGTACCGAGTAATAGCGGCTCCAGGCGACGATGACGGCTGACAACGATCGGGAGAGCGGGGTGCGGATTCCACGCCCCTCCACAATGAATCCAATGGCACCCTTGGCAGAGGATTACACGGCGGTTGGTCGGTACCTATGAGTCCGCCAAAATCTGTGGACGGAGATTTACAGCTCCCTGAAGTACGATGGAAGCTATTTCGTGATGTCTTAACAAACTGCAACGGTGCAGATCAACGGTCGTCAGACTGCAGCCCACAGGCTGAATGCGGCCCAAATCAAGTATGCTATAATATGCATCTAGACACTAACAGTCGAATCCAGAAACGTCAGGCATCGTTGAGACCTTCTCAAGAGTGTAGGTCTTCTACTCAGTAATAACAAAGATATTTACACAGATAGTATTTTAAGATGTTCACAATTTTAATTGGTGAAATCGGTCTTGAACTGGGTAACGTTGACCGATTACCCCAGGGGCGGAGAGGTAAGTAGCGCAGCCACTGCAGCATTAGATGATGTGAGAGGTGAAGTTATTTCTTGTATCTCTTCTAGCGATGGCAGATCACTGTCGTATGTACCGATCAACTGATAATATACATTATTTCCAACCTAAGTAACGTGCATTAGTGAATGCGCATTATAGAAGCGTCATCTTCAAATACGCTACGCCGGCTGCAGTGGCCGAGCGGTTCTAGGCGCTTCAGTCTGGAACCGCGTGACTGCTACTGTAGTAGGTTCGAATCCTGCCTCAGGCATGGATGTGTGTGATGTCCTTAGGTTAGTTAGGTTTAAGTAGTTCTAAGTTATAGGGGACTGATGACCTCAGATGTTCAGTCCCATAGTGGTCAGAGGCATTTGAACCATTTTGAACCGAATACGCTACGTATTTTCAGCAAAGAATACAAAATTAACGTAAGATTGTTGTAATATAACGCAATGAGTAGAGGAAACGTTTAGTAAACATTTGTGATCGTGTCTAATGCTGTATAATGTGTCCTGGCGTAAGATGGCGGCAGCACACCATGCGGCATACAGGTTACAAGAAGATCAACACAGGCCAAAAACAGACTAGTAGGAACGCGCCGACAACGTCCTCTCGGCCGCCAGTATTTCGGATAACCGCCGCGGACCGTTGGGCCAGTTAGTTCGAGTTAGTTCGTATCGGTCATCCACGAGGCATCGAGTCGGAGTCGCAGTCACCGCCACTAACTTAGATGCATGCAGCACATAGCAACCATAACTGCGAACATCGCGGACTTTGTACTTCAAAAGGAGAGAGTCTAACATGGACTATACAGAGACCTTGTACCACAGCACATGGAAGCTTAAGTTAAGTAGCTCTTTATTTATGTTAATAAAGAACCCAGCTAATAATTGCGTGGAGTTTCTCTTACAGGTAGAGGATGCCGACCACCAAACAACGTCCTCTCATTGCTCCTATGATTGAGCTCTACAGAGACAACGAGATGACATAAAATAATGCATTTACATATTACACTATTAAGACTTTGAGTGGAAATTCCATACTGGTTGGTGTGGCCTAGCGGTTGTAGGCGCTTCAGTCTGGAACCGCGTTACCGCTACGGTCGCAGGTTCGAATCCTGCCTCGGGCATGGATGTGTGTGATGTCGTTAGGTTAGTTAGGTTTAAGTAGTTCTAGAGAACTGATGACCTCAGAAGTTAAGTCCCATAGTGCTCAGAGCCATTTTTTTGACAACTCCGTCAGCTGACGACTGATGAGAGACTCGAAAATCTATGCTTCTTCGATGTAAAGGTTGAACAAGGGCAGAAAGACTGCATCCCTACCTTACGCTCTTTCCAATATGAGCGCTTATCTCCTGGTCGTCCATTCTTATTTCTTCCCCCCTCTCACGCCTTAATTTTTCAACGAATTATATATTACACGTCTGTTACTGTAGCTTACACTTTTACGATAAATTCAAAGTACTTGTCCCAATTTATATTACCGAACATTTTTTGTATGTTGACAAGTGCTATGAAACTGTCACTGTTTAGCGCTGCCTCCACTAGCTAGAGCAATACTGCCTCTCTGGTGGCTTTCTCCTTCCCATACGATCGTCAATGTTTGTTTAAATCTTTCTGTGTATTATTTTTGTCAGTAACTTCGGTGCGTGACCTGATAAGCTAAGGGTGAAATAGTTCTCTTCCCCTCGCTGTTCCTGGGATTGTGCGGACGATAATTTTCCAAGAGGCTAATGGTATGCCTCTTTCTCAAAGATTCAACAGACATAATAAATATTTGATTGCCACTTGCGACATTGATTTTAAAAACTGCGAAAGAGTAATGTCTGTTTCTTCTCGCCTTGTTTGAAAGCAGATACGTCATAAATTTTACAAATTGCGAAGGAATTTAGCCTATTCTTTTCGCCTTACTTGAGAGCAAAGACGCCAAGGGAATGTTAAACTCTAATATTGGTCCCCAATACACTACTGGCCATTAAAATTGCCAGACGATAAACGGGTATTCGTTGGACAGTTATACTAGAACTGATATGTGATTACATTTTCACGCAATTTGGGTGCATGGATCCTGATAAATCAGTACCCAGAACAACCACCTCTGGCCGTAATAACGGCCTTGATACGCCTGGGCATTGAGTCAAACAGAGCTTGGATGGCGTGTATAGGTACAGCTGCCCATGCAGCTTCAACACGATACCACAGTTCAAGAATAGTGAATGGCGTATTGCGACGAGCCAGTTGCTCGGCCACCATTGACCAGACTTTTCAATTGGTGAGAAATCTAGAGAATGTGCTGGCCAGGGCAGCAGTCGAACATTTTCTGTACCCAGAAAGGCCCATACAGGACCTGCAACATGCGGTCGTGCATTATACTCCTGAAATGTAGGGTTTCGCAGGGATCAAATGAAGGATAGAGCCACGGGTCGTAACACATCTTAAATGTAACGTCCACTGTTCAAAGTGCCGTCAATGCGAACAAGAGGTGACCGAGACGTGTAACCAGTGGCACCCCATACCATCACGTCGGATGGCAATGACGAATACATGCTTCCGATGTCGCCAAACACGGATGCGACCATCATGATGCTGTAAACAGAACCTGGATTCATCCGAAAAAATGACGTTTTGCCATTCGTGCACCCAGGTTCGTCGTTGAGTACACCATCGCAGGCGCTCCTGTCTGTGATGGAGCGTCAAGGGTACCGCAGCCATGGTCTCCGAGCTGATAGTCGATGCTGCTGCAAACGTCGTCGACCTGTTCGTGCAGATGGTTGTTGTCTTGCAAACGTCGTCTTCTGTTGACTCAGAGATGTGGCTGCACGATCCGTTACAACCATGCGGATAAGATGCCTGTCATCTCGACTGCTAGGGATACGAGGCCGTTGGGATCCAGCACGGCGTCCCGTATTACCCTCCTGAACCCACCGATTCCATATTCTGCTAACAGTCATTGGATCTCGACCAACGCGAGCAGCAGTGTCGCGATACGATAAACCGCAATCGCGATAGGCTACAATCCAACCTTTATCAAAGTCGGAAACGTGATAGTACGCATTTCTCCTCCTTACACGAGGCATCACAACAACGTTTCACCAGGCAACGCCCGTCAACTGCTGTTTGTGTATGAGAAATCGGTTGGAAACTTTCCTCATGTCAGCACCTTGTAGGTGTCGCCAACGGCGCCAACCTTGTGTGAATATTCTGAAAAATAATCATTTGCTTATCACAGCATCTTCTTCCTGTCGGTTAAATTTCGCATCTGTAGCACGTCATCTTCGTGGTGCAGCAATTTTAATGGCCAGTAGTGTATCTTTCAGTAAAACACCCTTTTCTCCTTCGCCGTTGTAGAGGCCCTTTATGTACTCTTCCCACGTATTCGCTCTACTCTACGTGTAACAGAGGAATTTATCTTCCACTTCAAATGTTGATGCCCTTGGTTTTATTTTCACCGAAAATAATTTTGACTGCCCTATAAGCTGACGCTCTTTTCAGGGACGATTTTCCTTTCAATTTCCTCACACTTTCCTGTAGCCATATCGCACTACCTTCCCTGCACTTGTGTTGAACAGATTTCCCGATCGTTTAAATTGCTGTATTCCTCTCTTTTCCTGAATATTTTCGTGTAGCTTCTTTCGTCGATTAATTGATGTATTAATTACCCAAGATTTCTTCCAAATTACCTCCCTTGTACCTATATTTTCTGTCAAGCTTCGAAGAGCGACAAAAAGTGCACAGCGTTTCTCAACACTTTTGTACCCCAATTCTTTACTCATTGGCTCTCCCTCACGATGTTATAATTTTTTGTGTATACTCTAATTGCTGAAACTTCCTGGCAGATTAAAACTGTGTGCCAGACCGAGACTCGAACTCGGGACATTTGTCGTTCGCGGACAAGTGATCTACCAGCTGAGCTACCCAATCACGACTCACAGCGTGTCCTCACAGCTTCACTTCTGCCAGTACCTCGTCTCCTACCCTTCAAACTTCACAGAAGCTCTCCTGCGAAACTTACAGAGCTAGCACTTCTGGAAGAAAGGATATCGCGGAGACAGCCTTGCCACAACCTGGGGGATGTTTCCAGAATAAGGTCCAATTTCTGTCTTCCCTTACAATCTTTGCCGTCTGTGAGTATATTTAATGATTGTAAAGCATTCGCACATATATCCTTCCTCGCCGATTCTACAGAAAGCTTCTCCATATCTTATATCATAAATCCATTTACATTCTTACTTCACTTTGAATTTTGCGACAAGCGGTACTTTTGTGGGATCGTATGTTATAGTTTTTTCATATGCTTTTAACATATGTGTTACTGTTATTAGTTTAATTTTGCCTTCATGATCTGTGTAGCAGTGGCTGAAATGAAAAATTGTGCTCAGTTGCTTCCTGCTGTCTACGTCTACAGTGTGAACACTTCTGCCGTGCTTAGATCACCCTGAACTGTTACACAGTGGACGAGGAGTTACTAAACTCCACCACAGTCCGTGGCACTGCTAACAGCGGATCAATGTAGTAGGCAGAAAATAAAATTTCCCAAAATCTTCAGTATTGTTGGAGCTGAAATTCAAATTCTGGTCCCCATTCCACAAATATGTAGAATTTTCTTTTGCCGCCACACTATTTATTCTCAAATAATCAGCACCTGAGGAAGACGACCACTACACGAGCGTAAAAAATGAGTGACAAAGGCAAAAGAGACTTCAGCTATAGAGACACTTAAATTCTCTAGAAAATTACAAAATGTGGATTCAAATCCGGTTTCAAATAGTTTGGTTTATTATGCTCGCCAAATAAGAAAGGATAAAATCATACAGCGCAAATAACAACGAAAGGCTATTAACATGTGGACCGCATTCGGGTTGAGGAAGGTGGGTGGGGGGGGGGGGGGGGGCAGGGGAAAAATTTCAGACCCGCATCGGGGCGTCCAGATTTAGGTTTTCCGTGATTTCCCTGAAACGCTCCAGCAAATGTTGGGATGGTTCCTTTGAAAGGGCATGGCCGATTTCCTTGTGCTCTGTCTCAAAGGACCTCTATGTCGACGGGACATTGAACCCAGTCTTCTTTCTTTCCTTGCTATTAACAAGGTTTTAGAAAGCGTGATGAGATACAAACAGTAAATGACTTACTAATTTAAACAAAACGAGGTACGGTGGTGATCTTTAATAGTACAACTTTAAATATGAAATATCGATTAACACGAAGTAATAAAACTGCTCCAACAAAATATTTTATAGTTTCTCTTAGTTTAATACGAAACAAAAAAATCGTGCAATCGCGATGTCACCCAGATTTATGGACTCATTTTTGTCGTTAGACGGAATAAATGGCTCTGAGCACTATGGGACTTAACATCTGAGGTCATCAGTCCCCTAGAACTTAGAACCTAACTAACCTAAGGACATTACACACATCCATGCCCGAGGCAGAATTCGAACCTGCGACCGTAGCAGTCGCAGGGTTCCGGACTGAAGCACTTAAAAAGTGATAAAGTCTCTAAGACTGAATTGTCTGTAGAAATCAATTTTCTTGTCATATATGTTTTAACACTGTTATTTTTAAATTTGGATACTGTAAATATTTTAAAAGAAGACTGTCAGAGAAATAAGTAAACAAACATACCGGTGTGAATGAAAATGGAACTGCCAGTGGCCGCTCATGAAGAAAAGAAGTCCAGAAGGGAAATGTGTAAACAATTCGCTATTGTTAACTCCACATTATATAAATCTCATTACATGAAATTTTGAGCGCAGTATTTTCGAACCCGGAGAAGATGTAGAGACTGTGTTGCTTGATTCTGCTAACACGCCATGTCCCAGAAGGCTCTCGCATGACTGACTACCTACATAGCTGGAAAGAGTTCATGATCTTGCAAAATATACGGATATTCAATTTTCTACACAACATAGATGAAATGTTACAGGAAAAGCGATGGTACAGTATGAAAAATATTTTCAGTGAAGACAGACCAGTTTTAGAATAACTATAAATATTGTAAGAAGAGGTACAAGATACACACTAAGTAGATGTTAGAGCAACATAGTAATCGAATGGACCCCAAAATTTAGTAAAATATTGATGAAATGAGGCACCTGCCATAAAAGGTAGATATCAAATACATTATTGACCAACTTTATAACGCTTCAGTTTCCTTAACCGTGCGTAAAATTAAGTACACTAGTAAATGGGGAAGATGGATTTTGTTTCTTGTATTGCCCTCCACAAAGTAAAGGTATAAAATTTAGAAATATTTATTTCAAGACTGTTTGCTTCAATCAATAACTTGAAATATCATTAAATAAGATCATTAATAAATGCTTTTGCATGAAATGCTTACGTAACGACCTTACGACAGAAGGTTTTAATAAAAAAACTTTCCGCATCAGAGCCTTAAACACACAAAAAAACCAGAATCACAACACAAATGAAAAATATTTCAATGAATAAAATGTATGTGAGAAAGGTTGATTGTATATTGAAGGCAGTAGGCCTACTATTTAACATGGTATGGCATTTCACAGGCAACAACTGTGACATGAAAATTTACAATGAACAGGGAAACAGCGATGAATGGATTACAAAAACGTGTTTGGCAGCTAGCATAATTTAAAAATATACGAAAACAAAGAAATCATTTACTGAAACATGCGCCCTGCGGAACAACCTTGCTTCCATGTGTCGTCACCTCATACCAAACGTTCCAATAAGGCTGACTGCACCGTCATGTGGGCACTTTCACCATTCCTCCCAAAATGGTGACCAAGGTAGTTTTATTTGACGGATACTCCACACAACACATAGACAGAGAGAGACATGGATGTCACACTTTAACTGATGGAATGTTACTCTGTGCCAAGACGTGTCGAAACGGGTAATTGGCGGTAAAGTTACAAGACCCATCAGATGAAGAAAACTGTGATACACAGAGAAGCCTTATTAGATATGTCACAGAACAACTAGGAATTGATAAATAGTAACTACCTTCGACGTCTCATCATTTGTTGCAGTCTGAGAAATATGACGCGAACGAAGTCTATGAAGCTGACAAAACGAGTTTACTTTAGAGTAGCGTGCTCGAAAAACGATATCGTTCAGGTCTTTAAATACAGAATAACGGTACTGGTACGGTTCATTTGGACTGATGTGAAATAATAATTTTACTTGTCTAGGGAAAAGTTTAAAATAGCGTTGTTTAAAAATGTAATAACATTAGCAGTCGGTTACTAGGCGAACAAGAAAGCATCAGTGGTGTCCGCTATGTTGACCAATTTGAGTTTCAGTTTGGATATAAAATAATTTTTTTTTCTGTAAACAGTACTATACAGTATGGTATAGATTTACAGAGTACTGTACCCGTGCCTACAAGAGTAAAATCTAACAGGAAATCAAGTAGAGATCGAAGTTTCTCTCGATAACATCCTCGCACAGGTTGTGCAAAACAAAACTCACCCAGAAAATATTTGGTGAAGATTGAAGATACGTGACCCAAATTACTTCAGCCGTTTTAAGTAAAGATGATCTAAGCTGAGTTGCCTTTCTTTAATGTTCACAAACTTTTTTCTGGGACAGTTCCGTCGTGTCCACCTTGCATAAAACATTCGCGATTTACTTACCGCATCAAATTTCTCTTCTTCAGAAATGCTTTCCTTGCCATTGCCAGTCTACATTATATATCCTCTCTACTTCGACCATCATCAGTTATTTTGCTCCCCAAATAGCAAAACTCCTTTACTACTTTAAGTGTC
This sequence comes from Schistocerca serialis cubense, assembly GCF_023864345.2. Lineage (NCBI taxonomy): Eukaryota > Metazoa > Arthropoda > Insecta > Orthoptera > Acrididae > Schistocerca > Schistocerca serialis. The sequence goes on from NC_064639.1 coordinate 931,906,446, forward strand.
TCATTTTCTAATCTAATTCCCTCAGCATCACCCGACTTAATTCGACTACATTCCATTATCCTCGTTTTGATTTTGTTGTTGTTCATCTTATATACTCCTTTCAAGAGTCTATCCATTCCATTCAACTGCTAAGTCCTTTGCTGTCTCTGACAGAATTACAATGTCATCAGCGAACCTCAAAGTTTTTATTTCTTCTCCATGGATTTTAATACCTACTCCTAATTTTTCTTTTGTTTCCTTTACTGCTTGCTCAGTATTATACAGATTGAATAACATCGGGGAGACGCTACAAACCCGTCTTACTCCCTTCCCAACAACTGCTTCCCTTTCATATCCCTCGACTCTTATAACTGCCATCTGGTTTCTGTACAAATTGTAAATAGCCTTTCGCTCCCTGTATTACAGTCAACATTGCCAAAAGCTTTCTCTAAGTCTACAAATGCTAGAAACGTAGGTTTGCCTTTCCTTAATCTTCCTTCTAAGGTAAGTCGTAAGGTTAGTATTGCCTCGCGGGTTCCAGTATTTCTACGGAATCCAAACTGATCTTCCCCGAGGTCGGCTTCTACTAGTTTTTCCATTCGTCTGTAAAGAATTCGTGTTAGTATTTTGCAGCTGTGGCTTATTAAACTGACTGTTCGGTAATTTTCGCATCTGTTAACACCTGTTTTCTTTGGGATTGGAATTATTATATTCTTCTTGAAGTCTGAGGGTATTTCGGGTGTTTCATACATCTTGCTCACAAGATGGTAGAGTTTTGTCAGGACTGGCTCTCCCAAGGCCGTCTGTAGTTCCAATGGAATTTTGTCTACTCTGGGGGCCTTGTTTCGACTCAGGTCTTTCAGTGCTCTGTCAAACTCCTCACGCAGTATCGTATCACCCATTTCATCTTCATCTACATCCTCTTCCATTTCCATAATATTGTCCTCAAGTACATCGCCCTTGTATAGACCCTCTATATACTCCTTTCACCTTTGTGCTTTCCCTTCATTGCTTAGAACTGGGTTTCCGTCTGACCTCTTGATGTTCATACAAGTGGTTCTCTTATCTCCAAAGTTGTCTTTAATTTTCCTGTAGGCAGTATCTATCTTACCCCTAGTGAGATAAACCTCTACATCCTTACATTTATCCTCTAGCCATCCCTGCTTAGCCATTTTGCACTTACTGTCGATCTCATTATTGAGACGTTTGAATTCCTTTTTGCCTGCTTCATTTGCTGCATTTTAATATTTTCTCCTTGCATCAATTAAATTCAATATTTCTTCTGTTACCCAAGGAGTTCTACTAGCCCTCATCTTTTTACCTACTTGATCCTCTGCTGCCTTCACTACTTCCTCCCTCAGAGCTATACATTCTTCTCCTACTGTACTTCTTTCCCCCATTCCTGTCAATTGTTCCCTTATGCTCTACCTGAAACTCTGTACAACCTCTGGTTCTTTCAATTTATCCAGGTCCCATCTCCTTAAATTCCCACCTTTTTGCAGTTTCTTCGGTTTTAATCTAGAGGTCATAACCAATAGGTTGTGGTCAGAGTCCACATCTGCCCCTGGAAACGTCTTATAATTTAAAACCTGGTTCCTAAATCTCTGTCTTACCATTATATAATCTATCTGATACCTTTTAGTATATCTAGGGTTCTTCCATGTATACAACCTTCTTTTATGATTCTTAAACCAATTGTTAGCCAAGATTAAGTTGTGCTCTGTGCAAAATTCTACCAGGCGGCTTCCTCTTTCATTTCTTAGCCCCAATCCATATTCACCTACTACGTTTCCTTCTCTCCCTTTTCCTACTACCGAATTCCAGTCACCCATGACTATTAAATTTTCGTCACCCTTCAGGTGGTTCAAATGGCTCTGAGCACTATGGGACTCAACATCTGAGGTCATCAGTCCCCTAGAACTTAGGACTATTTAACCTAACTAAGCTAAGGACATCACACACATCCATGCCCGAGGCACGATTCGAACATGCGACCGTAGCGGTCGCGCGGTTCCAGACTGTAGCGCCTAGAACCGCTCGGCCACACCGGCCGGCCGAAGTCATTCATCTGGACGCCATTTTGGTGACTTGCGTCTCATTAACCTACCCTGGTTATGCAACTGGGGAAAGCGTAGATACAGATTAAAGTGGAATCCGAAGCATGTGTTGTTTCTGGCGAATCTTCAATACATTGACAGGTGTATAGTAGATTAAAAGCAGATTGAAAAAACACATGGTCCAGCCGGGATTCTAACGCAAGAAGTTTCGGTCTCCAAGCACAAGCAGTCCGTTTTCAAGCTGTTATTCGGTCTGTATATTGAAAAAGCTGCGAAGGAAACCAGGGAGAAAATTGGATAACGGCTTACAGCTCAAGGGGGAGAAATTAAAACTCTGCGGTTCGTCGACATTGTAATTATCTGGGGACAGCAAAGAAACTATATAAGCGCTTTTGAATGGTATGGGTAGAGCCTTGAATGCATTGTATAAACTTAGTAGCAACATAAGTAAAATAAGAGTAGTAGTAGTCGTCGAATTAAATCAAGCTATACAGAGGGAATTAAATCAGGAAATGAGATGCAAAAATTAGTGAATGATTTTTTTCTAGTTACGCAACAAAATTACTAAGGATGGCCGAAATGAAGAGGATATAGAATGCAACTAGCAACAGAGAGAAAATGATTCTCAAAATTGAAACTTTGTAGAATCTAATAAAAATGTGTTGGGTATTTTCAGATAGCATTTGTCTGGAGTGTAGCCGAGTCGGAAGTGAAACGTAGACTATTAACAGCTCACGCAAGAAGAGAGTAACGGCTTTTAAACATCGTGTTACAAGAGGGTGATGAAGGTTATATGGGTATCTCGGATAACTAATGAGGAAATAATGCATTGAGCAGGGAAAAAAGGTAATTAATAGTTGAAATTGACTGGAAGAAGTTGATATGAATCTTCTGCGGCACACTTGTAGGTGGGACACGAATATTATATTGCTACTTTTTTTTTTGTCATCAATCTATTTACTGGTTTGATGCGGCCCGCCACGAATTCCTTTCCTGCGCTTACCCCTTCATCTCCGAGTAGCACTTGCAACCTACGTCCTCAGTTATTTGCTTGACGTATTCCAATCTCTGTCTTCCTCTACAGTTTTTGCCCTCTACAGCTCCCTCTAGTACCATGGAAGTCATTCCCTCCTGTCTTAGCAGATGTCCTATCATCCTGTCCCTTCTCCCTATCAGTGTTTTCCACATATTCCTTTCCTCTCCGATTCAGCGTAGAACCTCCTCATTCCTTACCTTATCAGTCCACCTAATTTTCAACATTCGTCTATAGCACCACATCTCAAATGCTTCGATTCTCTTCTGTTCCGGTTTTCCCACAGTCCATGTTTCACTACCATACAATGCTGTACTCCAGACGCACATCCTCAGAAATTTCTTCCTCAAATTAAGGCCGGTATTTGATATTAGTAGACTTCTCTTGGCCAGAAATGCCTTTTTTGCCATAGCGAGTCTGCTTTTGATGTCCTCCTTGCTCCGTCCGTCATTGGTTATTTTACTGCCTAGGTATCAGAATTCCTTAACTTCATTGACTTCGTGACCAAAAATCCTGATGTCAAGTTTCTCGCTGTTCTCATTTCTGCTACTTCTCATTACCTTCGTCTTTCTCCGATTTACTCTCAAACCATACTGTGTACTCATTAGACTGTTCATTCCGTTCAGCAGATCATTTAATTCTTCTTCACTTTCACTCAGGATAGCAATGTCATCAGCGAATCGTATCATTGATATACTTTCACCTTGTATTTTAATTCCACTCCGGAACCTTTCTTTTATTTCCATCATTGCTTCCTCGATGTACAGATTGAAGAGTAGGGGCGAAAGGCTACAGCCTTGTCTTACACCCTTCTTAATACGAGAACTTCGTTCTTGATCGTCCACTCTTATTATTCCCTCTTGGTTGTTGTACATATTGTATATGACCCGTCTCTCCCTATAGCTTACCCCTACTTTTTTCAGAATCTCGAACAGCTTGCACCATTTTATATTGTCGAACGCTTTTTCCAGGTCGACAAATCCTATGAAAGTGTCTTCATTTTTCTTTAGCCTTGCTTCCATTATTAGCCGTAACGTCAGAAGTGCCTCTCTCGTCCCTTTACTTTTCCTAAAGCCAAAACTGATCGTCACCTAGCGCATTCTCAATTTTCTTTTCCATTCTACTGTATATTATTCTTGTAAGCAGCTTCTATGCATGAGCTGGTAAGCTGATTGTGCGATAATTCTCACACATGTCAGCTCTTGCCGTCTTCGGAATTGTGTGGATGATGCTTTTCCGAAAGTCAGATGGTATGTCGCCCGACTCATATATTCTACACACCAACGTGAGTAGTCGTTTTGTTGCCAATTCCCCCAATGATTTTAGAAATTCTGATGGAATGTTATCAATCCCTTCTGCTTTATTTGACCGTAAGTCCTCCAAAGTTCTTTTAAATTTCGATTCTAATACTGGATCCCCTATCTCTTCTAAATCGACTCCTGTTTCTTCTTCTATCACATCAGACAAATCTTCACCCTTATAGAGGCTTTCAATGTATTCTTTCCACCTATCTGCTGTCTCCTCTGCATTTAACAGTGGAATTCCCGTTGCACTCTTAATGTTACCACCGTTGCTTTTAATGTCACCAAAGGTTGTTTTTTTGACTTTCCTGTATGCTGAGTCTGTCCTTCCGACAGTCATATCTTTTTCGATGTCTTCACATTTTTCCTGCAGCCATTTCGTCTTAGCTTCCCTGCATTTCCTCAGCGACTTGTATTTCTGTATTCCTGATTTTCTAGGAACATGTTTGTACTTCCTCCTTTCATCAATCAACTGAAGCATTTCTTCTGTTACCCATGGTTTCTTCGCAGCTACCTTCTTTGTACCTATGTTTTCCTTCCCAACTTCTGTGATGGCCCTTTTTAGAGATGTCCATTCCTCTTCAACTATACTGCCTAATGCGCTATTCCTTATTGCTGTTTCTATAGCGTTAGAGAACTTCAAACGTATCTCGTCATTCCTTAGTACTTCCGTATCCCACTTCTTTGCGTATTGATTCTTTCTGACTAATGTCTTGAACTTCAGCCTACTCTTCATCACTACTATATTTTGATCTGAGTCTATATCTGCTCCTGGGTACGCCTTACAATCCAGTATCTGTTTCGGAATCTCTGCCTGACCATGATGTAATCTAATTGAAATCTTCCCGTATCTCCCGGCCTTTTCCAAGTATACCTCCTCCTCTTGTGATTCTTGAACAGGATATTCCCTGTTACTAGCTGAAACTTGTTACAGAACTCAATTAGTCTTTCTCCTCTTTCATTCCTTGTCCTAAGCCCATATTCTCCTGTAACCTTTTCTTCTACTCCTTCCCCTACAACTGCATACCAGTCTCCCATGACTATTAGATTTTCGTCCCCCTTTACATACTGCATTACCCTTTCAATATCCCCATACACTTTCTCTATCTGTTCATCTTCAGCTTGCGACGTCGGCATGTATACCTGAACTATCGTTGTCGGTGTTGGTCTGCTGTCGATTCCGATTAGAACAACCCGGTCATTGAACTGTTCACAGTAACACACCCTCTGCCCTACCTTCCTATTCATAACGAATCCTACACTTGTAATACCATTTTCTGCTGCTGTTAATATTACCCGATACTCATCTGACCAGAAATCCTTGTCTACCTTCCGCTTCACTTCACTGACCCCTACTATACCTAGATTGAGCCTTTGCATTTCCCTTTTCAGATTTTCTAGTTTCCCTGCCACGTTCAAGCTTCTGACATTCCACGCCCCGACTCGAAGAACGTTATCCTTTCTTTGATTATTCAAGCTTTTTCTCATGGTAACCTCCCCCTTGGCAGTCCCCTCCCGGAGATCCGAATGGGAGACTATTCCGGAATCTTTTGCCAATGGAGAGATCATCATGACACTTCTTCAATTACAGGCCACATGTCCTGTGGCTACACGTTACGTGTCTTTAATGCAGTGGTTTCCATTGCCTTCTGCATCCTCATGTCGTTGATCATTGCTGATTCTTCCGCCTTTAGGGGCAATTTCCCACCCTTAGGACAAGAGAGTGCCCTGAACCTCTATCCGCTCCTCCGCCCTCTTTGACAAGGCCGTTGGCAGAATGAGGCTGACTTCTTATGCCGGAAGTTATATTGTAAACGATGTATATGATGAACTCTATAAAGCGGATCGCTGACTATCCACGACCGCAGAGCCAAAGTTGCTGCTTCTGATCTGGGATTGTAGAGTTGGAGTAAGAGAGTAGTTGGCGCACTCCAGCTGTATCAGTCTGTGAGCGAAAGAGGATGCAGTAGGCAGTTTTTGTGGTGTGCTCTGTCAAGCCACCAACTGTTAGATTATAACGTAGGATTTTTCTCATACCAATATTTTGTGTTACACCGCACGTAAAATGGGTTGTTAGAAATGATGGGTGATTTTATAATGAAATGTAAATTCAGTTGTGACCAGAAAGGATTACTGCACTGATATTAAAAAGTAGGTTTACGAGTGCATGTATTATTAGAAATAAAATGTGGAAGCAGAAGTCTTCTCGCAGTTAAGGTAAAGATGTTAATTTTTTGTTGCTTTCCTTTTGACAACGCGTTAGTGTAAATGAGTTCGCTGATAAATAGTAATAGTGAATTCTACACTGAGTAACCCCCGATTGCACTTAAACAGACTTGATGTACAGGCTAATTAGATATTTCCGTTTTGTAATGTTTCTAAGATTTGTTAACACAGATATATGTAATTTGATGATTTGTCTTCATGCTTTTAATCGATGTTAGACAATACTTGCTGTAAAAATCTTATTGTTTGTGGCTAAGTCACAAGGGTAGGTTTTCATTTAGTAAAAAAGGATGTAATTTTTCAGAGTAATGTAATTTCAGTTGCCAAAGGTTTTGAAAAGCCACATTTAGAATACAACTACACTACTGAAAAATCAGTGTAGTAATTCACCCTAATCACTACCGCCTCGCTATCCAGGTCATGTTTCTTTAAAGATATTTAATTCTTCTTGAATGTTTTCATTTACCAGCTAAAAGAATTTTATGTATATGTCAAAGTATTACGGCCAGCATTCCACACCGTTGAGCCTGTAGCAAGTATATTTTATTCTTCTTCATGAGAGAGCAGAGTATAAGGCGATCTACCGTTGCTGCTCTTCAGGTAAGAGAATTTTATTTATTTGTTATGTGCACAGGGACCAAAGTTATAGCCGGCCGCGGTGGCCGTGCTCATCTAGGCGCTTCAGTCGGGAACCGCGTGACTGCTACGGTCGCAGGTTCGAATCCTGCCTCGGGCATGGGTGTGTGTGATGTCCTTAGGTTAGTTAGGTTCAAGTAGTTCTAAGTTCTAGGGGACTGATGACCTAGGCTGTTACGTCCCATAGCGCTCAGAGCCATTTGAACCATTTTTTTTAATCAAAATTATCAGTTTTGAACATGGCCAGAGGATTCAGTACCTAAGGGGCTGAATGTATTATGCAGTGACTGTATTACTTTATTGGTATTGGGAGTTACATTGCCCAGTCAGTTCGTGTATAATTTCGTTAATAACACAGAGTAAGCACAGCACTTGCAGTTACAGCCCGCTACACGATAAGAAGATATTTGAAAAACGTTGCAAAGTGATCGGTTGAAAAGACACATGTTGAGGTGTGGGTCGCCAATTAGAGCCTGAAGAAATAATTTGAGGGAGGGTGCGCGAGAGGATTCGGGGAAGGAAAACTGTCCAAGGAGACCAAGGGATGACTAAAACAAGCGAACAGTAGATGTAGTTTGCAGTAATCGGGGGAGGATGAAACGACGTGCGTAGGTGGAATAGCGTGGAAGCTTGCATGAGAGCAGTCTTCGAGCTCAAGTTCAAAATAACGGAAAGATGGATTGTGACTCTTGGGTGCTATGGAGTTGGGTGGAACGGGACTAACAGGTATTTCGTAGAGACGCACCAAATTTGAGACGAAATTGAATGAAACTGGGAATTACTCAGACGACCCGAGGGCGCGAGAAGGTGAAAGCAGCAGCCGCTTCTTGGTCGGTGGAGAGCGGAATGGCTCACGAGGGAGCAGTGAAAACAATTTTGCGTAGCTCACAGGGGAACCAGGCGTGACGGATGGGGTGCGGAAAGCCTGCCGGTGCCAACGAGGATGGATCTTGTCCGTATGAATTCTGTATATGGCAACACCACGCCTCTCTTCCTGGGCTGTAGCCCCGGACAGAACTGCTTTGACGAGAAGTGGGGTATTTTTAAAGGAGCAAACGCGAGAAAGCTTGGCTTATCGGCTTTCTCTAGGGCCCTACGGGATGCTCAGAAGTTAGAACCGTCTTTCTGAATATAAAACATTGTATTAATTGTAAGATTTGCTATGGAAAGTCGCTATATTGACTCCATATTGACTAAGCGTATCCGAAATGCGACTCTGGTAATTGCCCGCCAACTACGGCATACGTACGCTGTCATAAATAAAAAAGGTACATCTTTTAAGGAACCATTTGCACTCGAGCACAGGCGATATTTAAGTCACTGGACTTAGAGTATATGAACCGATTTTTTAAGACAAGAGAACGTAAAACAAAGGAATTAACACCGCTCTCTTCTCGCAGCCAGTAGGCATCTACACTCTTATGTCATTCGTTGTCCTAGAAGGACGTAATATTATGTGTGGCTCCACAGTTAGCCATACTGATACTTATTTGCAGAAAAGAGGGGCAGAATTAATAAGTCGCTCTCATTTGTGAATTATCTCCAATTATTTACCTAGAATTTTACGTAAGTGTCATTCATATCGTAATGTATATGTCGAAATGAATATATGTTTTATTTAATCGTATGCTTTTCTCTGTTTTAGTAGTTTTAGTCACCCCATTGTCATGATTGAAGCTGAGGTCAGATATCAGACTTTGTCTACAATAAATACATAATGTGCCCTGGCTACGTTCCGTACATCTTCGGACGTGCGAAGCTCGATAAATTCACGGGGTAAATTGCATTTACTTTATTGTGTGACCACAATGATTTTATGAAACATTAAGAAATTCAACTCCAATCTTAAAGGCAAAACAAACTTTAATCTCTGAATTACTTATCCAAATAAACAAATAATTATTATTAATACATATTATTATATTTTATTATTTTATTTTATTTTTATTTGTTAAAATCTCCAAGATAGTACTTAACTGCGAGATAAAAGGGAACCATTAGCCCATGCATGATGTTGCTGTTTTATGAGCAACAATAACGGCAGCTGTCGAGACATATGACAACTACATGTTAGAAAGAGTTTGGATCGAGCTGGAATGTCGAAAGGATGCTGTACGTGCTACAAGGGGAGCGCATGTAGTACTTGAGAGGAAAAAAAAAAAAACTAGAAATAAAGATTTTGAATTGGTGCACCAAATAAACTCAACTTTTTTCTCTTAATTAATTGCAAATGGAGTTTTCTTTTTTTTTGGTGGGGGGGGGCTTCATAAGCCTTCTGACTGGTTTGATGCGGCCCGCCACGAAATCCTCTCCTGTGCCAACCCTTCATCTTCGAGTAGCAATTGCAACCTACGTTCTCAATTATTTGCTGGATGTATTCCAATCTCTGCCTTCCTGTACAGCTTTGCCCTCTACAGCACCCTCTAACATCCTGGAAGTCTTTAAAGTCAGTGCCGCGATCAGACTGTTGTTTATTTACAGTGTTACATTTACACTTACACAATCATGATTTCGGCTTCAAAGTGCCATTATCAAGTGTTTTAAGTGTTATACATTGCCTTCGATTGCATACTGTCGTATTAAAATACGCTATTCGATAGACTAAGAGCTGATACTTCTGGCAGAGCCTATTGCTTTATTGCATCACTGAGCATACCATCTAGTCAAGATGGTACACTCAATGCTGAAACAAAGCAATAGGTAGTTTGCACCAATCGTGGGAGGATGAAACGACGTGTGAAGGTGGAATAGCTAGTCAAGATGTTAAACTCAGTGATGAAACAAAGCAATAAATTCTGTCAGAAATGTCGACTCTTAGACGATGTGTCTAATAGCGTATTTTAATACGGCAGTATGCAATATTAGGCAATGTATAATACTAAAAACACTTGACAATGGCACTTTGAAGCCGAAATCATGATTCTGTAAGTGTAAATGTAGCACTGTAAATAAAGAACAGTCTAATGGCGGTACTGACTTTAAAGAAATATGTTATGACTGAGGCCCCGCATTATGAAAAAATTATTAAACCCTGGAAGTCAGTTCCTGATGTCTTAAAAGATACCCTATCATCCTGTCCCTTCTTCTTGTCAGTGTTTTCCACATATTCGCTTCCTCTACGATTCTGCGTAGAACCTGCTCACTTCTGACCTTATCATTCCACCTAATTTTCAACGTTTGTTTGTAGCACCACGTTCCAAATGAGTCGATTCTCTTTTCTTCCGGTTTTCCCGCAGTGCTCTAAACGTACATTTTCACAAATTACTTCCTCAAATTAAGGCCTACACGTAGACTTCTCTTGGCCAGGATGCCCTTTTCCCAGTGCCAGTATGCTTTTAATGTCCTCCTTGCTCCTACCGTCATTGGTTATTTTGGTGCACTGCTAACAGAATTCCTTAACTTCTGTTTCTTGACCATCAATCCTGACGTTAAGTTCCTCACTGGTCTCATTTGTGCTACTTCTCATTACTTTCGTCTTCCTTCGATTTAATCTCAATCCACATTCTGTACTCATTAGAGTGTTCTTTCCATTCAGCATATTAAGTAATTCTTCTTCAGTTTCACGCAGGTTAGCAATGTCATCAGCGAATCGCATCATTGATATCCTTTTACCTTGAATTTTAATTCCACTCCTGAACCTTTCCTTAATTTCCATAAATACTTCTTCGATGTACAGTTTGAACAGTAGGGGAGGAAGACTAAATCTCTATCTTTTTAATCCTAGCACTTCGTTCTTGGTCGTCCACTGCTGCCGCGCGGGGTATCGGCACAGTTTGAGGCGCCTTGCACGGTCCGCGCGGCTGGCCCCGTCGGAGGTTCGAGTCCTCCTTCGTGCATGACTGTATGTGTTGTCCTTAGCATATATTAGTTTAAGATAGATTAAGTACTGTGTAAGCCTAGGGACTGATGACCTCAGCAGTTTGGTCCCATAGGAACTTACCACAAATTTCCAAATTTTCTCTCCTCTGCATTTAGCAGTGAAAATCTTGTTGCACTCTTAATGTTACCACCCTTTTAATGTTACCGAAGATTGTATCGAACTTTTCTGTATGACGAGTCAGTCCCGACGACAATCATTTCATTTTCGATTTCCTCACATTGTTCATGTCGCCATTTGGTCTCAACTTCCCTGCATCTCCTGTATATTTCATACCTCAGAGACTTGTATTTCTTTATTCCAGTGTTTCCTGGAACATTTTTGTACTTCCTTCTTTCATCGATCAACTGAAGTGTATCTTCAGTTACCCATGGTTTTTTCGCAGTTACCTTCTTTGCACCCGTGTTCCTCTTTCCAACTTCTGAGATGGCCCTTCTTAAGGTTGTCCATTCGTTTTCAACTGTACTGCCTACTGAGCTATTCCTTATTGCTGTATCTACAGCCTTGGAGAAATTCAACCGTATCACGTCATTCCTTAGTAATTTCGTATCCCACTTCTTTGCGTATTGATTCTTCCTGATTATTCTCCTAAACATCAGCCTAATCTTCATCACTACTACATTGAGAACTGAGCCTATGTCTACTCCTGGCTGCGCCATACAATCCAATACCTGATTTCGGTTCAAATGGTTCAAATGGCTCTGAGCACTATGGGACTCAACTACTGGGGTCATAAGTCCCCTAGAACTTAGAACTACTTAAACCTAACTAACCTAAGGACATCACACACATCCATACCCTAGGCAGGATTCGAACCTGCGACCGTAGCGGTCGTGTGGTTCCAGACTGTAGCGCCTTTAACCGCTCGGCCACTCCAGCCGTCACCTGATTTCGGAATCTCTGTCTGACCATGTTGTAATGTAACTTAAACCTTCCCGTATCACCCAGCCTTCTCTTGTATACCTCCTCATCTTGTGATTCTTCAAAAGAGTGTTCATTATTATTAGCTGAAACTTGCTACAGAAGTCAATCAGCCTTTTTCCTCTCTCATTCCATGTCCCAAGCCCATATTCTCCAGTAACCTTGTCTTCTATTTTTTCCCATACAACTGCATTCCACTCCCCCATGGCTATTAAATTTTCATCTCCCTTTGCATGTTGTATTACCCTTTCAACATCCTCGTGTATTTTCTCTATCTCTTCATCTTCAGCTTACGACGTCGTCATGTATACCTGAACTCTTATTGTCGGTGTTGGTTTTCTGTCGATTCTGATGAGAATATCTCTATCACTGAATTGTTCACAGTAACACACTCTCTGCCGTATCTTCCTATTCATAACTAATCCGACTCCCGGTATACTATTTTCTGCGGCTGTTGATATTACCCTACAGTCATCTGCGTAGAAATCTTCTCTTTATTTCACTTCAGTTACCCCTGCTACATTCAGATTGAGCCTTTGCATTTCCCTTTTCAGATTTTATACCTTTCCTACCACATTAAAGCTTCTGACACGTCCCGACTCGTAGAACGTTATCCTTATTTTGGTCATCTCGCCATGTCATTTCAGAACCTTTTGTCAATGGAGAGACACTTTTTCAATTACAGGCCACATGTCCTGTGGGTACACGTTCTTGTTGTTGTTGTAGTCTTCAGTCCTGAGACTGGTTTGATGCAGCTCTCCATGCTACTCTATCCTGTGCAAGCTCCTTCATCTCCCACTACCTACTGCAACCTCCATTCTTCTGAATCTGCTTGGTGTATGCATCTCTTGGTCTCCCTCTACGATTTTTACCCTCCAAGCGGCCCTCCAATACTAAATTGGTGCTCCCTTGATGCCTCAGAACATGTCCTACCAACGGATCCCTTCTTCTAGTCAAGTTGTGCCACAATCTTCTCCTCTCCCCAATCCTATTCAACACCTCCTCATTAGTTATGTGATCTACCCATCTAATCTTCAGCATTCTTCTGTAGCACCACATTTCTAAAGCTTCTATTCTCTTACTGTCTAAACTATTTGGTTCAAATGGCTCTGAGCACTATGGGACTTAACATCGATGGTCATCAGTCCCCTAGAACTTCGAACTACTTAAACCTAACTAACCTAAGAACAGCACACAACACCCAGCCATCACGAGGCAGAGAAAATATCTGACCCCGCCGGGAATCGAAACCGGGAACCCGGGCGTGGGAAGTGAGAACGCTACCGCACGACCAGGAGATGCGGGCGCGTCTAAACTATTTATCGTCCACATTTCACTTCCATACATGGCTACACTCCATACAAATACTTTCAGAAAAAGAACGCTTTCCATCCCATTGCCAGTCTACATTTTATATCCTCTCTTCTTCGACCATCATCAGTTATTTTCCTCCCCAAGCAGAAAAGCTCATCCACTACTTTAAGTGTATCTTTTCCTAATCTAATTTCTTCAACATCACCTGATTTAATTCGACTACATTCCATTATCTTCCTTTTGCTTTTGTTGATGTTCATCTTATATCCTCCTTTCAAGACACTATCCATTCCGTTCAACAGCTCTTCCAAGTCCTTTGCTGTCTCTGACAGAATTACAATGTCATCGGCAAACCTCAAAGTTTTTATTTCTTCTCCATGGATTTTAATACCTACTCCGAATTTTTCTTTTGTTTCCTTCACTGCTTGCTCAATATACAAATTGAATAACATCAGGGAGAGGCTACAACCCTGTCTCACACACTTCCCAACCACTGCTCCCCTTTCATGGCCCTCAACTCTTATAACTGCCATTTGGTTTCTATACAAATTGTAAATAGCCTTTCGCTCCCTATATTTTACCCCTGCCACGTTCAAAATTTGAAAGAGAGTATTCCAGTCAACATTGTCAAAAGCTTTCTCTAAGTCTACAAATGCTAGAAACGTAGGTTTGCCTTTCCTTAATCTTTCTTCTAAGATACGTCGTAGGGTCAGTATGGCCTCACGTGTTCCAACATTTCTACGGAATCCATACTGATCTCCTCGAGGTCGGCTTCTATCAGTTTTTCCATTCGTCTGTAAAGAATTCGCGTTAGTATTTTGCAGCCGTGACGTATTAAACTGATAGTTCGGTAATTTTCACATCTGTCAACACCTGCTTTCTTTAGGATTGGAATTATTATATTCTTCTTGGAGTCTGAGGATATTTCGCCTGTCTCATACATCTTGCTCGCCAGATGGTAGAGTTTTGTCAGGACTGGCTCTCCCAAGGCCATCAGTAGTTCTAATGGAATGTTGTCTACTCTGGGGGCCTTGTTTCGACTCAGGTCTTTCAGTGCTCTGTCAAACTCCTCACGCAGTATCATATCACCCATTTCATCTTCATCTGCATCCTCTTCCATTTTCATAATATTGTCCTCAAGTACATCGCCCTTGTATAGACCCTCCATATACTCCTTCCACCTTTCTGCTTTCCCTTCTTTGCTTAGAACTGGGTTTCCATCTGAGCTCTTGATGTTCATACAAGTGGTTCTCTTTTCTCAAAAGGCCTCTTTAATTTTCCTGAAGGCAGTATCTATCTTACCCCTAGTGAGATAAGCCTCTACATCCTTACATTTATCCTCTAGCCATCCCTGCTTAGCCATTTTGCACCTCGTGTCGATCTCATTTTTGAGACGTTTGTATTCCTTTTTGCCTCCTTCATTTACCGCATTTTTATATATTCTCCTTTCATCAATTAAATTCAATATTTTTTCTGTTACCCAAGGATTTCTACCATCCCTCGTGTTTTTACCTACTTGATCCTCTGCTGCCTTCACTATTTCATCCCTCAAAGCTACCCATTCTTCTTCTACTGTATTTCTTTCCCTCATTTCTGCCACTTGTTCCCTTACGCTCTCCCTGAAACTCTGTACAACCTCTGGTTTAGTCAGTTTATCCAGGTCCCATCTCCTTAAATTCCCACCTTTTTGCAGTTTCTTCAGTTTTCGTTTACAGTTCATAACCAATAGATTGTGGTCAGAATCCACATCTGCCCCTGGAAACGTCTTACAATTTAAAACCTGGTTCCTAAATCTCTGTCTTACCATTATATAATCTATCTGATACCTTGTAGTATACAACCCACTTTTATGATTCTTGAACCAAGTGTTAGCTATGATTAAGTTGTGCTCTGTGCAAAATTCTACCAGGCGGCTTCCTCTTTCATTTCTTACCCCCAATCCATATTCACATACTATGTTTCTTTGTCTCCCTTTTCTTACTACCGAATTCCAGTCACCCATGACTATTAAATTTTCGTCTCCCTTCACTATCTGAATAATTTCTTTTATTTCATCGTACATTTCTTCAATTTCTTCGTCATCTGCAGAGCTAGTTGGCATATAAACTTGTACTACTGTAGTAGGCGTGGGCTTCATGTCTATCTTGGCCACAATAATGCGTTCACTATGCTGTTTGTAGTAGCTTACCCGCATTCCTACTTTTTTATTCATTATTAAACCTACTCCTGCATTACCGGACTTTGTATTTATAACCTTGTATTCACTTGACCAATAGTCTTGTTCCCCATGCCACCGAACTTCACTAATTCCCACTATATCTAACTTTAACCTATCCATTGGGAAATGGGTACACGTTACACGTCTTTAATGCAGTGGTTTCCATTGCGTTCTGCACCCTCATGCTGTTGATCATTGTTGATTCTTTCGCCTTTAGGGGTAGTTTCCCACCCCTAGGACAAGAGGGTGCCCTGAAACTCTATCCACTCTTACGCCCTCTTTGACAAGACCATTGCAGAATGAGGGGGACTTCTTACGCCGGAAGTCGTCGGCCTCAAAATGTTGTTTATGAAACAAAATTTAAGCAGTGGCTGTGATCGATTACTACTTACTTGATTAGTAATCAAAGGCGCTACCCCTACACCGCGGGTGCACTGTTTCATCGATTTATAGGACATTAAAAATGTATAGAACCTTTTGGGCACCCTCTGTTATTAGACGATGTGTATTCGATTAGGCCTATGGGTGTCGTCACAGTTGGCCTGTCGTAGCAGTTTCTCTGCAGAGCACTGGCACACTACATCTAGATACATACTCCGCAAGCCACCGTACGGTGCGTGGCGGAGGATATCCTGTACCACTGCTAGCTATTTCCTTTCCTGTTCCAGTCACACGATGTATTTTGACGGCAGCAGAATCATTCTATGCTGTTCTCTAAATTTTTCGTATAGTGTTCCTGGAAAAGAATCTTGCGTTTCCTCCAGGTATTCCCATTTGAGCTCCCGACGCATCTCCATAATACTTGCTTGTTGTTCGAATTTGGCTACAACCAATATAGCAGCCTGCCTCCAGACTGATTCTATATCTTCCTTCAATCTGAGATGATGTGGATCCCAAGCACTTGAGCAGTACTTTAGAAATTGTCGCACTAGTGTCCAGTATGCTGTCTCCTTTATAAATGAACCGTACGTTCGTACAATTCTGTCAATAAACGGAGGTCGACCACTCACTTTCCCTGCTACAATCCTTATACGTTCTTCCCATTTCAAATCGCTTTGCAACGTTACGCCCAGATATTTAACATCGTGACGGGTCAAGCAGTATACTGTTAATGATGCAGCGTAACATTGTGGGTTTGCTTTTCCCTACTCACCTGCTGTAACTTGCATTTTTCTACATTTACAGCTAGCTGCTATTCATCACACCAACTAGAAATTTTGCCTAAGTCACCTTGTATTCTGCTAGAGTCGTTCAGCTGGCACTTTCACTTCCACCTCAACATCATCCTCAAAAAAAAAAACCACATATTTGATGCAACCCTGTCCGTCAAATTATTCATATATAGACAGAACAACAGTGGTCCTATCACACTTCCCTGGGGCACTCCTGACGATACACTTGTCTCTGATGAACACTCGTCGTCGAGGAGATCACACTGTCTTCTATTACTAGGAGCTACTCACATATCTTGTACCATATGCTCGTATCTTCGTTAAAATTATGCAGTGGGCCACCGTGTCAAATGCATTTCGGAAATCCAGAAATATGGAATCATCCTATTACCCTTCATTCACTGTTCGCAGAATATCATGTGAGAAAAGGGATGCTTCCTGAGACGGTGCTGATTCGTGGACATCGGCCTTTCGTATCTAGAAAATGTACTATATTCGATCTCAGAGTATGTTCTAGAATTCTGCAGCAAGCCTATATTAAAGACATTGATCTTTAATTTTGAAGGTCCGTCCTCTTACCCTTCTTATATACTGGAGTCACCTGCGCTTTTTTCCAGTCGCTTGGGACTCTGCGCTCGGAGAGAGATTCGCGATAAATGCAAGTTAAGGGGCCAATTCCGCAGAGTACTCTTTGTAAAACCGCACTGGGATTCCATCCGGTCCTGGCGACTTCCGTGTTTTCAACACTTTCAGTTGTTTCTCTACGCCAGGGATGCTTATTGCTGTGTGCTCCATATGCGACTCCGTGCGATAGTTAAACGACGGTAAGTTTGTACGATTCTTCTGCGTGAACGATTCCGTAAACGCTTTCGCTCAGCTA
The DNA here is from genome assembly GCF_023864345.2 of Schistocerca serialis cubense. Classification (NCBI taxonomy): domain Eukaryota; kingdom Metazoa; phylum Arthropoda; class Insecta; order Orthoptera; family Acrididae; genus Schistocerca; species Schistocerca serialis. The sequence goes on from NC_064639.1 coordinate 931,924,060, forward strand.
TCTTATACTGCAACACTAGACTGGTCAACGAGTGACTACACAGAAGCCTTGACCAGTATAGCGATTTCACATAGGAACAGAATTTTCTCATATTCTCAGCTAGATCTTTTACTAAGGTTCGGTAATATCACTTGTATTCTTCGCCCGTAGATCTTTCTACAGACGCATGAATCTCTATTAAATTTGGCCTGCCGTCATTTGTGCGTTCTCCTTTGCATCACCGAGCGAGGTGGCACAGTGGTTAGCACACTTGACTCACATTCAGGAGGACAAATGTCCAAACCCCGTGTCCGTCCATCCTGATTTAGGTTGTCTGTGATTTCCCTAAATCGCTACAGCAAATACCGGGATGGTTCCTTTGAAATGGCAAGGCCGTCTTCCTTCCCTGTCCTTCCCTAATCCGACGGGACTGACTCCCTCGGTGTTTCGTCCCCTCCCCTAAATCAACCAACCAATCAATCTTTTGAATCGAGAATTCAACAGCCTTTGATTCCTTAGTATTTTCCGAATTTTGTTGTTAAAACACTGTGGCTCTTTTCCGTCATTAATCCGCTTATTAGGCAGAACACTACTCATAATTGCTCTACGTCCATCATGTTGATGATGAAGTCCCATACTGCGAGGAGCGTAGAGAACGATGCGGGAGACCCGCACCGCCGACTCGGCAAGGTTCTAGCAGAGGTGGTTTGCCACTACCTACCTTCGATCGTAATGGAGATGAATGACGATGATGAAGACAGCACAAGAACACCCAGTCATCTACAAATGACGCCATTTCATTGAGGAAGTGAGGCGCTTAAATGCCCTTTCTAGCATAAACAATGTCCTAGTCTACTTGACTGATTTATTAACTTTCGATAATGATGACATCATGATCATTTATCCCTGTCTCTATAATGACGACGTCGATAACTTCTAGCCTGTTTGTACCTCCTAGCTTTACGATATTTCCATTGCGTGTGCGCTGCCGAACTAGCTGCTCAAGACAGTTTTCGCAAGACGTGTCCAAAAGTACTTCGCAGAACTGTCTGCCTGTACCCCAGCAATGAAGTCATAGACCTCCCATTCTACTCCGTGGGTTAAAGTCACCTCCAACTAATACTGTATGACGTGGGTATTTAAGCGCTGCTGACCGTCGACTCCCTTTCAATGACTCTAGAGTTGTCACAATGGAATCGTATGGCCGGTAAAAACATCCAAGAATTAACTGGGTTTCACCTAGACCTGTTATAAGCGGCCAGGTAACTTCACTGTTAAGCTCTGTTTCGACTTCATTAGAGACAATATTTTTGTCAACTGCAATAAACATTTCCCTCCTATGGGGTCCAATCTATAATTAATAGATAGTAAAATAAAGTTCTCAGATTTTTTTAACAGTTGATAATCTAATTGTTCATTATAGGTGTCTAATTTATGAATATGGTGAAAGTTGTCGTAATGATGTCTGATTTCATCCTCCTAGTAGCAGGCTGCCTGCCTATCAGGGCCAAAAAATTTTATCCTTTATTTGGATAAAATTGTACCCGTGACCTGGGTTTCAGGATGTAAATCCCATCTTCAGGCGCTTGATTGCGTACTAGAAAGTCGTACCAGTACCCAATCAGGTGCACGACTTTATCCCAGCAAAGGATTTGTGGGGATTTATGCATCATGAAAAACTTTATATTCATCATGTTTTATACACAGGAAGTCGATACTTTAACGAGTCGATTATCGGTGGTGGGTTTACTGATCTAAATTTAATCAGCCACCAAAACGACGAAAAAGTAACAACGGTGACTGTAGTGCTGTATATTCAAATGCAGACGCGCTGGATGCTGTGGGTTCACGTCTCACAACTTCTAAGTGGCCTTAGTGTTTCAAAATCGGACATGATAGAGGAAACGATTACTTTTGTGACAAATTTGCAACTACTATTTTGATACGCCATGAATATTCAGAACAGTGAACTCCAACACTGAACGTGGAAACATTTAACTGAAAGAGTAATAAACTATAGATCGATCTGCATGTGCCCGAAACTGGTCGCGCTTAAAATACACCGACTGGTAGCGGATTCTTTTCAACCTTACGATTTATGGAAACCGTCACGGAGTTCAAGATGATCCATTATGGATAAAACACATTTTTCATTAGCTATTCCATCTGCCCACCTAATATTCAGCAAATTTCTGTAGCACCTTATATCAAAAAAATCTATTTTGTTCTTGTATGAACCGCGTATTGTCCAAGTTTCGTTTCTGAACGAAGATACAGTCCACATAAATACCTTCAGAAATACTTCTTAAGACTTAAATTTATATTCCTTGTTACAAATTTCTGTTTTTCAGAAACAGTTCTCTTGCTATTGCTGTACACCACTTTATATCATCTGTACTTCGGCCATCGTCAGTTACTTTCTTGCCTAGACAACAAAGCTCACAACTCTTAGTGTCTAGTTTCCAAATATAAGTTATATAAGCATCACCTGATTAATTTCGACTACTTTATTTACTTCTATTGATATTCGTCTCGTACCATCTTTTCAAGACAGTCAATTCCGTTCAACTGCTCTTGAAAGCTCTTTGTCGTCTCTAAAAGAAACATTGTGTCTTAAGCTAAACGCTATGTTTTTGTTTCTTTTCACAGAACTTTAATTTCCTCTCTGGATTTCTCCTTGTTTTTCTTTATTGCTTGCGCAGTACACAGACTGAATAACTGCCGGGGGAGGCGAAAACCCTCTCTCTGTCTCTCCACTAATACTACTTCTATTTCTAGCCCTTCGACTCTTATACTTTATAAAATTTCGGCTGCATCTCTTTCCTCATTTTCTTTTTGAATGTTTCTTTAATCATCGCACATATGCTCCGATAGGTATATGTTTTACGTTTTTCGTATTTATTTGCTTCACTGCGCTTATTGTGGAAGCTGCTTTAAAAATTGTTATTTGTTTTTCTGATAGTTTCTATTTATTGATTTTGCGCTGGTAATTTCTTTACATTGCTTAAATTTTCTGCAAGATGGTTTGAGAACTTGCGTCCATTGCAACCAATAAATCGAAACATAGGTTAATCTGCACTGCGTGATTTCCAAGGAAGTGTGCTTAGTCGAATAATAATGAAAGCAAGATTCTACTTAAGCTCACTTCAGAAATCACAACAACCTGTTTCACTCTTCTTCACTTATCTGACATGACATTTAACAAAACCTTAACCAATTTCTGGTCATATGAAAGGAAGTCCATTGAAATATAAAATGTAATTGTTTTCTTTTGTCTTTTGGCTTACTTGTGGCAGTCAATAAGTCCTCGGCCACTGGTATCTGGAAACCGCTTGTACTGTTTAAAGCTACTAAAAAGGTGCTTCTCATATAATGGACGGAAAACTAACTACAGGTGAACATCGTGTGCAGTGAGTCTACCTAAGTGTCTGCAATTTAAATTGCAACTGTAAAACTTCATCAAGTGAACGACAAAAATTGGGAAGCGTATGACGACGTAGTAAGTTACGTTAATGCTGAAGCCATTAAGGTGTATTGGGAAATTTAGAAAAGTCACTTCACAAAAGTATTCTTCGTTATAACCAAGAACTGAAAAGAAATGGCAGACTCTGGAAATACTTTAAAGCTGTTTGTTCAACAGGGTCATGTTTAAGGAATTAATACAAAATACGTATATTCATCGTGGATTAGAAAAGGGTGCATTAACTGAGTTGATCTTTCGCGAATTTTCGCTAATGTTACACAATTAAGAATTGGGGAAAACTGATATAATGGTGTGGAAGCAGCAGCTGGCGCTCGATTAAAGAAAAGATACTTAATTATTACCTTATTATGAAGTCTTCTTCAAATCAATCGAAAAAGCTTCCTGTCTCGCAGTAAGGATATCAGGACTATATTATGAACTAAATTTCCTCTCACTTCCTGTGAAATTGTTTGCTGGTTTTTCTGCAGTGAACGTAAGCGTACCTTTGCATTTGTGAGCACTGCAACGACGAGATTCCTCTGAACAAACGAGCTGTGCTTGTACAAAACCACAGAAGTGTGTCAACTAGTTAGTCGTGCAGCATACTACACATTCCATTAAACTGATAGAGCGATTTTCTCAAGCAAACCATCAGAATGATTGTTTGGATAAAGATATTTTAGGGGCGAGTCAGGAACTTCAGTTCTGAGTGGTGCGAAGCATATAACGATAGGCAACACACATCGCATACTATCGCCGCGGAATGCCTAATGCATCAGGCATAACCAACCTCAAACGAAGCCTAATATCTGTATGATATTTCCGCTATTTGACCGTACAAACGTCTTTACTTTACGTTTCTACAACGATTTGGGCCTTAAGCCAATAGGAAGTACAACAATTTTTGGCATAATTAGACTTTCTTAGGTGAAGTAATCGCCAGAATCTGTTGAGGATCTACTGTACTGGGTGGCCCAGCGATTAGATAAGTATATAATCACAGAAATGTGTGGCAGGCAGGTAGCAAACATGTTTTCCAGTCATAGAACACTTGAAACACAGAATAAACATCAGCACAGTCGTTACATGTGCAATGAACATGGTGTGAAAATATATTTGTTGGATAAATAAAGCATTCCGATGGAGACTCTTGGACTGCCTCTTTTCCATATTATCTCCCATAAATTCCTCTTATCAGTATGATCAAACGCTTTTTTGAATTCCATGAAAGATAGATGTCTTTTCCATGTCAAATTTCCTTCTTTTTATAAATCAATTTTATTGTGATAACAGTGCCACTCTTTTGGAGGTCTTTTTGTTCTTCAGTCAAAATAACTTTTGAGATACACTGGAACCATTCATTTGTTACCTTTTCCCAATGTTAACTAGTTATGGAAATGGTTTATTTTTCCTTTATTGAAAAGAAAAATGACTTTCGCAAGGTACCCATCCATGTACTGAAAACATGAAAGCCTCTAATTATTTTCTACATGACTTCTGTTCTTGACATTTGCTATGCAATATCCAATTGTGTTGCTTCCATGGCATCTATTACGCCTACGTTTTGTAGCTCTGAGGTTTCTTGTACAACCTTTTTATATTACAATTGTCAAAAGTATTTTTTATCTTGGCCAACGGGGCCGCAGTGGTAACACCGATTCCCGTCAGATCACCGAAGTTAAGCGCTGTCGGGATTGGCTAGCACTTGAATGGGTGACCGTCCCGTCTGCCGAGCGCTGTTGACAAGCGAGGTGCACTTGGTCCCTGTGAGGTCCACTGAGGAGCCTCTTGTGAGGGAAGTAGCGGCTCTGGTCACGAAAACTGCCAGGAGAGCGGTATGCTGACCACGTGCCATCCACATCCGCATCAAGTGACGCCCGTGGGCTGGGATGACAGAGGTTTTCGGTCGGTGCCATTGGACCTTCAAGGCCTGTTCCGATGGAGTTTACTATTTTTTATGTAGACGTCTTGCGGTATTATACCTAGTTTGACTAGATTTGTGTTCACTTGAGGTGACTCATTAATTTATACGCCTTTCCATGATTTCCGAGTACATAATTGGCACTCTCCATATTAATGCGTCTCATGATGCAATTTGCGCTTTCAAAACGAGAGAGTTAGCTTTTTTCCTTGCCTCTTGATGTTAGTTTTGGAGTTCCTAGTCGCCCTGTAACTCCCAAAATATGGACCTCACTTTCTGTCGTTTTGGCGCTGACAGAGTTCGTGAGAGCTACATTGAGTTGTGCAGTGTATTTTGCTGCTGCGGTCCTCTTATTTTTTGTCAACATCCTCTTCAATGACCGTCTGTCACGATCAATCAAAACACACTTTCGTTCACGTTTTGACTTATCGGATTATTAATTTTTCGCTCATTCCCTACATGCGGTACACATCTTCGATACGATGTCAAAACCACTCAAGACGTCTTTAGTCTGTAAACATTTACTCTGTTGTTTAGCTTTTCCTTGACTCATACATTTTATCTTGTCGTTCCTTACTTTAAAATGTGTTTTCCATCCCTACAAACCTTTCATGCCTAGGGTGGAACGCTCTCAATTATAATATTGGAAGCACAAATGATGATGTCGTAGAAATATACCTAAGAAAGTGATGGAACTTTCATTACAGCATAAAAACTTCAAGTTCCCAACAGTGTAACGTTAAATCGGCAAGCCATCATCAACAGTTTGGTGAGACCATCATAATCTTTTCTCAATACACAAATTTCGTTTTCTTGAAATGTTTGCAGAGCGTTACTTCATCTCATTTATTAATTTTCTTTCTTACACTGAATAATTTTATATTTAGCGAACAAAGCTGTGTACCAGTTTGACGTCAATTCAGTTAATTCTTTCTGGTCGTTAATTACTAACCGACAACTCGTTCCGCTTTCTGCCGCAAATGGAAGTATTAATTCGCTAAAAGAGATTTTTCTGTACTTCATATTGACCAAAAGCAGCTGAAAAGAAGCTGCGAGCAGAAACGAGAGCGGCCCTTATTTTTAAATAGGCAGTCTCACGTCTGCAGCATTTCCTCAAAGGCCGCAATTCCGTTCTGACCTGTATTCTGTCTCAGAATTGCTTTCATTGGAGTCGCCCGTTTTTAAAGGCCAACTAAAGCTGCTCGCTGGTTTACTTTCCTTTCTTCTTTTGTCAACCGATATTTTTCTGGTCCGGCTTTGACCTCCAGTTTTGTCTGCACTGCACCAGTCTGTTTATTTATTATATTTTAACTTCATAATAATCTACGAATACGTTGACGGAGCCTACTGAATGATAAAAGTTCAGTATAAGTATAGTCTTACTCATCTCTTGATCACTGGGTAAATTTGTTGTTCAAAAAGCACACACAATGATAAAGTGGCAATAAAATTTTCTGTAAAATATTCTGTTTCACTGAAGCTAGTTTTGTAACACAGTGAAATATTTTGATGTACAGCGATTGGATTTAAGTTTGGATACACTGCGAGAAATGCATGCTTCAACATAAATACAGTTACTAACCAAGCCTGCAGGTAGCGCGGTTGTACGAGGTCTGTTCAAAAACTTCAGAAACATTCGTAATTTCGCGCCAATGATGCGTTGGAGCGAAATGCTGTTGGCATGCCCCCACCCGCCTGTATTTAATGTGTAATTGCTGCAAGTTCCATTGTTGTATGTCTGTTATTGTTCAGTGCTGTACTGAGTAGAGCACTGTGTCGCACAGTTTGCGAATTTCGAGATGGCAGAGTTAGAGGAGCAACGTGTCTGCATTAAAGGTTGCGTGAAAGTCAAGAAAAAATTTACAGAGACACACCAAATGAAGCAGAAAGCCTACTCTAATGAGTGCTTAAGCTGTACTTGTGTTATGAATGGTTCACACTGTTTAAAAATGGCCGGACTGGAGTTAAAGATGGCCCTCGTTCAGGACGTCCTTCGACGTCTACCGATGACGCTCATGTCAGGAACGTCAACGAAATTCTGCGCGTCAATCGATGACTTGACTGTCCGAGAGGTTGCAGAAGAATGTAACATTTCAGTTAGATCACGTCATAAAATAGTGACACAGCACCATGGAATGCTTCGTGTTGTCGCCAAACACGTTCCACAGTTCATGAGTCAAGACCAGAAAGAGCTTCGCCTCACGATCTGTGAAGAGCTTTTGTATCGGGCAAATGAGAACGAGATGTTCCTTAAGCGAATCGTAACTAGTGATGAGGCGTGAGCCTACGGTTATGAAGTTGAGACCAAAGTTCAATCTTCACAATCAACTGGGGAAAGTACTCCAAGACCAAGAAAAGATGGCCAGGTCAGGTCAACCATGCTAATAGTTTCCTTTGACATTGAAGGATTAGTTCATTATGAATTCGGGCCACAGGGACAACAGGTACTATCGGGATGTGTTGCAACGCCTGCGAGGAAACGTGAGAAGGTGAACTGCCTGTAAGGTGGCGAGACTATCCAGGGCTTTAGAATCACTGTAGCGCACCGCCACATTCATCCCTGTTGGTGCGTGACTGTTGTACAAAAAACGAAATCACTGTGATACCTCCACTTCCATACTCTCAAGACTGGCACCTTCAGACTTTTATTTATTTCCAGAGTTGAAAACCCCGTTAAAAAGGACGAAGATTTGCAACGGTAGACGATGTAAAAGAAGATTCGCGGACGCTGATTCTTGCGATCCAGCAAGAGGCGTACCAAGACTGCTTCTGGAAGTAGAAACGGCGTTGGGAGCGGTGTATCAGTTGTGGAGGAGACCATGCCCAATAAGTAAAAGCTAAGAGCAGGAAAAATTTGTGAATAAAGTTTCGGAATTATTTGAACAGATCTCATAGTTGACCTCGAATGACAACTGCGCAGTGTCCTCAATACGTCGCAGGTGTAAGTCGTGGTCAGAATAAGGATCTGTGTAGTGAACAGTGCGTCGTGTCGGAGCAATGTGAACTGAAATGTGAGTAAATTGTTGGTGCTTCCCCGTAAGCTAGGGGTCGAAGTGACTGGTACTCGAAAAGGCACCGTATCGGAGATTTATACCGCATACAGGGAAACGGAGAAAAAATAATCATCCAACAAGTCACAACGCGGACGAAAATGTGTGTTGATTGATCGTGATAGACGGTCATTGACGAGGATGTTGACAAAAAGTAAGAGGACCATAACAGCAAAAGACACTGCAGAACTCAATGTAGCTTTCACGTACTTTGCCAGCACCAAAACAACAGGAAGTGAGCACCATATTTAAGGAATTACAGGGTGTGTAGGAATTCCACGACGACGCATCAGAGGTGCAAATGCCCCTAAATGGAAAACGTGGTGCCAAAGCCATAACACCTGGACTGTGGAGCAGTGGAAGAATGTCAGTTGGTCAGATGAATGCTGTTTCACACTGTTTCCATCTTCTGGCAGAGCTTACGTCCCAAGAGTGAAAAGTTTTGGGGGTGTTGGGTGAAGATTTGGGCACCAGTATTGTAATATTCCATGGGCATCTTGGTTACGGTGTAGCGTCAAATTACTGCCAAGGATTATGTGACCATTTTGACCGATCAACTCCATCCCATAATACAATGTTTCTTCCAAGCAGATACGGTCTCTCTAACACAGCTCTACTCGTCCAGGATCGTTTTTGCAATCACGAGGTTAAATAGCTCAATTGTCGCATCTGCCCTGGCCACCGTAGGCATTACATCCTAATATTATCGAGCCTTTGTGGTTTACTTCGGAGGGAAGGATACGTGGACGTTAGCCCCTCCTTCATCGTTACCCGAAACTGTCACTACTTGGCAAGAAGAGTGTATAGTATTCCCTTAAAAGCCATACTGCATGTTTATTCATCCACTCCGAGACGACTGGAAGCAATGCCCAATGCCAACAGGCTCTCTAAATCTACATAGTAACGTGTTAATTTTTTATGTTTACATATTTTTGTCTATCCCCTGTAGTTTAGCTCCTCCTTCATAGCTGTGTCAATACCATACGTGAATTCTTGAACAGATTTATGCAACAAATATACGTACAAATAAATCCTTAATAAATGAACGCTAATCATTGAAATTAACAGAGCCAACGCAACGACAATGACTCCATGGGAAAGAGATTTAGTGCTCCTAATACGTATTGTGTTACGCAGTTTTGCCAAGTACTGAGAAGCTAAGCCGATGGCAATGTAAAACTACATGCTAACTCGTACCAAAAAGTGGAACCAGGAATCAGCCACTGTCAATAATGTTATATATTTAGAACGAACAGTTTCGTTAGCGGTGTCTAACCGACAAGTTCAACCTCATTTGGGTGATCACGTTTAAAATTACGTTTTGCTTTTTCTGTACCTGCTTGATTTGCTCTTTGGAATTTCAGCGGCAAGGAAAAGAACTACTTTATTATAACTGGAAATAAACAGCTTTTAAAATAATTGTTTACTTTTTCATTTATAGAATAAGCCAAATGTAATTTTGAACGTGAACATGTATCTGATGATAAACTTGTCGCTTCGAAACTGGTAACGGCGAGGTATTAATATAATGCCCCACTAACTTCAGCGACTGCTGTTTTTAATTTTTGGTAATAATTCACCTGTGTTTTTGATTTTCATTGTTGAAATGTTACAGTATAAAAAATCTACAGAGAGTGTCATAGCAACGACTGTAAAACGTATTAATTAAGAAACAGTCGCTTTAATTTTTTGCGTGTCTGTTTTTGGTTCCTAAATTCAAGTTTTATTATTAAAGTAACACTCTTCCTCTCTGTGAGTACTTTCTTGCATGTAGAACAGTATTCATTCTTCTTTGGCTTATTGCGATCTCTTGCAAAATGACCGCATCCACCACAATTTTGCAGATAAGATACTTTCTTTTATTTTTGTTAAAATTAACAATAAAGGCAATATTATCTTCTCGGTTATTACCTGCCATTCGTTCCTCTACTCATATGAGCTGTATCGTTAGATATTCCATGGTTTCCCACCAGTAGGTGTTGAATCCGATGCTGGAGAAAAGTGTGTTAGTCTGACAAAATAGGCCCTATATTGGATATGAGTGTGGTGCCTCCCATGTTTATGCACTTCAATTTCTATATTCTGTAGAGCATAACATTACTACCCTTGTCTCTACATTTATAGAATTTTGAGCTACAAATTTCTTGAAGCAACTACTAAATTCTTTGATACGCGTCTGTTTTGTGCATCCTTTTAATTTTATCATTCGTAGTCTTGGAAGTTCCTCCACAAAATACATGTAGCTTTACCTCTCCGTCAGTAGGTCTCATTACATAGGATGGCTATAACTAAACTTCCGCCACGTTGAACGCCCTCAAAAACCGAGTGATCTTACCACAACAAAACTTTGTGGAAACTTTTGTAAGGATATGTGGCAGAAAAATAACAGATAAACCATTGATACAAAAAAAATAATTTCAACAAAAGAGGGAAACATTTGTTTGCCTACCATGTTACAAACGTCACTCATTGTGACCACCATACGTCAATCAATATGACGACCATCCGCGTCCAAAACAGCACTATACTGCACTAGAGATACCATTTCACAATTGTTCCCATCACTTTTCGAACAGTGGACTATGAAATGTTCAGCTGTCTTGCCAAAGTACTTGCACTGCTTGAAGATCGGCCATTGCATCCAGCCTTTCAGACATTGAAACAGTAACTTCTTCAACGATCTGTTGCGCAGTTGGCCATTGGAGCAGCTCCAAAATCTCTAGGATGCACACAGTCCGAGCATCATTTCTATAAAGCTGGGTACCCACCCTGTACACACGGGCTCAAGTAGCGGAAGTTCAGTTATAACCACTCTGTCTAATGTTTCACCTTGCTGCACCATTGTTGCCATTTCTCCCTTTTTCCTTTTGTGTCACAATTTTCATGTGATTCACTTCCATCCACAACATCACATAGATCTTGCGCAGTAAACAATATTCTGATTGTCAGATGTGGTACATTAATGTGGAGAGTATCTACAGTGTTGGGACGGTTTTTAACAATGAGTGTGTTATATGTTTATGGCACAATAATCATTTATTTCGGTTCCGTGGAGGTGTCCACAGCATAAAGACTGATGTCCGTTGTATTTATCTTTTCGTTAATAAATACTGTTGATATGGTAGCAGTCCGCGGTTGTTAACTAAAAGATTGAATATTGTTATTCGAACAGGTAATGGTTAACTATTGACTAAGAAGAAGATTATTATTCGAAAAATTGTGCTTTGTGAAACCGTACATTAAGATTTCGGTGTTTGATGGAGAGGACTACAGGAAACTGAAAAGACAAATGGGAAGGTATTTGAGAATGAAGAAATGCTGTACAGTGGCTTTGAGAGCAAAAATGAGCGCAGACGATGCCGACACGTGGGGCGAAGAAAATGTGACCGTACTGAACAACGTATGTGGAATGAATTCGAACAAGCAACTGGAATTTTTGAGTGATAAGGAAACTGTGTTTGAGGTAATGAAACATTTGGCCAAAGCATTGCAAATTGTTTGCAGAAACAGGCTGCACAAACTGAGGTTACAAGACGGCAGTGACACTTCACATTCTTCAACATTATTGAACAAACAGAGACTAATTAAAATTAGCAGGCAAGAAACTGACGACAAAGGAGAAGGTAAACTAGTTGTTGAAAACTTTGCCGGAATCTTTGATCTATATAAGGGACTTGATCGACATTTTGAAAGAACATTAGACAGACAAATATATTAAAGTAAAATTCAAATTAGGGATTCAGTAGACAAGGACTGAAAAGAAAACCAATACAAGCAACGAAGAGCAGTCGTGTTACAGATGTGACAAACCAGTCCATGTCAATAGGTCTGTAGCCACTCATTGGGACTAGTTTGTTTACGTGGCGATCCACCGCAAGAAGGACAGAAACAGTTGTTTTGTAAATAAAACTGCCTTTTCTTTCTGCAACTTATCTCTCCCAAACGCATTTCGCCTTTTTCTTGCTCTAAGGCATCATCAGTGGGATCTATAACGATGAAGTTTTGTTGGTTTTAGATTATCAGACTGTTCACTTCGCAATTTTTTATGTAAATAAGTAATAATTAACGGTTTCCTGTGAATTGCATTTCCTCTCATGTGTTCTGGAGATCGCACTATCACTTCAATACCGACATATATGCACAATTTTGTATTCCGAACTTTTTCACACTTTTCACCATGTTTCTGCTTCTTCTTTGCGATGTACTATTATTCTTTTGTCACTCGATATAGCCATTTCTTCGGGCACTGTGTTTTTAACAACGTAAAAAGTATTGTAACTTCATTACGTGTTTACTCCTCTTTGGTTTGTTTATCTACATGTTGCCAATCAACGAAGTATATATTACTAACTTCTATTCATGATGCCTATAACGTGTGTGTGTGTGTGTGTGTGTGTGTGTGTGTGTGTGTGTGTGTGTGTGTGTGTGTGTGTGTGTGTGTGTGTTAGTGTTAGTGAGTGAGTGAGAGAGAGAGAGAGAGAGAGAGAGAGAGAGAGAGAGTGACCCAGAGAGTGTGTACATTTTCTTATTGTAGTGTGTGTGGGCGGGGGGAGGGGAAGGAGAGTTGGTGGTTTGAGTTGTAAAGTGTTGAATATAGATCTACTAGCTGTCAGCGTGTGGTTAAAAGCTTTGGTGAGAGCTGATTTGACTTTTCGTTTCAATGTTCTGTAGAGGGGTTCATTGATAAGTGAGTGTAAAGGTGCTGCGTGGTATTATTATTATGTTGGATGGTATTATTATATTAATCCTGTTTGGGAGCGTTATTCTATTATTTTATCTATTAGCGTAAACAATGAACTGCTTCGAAGTGTACTTGAGCATTCTGCAGGGTTTTCCTTTCTGCTTTGGTTTTCTGTATGTGGTAATTTTGTAGTAGGGTTGGGAGATGTAGGCAATAAAGTGGTAGTGCGACCTCCAGAGCAGATGAGAGGAAACGCAGATTACAGCATACTGCTATTAATTAGTTATTTACATCAAAAATCCCAACGTGAATTGTTTGATAATCTAAAAATAACAAAACTATATCGTTATATATGCCACTGATGATGCCCTAGAGCAAGAAAAAGGCGAAATGCGTCTGGGAACAATAAATTAAGTTGAAGCAAAGAAGGCGGATTTACTTACAAAACAAGTATTCGAGGGACGTTCCGGACGTCATTGAGGAGGTGGTTGTGGCCGTTGGCAACGTGGGCAAAACCATCAGCGCAGCAGAAACAACAGCTGGTCACGAATCGAGGTGAGTAGTGTGGTTCAAGCGGCGGTCAGTGTTGAGGACGCTAAAGCTACCAACAGAACCGGTATGAGCAGGTTTGTAATTGAGGTGTAACTCACGATGGCGTGCAATAATGAAGAACTAAAACGATAATGGCTACACATGTCACGTTGTTGGTAAAGGAAATTACTTTTCTTAGTGCATTAACCTTAAAAGAGCCGTTAAATATCAAAATCTCGATTGTCAAGTTTTGGACAAACAGGAAAAGTGTTTAGTTATTTTCTAGTTTTTGTTTAAATGAATGCAACAGACACTGAAAATATTATTTTACGTCAAAGCCATGGATACAAATTTGATTAGTTACGCCAAAATAACAAAAAAGTTAAAATATTAAAAGTTGCTCAAAAGACAATAAATTCATGATGAATGCTTTGCGGGAAGATAGGCTGTATAAAATAATGGGAAAAGTTTATGAGAATGAGATCAATGTAAATAGTGAGAGTAGTGGTGATAGCATATCAGTAAAAGAGGAATGGTGTCGTACACTGGGACATGAAAATTTTAACGATTTAAATAAGTTTTGTAAACGTAAATTAGCAGATGGATGTCCAAAAATTTAGAGTCGTACTTTGTAATGAAATAATAAGCAACAGTTTGCATAAAAGAAATTTAATTTCATTAGCAGTTTCGGGCACTTAGTAACCTTCTTCAGAAGGTTATACCTATCACATTATTTGCGAGTATCAACAATGAAGGGGCATACCCTGAAACTAGTAAAGAAATTAAATTCCTTTTATACAACTGATTGCATATTATTTCATTATATACGACTGCAGTTGCTGAGGATCGAAAACAAACTACAGTCAGAAATTATTAAACGTGAAGTTTGTATTGAAAATAAAATTCACAATTTTCCATTTGAAAACAATAGAAGAAAACGAAGGAGACATTGAAGATAATTCATACTGATTTAAAGGGATGCATCTCAAATCTTGGTTTGTGTGGGGAAAGAAATTTTCCTGCTTTTTACTAATGATTGTAGTAAACCAGCTACAGTTTATAATGCCAAATGTAAATTCAAGTTTATGATTGTTGTGTGGAATATGTAAATGAAACTGAAAACTTTACTGGAAAAACTGTTAAGATATTGAGACGTGAAAGTGGGACAGAATGCTCAAGCTCATCAGATTATAAATCAGAAGGGAATCACTTTAAATGCATGTCTCTCTCCCCCCCCCCCCCCCACCCTATTTACACGAAATGAATGCTGCGGATGAAAGATATAACAAGTCGATTTTAATATATCACGATACCTGTAGCTGAAGCAAGAGAGGAGACAACACTTTGCCCCTACGTCGTTTGTGCCGCTGCGTACCTCAAAAGCAGAATACAAGTAATACTACTGAAAAAAAAACCTCCTTATGAGATAGTGTTCGGGAGGAAACCTAATTCTAAACATGTGAAGTTGTATGGAAGTAGGGTTTTTGTACGTGTATCAGAACAACTGAGATAGTCAAAGTGGGATCATAAAGCAAATTTCGCAATTTTAATGTGCTACAATGAAGTTGGATGCAGAACATCGATTAACCACAAAATTATCATTGTCAAACCTGCTCGTACGGTGGAACAGGAAGTCAGGTGTATTGATCAAAGAACTGTGATGTATGGAATAAACATTTTATTGATTCTGAGCATAGAAAACATAGAGAATGGATCTTTACACTGTTAAAATCCTCCTTCTGCCTATATCTGAGTACTGCGCATCACTTTGGGATTCTCGCAAACAGAAGAGAATACGAAAGATCAAAATTATAGCAGGGCGTTTCGTCACGGGTTTCTTTAGTAAGAGCAGACCGTCAGAGAAACGCTCATTCAACTCAAGTGGCAGATTTCACTAAAGAGACATTCTGCATCACAATGCGGATTACTGTTCAAATTCTGGTTGCGATTGTTCCCAAAATATTCGACCAAAATAATGCTTCCTCTTTCGAAACACTGCGAAGTAAGATTAAAGAGATATGAGTTCACAAGGAAGTTTACCAGCAATCCCGCACAACATTCGTTGTGATCTGGGAAGGGATGGAAATGACAGTGGTGCTCAAAGTACACTCCACCACATGCCATAATGTGGCTTGCGGAGTATAAATGCCGATTTAGCTGGGGGATTATTAATCTGAATACCTTACCTAATGTCCTGTCGTTCACTCCTTGCCTAATAAATGCATTAACCCTGTCCTTTACTCGAATCTCCATGTCTGCCTACTGCAGATACTGCTTCACTAAATAATCAAACCACAAATACTTCACGTGGCAGCCGCTCACAATCACAACTACAATATGCACAAAGAAAGTTTCATTGTCTTGCAAGTGCTAATATCAGAGGACTGTGAGAGAGCATCAACAGAGCTTGCATGGAAATTTGAGAATCTCGTCCCAAAGTTCAAAAGTGTCACTGAACCTGAAAACTGAGAGGTTTGTGGCGTTCCTGTTATTTTGGACATTTTATTTCATAATTTTAACATGGTTTTGGGGCGCTGCATTTAACAGGAATAATTAGCTTTCTTGAGCAGAGCAGCAAAGTAGAATGCCTTAGCGATGAGGAAGAAGACGATTCAACTATTGCAACATTAGCAGTGAGACTGGCCACATTATATGGCACTCAAGTACGCCAATGGTGTGAAGAACCTAAACCAAGAAGAAGGAAGCTGCGAGAGTAAATCTACTCGGCAGTCCATAACACCGCGGACGCTCCAACGTTTATGTGTGAAACTAAAACACGTTCTTATATTCCCTTCCGTCAAGAATTCTTCTCATGTGCGAACATTTTCATCTCAGAGTAGCAATTGCAACCTGGCCTCAATTACTAGCTGGATACAGTCCAATCCCGGTCTTCCGCTACAATTTTTACCCTCTACAGCTCCCTCTGATATTATGCAAGTTATTCCCTGATTTCTTAACTGATCTCCTACCGTCCTGTCCCTTCTTCTTGTCAGTATTTTCCATACATTCCTTTCCTCGCCTATTCTGCGGAGGCCCTCCTCATTCCTTAACTTACCAGTCCACTTAATTTTCAACATTCTTCTGTAGCACCACACCTCAAATGCTTCGAGTCACTTCTTTTAGGGTCTCCCCACAGTCCATGTTTCACAGCCATACAACGCTGTGCTCCAAACGTACGTTCTCAGAAATTTCTTTCTCAAATTAAAGTCTGTGTTAGATACTAGTAGACTTCTCTTGGTCAGGAATGCCCTTTTTGTCAGTCCTGGCCTGCTTCTTGTGTCCTCCCTGCTCCATCCGTCATGGGTTATTTTGCTGCCTAGGCAGCAGAATTACTTAACTTCATCTATTTCGTGACCACCAATCCTGATGCTAAGCTTCTCACTGTTCTCATTTCTGCTACTTCTTATTACTTTTGTCTTTCAACAGTTTGGTCTCAGTCTGTATTTTGCACTCATTAGGCTGTCCATTCCACTCACCATATCCTGTAGTTCTTAATCACTTTCTCTGAGGATAGGAAAGTCATCAGCGAATCTCATCATTGATATACTTTCACCTGGAATTTTAATTCCACTCTTGAACCTTATCTTTATTTCCATCATTGCTTCTTCGATTTATAGATTGAACAGTAGTGGTGAAAGACTATATCTCTTTCTTCTTGTTTTTGTAGCTGTTGTCGTCTTTAGTCCAAAGACTCGTTTGATGCAGCTCTCCATGCTACTCTATCCCGTTCAAGCATCTTCATCTCGGAGTAAGTAGTGCTACCTACATCCTTCCGAATCTGCTTAGTGTATTCATCTCTTCGTCTCCCTCTATTATTTTCCGCCCACTCTTCCCTCTAGTACTAAACTGCTGATCCCTTGATGCCTCAGAATGTGCCCTACCAACAGATGCCTTCTTCTAGTCAGGTTGTACCACAAATTTCTCTTCACCCCAATTCCATTCAGTACCTCACCATTAGTTACGTGATCTACCCTTCAGATCGTTTCTTAAAACCTACTTAATCCATACTTTGTCTTCCACTACTATTATTCCCTCTTGGTTCTTGTATGTACAGTATATTACCCGTCGTTTCCTATACGTACACCTATTTTTCGCAGAATTTCGAGCATCTTGCACCATTTAACAGTGTTGATCGCTTTTTCCTGGTCGTCAAATCCTATGAATGAGAATTGATTTTTCTTTAGTCTTGATTCCATTATCAACTGCAACGTCAGAACTGCCTCTCTGGTACCTTTACAATTCCTAAAACCAAACTGATCATCATCTAACACATCATCATTTCTCTTTTCCATTCTCTTTTATTATTTACTAACGAAGAAACCCTGTGTTGTCCTCGTACTCATTTATAAGTGTGCGTCCACGCCCGTACCACACAACACCTGGCCTTGTGATAAATGTATATGAAGTCATTACTCGTGGATTGTGTGCCGTAGAATGATATAAATTTGCACTTGCATTCAGTGTCTGTAATGTGTCGTAAATACAGTTAGTATTAAAGAAGCAGTAAATTATAACGTTATGCCTCATGCGGTACTTTCAGTGCATGAACAGCAGAAACAACGTAAGCGATAAAAGTTCTTGTTCCATCATTCTGTAGGGGTTACCAGCGAGAAAAGAATTTCATAAAGATTTGAAATTATGTGTAAAGTTTGTTGTAAGTCGCTAAGTGTTATTCTCGAATACTGGATCAATTCGCGCATAGGATGGGAAGCATCTTTTTCATCAAAAAGTGGTTCAAATGGCTCTGAGTACTATAGGACTTAAGTTCTGAGGTAATCAGTCCCCTAGAACTTAGAACTACTTAAACCTAACCAACCTAAGGACATCACACACATCCATGCCCGAGTCAGGATTCGAACCTGCGACCGTAGCGGTCGCGCGGTTACAGACTGTAGCGCCTAGAAGCGCTCGTCCACCTAGGCCGGCTACTTTTCATCCCCACTACTACTCCTTTGATAGGTGGTGGTTCTCACACCCACGGCGATTGTTGCCTCACTGTAAGATATATGTGCACCAAGTCTGGCAGCAATCGGTTCAATGTATATATTGCTGGGGAGAAAAGATAGTACACCTGGGATGAAATCGATTTTGATACGATGACGACTTATGCCACCTGTGGGATAGTAGATGTACTGATAATGGTTTCAAAGTCGTCTGCCAACAGATAGCCAGGCGGCTTGGATACATGAGCGCCATCTGTATCTTCTTTTTATTATGGAATGCTCGCAGCCAAACGGCTCAGAGTGGTGAAAACGTCTGAAGCAGCTGCCGAATGGATGGATGGATTCCCTGACCGTTTTCCGCCTTTCGTATGGACAGGAGAAGCGGCCTCATCCATCATACGAGACTGGAATCCATCCAACCAGCAGTGTTACTCCTTGGCATACCGCCTTTTAGCGGTTTGTGACACACAACGAATATTAGTTACAGAGTTCCGAGCTGTTTTAGTTATATGTTTACCTGAAGATGTGGCTTTTAGATCCACGAAACCACTTGCGATCTAAAAATAAAGCACTAAATACAGCTGAAGTGGTTTATTAATACGCAAGGTGATTACTTATAGCTGTGGTTGCCCTCCATACGAGGTTGTCTGCTGTCTGCTACCATGTTCAATTTTGGCCTTGAGAAGATCATACGAGAGACGTTGAACTTCGAGTGCTTCCAAGTCGAAGAATCTGGCTTATATAGCCTAGCCAGATCATATATGCTCACTCAGACGCTCTGAAGAGGAATCTGAACTAACGACACAGAAAAACATGGCCGCAGAAAATTTGGTCCACTCGTAAGAAAATTCAAGATATACTCCTAAACAAATCTAATACGGATTACCTCGTTATCACTTCTCTACAACGTCAAGATATTGGAAAAGTACAGTCACTGCGGATGAGAGATCAGTCCTACAAGAGAGTCTGCAATTTTTAATAGCTGGGAGCGCTTTTCAAAACTCTACTGAGGGTGCTCAAAAATGGTTCAAGTGGCTCTAAGCCCTATGGGGCAACATCTGAGGTCATCAGTCCCCTAGACAGAACTACTTAAACCGAACTCCTAAGGACATCACACACATCCATGCCCCAGGGAGGAATCGAAACTGAGACCGTAGCAGCAGCGCAGTTCCGGACTGAAGCGCCTAGAACGGCTCGGTCACAGCGGCCGGCACTGTGGGTGTTTTCCATGATTTTTATTCCAGTGATTTCTTCAATTATACTGTCCGAAAAGACTCCCAGCTTCATGCGAAGTAGAGATCAACGCTTGGCTCCAGTCTAAGACAACTACATAGGTCCAGATGCGTCTCGAGACGGCTCAAGATTCGGCTATAAAAAAACCCTGATCAAATCCATGATATTATATGGCTGTGAGATATGGAGTGTCCGGAAACAAATCTTTCATAAACCTTGTGTATGTGAGACAATAGGGCTGCAGAGGATGTCTCATGTTAGACTCAGACACGGGTGAATGGAGGAACAGACCCAGCCATGAGCTAGATGAACTGTACCGAAATGCAAATACAGTAGGAATCATCAGAAGCAAGCGACTACAATAGGATGGAGATGTGTCTCCGATGGAAGACGACAGGTAGCCGTGGCAACACCTGTATTTCATCGCCGGGGAGGAAAAGGTAGAGGTGCAGGTATGGTCTCCACGAAGACCTGCCACAAGCAGCGGTCGATTTGGAAGTATGTCAGATAGCAGCGGTCAGATAGCAGGATGGAGAAGGAAACCTGTAGCAGTCCGTAGTTCTTGGGATCTGATTGTGTAAAACGGAACAAACATTAATCGATAATTTTTTTTTCTTTTTAAATAATGCCCTTACACACACTTGTGAAGACTGCGCAGCACTGCGAAACAACGCTGGGAACCTTTTAGGACAGTATAATTAAAGAAATCACAGAAAGAAAAATCAAGGAGAGCACCTTCAGAAGTGAAACAACTTACAGCTTCCCGTCTAGTATAAAGTGTTCGCGTGAATTACGCGGAGACAACCGTCCGTATATAGCCGTAGCATGGATGGCGGTGATCACACCTGCAGTTAGAGTTTAGGCTCAGGCAGCAGTCATTTCACCTGATCATCGCCAAGCTCGTGCTTTGTAACTACCTGTGGTGACAGGAGAGAACATTTTATTGAATGGTATAGCTAACTGAAGAAGCGCAATGCGGCAATAATGGAGCGAAGACAAGCCAAGCAGTATGATGGAGGCGTTAGACATGATGACTACGTAGCACAGAAAGAAACAAGAAATCAATCATCTCATCCCAGTTAACATCTATTGAGCATCTTACACCCCTACATTACTCTTAGTCACACTTCATTAATTGTCTTTGTATATTTCTTCAATTGCATCTCAAGTCGGGATAGCTGAATCAGTAAATCAATGAATACGCTACTAACGACATTTTCCAACTCACCTTTTCGCATACTACTAAGGAAAAAATGGCATTGCATTCTTTAAAAATCACGGTGAATTGTGTAATTAATAATACGACAATTACTGCAGTTTGAGTCTACCGTGAATACTGCCCACAGCAAATACCGTATCGGTAGTAGCTCTTTAATATGGCATTAGGGGGTGCACGCAGCGTTCGCATACGAGATTATATGTTTTAATTTGCGCCACCGTTTGAAACAGTTATTCCGGATTTATGAAATTCATTTTGTTTCGCGTATGCTAAATACGGGTAAGCTGTATTATATTGCGAAATATTTGCGTTATTAGCGCAAATGCATGATGCGTTTATTCCAGCCGATTTCGTATCTCTACGGTATGAAGTCGATTTCAATGTATGCAGATTCGTTTAACAATTACTCTATTAAGCTTATGGTGACACACAAAGCGGTTGTTGTGAAGTGAAGGATTACTTAAATAACGGTAGTTTACTACCATGTCATTCAGAATGCAAATTAGGTACAGGGAAAAAACATATTGCAGCAGGCGGGGTTATACAGTACAAGAAGAATGAAAAAACACGTTATGAAACAAGGCGGTTTTTGATATTTTACAATCCTGTGCATCCCAAAATTCGTTAGGAGTACTATCAGCCTCGGCTTAAAAATTGCTGCGTGTTTACGTCAGTATTCTATATCTACATCTATACTCAGCAAGAGACTTCACGGCATGTGGCCGATTGTACTTCCCCATTGTCCTATTACAAAAAATGGTTCAAATGGTTCTGAGCACTATGGGACTTAACATCTGAGGTCATCAGTCCCCTGGAGCTTAGAACTACTTAAACCTAACTAACCTAAGGACATCACACACATCCATGCCCGAGGCAGGATTCGAACCTGCGACCGTAGCGTTTCTTCTTACAGTCACAAATGATTCTCGGGAAGAATGATAGCTGGTAACACTCCGTGTGGGCCAGAATCTCTCTGATTTTATCTTCGTGGCCTTTCCGCGAGATATAAATATGAGAAAAATATGTTGATTGACTGTTCCAGCAACGTACGCTTTCGAAATTTTGACAGCACACCAAACCATGATTCAGAACGCCTCTATTGCATCGTCTGCCACTGAACTTGGCTGTTGGTTGAATATCTCTGTGATTATTCGATGTTCCACCCCTAAGGGAGTGAATAAGGAATGAAAGGTTTTTCGAAAATATGTCGCTATGAAGGCAATTAGCCATAACTACGCAAATCGGTATTTGGTTTCTGGATCAGAAATAAAGAAATACGTGTTTGAGCATTTTTGGGAATTTAATCTCCATGCGAGTGAGATAGGTGAGTGAAAGATTTTTCTCTTTTTTCTTTTTTTTTAGCTACTACAGTATTTTTACACCCAATGGGGGTGAGATAGGTGGGTGAAAGTGTTCCTATTTTTTTTTTAGCCACTATAGTATTTTTAAATCTACACCTACGAAAATTACGTGTTTTAGATAATTAAAGCCCTAAGGGAGTGAAATAAGGGATAAACTGTTTTATGAATATATATCATTATGAAAGCGTTTTTGAAGCTGACAATATTAAAATCTGAATTGGACTTCTCGGATGGAAGTAAAAAAAAATCGTGTTTCACAGCTTTTGGAAATTCATCCCTTATTGGGGTGCAATAGGAGATGAATGTTTTAATGGAAATATTTCATTCTGCAAATATTTTAGGAGCTAACTCCATGAAAATTGTTAGAAATAAAAAAATACGTGTTTCACTGTTTTTGGAAATTCAACCGCACCCCCCCCCCCTCCCCCCCAGGAGTGAAATAGAGATTTTTTAAGAAAATATTTCTTTGTATTAAAAAAGCTAAATCTATGAAATCATTTAATTTCTCGATTGGATTTTATTTTGTATGGGAATATCACGACAAGAACGCAAAAGTAATGATTAATAAAATCCTTGGTCTTCTTTGGCAAGAATCGGTGTTTGAGCAGAAGTACGTTCGGAAAAGACCGTGGCTTAGAAGTATTAATTAGCGTGAAAAGTTTAGAAAGTGTTGCGATTTGTGTACTAAATGAAAGACCGCTGTTTTAACAGTTACCAGGACGAATTGCCTTTGTCAGAACTTCGTAGAAGAAGAAACTGCTCGTTAACACATTAATTTTCAGTAGGCCTAATGTATGTTTACAAAATTATTTTTGACGTAATTATTATATTTTACATAATTATTACGTACTACGCAAACGCGAGCGAAGGAGCGGGTGCTAAGCTAGTCATAAAATATATCGTTGACACAGAACATGAAACTATAATCATAAATCTGCAAAATGTCTGAAAGATTTATGGTCAAGCTCATTTCATACTGGTCTTCGAAAATCTTTCATTCAGCCAGGATTGTAACACAAAAAAGTCGAAAACAGCGTATAACACATATTAAATTCTAATGTATGTCCCACATCACCACTTCTTCCAATCCTCTCCCCCCCCCCCCCCTCTCTCTCTCTCTCTCTCTCTCTCTCTCTCTCTCTCTCACACACACACACACACACACACACACACACACAAACACACACACATGCACAAAAATCTTGAATTCCATAGAAAAAAGTAAACAAAAAATAAAACTTGCTGATTAAAATTAAATACGTGTTTGTAGATCGCGACTTAATTACTTGTTAACAATGTCTTACTGTTGTCCACACTCCACGATGCTGTGCACTAAGTTTCTTGCGATCTCAGTGGATAGCCGATGCTGACGTATTTAGCATTCTTCCTCCTGCCGCATTGGTGGGCTTCAGTACATTATACACGATAAGCAAAATAAACCTGGAACAGGAAATATTCTATGCAACTTAAAACAGGCTGATGTAAACTGGGTTGCCTGTCTTAAGGTGCATGAAATATTCACTAATCTTGTAGCAGATGCAGATTTTTATAAACATTCCATGCCTGAATCGCTGCTGGAACATAGTGGAAAAACTTCGTTTGATACCCGCCCGAGTCATAGCACTACCACATTCGTGGCATGGCAGTCACAGTCATCTTTTGTCGTAAGTAGCTCTAATTTGGAGAGACGCGTGCTGAGTATATCTACGTGTAGAGCCTGATCATATCCCAAAGCACACTGCGTCTTTCGCAAGCATGTCGGGAACTTCATTCGCTCTTATGTCGAAGCAACTATTCAACAGTAACATTATGGGATTTTTACCTTGACAGAAATTTCGGCGAATTGTTCACCCATTTGGTGCATCACATGGAAGAACAGTTTGCTGAGCTTTTTGCTAGTGTTATTCACCATATGGCTCTTTTACACTTTAAACCCAGAGTAGGAATCTTACAGAATTGTAGTTATGTCGCTCTGGCGGAAAGTCCAGATCTTTTAACCTTCTGTCTCTTCTCATTATATACCGAAGCGCCAAAGAAACTGCTATACGCATGCGTATTCAAGTAAAGAGATATGTAAACAGGCAAAATACGGCGCTGCGCTCGACAACGCCTATATAAGAAAGCAAGTATCTGGTGCAGTTGTTAGATCGATTCCTGCTACAATGGCAGATTATCAGCATTTAAGTAGTTTAAACGTGATGTTATAGTCGGTGCACGAGCGATACAACACAGCACCTCCGAGGTACCGATGAAGTGGGGATTTTCCAATACGACCAACTCACTAGTGTACCGTGAACGTCAGAAATCCGGTATAACATCATATCTCCGACATCGCTGCGGCCGGAAAAAGATCGTGCAAGAACGGGACCAACGTCGACTGAAGATAATCGTTCAACGTGACAGAAGTGCAACCCTTCCGAAAATTACTGCAGATTTCTGTGTCAGCGTGCTAACTATTTAACGAAGCATCATCGATATGCTCTTTCGTATACCCTTGATTACATCAAGACTCAAACCTATACGCCTCGGACAGGTCCGTCAACACCGACATTGTACTGTTGATGAATGGAAACATGTTGCCTGGTCGGACGAGTCTTGTTTCAAATTATATCGAGCGGATGGACGTGTACGGGTATGGAGACAATCTCATGAATCCATGGACCCTGCGTATCAGTAGGTTACTGTTCAACCTGATAGAGGCTGTGTAATGGTGTGGGGCGTATGTATGGAGTGATTTGAGACCTTTGATACGTCTAGGTACGACTGAGGCAGGTGACACATACGTAAAGGTCCTGTCTCATCACCTGCATTCATTCATGTCCATTGTAAATTCCCACTGACTTGGGCAGTTCCAGCAGGACAATGTGACACCCCACACGTACCGAATTGCTACAGAGTGGCTCCATGAACATTCTTTTGAGTTTAAACACTTCCGCTATCCACCAAACTCCCCAGACATGAACATTATTGAACATGTCTGGGATGCCCCGCAACATATTCAGAAGAGATCTCCATCCACTCGTACTCTTACGGGCTTATGGACAGCCCCGCAGGAGTCATGGTATCAGATCCCTCCAGAACGACTTCAGACATTAGTGGAGTCCATGCCACGTCGTGTTGCGGCACTTTTGCGTGTTCTCTGGCCCTTCAGTTTAGTATCCACCACCAACACCTTCACTTACACGCGATGTATCAGTACCGAGTCATTGTGCAATATGTTTCGTGTGACGAAACCCTTCTACGGTTTCGTATTAGTTGCCGATGAATCTTCTGGATTATAGGGTAGTGATGCATGAAACTTTTTATTTCTAACATTTAGTCCGGAATTATGATGGATACCTTCAGAAGTGGTCCTCTTTCGGATGGTTTGCTGAATGACTGTCCGGGCGTCGGAGAGCGACGTAAATAATATAAAAAGGGGTGGGGGGTAGAAAATGTCTTTGAGAGACATAAATAGTGTAAATGGGCGCGTTATGGAGATTTACATGTGATTATCGGAGATAATCATTGTCAAAGGTAAAACTGAACATGGGAACGCCATTTGTCAAAGGTAAAGCATATCAATCAATTCTATTGATCTACCGTTCATTCTTCACTAAGTTTCACGAATTCTTATTTCTGTTAAAATTATCCCCTTGTTTACGTACTTCGATAGCTTCTTTATATAGCACTTTACAATAGTTCGTTCCTGTAGATTACAGTTCTGTTTTCGAAAAATATCATCACATCACTGAAGTGCATGCTCTGCAATAGTTAGTTTTCTACTTTCCCCGGTTGGCATAGACTTACGTGTTCCTTCGGAAGCGTATTCACACAAATCTCCGTAGTTCTAATGGAGATTTAATCACACATACATGGAATTTTTATGTACCCTGCATCACGAAGATTAGTGCATTTATCGTTTACAGATCTGGTTCAAAGTAATTGGGCAATGTAACGCCTACGTCGTTCAATGAGCCATTATGCCATTCAGATCTTACAGTTAATAATTTTCCTACACGTGATGATGGGCTAGAGGCCAGCAAGGAAAAATGTTGAGGTGAAAGGACTGCAAACTAAAAATATTAAATTAAGAGTAGGGGGTTAGTCTGAGTGACTATACGCTTCAGTAACTGCCTTCCTTTCTGTTATTCCTGTCGTTTTCGTACTACGTAGTGGGAACTCACAAGCAGTTTTTTTTATATAGAGTATAACGAGTTGTTACACTGAAGAGTCAAGTAAACTGGTACATCTCCCTAATATCTTGTAGGTCCCCCCCCCCCCCCCCCTCCCCCGCGAGCACGCCGAACTGCCGCAACACGACGTGGCATGAACTCGACTAAAGCCTTTAGTAGTGCTGGAGGGAACTGACATCATGAATCCTGCACGGCTGTCCATGAAAGGCCGTGTGCGAGGGCCTCGCGTCGGGTAGACCGTTCGCCTGGTGCAAGTCTTTCGAGTTCACGATACTTCGGCGACTTGCCTGTCGATGGGGATGAAATGATGATCACAAGGACAACACAACACCCAGTACATGATCAGAGAAAATCTCCGACCCACCCGGGAAGGGCCGTTATGTATCATATTCCGTCGCGCTGACCACTCAGCTGCCAGGGGCGGACAGGGCTGTCCATAAATCCGTAAGAGTGTAAGAGGGGGGGAGGGGGGAGATCTCTTCTGAATAGCGCGTTGGAAGGCAACCCAGATGTGCTCAATAATGTTCATGTTTGGGGAGTTTGGTGGTCAGTGGAAGTATTTAAACTCAGATGAGTGTTCCTGGAGCTACCCTGTAGCAATTCTGGAAGTTTGAGGTGCCGTACTGTCCTACTGGATTTGTCCAAGTCTTTCGGAATGCACAATGGACATGAATGGATGCAGGTGATCAGACAGGATGCTAGCGTACATGTCACCTATCAGAGTAGTAGCTACACGTATCAGGATCCCATATCACTTCAGCTGCACACGCCTCACACCATTACATAGCCTCCACCAGTTTGAACAGTCCTCTGCTGACATCCAGGTTTCATTGATTCATGAGGTTGTCTACATACCCGTACACGTCCGTCTGCTCGATACAATTTGAAACGAGACTCGTCCCACCGAGCAACATGTTTCCATTCATCAACAGCCCCATGTCGGTGTTATCAGGCCCAGGCGAGGCGTAAAGCTTTGTGTCGTGCAGTCATCAGGGGTACAAGAGTGGACCTTGGGCTCCGAAAGAGCATATCGATGATGTTTCAATGTATGGTTCGCATGCTGACACTTGTTGATGGCCCAGAACTGAAATCTGCAGAAATTTGTGGAAAGACTGCACTTCTGTCACGTTGAACGATTCTCTTCAGTCGTCGTTGGTGCCATTTGAGCCGTGGCTAACTCATGTCATGCGCTGTATTAAACCTTGGTTGCTATTCTGTGTTTAGTCTCCCGCGGCTATGGCGATTATGTTGTTATCCTCTCTCTCCGCGAGTGGTAGCAGCGGTGTGTATCGATATTCGTACCTTGTACTATCTTTGACCTGGCGCTTATAGTTCCGGCTGTGCTGTGTGCGACTAGTTGGTCAGTTGGCGTGGAGCAGTGAGGAAATCTCCGCAACGCGTAGTTTGGCCGAGGCCGCTGGCGGCGTCCACGCTCGATCAGAGTGTGTGGTGCTGTTCCCATTGCTGCTAGGTCGGTGGCTCACCGATCCTGGACACGAAGGTTGAGTTTCGACTTAATCTACCAGCAAGTCACGGCTGTTCACACTGTGTCATTTGGATTTCGTTGTCGGGTTCAAATGGCTCTGATCACTATGGGACTTAACATCTGTGGTCATCAGTCCCCTAGAATTAGAACTACTTAAACCTAACTAACCTAAGGACATCAAACACATCCATGCCCGAGGCAGGATTCGAACTTGCGACCGTAGCGGTCACGCGGTTCCAGACTGAAGCGCTTAGAACCGCACGGCCACACCGGCCGGCCGTTGTCGCGTTTGGGACATTCCTGCGGGAAACAACGTGTGTTTTCAAGTTGGCAAATTTTATCCATCCTCCGGTGGAGTTTAACTGTACTTGGTTATTTTGAATTGAAGTGCACCAGCGGAAGCTTTTGCCTTGTGGCCGTTAACGTTCCGGTTACTTGCCCTGGTGGTTGGCCGGCCGGAGTGGCCGAGCGGTTAAAGGCGCTACAGTCTGGAACCGCACGACCACTACGGTCGCAGTTTCGAATCCTGCCTCGGGCATGGATGGGTGTGATGTCCTTATGTTAGTTAGGTTTAAGTAGTTCTAAGTTCTAGGGGACTTATGACCACAGCAGTTGAGTCCCATAGTGCTCAGAGCCATTTGAACCATTTTTGAACCTGGTGGTTGACGTAAATTCAGGCAATGTATTTTCCTCATCGTGTTGTCGCTGTCCAGCATAGTGCGTAGTTTGACAGCTCAATGTATAATTGGTTGTTGGCGCCAATACCATCTACGTTGTTCCATTGAACTCCCTGTTGTGGGCTGGTCGGGTGGAGCGTAAGTTATCTTGTCGGTGGGTCTGTTGACTGTCTGTCGGGTGGGTTGTCGTCGGATCGAGAATGGTTGGGCCGACTGCCTGCCTCACCTAAGCGAGCGTTAGTGTTTGAATTCCAGGCCGATCCTCGGAAACTTCTGAGGGCCGTTGGATGTACTGCCTTTTCTTATTTGTTCTTGTTGTTTGTATTTGTATGGCTTCTAGCCGATTTTTAAATTAAGGTTGTTTTGCCCTTAAGGCGTAAGGTTGTTCGGGCCTTCAGCCTAATTAAAGAAATTTTAAAAATTTTATTCTGGTTTGAGTCTGCAGTGATGAGCATTCAGGCGATTTTTAAATTAAATTTGTTTTGCTCTTAAGGTGTCAGATTGTTTGGGAATTCAGCCTGATTAAAGAACTTTTTTAAGATAAGGTCTTTTGCCTTTTAAAAATTTAATTTTGGTTTGAGTCTTAAGAGATGGGCCTTCAGCCGATTTTTAAATTAAAGTTGTTTTGCTCTTAAGGTGTCAGATTGTTTGGGCCTTCATCCTAATTGAAAGAACTGATTTAAGATAAGACCTTCTGCCTTTTAGATTTCTGATTTTTGTTTGAGTCTTATTGGCTTTCAGCTAATTTTAAATTAAAGTGGTCTTGCCCTTAAGGTATGAGATTGTATGACGCATTCAGTCAATAATTAAGTTCCAAAAATTAATGCTGTGTTTTTTTAGAAAATTTTCTTGGCTCTTGTAATGTTTGGTCAAATAAATAAAGTTATATGTTAGAGTGTAACTGACAGCCGCTGATTTTGGCCCCTTTCCACAATTTAAACTACCACTCCTGTCCTGCGGGTTTAGCAGGGCGTTTCACCGTTCTTGCAGGATCTTTCCCCGGCCGCTGAGATGTAGGAGATTCTATGTTTTTACCGGATTCGTGATATTCACCGTACATTCGTGAAATGGTCGTATTGGAAAATCCCCACTTCATCGGACCTTGTAGATGCTGTGTCTCATCGCTCGTGCGCAACTGTAACACCACGTTCAAACTCACTTAAATCTCGATAACCTGCCACTGTAGCAGCAGTAACCGATCTAACAACAGCGACAGACACTTTTTGCCTTATATAGGCGTTGTCGACCGCAGGTCCGTATTCTACCTGTTTATGTATCTCTCTGTATTTGCAGACGCACGCCTATACCACTTTCTTTGGCACTTCAGTGTCTACTGTAAGCATGGGAAGATTATTAGAAGCAAGGTTCTATCGATATCAGTTTGGGTTCAGGCATATTGTAGGAACACGACCGGCAATATCACTACGTGGCTCGATGCACACGAGCGATTTAGTATCGCAAGTTCGTAGCCTCATTTTCTCGGGCGTTCTAGCAGTGCATGTGAAACAATGGAGCAGCACACACTACTGCAGTGACGTCTCGAACTCGAGGAAGTGGCGAGAGAATCGTGATCGTCGGACACTGCCGCATCGAACTGTTCTCGCCGATCGCTGCGTAGCAGCAGCTGTTGTAGGTGAATATGTGGCAATGCACGAGCATCCTCATCCTCAACAACAGCTGCAATTACCCTGCCATTGATGCAGTGGGTATGGACATGTACTTAACTGTTCGTTGGAGAGGTGAAAAAATACCCCGCGATAAAGGACACATCTCGTAAGGAGTATTATGATAGAATTTGGAAGAAGGCCGCATGGTTTCAAGTGTATTTCCAGTTTTGTGATGGTTTTGATGCGAAACCGGATCAGGAGAGAAATGATATATCACTGTTAAACCATTTTGTTTTAAGATAAGTTTCATTTATTATTCTGTCCCAGTTGCACATTTTCAGTCAGAGTACAAATATCGATTCCTCTGGATCATCTTTAGTCCTAAGTAGTTGCCGTCTCTGCTATTCTGAAGTGCACTTCTTTCGTCTCAGTTTCTGATGCAACTGAAGACGATCCACATGGATCGAAGGATGCAAGCTAATGAAAAATTTTCTTTTGGGATGGAACAATAATTGAGAATTATCTTAAATATCAGTATAGTTGCTGAATCCCTCAAGACGGTTATGTCGGCTTTAAAGAAACTTAATAAACGTAAACACTGTCGGCAGTAGACTACAATGCGATGGTTATTTAATAGTGCGATTAGCTACTTTCGATTAAACGTCATTGTGAAGCATATTTATAACATCTGTATTTCATGTCATTCCTAAAATTTAGACTTTCACGGCCGGAAATATCATGTCCATTACAATTATCCGGGCTGTTATGCCGTGGTCGGTTGATGAATTCTGTGTCAATTCCCAACGTTTCGTCTCCGACTGCGGGAGACATCTTCAAGGGGGTCCGTAGTTCGATGGAAGGTCCAACACACCCACTGGCTCGCTACTGACTGTAGTTGGAGGGCGGAAGACGGTTTTTACTTGATATTTGCATAAAATGCGTCCAAATTTTACCGATAAGGCCCCACAAAACGGAATGAATGCCATGGCCGTGTTTTCCTCATGTTCTTCAATAGCTTTCGCCGGTTGTGTTGCGAGTGTCGGACTTAGAGCATCCCGGATGTGCCTTTCCTTACAACCGTTCCTGAGAAACACGGACTTCTGATGGGCCAATTCTGGCTGGAGACTGTCCTCATCAGAGAGGGCGCGAGCTCTGTGTACAAGAGTTTTTAGCACGCCGTTCTTCTGAGCAGGCTGGCGGCAGCTGTATACGTGTAGTTATAAGTCGGTGTGAGTTTTCTTTCTATACAAGCTGTGCCCCAACCTGCCGCCATCTCGTCTTTTGACGAGAACATCCAAGAAGGGGAGCATCCCATCCGATTCTGCCTCCATGGTGAATTTTATATTCTCGTGTCTTGAGTTGAGATGTGCGAGAAACTCCGTCAGCTTGTCTCTTTCATGTGGCCAAATAACAAACGTGTTTTCCACGCATCTGAAGAAACATGTAGGTTTTAGATGCGCTGACTCCAAGGCTTCTTACTCGAAATGTTCCATGTGCATTTTAGCCACGATAGGGGAGAGAGGACCCCCCATAGCAACACCTTCGGTCTGCTCGTAGTAGTCACCGTCAAACAGAAAATACGTTGACGTTAGAACATGTCTGAACAGATCGGTGGTTTTCTCATCCAACTCTCGGCCGATGAGTTCTAGAGATTCAGGTAACGGAAGCCTAGTAAATAGGGAAACCACGTCGACGCTCACAAGTATGTCGGATTCCTTAATCGTGAGGTGGTTGATGTGTTCCACGAAATCCGGAGAGTTACGGATATGGTGTGGGCATGTCCCCACGTGAGGGCTGAGCAGCGCCTTGAGGTACTTGGCGAGAGGATACGTCGGGGCACCAATATTGCTGACAGTAGGACGTAAAGGGACGTGTTCCTTGTGGACTTTCGGTAAGCCGTACAGCCTCGGAGGAACAGGGGCCCTGTGTCGTAACTTCTTTTTTACCTCTTCAGGGAAGCCGGAATCTTTGAGAGGCGCCAAAGTTTTCCTTTCGACCCTCTTGGTAGGATCGGTGTCCATCTTGTAGTATGCGGTGTCATATAGCAGGTCCCACATCTTCATGGTGTAATCCTGGTGGCACAAGGTTACCGTAACGTTACTCTTGTCTGCCGGTTAGACCACTATGTCTGGATCTTTTCTTAGCTTCCGGATGGCCGCCCTCTCTTTTTTGGAAATATTCAGTTTCATAGGTCTAGTTCTAGTTATGGCCCTGTATATTTCGCGACGCACCTCTTCCGCTGTGTCAGGTGGGAGTCAAGCCGCTGTCTGTTCAACTGCACTAATGATGTCGGCGTTGGGTGCATCTTTAGGTGTCGGAGCAAAGTTCAATCCTTTCTTGAGAAACGAGATCGCGTCCTTTGTACACTCACACCAGGCTGTTCACCCGAGATTTATTTCGTCACAACCCAGATATTTACAAAAGATGAAGAGTTGACTTTAAATTGTTGTTTTACTTTTAATCCATCGGATAGCTACATTCATCCGAAAATAAAGAACTTACTTTCATTTCCCTTAAATCTATATAGACTGTCACGAACGTTCCTTTCAGTGGTGAATCGAAAACCTCCTCATCCGTTTCTTAATCTGTTCATAAACCAAACAAGCCAAGACTGCCTGCTTTCTTTTGCCTACATGCAAAGTGATTGCCTTGGAATATCAGTACTGCGGCGCCCTTGATGTCGCCGTGTACGTAGTGAAAGGATTTCTGTAGCTGCAGTCTCGCTGGGAGAACGCGCGGCTATTACTCGATCGTGTGCATGGAGCCTTAGACTTACTTTACGTAGAAAAAATTCAACCCTTTATTTATAGTACACACATCAAAAAAAGTTTTGCATCTACTCGGGTCCGAGCGTTACAAAACCTGTACAGAAAATTGGAATAGAGATCAACATAAAAATCATTTCCGTCCTTTTACTGTTCATGAAAACCACACATTGCATGTTGTACCATAATACAGCGAGACCTTCGTAGGTGGTGTTCCACATTGCTGTACACACCGGTACCTCTAACACCCAGTACCACGTCCTCTTGCATTGATGCATGCCTGTAGTCGTCGTGGCATCGACAAATTCAGCAAGGAACTGTTGGTCCAGGTTGTCCCACTCCTCAACGGCCATCCAGCGTGGATCCTTCAGAGTAGGTGGTGGGCCACTTTGTCCATAAACTGCCCTTTTCAATCTATCCCACGTATGTTCGATAGGATTGGCGAACTTGTTGGCACTCTTGTCAAGCGATGTCGTTATCCTGAGGGAAGTCATTCACATGATGTGCACGATGGGGTCGCAAATTGTCGTCTATGAAAACGAATTACTCGCCAATATGCTGCCGAAATGGTTACAATATCGGTCGCAGGATGGCATTCACGTATTGGTCAGCCGTTACGGCGCCTGCCATGACCACCGCCAGCGGCATACGTCGGCACCACACAATGTCACCCCAAAACATCAGGGAACCTACACCTCGCTGCACTCGCTGGACAGTGTGTCTAAGGCGTCCAGCTTGACCGGGCTGTTTCCAAACACGTCTTCACGATTGTCTGGTTGAAGGCATATGCGACACTCATCAGTGAAGAGAACGTGATTCCAATCCTGAGCTGTCCATTCGGCATGTTATTGGGACCATTCGTACCGCTCTGCATGGTGTCGTGGTGCAAATATGGACCTCACCATGGAC
Source organism: Schistocerca serialis cubense (assembly GCF_023864345.2). NCBI lineage: Eukaryota > Metazoa > Arthropoda > Insecta > Orthoptera > Acrididae > Schistocerca > Schistocerca serialis. Next base: position 931,958,060 of record NC_064639.1, read on the forward strand.
ATCGGGAGAGAAGTTGCGCATCATACAGGCTATTGCACACAATTTGAGTCGTAACACGACGTCCTGTGGCTGCACGAAGAGCATTATTCAACATGGTGGCGTTGCTGTCAGGGTTCCTCCGAGCCACAATCCATAGGTAGCAGTCATCCACTGCAGTAGTAGTGCTTGGACTACCTGAGCGAGGAATGTCATGGACAATTCCTGTCTCTCTGTAACCCCTCCATGTCCGAACAACGACGCTTTGATTCACTCCGAAACGCCTGGACACTTCCCTTGTTGAGAGCCCTTCCTGGCACAAAGTAACAATGCGGACGCGATCGAACCGCGGTATAGACCGCCTGGGCATGGTAGAAATACAGACAACACGAGCCGTGTACCTCCTTCCTAGTGGAATGACTGGAAACGTTCGGCTGTCGGATACCCTCCGTCTAATAGGCGCTGCTCATGCATAGTTGTTTACATCTTTGGGCGGGTTTAGTGACATCTCTGAACAGTCAAAGCGACTGTGTCTGCAATACATTATCCACAGTCAATGTCTATCTTGATGTGTGTATTTATAGATCTACAATTTTTTTTATTGTCAACTGGAATACACTCTTTGAAACTCTGTAGTCATTAAATGTAAAATGCAGGAGGAGGAAGGCTGTCTACACTTTTTTTAAGGAGCACACTGGTTGCTTTAGAGCGGTGCAGATTTTGTAAAACTGGAGCCTGGTAGGCACGTGACTCTCCAACGCTGACGTACGTCACAGGAATGACGAACGAGAGACTGACCAAGAAACACGCAGAATTTAACAAGTAACTGAAACAACATTTCACGAATCACTTAACTTATAATAAACTGCGATGTCTGCCGAAGACCTGGCACAGGACACCCCCAAAACGCTCTTCCGAACCGTCCGCTGCCAGCCGCTTCAACGGAAGCATGAAGGTGAGCCGATCTCCCGTCTCACGGCGTCGCAGCTCGCACTGGCCAGAACGATGTCGTGGGTTGACTCCTGTTGCTCTCGTGTTGGCCGCGAAGCCACTACCCGTCGCTATACGGCGCGGACCACTGAATTGACGTGGCGACCTCACATGCGCCGACGCTCAAGACGGACAAGTCATCTTGTGTCTCAGTGCACGACCGACTAACCGATCGATCCAACCGCCAATGCCCATTGCCTGAGCAAACTCGAGCAGACTGGCGGCCTAACACATACTAGCACTCCGGACGACAGACAGACACTGACTACCCCACATTGACCCGGCTGACCAACTGACTAGACTCGCCGCCTAGCGATCCCTTTTCTTTTTTTTTGGTCATCAGTCTACTGACTGGTTTGATGCGGCCCGCCACGAATTCCTTTCCTGTGCTAACCTCTTCATCTCAGAGTAGCACTTGCAACCCACGCCCTCAATTATTTGCTTGACGTATTCCAATCTCTGTCTTCCTCTACAGTTTATGCCCTCTTCAGCTCCCTCTAATACCATGGACGTCATTCCCTCATGTCTTGGCAGATGTCCTATCATCCTGTCCCTTCTCCTTATCAGTGTGTTCCACATATTCCTTTCCTCTCCGATTCTGCGTAGAACCTCCTCATTCCTTACCTTATCAGTCCACCTAATTTTCAATATTCGTCTATAGCACCACATCTCAAATGCTTCGATTCTCTTCTGTTCCGGTTTTCCCACAGTCCATGTTTCACTACCATACAATGCTGTACTCCAGACGTACATCCTCAGAAATTTCTTCCTCAAATTAAGGCCGGTATTTGATATTAGTAGACTTCTCTTGGCCAGAAATGCCTTTTTTGCCATAGCGAGTCTGCTTTTGATATCCTCCTTGCTCCGTCCGTCATTGGTTATTTTACTGCCTAGGTTGCAGAATTCCTTAACTTCATTGACTTCGTGACCATCAATCCTGATGTTAAGTTTCTCGCTGTTCTCATTTCTACTACTTCTGACTACCTTCATCTTTCTCCGATTTACTCTCAAACCATACTGTGTACTCATTAGACTGTTCATTCGGTTCAGCAGATCATTTAATTCTTCTTCACTTTCACTCAGGGTAGCAACGTCATCAGCGAATCGTATCATTGATATCCTTTCACCTTGTATTTTAATTACACTCCTGAACCTTTCTTTTCTTTCCATCATTGCTTCCTCGATGTACAGATTGAAGAGCAGGGGCGAAAGGCTACAGCCTTGTCTTACACCCTTCTTAATACGAGCACTTCGATCTTGATCATCCACTCTCATTATTCCCTCATGGTTGTTGTACAAATTGTATATGACCCGTCTCTCCCTATAGCTTACCCCTACTTTTTTCAGAATCTCGAACAGCTTGCACCATTTTATACTGTCGAACGCTGTTTCCAGGTCGACAAATCCTATGAAAGTGTCTTGATTTTTCTTTACCCTTGCTTCCATTATTAGCCGTAACGTCAGAATTGCCTCTCTCGTCCCTTTACTTTTCCTAAATCCAAACTGATCGTCACCTAGCGCATTCTCAAATTTCTTTTCCATTCTTCTGTATATGAAGTAGCACGTAAAACACCAGAATGGAATCATCGGAGTGTTGGTCGTCATGGAAACGAGACAGAATGGTGCTATCGACCTTGAAATGAAACTGGCGGATTGATTAGTTTAGCAATACAGACCGTGCCACGTGTCTACACACGCGACTAGTGTATCACTTGCAGCCGTGTACACTAAGGTGAGAAAAGTCATGAAATAGCGATATACGTGTACACAGAATGCGGCATTGACGCCCACACAAGGTATAAGAATGAAATTCATTGGCGGAGCTATCATAGAAGATTCATATGAAAATGTGTCCGATGTGGTTACAGCTCTGAACTCGGAATGGTAGTTGAAGCTAGACTCGTGGGAGATTCCATTTCGGAAACCACTGGGGAATTCAGTACACCGAGACCCACAGCGTCAACAGTGTGACGAGTATACCACATTTCACGCATTACCTCTCACCACAGACAACGCAGTGGCCGACGTAAAATCCGAGAGAAGCTGCTTTTGCCTTGAAAATGGTTCAAATGGCTCTGAGCACTATGGGACTCAACTGCTGAGGTCATTAGTCCCCTAGAACTTAGAACAACTTAAACCTAACTAACCTAAGGACATCACAAACATCCATGCCCGAGGCAGGATTCGAACCTGCGACCGTAGCCGTCTCGCGGTTCCAGACTGCAGCACCTTTAACCGCACGGCCACTTCGGCCGGCGCTTTTGCCTAGAATTGTCAGCGCTAGTGGACAAGCAACTCTGCTCGAAATAACATCAGAAATCAACGTGAGACTTACGACAAACGTATACTTAAGGACAGAGTGCTGAAATTTGGCGTTAACGGGCTATGGCAGCTGACAAACCGATGCGAGTGCCTTTGCTAACAGCAAAACTTCGCCAACATTGCATCTCCTGGGCTCGTGATCGTATTGGTTAGTCCCTAGACGCCTGGAATCCCGTGGCCCTGTCAGATGATTTCTGATTTCAGCTGGTAAGAGCTGATGGTAGGGTTCGAGTGTGGCGCAGACGCCACGAACCCATTGCCCCAAGTCGTCAATAAGGTGCTGAGTAAGCTGGTGTTGGCTTCATAATAGTGTGGATTGTGTTTACATAGAATGGTTCTCTAGTCTAACTGAACCGATCACTGACGAAATGGTTATGTTCGGCTAGTTGGAGTCACTTTGAAGCCATTGTGAACTTCATATTCAAAATGGTTGAAATGGCTCTGTGCACTATGAGACTTAACACCTGAGGTCATCAGTCCCATAGTACTTAGAACTACTTAAACCTAACTAACCTAAGGATATCACAGACATCCATGCCCGAGGCAAGATTCGAACCTGTGACCGTAGCGGTCGCGAGGTTCCAGACTGAAGCGCATAGAACATCTCGGCCACATCCGCCGGCCGGACTACACATTCCCAAACAACGATGGAGTTTTTGTAGATGCCATGTGACCGGGCTACAGTTGTTCGCGGCTGGTTTGAAGAACATTACGAACAATTCGAGCGAATGATTTGGCCACTCTGATCGCCCGACACGAGTCCCATCTAACATTTATGGGACATAATCGACAGATCATTTCGTGAGTTCGTGAACAAAATCATGCACTGGCAATACTTTACCAGCTGTTGGTGGATGCGGAGGCAGCATGGCGCAGTGTTTCTGCAGGGGACTTCCAACTATTTGTTGGGTCCGTGCCACGTAAGGTTGCTGCATGCGTCGGGGTAGAGGACATCCAACGCGTTGTTAGTAGATATCCCATGGCTTTTGTCACCTCAGTACAATATGGTGTCAGAAAAGTGGTGGTAAAAAGATCGTAGCCAATAGGCACCAGAGACAACTATGATACCTTGTCGACGACCGTCCGTTGTAAACTCGATAGGAATTGTTGCTGTTAGTCAATGTAGATCCTTCTCAACCAGTTTCCGAAAGGAGTCATATATAGAACAGAATGTTCTTATGTCCCTTGCATGTACTAATCGCAGTGGTTGTGCAAGGACAAATGTTTTTCGTGCCCCAGAATGTGTCAATTAGCGTTATGTGCGGATATCAGACGGTTCTGAGTCATGACGCCAATACTTTTGTGCAAATATGTCAGAATTAGGCTATTGTGAACTTTCTGTGTCATCTGAAGATGTTTGTTTACAAGAAACCCACTTACGCCGTAGTAAAGATACCTGAAATAGAGCTGAGAGTATCATCATTACCATTATTCAACTGTGGAGAACAGAGTTATCAAAATTACTGTTTTAGTATTTGTTTTAAGTGCCGAAACAAGGTATCTGCGGCTGCGGAAATTTCGTGTAGATGTTTCCGCATACGACCGGCTGCAGCGTACGAAGCGGGCAGTGAATGAGCAATACGGGCCAGCGTCGGTTTGTCGAGCACTTATAATGGGCAACGCGCCAACTGCGCTGGCCACCGACGCACCGGGGGATACTTTCTGGACAGGCAAAAGAGCGCCCAACCGGCGGGCAAAAGAGCGACCAACCGGCGAGCTGTGGCGTGTGGCTGCGGCCGTCACGTGACCGCTACACAGGCACAGGGGGAACCCCCAGCTGTGCGCGCCGAACATCAGAACAACTGCCGGTCGCGGTCAGCCACTGTGTCTGCCCTGGCGCACAGTGCGCGGCGCACTCCAAAACTGTTTCCCACAAACCGAACTAAATATCGAGCTGGCCTGTGGAAGGGAAATACCGCTTGCTTTAAGTAAAAACGCATGTAAACTGTATTCCATTCCATGGTGGCGGATCGGTAAAGCAGCTCATTACAAGTCGACTGTGAACTCAGTCGTAAGTTGCAGATTTGTAATTTCTTTACCACGCTTTTCACCCCGGTATAGCCTCATCAGATAATATGAAAGTTCACAGTGAGGACAAAGTTATATACAGCTGACATGGTCATACTCCATACTACCAGAGACGATGTTTGTTGTTGTTGTGGTCTTTAGTCCTGAGACTGGTTTGATGCAGCTCTCCATGCTACTCTATCCTGTGCAAGCTTTTTCATCTCCCAGTATCTACTGCAACCTACATCCTTCTGAATCTGCTTAGCGTATTCATCTCTTGGTCTCCCTCTACGATTTTTACCCTCCACGCTGCCCTCCAATACTAAATTGGTGATCCCTTGATGCCTCAGAACATGTCCTACCAACCGATCCCTTCTTCTGGTCAAGTTGTGCCACAAACTTCTCTTCTCCCCAATCCTATTCAATACTTCCTCATTAGTTATGTGATCTACCCATCTAATCTTCAGCATTCTTCTGTAGCACCACATTTCGAAAGCTTCTATTCTCTTCTTGTCCAAACTATTTATCGTCCATGTTTCACTTCCATACATGGCTACACTCCATACGAATACTTTCAGAAATGACTTCCTGACACTTAAATCAATACTGGATGTTAACAAATTTCTCTTCTTCAGAAACGCTTTCCTTGCCATTGCCAGCCTACATTTTATATCCTCTCTACTTCGACCATCATCAGTTATTTTGCTCCCCAAATAGCAAAACTCCTTTACTACTTTAAGTGCCTCATTTCCTAATCTAATTCCCTCAGCATCACCCGACTTAATTACACTACATTCCATTATCCTTGTTTTGCTTTTGTTGATGTTCATCTTATATCCTCCTTTCAAGACACTGTCCATTCCGTTCAACTGCTCTTCCAAGTCCTTTGCTGTCTCTGACAGAATTACAATGTCATCGACGAACCTCAAAGTTTTTATTTCTTCTCCATGAATTTTAATACCTACTCCGAATTTTTCTTTTGTTTCCTTTACTGCTTGCTCAATATACATATTGAACAACATCGGGGAGAGGCTACAACCCTGTCTTACTCCCTTCCCAACCACTGCTTCCCTTTCATGTCCCTCGACTCTTATAACTGCCATCTGGTTTCTGTACAAATTGTAAATAGCCTTTCGCTCCCTGTATTTTACCCCTGCCACCTTTAGAGTTTGAAAGAGAGTATTCCAGTCAACATTGTCAAAAGCTTTCTCTAAGTCTACAAATGCTAGAAACGTAGGTTTGCCTTTCCTTAATCTTTCTTCTAAGATAAGTCGTAAGGTCAGGATTGCCTCACGTGTTCCAGTGTTTCTACGGAATCCAAACTGATCTTCCCCGAGGTTGGCTTCTACTAGTTTTTCCATTCGTCTGTAAAGAATTCGTGTTAGTATTTTGCAGCTGTGACTTATTAAGCTGATAGTTCGGTAATTTTCACATCTGTTAACACCTGCTTTCTTTGGGATTGGAATTATTATATTCTTCTTGAAGTCTGAGGGTATTTCGCCTGTTTCATACATCTTGCTCACCAGATGGTAGAGTTTTGTCAGGACTGGCTCTCCCACGGCCGTCAGTAGTTCCAATGGAATATTGTCTACTCCGGGGGCCTTGTTTCGACTCAGGTCTTTGAGTGCTCTGTCAAACTCTTCACGCAGTATCATATCTCCCATTTCATCTTCATCTACATCCTCTTCCATTTCCATAATATTGTCCTCAAGTACATCGCCCTTGTATAGACCCTCTATATACTCCTTCCACCTTTCTGCTTTCCCTTCTTTGCTTAAAACTGGGTTTCCATCTGAGCTCTTGATATTCATACAAGTCGTTCTCTTATCTCCAAAGGTCTCTTTAATTTTCCTGTAGGCGGTATCTATCTTACCCCTAGTGAGATAGACCTCTACATCCTTACATTTGTCCTCTAGCCATCCCTGCTTAGCCATTTTGCACTTCCTGTCGATCTCATTTTTGAGACGTTTGTATTCCTTTTTGCCTGTTTCACTTACTGCATTTTTATATTTTCTCCTTTCATCAATTAAATTCAATATTTCTTCTGTTACCCAAGGATTTCTACTAGCCCTCGTCTTTTTACCTACTTGATCCTCTGCTGCCTTCACTACTTCATCCCTCAAAGCTACCCATTTTTCTTCTACTGTATTTATTTCCCCCATTCCTGTCAATTGCTCCCTTATGCTCTCCCTGAATCTCTGTACAACCTCTGGTTCTTTTAGTTTATCCAGGTTCCATCTCCTTAAATTCCCACCTTTTTGCAGTTTCTTCAGTTTTAATCTACAGGTCATAACCAATAGATTGTGGTCAGAGTCCACATCTGCCCCTGGAAATGTCTTACAATTTAAAACCTGGTTCCTGAATCTCTGTCTTACCATTATATAATGTATTTGATACCTTTTAGTATCTCCATGGTTCTTCCATGTATACAACCTTCTTTCATGATTCTTAAACCAAGTGTTAGTTATGATTATGTTGTTCTCTGTGCAAAATCCGACCAGGCGGCTTCCTCTTTCATTTCTGTCCCCTAATCCATATTCACCTACTATGTTTCCTTCTCTCCCTTTTCCTACACTCGAATTCCAGTCACCCATGAGTATTAAATTTTCGTCTCCCTTCACAATCCGAATAATTTCTTTTATTTCATCATACATTTCTTCAATTTCTTCGTCATCTGCAGAGCTAGTAGGCATATAAACTTGTACTACTGTAGTAGGCGTGGGCTTCGTATCTATCTTGGCCACAATAATGCGTTCACTATGGTGTTTGTAGTAGCTTACCCGCATTCCTATTTTCCTATTCATTATTAAACCTACTCCTGCATTACCCCTATTTGATTTTGTGTTTATAACCCTGTAGTCACCTGACCAGAAGTCTTGTTCCTCCTGCCACCGAACTTCACTAATTCCCACTATATCTAACTTCAACCTATCCATTTCCCTTTTTAAATTTTCTAACCTACCTGCCCGATTAAGGGATCTGACATTCCACGCTCCGATCCGTAGAATGCCAGTTTTCTTTCTCCTGATAACGACATCCTCTTGAGTAGTCCCCGCCCGGAGATCCGAATGGGGGACTATTTTACCTCCGGAATATTTTACCCAAGAGGACGCCATCATCATGTAATCATACAGTAAAGCTGCATGCCCTCCGGAAAAATTACGGCTGTAGTTTCCCCTTGCTTTCAGCCGTTCGCAGTACCAGCACAGCAAGGCCGTTTTGGTTATTGTTACAAGGCCAGATCAGTCAATCATCCAGACTGTTGCCCTTGCAACTACTGAAAAGGCTGCTGCCCCTCTTCAGGAACCACACGTTTGTCTGGCCTCTCAACAGATACCCCTCCGTTGTGGTTGCACCTACGGTACGGCTATCTGTATCGCTGAGGCACGCAAGCCTCCCCACCAACGGCAAGGTCCATGGTTCAGAGACGATACAACACCATAAAGCTGAAAAAAAAGGATAAAGTATAAAATCTTGGAGGCTCACTTTAAAATTAATGCCAGAGACATATGTCACGCGAAAATTAATGTCATCAGCATATTGCACATCAACAGCAAGATCAGAACGGAGTGTCCTGTAAATGAATAAATAAATGACATGAAAGGGCAGAACGAAACACGTGATTGTGAAATATAAGAGATTTGCAACTAGTTGGCTGCTTTTTCAATCTATTCAGAGTTTCGCAGCCATGTTTAAGATTTAGAAGTTGCGGCACTAGGTTTTATCTGTGTCAGCGAGGACGGCTGCGAGACGTGGCCAAGGCGGCACAAGTCAAAGAAACTACCATAGGCTTTTTCAGGAATGGATTCGGACATGTATGAAAGTGTGACCGCCCTCTGTTTGAGAGCACAGGTGGTGGTCTGTCACTATACAGTCAGCCAACGAGGGCGGACTGATCTTCAGAAGGACAATGTCCAGCAGCCTGCATTCCAGAGACTTATCCATCTCGAGTGTGTCATGACAGATGGGCGCTGAGCTTTATGACTGCTCTGTGAAGGAGAGTATTGCCTGCCGCAGGCGCAGAATGCATGTGCTGCCCAGTTTAACGGGAGATAGCATAGGTTTTGGCGGAAAACTTTCTCATTGAAAGAATACCGCTATGCCAGGTCTAGACACAGTGACTAGTGCTCTCATAGTTGTTTCTATATTTCTTTTTGTAAGTGTACTCAAAAAAAAAGAAACTCATTCTTGGACGTTTTCGTGCCTGGCCGATAGTCGAGCACAACAAACAAATAAAAATAAATCAATGTTTGTGTGTGTGTGGGGGGGGGGGGGGGCTGAGAGAGAGAGAGATAGTGGTAAATATAAAAAAGAAGGAGAGAGAGAGAGAGAGTAAATAATTTTTATAAATAAATTGCGTCATGGTATGCAAAGAAATCCTTCATTAACATGACATGTTCCACATCATTACGAAATGTCATATTCATGATGTATGGAACAAATATTAATCGAATCAGATCTAATCTAATCATATTGCTGACTAGCCATGAAGAGTCATGAATTACCGAAATTTTCGTCAATATCAGTAACCAAATCTAAAATGAAAGACACAGTTTTTGTAATAATCCGGGACTCCTATGAAGACCCTTTCGTCCCTGTTAACTAACCACGAAAGATGTCTGATATACCTCCATTCACAAGTAACTAAGTGTGCATGCATTGAAAGATGAAGGCCATGATGTGAAGGCCTGTGACGGAGATACGAACCGAACACGTAATCGGATTGTTAACTAAGTAAAATCAAATGTTATGTATCGATTTTTGTTACCAGCTGCAAGATGTTTGAGTCTAAAATAAGGATACAAATTTTTGTGCCTGAGCGACAATCAAACCGCACACCCACCGTCCACCTTCATCATCCACGAATAGAGTTAAGTAACAATTGGTTACTCACTAACAGTAAGATGTGTGAGTGTCTGGCCATAAATAACGACACCTTATGCGAATGTTTGCAACACATGAACAGACATTAAAAATGTATCTTAATTTTCACTAGCAGGCTGGAGCGCACGTGATAGGTCTTGAAATGAAATTATGAATATTTTTTAATGGATCAGTATTCGGACCCACATACTTACGTTTGGAGGAGACCTAGAGAAGAATGTAGTTTTGGGAAAAGTAACGAAATTACTGAACTATACTGTTCCGAGAGATTGAGATTCCAGAGAGAGGAGATACGAATTCAAATCACAGACCAGCACCAAATTTTCCAACGTCTGTAAATCAATCAAGTACATGTAAAATAAGAGCCCTGTTCCTTTAAATGGCTATCGGTTCATCAAATAAAATAAAATCTTCTAAAGTAAGTAAGTTTACTGACAACAGTATTTCTGTTTACCGTGACTTTCGCCTATGTCATTTCCCAACGTAAACCGGCTCTGCCCAGTTGATAATGAAGGAACATGGTGTTTAATGCGGATTCTGAATTATAACGTCTTTCTCTTGAGGTTACCAGAGGTAAAGTAAATCTGTTTGTGCCTCTTAAAATTAAATGCCTGAATCCACGCATTGCACCTGTGATAGTTCGTTCCACCAGACCATTGTGGCCACATTTCCCAGCCCCAGGAGTGCGCTGTAACGGATCATATGCTTAGCTTACAAAATTAGTCACGATGGAAAAAATGGTTAAGTAGAAGCAAGCTTCTGACGCGGAGAAAATCCACTGTGAAGTGCGAAGTTACCGGATAAATCGATTATTACCGTCCTTATTACTATCATTTTCTTCATAGCGCTGCTGGAACACATATGCTTGAACATTATTTAATGACTTTTGGTCATTATAGAAGTAGTTGCCCAAGAATAGGTTCTTTCCGTGACTACGGAATTCTTTTCATGTTAATATCAAACATTAGGAGTTACTCGTAGATTACATTAAAACTAAAGTAATTGAGGAAGATGTCACTTGATAACAAAAACGCGCTGTCTTTCTTCATTTACTTGCGCCTAGAAATGGCTGTCGAATACTGCCAAACCAAAAGCCAAGTGATCTTACTGCCTTCCGATATACGTCGCTGTCAGTTCTTCCATATGATTTGGTTGACGTGACCTGTTTCAAGTTGTGTATGACAGAGAATGTTTTAGAAAATCCATTGTTTTCCTTTGCAATGAACAGAAAGATTTTCAATCTAAGCTACCAAAGTTCAAAATTTTCGCAATATTAGTTCAAAATTAATATTCGCTTCTGTAATGTGGGAAAGTATTTCACAGTTGCAAAACCCGCATTCGACCAATTGACCTTACATTTAGTCGCTGACCATAAATTCTAACCCAGAGTGACACCAGTTTAAGTAACCTAATGTAGCGAAGACTGTTTGCCAGTACTCTTTCTCACCGGAAAATACGCAATTAACCCATTGGGCTCCATAAGTACGCTGTAACAGTAATTTCTGTGTGTATGCAATGCATACGGTTTGTAGAATTTAGTGGTGCTCTCTCTACCACTTCTGTATACAGTATGCCTGATCTAAATGGACCCTTTATCATTAGAGTTTCTGGTCAGTGCAACATCATACTGGCAACCGTAATGTGCTTTTACTGACAACCTCACTGTTCGTTTTACCTGATTTTGTAATCATATAAATTAAACAACTTGACCTTCCAGTGTTTGTTTTTTCTCATAAGATGCATAATGGCAATGAAGATTGAGGCATCAAAGAGAGACCATTTATGTTGTTTAATTTTTCTCCTTTTCTGTTTATGCCATCTTGAAGGCACTACATTCAGTTCAGTTCTCTTTACTTCGGTGCAGCGACGCGCAAGTGCCAATGGAGGCACAAACAAGAGATCCCTAATTTTAATGCCAAGCTGAAGCCACAGTGGTGGCTGCATGGCGGCAAAGTGATATATAGCAAGACTACGAGTGCGAAGGTCTCGGCTTCAATCCCTGGTCAGTCCCACGAATTTTATCTCCCATTTTGCACTTATTTCCCTTCGGGAAGTGTTTATTGATGCTAAAACTGCCGAGTTGCACTGTGTTTCGAAATCCACGTTAAACTGTAGGTTCCCCTATTTACTGTCTAGGCAAGTCAACTCATAGGTCGGAGGAAAGCAACGGCATACTACCTCCAACAGGACCGTGCCTATTAAATCATCTAACTGATGAGTGCTTCACTTTACTACGGGTTCCAAAGTTAATGATCTTCAGCTTATTAACATTTTTGTGTTTTCATGCTATAGCTTTGATACCATTAAACGTAAGTAACCGGCCGAGCACTGTCACCGTTCGAATTGTCAAAGTGGTAGATGACGATGCTGTCGACCCCAATTACAACCTTGTTCGTGGGTATGTTTCATTCGAATACACATTTGTGCCTTTCTGTGTACTTCAAGATGTACTTTTATATATATGGTACACATGCACATTGATACCTGATAGAGCTGTATTTAGCAACATGAATCAGATATGTTTTATGTGTTAACTTCACACTTCTCAGAGGATTGTCTCGAACTAAGAAATTTGCTGAATTAGTGAAAACTTCAAAATGGCTTCACATCGAGGCTATGATGCCTAGAAGAGTCTTTACATTACAGCATAATCTCTACGTCGGAATCTTGCTTCTACTTAACCATTTAATAGACTCTCATTTTTACCACCGTGACTAATTTTGTAAGCAGCCACAATGGTCTGGTGAAACGCACTATCACAGGTGCAACGCGTGGGTTCAGGCATTTACTTTTAAGAGGCACAAAGAGATTTACTTTACCTCTGATAACCTCAAGAAAATGACGTTATAATTCAGAAACCGATTCAACATCGCATTACTTCATTAACGACTGGGCAGAGCCGGTTTACGTTGGAAAATGACATAGGCGGAAGTCATGGCAAACAGAAATACTGTCGCCAGTAAACTTACTTACATTAGAATGTTTAATTTTATTTGATGAACCGATAGCCCTTTAAAGGAACAGGGCTCTTATTTTGCTTGTTCTTGATTGATCTACAGACGTTGAAAAATTTGGTGCTGGTCTGTGATTTGAATTCGTATGTCTTCTCTCCGGTATCTGAATCTCTCGGAACAGTATAGTTCAGTAATTTCGCTCCTTTTCCCAAGACTGCAATCTTCTCTAGGTCTCCTCCAAACATAAGTATGTAGGTCCGAATACTGATCCAGTACAAAAATATTCGTAATTTCATTTCAAGCACAGTCACGTGCACACCAGCCTGCCAGTGAAAATTAAGATGCATTTTTAATGTCAGTTCATGAGTTACCAACATTCGCAATAGGTGTCGTTATTTATGGTCAAACACTCACACATCGTACTGTTAGTGAGTAACCAATTGATACTTAAGCTATATTCGTGGATGATAAAGGGAGACGGCAGGTGAGCGGTTTGATTGTCGCTCAGGCACAAAAATTTGTATCTTTATTTTACATTCAAACATCTTGCAGCTGGTAAGAAAAACCGATACATAACATTTGGTTTTACTTAGTTAATAATCCGATTACGTGTTCGGTTCGTATCTCCGTCACAGAACTTCACATCATGGACTTCATCTTTAAAAGGATGCACACTTAGTTACTTCTGAATGGAGGTATATCAGACATCTTTGGTGGTTAGTTAACTGGGACGAAAGGGTCTTCATAGGAGTTCCGGATTATTACAAAAACTGTGTCTTTCATTTTAGATTTGGTTACTGATATTGGCGAAAATTTCGGTAATTCATGACTCTTCATGGCTAGTCAGCAATATGATTAGATTAGATCTGATTCGATTAATATTTGTTCCATAGATCATGAATACGACATTTCGTAATGATGTGGAACGTGTCATGTTAATGAAGGATTTCTTTACATACCATGACGCAATTTATTTATAAAAATTATTTACTCTCTCTCTCTCATTCTTTTACATATTTATCACTATCTCTCTCTCTCTCTCTCTCTCTCTCACACCCCTCCCCCCCACCCCCCCACCCCCCCCCCCACCCCCCCACACACACACAAACATTGATTTATTTTTATTTGTTTGTTGTGCTCGACTATCGGCCAGGCACGAAAACGTCCATAAATGAGTTTCTTGTTTTTTTAGTACACTTACAAAAAGAAATATAGAAACAACTATGAGAGTTACTGATTTATGATGTTTAGTTTACAGTCAGTTCTGAGTATTATTAGTAACTACGCTCCAGTCCCTAAACCTAGTTACAGAAATGCGAATCAGACGCATTACGTATTCCAGGTCGTGCCAGCCTCGTCTTTGAGATGCCAGCTATGGTCACTTCCCAGCCTTCTGTAGGAACACATCGGTTCGTCTTTTTCCTGCTGGTACTGTAACTAAGATTTGGCAACAAGGCAAGGTATGTTTGACAACTCAGTGTTTCAGGAGTTACTTCCTGGTGTGCACGGAATTAAGCCTCAAAGTTCACTTGATTTTCCGGTCATTTCCATTGAATAATCTGAGTTATTATTGCTTGAGGTGTAACAAAAGATTGTAAATTTACGATTTTCAGCCCAGGAAAGTCGTTGCACGTGGAAATCGCAACTAATCTTGTCCTTTAAATAGCGATTTTAAAGTTCTAGACACTATTGGCCTCGTAACAGGAATCATAAACACATACCTCTTCGCTAGATGTGTGGTTACATGCTCACATGTGAAAAAAGCGTCTGTTCTGGTTCGCGGTCCCAGTCTCGCTCACAGTGACGTTTTTATCCCTTCTGTGAAAGAGCTACAAGCAGTCAGATCAAACATCGATAAGGAAAACGCAAGAAAATACATTCGGCTCATAGTGCAATGGTGAAAGACTTACAATGCTGCACAACAGGCAATGCCTCATTCTGTTGCTGACAAGCAAATTCTGGGATTCTAGGAATACATAACTTTATTTATGAAATGCTACATTTGCATTCTTCTTGAGTATGACACAGCATACCAATTAAACACAGACCCAATTGAAATCTAAGTGAGTAGTATTTTACTAAATCGGTCTGATAGAGGCACGCTTGTGTACAGATACTCAGCTTTATTAAAACAGAGTTTCGTCGTAAGGTTATCGTGGGTAGTTTGATTACGTGAGAGAGAAATTAATCATCAACGATATATGCGAGTTCTCTGATGTTATCTATAACAGTTTGACAATGCACATGCAGTTTATTGACTACATGTAGAAAACTCGTTCTGAGTTAAAGCTATCAAACAAGGTTTGAAGAAGAATGAAATGCCACTACAACACGACATCTAATGTAGAAAATACTTTTCTGACGTATTTTGGCACGATGCGCTCTCCCCATACATAATACAAAAGTTTCGAGATGAATCTGCTGCCTGACCGTCTATTAAATCTGAAAAGAACAAAATGTCGCTGTTGTTGGCACTTTTCCACATGCGACTATTTTGGGTTGAGAAGTGAAGGGAATTATGTTCAAAGTTCCATTAGATTGATAACTTCTGCTGATAGCAGAGTTGCGTTTTAAAAAAATGTAGCAGTGAGTGTATTTGCACTCGTGACGTTCTGTCTAAGGGGCACTAACCTTACCGTTACACTACTAGCTGAACCGTAACTACAGCACCTTCAGAAGTCAACAAACACTCCTCCAGAAATTCTGCATTCTACAGTGTTGTGACATAATGCATATGGCCGGATGTAGACTTCTGAGAGATAGACAATTAAAGCTTTTCTTTTGCACTGCACGACGTTTCCAACAAACAGATAGCGCAATAGAGCAGCTCAAGTGGAAAGGAACATTTCCTATCTAAATTTCTGCATCCTACACTGTTGGCAGTTCTGTGTAGGTGGCAGTTAGGGATTTTATTTCGGTGATTGCAAAATAGAGTCGAATGTATGCATTGGGTAGCCGAGGCAGCTAGTTCATGGCGATTCGGTGAACCAAGTTAATGAATGTACTGAACATGCTGCAAACCACTACAGGGAGCCTGCCTGTGTGTCAGAATTCTCATCCAGTGTGGCGCACCAGGCCTACAATAGAAAATGAGCTCCGGAGTAGAAGATTTGGTGGTCTGCTGGATTGCTGATAGCTTCATGTACTCATGGTTGGGGTTCAATTCCAACTTCTGCCAATGATTTTTGATAGGGAGAGACAGATTCTGCAATGTGGTCTGAAATTCACATTAAACATGATATTCTTCTCTACCAAGCAGACATCAAGTTGAACCACAATAAAGTCAGGAGTGGCGCATGTAGGAACTCTATCATCAGCAACCTTTCTTATACTAGTTATTTATTTCTAGTGACGAAACAAAAGCTATGTAGGGTCACAGGACACTTATTCCACGTTTCGTTTGAGTTTCTGTTTGTCGATAAAATTGGTTCTGAACTGGGAATGCAACTCAGACCGCCCTTTATGCAGAATTTGATCCCTTCGTGACAATACAGCTCGACTACAATTTGTTGTTTGTTCAACAATGCAGATTCTTCAAAATCTCCACATACTGCGCGTGTATGGGTTCGAATCCTGGCCCGGCACTAAAGTTTTCATTATGTATTAACAAGCTCTAGCATGAGAACACCTACCTCCTGGTGGATAATAGTTTTGATTTTTAATGTATTTTCATTCATTGTAAACACTAACGATATCTGACGTTTTTTACTCCCAGTGAGACACACAACTATTTTCGAGATCACTGTAAGTTCATGAATGTTATTTCGAGCTGCTGGTGGAGAAACATTCGGTAGCTGACGTCTCTTCGTGTAGTCAACGAAGATATGTGTGGGATTAGATTACCAGTCAGCACTGAACCCTTCGTCGTATTATTTCTAGTTCGAACATAATCACATGTCGCTGCTGGTGTAACAAACCCATATTTAACGTTCGTTTTCTCTAGAATATAAATGCGATAGGTGCCGGGTTGGAGTCCTGGGAAGGAAAAAATTAATGTTTCGTCTCGTGATTTCAGTTAAAGCATCTTGCTACTGCCGAGAAAATCCGATATGTTACAGTTGATTGTGTTTCGATAACAATCGGATTAGGTTCTGGGTTCGAATCCCTGTCCAACAAAAAAGCTTTATCTCTCGGAATTTCAAGTACGTTACTTCTGAAGAAGCAATATTTAACATCTCTCGTATTTCGTTAAAAGGAACAATAGATGCTGGGTAGGAATTCGCGTCCGTTAAAAATGTTTACGTTATGTAATTTAAAGTTGATATTTCTTAAGTGATACTGTATAAAATCGACGTATGTCACTGTCTGTATGCATAGTCAGGAATGACTGTTGGTTTCCGTCAGTCACGAAATCTTTGCTTAGTGTGCATGACCCGGGTTTGAATCCATATGCACAACGAGACGGTTCGTCGTGTCATTTACTACGTGCATTACCTATCTGACGTAATAATGAGAGTGCTAACATTTCAAGTATGTCATTTATTGTAATAAATGTGAGCTTCCAAGCTTAAGGACTCTCTTATCTGTGATAAGGTGTTTCCTGAGATTTTCAGTGTCGTGGTATTACTTTACATCTTGAGTTATTGTGATACAGAGCAGTGTTTTCTAGTGGTGATTTGTTGGAATCATTTTCAATAGTCAAACGACTGTACCGAGGAGCGATTAGAGGATCTGCTAGACAGCTGCGTTATGAGGGTGGTGTGCAAATCAGACGAAATGCAATTTTGGTCGCTCAGATACTTTTGAGCACGACTGTACGTGGTAAGGATGGAACCGCTGACGTGTAAGAATACGATGTACACTGGTTTTACGAATGCCAATCTCGTGTTCAAGCTGTCGTGTGCTCACATCTGGATTCATAGCAACGGAAGCGATAACAGTAACTTCGGCAGCTTCGTCTTTGCGAGGGCTACGTCGATTGCGTTGTCGTGGGTTGAAGCTTCCGGCTTCCTGAAGCGTCGCTAATATGTCCTCCGGCTATCCCACTATGCCGTTTAATGAACTGATAAAGTGTGCAGAATTCTTGAGATAGGAATCCGACGACCCACACACGGTGGTAATAATGCAGTGAAGAATGTGTCAGGTGAATAGGAACACGAACCAGTAATACTCACTACAGACCCTAGAAGAACATCTTCTTTGTCCACCTTCTGAAATCCATAATGACTTGGCAATTGAACTGAACACACTTTTCGAACGCTCTATTCGACAAAGGACTTCTTTATGACAGTTCTAAGAACTTTGCCAGTGGGGTCTTTACTTTGTTTCCTGTATGCCTGCGGATGTAATAAGTCGTTAATCTTGCTATAATAGTCGGTCATATTCAAAACAACCGTTGCATTTCCCTTGTCAGCGGAGAGAGTGATAACACTATTGTCTGATTCATGCGGTTTACGGCATTCCTCGCACCCACAGTTAAATTACTTTTTGGAGCCTTTGCACAAGACTCTTACAGCTTCTATACAAAGTTCTTCAGCCGCAAACATGACCAAACTACGAATGCCTCCTTCTACGCTGGCACCGGTGAAATCTAAAGTTTTCCTTTCATTCACTAAGGACCGCATAAGAAAAACCTTGAAAAAGGGGAACATAATAGCCCGGAACATTTTGTAAAGTGGGACATTTGAGGCTTTGAAAGTTTACATTTTATGGTACTTGTATGAAGTCTATTCTGAAGATGCCTGACTGTTTCTCCAGCCATGTAACAGTGGCTGCTGTACAATCCCCGACATGTGTTGGAAAACTTTCTGTGAATACTTGTTGGTTTCCTTGTAGTCTGAGCTAACAATATGACATGAAAGACTTGTTTACAGCGAAAGGGCATGCCATTTTTGCGTACTGAACTTTGTACTCTGTGAAAGACTCTGTAATTAATATTATATACTACTTTTAAATTATACTGTGTTTTAGTTTTCTTTGTATTCGCATGAATAAAATAATATTTAAATTCATTGACTTTGCGCTTCTGGTTGTGTAACGATTCATCGATCACATGGGCCAATGTAATGAACTATCCTCTATATGTAAACGTTTTCGATCTTTGTTTTGTTTTTAAACTGTCGATAACTTAGAGTATAAAATTTTCCACTTGCAGTCTGGTGGCGACCCAATAAAAAGCTGTCATGTGTTAATGCTGCTGTATTTTCGGCTTATCACGGCGAGAGGAACAAAACTATACAGAGCCCAAAGAGAGATGCAGGCGATCCACGTTACGGGAAGTCTGCTGAAGAACGCAGTTTTCAGCACTGTGCGCTGAGCGATCTGCTCCGAGACACTGGCGCCTCCACGAGCACTGTGCTCTGTCACCAGGCCTGCCACAGTCGCCGCTTGTCCAGCTTTACAGGGCGGGCAGTCCTCCGGACTTCCTCATTCCGTGATGAGCCGTTGAGGTCCAACGTGTTGTCGATTACTCGTGATTTCATCGCAATTCAACCACTTTCCTAAGTGTTCTCGTAAGCAGCGCGAGCAGTTGACCATTTCCCCCGTACCATAACAATTCGCTATTTGTCAAAATCGTTTATGTCAATCGATTTCGGCATTTGTAGCCCGTATCGTCGCTATAATGGTTTCCCATTCGTCCCTACCCAGCTCATATACATTCGTTACCGCCTCACGTGTCCAGAACGTTACCAAACGCTGGTATTCAATCTCGCCATGGGCAGTGGTCATGTTTCGGTTACGTAAGAACTATACACCAGGTTTGGTTTGTGCTGCTGTTGTGGCCATCAGCGCGAATACTGGTTTGTTGCAGCTCTCATTGTTACCCTACTCTGTGCAAGTCTGTCAATTTACGAGTAATTACGGCCACCTTTTGAATCTGCTTACTCTATTCATCTCTTGATCTGCCTCTACAATGTTTCAACCGATCCGTCCTTTTAGTCAAGTTGTGTCAAAACTTTCTTTTCGCTCCAGTTCTATTCAACACGTCTTCACTAGTTAGGTAATCTGTCCATCTAATCTCCAGAATCCCTCCGTAGCACCAAATTTTAAAGGGCTCTATTCTCTTCTGGCCTGAACTGTTTATCGTCCAAATTTCACATCCATACGAGACTACGCCTCAGATTTTCAGACAAGTACGTTCAGAAAAACTTCGTAACAAATTTGTATTCTTTATTAACAAATTTCTCTTCTTCAGAAACGCTTTTCTTGTCATTACCAGTCAACATTTAATATCTTCCCAGTTCGGCCTCAATCAGTTATTTTACTGCCCAAATAACAAACGTCATCTATTAATTTTAGTGTCTCGTTTCCTAATCGATGTCCCTCACAATCGCCTGATTTAATTGACTGCATTCCCTTACCCTTGTTTACCATTTGTTGACATTCATCTTTTATCCTGCTTCAAGACTGTATCCAATCCATTTAACTGCTACTACAAGTTAATCGGGCAGGTAGGTTAGAAAATTTAAAAAGGGAAATGGATTGATTGAAGTTAGATATAGTGGGAATTGGTGAAGTTCGGTGGCAGGAGGAACAAGACTTTTGGTCAGGTGAATACAGTGTTATAAATACAAAATCAAATAGGGGTAATGCAGGAGTAGGTTTAATAATGAATAAAAAAATATGAGTGCGGATAAGCTACTACCAACAGCATAGTGAACGCATTATTGTGGCCAACATAGACACGAAGCCCATGCCTACTACAGTGGTACAAGTTTATATGCCAACTAGCTCTGCAGATGATGAAGAAATTGATGAAATGTATGATGAGATAAAAGAAATTATTCAGCTAATGAAGGGAGACGAAAATTTAATAGTCATGGGTGACTGGAATTCGAGAGTAGGAAAAGGGAGAGAAGGAAACATAGTGGGTGAATATGGATTTGGGGGGAGAGAAATGAAAGAGGAAGCCGTCTGGTGGAATTTTGCACAGAGCATAACTTAATCATAGCAAACACTTGGTTCAAGAATCATAAAAGAAGGTTGTATACTAGAAGGTATCCGATAGATTATATAATGGTAAGACAGAGATTTAGGAACCAGATTTTAAATTGTAAGACATTTGCAGGGGCAGATGTGGACTCTGACCACAATCTATTGGTTATGAACTGTAGATTAAAACTGAAGAAACTGCAAAAAGGTGGAAATTTAAGGAGATGGGACCTGGATAAACTGACTAAACCAGAGGTTGTACAGAGTTTCAGGGAGGCCATAAGGAAACAATTGACGGGAATGGGGAAAAGAAATACAGTAGAAGAATAAATGGGTAGCTCTGAGGGATGAAGTAATGAAGGCAGCAGAG
Organism: Schistocerca serialis cubense; assembly: GCF_023864345.2. Lineage (NCBI taxonomy): Eukaryota > Metazoa > Arthropoda > Insecta > Orthoptera > Acrididae > Schistocerca > Schistocerca serialis. Next base: position 931,979,435 of record NC_064639.1, read on the forward strand.
GATCAAGTAGGTAAAAAGACGAGGGCTAGTAGAAATCCTTGGGTAACAGAAGAAATATTGAATTTGATGAGAGGAGAAAATATAAAAACGCAGTAAATGAAGCGGGCGAAAGGGAATACAAACGTCTCAAAAATAAGATCGACACGAGGTGCAAAATGGCTAAGCAGGGATGGCTAGAGGACAAATGTAAGGATGTAGAGGCTTATCTCACTCGGGGTAAGATAGACACTGCCTACAGGAAAATTAAAGAGACCTTTGGAGAAAAGAGAGCCACTTGTATGAATATCAAGAGCTCAGATGGAAACCTAGTTCTAAGCGAAGAAGGGAAAGCAGAAAGGTGGAAGGAGTATATAGAGGGTCTATACAAGGGCGATGTACTTGAGGACAATATTATGGAAATGGAAGAGGATGTAGATGTAGATGAAATGGGAGATACGATACTGCGTGAAGAGTTTGACAGAGCACTGAAAAACCTCAGTCGAAACAAGGCCCCGGGAGTAGACAACATTCCATTGGAACTACTGACGGCCTTGAGAAAGCCAGTCCTGATAAAACCCTACCATCTGGTGAGCAAGATGTATGAGACAGGCGAAATACCCTCAGACTTCAAGAAGAATATATTAATTCCAATCCCAAAGAAAGCAGGCGTTGACAGATGTGAAAATTACCGAACTATCAGTTTAATAATTCACAGCTGCAAAATACTAAAGCGAATTCTTTACAGACGAATGGAAAAACTGGTAGAAGCCGACCTCGGGGAAGATCAGTTTGAATTCCGCAGAAATGTTGGAACACGTGAGGCAATACGGACCATACGACTTATCTTAGAAAATAGATTAAGGAAAGGCAAACCTACATTTCTAGCATTTGTGGACTTAGAGAAAGTTTTTCACAATGTTGACTGGAGCACTCTCTATCAAATTCTAAAGGTGGCAGGGGTAAAATACAGGGAGCGAAAGGCTATTTACAATTTGTACAGGAACCAGATGGCAGTTATAAGAGTCGAGGGGCATGAAAGGGAAGCAGCGGTTGGGAAGGGAATGAGACAGGCTTGTAGCCTCTGCCCGATGCTATTCAATCTGTGTATTGAGCAAGCAGTACAGGAAACAAAAGAAAAGTTCGGAGTAGGTATTAAAATCCATGGAGAAGAAATAAAAACTTTGAGGTTCGCCGATGACATTGTAATTCTGTCAGAGACAGCAAAGGACTTGGAAGAGCAGTTGAATGGAATGGACAGTGTCTTGAAATGAGGGTATAAGATGAACATCAACAAAAGCAAAACAAGGATAATGGCATGTAGTCGAATTAAGTTGGGTGATGCTGGGTGATGCTGAGGGCATTAGATTAGGAAATGTGACACTTAAAGTAGTAAAGGAATTTTGCTATTTTAGGAGCAAAATAACTGATGATGGTCGAAGTAGAGAGGATATAAAATATAGACTAGCAATGGCAAGGAAAGCGTTTCTGAAGAAGAGAAATTTGTTAACATCGAGTATGGGTTTAAGTGTCAAGAAGTCGTTTTTGAAAGTATTTGAATGGAGTGTAGCCATGTATGGAAGTGAAACGTGGACGATAAATAGTTTAGACAAGAAGAGAATAGAAGCTTTCGAAATGTGGTGCTACAGACGAATGCTGAAGATTAGATGGGTAGATCACATAACTAATGAGGAGGTACTGAATAGAATTGGGGAGAAGTCGAGTTTGTGGCACTACTTGACAAGAAGAAGGGACCGGTTGGTAGGACATGTTCTGAGGCATCAAGGGATCACAAATTTAGCATTGGAGGGCAGCGACGAGGGTAAAAATCGTAGAGGGAGACCAAGAGGTGAATACACTAAGCAGATTCAGAAGGATGTAGGTTGCAGTAGGTACTGGGAGATGAAAAAGCTTGCACAGGATAGAGTAGCATGGAGAGCTGCATCAAACCAGTCTCAGGACTGAAGACAACAACAACAAGACCATTGCTGTCCGTGACAGAACTACTGGGTGGGGCAAATAAAGGTGGTCCGTACGACTGGATACGATTGGATGTGTGTGTGTGTGTGTGTGTGTGTGTGTGTGTGTGTGTGTGTGTGTGTGTGTGTGTGTGTGTGTGTGTGTGCGCATATAACCACATTCCAGCAGGATGGGGAAGCTGCCCATACAGCCGACCGAAACTTGGGGCACATTTACACTATCTTCACGCCCGTTAACAGAGGTCACTCTGAACTTGGCCCTAGCTGCCCACCTAGATCATCTGATCTGTCAGTGTGCGATTACTCTGTGTGGGGAGCCCTTAAGTCTAAGATGTATCGCAAAAGCCCTCACACTCTTCACGAACTGCAGCAGAACATTTCGGATGTGACTGCAACAATTCCAGCCACCCAGATTCGATCAGAAGCTTGCTGACCAGGTCCCGAAAGTGTCCAGAAATAAGTGGTGGTCACTCTCAACATCAGACATAGTCAGGTTAGCACTGTAGTTCCATTTCTCTGTTGCGTTCCTTTGTACCTCGAAACTCCGTTTCCGGCCACTTTTATATGCCCACCCTGTACAAAGTCATTGGCAAACCTCAACGTTTTATTTCTTCTCCATGGATTTTAATACCTACTCCGAACTTAATTCCTTCTCCAAATTTTTCTTTGGTTTCGTTTGCTATTCAGCGTACAGATTGAATAACTTCGGGGATAGGATTCAAACTAGTCTCACTCCCTTCTCAACCACTGCCTTCCTTTCGTGCCCCTCGACTCTTTTATCTGCCGTCTGGTCTCTGTGCAAGTTGTAAGTAGCTTTTCGCTTCCCGTATTTTACCTAGTTGTCTCATAATTTCTGACACTGTAAGTGTGTATTCCTGTCACCATTTTCTCTTACTCTACAAACGTCATAAATGTAACATTTACCTTTCCTTAACCAATCTTCTAAGGAAAATCGTAGGGTCATTGCTGCCTCGAGTGTCCCTACATTTCTCTGGAATCCAAATTCATCCTCCCGGAGGCCGGTTTCTATCTTTTTATTCTTTTATTTTTTATTCGGCGCAGTTGTGGATGCTCTTGATGTTGAAGGTGAGGTGTGCTACATAGTGGTCGGCAACGGTCGTCATAGGAAAGTTGGACGAGAGTATGCTGATACAATAACTGCATAGTCAGCAATTATATTCAACCGCTCGCTCACAGAAAGATCCGCACCCAAAGACTGGGAAGTTGCTGAAGTCACACCTATAGCCAAAAAGGGAAATAGGAGTAATCCGCTAAATTACCGGCCCATGTCACTAACATCTATTTACGGTAGAGTTTTCGAACATATACTGTGTTCGAACATTATGAATTACCTCGAAGGAAACGATTTATTGGCATATAATCAGCACGGTTTCAGAAAAAATCGTTCTTGTGAAACACAACTAGCTCTTTATACTCACGAAGTAATGAGTGCTATCGACAGGGGGTGTCAAACTGATTGAATATTTGTGGATTTACAGAAGGCTTTCGACTCCGTTCCTCAAAAGTATCTTCCAACCAAACCGCGTGCCTATAGAATATCGCCTCAGTTGTATGACTGGATTCGAAAGGTCACAGTTCGTAGTAATAGACGGAAAGTCATCGAGTGAAACAGGAGTAATATCCGGCGTTCCCCAAGAACGTGTTACAGGCCTCCTATTGTTCCTGATCTATATTAACGACTTACGAGACAATCTGAGTAGCCCTCTTATATTTTTTGCAGGTGATACTGTCATTTACCGTCTATAAAGTCGTCAGATGACCAAAACGAATTGCAGTATGACTTAGATACGATATCTGTATGGTTCGAAAAGTGGCAATTGACGCTGAATAAAGAAACGTTTGAAGTTATTCACATCAGTACTAAAAGATATCCGCTAAATTTTGATTACGAGGTAAGACACACAAACCTAAAGGCTGTAACTAAATGCTTAGGGATTACAATTTCAAATAACCTAAACTGGAACGATCACTTACATAGTGTTGTGGGTACAGCGAACTAAAGACTGCTATTCATTGGCAGAACGCTTAGAATGTGAAACAGGTCCACTAAAGAGACTGCTCACACCACGCTTGTCCGCCCAATTCTGGAGTCCTGCTGTGCGGTGTGGGATCTGCATCAGGTACATCTACATCTATATCTACATCTACATCCATACTCCGCTAACCACCTGACGGTGTGTGGCGGAGGGTACTTTGAGTTCCTCTATCGGTTCTCCCTTCTATTCCAGTCTCGTATTGTTCGTGGAAAGAAAGATTGTCGGTATGGCTCTGTGTGGGCTCTAATGTCTCTGATTTTATCCTCATGGTCTCTTCGCGAGATATACGCAGGAGGGAGCAATATATTGCTTGACTCCTCGGTGAAGGTATGTTCTCGAAACAAAAGCCCGTACTGAGCTACTGAGCGTCTCTCCTGCAGAGTCTTCCACTGGAGTTTATCTATCATCTCCGTAACGCTTTCATGATTACTAAATAAACCTGTAACGAAGCGCGCTGCTCTCCGTTGGATTTTCTCTCTCTCTTCTATGAACCCTATCTGGTGCGGATCCCACAATGGTGAGCAGTATTCAAGCAGTGGGTGAACAAGTGTACTGTAACCTACTTCCTTTGTTTTCGGATTGCATTTCCGTAGGATTCTTCCAAAGAATCTCACTCTGGCATCTGCTTTACCGACGATCAATGTTATATGATCATTCCATTTTAAATCACTCCTAATTCCTACTCCCAGATAATTTATGGAATTAACTGCTTTTAGTTGCTCACCTGCTTTATTGTAGCTAAATTATAAGGGATATTTCTTTCTATGTATTCGCAGCACATTACACTTTTCTACATTGAGATTCAATTGCCATTCCCTGCACCACGCGTCCATTTGTTGCAGATCATCCTGCATTTCAGTACAATTTTCCATTGTTACAACCTCTCAATATACTACAGCATCATCCGCAAAAAGCCTCAGTGAACTTCCGATGTTATTCACAAAGGTCATTTATGTATATTGTTAATAGCAACGGTCCTACGACCCTCAGGTAGGACTGACGCATGACATCGAAAAAGTTCAAAGAAGGGCAGCTCGTTTTGTAGTATCGCGAAATAGGGGAGATAGTGCCACAGACATGAAACGTGAATTGGAGTGGCAGTCATTAAAACAGAGGCGTTTTTCGTTCTGACAGGATCTTCTCATGAAATTTCAATCACCAGTTTTCTCCTCCGATTGCGAAAACATCCTGTTGGCCCCCACCCACATAGGGAGAAATGATAATCACGATAAAATAAGAGAAATCATGGCTGACACAGGAAAATTTAAGTGCTCGTTTTTCCCTCGCGCCCTTCGAAATTGGAACGGTAAAGAGAGACAGTTTGAAGATAGTCCATGAGCCCTCTGCCGGGCACTTTATTGTGAATAGCAGAGCAATCACGTAGATGTAGATCTAAGGGTACAATATGCGGCTGAAGTCACTCATTGATGAGAAGTTCAGGAAGAGCTACCAGAACTACTGTACGTGATTAAGATCAGGCGATTTAGCAGATCAGTCGAAATGTGTCAGTGCCCCTCACTGTTCGTCAAGGAAGGAACGTATGCTCGTAGCCCCGGGTACGCTACTGTTGTCATCAAAGGAACCATCCCTGCACTGCATTAAGCGATTCAGGAAAATCACGTAAAACCTAAATCTAGGTGGCTGGACGAGGACTTGAACCAGACACCTCCTAAGTACGAATCCAGCGCTCGAAGATGGAAGTGTCCTTAGCGTGCAAGTCACGAACATTTTCACACAAAAAAAGTTTTGCATCACCTCGGTTCCGAGAGTTCCGGAACCTGTACAGAAAATTGGAATGTAGATCAACATAAACATCATTTCCGCCCTTTTCCTTGCTCATGAAAATCATACCGATGTTGTAGCCCCATACAGCGAGACCTTCAGAGGTGGTGGTCCAGACTGTTGTACACACCGGTATGTCTAACGCCCATTAGCACGTCCACTTGCATTGATGCATGGCATACTATCCACGAGTTCATCTAGGCAGATTGTCCCACTCCTCAACGGCGATTCGGCGTACATCCCTCAGAGTGGTTGGTGAGTCACGTCGTCCATAAAAAGCCCTTTTCAATCGATCCCAGGCATGTCTGATAGGGTTCATGTCTACTAGCCACTAGTCGAGCAATGTCGTTATCCTGAAGGAAGTCATTCATTAGATGTGCACTATGGGGGCGCTAATTATCGTCAATGAAGACGAATGCCTCACCAATATGCTGCCGATATGGTTGCACTATCGATCGGAGGATGGCATTCACGTATCGTACAGCCGTTACGGCGCCTTCCCTGACCACAAGCGGCGTACGTCGTCCCCACATAATGCCACCCCAAAACAGCAGGGAACCTCCACCTTACTGCAGTCGCTGTGTCTAACACGTTATGCTAGAGTGGTTTGCCTCCAAACACGTCTTGGACGATTGTCTGCTTGAAGGCGTATGCGTTACTCATCGGCGAAGAGAACATGATGCCAAATCTGTGGGTCCATTTGGCATGTTGTTGGGCCCATCTGCACAGCGCTGCATGGTTTCGTTGTTGCAAAGATGGACCTCGCGATGGACGTCCGGAGTGAGGTTGTGCATCATGAAGCCTATTTCGCACAATTTGTTTCGTGACACAACGTCCCGTGGCTGCACGAAAGGCATAATTCAGCATGGTAGCATTGCTGTCAGGGTTCCTCCGAGCAATAATTCGTAGGTAGCGGTCATCCACTACAGTACCTAGAAGCCCTTGGGTGGGCTGAGCGATGCATGTTATCGACAATTCCTGTCTCCCAGTATCTCCTCCACGTCCAAACAACATCGCTTTGGTTCACTCCGAGACACCTGGACACTTCCCTTGTTCAGTGCCCTTCCTGGCACAAAGTAACAATGCGGAAGCGATCAAACCGCTGTATTGGCCGTCTAAGCGTGGTTGAACTACAGACAACACGAGCCGTGTACCTCCTTCCTGGTGAAATGACTGGAACTGATCAGCTATCGGACCCCCTCCACCTAACAGCTGTTGCTCATGCATGGTTGTTTACATCTTTTGGCGGGCTTAGTGACATCTCTGAACAGTCAAAGGGACTGTGTCTGTGATACAGTATCCACAGTCAATGTCTGTCTTCATGAGTTCCGTTAACTGCGGTGATGCAAAGCTTTTTTCAGTATGTGTAAAAGAAAAGTGAGCCCTGGGACAGCTAGATCGTTAACGTAAACACATGGTTCGTGTCCGCTGTAACTTCACTGAGTCGACTCAAGTCATGGTACGAAAAATATCCCCAAACCATCGCAGGTCACTCCCAGACTGAATTACAATTAACACACACTGCCAGTTACACGAATCATCGGGCTATCAGAGCAGTTGGTGCCTTACACTACTTGAATAGAGGCAACATAGAGATTCGATGGTCGAGACAGGATGCCTCAGTGTCCCATTCTGCCTATTCTTTCTGACATATGGAACAATGAAGGTGTGCAAGCATTATGTCTCGTTCCCAAAGAATCGGCTTTTTCGAGGTAACCGACTCGGAATTTCAGTGCACGCAGTTTCCTTCCCAATGTTCACACGGAAACCGATTTAGATTTACCTTCACTCACTTAAAACAGCAAGATCTCTCGGAGCAGAAACTGATTACCTCCGACAAACTAAGACATTCATTGCCAGGCCGTGTCTGTTAGGATCTTTCTGCTACCTTTGTTTTTACGTTGCGTTGCATGGAAGTGAGTGACACACCAGTCCTTAGACATGATGCATATTCCACGCTGATATCTTAACAAATCGAGTACCTGCATTCAAGTTGTGATCACGGGCACGTTCATACACGTCAGTTGCGTCCTGACACTTTGTCACGCCTCAACGTCCACCAATGGGACAGCGTTGTTCCCATACACCCTAATGCCACACACGCAGCCCCTCACTGTCATGTCTTAACTTCATCGCAGTGCAGGGTGATGTTACTGCATGGCACCTGTTCCTCACCGTTTACATCTCTCCGAACCGAGCATTGTGCTGTTTTAAGTAACATTCTAAGTAACGATGCGACATTTTATTTCAGAAATGTTACTAATCGACTGACATAGCTTTCGGTTTCACGCAAAAGATTCAGACGATACGGGTGTTAGAAGAATGTCGACGAAAGACTGCTGTTTTAGTGGTGAAAAGCGTACCAGCTATCGTAAAATCATCATGAGAACCGAGATTCAACATTTATTTCTGTAGTTGCTTAGCGATTACAAATCATTAAAACGTCAAAACAGCTAAAAGCGACGTTCGCAGAAATGTTAGGATAGAGTCTCTCTCGACAAAAATTATAGCACGGACACATGCAAACCGTACTGCTGATTACTATAATGTTTGTTAGAACCAGGACAACAATACCGTACACGGATGGTTTCCTCGGAAATGCAGCTAAACAAAGCCTAGTGGCTATATAAGGAGACGCGCTGCCCCTGAAACTCAGACAACTTCACCAGCAGGAGAGAGCAACACGAGACGGCGGCAGCACTGGAAGTGAAGTGAGCGTTCGCCGTCATTGGCCGCGAGGCCCCTTGCGGGGCAGGCCGGGCCGCCTTGGTGCAGCTCTTATTACATTCGACGCCGCATTGTGCGACCTGCACGCCGGATGGGGATGAAATGACGATGAAGACAGCACAACACCCAGTCCCTGAGCGGAGAAAATCCCCGACCCAGCCGGGAATCGAACCGCGGCCCCTAGGACGGAAATCCGTCACACTCACCACTCAGCTATCGGGGTAGACGTCGGCAGCACTGCACGGTAAGGACTGCTCACGTAAGTATAGGTAAGTACGTCTCTCTACAGGTGGGTCAGCGAATGCTCGTCTGCGACTCTTCACGTCTGCGACTCTGCGCGTCTGCGACTCCGCAAGTCTGCGACTCCACACCCCCTGCAAGACTACATGCCGGCTGTGGCTACGCATCTCACTCTCACGCGTATGGGTCTGCACGTGACTCCTACATACTTGGTGCTACATGTCTGTGACTTTGTGTGTCTAGGATTACACATCTGGGAAAGCAACGTACTGTTTACATCTACCAGTCAACTCGGCTGGGACTACACTACGCGACCCCGAGTCTACGCTTCGCATCCCTGAGTCTACGCTTTGCATCCATGAGCCTACACTTCGCATCCACTAGTCTACGCTGCGCGTCCACGAGACTACGCCACGCATCTGCAACTCTACACATCCGTGACTCGCCTTCGCATCGGCTACTCTACGCCACTCTACCCACCCCACCCATACTACGCGTCTGCCAAGCACTGCTGATCCTGAGGACAACGCCTCTGCATGACAGCTCATCGTGGTCCCACAGTTCCGACCAGTGTTTTCGGGAGGTTTCCCTTGGTTGTAAGGCGAATGCCGGAACTCTTTATACCCTCCCATCGATAAAGAGATAATTCCTGTAAAGAAGAAATTGAGAAATAAATTATGTAAGCTTATATACCTTGTGTTAATTATTTTTGACAGTGTATGTTGAGTAATAAATGACATTATCCAATTACGTTGCCTAAGGCAGGAAGCTTCATCTGATCACTGTAGTAATGCAAAGAAGCCGATCAGTACACATCTGTGGCTAATGTACGAAGTTCTAGTAAAAAAGTCTGAAAAAAAACACAAAAGATTAAGCTTTAGCGAAAATCACTCAATAAATCACTTAGTAAAAAGGACGAAGCTCTAGCAAAAAAGACTAAATAACCTACAAAAAAAAAAGACTGGAAAATCACTTTTAAAAAAAGAGTGAAAAATCGCTTAGCGAAAAAGCCTCAAAAATCAGTTATTCTTCTTAAGTCGCTGGAAAATCAGATAAATTATGAAAAAATTCCTTATTAGCTGAAAAATCACTTATTAGCTGAAAAATAACATTCTTTTTCATGTCATTGGCAATTACTGGCTGATTTTATCGTGGCATTGAGACGTACAACACTGCATGGTACCCACTCAGTTGTTTTTTTTAAGTTTATTCAGTGAAACATCTATGGCATTCTGTTTACTTGTCTACTTCTGCACCTGAAAGACGTTTATCGCCTTCAGTGTCCGTTGTGTTCCTTAATGTGCAGACCATAGCTCATATGCTCTTTAATTTTACTGTCATGATATGTGCAGTTTCTTACGGAAACTAAACACACGAACATTTGTGTTTACATTGAGATTTTATAGCTGTGTAGCTCTGTGAATTCGATACAGCTTACCGACGTGGCTCGACAGATTTCAGCCTTCGTATTTGGGGCGTTTAGAAGGAATCAGAATCTGTCCCTGTAGCTAGTTCAGTGCAATATCACTGTAATGTCCAGTTATTCTTTACGTTTGGCAGAAGCACATATTACACAATTGCGTCAGCCAATTATGCTCAGTTTATGTCTCCTCTTATATGCACCTACGACACCGTGACTAGTGAAACATTTTCAGTACCAATGTGGTAAATTACTTCACTGTCGTGAATACTGAAACGTTGAATGTTTTCAGTTACACCACTGCACGTATAGTGCATCGAGAAAAATGTGCCACAGTAGGAGAAGGAAATTATCTGATCTCGAATTGAGATATAGCTACATATTAACAACCATTGGTGTTGCATTCTAACAAGCCCAAGTGTCAAAATGTTGGATTTTCTCACACCAGTTTAGAAAAATGTTGTGCTGGTTTTCGAATACCACGTCATATAAATAATACGGAATCTAAAATACGCAAACGAGCAAGCAGATCTTCAGTATTCATAAGCAGGTGGTGTCACAGCCATAGCCTACACAAAGTCGTGATTATGACTATTTTCGACCTCGAAGGATAAATACGGCCATACGGAGGTCTCGTCTTACCGATATTTATTTAAAATACGAAGACTATCCTAAAAGAAGGCACAATTACGCCTTTAGCATGTAACTATTCTTATGTATTTGTTAGAAGTGAATTAATCGTGCCCAGATTTCTCCAGTACGCGTTGTTTAGTGGTCGAGTTGACTCAGTACTATATGCTGATCAAACTCTCAGCCATACGGCTAATGCAACATATTCTCAACAAGGAGCTCTCTTTTGACTCGAATTTTACTGTGGAGATATTGAAAGACCGAGATGATAAATGCAGATATCTACCTGAAGGTTTTGGATAGTCAGAACAATGTTCCTAGCAGTAGCAGGTTGCAGAAAAGACGAGCGTTCCTTGCGCTCTGGTAGGCAGACTAATTACCATCAAAATTCATGTCCATTGTAAGGCACAGTGATTGTCAGAGTGTTATTTGTGAAAATAATATTTTAGGTCAGAAGCTTGATACCAGCAGAACTCAGTAAAGTGGCGTCCTATGATTTTTCAAGCAATTTTATCAGAAAGTCAGATGGGTTATAAATTTTATGTTCACATGTTGTGTTATTAAACTAACAGTTCTGGTACAGTCACTCTTTGCAAGACCAAAGATAAAGTTTAACAATATTCAGGGTCAAAATTTTGATCTGAGTCATTTGTTTTTTAGTCCAGTAACATGTTGTTGTTGTTGTGGTCTTCAGTCCTGAGACTGGTTTGATGCAGCTCTCCATGCTACTCTATCCTGTGCAAGCTTCTTCATCTCCCATTACCTACTGCTACCTACATCCTTCTGAATCTGCTTAGGGTATTCATCTCTTGGCCTCCCTCTACGATTTTTACCCTCCACGCCGCCCTCCAATGCTTGTGATCCCTTGATGCCTCAGAACATGTCCTACCAACCGGTCCCTTCTTCTAGTCAAGTTGTGCCATAAATGCCATATATTAAATGAATTGAAAACAAATTAATCTCTCGCAGCCAAATTGTTTGATGTAGCAGCTAGTCTTGATTTCGCATCGTGTAGCGTGCGCTGCACACATTTCCATTGAAAATTAAACTTCCACGTAGTTTTGTTGCCTAGTTTTGTTGCCCTGCGCCGACGCTAACACATTTAGTTATCTAAATAAATGTTAAACTCTAGACTTCCATCTTCTTCCTCACTGCCAAAATTACTAACCTAACTGTCAATGGATTGTGAAAGAGCACAATCTGTGATGTAGTTCAAGATGGTTTCCCGTTAACGTGTAGCAAATGTGGGTGTAGGTGCTGTGTAATGTGTAATGTAAAAGAGTGTGTCATTAAAGTCGTATGCCTCTGAAGGGTTCTGAGGATATCGTAAACTTAAAGAAAGAATTATGAGGACGTAGATTAGATTGATGGAAAGTGCTCGAAATTTTCATACACTTAGAGAAAAACGATGGCTACATTTCAAATGACCAGCTTCACCTTGCAAGTAGTCGGTGTGAACATCATATCAGGAACTCAGCTTATTTTTTACGTCGTTTTTGAGGGACTGAGGTTGAATCACTCTGATATTTTAGTGAGTTTCGATGTTGTCTCTCTCTTCACTCGTGTTCCTCTGTCTGATTCGTTGCGGTTAATTGAGGCCAGGTTTGGTGCTGAATTAACTAATCTCTTTCGGAATGTTTTGACATCCACTTACTTTTTATTTATGACCAGTATTACGAGCAGACAGATGGAGTTGCGATGGGTAGTCCGTTGTCTCCTGTGATCGCAAATTTGGATATGGAAGACTTCGAGGAACGTGCATTGGAGTCGGCGCCTTTGAAACCCACCTGTTTCTTTAGATACGTTGAGAGACCTTTGTTGTTTGTCCTCATGGTAGGGAGAATTTGAATGTCTTTCTAGAACATCTGAACTCGATCCACCCGAACATTCATTTTACGATGGAGGTGGAAGAGTATGGTTGCCTTCCCTTTTTTGACGTGTTGGTTAGGAGGAAGGATGATGGATCATTGGGACATGCAGTCTACAGTAAACGTACTCACACCGACTTCTACTTACAGGCTAATAGTTGTCACCATCCGGCTCAGCGTGAAGGGGTACTTCGTACCTTCGTACACAGGCCACATGTCGTTTCTGACGCTGAGACTTTGCCAGCCGAGCTGTCCCATCTTGAAGTTACATTTCGTCAAAATGGTTATAGTTATAGACAGATTGAACTTGCGTTGCGCTATCGACCAACTGTACATCGGGAGATTGATGATGATTCTGAGTCAACACCTAAGTCTACTGCCTTTTTGCCTTACGTAGGAAACACGTCCAACAAGATCGGTCGTATTTTACGGAAATACGATGTGAAATGTGTTTTCCGACCTCCATCTAAAATTAGAGCACTTTTGAGTTCCGTTAAGGATGATCTTGGACTGCGTAAGGCGGGTGTATATCGTATTCCTTGTAGCTGCAGCATGGCATATATTGGTCAAACTATCAGGACCGTGGAGGACCGATGTACTGAGCATAAACGGCACACACAATTACAGCAGACAAATAGATCTCCTATTGCCGAACATTGCTTGGACACTGGTAACCGCATGTTATATAATAACACCGAGATATTGACATGCACGCCCAGCTATTGGGACAGTGTTATTAGGGAGGCAGTTGAGATTAAAGCGAGCAACTTCGTTAACAGGGATGGAGGTTTCTGTTCAAACTCTGTTTGGAATCCGGCTCTCTCCCATGTCAAAAAAACAGAAGGACAGAGTCAATGCTGCTTCACCTGCGAATTCATAGTCTTACTATCGATAGCTCTGACTTAGGTCATCTTTGGTGGCACTAGTGTTCAGTGTGTGTGTTATCTTTCCTGCTTCAGTCCGCGAACCGAGGTTTTAAATTTGCATGTATGCCGCCTGTCCGTTGCAGTTTGCCTTGAAAATGGCGGGGTATTCTCCCGCCGAAATATCGGCGGTCGCTGAAAGTGTTACCTGGCTGAATTCCCGGAAGTTATTTGAAAGTTGTATACGCCAGGAGAAACTCAGGTCTCACAAGCCATCGTTTTTCGCCAAGTGTTCTTCACATAAATCTAATCTACACTCTCTAACTTCTTTGTATAAGGTTACGGTACCGTCTAAATCCTTCGGAGCCATATATCTGTAATGGCATATCTTTTACCCCCCCCCCCCCCTCTTCTCCTTTCAACTTTTCAGGATAATATGTTAATTCTACTGATGAATATGTAGTTGCAAAATCAAACACGCTACTCACTGCAGGACGTGCAGGAGCGCCACTTTCCAGAGGCGATGTAGGGCCAGTGTCTCTACTCAGCAGCCAGTCTGAGAATGTCACTCACTATCTGTGTGCTCAAATTCCGTGAAACGTAAGTGTTACTGACATGCTACTTTAAGAGAATAACGCAAGAGCCAGTATTAGAAATTTCAGTGTTTTCCACAATGCGACACGGCAACTATCTGCATCTGTCTCATGGCTCTTTTACCGACCAGGTGTCTGAGTGCAAGACGTAATTTTTGACTGGGTCATCGGTGTGATGTACCAGCTTCCATGACTCGCTAACCCAAAACACTTCTGCCAGTGCGAGATGTGTTATTGTCTGGCAATTTATTCTCAGGGAGATAAGAGTTTTGCTTTACCAGGTAGACAACGCCCATTTTCGTCAATGAGGTGTGGACATCCAACACCTGTACGGCCATAAGCTATTTCACTCACTTTGCAAGGACACAAAATAATTGTGATGGCCCTTGCCTTTTTGTGGTGTTTCTGTAGAGCTACAAAGCCCTAACGATCTGTCTTTGTCAACATTACATAAAACAATAAGTTTATCCACTATCTGCACAGGAATTTTGTCGAATCCTTTCCTTGTACCTTTGGCGTTATTATATACTCATCGTACCGCTTTACACATGACGTAGACGAAGTCTTTTCAGTGGCAGAACGTTGGACGTCATCCTTAGTAGACCATCATTATATCACACACAGAAATGTATTTAAAAACGAGTGTTTCCGAGATAGTAATTCACGGCATTTTTTTCTTCAACACTTCTTTATTGAGCATAATCAGAATTACACATACGAAAGAATGGTGTTTAGCAGTCCTCAGACGTATGTGGGGGCGAGAGTTATCGCGTTGTAGCAAAACATTGCCTGGCTTGCTGTGGCTTCCAAGTCTCCGGAAACGCGTCTTTAGTTTTGTTAGTGTGTTGACATATGCTTCTGAATTAATGGTACCACCTCTTGGCATCGCATCACTGAGGATCACACCTTCACACACCCAGAAACCGGTGATCATGACCTTACCGGTGCAAGCAGTTACTTTGATTTTTTTCTTCTGTGGAGAGTGCGAATGGCACCATTTCATCGACTGTCGGTTTGTTTCGCGCTCAAAATGGTGAATCCAGGGTTCATGAACTGTCAATCGGGACCAGAAGGCCTCCCCCTCAGCTTCAAAACTTTGCAGCAAGTCAAGACAAACGTTTTTTCTGTTCGATTTGTGATCCACCGTTAGACACCGCGGGACCCATCTTGTACAGAGTTTTCAATTTTCACGAGGGCAGAAAATTCCATCTGCACTTCCTTTACTGATTGACAGACGCAGCACCAAGTGCCGAATCGTAATGTGTATGTCCTCGCGAATGTCAGCATCAGCTCGCTGCAACATGTCAGGCGTGACAGCCGTGGATTGTCTCCCCTATAGCTGAAAATCGTGGAGCTCCGCAGAACCGCCTTCTGATGACCTCACCCTGTGCGCCCAGCGATTAACTGTACTTCTGTCGACAACAGATGCTCCGTAGACTTTGAACAAGCGTTTGTGAATATTCCCACGGTTTTTTCCTCTGCAGTGAGAAATTCAATAACGACACTTTGCTTCTAACGTACATCACCTAGGGACGCCATTTTGAAACTGTCCTGCAGCTACGCTATCTGTCGGAAGTGAAAAAAACTTGGAGCGCTCACTCAGGAGACTTCAAATAATACATACGTAACGTTTCGCATTCGTAGCGTTGTTTTCGGCTGAAAAAAAAATGCGGTGCATTACTTTTTTGGGTAACCCTCGTATTTCCAACGATCTGATAGGAAACCGTGAATATGTTGACTGTGTGATAGTAATGGAAACTGGTACTGACTCAGATATGTCCACGATAGCACAGTTTGAAAATATAAACTAAACGGAACAGAGACGGACATTTTAAGTATGGATAGGAAATTTTATTTCACAAATATTACTGACGTCGCTTTCGGCTTCAAACAAAATATTCAACGATTGGGATCTTAGAAGCGCGTCGGTGAAAGGCTGCTGGTTTAGTCGTGAGCTGTCGTAAAATCGTCGTGAGAATCAAGATACGAAAATGTGTTTCTGAAGCTGTTTAGCGGTTACAAATCATTAAAACGTCCAAACAGCTAAAAGCGACGTTTCCAGAAACGTTAGGAGAAAGTCCCTCTCAACAAAAATTGTAGCAAGAACATATGCAAACCGTATTGCCGATAACTATAATGTTAGTTAGAGCCAGGACAACAATACTGTACACGGACGGTTTCCTCGGAAATACAGCTCAACAAAGCCTAGTGGCTATATAAGGAGACGCGCTGGCCCTGAAATTCAGTCCACTTCAGCAGCGGGAGAGAGCAACACGGGGCGACGGCAGCTTTGCACGGCGAGAACTTCTCACGTAAGTATAGGTAAGTACGTCTGTCCACAGGTGCATCGGCGAATACTCATCTGCGACTACACTTCTGCGACTCTTCACGTCTGTGGCTCTGCACATCTGCGACTCCAGACGCCTGCAGGACTACACACAGGCTGTGGCTACACGTCTGGGCCTGCTTGTCAGTGACTCCAAGATGTTTGGTGCTACATATCTGTGACTTTGTGTGTGTAGGATTACATATCCGTAAAAGCTACGTACTCTTTACATCTGCCATTCAACTCGGCTGGGGCTGTACACTGAGCGACTCCGAGTCTACGCTTTTCATCTACGAGTCCACGCTTCGCAACTTCGAGTCTACGCTTCGCATCCACGAACCTACGCTTCGCATCCACGGGTCTACGCTACACTTCCACGAGACTACGGTACGAGTCGGCCACATTACGCAGCGGCGATTCTATCCACTCCACCCACTATGTCTGCCACGCATCGTCGACCCTGACGACGACGCCTCTGCATGACAGCTCGTCGTGGTCCCTCAGTTCCGACCAGGGTTTTCGGGAGGTTTCCCTTGGTTGTAAGGCGAATGCCGGAACTGTATATCCCCTCCCATCGATAAAGAGATAATTAATGTAAAGAAGAAATTGAGAAATAAATGCTTTAAGCTTAGATGCCTTGTGTTCAATTAATTTTGACCAGTGTACATTGAGTAATAAATTACATTACCCATTTACTTTGCCTATAGTAGGAAGCTTCATCTGATCGCTTTAGTATGCAAAGAAACAGATTAGTGGACATCTGTGGCTGATGTACGAAGTTAAAGTAAAAAAGACTGAAAAATCACTTAACAAAAATGACAAGGTTCTAGCAAAAAAGATTGAAAAATAACTTTGCAAAAAAAACAAGGTATTAGCAGAAAAAACTGAAAAATAACTTAGCAAAAAAGACTGAAAAAAGTCATTCTTTGTACGTCGTTGGTGTAAAAAAATCACTTATTAGCTGAAAAACAATTTTTTTTTCGTTGGCTATATCAGGTTTGGATAGGTTTGCCAGATAGGTTTGCTGGCTGATTTGAACGTGGCATTGAGACATACAACACTGCTTGCTATTCACTCACTTTTTTACAATGTATACAACGAAAGATGTGTGGCAGGCGGTCTACTCTACACCTGAAAGTGTCCGTTGCGTTTCTTAGTGTTCAGATTGTAGCAAACGCGCTCTTAAAATTTTACTGCAGGGATTCGTGCGGTTTCTTATAGAAACGAAACGAAACGGACGAACATTTGTGTTTACATTGAGACTGTATAGCTGTGTGACTGTGTACATCTTACCGCTGTGCTCTGACAGACTTCAGACTTCGCAATCTATTTGGGGCGCTTAGAAGAACCAGATTCGGTCCGCTTTGCTAGCAGTGGAATATCACTGTTATGTGTGGCTATTCTTTACGTTTGGCCAAAGCACGTTTTACAGATTTACATCAACGAATTCTGCTTCGGTTATGTCTCCTCTTACATGTACGCACAACAGCACGCCATGTGAAAAATATTCGGTACCAATGTGGCAAAATTACTTCACTGTCGTGAATACTGAAGAGTTGAATGTTTCCAGTTACACCATTACTCGTATACTGCATCGTGAAAAATGTGTCACACTAAAACAAAGGAATTATCCGATCTCGAATTGAGATTTAGCTTCATATTAACAACCATTGATGTACCATTCGAACAAGACCGAGTGTCGAAATGTAGGACTTCCTCTTACCAGTTTATATAATGTTCAGCTGGTTTACGAATACCACATCTCACAAGTAATACAAAAGCTAAAACACGCCAACGAACAAGCAGAGCTTCACTGTTCATGAAGTGTTCCATCACCTATACTAAGTCGTGATGACGATTTTCGACCTCTAAGGATAAATACCGCCGTACAGAGGTCTCGTCTGAGTGAGATTTATTTAAAATACCAAGACTGTCCTAAAACAAGGCACACGTATGCCATTAACGTGTAACTATCCGTATATTTTTGTCTGAAGTGAATTAATCATGCCCAGATTTCTGCAGTTCGTCTTGTTTACTGTTCGGTTCCGTTCAATACAATTCGTTGATTGGGCTCCTCAGGCATATGGCTAATGCAGCACTTTCTCAGCAAGGAAATCTAATTTAATTTTGATCTGAATTTTAGTGTGGAGAAATAACTAGTTTCTAGAAATCGAAGGAACAGCATGATAAATGTAGCTATCTACCTGACGGAGCAGCCTTAAAGATGAGAATACCTAAACATTAATGAAACAGTTGCAGTTTCAAATACACTAGATTAAAAACAGTCGAATTTTGGAAAATTTTAAATTTGTGGTAAGTACTATGGGACCAAACTGCTGAGGTCATCGGTCCCTAGGTTTACACACTACTTAATCTAACTTTACCTTAGGCTAAAGACTGCGCACACGCACTCATGTCTCAGGGAGGACTCGAACCTCCTACAGGAGGAGCCGTACCAACAGTGTCAAGGCACACATTATGCAACAACTGTATATCAAGTACCTTGAGACCTTAACACGCATTAGACCTTTACAGGATGCAGCCACTGTGATACGCTTCCTTTATTTGAAAAGAATGTTTACGATGCTGCTATTCTTAAGCCAGTGCCGCTTGTCCGTTTGGAAATATTATTCTCATGAGCAGGTCAATAGCTTTACAGTTTCGTCATTTATCTAAAATAAGTATTTTGCTAAGTTAACTAGGGTAGTAAGCTAAAATAATTTGCGTTCCTAAATGAAAACGTGAACTTAATAGTAATTGATCTGCTACACTGTAATACACAAATGAATATTTGGCGTGTCACGCTATTTAATTTCGTATCTTGAAATTGGTTGATGTTGCAGTATACATCGTCACCTACATGACTAATCTGCAGTTCGCACTTAATTATCTGCTGTGGGTTCATCGAGCCACTTTCACGCTATGTCTGTACCGTTCCAAACCGAGTAGCGTACGGGAAAATGAATACTTAAATCTTTCCGTGGGAGCTGCGGTTTCTCTTATTTTATTTCGATAATCATTTCCCCCTATTAGGTAGGCGTCAAAAGATTTTCACATTCAGTGGATCAAGTTTTTGATCGAAATTTCATAAAATGATTCTGCCGCAACGAAAAACTCCTTTGTTTTCGTGACGGTCATGCCAACTCGCGTATCATATCAATGACTCTCTCTCCCCTATTCCGGGAAAATACAAAACAACCTGCCATTCTTTCAACTTTTTAGATTTTCTCTGTCAACCCTATCTGGTAAGAATCCCATACAGCACAGCAATTGTCTTACAGAGGACGGACAGGCATAGTGTAGGCAGGCTCTTTAGTATACCTGTTACACCTGCTGAAGTTCAAAAATGGCTCTGAGCGGTATGGGACTTAACTTGTGAGGTCATCAGTCCCCTAGAACTTAAAACTACTTAAACTTAACTAACTGAAGTACATCACGCACATCCATGCCTGAGGCAGGATTCGAACCTGCGACCGTAGCGGTCGCGCGGTTCCAGACTGAAGCGCCTAGAACCGCTCGCCTGCTTAAGTGTTCTGCCAATAGAACGTAGTCTTTGCTTTGCTTTCCCCACAACACTGTCTATGTCATCGTTCCAGCTTAAGTTATTTGTAATTCTAATTCCTAGGTATTTAGTTGAATTGGCAGCCTTTAAATTTATGTAACTTACCGTATAATCGAAAGGAAACGGACACCTATCAGTCCTCACGTGAATGACCTCATATATTTAATTGTTTAGAGTCACTTCCACTTTGAGATATTGTCGAAGTCAGTTTGCATTTGGTTTTGATATTATGGTGAGTTGACTAGACGGTAAATGAGAACGTTATCTGCAAACAATCTAAGAGAGCTGCTCATATTGTCTCCTAAATCATTTATACAGATTGGGACCAGCAGAGGGCCTATACACTTCCACGGGGAACGCCAAATATCACTTCCGTTTTCTCGATAGCTTTCCGTCAATTACTTAATCCGTGCTCATCATGTGTCAGTAGATACATCTCTTCAAGGTAATTCATAGTTTAATTTTCTTTATTCTACAAAACATATTCTGCAATGTATGGTGGGGATGTTAGCGACTTTCCGACCCGTCGCAGAGCGAGTGCAATATGCGTGCATGACTCTGCAGGTGCCCAGTCAATTAAAGTAATTGTACAAAGGAAAGTTATTAAGAAATATTTTGCTAACCTATCTAGGTATGTGAACGTTATGTAAATGTGTATTGTTCTGGCTTAATGATGCATAGTTATACTTGGAGTCTTTGTTCTCATTTATCAGTCATTTTCATTCTATACCTTAATGAATGTGTTTGTATACTCGCATTGCACATCGCGAGCTGTGTGCTGCATTTTGTGAAAACTGGGAAGATACCGTCCAGCATTACACATCACAAGTACGCCAAGGAAATTTGGTTTTGGATGGTCAGATTAATATTCCTAACAGTTGCAGGTTGGAGAAAAGACGAGCGTTCCGTGCGCACTGGTTGGCCAACAAATTTAATTATCATCAAAATTCATGTCCATTTTAAGGCACAGTGACTGTCAGAATCTTATTTGTGAAAATAACATACGATTATTAGGTCAGAGGCTTAATACCAGTTGAAGATCTCAGTAAAGTGCCATCTTGTGAGTTTTCAAGCAATTTTATCAGGAATTCAGATGTGTTAAATTTTACGTTCATATGCTGTGTTACTAAACTGACAGTTGTAGTACAGTCATTGTTTGCAAGACCAAAGATAAATATTAACAGTATGCAGGGCCAAAATTTTAATCTGAGTCTTTATTTCTCAGTCAAATAGCATATGTTAATTTCATTGAAAACGGATTTCTCTCTCGCAGTCGAATTGTTTGATTTACCCTCTAGACGCTATTTCGCATCGTGTAGCATGTGCTATAGTCTATTCACCGAGAGCTGGGACGAAACATAAACAGTGTCACGTGAGCCACTACGCTTGTCTCCAGAGAAAGCATTCGGTGTTCACGTGATACGTAGGGGTGTGGAAAATCCTTGGCGCACGCTTTGCAGCTGGCTGCGTTCGGCTGGCTGCCTAGCTGTCACAGCGGACCGTGAGAAACCTGGGCCACAATATACAAAATAAATTTAACGATAATGTTAAACTGATTTCATTCTGTCGAAGCAGATTTATTTTCATTCAGGTTGCTAACAAAACGCTCCATTCAAACACAATTAATTGTTAATTTTAATAACAATACAAGTAAAAATAATGATAAAGGACGAAACAAGGTTCACTCTGTCGAACTTGAACTGTTTTCATTGAGGTTTATAGCAAACCGCTCCTCTCTCTCCTCTATAATGCAGTCTAATTTCGACATTTGAGTTTCCACTTTTTCTACTACATGGAGGACACACTTGGTTCAATCCTCTGGAGTCACACTGTTCTTACTGCTTCTTCTAGCAGTACTTTAACTTCCGGCATTTTGTATGTTTTGTTTTTCTCTGCAACATAGCCTTTGATTCTGGCCCACACTAATGGCGTTTAATTCACAATGGTACGGAGGAATTCTGAGAACAGTTTTCCCTGCATTCTTCGCCATTTCATCTACTGCGTATTCGTTGTGCGCTGTTCTGTGATTTTTAACTATATCTAAAAGTTCTTTCTTCAACATACCGTCTTCGAAATCGATGTTTTTAGATTTTAGCCACTCTGATATTTCGTGCTTATTGGAATTCGCATTGAGAACTTTTCCTTTTCACCGAGAATGGTACGGCATGTTATCAAGAACAATAACTGCATTTTCCTGAAGCCGGGGAAGAACATCTTAAAAAAACCACTTCTCGAAGGTTTCGGCGCACATCTCCTCATGATAATCTCCACTTTTCTTGGGTTCGAAAGCCATAAACATCCTTCAACGAACCCTGCTTTGCTGCCTATGCGTGCGATAATCAGACGTTTCCCTTTACCTGATGGGCCCTTGCTTCCGGTGGATAGTCCGGAGAGAAACGCTTGTGTTGAGGAATTTATAGTGTCATCTACCCAGATGCAACTTCGGGTATATCCTCTGTTCATCCACGTCTCGTCCAAATAGTAAATGGGTCTGCCTTCATCTCTCAACTGTTTAGTAGTTCGAAGATGACGCAGCCTCCACACGCGGCTGTGTTCGTAAGCCTCCAGTTCCTTACCTCGAACTAATTTTCGATAGTCGTGTGAAAAAGTTGCAGGCTTCGATGAGGTGATATCAGAGAAAATAAAGAACTTTGGCCCTTTAACAGTCAATTGGATCCTAACAAGGTAACATTTGTGTTGCTGGAGTGATAATCCATAAGATCTGGCACAAGGCAAAAATTATAGCACTGTTTAAACAAGAATCGAATAACCTTAAGAACATCTGACCTCTATGACTTCCGTGCCATCTCTTTGCAAGTTCTGAAGGGAAATATTTTGAATCGAATTTGTGAGTCTGCCGACAAGAAGATAATTAAAGAACAATCAGGT
This sequence comes from Schistocerca serialis cubense, assembly GCF_023864345.2. Classification (NCBI taxonomy): domain Eukaryota; kingdom Metazoa; phylum Arthropoda; class Insecta; order Orthoptera; family Acrididae; genus Schistocerca; species Schistocerca serialis. Next base: position 932,002,347 of record NC_064639.1, read on the forward strand.
TTTGGTCGAGGGAAGTTAAATACCACTCAGATACTTCGACCTAGCACTTCGAGGGGGGGGGGGGGGGTTTATGAAAGAAAGCAGTTAAGGAATGCCTTTATCGATGTTACAGCTCTTTACGATACCACGAATTCTAAGAAAGTAACAAAGAATATGCTTACAAAAGGTAAGAGCTATGGACTGACTCAGTTTATTCAGTGTGTGCTACAGAGCAGGCATTTTTTTGGTCAGTCTTAATGACAGAAATGGTCGATGGAGAATGAAGAAAATGGCTTTACTCAGGTAAATGTGCTGTCTGAAATGTAATATAACATATTCAGGGTGCCTCATTTATCTTGACCACCCTAAATAACTGTTTGTCCAGGTGCAAATGACAAAATGTTTCAAGTAAATGTTCTTTAGCCGTCAGGGGAACATCAATTAGCATGATTGCTTTCCTTATAGCTTTTTTTTTACAAAGATATGAACAGCGGTATGACTTCTTTAAATGGCATCCTGTATTTTTTATTCGGTAATTCATTTCTTCTCCTAAAGACCTATTCAAAAATGTATCATAGTGTACCATTCACTCGAACATAACGTTATTAATTACATAACACAACAGTGACTTTGAGCCTCGGATCACAAACTCGTCCACTTGCAGGAGTTGTCAGAAAACAAATGAAAACCAAGTAACAACACAACACAAAATTGCCTTTGACTCTCCTGTACCACTGCCCAGGAGTGGAACATTCAAAGGTGCTCAAAGTGGTGTCCCTGGTGCACTCGTTGAATGAAAGAATTATTTACTGCTTCCAGTGTTGTCTGCTGAAGAGCATTACAAGCAAACACGATACGTTCCTGAATGTCTTCCCGAGTTGTTGGAATATCGCGATAGGCAATGTCTTTAATGCATCCCCAAAGAAAAAAGTCCAGAGGATTTAAATCAGGAGACCTAGCAGACCAAGTAACTGTTCCTCCTCGAGCAATCCATCTGGCAGGATACCTTCGGTTCTGAACACGACGTGCACTCATGGCATTAGGTGCTGGACAATCATCGTTCTGATACCACAAAAGCATTCTGGTTCTTAGAGGCACTTTAACCACAAGAGAAGAAAGAATTCATCTGAGGAATTTGGCATACGCTGTGCCGTTTAAACTATCATTGATGAAATAAGGGCCAATAATTGTAGTACTATTCATCCCACACCAGACATTAACTCTCCATTGACGCTGATGTTCCACCTATCTAAGCCATCGTGGGTTGTCGCTGGACCATTAATGCATATTCCTTGTATTTACCTGTCTTTTGTTCGAGAAGGAACATTCATCGGCAAATAGAACATTGGAGAAGTTCGGGTTGGCGAGGATTTGCTGCTGAGCCGACATGGTTCTGGAAATCATTCCCATGCAATTCTAGATGTAGGTGTACATGGTAAGAATGGATCCGGTGACGTGTAAGAATACGATCTACACTGGTTTTAGGAATGCCAATCTCTTGTTCAAGCTGTCGTTTGTTCACATGTGAATTCATAGCAACGGAAGCGAAAACAGTAACTTCGGCAACTTCGACTGTGCGAGTGTTACGACGATTGCGTTGTCGTGGGTTGAAACTTCCCGTTTCCTGAAGCGTCGCAACAAGACGAGAAGACATCCGACGGGAAGGTGGGTTCCTGGCAGGATATCGCTCTCTGTACAACTCCATAGCCTGCGTAGCATTTCGCCTACCTTCAGCAACAACAACACCAATAAAAGAAACTTTATGACGATGCAGCTTGTAGGAAGGACAGTCTTTATGCCTACTATACACAACAGTATTTAAAAGGACTAATCTACTGCACTAAATGCACCCGTACATAAGAAAACAGTATTGCAATTACTGTTCTGCTAACTTACATTCCCCATAGATGAGTAGCATTTCTATCTTCTCTTCGTTGTTGTACATTCTACTCACACAACTCTTCAACCGACGATGGTTGACGGAATGACGGGTGTGCATTCTACTTATGTCCACATTTGTCCTCTGTCAACGTCAGCACGTGGATGTGTTCCACTACCCGAGTACCTGCACTAAGCGCTGGTTGCGTCAACGTCAGCGTTGTGCTATGTAATTAATAACGTTGTGTTTCAGTGAATGGTACCCTGTGATATACTTATGCATAGGTATTTAGGAGAGAAAATCAATTACCGAATGAAAAATACAGGGCGCTGTTTAAAAAAGTCATACCGCTGTCCATATCTATGCAAAAAAACAAAGCTACAACAAAGGCAATCATGCTGATTGATGTACCACTGACGGCTAAAGAACATTTGCTTAAGACATTTTGTAATTTGCATCTGGAGAAACAGTTATTTACTGAAGTCAAGATAAATGGGACACCCTGTATACCAATGATGAACCACTCAACACTAAAACCCGGTCCTTCATCTGTGCAGATGACTCAGCTGTCACTACTCAGGAAGAGACATTTGAAGAAGTAGAATCTAGACTGACACCTGCTCTCGAAGACAGTACTATGTAGCATAATGACAACCACTTAAAACGAAGTCCGGATAAAATTCAAATGTCTACGCTCCATCAATACGACAAGGAGGCAAGAAGAAAGCTGAACAGCACCTGGATAGGTCGCAGTCTGCATTCACGACGAATACCTGGAGTTAAAGTTAGATCTTACATTAATCTACAAACAACACTTTATGGACACCAAACAAAATGTGTGAAGCTGTAGCAATCTCATCCACAAACTGACAAACACCACGTGGGGAGCGCAGCCCAGTGTCCTCCGCACATTGGCACATCTGCGATCCTCTCCTGCGGAATATGCCACATCAGTCTGGAGGAGCTCTTGAAGTGCTAACCAAGCTGATGTGGTTCTTCATGAGTCAGGCCGCATAGCCACAGGGTGACTAAGGCCAACCACATTCAATAAGATTTTTGCACCCATCAGAAGAGCACCTGCAGATGTAAGAAGATCAAAAGTGGCAGAGAATGAAAAGAAGAAGCCAGAAACAGATCTAAGGCATCCATTGTTAGGAACTCACGCTTATCCATCACGACTGACCTCGAGGAAAGACTTTCTGCTTATAACAGCATCAATTACAGCTTCAGCAGAAGCCCGCCGAGGTGAGCTGTCGACAACAAAGACAAGATGGTAGACAGCAAAGAGAATCTACCATCAGCCTGCCACCTTCAATACGGGACCTGGAAGACCCTCAACAGGTGAAAATAGGGTGACGAAGTTGCAAGACTAACTTGAAGAAGTGTGGTACTAGCTATGATGAATTTTGTGGCTGTGTGGAAAGGCGGGACTCTGAACACTTGATGAACAAACAGTCTTATTAACAGATTGATAATTATTATTTGTTTACGAACGACGTGTGCCGCATGATTCAGATTTCTTAAAATTGGCCTACACACAAAATAAACATTTCGTTACAAGTGGCTTGACTCTATTTTTCAAAACTGGAGGTAAATAGTACTTTGTAACTGACAGCTCACTAACGCCATCTGCTGTGAGAGGCTGACACCTGGCGCACGCCTCACTGTGTTCCCGCTGTGAACAACTACACATCCGACACGCTTGCATGATCGAAGAACCCCACCAATAAACCTCCAGAAATGTCTCACTTTGCTGGAGAGTCCGTAAATGGCGGTATAAAGAGCATGCAGTACAGCTGGCCCCGCTTTCCCACGGGAGTTTTGCGATAATTAAGCCAGTCTGTCTTTGAACTAACTTAGTGAGCCACCACGTAGCAATTCTTCCTATCTGTTATTTGGTAATGCACTCGTAGTTTTATGTCCTCTCGCAGAGCCGTAGCAATGCCGTCGTGTTCTGAAAGTGCAGTAGTACTGTCCATGTTTTACGTAACGCGGCAGCAAGCAGTTTTTCGTGCAAATAATTTTTTCATGGGATGCCATTACGTTTCATCATCATTGACACGCAAGTCGCGGAAGTGGCGTCAACTAGAAAGATTTGCAATACGGCGGCCAAACCCCGAAGGGGATCTCACGGCCAATAAATGGCATTTCATTTAATTTCATGCTGCTTTTATTTTAAAAAAAACGTAAAATGAACTTGTTTAGACTTCTTAATTGGTGGTTATGGTTCAGTCTGTAGTCTGAGCGTACAATCGGGTATGCCAAAATTATTTATTTATTAATGTCAACGTTTTCTGGAACTGTAAAATTACTGATAGTATTTATGACCCGTAGACTCCCCCTAATGTCTTAGTTGTTACGAAATATTTATCAGTAACAATTACTTGATTCTCGCCACAATAAATGTACTTTCCCTGACGTCACGAGCGATTTCTGCATCGACACCTCATCCCATTGGCCCTGAAAAGGCAAGAAGGCCACGTGCCCCTGCAGGCCTGCCCTTGTGGGAATCTACCGCTCGCTTCCTACTCCGTAGGTACTGCAGCGCTGGTACATCCTCTTCACTTATGTGAAACAACAAAACTGGAAATTAAGTAAAATGCGCTCTTATCTGCGAGTAATCGGTACGTTACAATGGTCACAGACCTATGTAGGCCTTATCCTGTTTTGCATTCACTGGAGTATGTCACACGCCTCAGCAAGGTAATCTCTTGTCTTTTCTTCTCCTTCTCCTATTACATCATGTTTAAAATAATGTATTTATCACAAAACCAGTAACTGGATGTGACTATTTCGGCTATATTCCAGTCTATTTATTTACAGGACACAGTTCAATGTTTCCAGATGCTTGACGAGGGCGGTTACTTGTTGGGAATTCTGCATGCTTGATATCCCATGCACCTAATACCATCTAAAATTCAGAAAGTCGTTTTGCAGTTACTTCCTAGTAACACTTATACAATGTATATTCTTTGTGTGGGCCAATCTGAAGATGTCTGATTTAGGAGAAACGTATCATTGGCAAATAAATAACGTTCTCTGAACACTCGTTCGTTTACCTGTAATCTGAGACGAGGAAGACCTGTTTGCAGCGAATGACTGTGCTACTCTGGATGCTGAACTTTGTACTCTGTGAATTTCTCAGTAATTAATATTATATTGTAGTTTTAAATTATATTGTGTTTTAGTTTTCTTCTTTTTTTTGTATTCGCATCTGCATCTGGTTGTGTGACGTTTCATCGATCACGTGGTCAGCTGTCATAAACTAACCTGTGACTATAAACTGTTCAGTACACCTTGTGGCCCAAGCTAACATCTTCTTTCTTGAAAAATAGCACGTCAAGAAAATTTAATCTTCCGCCTGCCTCTTCCTCCTTGGTAAAGTGAATCTTCGGACTGATCAAGTGCAGATGTTTGTGGAAACGATCCAGTTCCACCCTGCCATGCCGCCATGCCACTCACCCACATAACTGAGTCAAATATTCGGTTTCTTGTTCGCAGTTTTCAATGCCTGCTCCTCCAACTTTTCCATAAAGAAGTTCACTATAACTGGTTTTAATAGGAGTTAGAAAAAAAATTTCACATCTTCGGGTTTTTATCTCATTATAAAATTTGCTATTTTCCGAATGAAATGATATATAATCACTTGTGAACTCACATAGGAAATATTTTATTTTATTTTTTTGAATATAATCTACCCTGGTTGAAAATGTTAAAGTTTTTACGTGCATTACTTCAAGATCTAATAAAATCGTTAATTTTTATATAGAAGGCTGTGGATTGCTGTGTTATAAAGGATAACAGTGTTGGTCATGTTCAGAAGAGGATGGGCACCGGGTTGAGGAAGTTAAACAAAGTTTGAGAAACAAGAAACTTTCTGATCGTAAAACCATAAGAGGCAGGCTGACAGACAAAATGATTGATGAACCACAGCAGTATTATTGGATGGCCATTAGAAATAATACTGAAGATTTGTTGAAAATGAAGCAGCAGTATGGGCTACCGTCTTCCACAGACTGTCAACTGATGAAAAACCAGTACACCACCTTTGCCCTCCTGGATCTGATTCATGGTACACTTACCGCAATGTCCAGTACTCAAACACCTCATACAGCCACAAACATTCCATCCCAGCAGCAGTCATGGTTATCATAAATGCTGGCAAATCCCGCATTACTGAAGAGGTGTCTGCATGGTAAGACTCAAAATCCTAGTGAGTCGTTCAATAATCTTATATGGACTCACTTACCAAAAAATGTTTTTGTTGGAATGAAGACACTAAAGTGGGGGATCAGTGATTGTTATTGCTTTTAATGATGGCAACGTTGGTAGGGTGAAAGTGTTACAGCATATGGGAATTAATCCTGGAGCAAACTGCATCAGAGAACTCGAACGGATAGACAAGGTTCGCATTGATAAAGCAGAGTATGCAGCACAGTTGGCCACTAATTAGTCCAGAAAGAAGAAAAGGAGAAAACTTAGAAAAAGAACAAGAGGATGATATACAATATGGTGCAGGGTGCTTCTGAGTGACTAAAAATAAAAAATTGAGCATACATTAAGTGAGCTACACTCTTTTGAATCCTTAGATGCCGTTCCTGAAAATTTACATTTTCTGTTGCACTTTTTCCTAAATCTCAGTAACCACTTGGAGTAGAGTATTAAAATTTTCAGGGAGTAATAACATACATATCCTCAGTCTACTGAACTTAAAGAAGAACATAATGTTACGTATAATTAAAATTATTTAGGATAACGTACAAAAAAATACACTGAATTTCAACCGTGTAATTAAAAAATTGTATTTTCGAAAGCAGTGTACTGAAATGCAATTTTTGTAGTTCAGTAGACTCAGAACATACAGTTTAATGTCCTGTAAAAGTTTCGTGTCAATGGCTACAGTGTTTCCTGAAATACAGGGAAGCCAAGTCACTAAATTTAACATAGTCGGGATAGGGCGTTCCAACTCCCCTTATGGGGCTCTCCATAGCGACACCATCCGTCTGTTCACAGAACTCATCGTTCCTTTGAAATACGTGGTCATGAGGCAATATTTAAACAGTACTGCAACATCGGGAGGAAAAATTCGATTCAACTGTTGCGACAATTCATTGAGTGGAACCGTAGTGAACAGCGATACGACGTCAAAACTAACTAATAGTCCTCCGACTATACCACTATGCCGTTTAGTGTACTGATAAAATGTGCCGAATTCTTGAGATAAGGAATCCGATCGGCCCACACACGGTGGTAATAATGCTGTTAAGAACGTGTCAGGTGAATAGGTATACGAACTAGTAGTACTCACTATAGGCCGTAGAGGAACATCTTCTTTGTCCACCTTCGGCAATCCATAAAGTCTTGCCAACTGAACTGAAGAGACTTTTCGAACGCTCTATTCGATAGAGGACTCCTATATCAAGCTTCTAAGAACTTTGCTAGTGGGGTCTTTACTTAGTTTCCTCTATGTCTGCCGATGTAGTAAGTCGTTAATCTTACTATAATAGTCGGTCATATTCAAAACAACCGTTGCATTTCCCTTGTCAGCGGGGAGAGTGATAACACTATTGTCTGATTCATGCGTTTTACGGCATTCCTCGCACCCACAGTTAAATTACTTTTTGGAGGCTTTGCACAAGACTCTTACAGCTTCTATACAAAGTTCTTCAGCCGCAAACATGACCAAACTACGAATGCCTGCTTCTACACTGGCGCCGGTGAAATCTAAAGTTTTCCTTTTATTCACTAAGGACCGCATAAGAAAAAACTTGAAAAAGCGGAACATAATAGCCCGGAACATTTTGTTAATGTGACATTTGCGGCCGTGAAAGTTTACATTTTTCGGCACTGTACTGTATGTAGACTAGTCTGAAGATGCCTCAATCAGGCGAAATGTATCATTTGTAAATAAATACATCCCTGCAACCAAACTGACTGTTTCTTCATCGTGTAACAGTGGCTGCTGTACCATCCCCGCCACGTGTTGAAAACTTTTTTTGAGCACTTGCTGTTTTCCTTGTAGTCTGAGCTAACAATATGACATGGAAGGCTTGATTGTAGCGAAAGGACATGCCATTTTGGGTATTGAATAGTAGATTCTGTGAAATTCTCTGTGATTAATATTATATTGTAGTTTTAAATTATATTGTGTTTTAGTTTTCTTTGTATTCGGATGAATAAATTATTTTGAAATTCATTAACTTTGTGCATGGGGTTGTGTAACGATTCATCGATCACATGGGCCAATATAATAAACTATGAATATATGTTAACGTTTTCGATATTTGTTTTTTTTTAACTGTAAATAATTTAAGTGTAAAAAATTTTCCAGACGAAGTCTGGTGGCGACCCAATAAAAAGCTGTCATGTCTTAATACCGATAAATTTTCGGCCTATCCCGGCGAGAGGTAGTGCACTATACAGAGCCCAAAGAGAGATGGAGTCGCTCCACGTTACGGGAAATCTGCTACGGAAGGCAGTTTTCAACACTGTGCGCTGAGCGATCAGCTCCGGAACACTGGTGCTTGCAGCGGCACTGTGCTCTGTCGCCAGGTCTGCTACAGTGGCCGCTTGTCCCGCTTAGCTGGGCGGGCAGTCCTCCGGACTTCCGCATTCTGTGACGAGCCGTTGAGGGCCAACGTGCTGTCGATTACTCGTGATTTCATGGCAATTCAGCCACTTTTCTAAGTGTTCTCGTAAGCAGCAAGCGAACAGCCGACAATTCTCCCCATACTATAACAATTATGTCAATGGATTTCTGTATTTTTAGCCGTATCGTCGCTATAATGGTTTCCCATTCGTCCCTGCCCAGCTCATATACATTTGTTTTTGCGTCACGTGTCCACAACATTACCAAATGTTGGTATTCAATCTCGTCGTGAGCAGTGGTCATGTCTCGATTCATCAGTGTATTTAGGTAAGAACTATACACCAAATTTGGTTAGTGTTGTTGTTGTGGCCTTCAGCGCGAAGACTCGTTTGTTGCAGCTCTCATTGTTACCCTACTCTGTGCAAGTCTGTTAATTTACGAGTACCTACCGCCAGCTTTTGAACCTGCTTACTCTATTCATTTCTTGATCTCCCTCTACAATATTTCCCCACCCCACACCCGCCCCCCTCCCCCACTTTCCTAAAATAGTAAACTAGTGATCCCTTGATGTCTCAGAAAGCGTCCAATCAACCGATCCCTTCTTATAGTCAGCTTGTGCCACAACTTTCTTTTCTCTGCAGTTCTATTCAACACGTCCTTGTTAGTTACATAATCTGTGCATCTAATCTCCAGCATTCTTTCGTAACACTAAATTTTAAAAGTCTCTGTTCTCTTCTGGCCTGAACCGTTTGTCGTCCACGTTTCACATCCATATCAGGCTACACCTCAGATCCTCTGACAAATACATTCAGAAAAACTTCGTAACAAATCTATATTCGTTATTAACAAATTTCTCTTCTTCAGAAACTCTTTTCTTGATATTGCCAGTGTACATTTAATATCTTATCTGCTTTGGCCATCATCAGTAATCTTAATGCCCAAATAGCAAACGTCATCTATTAATTTTAGTGTCTCGTTTCCTAATCGATTTCGCTCGCCATCGCCTGACTTAATTCGACTGTCTTCCGTTATTCTTGTTTAACTTTTGTTGACATTCATCTTTTATCCTGCTTCAAGACAATGTCGAATCCATTCGACTGCTGTTCCAAGACCTTTGCTGTCTGTGACGGAACTACAGGGTGGGGCAAATAAAAGTGGTCCGGCCGAGTAGATACGATTTGATGTGTGTGTGCGCTTGACACAGTTACGTCGATTAAATATTTGGGCGTAACATTGCAGAGCGATATGAAGTGGGACATACATTTAATGGCAGTTGTGGGGAAGACGGATAGTCGTCTTCGGTTCATTGGTAGAATTTTGGGAAGATGTGGTTCATCTGTAAAGGAGACCGCTTATAAAACACTAATACGACCTATTCTTGAGTACTGATCGAGTGTTTGGGATCCTTATCAGATCGGATTGAGGGAGGACATAGAAGCAATTCAGGGGCGGGCTGCTAAATTTTTTACTGGTGGGTTTGATCATCACGCGAGTGTTACGGAAATGCTTCAGGAACCCGGGTGGGAGTCTCTAGAGGAAAGAAGGCGTTCTTTTCGTGAATCGCTACTGAGGAAATTTAGAGAACCAGCATTTGAGGCTGACTGCAGTACAATTTTACTGCCGCCAACTTACATTTCGCGGAAAGATCACAAAGATAAGAGAGAATAGGGCTCGTACAGAGGCATATTGACAGTCGTTTTTCCCTCGTTCTGTCTGGGTGTGGAACAGGGAGAGAAGATGCTAGTTGTGATACGAAGTACCCTCCGCCACGCACCGTATGGTTGATTGCGGAGTATGTATGTAGATGTAGATGTAGATGTAGATATAACCACATCCCAGCAGGCTGGAGCAGCAGCCCATACAGACGACCGAAACTTGGGCCACATTTACACTGTCTTCACGCCTGTCAGCAGAGGTCACTCTGTAGGGGGCCGTAGCTGCCCTACGAGATCATCTGATGTGCCAGTGCGCGATTACTTTGTATGGGGAGCCCTCAAGACTACGATGTATCGCAACAGCCCTCATAGTCTACACGACCTGCAGCAGAACATTTCGGATGTGACTGCAGCAATTCCAGCTGTCCAGCTTTGATTCACTTTCAGCGATTTGCTTTACAGGGTCCGAAAGAGTCAAGAAATGAGTGGTGGCCACTTTCAACATCTGCCATAGTCAGATCAGTACTGTGATTCCTTTCCTCTTTTGTGTTTCGTTGTACCTCTGAACTCCGTTTGCGGCCACTTTTATTTGCCCCACCCTATACAATGTGTATTATTGTTCCATTACCAAAGAAAAAGCCAGCAAAATCGTGTGCACAATACAGAACCCTCAGCCTAACATCACATGCATAAAATATTTTGACGACCATCCTCCTCAGAAGAATTGAAGGGAACGTGGAATGCATGCTCACAGAAGACCAGTTTGGCTTTAGAAGAGGGAGAGGTACGCGAGAAGCCATTATGGCCCTAAGGCTCATAATAGAAAAAAGAATGGAAAAAGGAAAGGACACCTACATAGCATTTATTGACCTCGAAAAAGCCTTTGATAAGGTTGAATGGAAAAAACTATTCCAGATATTGAGGGAAACTGGAGCTAAGTACAAGGACAGGAGAACGATATGGAACATATACAAAGAAGAGGTGGCAATAGTGAGATGTGGGGAACATCAACAACAAGCAAAAATTAAACAGGGTGTGAGACAGGGATATGCACTCTCCCCTGTCCTCTTTAATATGTACATACAGAAAGCAATAGACGAGGTCAGAGAAAAGTTAGGACAAGCTAATGGAATCAGGATCCAGGGAAAAATAGTTGATATGCTGCGTTTTGCGGATGACATTGCTGTCCTAGCGGAAAATGAGGAAGAATTACAAGTAGTGTTGGAGGAAATGGAAAACACTCTTGCTACACGGTACAACATGAAAATTAATAAGTCAAAAACAAAAATCTTAGTTGGAAGCAAACAAAATAATCAAGCAATTACGAATATAAGGCTGAATGGAGAGAAGCTGAAAGAAATACAAGACTTTGTCTACTCGGGAAGCAGAATAACATCAGATGGTCGTAGTAGGAAAGATGTAATAAGTAGAATAAATCAGGCAAACATTGCATTCTATATAAGGAAAGGACTCCTCACATCAAATATGATAAGTCTGTCGTTAAGGAAGCGGTTAATAAAGACCTTTGTTGGCAGTGTGCTTCTCTACGGCAGCGAAACCTGGACACTTGGAGAGGACGAAAGAAGGAGGATTGAAGGATTCGAAATGTGGTGTCTGCGAAGGATGTTAAAAATTCCATGGACGGCCAGGATGACAAATGAAGAAGTCCTGCAGAGAGCGGAGGAAGTTCCAGTTCTTTGGAAGACGGTCAAGAAGAGGAGAGATATATGGATGGGACACATTCTGAGACATGAAAGTCTTCTCCACACTATAACGGAAGGCCTTGTGGAGGGAAAAAGGGCAAGAGGCAGACCTAGAAGAAAGTACATAAGCCAGATAATGCAGGACCTAGGATGCGGAAGTTTCACGGAATTGAAGAGGCTGGCCGACAATCGCACTGAATGGAGAGCTGCTGCAAATCAATCTTAGGATTGGCAACTTAAGAAGAAGATACAATGTCATCGGCAAACCCCCAAGTACTATTTCCTCGCCTCGCGGGACAGCCGCGCGGTGTAAGATGTATTTTCCCGGTCCGAGTGGTGTCCCCCGTCAGAGGTTCGAGTTCTCCCTCTGGCATAGGTTTGTGTGTCGTCCTTAGCAGTTAGTATAAGTTAGATTAATTAGTGCATAAGCTTAGGGATCGATGACTCCAGCAGTTCAGTCTCATAAGACCTTACCACAACTTTCCAACTTCGTTTCTTCCTCCTGAACTTAATTCCTTCTGCAGATTTTCTCTGGTTTCGTTTGCTGCTTCTTGATTGTACAGATTGATTAACATCGGGGATAGGATTCAAACCTGTCTCACTCCTTTCTCAACCACTGATCCCTTTCGTGCCCCTCGACTATTATAACTGCCCTCTGGTTTCTGTGCAAGTTGTAAGTAGCCTTTCGCTCCCCGTATTTTACGTGGATGTCTCATACTTTCTGACACTGTGTGTATTCCTGTCAACATTTTCTCTTAGTCATAAATGTAGGATTTGCCTTTCCTTAACCAATATTCTAAGAAAAGTCATAGGGTCAGTACTGCCTCAAGTGTTGCTTTATTTCTCTGGAATCCAAATGGATCCTCCAGGAGGTTGGTTTCCACATTTTTATTCTTTTATTTCTTATTCGGTGCAGTTGTGGATGAAATTGCTGTTGAAGGTGAGGTGGGCTACAGAGTGGTGTGACAACTGCCGTCGTAGGAAAGCCGGACGACAGCAGAAATGATTAGCAAACAAGTTAACACAGTAAACAGAAGATTTACTTAACTTCATGACGTCCGTGGGGTGGTATCGATACTTGAGACCACACTTGTTCATTACCAAGAGCAGAAGTAGAGAATAAGGGAGGAAAACTGCACCAGACACCTGTTGTCAGGTTATGAATTACAGCCATCAATATTCAGTTCAAGAAAAGCTCTTTGTGCAGGTAGCGAAGCTAATGACGTCATCTGCTAGAGCCCTCTGATTACTGCTATGCGTGAGGTAAATCAAGAGGAGTCGATGAGAATGTTTCTGCACGCCATTAATTTTACTGTAGCACATGGAAGACACTGACCAGCTTAGGGACTGGAGGAATGATATGCAACAAAACCTTCAAGTAGTGGCGATAGGGCACCGGATGAGCAGTCAGAGAGTGTGAGGAACTGAGAGATGCACAACGCTTTATTGGTTGCAGAAAGCCGTATGAAACCTGTATTGTGGCGAAAATTCTCGAAAGTGGCGAAGGCAGCTCTCAAGGTATAGATGTTTTGTGTCTCTCTGAACACCACGTAATTGCAGGGATGGAGAAGTTCAATTTATAGGATTACAGATTAGCATCTTACTCATGTAGAGTCAACACGGAAAAAGGAGGAGTTGCTACTTTTATAAAAACTGGACACAAAGTCAAAAATATTGAAATAAATAGTTTTTGTGTAGATCAGATCCTTGAAGCATGTGCTTGTGGACTGCTACTGCAATATACCTCTATAGTAATTGTAACAATCTACAGATCCCCTCAAGGTAACTTTCAACTAAACATGAAAAATCTAGAGGCGTTATTGAACTACCTGTCAGACAAAAAGAAGCCGTTAGTGGTTTGTGGTGATTTTAATGTAGATTTCTTAAAACATACGGATAGGAAAAATGAGCTGGAATCTTTGGTTGTTTCAACCTAGTATCTGCTGTAAATTTTCCAACTCGTGTTCAGCAGGATAGTAGGTCACCTATCGATAACATTTTCGTAGACAGATCTCAGTCAGAAACAATTAATGTGTACCCAGTTGTTAATGGGCTATCTGATCATGATGTACATTTAATGGAATAACACATATAGCACCTTACAGGCTTCAGGCGCGTTCATACAAGGCAGGGAGGTTTATTGATGCGAACAGGGTACAGAGTTTTAGGAGCAGCCTAGAAGAGGTAGAATGGGATGAAGTATACACAGAAATTGAAGCTGATGCCAAATTCAGTTTTTTCCACCGTAAATTTGTCTCAATATTTGGAAGTTGCTTTCCTGATACGTTATCCAAAAAAGCCATTACAAAGTCAAGTAAGCCAAAGATTGCTAAGGGAATTAAGATATCGTGTAAGAGGAGGAGGAAAATATATGGACAGGCCAAAATAAGTCACGATCGGACGTTATTTGCTTACTATAAACGATACTGTAATATTTTAAGAACTCGAGAAGCTTATGTGTTCTGACAGACATTAATAATGTGGATAATAAGGTTAAAACCATACGGAATATCGTCAAACGGGAGACGGGGCAGCCTGACAGTGCACAGCATACCATAGAAATAAAGATAAATGATGATGTTGTGAGTGATAATTCACAAGTTGCAAGTATTTTTAACAATCACTTTCTGTATGTAGCAGCAACAATAGAGTTAAAGGGCTCAGTTGAAGTAGCAAAAAAATATGTTAATAATGTCACTCCCCTGGACTTTAGGCCTTTAGAAATAGCACCAACATCCCCCACTGAAATAAAGGGAATTATAAATATACTGAAAAACAAGAGCTCATGTGGTGTTGATAGAGTCTCTAACAGAATTTTGAAGTGTTGTTCTAATTTAATAAGTGCAGTCTTAGTGATACATGAAGTGCTTTGCTGGCACAGGGAATTTTTCCAGGCAGATTGAAATACGCAATTGTTAAACCTCTTCATAAGAAATGGGACAAGAGATACTTAAATAATTGTAGACCGATCTCATTGCTGATTTCATTTCCTAAAGTATTCGAAAAAGGTATGTATTCGAGAGTAGTTTCACATTTAAGTGAAAATAATTTGCTCAGCTTTCACAGTTCGGATTCTGTAAGGGTTACTCGACTGACAATGCTATCTACATATTTACCTATCTAATACTACAAACCCTAAATAACAAAATTATCGAGATTAGGTAATTTCTGTGATCTCGGCAAGGCGTTTGACCATGTGGATCATGTCACACTTTTAGAAAAACTCAAGTTTTAAGGAACTAAAGGCTATATGCACAACTGGTTTGAATCAGACTTAACGAACAGCAAGCAAAAAGTTGTGCTGAATAGCACAAATAACGTTGGGAGAGTGGTAAATTCTAGTGAATGATGAGTTATCACAAAGGGAGTCCCAGAGGGTTCAATTTTGGGTCCTCTGCTGTTCCTTATTCATGTGAATGACCTCTCACTGTCCGCCCCCGGGTAGCTGAGTGGTCAGCGCGACAGAGTGACAATCGTAAGGGCCCGGGTTCGACTCCCGTCTGGATCGGAGATTTTCTCCAATCAGGGACTGCATGTTGTGTTGTCCTCTTCATCATCATTTCATCCCCATCGACGCGCAAGTCGCAGAAGTGGCGTCAAATCGAAAGACTCGCACCCAGCGAACGGTCTACCTGACGGGAGACCCTAGACATACGACATTTTATTTACCTCTCACTTAACATTCAGCAAGCAGAACTAGTACTTTTTGCAGATGACACGAGTGTTATAATAAATCCCATTCCAGAAAAAACAGCTCAAGATATTGTTAAGGATGTCTTTCAAAGAATTAGTAAGTGGTTCTCAGACAATGGACTCTCCCTTAATTTTGAAAAATCTCACTATATCCAGTTCTGTACATCAACTAGAGTCATACTGACAATTGATGTAGCATATGAACAGGGCTCAATTAACAGGGTAGATTTATCCAAAGTCTTGGGTGTTGACATTGATGTCAACTTGAACTGGATGAAGCATATTACTGAGCTTCTCAAATAATTAAGTTTAGCTTCTTTCGCTCATCGTATAATCGCTAGCTTTGGTAATAAACAGAGCAGCCTCCTAACGTACTTTGCATATTTCCACTCAATAATGTCTTATAGAATAGTTTTATGGGGTAACTCACCACTTATACGTAAAGTATTGATTGCACAAGAGAGAGCAGTGAGAATAATTAGTGGTGTTCACCCAAGGACGTCATGTAGGCACCTACTCAAGGAGTTAGGTATTTTAACGGCACCATCAGAGTACATACCTGCAATTATTAGATCCAAGAGCTCCATTGCTTCATCGGATGATTAAATTCTATCAAAGCAAATTTTCAGCTTGATCTGAGGTTTCCCGACTGAATACGCAACGCAAGAAAAACAAGACATTTTATTTACACAGGACTGCAGCTCGCTTCGAATCATCGAGACTGCGGACAAGGAGAGTCATCGTCCGATTCTGATTAAACAAGTAAAGCTTAATTATAACTTTCTTGAGCGAATGTGATGACTGTGATATGGCTGCTTATGAATGAGACCATTAATAAAATACTAATAGCCAACTTTCCTCCTCCCCAGCAACCAGTATAAACACAAATATTAATTAAAATTATAATATATTCGGTAATGAAATTCATTATAAATAATCCATCTCAATTCGCGAAGAACAGTGATGTCCATACGTACAACATTAGAGGGAAAAATGACCTTTCCTATACGTTATTGAAGCTGTCAGTTACTCAAAAAGGAGTACATTATTCATCAACAAAAATCTTTGATCAATTGCCGAACAACATAAAGTGTCTGGCAGGTAGCAGATCAAGTTTTACATCTAACTTAAAATGATTTTTTGGGGCAACTCTTCTATTCCATTGACGAATTTCTGTTTCACAACTGGTAAAATAAAATTGTACCTCTAAATGTAGTTGCCTATGTAGAACCAAAAGTTTCAGTAATATTAATATTAGCACTATTCATGTGTGTATATATATCTTGTAATCTGTCTTGTTCCACATCATATCGATAAAATAATCGTGAAAATGATCTACGGAACATGACACAGATAAACTAAACTAAAGTAAACAGTCTCCAAATTCTGGATTTTGAAGGTTAACTGGTTCAGTTTTTTGTCCATCTGTTGTTATGTACTACCACAGTATAAACATGTTTTCAACGTCGATACCTCGTAACATAGGCCAGAGCCTTCATAATTGTCTCAATTCGGCGAAGTAGTCCACTTATAAAACTTAATAAGGGCAAGGTCTCCGGTCCAGACTGTATATCAGTAAGGTTCCTTTCAGAGTATGCTGATACAATAGCTCCATATTTAGCAATTATATTCAACCGCTCGCTCATAGAAAGATCGGCACCCAACGCCTGGAATATTGCTCAAATCACACCAATACACGGAAAGGGAAACAGGAGTAATCCGCTGAATTACAGGCCCATATCACTAATGTCGATTTGCAGTACGGTTTTGGAACCTAAACTGTGTTCGAACATTATGAATTACCTAGAAGAAAACGATTTATTGACACATACCCTGCACGATTCAGAAAACATCGTTCTTGTGAAACACAACTAGCACTTTACTCTCAGGGGATGTCAAAGTGATTCCGTATTTTTGGATTTCCAGAAGACTTTGGACACCATTCCTCACAAGCGTCTAACCAAAATGCGTGCGACTGGATTCGTCATTTCCTGTCAGAAATGTCACCGATCGTAGTAACAGACGGAAAGTCATCGAGTAAAACAGAAGTAACATCCGGCGTTCCCCAAGGAAGTGTTATAGGCCCTCTATTGTTCCTGATCTACTCGTATATTAACGACATGGAAGACAATCTGAGTAGCCTTCTTATATTTTTTGATGCTGTCATTTAGCGTCTTGTAAAGTAGTCAGATGACCAAAACGAAATGCATAATGATTAGATACGATATCTGTATGGTGCGAAAAGTGGCAATTGACCCTGAATAAGGATACGTTTGAAGTTATTCATATGAGTACTAAAGGAAATCCGCAAAATTCGATTACCCGGTAAGTCACTCTAACCAGAATGCTGTAAATTCAATTAAATACTTATGGATTCCAATTACAAATAACCTAATTGGAGCGATCACATAGATAATGTTGTGGTTAGAGCAAACCAAAGACTGCTATTCATTGGCACAACGCTTAGAATGTGCAACAGGTCTACTAAAGAGACTGCTTACACCACACTTGTCCGCCGTATTCTGGAGTATTTCTGTGCGGTGTGGGATCCGCATCAGATGGGACTGATGGATGACATCGGAAAATATCAAAGAAGGGCAGCTCGTTTTGTATTATCGCGAAATAGGGGAGATTGTGCCACAGACATGGTACGTCAATTGCAGTGGCTGTCATGAAAACAATGGCGTTTTTCGTTGCGTCGGGATCTTCTCATGAAATTTTTTAATCACCAGTTCTCTCCTCCGATTGCGAAAACATCCTTTTGACACCCACATACAAAGGGAGAAATGATCGTCACGATAAAAGAAGAGAAATCGAGGCTGACACAGAAAAATTTAAGTGATCGTTTTTCCTCTCGCCGTTCGAGAGTGGAACGGAAGAGAGACAGCTTGCAGCTGGTTCATTGAACCCTCTGCCAGGCACTTTATTGTGAATGGCAGGGTAATCATGTAGATGTAGATGTAGATTTATGGGTACCATCTGCGGCTGACGTCACTCATTGATGAGCAGATCAGGAAGAGCTACCAGACTGGAGGGATTTTGACTGGTCTGTGTCACTTGCTGTCGCAACTCCAGAACTACCGTACGTGATTAAGATCAGGCGGTTCAGCAGATCAGTCGAAATGCGTCAGTGTCCCTCACTGTTCGTCAAGGAAAGAACGTATGTTCGTAGCCCTGGGTACGCGACTGTTGTCATCGAAGGAACCATCCCGAAGCGATTCAGGAAAATCACGAAAATCCTAAATCTAGGTCGCTGGACGGGGACTTGAACCAGACACCGAATAAGTACGAGACCAGCGCTCGAAGATGGAAGTGTCCCCAGCGTGCAAGTCATGAACATTTTCGCACATCAAAAAAAGCTTTGCATCACCTCGGTTCCGGAACCTGTATAGAAAATTGGAATGGAGATCAACATAAACATCTTTTCCGCCCTTTTTATTGCTCATGAAAATCATACATTGGATGTTGTAGCACCATACAGCGAGACATTCAGAGGTGTTGGTCCAGACTGCTGTACACACTGGTACCTCTAATACCCAGTAGCACGTCCTCTTGCATTGATGCATGGCTGTATTCCTCGTGGCACACTATCCACAAGTTCATCAAGGCACTGTTGTTCCAGATTGTCCCACTTCTCAACGGAGATTCGGCGTAGATCCCTCAGGGTGATTCGTGGGTCACGTCGTCCATAAGCAGCCCTTTTCAATCTATCCCAGGCATGTTAAGTAGGGTTCATGTCTGGTAAACATGCTGGCCACTAGTCGTGCGATGTCATTATCCTGAAGGAAGTCATTCACAACATGTGCTTGATGGGGGCGCTAATTGTCGTCCATGAATACGAAGGCCTCACCAATATGCTGCCAATATGGCTGCACTATCGATCGGAGGATGGTATTCACGTATCGTACAGCCGTTACGTCATCTTCTATGACCACCAGCGGCGTACGTCGGCCCCACATAATGCCGCCCCAAAACAGCAGGGAACCTCCACCTGCTGCATTCACTGGATAGAGTGCCTAAGGCGTTCAGGGTGACCGGGTTGCCTCCAAATACGTCTCCGACGATTGTCTGGTTGAAGACATATGTGTTACTCATCGGCGAAGGGAACGTGATGCCAATCCTGAGCGGTCCATTCGGCATGTGGTTGGGCCCATCTGTACCGCGGCGCATGGTTTCGTGGTTGCAAAGATGGACCTCGCCATGCCTCCTCTGCGCGATGACAAAGGAGATACTATCGAAGACAGTGCTGCCAAGGCAGATTTACTATACACAGCCTTCCGAAATGCCTTCACAAAAAAGACGAATTAAATACTCCAGAATTCGAACCGAGAACAGCTGCCAATATGAGTAACGTAGAAGTAAATATCCTCGGAGTAGTGAAGCAAGTCAAATCACTTATTAAAGGCAAGTCTTCTGGTTGGCTCTGAGCACTATGGGACCTAACCGTTGTGGTCATCAGTCCCCTATAACTTAGAACTACTTAAACCTAACTAACCTAAGGACATCACACAAATCCATGCCCGAGGCAGGATTCGAACCTGCGACCGTAGCCGTTGCGCGGTTCCAGACTGCAGCGCCTAGAACCGCTCGCAAGTCTTCTGGTCTGGACTGTATACCAGTTAGGTTCCTTTCGGAGTATGCTGATGCATTAGCTCCAAACTTAACAATCATATTTAAACAACCGTTCGTTCGAAGAAAGATCCGTACCCAAAGACTGGAAAGTTGCACAGGTCAAGAAAGGTAGTAAGAGTAATCCACTAAATTACAGGCCCATATAGTTAACGTCGATATGCAGCAAGATTTTAGAACATATATTGTGTTCGAATATTATGAATTACCTCAAAGGAAACCGTCTATTGACACACAGTCAACATTGGTTTAGAAAACATCGTTCCTTTGAAACACAACTAGCTCTTTATTCACATGAAGTGCTGAGTGCTATTGACAAGGGATTTCAGATCGATTCCGTATTCCTGGATTTCCGGAATGCTTTTGACACTGTACCACACAAGCGGCTCGTAGTAAAATTGGGTGCTTATGGAATATCGTCTCAGTTATGTGACTGGATTTGCGATTTTCTGTCAGAGAGGTCACAGTTCGTAGTAATTGACGGAAAGTCATCGAGTAAAACAGAAGTGATTTCAGGCGTTCCCCAAGGTAGTGTTATAGGCCATTTGCTGTTCCTTATCTGTATACATGATTTGGGGGACAATCTGAGCACCCGTCTTCGGTTGTTTGCAGATGACGCTGTCGTTTATCGACTAATAAAGTCATCAGAAGATCAAAACAAACTGCAAAACGATTTAGAAAATATATTTGAATGGTGCGAAAAGTTGCAGTTGACCCTAAATAACGAAAAGTGTGAGGTCGTCCACATGAGTGCTAAAAGGAGCTCGTTAAACTTAGGTTACACGATAAATCAGTCTAATCTAAAAGCCGTAAATGCAACTAAATACCTAGGAATTGCAATTACGAACAACTTAAATTGGAAAGAACTCATAGAAAATATCGAGGGGAAGGCTAACCAAAGTCTGCGTTTTATTGGCATGACACTTAGAAAATGTAACAGACCTACAAAGGAGACTTCCTACGCTACGCCTGTCCGTCCTCTTTTAGAATACTGCTGCGCGGAGTGGGATCCTTACCAGATAGGACTGACGAGTACATCGAAAAAGTCCAAAGAAAGGCAGCACGTTTTGTATTATCGCGAAATATGGGAGAGAGTGTTACAGAAATGATAGAGGATTTGGGCTGGAAATCATTCAAAGAAAGGCGTTCTTCGTTGTGACGGAACCTTCTCACGAAATTCCAATCACCAACTTTCTCCTCCGAATGCGATAATATTTTGTTGACACCGACCTACATAGGGAGGAACGATCACCACGATAAAATAAGGGAAATCAGAGCTCGTACGGAAAGATATAGATGTTCATTCTTCCGCGCGCTATACGAGATTGGAAGAATAGAAAATTGTGAAGGTGGTTCGATCAGCCCTCTGCCAGGCACTTAAATGTGATTTGCAGAGTATCCATGTGGATGTAGATGTAGATGTAGACGTCGGAAATGAAGTTGCGCATCATTCAGCCTATTGCGCACGTCTTGTGGCTGCACGAACAGCGTAATTCAGAATGGTGGCGTTTCTGTCAGGGTTCCTCCGAACCATAATCCGTAGGTAGCGGTCATCCACTGCAGTAGTATCCCTTGGGCGGCCTGCGCGAGGCACATCATCGACTGTTCCTGTCTCTCTGTATCTCCTCCGTGTCCGAACAACATCTCTTTGGTTCACTCCGAGACGCCTGGACACTTCCCCTGCTGAGAGCCCTTTCCGGCACAAAGTAACAATGCGGAAGCAGTCTAACCGCGGTATTGGCCGTCTAGGCATGGTTGAACTACAGACAACACGAGCCGTGTACCTCATACCTGGTGGAATGACTGGACCTGATCGGCTTTGGACCCCCTCCACCTAACAGGTGTTGCTCATGCGTGGTTGTTTACATCTTTGGGCAGGTTTAGTGACATCTCCGAACAGTCAAAGGGACTGTGTCTGTCACAGTCTTTGTCTACCTTCATGAGTTCCAGGAACCGGAGTGATGCAAAATTTTTTCAGTATGCTCAAAAGAAAGGTGAGCCCTGGGACATCTAGATCGTTAACGTAAACGCATGGTTCGTGTCCGCTGTAACTTCAATGAATCGACTCAAGTCATGGTACGGAAAATATCCCCAAACCATTGCAGGTCACTTCCAGCCTAAATCGCAATCAACACACACTACAAGTTACACGACTCACTGGACTATCAGAGAAGTTGGTGCCTTACACTATTTGAAAAGAGGCAACTTTTGGTCGACACGGGATGCCTCACAGTCAAATTCTGTCCATTCTTTCTGACGTATGGAGCACTGAAGGCGTGGAAGCCTTATGTCTCGCTGCGAACGAATCGCCTTTTTCGAGGTAACCGACTCAGAATTTCCAATGCACGCAGTTTTCTTCCCAATGTTCACACGGAAATGGATGTAGATGGACCTACATTTACTTAAAACAGCAATATCTGTCGGAGCTGAAACTGATTACCACTGACAAACCAAGACATTCATTGCCAGTTCGTGTCTCTTAGACTGTCTGCTACGACTGTTTTCATGTTCCATTGCATGGAAGGGAGTGATACGCCAGTCCTTAGACAAGTAGGATATCTCACGCTACTATCCCAATAAATCGAGCATCTACATTCAAGTTGTGATCACGGTCACGTTGAAACACGACAGTTGCATCCTGCTACATTGTCACGTCTCAACGTCCACCAACGTGACAACGCTGTTCCCATACAACCTAACGCCACAACTTCATATCAGTGCAGGGTGATGTTACTGCATGGTAACTGTACTACACCGTTCACATCACTCCAAACGGAGAAATGTGCCGTTTAAAGTGGAGACAGATATATTGCCTGGAGAGCTTGTGAGTCGTATTATGGTGTCCTGAACACAAGAACAATGAGAGGTACGCCATCAGACACTGACCAGAGAACATAACCAAGTGGCCCTGAAAATGCTTCATGCATCTTAAGGCAGTCGAGTTTGCATCGTCTGCTCTGGGTGCATGTGATGCAGGGTTGGGTGGTGAATTCCAAGGTGCATGAACTATTTTCCAGGTGTTTTATCTTGACCACCCCGTATGAGGCAGATGCAGCAAGTTGAGGATTTCGCAGTGAGAGTGGCTGGCCCCCTCTGGTACGTGGAATCCGCCAAGGTGTTAATCCTGGTGTCTCCAGCGCCATCAGGAGGCAACAGCTGCACAGTCTGTGTATGGCCACCAGTCCGCGCTCGGCCTCCCAGACCTTACACAGCACCTACACCCACATTTGCCACACATTAACGGGAAACCATCTTGAACTACATCTCAGATTCTTCTGTTCTTTCGCAATCCATTGACTATTACGTTAGTAATTTAGGCAGTGAGGAAGAAGATGGAAGACAAGAGTTTAACATTGCGCAAACGACGAGGTCATTAGGTAGGAGAACAAGCTCGGCTTGGAGAAGGCAATCAGCCGCATCCTTCTGGTAGGAATGAGCCCAGCATTTGCCTCAAATATTCACGGAAACCACGAGGATACATAAATCTGGATGAACGGCGGAGGATATGAATTACCTACTTCCCGAATGCAATCTCAATTTGTCAACCAATGAGCCACATAGCTCGGTTGATCTGCCAGTGTCCGCTACATTCATGGTCAACTATAATCTACTGACGAGTGTGTCAGTAATACTGACAGTATCCTCGATTTACATGTAATAATCAATCACCATGATGAAGACGTCAGTAATGCTCATTATCTTTTGTAAGAAACAACTTTTCGTGAAGGTAGGCTCCTTCCACAATCACTGTGGCGTACATTATTGGACTGAAGAATAATTCACTATTAGGGCGCAGAGCGTTCTACCGAAAGACGAATGTTCATCTGAAATGAAAGTGACATCCCAGAGCTGAACCTAATTTAAAGCCATAGAACGGCTAATGTTCTGAATACACAAAACCGACTTATCATATCCGGCCGGAGTGGCCGTGCGGTTCTAGGCGCTGCAGTCTGGAACCGAGCGACCGCGTACGGTCGCAGGTTCGAATGCTGCCTCGGGCATGTATGTGTGTGATGTCCTTAGGTTAGTTAGGTTTAAGTAGTTCTCAGTTCTAGGGGACTGATTACCTCAGAAGTTAAGTCCCATAGTGCTCAGAGCCATTTTCAGAGTTCCTTTTTAGAACATGGTGCATTACTCTCTTTCAAATTCTAAAGGTGTCAGGGATAAAATACAGGGAGCGAAAGGCTATTTACAATTTGTACAGAAACCAGATGGCAGGTATAAGAGTCGAGGGGCATGGAAGGGAAGCAGTGGTTCGGAAGGGAGTGAGACAGGATTGTAGCCTCTCCCCGATGTTATTCAGTCTGTATATTGAGCAAGCAGCAAAGGATACAAAAGAAAAATTTGGAGTAGGTATTAAAATCCATCGAGAAAAAATAAAAACTTTGAGGTTCGCCGATGACATTGCAATTCTGTCAGAAACAGCAAAGGACTTGGAAGAGCAGTTGAACGAAATGGATAGTGTCTTGAAGGGAGGATATAAGATGAACATCAACGAAAGCAAAACGAGGATAATAGCATGTAGTCGAAATAAGTCGGGTGATGTTGAGGGTAAGAGATTAGGAAATGAGACACTTGAAGTTAGCTATTTTTGGAGCAAAATAACTGATGATGGTCGAAGTAGAGAGGATATAAAATGTAGACAAGCAATGGGAAGGAAAGCGTTTCTGAAGAAGAGAAATTTGTTAACATCGAGTAATGATTTAAGTGTCAGGAAGTCGTTTCTGAAAGTATTTGTATGGAGTGTAGCCATGTATGGAAGTGAAACATGGACGATAAATAGTTTAGACAAGAAGAGAATAGAAGCTTTCGAAATGTGGTGCTACAGAGGAATGCTGAAGATTAGATGGGTAGATCACATAACTAATGAGGAGGTGTTTAATAGGACTGGGGAGAAGAGAAGATTGTGGCAAAACTTGACTAGAAGAAGGGACCGGTTGGTAGGACATGTTCTGAGGCATCAAGGGATCACCAATTTAGTATTGGAGGGCAGCGTGGAGGGTAAAAATCGTAGAGGGAGACGAAGAGATGAATACACCAAGCAGATTCGGAAGGATGTAGGTTGCAGTAGGTACTGGGAGATGAAGAAGCTTGCGCAGGATAGAATTGCATGGAGAGCTGCATCAAATTAGTCTCATGACTGAAGACCACAACAACAACAGCCATATGGCTGAGAGCTTGATCAGCGTACTGAGTCAAATCGACCACTAAACAACACCAACTGGAGAAATCTGGGCATGATAAATTCACCTCTTTTAGGATAGTCTTCGTATTTTAAATAAATCTCGGTCAGACGAGTCCTCTGTACGGCAGTATTTATTCTTCGAGGTCGAAAATCGTCATAATCACGATTTTGCATAGGCTACGGCTGTGACACCACCTGTTTATAAATACTGAAGATCTGCTTCTTCGTTTGCGTATTTTAGCTTTTGTATTATTTAAGTGACGTGGTATTCGAAAACCAGCACAACATTTTTCTAAACTGCTGTGAGAAAATCTAACATTTTCACACTTGGACTTGTTAGAATGCAACAAAAATGGTTGTTAATATATAGCTAAATCTCAATTCGAGATCGGATAATTTCCTTGTCCTACTGTGGCACATTTTTCTCAATCCACTATACGAGCAATGCTGTAACTGAAAACATTCAACGTTTCAGTGAAGTAATTTTACCACATTGGTACTGCAAATGTTTCACAAATCACGCTGTCGTAGGTGCATATAAGTGTAGGCATAAACTAAGCATAATTCGCTGACGCAAATGTGTAAAATGTTCTTCGGCCAAACGTAAAGAATAACTGGACATTACAGTGATATTGCATTGAGCTATCTAAACGGACAGAATCCGATTTCTTCCAAGCGCCCCAAATACGAAGGCTGAAATCTGTCGATCCACGTCGGTAAGCTGTATCGAATATACAGACAGCTACACAGCTATAAAATCTCAATGTAAACAGATATGTTCGTCTGTTTGGTTTTCGTAAGAAACTGCACGTATCATGACAGTGAATTTAAAGAGCATATGTGCTATGGTATGCACATTAAGGAACACAACGGACACTGAAGGCGAAAAACGTCTTTCAGCTGCAGAAGTAGACAGCCTGCCACACATGTTTCACTGAATAAACTTTAAAAAATCTGAGTGGATACCAAGCAGTATAGTACGTTTCAATGCCACGCGCAAATCAGCCAGTAAAACTGATTTGCCAATGACATAAAAATAAAGTGATTTTTCAACTTATAAGTGATTTTTTCATAACTTATCTGATTTTCCAACGACTTAGGTAGAATAACTGATTTTTGATTCTTTTTTGCTGAGTGATTTTTCAGTATTTTCTGCTAAGTGATTTTTCAGTCTTTTCCTTTCTAAGTAATTATTCAGTCTTTTTTTCTAGAGCTTCGACTTTTTTGCTAAGAGATTTAATGAGTCTTTTTCGCTAGAGCTCAATCTTTTTTGTTAAGTGATTTTTCAGACTTCTTTACTAGAACTTCGTAATTAGACACAGATGGCTACTGATCGGTTTCTTTGCATACTACAGCGGTCAGATGAAGCTTCCTACCTTAGGCAACGTAAATGGGTAATGTCATTTATTACTCAACATACACTGTCGAAAATAATTAACACAAGGTATATAAGCTTACAGCATTTATTTCTCAATTTCTTCTTTACAGGAATTATCTCTTTATCGATGGGAGGGGGTAAACAGTTCCGGCATTCGCCTTACAACCAAGGGAAACCTCCCGAAAACCCTGGTCGGAACAGAGGGACCACGAATAGCTGTCATGCAGAGGCGTCGTCCTCAGGGTCAGCGGTGCGTGGCAGACGCGTAGTGTGGGTGGGTTGGGTAGAGTCGGTGGTGCGTGGTGTGGCCGACGACTAGCGTAGAGTAGCCGATGCGAAGCCGAGTCACGGATGTGTAGAGTTGCAGATGCATGGCGTAGACTCGTGGACGTGCAGCGTAGACTCGTGGATGAGAACCGTAGACTCATGCACGTGTGGTGTAGACTAATGGATGCGAAGTGTAGCATCCTGGATGCGGAGTGTAGACTCATGGATGCGTAGCGTGGACTCGGGGTCGCGCATTGTAGAGTCCCAGCCGAGATGACTGGCAGATGTAAACAGTACGTTGCTTTCCCAGATGTGTACTCCTAGACACACAAAGTCACAGGCATGTAGCACCAAACATGTAAGAGTCACTGACGTGCTGACCCAGACGCGTGAGAGTGAGATGCGCTGCCACAGCCGGCGTGCAGTCCTCCAGGCGTGTAGAGTTGCAGATGTGCAGAGTCGCAGAAGTGCAGATTTGCAGAATTGAAGAGTTGCAGACGAGTATTCACCAATGCACCTGTAGAGAGACGTACTTACCTATACTTACGTGAGCAGTCCTTGCCGTGCAGTGCTGCCGGCGTCCGTCCCGATAGCTGAGTGGTGAGCGTGGCGGATTTCCGTCCTACGGGCCGCGGTTCGATTCCCGGCTGGGTCGGGGATTTCTCCGCTCAAGGACTGGGTGTGGTGCTGTCTTCATCATCATTTCATCCCCATCCGGCGTCGAAAGTAATAAGAGCTGCACCAAGGCGGCCCGACCTGCCCCGCAAGGGGCCTCCCGGCCAATGACGGCGAACGCTCACTTCACTTCCAGTGCTGCCGACGTCTCGTGTTGCTCTCTCCTGCTGCTGAAGTCGTCTGAGTTTCAGGGGCAGCGCGTCTCCTTATATAGCCTCTAGGCTTTGTTGAGCTGCATTTCCAAGGAAACCATCCGTGTACGGTATTGTTGTCCTGGCTCTAACTATCATTATAGTATTCGGCAATTGTGTTGACATGTGTCGGTGTTATAATTTTTGTTGAGAGAGACTCTATCCTAATATTTCTGAGAACGTCGCTTTAACTCTTTGTACGTTGTAATGGTTGGTAACCGCTAAGGAACTACAGAAATAAATTTTTAAATCTTGATTCTCATGATGGTTTTATGACAGCTACTACGCTTTTCACTACTAAAACAGCAGTCTTTCATCGACAATCTTTTAACACCCTTAACGTCTGAATCTTTTGATTCAAACCGAATGCGATGTCAGTCGATTAGTAATATACTATTTCAGAAATAAAATGTTGCATCGTTACTTTGAATGTTTGTCTCTGATCCATTTACTTTATATTTTGAAACTATACTACCGTGCACATATGTGAGTCAATACCATTTTCCATTACAATCACACAGTCAACGTATTCTCGGCTTCCTATGAGATCGTTGGAAATATTTATAGAAACTGTTGTGTATCAGAAGGTGATGCTCTATTAAGGACGAGGTCCAGTGCTGTACCACGGAAATGACTTCGGCTATGTCAGCTACAGGGAGTGTAACGCGTTACGATGATTATATAATGATGTGATAACGCCAGAGCTACAAGGAAAGGATTCGACAGAATTTCTGTGCAGGTAGTGGATGAATTGGCTGTTTTATGTAACGTGACAAAGGCAGATCTTTAAGGACTGTGGCTCTACAGGAACACCGGAAAAAGGCAAGGGCCATCACATTTATTATATGTCTTTCCAAAGTGAGTGTATGCCGCGTGAAATAGCTAATAATCGTAAAGGCGTTGGATGTCCACATCTCATTGACGAAAGTAGGCATTGGCCATCTAGTAAACCAAAACTCCTAGCTACCTGAGAATAAACTGACAGATAGCAACACCTCTCGCGATGGCTCAAGAGTTTTGGATTAACGAATCATGGAATCTGATACATTACACTGATGACTTAGTCAAGTACTACCAGTCAAGTATATCGACACGTGGTCGATAAATGAGGCATGAGGCAGAGGCAGACGAATACCGTTTCACCCTGTGGGAAACACTGAAGTACCTAATCCCACCTTTTTAAGTAGCGTGGAGAACGTGGAGAGTGTCAGTAACAAGTTTCGCAGCGTTTACGTACACAGATAATGAGTGACATGCGGAGACTGGCTGAAGAGTAGAGGAACCAGCTTCAGGTCGCCTCTGCTACGGGACGCTCCTGCACGTCCTATATACGAGTAGTTGGAATGAGCAGCGTGTGTGATTTCACAAGTATACAGTCATTACAAGAATCAGTATATTATCTGAAAAGCTGAAAGAGAGAGAGGGGGTAAAGTAGTGTGCCATTAAAGTCATATGGCTCTGAAGGATTCAGATGATATCGTAAACTTAGACAAAGGAGTACGAGGACGTAGATTAGATGTATGGGAACAGCTCGAAATTTTCAAACACTTAGAGAAAAACGATGGCTACATTTTAAATGACCAGCTTCATCGCCGGCCGAGGTGTCCGAGCGGTTCTAGGCGCTACAGTCCGGAACGACGTGACTGCTACGTTCGCAGGTTCGAATCCTGCCTTGGGCATGGATGTGTGTGATGTCCTTAGGTTAGTTCGGTTTAAGTAGTTCTAAGTTCTAGGGGACTGATGACCTCAGAAGTTAAGTCCCATAGTGCTCAGAGCCATTTGAAACATTTTGAAAACCTGCTTCATCTTACAAGTAGACATTTCCTGGAAAACTTCTACGCCTCCATTTCCGGCTGAGGAGCCACGTTTACCGTTCGTTGATGTCCTCCAACCATGTATATTTTCCTTAGAATTCTGTGTCAGTAAGAACATGTCTTTTATTTTGTTATTTTACAATGGACATTTCGTCGTCCACAGTTATGCTGCTGTTCAATATTTTAGTAATGAACCACCTTAGACACATCCCCATTTTTGTTTTACTATTTTTATTCTGCCTGGAACATCGTTATTTCTAGGTATATATATAATCCTTAGTGTAGCTTCGTCTATTCATTATTTTACTGGATATTTTTTAAAACACTTTCCCCTTCTGGTATATTTCTTCTTGCAGTATGCTTTAACAGTACGACCACATCTCTTGACAAGGGCTTCGCAAGTGAGGATCTACACAGACACAGACACACACACACACACACACACACACACACACACACACACACACACACAGTAATGAATATGTACTTGTGAAAACACACACGCTGCCCATTGCAGCTGGGCGCTTCCAGGACGTGCCGGAGCACCACGTACCAGGGGCGACGTAAGGCCAGTGCCTCTATTCCTTATTTCTGTACGTGTCACACTTAACGCTCTGTAGAAGCCGATGCCACGTTTTGTATTTAAATGCCATATACATACAGATGTAACTTTCACATGATCTGTCACTGATAAGTAACATACCTCGATGAAACTTGGACCATATATGCAATGAACTGCTACAGTATACCACAGAAGGCGACTAAAAGAAACACGCAATGAGATGAACGGAACTGATACTTATTCAAAGACAACAATTGTGCTGGAGTCGCCGCGATTTACGGTCGTCTCCTGGACATTATAAAAGACGGGACGTCTTCTTAACAGCGTGTGTGACAACCACGTTGGCAATACTTGCTCTGCAACGCGTTCACATGATAACGAGTTGACTAGTGAGGCGTTCCTGTGGGAGAACGTTCCATCCCTCCACCAGTGCGGTTGGCGACTGCTGGATGGTTGTTGCCACTTGTAGTCATGCTGCAACACATCTCCCCACAGCGTCCCACACGTAGTAGATGGGGTTTAAGTCGGGGGAACGGGAAGACCATTCGATTTGCCGAAAATCATTTCGATCCAACAGCTCCTCAATCTGCGCTGTTAGATGCGGTTCTACCTTGTCATCTATAGAAGTGAAGTCAGGGCCGAAATCACTCCTGAAAAGACGGGCACGGAAATTAGAACAGTGTCACAAAGACGCTGACTACTTAGTACAACACGTTTAAAGTGTTTGAGCTCGTTACACCCACACAAAAAGATTATGCCTCTCCACACCATTACACAGCGGCCAGCAAATAGACCATGTTTGGCAGTGGTCGTGGGAGCATGACGTGCTCACCCTCTCGCCATACAATCGTACGTCCAGCACTGGCGAACTTGCAACCTACGTCCTCAATTATTTGCCAGATATATTACACTCTTTGTCTTTCTGTACAATTTTTCCCTTCTACACCTTCCCCTAGAAGCATCCTCGTTGTCTTAACAGACGTCCTATCGTCCTGTCCCTTCTCCTTGTCAGTGATTTCCACATGTTCATTCCTCACGTTATGAGTCCACCTAATTTTCGTCATTCGTCTACAGCACCACGTCTTAAATGCTTCGATTGTCTTCTGTTCCGCTTTTCCCACAGTTCATGTTCCACTTCCATTCAGTGTTGTGCTCCAAATGTACAGTCGATGTACAGTCGTGCTCAAAAGTATCAGAACGACCTGAACTGCATTTCGCCTGATTCGGATGCAACCCACATAGCGCAGCTGTCTAGCAGGTCTTCTAATCGCTCAGTTCTGAGTATTATTAGTAACTACGCTCCAGTCCCTAAACCTAGTTACAGAAATGCGAATCAGACGCATTACGTATTCCAGGTCGTTTTATTTATATATTTATTTAAGTGTCAAGTTCCGTAGGACCAAACTGAGGAGCAAATCTCCAAGGTCATGGAACGTGTCAATACATGAACTTACAACATAAAAAGTAATAACAGATAAAAATAAATGTTCATGAACCTAAAATAAAATCCGTCCATAAGTTTAAGCAAACGCTATCAGCAATACAATGAGAATCATCTTAATTTTTCAAGGAACCCCTCGACAGAATAGAAGGAGTTACCCATGAGGAAACTCTTCAGTTTCGATTTGAAAGCGCGTAGATTACTGCTAAGATTTTTGAATTCGAGTGGCAGCTTATTGAAAATGGATGCAGCAGTATACTGCACACCTTTTTGCACAAGAGTTAAGGAAGTCCGATCCAAATGGAGGTTTGATTTCTGCCGAGTATTCACTGAGTGAAAGCTACTTATTCTTGGAAATAAACTAATATTGGTAACAAGAAACGACAATAAGGAATATACACGTTGAGAGGCCAATGTCAAAATGCCCAGACTCGTGAAAAGAGGTCGACAAGAGGTTCGTGAACTCACACCACTTATTGCCCGAACCGCCCGTTTCTGAGCCAAAAATATCCTTCTAGAATGGGAAGTTACCCCAAAACATAATACCATACGACATAAGTGAATGAAAATAAGCAAAGTAGACTAATTTACGTGTCGAAATACCACTCACTTTCGATACCGTTCGAATAGTGAAAATGGCAGTATTAAGTCTTTGAACAAGATCCTGAACGTGGGCTTTCCACGAAAGCTTACTATCTATCTGAACACCTAGGAATTTGAACTGTTCAGTTTCACTAATCATATGCCCGTTCTGTGAGATTAAAACGTCAGGTTTTGTTGAATTGTGTGTTAGGAACTGTAAAAACTGAGTCTTACTGTGATTTGACGTTAGTTTATTTTCTACAAGCCATGAACTGAGGTCATGTACTGCTCTACTTGAAACCGAGTCAATGTTGCACACAACATCCTTTAGTACCAAGCTAGTGTCATCAGCAAACAGAAATATTTTAGAGTTACCCATAATACTAGAGGGCATATCATTTATATAAATATAAGGAACAGGAGTGGCCCAACACTGATCCCTAGGGCACCCCCCCCCCCCCCCCCACTTGACAGTACCCCACTCAGACCCCACATCACAGCCGTTATCAACATTGTGAATAATGACCTTTTGCTGCCTGTTGCTAAAGTAAGAGGTGAACCAATTGTGAGCTACTCCCCTTATTCTGTAATGGTCCAACTTCTGGAGCAATATTGCGTGATCAACACAGTCAAATGCCTTTGTTAAATCAAAAAATAAGCCAAGCGTTCGAAACTTTTTGTTTAACCCATCCAGTACCTCACAGAGAAAAGAGAATATAGCATTTTCAGTTGTCAAACGACTTCTAAAGCCGAACTGTACATTTGATAGCAAATCGTGTGATATAAAATGACCAACTAACCTTACATACACAGCCTTTTCGATAACTTTTGCAAACACTGATGGCATAGAAATAGGTCTAAAATTATCTACATTATCCCTTTCTCCCTTTTTATAAAGCGGCTTTACTACTGAGTACTTTAATCGCTCAGGAAACTGACCATTCCTAAAGGAAAAATTACAAATATGCCTAAATACAGGGCTAACATGTGCAGCACAGTACTTTAATATTCTTTTAGACACTCCATCATAACCATGAGAGTCCTTAGTCTTCATTGATTTGATTATTGTCTCAATCTCCCTCATGTCTGTATCACAGAGGAGTATTTCAGACGTCAATCTCGGAAAGGCATTTGCTAGGAAATTTATATGATTTCCTGTAGATACTAAATTTTTATTTAATTCACCAGCAATGCTCAGAAAATGGTTGTTAAACACTGTACATATATCTGATTTATCAGTAACAGAAATATTATTACTGCGAACTGACTTTATATCGTCAACCTTGTGCTGCTGACCAGACACTTCCTTCACAACTGACCATATGGCTTTAATTTTATCCTGTGAATTAGCTATTCTATTTGCATACCACATACTTTTTGCCTTGCTAATAACATTTTTAAGCACCTTACAATACTGTTTGTAATGAGCTACAGTAGCTTGATTGTGAGTACTTCTAACATTTTGATATAATTCACGCTTTGTTCTACATGATATCCTTATCCCACTAGTCAGCCAACCGGGCTGTCCATTACTGCTAGTACTCTGTTTAGAATGTTCTAATGGAAAGCAACTCTCAAAGAGCATGAGAAATGTGTTATGGAAAGCATTGTAGTTATCATCTATATTATTGGCACTATACATCTTGCCACTCTTGTTCCTTGACAAGTTTTTAAAAACCCTCTATTGCTGTTGGATTAACTTTCCTAAGTAGTTTGTAATTAAATATGACATTGGTTAGAGTACAAAAACCTTTTAGTGTTAAAATTTGTGCATCATGGTCTGAAAGGCCATTCACCCTTTTACTAACAGAATGCCCATCTAGTAATGAAGAATGAATAAAAATATTTTCTATGACTGTGCTGCTGTTCTCCTGCACCCTAATTGGAAAAAACACAGTTTGCATCAGATCATATGAATTTGCGAGATCTACCACCATCCTTTTTCTTTCACAATCATGTACAAAATTAATACTGAAGTCACCACATAGAACTACTTTCTGGTACTTCCTACAAAGTGAATCAAGAACACTCTCTAGCTCAAGCAAAAATGCTCTGAAGTCGGAGTTAGGGGACCTATAAACAACAGCAATTAGAAGTTTAGTTTCACTAAATTCAACTAACGCTGCACAACTTTCAAATATCTGTTCAGTGCAGTGTCGTGATACGTCTATGGTCTCAAATGAAATACTGTTTTTTATGTACAGAGCTACTCCGCCACCCCGCAAGGAACTCCTTGAGAAACAGCCAGCTAATCTGTAGCCTGGTAAAGGAAGCCTCTGAATTATCAAATTATTTAAGTGGTGCTCAGATATACCAATAATTTCAGAGTTAGCATCTATTAGCAGTTCACTAACTTTATCTCTAATACCTCCTATATTTTGATGACACATGCTAATTCCTTCTCTACTTGGAAGCATTACATCCTCTGGAGGTGAGCCCTTAGTTAGAGGCACTTCCTTTAAGCAGGTATACCTATCAGCTGACTTCAGTCTAAAAAAGGTGCAGCTCTAACACCAACTACTATAGGAATAGGAATTCTTCCATGAGTGATACCACTATCACAACCACCACCACCACCACCACCACCACCACCACCACCACCCACTACACTGTCACCTATAAGCTTAGCTAGCCTCCCCTTCGCGTACCTATTGAGGTGCAGGCCATTCCTAGTGAAACCCCATCTACTGATAGACCCAACTGGCACTACTGAGATGTGATCCATGCCCTCCGCCATCAGTGCCCTCCCCAGCCCCATATTAACGAGCCTAACAGGCGCATTAAGGTGAGGCCAATCATGACGCTGAAACAGCTGCACGAAATGCACATTAGTACCACCAGTTTGAGTAGCTATCTTAACCAAGTCACCACTGTCATCATATTCCCCGTCCCTATCTAGACTGTTACCTGCTCCACCCACTATCACTACCTGATACCTGATCCTCTTTCGTAAAATTCTTACATAACTCCCCAATGCTTTCATTCACCTGAGCCAACCCTGCACTCGGCTTCACAATGCTGGTGACCTGGTACTCACTGCCCAACACTTCCTGCAACTGCTGGCCCACACCTCTACCGTGGGAACTACCTAGCAGCAGAACCTTCTTTCTGCTAGACTTTGCAACTAACCTAGGCCTCCTAATTGCTGAGGACTGCTGCAAGTTACCTACATCTACGGCTACACGAGGCTCCTCTCCACTCAACTCTGACAGTTGGTTGTATCTATTGCATGTATGCAAAGTAAAACTGTCTGAGTACCTCCTCTTCCTAGCTACCTTCTTGCCAACTGCCAGTTCCCATTCCCCACCACCCTTCACCCTCCTCAACCTATCTAGTTCCTCCTTTGCGCATTGTAACTGCACCTGAAGGGCACAGATCTTACGCTCCTGCTCCTCTATTAACTTGTTTCAACTACAGATTCTACATTCCCAGGAGAGGATCTCCCTAAAATGACCACTGGCTTCCCCACTGCATTCCCCCCAATGAAAATACTTTGAACAAATCCCCCAGCGTAATCCACTACTCACAAACCTACGACAGAGCCCACACTTTTCACTCATGGTAAATTTTACATTTACTGAAAAAAAAACTATACGTCTACGTTACCAAAGTTCAGTTACACCAGTAGAACTGTTTAAGAACTAACAATAACGGTCTCGAAATTCTCTGCCTACTAATAAAGCAGTTACTTGTATTAATACTACTACAACACAGCCGATACCAATACCGGCAAAATTTCACAAAATTATTAGCTACAACCAATAAATTAAAACTACCACTGTAACACTAAGCGAAGTTAAAACACTATATGAAAATTTTACTGAAATATTTCACTAGAAAGAATAATAAACGTTAGTTGAAAACTAAAGCACGAAAATTACTAACGACTTCAACACACTGAAAACTCTCTAAAACACAGCGAGCGAACGATTACAAAAGTTTATTAAGTCGTTATTTCGCCATAAACGGCATGCAACACCGCTGAAATATATTAAATTTAATAACTGTATTACAGAGCACAAATAAGTTTGTCAGTACTTAGCTTATAACCACTACAGCTGCAGTACACGCCGTATTTATATTACAAAATAGAGTCGAATGTATGCACTGGGTAGCCGATGCAGCTAGTTCATGGCGATTCGGTCAACCAAGTAAATGAATGTACTGAACATGCTTCAAACCACTACAGGGAGCCTGTGTGTCAGAATTCTCATCCAGTGTGGCGCAACATTATTATGATAGAAAGTGAGTGAGAGAAAAGAGAATTTGGTGGTCTCTTGGATTGATGCTAGGTTCATATTCTTATGTTCTGGGTTCGATTCCAACTTCTGCTGATGATTTTTGATAAGGAGAGACAGATTCCATTCTCTTCTGGCTACGCCAAGTGAAGAAGGTATAATGGCATTGTGGTCTGACAGTCAAACAGGATATTCGTTCTCTACCAAGTAGACGTTAGGTTGAACCGCAATAAAGTCAGGAGTCGCGACACGTAGAAACTCTGTCGACAGTAACCTTCCTTATACTTGTTATTTATTTCTAGTGACGAAACGAACGCTATGTAGGGTCACAGGACACTTATTCCATCTTTTATTTTAGCTTGTATACGTCGATAAAATTGTTTCTGAACTGGGAATGCAACTCAGACCGCCCTTATCGCGGAATTTGATCCCTTCGTGACAATACAGCTCGACTGCAATTTGTTGTTTGTTCAAAACTGCAGATTCCTCAACATCTCCACATATTGCGCGTGAAAGGGTTCGAATCCTGGTCCGGCACTAAAGCTTTCATTATGTATTATCAAGCTCTAGCATGAGAACATCTATCTGCTGGTGGATAGTCATTTTGATTTTTAATGTATTTTCATTCGTTGTCAACACTAACGATATCTAACGTTTTTGAGTCCCAGTGAGGCACAAAACTGTTTGCGAAATCATTGTAAATTCAAGGACGTTATTCCGAGCTGCTAGTGGAGAAAAATTTGGTAGCTGACGTCTCTTTGTGTGCAGTCAACAACTATATGTGTGGGGTTCGACTCCCAGTCAGCACTGAACTCTTCATCATATTATTTCTAGTTCAAGCATGCTCACATGTCGCCGCTGGTGTAACAAACCCATTTTTAACGTTCGTTGTCTCTAGAATATAACAACGATAGGTGCCAGGTTGGAGTCCGGGAAAAGAAAAAACTAATGTTTCGTCTCGTCATTTCAGTTAAAACATCTTGCTACTGCCGAGAAAATCCGATATGTCACAGTTAATTGTGCTTCGATGACAATCCAACTGGTTCTGGGTTCGAATCCCTGTCCAACACAAAGCTTTACCTCACAGCTTTTCAAGTAAGTTACTTGTGAAGAAGCAATGTTTAACATCTCTCGTAGTTCGTTAACATGGACAATAGATGCTGGAGGACGACGGTTCAATTCCGCGTCCGGCCATTCTGATTTAGGTTTTCCGTGATTTCCCTAAATCGCTCCAGGCAAATGCTGGTATGGTTCCTTTCAAAGGGCACGGCCGATTTCCTTCCCCGTCCTTCCCTAATCCGATGAGACCGATGACCTCGCTGTCTGGTCTCCTTCCCCAAAACCACCATCACCACCAGATGCTGGGTAGGAATTCGCGTCCGTTAAAAATGTTTACTTTATGTAATTAAAAGTTGATATTTGCTAACTGATACTGTCTAAAATAGAGGTATATCATTATCTGTATGCCTAGTCAGGAATGACTGTTAGTTTCCGTCAGTCACGAAGTCTTTGCTTAGTCTGTATGACCTGGGTTTGAATCCATACGCAGAACGAGATGCTTCGTCGTGTCATTTGAAATTCATACATATTCTCAACTAGCTACTCGTGAATAACTTAAATTTTTAATGTCTTTTGTGTTAAATAATAAGTCCGGTATGTTATTTTGAAGAGGAAATCATGAATACGACGAACTTACTACGTGAATTACCTATCTGACGTAATAATGAGAGTGGCAACATTTGATGTATGTCATTTATTGTAATAAATGTGAACTTACAAGCCTTAAGAACCGTCTTATCTGTGATAAGATGTTCCCTGATATTTGTAGTACCTTGGTATTACTTTACATCTTGAGTTATTGCCGTACAGAGCAATGTTTTCTAGTGGTGACTTGTTGGAACTATTTTCAATAGTCAAACGACTGTACCGAGGGGCGATTAGAGGACCTGCTAGACAGCTGCGCTATGTGGGTTGCATTCGAATCAGGCGAAATGCAATTCAGGTCGTTCGGATACTTTTGAGCACGACTGTACATAAGCATCATGAATGTCTGAACATCTGCATCCATTCATGTCCATTGTGCATTTCGACGGACTTGGGCGGCTCCAGCGGGGCAATGCGACACCCCACACGTGCAGAATTGCTACAGGGTGTTTCCAGATACGCTCCTCCGAATTTTAAACACTTCCGCTGGCCACCAAACTCCCCAGACATGTATGTCATTGAGGATATTTGGGATGCCTTGCAACGTGGTATTCAGAAGATATCTCCATCCCCTTGTACTTTTGCGGATTTATGGACAGCGTTGTAGCGCTCTAGGTGTCAGCTCCTTCCAGCAATAAATCAGGCATTAGTCGAGTTCATTCCATGTCTTGCTGCAGCTCTTCTGCATGCTCCTGGGGGCCCTAAACGATATCGTCCATGTTTACCAGTTTCTTTGGCTCCTCATTGTATACACAACTGTCGTCCTGTGAGGTCTCCAATATGCTCACCAAGAAGAACTGCGAATCAGCAGTTTCTTTCTGAGTGCATTTTTTAGGAGAGGAGGTAGACAACCTATCGAGGACAACTTACTGGAATTGCTAACTGCATTTTAGAATGGTCAGCAAGAGTCAATAATGCCGGCTAGCGGTACATTGTGAAGTTAAGGGGACGGAGACTGTAAATGTTTTAGCTAAGTAGGCCATTAACAATAGCCAAATCAGTCATTCGAAAATCCCTGTTACCGATTTTTGAACTTCAAAAAGGGATGAATAAAGGAAAAATAATTGAATTTCCCCGTAACCGCGACCTGAGACGTGGCACAAGTATACCTTCGTTACCAGTGCGCCAGCAGTATGGCGACCGCCGATGGTGAATAAGGCTCACAAATAACATTGCACACCTAAGCTTCAGTCATTACTGTGTCAAAAGTATATGGGGCCATTGGGTCTTACACCAAACCCCGTTATGTCAGTCTGGCTGATATTAGATCATAAACAATTTGTCCTCATTAATGTGCTTACTTCCACAAAAGTAAATTATTTGTTCACATTACTCGGCCACATCATCGTCATCATCGCTTTCGAAGGATTAGGTAGTTACCTGTTCCGGTCTCCATCGCTCATCCATCCATCTATTAAGATGCCCAACTAGTCCTCTCTTTCTCCACCGATAATTCATTAACGTTTTTTAGCAACTTGTTTCCTGTCATTCTATCAACATGAACTTTTCATTTCATTGTATTGTTTTCTATATTGTCATTTACTGAAAAGATTTTTAAATCTAATCTTATCGTTTCATTCTATATTTTATCCACATTATTACAGACCCTTACGTATTTCATGAACTATATCGCTGCTGCTGTATATTTTTTTTCACGTTTTTGCCGTGAAAGTAGGTATAGCCATAATTTTATGGTTTTTCAATTGTGTTTATTTTCTGGTTTTTCTTTGCGACGCTCTTCCAATTCTCCCACAGGTAGCTTAATTTTCATTAATCTTATTCTCAATGTCTTTGTCATAGGGGAACTGATATCACGTCCTGGGTAACTGAAGTAGGACATTTATTTTAAAATTTCCTCATTTATTATTATTTTCGATCAGACTGAATTCTTTCCGTTGAAAGCCATTATCTATGTCTTATTAGGAAATATAGTTCAGCTGTAGTATATTGAGTTTTCGATCAATCTATATACGGCTCTTTGTAAATTATCTTCTCTTTCTGAATAATTAGAATACATTAGCATGTAACAAAGTATTTTATGTGAAGCTACATCCTATTATAATTGCTATTTGTATTTTACATTTCCACTACATAACTTCGTCTTCAGTACATACATACAGTGAGCGACATCCTTGTCGAACACCTTCATTTATTAAAATTTCATATGATATTTCGGAAACTGAACTTATTACTGTTTTTGTATGTAATTTTTATTGTATGAAAAGGTAATTAGGAAAATCATTTACTTGCAATAGTTTCCATAAAAGTGGTCTTTTTACTTTATCAATTGCTTTCTCATCAGTAAATGCTGAATTGGTCTATGAGCCAAATTCCCCATTTTTACAATAATTTGTCTTATTATAAATATCATTAGACGGCATCCCTTTCTAAAGTCTGATACTTGTTTTGAGATTATTGCATCAACAATAGTTCGTAATCTCCCATAAATTTTATATTCCGCATATAGTAGACTTATTCCTCTAAACTATAATTAGCTTAGTTCCATAAATATATGTTAAAAGAATTAAATAAGACCTGTGAGGAGTTAGGAAAGAGAAATAATAGGAAAAACAAACAAACGTACAGTGGTAAGTGCAAAAAAAGTAAGAACAACTGTAGTTAGCACAGGAAGATGTAGAACAAGTTTATTGCTTTTAAGTTTCTGGGAAGTATTATTACGCACGACATTAAATGTAATAAGGAGGTCAATACATTAAGCAATTGCTAAGGAGGCTTTTAATGCAAAGAGTGGGTTTCTATTTGGTGCGCGGACGGGGACCTGAGGAAAAGACTGGTGAAATTATTCATAGGGAGCTTAACAACATATGGAGCAGAAATACGGATACTGAGGAAAGAGGAAGAAAGAAGAAAAGCATTTAAAATGTATATCTGGGGGAGGAAGGAAGGAATGGAGTGGGTAGACAAAGTAAGAAATTTGGTGTGGTGTTGTGTGGGGAGTGAGAGAGAAATGTTGAAGGTGATCAGGAAAAGGAAGCACAGTTGGCTTCGACACTGGATCAAAAGAGAGTGTTTACTGATGAATGCCATGG
This sequence comes from Schistocerca serialis cubense, assembly GCF_023864345.2. NCBI lineage: Eukaryota > Metazoa > Arthropoda > Insecta > Orthoptera > Acrididae > Schistocerca > Schistocerca serialis. The sequence goes on from NC_064639.1 coordinate 932,043,561, forward strand.
AAGGAACGATGAATGGATGAAGAAGAGGACACAGAAGATACCAGATGGCGGATAGTATAAGGATAGGAAACATTTGAGAAAACGAAGAGGGTGACAAATGATAGGACTGCATAAAGAATTACAGGTATGTGTGAAGACCTGCCCTAGGAAAGAACATTGATGATAATGATGCACTTATGCCATTTATAAGAGGCTGTTAGTGAAGCTCATGCAATAGTGGAACACTGTTTAGCGTTCTTAAACTGTTTATTTGATTTGCTTGAATCATTAGTTATAGATCTAATAGCGTCAGCTGTAAGACATTTTCTCAGCTCCCAATCGCTTCTGTAACGGAAGTGCATAAGCGGACGAGTCGATATGTTCTAGCAGTGATTTAATATTTTAAACTTGTCAGCGCGTTAGGGTTCATCGTACAGGGCTTTGGATAGCTGCTACTCTGCAAACTTGCAGAGCAGAATTCTGCTGCTGCAACATTCGAATCGTAGCCGTAATTAACCAAATAGCGCCGCCTCCCTAACCCTTTCACTACAACACCCTTTGACCGCAGATCAAAAGGTCGTTTCTGCCGTCTTGTACTGGGGGAGAAGAAACAGGCATTTAAAGTTAATGAAATATTGATCCAGCGAGAAAGTGTATTGTCGGAACTGCGTCGACCAGCTTTTTTTACCCACCCGAATCACTAGCTTATTACTTCCAGCACCCGTTCCGCTATTTAGGTGCGTCATAATAACAACAGGAAAGGACAAGCCGTTGATCGAAGTACAGATCGCAGATGCAAATCAACATGCGTTGCACACTGTTTCTGACGGTGAAACTGTGTAACGAATACAAAGCAGACTCTAAATAACTTCGCCGCCCCCCCCCCCCCCCCACCTCGCACTCAACCCCACCATGTGTGAAGAATGAGCAGTTTAAATCCCAAATATTGTCTTTATTGTTCAGTTCTGTCTTCAGAATCTGCAGAAAGGTTATTAATATCATCTCGTATTTATGACGAACACAGTTTCCATGTGCGTCTTTCATGATTACATAAAGTACACTGTAATTATAACCAACCTTTCGCTACTTGTCCCAGTGCAGATTGAAGCGTACATATCGTATGGGTAGCCAACGTTATAGGAATGAGGTTCAGACTGTGCGCTGCAGGATTTGCGAGGTTAGTAGTCTTAGTGCCATGACTTGCAGTTAGGCACCAGTACTGGTACGGTGACGTAGGAGGAACTCATTAGACCTCAAGGATCAAGAACACACAACGTGAACGGCGCACGTTACCGTGATCTGCTTCGCCAACATGTGACCCCTGCTCTAAATGGGAGAGGTGCTTTAGGCTAAATTGTTTTGACGCACTATGGAGCTCGACCTCGCTCTGATCGAGATGTCACTCGGTTACTCCATAACACATTTGGAGAAAACAGAATCTCTGGCCGGACGTTGCAAATGATGTGTCCTCCAAGAACAGCAAATATGAACCCGTGTGATTCTGGCTGGGATGTTACCTGAAGGACATGGTTTATCAAGGAGACACTAACACACAGACGAGGGCTATGATGAGCATACCGAGGAAGGTAGACAACATGTCACCTGAGGTACAGTCGTGGACAAAACGAGCGCGACCCCTCGCCTTTTCGTTATGCTGATCCGCACAGCTTTAAAGTCTGCTACACAGCATAACAGGCAAGGCGACGAAGTGCTACCAACATACTATGCACAGGCGTGAAATTGAAAAACTATCCGAAATTTGTCAGACTGTTTTCAATCATGTGTAAGACTATATCAATGCTGATTAGTGTCTTAACCACAACACCTAAGTATAAGATATAAATGAAAGAAGAAACGCTAATTAGTATGAACTGTTCTAATAAAAATGAATTTCAGCTTATCGAGTAAACATAACTGTTTTAGTAAGACAAAGTATCCCAGATCATTACGAATTAGCAAAATATTATGCGCATTCGGCCCCGCGAAATGGTCTGCGTAAAGGTTCAGACCAGTCATACTGGATTACTGTTGCTGACCTACCATGAAAGTGTGCAAATTTAGTAATGCGTGAAGATTCAGTTAAAAATCATTCAGTGCCACACTTAAGTCAATTCAATTATTGACAGAAGCGGAAAAACTAGGCAGTAACAAGTATGAAATTCTACAAGAGTTTCATATCGACATCCACGGGGCGCCGGTACAGAATGAAGGTAGCAATAAAACGTATTCGGGGGTGCGAGAATTTCTTGAAATTCCTTTACTGATAGTCTATCTGCCTGCATCTAGATTAGAACCAAAAACAAACCAGACCTCCCTTGCAGTAGCAAACACCTTTCACTACGCTAGCAGACAACCCAGGCAAACAGCCCTATATTATTACCCCAGAGATGAATAAACCGGAAAATTCGCAATCAAAATTATCAGCAGTTTCTGTTGCACGGAGCTTTCTGAATTCAAAAACATGAATTGTCTACCTTTATGTCACCGCTTATGTGGCAAGCATTCGGGATGTTTATCGAAATAACAAAAAACTGTTATTAGCGAGTAAATTTAGTAGGATAATTCTGCACCACCCCAGGAAATAAACGACGACGTAGCTGCCAAACGTATTCTACAATGTTTCGAATTCTCCATTAGACGTGACACAGCCAGAAAACGTTCATTAGCCGAAGTGTTCCTTAAGGTAGCTAGCAATTGGAATGCTCGCGCATCTAAAACGCGGTGGCATTTATAGTGGGATCTGAATTACCACGTTTATAGGCAAATGGATTTTAGTTGCATTCCTCTAAACGTGATTTGGATCGAAAGCGTAGCTACGATTAATATGCTGATGTATCGACTGTAACTGGAACATTTCGAATAAAGAGTAGGGGAAACTATCATGCGGCCCCCATCTTCAGTAACTGTGGGAGCTATTTTCGTTGTTAGGATTTCGTCCCGTAAATCGATAAAAATGGAACCCTACTGGTCTCACTTTCTTGACCGTCTCTCTGTCTACCCAACCCTTAAAACCCGTTTACCTCGAGTACGGGTAGACATAATAAACGGAAAGGTATCGCATTCCCTTGGTGGTGTAAAAAAGTGAGCTATGTCAACGCAATCTAAAGATACGGCCGTGTATGTAAAGAAAATTTACACTAAAGGTCAAAAATGGCTCTGAGCACTATGGGACTTAACTGCTATGGTCATCAGTCCCCTAGAACTTAGAACTACTTAAACCTAACTAACCTAAGGACAGCACACACATCCATGCCCGAGGCAGGATTCGAACCTGCGACCTAGCGGTCGCGCGGTTCCGGATTGTAGCGCCTAGAACCGCTCGGCCACTCCGGCCGGCACTAAAGGTCAAAAAATGACTCTAGGAACTATGATTCGAAGTGACGGCGCAAGAAGCCGCGCGGCCCGAGATATGACGCCGTTGAGCGCACGGCTAACCCGCGCCGGCAAGCTGTTAATATCATCTGGTGTTACTAAAAAGTTATTCACTTCAGGTGAATCGTTTCTGCGCCCTTCATTTAAGAAAGAATAACTAAAATACATTTGATGTTACGGAAGTGGAAGGACGCCTAATTCATTTCCCCTTGTATTTATTCATGATGTTAGATTCGCAATCTGAGCATACGTACTATCCATAACCACACTTTAGATACAAGTCATAGTCACAGATATGCGAATGCAGCACATCGGCTTATACTTGAGGTATTACATTTTTCACGAAGTGGTGGCAGACGATGCTGTGGCGTCTTCGAAGCGCGAGTTTCTCTAGTGCTAGCTATCTCAGCACATCAGCTAAGCGAACTTGCATAGTATGTTGGTAGCACTTCGTCGCTTGCCTGTTATGCTGTGTAGCAGACTTTAAAGCTGTGCGGATCAGCATAACGAAAAGGCGAGGGGTCTCGCTCGTTTTGTCCACGACTGTACAATAGGCAGCAGCAAAGCAATCCCTTGGGTGGTTCCAAGCTCTCGTGGCATATTGAGCGACCTTTCTAGCCTGGAAGGTAACCATGGTACGCAGTTATAAAATGTTTCTTTCAATGTTTTTTTCGTTATTTCTCTGCCGCATGTCCTTACAAAAGTTTCCTCGAAATTTCACTGTCGTAAGATCCTCCGTTTTTCGTGAGGGTCCTCTCAAGTAGCGAAAGTTTAATTATAACCAACCTATATAACGCTCAAATAGTGCGGGAGCAGCGGTCATGTCCGGAGATACTGCCTCCTTCTCGAGGCTAAGGAGTATAAACATCGTAATTAGTGCAGTTCGGAATATCTTACGTATTTCTACATTTTGTTATACCAAGAACTAATTAAGTACTCAAAAGAAGATGTGGAAAGGGCCTCAGTAGATAATGGCCAAGTGAAAGCTACAGGAATCGTGGAATTTTATGCTGACCCCACTATTGCGTACGGGAATGATATCCCTGTAAATCAGTGTCAGCCAAGCTGCCCGTAACTTACAGATTGACGAGAATGTAATTCGACAGGCAGCCGAAAATGTGTTTTCATTACTCAAGACGCAGACACAACCACAGTAACTGCAACCATTCAATCAGATGCAGCACAGCGACTTCCCAGCAGCCAGAAACTACCAGCAGAGGCAACGGCAGCCACAATAGCAGCAGCCCACTCCTCCGCATTCGTGCCACAGCATCATGGAGAGTTGCATCAGCTCCCGCAAACCCAGCGGGAGCCAGGACAGCAGCAGTGGCAGCCGGTGGCACGTGTAAACAACACTACAGGAAACAGCAATCTAATGGCGGCGAAGCCCATTAGTCACTGCCGGAAATGCCTCGCGGTAGTAACGGCGCAATGTTAGCGTAAACCAGGCAGCGCCACATATGGGGATGAACATGACCTAACACAGTGTATATCAACGTCCGCTCTAGGTGCCTGCTCTGCTCTGGTAATCACATATCTACGTACCCAATGTACACTCCTGCAAATTGAAATAAGAACACCGTGAATTCATTGTCCCAGGAAGGGGAAACTTTATTGACACATTCCTGGGGTCAGATACATCACATGATCACACTGACAGAACCACAGGCACATAGACATAGGCAACAGAGCATGCACAATGTCGGCACTAGTACAGTGTACATCCACCTTACACAGCAATGCAGGCTGCTATTCTCCCATGGAGACGATCGTAGAGATGCTGGATGTAGTCCTGTGGAACGGCTTGCCCTGCCATTTCCACCTGGCGCCTCAGTTGGACCAGCGTTCGTGCTGGACGTGCAGACCGCGTGAGACGACGCTTCATCCAGTCCCAAACATGCTCAATGGGGGACAGATCCGGAGATCTTGCTGGCCAGGGTAGTTGACTTACACCTTCTATAGCACGTTGGGTGGCACGGGATACATGCGGACGTGCATTGTCCTGTTGGAACTGCAAGTTCCCTTGCCGGTCTAGGAATGGTAGAACGATGGGTTCGATGACGGTTTGGATGTACCGTGCACTATTCACTGTCCCCTCGACGATCACCAGTGGTGTACGGCCAGTGTAGGAGATCGCTCCCCACACCATGATGCCGGGTGTTGGCCCTGTGTGCCTCGGTCGTATGCAGTCCTGATTGTGGCGTTCACCTGCACGGCGCCAAACACGCATACGACCATCATTGGCACCAAGGCAGAAGCGACTCTCATCGCTGAAGACGACACGTCTCCATTCGTCCCTCCATTCACGCCTGTCGCGACACCACTGGAGGCGGGCTGCACGATGTTGGGGCGTGAGCGGAAGACGGCCTAACGGTGTGCGGGACCGTAGCCCAGCTTCATGGAGACGGTTGCGAATGGTCCTCGCCGATACCCCAGGAGCAACAGTATCCCTTATTTGCTGGGAAGTGGCGGTGCGGTCCCCTACGGCACTGCGTAGGATCCTACGGTCTTGGCGTGCATCCGTGTGTCGCTGCGGTCCGGTCCCAGGTCGACGGGCACGTGCACCTTCCGCCGACCACTGGCGACAACATCGATGTACTGTGGAGACCTCACGCCCCACGTGTTGAGCAATTCGGCGGTACGTCCACCCGGCCTCCCGCATGCCCACTATACGCCCTCGCTCAAAGTCCGTCAACTGCACATACGGTTCACGTCCACGCTGTCGCGGCATGCTACCAGTGTTAAAGACTGCGATGGAGCTCCGTATGCCACGGCAAAGTGGCTGACACTGACGGCGGCGGTCACAAATGCTGCGCAGCTAGCGCCATTCGACGGCCAACACCGCGGTTCCTGGTGTGTCCGCTGTGCCGTGCGTGTGATCATTGCTTGTACAGCCCTCTCGCAGTGTCCGGAGCGAGTATGGTGGGTCTGACACACCGGTGTCAATGTGTTCTTTTTTCCATTTCCAGGAGTGTAGAACACAACCATGACCCAACGAGGACACGTACTCCTACTGAACTTCAGCCGTTTGGACGGGGTAGAAGTACGGGCCTTTGGCAAGCTGGGTGGATTGCTTCACATGTTGGACGCAATACACTTGTGGTGTCACTGCCTTCACAAGTGCCCTGTGAGACATTCCAAAACCCGTAGACCATGTTCTGGACGTCCGCGAAGTAGAGACAGACATCAAGATCGAAGCGTTGTGAGAGCAGCAGGAGCCGATCAAACATCATCAAGGGACGAAATCAGCTGCACTAGACAACAAGATTACCACACCTTTCGCACAATTGAACACGTATGGGGCATGGTGAATAGTGAACTTAATCCCTACGGTCGTTTGCGTCAAGAATACACGACTGCTCTTCCGCCAGAATAGGGTTCCACTGTCTATTGATGCGACTATTTGGGCTCTCTTTACTGTGAATTGAGTGTTTCATTTGGTCTGAATTTATTACCATACACTCTTACAATGATGAACTACCTGTCACATCATTTCTCTGTAGAATAACGCAGTCCTTTTTCCCTGGCAGCGAAATTAGATGCATTCTCTTCCAGTGATGTCAAAGATAGTTTAAATGAGGTAGTCAGGGATGTGTAAAAGCAATTTTACTTCTAACTTCTGTTTTCTTTTTGCTTACACAGGTTGACAGATGATGTGTCCACGCCAAGGGTGATCACACTTTTTAGATCAATAGCCAACAGTGACATTGTTGGGCATCACCTCGGACGGTTACGCACCGACATTATTAATTTGTATGTTATGACGCTCCAATACGCTAGATGTAGAAATGGCGCGAGAAGTTGGCCGCCGACATCCAAGTCAGCAGGATTGGAACGCTTCATGTCGATCGCCTATGTTTGGCTCTGGGCACTATGGGAGTCAACTTCTGTGGTCATCAGTCCCCTAGTACTTAGAACTACTCAAATCTAACTAACCTAAGGACATCACAAACATCTATGCCCGAGGCAGGATTCGAACCTGTGACCGTAGCGGTCGCGCGGTTCCAGACTGAAGCACCAAGAACCGCTCGGCCACATCGGCCGGCCGTCTATGTTTCACATTGATGCTACCTTTATTGTTGTGTGGTCTGTGCGAGAGAACGATTAATGAGATAAATCAACTTTTGTTTAAATACATTATGAAGTGTGAGACATGGTCGTAAATGTTTAGCAACAGTTTTGAATGTCATATATCTTCTACTCATCACGTTGGGTTACAAGGCCTTAATTAAATTTCATATGTACCGCATTTGTAGTCGACAGTCTCTGGATTTACGAACCGATACCACTTTCATTTGAAACTTCTGTCATAGAGGTTGGTCGTTACGAGACATACACGCCTAGAATTGTCAGCGATGGACTAAAAGGAAGCATAGCCCCTACCACATCCCATTCCCCCACAACGACATATCTATCTGCCCCTGCACACAGCTTCGCCCCTGAGGCGACGGATAATTTTTCACTCGCCCACTACAAATCTCACAGTGCATTTCTGATTCGATGTTGTAGTAAGGTACGGCCGACAGTCGCAAATGTTTACCGGTTTCGGATATAAGTAAGCTATTAAAAATTAACATGTGTTACAAATTGGAAATGTACATTGGAAGCAGGTGAAAAACTACTTCTGACCCCTTTGTCGAATAAAACTATTGAGCAGTTGTTGGCAATGGTTATAACGTTCATGAAATTAAAATCCGCCGATATAGGGAATAACAATTGTAAATTGCCGCTCTATTTAGTTCTCTCCCCATGACGAAACATACTAATTTTACAAACATCACCGCTGAGGTTACCAACATTAACTAAAGCAGATCTTAAAATACACTAATGGACATTAAAATTGCTACACCAACAAGAAATGCAGATGATAAACTGGTATTCATTGGACAAATATATTATATTAGAACTGACATGTGATTACATTTTCACGCAATTTGGGTGCATAGATCCTGAGAAACCCAGAACAACCACCTCTGGCCGTAATAACGGCCTTGATACGCCTGGGCATTGAGCCAAACAGAGCTTAGATGGCGTGTACAGGTACAGATGCCCATGCAGCTTCAACACGATACCACAGTTCATCGAGAGTAGTGACTGGCTTATTGTGATGAGCCAGTTGCACGGCCACCATTGACCAGACGTTTTCAGTTGGTGAGTGATCTGGAGAATGTGCTGTCCAGGGCAGCAGTCGAACATTTTCTGTATCCGGAAAGGCCCTTACAGGACCTGTAACATGCGGTCGTGCATTATCCTGCTGAAATTTAGGGTTTCGCAGTGATAAAATGAAGGGTAGAGCCACGGGTCGTAACACATCTGAAATGTAACGTCCACTGTTCAAAGTGCCATCAATGCATCCAGAGATGACCGAGACCTGTAACCAGTGGCACCCCATACCATCACGCCAGGTGATACGCCAGTATGGAGACGAAGAATACACGCTTCCAATTTGCATTCACCACGATGTCGCCAAACACGTATGCGACCATCATGATGCAGTAAACAGAACTTGGATTCTTCCGAAAAAATGACACTTTGCCATTCGTACACCCAGGTTCGTCGTTGAATACACCATCGCAGGCGCTCCTGTCGGTGATTCTGCGTTAAGGGTAACCGTGGCCATGGTCTCCGAGCTGATAGTCTGTGCTGCTACAAACGTCGTCGAACTGTTCGTGCAGATGGTTGTTGTCTTGCAAACGTCCCCATCTCTTGACTCAGAGATCGAGACGTGGCTGCACGACCCGTTACAGCCATGTGGATAAGATGCCTGTCATCTCGACTGCTAGTGATACGAGGCCTTTGGGATCCAGCACGGCGTTCCGTATTACCCTCCTGAACCCACCGATTCCGTATTCTGCTAACAGTCATTGGATCTCGACAAACGCGAGCAGCAATGTCGCGATACGATAAACCGCAATCGCGATAGGCTGCAATCCGACCTTTATCAAAGTCGTAAACGTGACTTACGCATTTCTCCTCCTTATACGAGGCATCACAACAACGTTTCACCAGGCAACGCCGGTGAACTGCTGTTTGTGTATGAGAAATCGGTTGGAAACTTTCCTCATGTCGGCACGTTGTAGGTATCGCCACCGGCGCCAACTTTGTGTGAATACTCTGAAAAGCTAATCATTTGCATATCACAGCATCTTCTTCCTGTCGGTTAAATTTCGCGTCTGTAGCACATCATCTTCGTGGTGTAGCAATTTTAATTGCCAGTAGTGTTTTATTTTCTGTGTAAGCACTTTTGTTTATTACTGGGCAGGAAAACTACGCTCTTAAGATGTTCTCAACATTAGTTGACGCATATTATTATGAAATTTGACTGAGAATCGCCAGCCGCACAAATGATTCATAAGAGGCCCCAGGTGGGCCGCAGTTTGACGACCACTGGTCTGTGCTGTTTGTGAATGAACGTAATCTTATTTATGCAATATAGGGACCGTCATTTTGCGAGAGAATCAGTTAAGAAGTGTAGAGGTAATTCCACAGACAGTCTGTTGTGCTGATGGAAGGCGCGGCGGGCCGCACAGTGCGGCACCAGCCGGCGGCCGGCGTCTGCAGACGCCAAGGTGGCCGCCTTCCTTACCGGGAGGTCGCCGCGGCCATCAGCGGCGGCCCACGCGCCACCGTGCGAGGTCAGGCGGCCAGTCGCATCGACGTCTGGTGGGCGAACCTGCCGCACCGCCGCTCCCGTCCTCCCTGCAAAGCAGCCGCTCGCTCAATGAAACGCGACGTACCCGTCCAGTATGAATCACGGTGATTTCCAACAGGATAACTACACTATCTGATCAAAAGTACCCGGACACTCGACCTGACGGGATACCAGTTCGATTCCAAACAGAGTACGTGAAAGAACTTGGCCCCCTTCTAACAGCCGCGTTTCGCAATTCTCTAGAGTGGAACGGAGGGTTACAAATGATTGGAAAAGAGCACAGGTAGTTCCAGTTTTCAAGAAGGGTCGTCGAGTAGATGCGCGAAACTATAGGCCTATATCTTTGTGTAGAGGTTTTTATGTTCTTCTGAACTTATCGTTTTCTGAAACGCAGAAAAGAAACCACGGCCTAACTACGAGAACCATCTCCATACCGTACCAACAGCTCCTCCGTTCGGCACCGTTGGCACTACAAACGATGGCAGGTAATGTTGTCCATGCATTCGCCAAATCCAATTCCTCCGGGAATACCGCTATTCACCATTTCAAATCACTCGTTTCCAGTCATCCACTGTCCAGTGGCGTCGTTGTTTACCCTACAGTCATTTCGATATGACTTCAGTAATGTGTGGCCTTTGACGAGCTGCTTCACCATTGTACCCCATTCCTTTTAATTCCCTATGCACGATCATAATCCTAGCTGCACTACTGGTAGGACTTTGGAAGTCCCGAATGATTCGTGTCTGTACATGAGGTCATCCAAGTTGTTCCTTCGCGTTTCCATTTCAGAATCACATCCCCAACATTCGACAAAAGCGTTGAAACGGCCGTGATGAATATGTTATACTGATGACATCCAATGGGTGGTCAACGGCCGGAGTCACTGAACTCTCCTCTCCGAGCCTTTCTGCTCTTGTTTCTTCTGCACCGATAAGACAAAACTGTCCACCTCGTCTTATTCTGCCGGATCCATTTCTCTTGACATCTAGTGGTCAATTCTGCATTACATAGCGGTTTCCAAATAATTCTGGTCACATATTGTACATGCTTTGTGAAATATAGTAATCATGCTATCACTTACCGATGCTAACATCCCCGGTGGCGCAGAACCAGCTCCAATTAGTGCTACCATTTCTTAGTGCAGACTTTATTGGCATTTTAAACCAAAAGTGTACGGTCATCATTAGTATGGCTCAGTCGCGGGCAATCCCGAAGTATTTGGAAAATGGTATGGTCAGAGTGACTGAAGCACATTCCCTTAATCTGCTACAAAACGACAGATGTTACACAATCGCAAAGAGTTATGTTTTTGCACATCCAGTCTGCCCTCTCTAAGTCAGATACTCTACAAAGTGGAATACGAGGTGCAACAATAAAGTAATGAGACTGATTTTCTTTGCAAGATGTGGCATCCCTGCAGGCTTGCGTGGGCACAATAACTTTGACCTTTGTCTATAAGCTGCTTCCAGTCCAAGCGGCACATCGATGCAACTGCTCAATCGTGAGTTGTGCTGCAATAAGTTAACACGTGTTTGTATCTCTCGTCACGGAAATGGAACCGCATAATATTGCGCAACTGTATGCCATTTATTTTTGCGTTAAATTGGGTGAAATCGCGACGACAACTTACGGTAAGCTTCAGAAGGCTTTTGGAGAGGAGGTCATGTCAAGAACTCAAGTTTTTCGTTGGCTTAAATTTGTTTAGTGAAGGCAGAACGAAGAATGTTGAAGATGAAAACCGCAGTGGACGACCATCAACCTCACGGACGGATGTCAACTTGACCAATGTGCATGAACTCGTAGGATCCGATCGAAGATTATCCGTGGAAATGATTGCAGAAGATCTGAACATCAATCGAGAAACAGTTCGTCTAATAATAACTGAAGACTTTGCTATGAGAATGATTTGTGGAAAAATGGTCCCCAAAATCTCATACCACAACAGCGAGAAACACGGAAAAATGTGGCAGCCGATCTGTTAAAGCAAACGGAAATCAATGCAGAATTGTTGAACCGTGTTATCACTGGTGATGGAAGTTGGTTTTTTCAGTACGATCCAGAGACAAAACGCCAAAATTCGCAATCGTGGTCAGAGGGATCACCCAGGCCAAAAAATGCTCGCATGTAAAAGTCAAAAGTGAAATGCATGCTTGTGTGCTTCTTTCATTCCCAGGGAATTGTTCATAAAGAATGGGTGCCTCCTGGACAAACAGTTAACCAATATTACTACAAAGAAATTTTAGAAAGACTTCGTAAAAGAGTTCTTCGTGTCCGTGCCAACATTGCTGATAATTGGATTCTGCATCGCGATAATGCGTCATCCCATACTGCTCCATCAGTGCAGCAATTTTTAACCTCAAAAAAAATTTCGGTACTACCACAGCCACCTTATTCACCAGATATCACTTCGTCCGACTTTTTTCTATTTCCAAGAGTCAAAACGTTGGTCACGGGACACCATTTTCAAACAACAGAAGATGTCCAAAAAGCTGTGACGAGGGCCTTGGAGGATATTACAGAAGATGAGTTCCAGAAATGTTACCATCATTGGCAGAAGCGCTGGAGAAAGTGTGTGCAATCAGAAGGGAACTACTTTGAAGGAGACAACACTAAACTTGACTAAAACGGTAAGCAACCTTTTTTTCCACATCAGTCTCATTACTTTATTGTCGCACGTCTTACAGTCCTCCTTGCAGATCACTGTAATGCTGCATGGGCTCTGCAGATTCACTGTGTCTCTTGCTGCACTGCGATGGCTACATATTACGGCTCATACTTATGGTTGCTCCTTATATTTAAAGTATGCCAATGGCTATTAGTTTCAAATTTCGGCAGTAGGCATATGCTGACGATGTGGAATTAAAACGACAGAATCCGTAGAAGCAAATTCCTCTTAGAGAATGCGTTACGTATCTAACGCTTAATATAAAGAGAAAGCCAAATAGACGACATCAAAGGTATGGGTGAAAGGGCTCTGAATGTACTTCGCGTCACGAGGAGGAACGCAGGAGGCATGGGTCCCAAATAGCTTTAGATATGCATAGCGTTGCTGTGACCTCACCTATATTACACCTGCGCGTTGTACGGCACAGAATTCAGGAAGCTGCTGCAGATACTTGACAGATATCAATAAAAGACACTGTGATAACGCATAGAAACTATAAGCTCCATTCCGACGAACTGAATATTAGTCGAAAAAGTGTACGTCCTCTTTTCCGTATGTAGAAAATAACTCAGCAGGATATAAGTTCATAGGCTTCCACAGCCAGTGTCAGTTTGAATAAACAATTTTCGGTATTAGACTGCGTCATTACAAAAAATTTAAAGCAACTAAACTGCCGTTGTTTCGACGGACTTTGCAGTGCTCCTCTTCAGGGAGGTTATCCACACTGAAGAGAATCCGTCTTCAAGAGGACCGCTGCAATGTCGGTCGAAACGTCGGAAATTTAGTGGCTTTTTTGCTTAAAATTATTTTATTCAACATCAAATCAGCAGAATCTTTATTCCCAACACCAACTACGCTTTTGGGATGAGCTTCGAAATAAAATAAGTGACCTTACAGTAAAATGTTACACCATCCGATATTGGACCCGTAAATCAACACTGTCTGGGAAGGTATTTTCTACACTAAGCAAGGATCTCATTCGAAGAACGCGACTGATACCCTACTTCTGCAAGACTACGAAAAATTCAACCAGATACTGGACGTTTGTGCCGATGTGAACAACTCTGGTACCTACGAGGGTCGTTCAACACGTAATGCCGCACTTTTTTTTTCAAGCCATTAATATACATACACAAATGTCCTTGTTGGTGCTTCACATTTGATGTTTTTTTCTGTGGCCCTGTGAAATTTCGAACCGTTCTGGCAGATGGCAGAGCCTTAGTACAGCGTCGACATGCGACTTACAAGGAGCGTGCTGTTGTTGAATTCTTGTGCGCAGTAAAAGAAACCGTGGTGAACATCCAAGTGCAGTGTATGGTGATGATGTAGTTGATAGGAGTACAGTTGGGCGATGGGTAAAGAAAGTTAGATTCTCAGGAAATGCAGAAACAGAGCTCCGTGATCAGCCACGCTCGGGACTGGGTTGGATATCATTGCCTCATCCACCCTACAACCCAGACCTGGCATCCTCGGACTTCCATCTCTTTGGGCCACTTAAAGATTCTCTACGGGGAACACACTTTGAAGATGATGAGAGTGTCAGTCTCGCAGTGGAAATATGGCTACGCCTACAAGACTAGAGCTCTGCCAACAGGGAGTACATACTCTTCCACAACGTTGGAGTATGGCCACAGAACGTGATGAAGACTACGTAGAAAAATAGCACTTGGACGAAACATGTTGATGTGTATTGTCAACAAATTCTGACTCTTAACAATAAATATGTTCCGAGAGAAAAAATGTAGGGCATTACTTATTGAACGACCCTCGTAGTAATTAATAAAAGAAATTTGGAAAATGTCCTCCAACAATGGCCAAGAACCATATTTATGTAAACAGCAGGTGCAAATACGATGACTCTGTGGATATTAAAAATAAGACAGAGGGGCCTACGTAATGAGGCATCAGTTGACATGGCTGAACTCCTAACGATTCAAAGGGCACGAAGATGGAATTTGAACATTATAGTGCAATGACAACTGAATCGCTCTCCGCGGTACAGACATTGATATCGACTTTTAAAGACAATGGGAGTTGCTATTTAAAATACCAAACAACAGCTGCTGCATCAGAGCTTCGAAGAAACGGTTCGGAAGTACCATTTGTATGGACCAAGGTGTATACTGGGACTGTGAATAATGAGAAAGCCAACCAATTGGCAAATAACTCAGTGGAGAATGGAATACAAGAGCAATGCATTCCAGCTGATGAACTCATTGCTGTAGACATATACATGGTCAAAAGCGAATGGAACAAGACATGGGAGATGGAACATCTGCAGAATGTCACCTGATGTAAACAAATCCACTCACATTTTACCGAAGGCTCAATGGTACGCCGAAAATTGGGATATGAACTGCAACTGAACTGGCGTAGGGAACAATATGTAAGGACCAAGTTTAAATTCAACCACGGATACTACTATCAACATTTATAGAATCCACATCATACCATTACCATACTGCGACTGGTGGGTATAGAAGGTATACAAGAGAATTATATTCGCTACTTAAGAGAGCTGGTTGATATTAAGAACGTGCCTCGAAGGTGTTAATACTCTTGATTACTATGAATACAGACATTTACGAACTGCTAGTGGAATTCGTCTTATAAGTTTTGATTAAATTGTAACCGTTGAGTTTGAGTTAGCATGTGTGTGTGTGTGTGTGTGTGTGTGTGTGTGTGTGTGTGTGTGTGTGTGTGTGTGCGAATGCGATGTGGAAGGGAGGACTCTCAACTTGTTCTTGAGGGACGATGAGAAAAGCCTTGTATGTGAGACTACCGTGCGGTCGGAGGAAGTTCTTGCACGTGTTCCGACGGCAGCATAAATAATGCAGCACACACAGTTGCTTTGGACCGTGTGAGTGAAAGCATGCGTCGCAGATACACCACGTGCAACGAACAGCAGAGCTGACATGTGGAGCAACTGCTGCAGAGCATACAGGTCAAAGCGCATTATCTCCGCTGTGTGTGTGTGTGTGTGTGTGTGTGTGTGTGTGTTTACCGTAAGGTGGGAGATTTAAAGTTATCCAGTTTTTAAACATAATTTCCTAAAGGCGGTATCTGCCTTTCCCCTCTTCACGATTTTAACAGCCTTGAAATTGTCTTCTTATCATTCTTGCTTAGCCACTTCGTACTTTGTCGATCCCTTACTCTCTTTAATACAATTCTGAACGTTGGCATATTAATCACCCGTGACTGCTACGGTCGCAGGTTCGACTCCTGCCTCGAGCATGGATGTGTGTGATGTCCTTAGATTGGTTAGGTTTAAGTAGTTCTAAGTTCTAGGGGACTGATGACCTCTGATGTTGAGTCCCATAGTGCTCAGAGCCATTTGAACCATTTAATCACCAAGACGTTTAATACTAACAGGCAGATTTTTGAATAAATGTGAACCCATCTACCTGTCTGCAATATGTAGCAATGTAAAACTACGTCTTTCTAGAGGTTGCTTTTAGACAGAGAATGATATTCATTCTTTATTTGTCAGTCCACAATGTCTGTAGTCACTCTATAACTGTATTTTTTCAGCAGTCTTTGCAAGTACTAAAAATGACTATTTTTCTATAAAATAAATTCCCATTTTAATAGTTTCATAGAGGGAATTAAAAAACAGTAAGTATTACATATATATTTTGCTTGATTTAGAATAACGATTTGTTTGTAATGGCAAAGGAGAAAAAAAATGATCGTGTGGCACTGTCAGCCGAGACGTCTCGTCCAGGGAAGTTCAGCCGTCTCTTGCAAGTCTTATTTCAGATGACTCCGCATTGGGGGTGCTGGTGACGATGAGAGGTTGATGATAACAACACGACACCAAGTTCTAGGGGACTGATGACCTCTGATGTTGAGTCCCATAGTGCTCAGAGCCATTTGAACCATTTAATCACCAAGACGTTTAATACTAACAGGCAGATTTTTGAATAAATGTGAACCCATCTACCTGTCTGCAATATGTAGCAATGTAAAACTACGTCTTTCTAGATGGAGAAAATCTTCAACTGGGCCAGGAATCGAACCCGGGCCCTCAGCATGGTGGGCAAGCACGTTAACACTCAGCTGAGCTGGCAGACATTGCAAAGAACATTAAGCAATGTATAGGATGTAAAGGGTATACGTACAGATATTTTTATGTATTGGTACCTTAACATGTACACATCAGGGCGTCGAGTGGTTTTCTCTGCGTCGGAAAATCCTCCCAGAAACAGATCAGAAACTTTACGATCTGATGTTTTATGCATGGCCGTAACTGCACCACTAAGTGGACTATGCCTGTCAGTTGAGACTAACCGTTTTGATACCTGCCCTGCTGTCCAGGGCAAAACAAGCATTAATGATTTGCTTTTGGGGCATGTACTTGGATGTGCTAAGCAACGGAAAAACATACCACTCCTAACAACTATAATTATTAGTCAGCAAATTGAGTAAATACCGATGTAATATTGTTCAGTACACCATCCGCAGTTACCAATAAAAATATCTGCACTTGTACCCGTTACATCCTGTATATACAATGAAAGTAGCGAAAATACCAAGTCCTTCGAAGAGGTCTCTTCGAGATCTTCCAGAACTGGCACCAAACATAATTCCCATAATCAGCTTTTTTTTTTTTTTTTCAAACTACTATTGCTCATAACATTCTTGGTTCATGCAGGCATGATTACTTTGATTTATATCTAAGTATCCTACGTACTGTAGCAGAAAGATAACGTCTCAAGTATTGGACGATGTGGAAGCCCAAGGAATATTGCACGTATCGTTTTGCAGACGGCAACAACGTTCGACGTGCACCTTCATTTATTTGACGTGGAAACTGCACAGGATCGTTACGCTCCGATTGGCTGTTGGTAAGCTGCATTCTAGCCAAAAATTTTAAATTTATCACTTATTACTTATTACTTGATACGATCACTTTGCCTTACTCCAGATTTGGACGAACTGAGCTGTAAACGCACCCGATTCTGTATACATAGATGATATGAGTACTGGTATTCCTATGATGATTTGATGAAGTGGTCTGTGTGTAACAGTGCTGCAGGTGATCATCAGTGAGAACTTAGAATTGTAGCGTGCAACACGGCGGTGTGTAATGTTAACTTTGTTGGCGCATGAGAAACAGCGTTCTATATTCGAGTTTGAAATTCTAAGCGTTCTTCCACGCATAGAGCGCTCTCTTCTTCAGGCCGGGATGGTTCCTTTGAAAGGGCAAGGCCGATTTCCTTCCCAATCCATCCCTAACCCGAGCTTGCGCTCCGTCTCTAATGACCTCGTTGTCGACGGGACGTTAAACACTAACCACCACCAACCACCACCTCTCTCCTTCAGCATGACAACGCCAGAACGCACACGACCGCTGCCACATCTACAACATTTCGGCGCCTTGGGGTCACTATCATCGATCATCCTCCGTACAGTTCCGACTTGGTGCCATCTGATTCTCATCTGTTTTCAGAACTTAAAAAACACATTCGAGGACTTAACTTTGAAAGTGAGAAACATTCGTACGCATTAATTTTCGGAATACAATTGTAGTTCTCCTTGTGTTTCCGTAACGCTGTCCTAAAGTTCCTTCCCCTCCTATAACCTTTCTGTGTATCCTTTCCACTAGTCAACTTTCCCTTCCTTGTTTAGTAATGAGATGTCATCGAAGTTCCTGATATTCTTTTTTCCAAACGATTACCTCATTTTCGTAGACGTGGTATTTAGCTATCCCCTGGTTATGCATTCTTCTATTTTTTTTTTCTTTTCTCGTCAAGAACCTCTTGCTTTGGCTTTTCGCACTTACTGTTAGTCTAATTTTTTTTCGCCATCAGTATTTGATTCACCTTCTTCATTTGCTGCATTTTCGTTTTTTTTCCTCACTTCGTCAATTATATTTAATATCTCATGTGATAGCCAAGAATTTCTAATGGCCTTTTTTTTGTTTCTGCCTATTTGATTCGTTGCTGCCTTCACAATTTGAATTTTTTAAGCTAGTCAGTCTTCTTTTTTATTCATTACTCCTGTTTCAGTCAATCGCTGTCTACTACTCCCTCCGAAACTCCGAACTATATTTGGTTCTTCTAGTTTCTTCTGGTCCCGACTCCTCAGTTTTCTACATTTTTGTTATCTCTTCATATGTAAACAGCTGCCCGTAACTAATAAATTACAGTCAGAGTACATATCTGTCCCTGGAAATGTTTTACACTTTAATCGGGTTTCAGAATCTCTTGTGTGAAACTTTTTAGTGCACCCAGCTCTCTTCACGTGTAGGCCGCCCCGATAGCTGAGCGGTCAGCGTGAAGGATTGGCGTCCTACGGGCCCGGGTTCGATTCTCGGCTGCGTCGGAGATTTTCTCCGCTCAGGGACTGGGTGTTGTGTTGTCTTTATCATCATCTTCATCATCATCCCACCCGGCGCGCAGGTCGCCCAATGTGGCGTCGACTGTAATAAGACCTGCACCAAGGCGACCGGACCTGCCACTCAAGGGGCCTCCCAGCCAATGACGCCAAACGCTCATCTCCATCTTCTTCACGTGTACGACAGTCTTTCATGCTTCTTAAACCAGTTAGTTACGATGCCTGAATTTTACTTTGGATAGTTCTACAAGGCAGCTTCCTCCGTCATTCCGTTCCCTCGGTCCATGTTCTCCTGCAAATTTTCGTTATCTTCCTTTTACTATTATCGAATTTCATTTGCCCATCACAATTACATTTTTGTCCCCCTTAACTATCTGACTAATCTCTTTTGTCTCATCATACATTCTTTCAATTTCTTCATTCTCTGCTGACCTGGCTGGCATACAAGTGCTTACTATTTGTTGTCGATATAGGCATTGTGCTTATCTCGGATACGATGATGCGTTATTTACGTTGTTTATAGAACCTTACTCTATGTTCCTACTTTCTTATTCATTATTAGATCTACTTCCGCATTAGCCATATTCCATTTTATATTTACCACTCTGCGTTCACCCTACCAGACATCCTGTTGTTCCTGTCACGACACTTCAATAATTTCCTTTAAACTCACTAGAACATGTCCGTTTTCCTTTTTAAACTCTCTAGTCTATCATCCTGGTGAAGAATCTAACATTCCACCCTTCGATCTGACTAATCTCTTTTGTATCAGCATACATTCTTTCAATCTCTTTTAAACAGCATCCTCCGTGCCAGGAGATCCTAACAGTGGATTACTTTACTTCTGGAATATTTTACCCAAGAGGACGGCATCATCATTAACATCAGAAATGTATGCCCTCTGGACATGTAGCGGCTGTAGTTTTCCTTGCTTTCAGCCTTTCCCAATACCAGCATGTCGCATATTACAAGACTGGTTCAATCAATCATCCGTACTGTTGTCCTGCAACTACAGATAAAATTGCTGCCCCTCTTCAGGAACCAAGGGTTGGTCTGGGCTGTCCACAGATTACACGTAAGGTATCGGTCAGGCACACAATCCACTCAACATCGCCAAATTTCACGGGAGAAAAGTATGTTAATTAAATATATGAAACATTTTCGCTTGTGAATTTGTAGATCACTTATAGATGTGTTCAGACGTCTTTGTGACAACTGTGGATTTGTTATTTTAACCAACAATAAAGTCGTGAATAACATAACTGCCGCCGCTTCTGAGATTTCGAGTACGTCTCTTAATAATCTGCCTTAGGTATTGGAGAAGCCGATTGGTTACAACCAATACCGGTATTTTAGTTCTGAATAACCGGCAATTTTCGGTATTTGTTTGGTTGCGTTTATAACAGGTGTTTTTATTTTTCACTAATAACCCGGTAAAAGTCGAAACATCAATTAACCATAATAGCAGTGCTAAAATTTTTCGATTTTAAATGAACTTTTTTAAAGAACGTATAATTTTTTTTTCAAATGATGCGTTATGATAGAAAATGGGGAAAAACGACCAGTGCTATTTTAATAACAATACGTAGCATAAGAAATGGTACAACATTGCTGAGACAATAATGTCTCTGTTGCCTTGCGTCGTGGCTTAAGATACGGGAGCACGTGCAGTGTGCATGACTTGCCTCATCTGGTCTATGTGATAGTTTCTCACTGTCGTCGTCGCACTATCCCTAGTCTGGAAGAATTTTACAAAGTGTGGTATCAGTGAAGTATGATGCTCCATTTGTTTTAAAAGACTAAAAACGGGAGGACCCACAACAATCTCGCGCCATAATATAAGGAGAAAACTTAAGACTTAACAGTTTATTCAAGGTCCACAACAAAATTAGAAAGCAACTGATCTGCAGCCTGTGTCTACACTACGTGACTTTACCTGCTTTTAGCCCTTGAAAACGGACAAGTTAACACGGAAATGAAATGAAATGTCGTGTGACGAGGGCCTCCTGTCGGGCAGACCGCTCACCTGGTGCAAGTCTTCCGAGTTAACGCCATTTCGGCGACTTGCGCGTCGATGGGGATGAAATGATGCTGGTTAGGACAACACAATACCTAGTCCCTGAGTGGAGAAAATCTCCGACTCAGCCGGGAATCGAACACGGGTCCTTATGATTGACAGCCCGTCGCGCCGACCACTCAGCTACCGGGGGCGGACGTTATCACGGAAAATAAAGCTCTTTAACTTCAGGTTTCAAACTTTAACACTGATTATTCTTAATGTCAAAATAGTAGTATGAATCCCAATTTCTTGAGCAGTTTCCAGAGCACTGAGTCAATAGGAGTATGCTGATGATATTCTGTAGTAGTCAACCACTCATGACTCTTCGAGAGAAGCAGCAACTGGTGGACGGAAAAAGTTTTCTTTTATTTGAATATTTAATACTTTGATTCTGTGTATTTTGAAACTGAGAAAGGCAAAATTTTTCAATCGGTTTTAGATTCCTAGGATTACTACAGGAAATAACGGGAGTAAAGAGCTCCATATGGGTTATTCCAGCAACAAATCCCTTTGAGCGGTCTTAAGAGTTCGGTTAAATAGGCACTGAAAAGAAAAATTAAGAAAAAAAAAAACGATATATTCGAAAACAGGCTGTTCCAGGGATAACCACCATCCACAGTCTACATGAGCCTAAATAGCTCGTTAATCCGTGGTAGAAATCCATTTCCGTTAACAGTATCTCATTATAATTGGACGCCTAACCCATCGCTGCACTTGGACAACTACCGGGAGTAAGGACGGCAGGTCAGTACTATTTACAAAACTTCGTGACCTTTTCCGACGCCTTCAGATCCAACTGCGACTCCCAAATGGATTGCAATCTCAGTACAAATGTAAGCAAACTGTGCAAAGACACATAATATTTGTAGGTAGGAAGGCTGTACAACAATCAACTTTAAAACCGTCCCTCCTTGTAAATTGATTTTCCCCAAAAAAGTAATTCCTTAACTCATGAGATCCAAGAAATGTACAGAATAAATTATTATCTTAATTTCTTAACCATGTATAGTAGTTGTAATGCATACTGTAACCGTGGGTGAACGAAAGCGCTTCGTTGACTCTAGACGCTAGCTTTTCACATTAAAGTTATGATCAGTATGTACCCAAAAGGCGTAACAGGTCTTGTCTTATAGTGTTTCAATACACTGTTCTTATATCTAATGAGATACTATGATAGCTACTCAACTTCGAAGTATTTCGTTGGCAGCGATTTAGTAACGGGACTGGTTGCACTTCATATTTGTAAACTTCTATGTGAAAAAAAGTTACATCTTCTGACGGTGCAAGTGGAAACAACGGAGGACAGAAAACAGATCCATGTGTTGACAGAGAGTGGTTAATAATTTGTGACCGATATGATACATTGCTTTTTTGTCACCCAGATAACATTTCTATTTAAGCATGAAAATATCAAGGATCACATAATCAAAAAGCCTTAGTCAACCCACAAAATACCCCAATTTCAGTTATTAACTCTGGTGTGTCGTATGCCATAATAAATATAGCTCGTTCTGTTAACAGTCCTTATGAAAATCTAAACTGTACATGGAACTTAATTATAGTATTGTAAATAAAAACGATATTAAAATGTAGACTTTCAAGGCCGGAAATGTCATGTCCATTATAATTATCCGGGCTGTTATCATCATCAGTAGATGATTTAAGACAAATAGATCATCATTAAATTTTTACTTGAGACAACTCAAAAAGTTGAGTATCTATCATAGTATCTCACTAAATACAAAAACAGGGCATTGAAACACTATAAGACAAGACCTATTACACTTTTTGGGAATTGACACAGAACTCATCAACAGACCATGGCATAACAGCCCAGATAATTATAATGGACATGAAATGAAACCGAATGATGGTTAATTGTGGTGAACGAATCGAAAAAGTAATTCTTATGGTGTAAGGCGGGTAACATACGCAGACAGAAATAATTCACTTGCCAAGATTTGGCGAGTTTGTTTTAATCAAACCGTGAGCCCGCTTGTTTGAATCGTGGCCAAGTGGTTTTTTCCTCGTGATTAAAAAAGAGAAGAAAGGAAACGAAATGCAAACAAAAGAGAGAGAAGGGCTCGGTGGTGGACTACATGAAATCTTATTTGCGGCGGGGGCGATAAAGAAACGGTTTTACTCTCTGCGTGCCGGGATTTGCAGCCGGGACTGCAGGAAAGCAGTACATCGAGGCGTAATCCGCGAAGCTTTGCCACCGAAGTCGCTCCGGCATTGCGGAAAAGATAATGCGGCCAAGCTTGTGCGCACAACATGCTGTAGTCTGGAGCCTTCTGCCAACGGGTTAGAAATAAGTTTTACAGGCTCTGGTCACAGTGGAAATGGATCGAATGAGCTACGAAAGAAAAATATGGATAAATGTGAGATTCAGCGGCCTATCTCATTCCACTCAAAAACTAATGTATTCGTCCTGTACAGCCTTTGAGAACGGCGTACGGTAGTCAAAATTAATAAATAGAGAAATAAAGGCTAACGGAATAAGCAGAGTCACATTTTACCTTCAAACTCCACCACACAGAAGTACACCATTGCTACATTTTCCTCGATACATGAAATACTAGTGTAACGAATTTCACATCTGCATTTGTTGTTGTGGTTTTCAGTCCGAAGACAGGTGCGATGCAGTTCTCCGTACTACTTTGTCCTATCCAGGTCTCTACATCTCTACGTGACTATCTATATCTTCCTACATCCACTTGAACATGGTTGCCACAGGTAAGCATTGGTCCTCCTTCACAATTTTTACCGCCCTTATCTGTCGGCAAATTATATTTTATTTGATTCCACAGTTTCTGAAGATGTAATACGACTTCCTTCCTTTCCCAGAATCGATTAAACTCTTCCTCATTAACTGTCCAGTCTACCCATCTAAGCAACGGGCTTGCCACAGTGGATACACCGGTTCCCGTGAGATCACCGAAGTTAAGCGCTGTCCAGCATGGCCGGCACTTGGATGGGTGACTATCCAGCCGCCATGCACTCTTGCCATTTTTAGGGGTGCACGCAGCCTGTGATACCAATTGAGGAGCTACTCGACCGAACAGTAGCGGCTCCGGTCAAAGAAAACCATCATAAGAACCGAGAGAGCGGTGTGCTGACCACACACACCTCCAATCCGCATCCTCAACTGAGCATGACACGGCGATCGGATGGTCCCGATGGGCCATTTGTGGCCTGAAGACGGAGTGCTGCTACTGCTACCCATCTAACCTTCACCATTTCTCGGCAGTGTCACTTCGAAACGTTTTGTTTTATTCTTGTATGTATCGTACCCCTATTCACGTTTCAATCCCATATATGCGACACATCGGACCAAAACTTTCAGGAAGTACTTCGTAACACATGAAATTATACACTGAAGCGCCAGATAACTGGTATAGGCATGCTTATTCAAATACAGAGATAAGTAAACACGCAGAATACGGCGCTACTGTCGGCATCGCCGTTATAAGACAAAAGGCGTCTGGCGCAGTTGTTAGATCCGTTACTGCTACTACAGTGGCAGGTTATCAAGATTTAAGTGAGTTTGAATTTGGTGTTATACTCGTAGTTGGCTCATGAGCGATGGGACACAACATCGCCAAGGTAGCGATGAAGTGGGGATTTTCCCGTACAACCATTTCAAGAGTGTACCGTGAGTATAAGGAATCTGGTAAAACATCAAATCTCCGACATCGCTGCGGCCGGAGAAAGATTCTGCAAGAACAAGACCAACGACGATGAAGAGAATCGTTCAGCGGGACAGAAGAGCAACCCTTTCGCAAATTGCTGCAGATTTCAATGCTGGACCATCAACAAGTGTCAGCGTGCGAACCATTCAACGAAACATCATCCACATGGGCTTTCGGAGCCGAAGGACCCCTCGTGTACCCTTGATACTACACGACAAAAAGCTTTACGCCTCGTCTGTGCCCGGCAACACCGACGTTGTACTGTTGATGACTGGAAACATGCTGCTTGGTCGGACGACCCTCGTTTCAAATTGTATCTGGCGGATGGACGTGTACGGGTATGGAGACAATCTCATGAATCCACAGACTCTGCATGTCAGCAGGGGACTGTTCAGTCTGGTGGAGGGTCTGTAGTGGTGTTGGTCGTGAGCAGTTGGAGTGATATGGAACCCCTGATACGTCTAGATACGACACTGACAGGTGACATGTAAATAAGCATCCTGTCGAATATCCTGCATCAATTTATGTCCATTGTACCTGCCGCTGGACTTGGGTGATTGCCGGCCGCGGTGGTCTAGCGGTTCTAGGCGCTCAGTCCGGAACCGCGCGACTGCTACGGTCGCGGGTTCAAATCCTGCCTCGGGCATGGATGTGTGTGATGTCCTTAGGTTAGTTAGGTTTAAGTAGTTCTAAGTTCTAGGCGACTGATGACCACAGATGTTAAGTCCCATAGTGCTCAGAGCCATTTGAACCATTTGAACTTGGGTGATTCCAGCAGGACAGTGCAACACCTCACACGTCCAGAATTGCTACAGAACGTCGCCAGGAACATTCTTCTGATTTTAAACGCTTCCGCTGGCTACCAAACTCTCGAGACATGGACATTATTGAACGTATCTGCGATATCTTGCAATGTGTTGTTCAGAAGAAATCTATAACCCGTCGCTCTCTCACAGATTTATGGACAGCACTGCAGGATGCATAGTGTCATTTCCCTGCATCACTACTTCAGACACTAATCGAGTCCATGCCACGACGTGTTGTGGCACTTTTGCGTGCTCGCGGGAGCCCTACATGATATTAAGCTGGTATACCAGTTTCTTTGGCTCCGCAGTGTGTGAAATGTTAAAATACTTCTCTTTTTTTTGGAAAAGATTATCTTGCCACTGCCTCTTTACTTCATCTTCTGCTGCTAAAACGGAAATCTGCTCCAAAACACTTTACATTCCTCAGTTCCTGATTTAATTCACTCAGAATCGCTCGCTTTAGTGCCAATACCCTCCAGTGCCCTTGTTAAGAAATCTGAAATGAAATTATGTCTAATAATCTACCTGCTGAACGACGGTACAGATTACTTGTTCTGCTTAGGTTTTGCAGTAATTGAAGCTATCACACTTAGTGTCACGATAAAACAATATCCATTTCCTGTGTCAGACACAAAAGAGGTTTCATCATAAGCCTACTGATCATTTTTTCCCCACAGGAAAACTCCATTCAGTTTTCAGGCCGTTATTTATCTCACACAAACCAAGTCAGCATACAATGGGGTGACAAAATTCGTCATGAGACACCTCCTAATATCGTGTGGGACGTCCTTTTGCCCAACGCATTGCAACAACTTGAAGCGGCATTGACTCAAGTTGTTGCAAGTCCCCTGCAGAAGTTATTAGGCATGCTAATTCTATCGCCGTCCATGATTGCGAAAGTGTTGCTGGTACGGCATAGTATACTCGAACTAACCTCTCGTTTATGCGTCATGAATGTTCGCTGGGATTCATGATGATGATGATGATGTTTAGTTTTTGGGGCGCTAAACTGCACGGCCAACAGCGCCCGTACAAAGTCCCAATCTTTGCATAGCCAATCTAGTCTTTTTCACGAATGATGGTGGAATGATGAGGACAACACAAGCACCCAGTCCTCGGGCAGAGAAAATCCCCAACCCGGCCAGGAATAGAAACCTGGGACCCCGTTACCCAGAGCCAGCAACGCTTGCCGCTAGACCACGTCCTGCGGACTCGCTGAGATTCATGTCACGCGATCTGGGTGAGCAGATCATTCGCTCGAAATGTCTAGAATGTTGAACAGTTGTGGCCCGCTGACGCGGGTCTTTGTCATCCATAAAAATTCCATCGTTGCTTGGCTGCAGATCGTATCCAAGTAGCCGAAAGTAACCATTTCCTGTCAATTATCGGTTCAGTTGCACCAGAGCGTCTTGTCCATTGCACGTAAGCACAGCCCTCACCATTAGGGAGCAATCCGATCTTACCAACCGAAATCGGGACTCATCTGACCAGGCAACTGGGTCCAGCCGATATTGTCACGATCCCAGGAGACTCTCTGTAGGCAAAGGCACTCGCTTCGGTCGTCTGCTGCCGTAGCCCATTAATGAAAATTTCAGCACGCTGTCACACATTGATTTCTGCTGTTATTTCACACAGTGTTGCTTGTCTGTTAGCACTGATAAGTCTACGTACAGTATTCGAACGTTAAGTGAAGGAAGGCCGTCGATGACTACGTTGTCCGTAGTGAGAGTTAATGCCTGAAATCTGGTATTCTCGACACACTCTTGACATTGTGTATCGCGGAATATTGAATTCCCTAAAGATTTACGAAGTGCAAATTCCAATGCGTCTAGCTCCAACTACCATTCCATGTTGAAAGTCTGGTGATACCCCTCGTGCGGTAATGATTACGTCGTAAACCTTTTCACATGTACCATCTGAGTAAAAATGACGGCTCCACCAATGCGCTGATCTTCTACACCTTGCGCCCGCAACACTATCGCCGTCGTTATATCTGTGTATCACTATCACATGTCTTTTTTCCACCTCACTGTAACAGTAGTCAGAATGCGTGAAGCAGTAATGGTATGAGAGCAGCTGTGAATGATGATGATTAACATATATATATCAAAGAACAATTAATAAAGAACAAGACAAGAACAGTGACAGATACGGTAATCTCTAGAAAATAGTGACAAAGAGGAAGAAGCCTTTGCTACATCATGTTCAAAAACTTTTAATAAAGATTCCTGTGTTATATGCAAAGCTAGAGTTTTGATCTATCTCTGTTGTTGCACGTACTTCTTTAACACCACGTTGATCCGCGTGTTTTCAACATATTTCCTCACGGTAATATTTTCGTCCTGAAATGGCTATCAGCTTTTAAAAAATCATTTTCGTAACGATATCCAAATGTCTTCAAAGTCAGGTGTGGGAAAGTAATCGAACCCATTATTTTCATGAAGGCAGCGACAACAGCAACCGTTACGAAATTGTCTCGAATGAAAAACTGCCCACAGTTGCACTAAATTATCTTTATTTTAAACCTAGACCATGGTTTCTCCTATAATAATACATCCTTCTTCAGAAATCACACACAATAATAAATGAAAAATGTCTTAGCCCAGCGGCTGCGTCAAGACCAATAAAATAACTTCAACGGACATAAGCCTGTTTTGAACATACGTAAAATTGCATATGGCGCCGTATGTCCTCTGTCACTACCACTGTTATACTGCTAACATTTTTCATTTGTTAGTGTGTATGATTTCTGAAGAGGGCTATATTATTATAGCAGGATCCATGGTCAAGATTTAAAATAAACATAATTTACTGCAACTGTAGGCTATTTTTTCATTCGAGACGTAATCGAACCCATTTTTGCGCCGAAATCCGTGGACGTGATATTCGCACTTCGGCTAAAAAAAGAATACCACCTTCATCTTTGCCTCGGTTTAAAGAGGACTGACCACGTTTTCACTGGTACCGCTAAAGCTTTGTTGGAGGCCCGGTGTCACGAAATGCATAACGTGAAACTGAAACCAAGGGTTGTAAACGGGATCATATTTCAGACTGACAGAATGTTTGAGGAAAGATGTCTGCGTTACAGTGCTATTTGGGCTTATAGGTTATGTCTCAAACAAAAACAGAATCTTACAAAGATGTGAACATAAAAATAGATGGCAAAATTTAGGTTTTAAGTATTTGTGAGGTATTTTGTAGTATCTGAAGCAGTCGTCATTTGCCAGCTCTTTTGTTATCAATGACTGACACAAATTCAAGCTTTGTGCCATTCATTGTTTCCATACCACATTTCATCGTCGTGATAAGTGAGGACATAGTACAGCGATTCATAGCAACAAGAGTGTATAATCTCTTTGCACATATCCACTTTTTCGAATGTGTTACATGTAGTTTATAGCACTCCTACCTCTCCTGCTAGTTAGGCCTTTCTATATGACCGTGTACCGAAAGCCCCTAATCTGTGGGGAAATGGCATCTAGAAGACTGATGCCAAACCGAGAGAAGTAGATGAAGTTATAACCGAATCGACACTGCTCAGTACTTTAGCAATTACGATTAGAAACAATGTTCGGTTATCTTTATATATTTTTATTACCCAAACTAGTTTTTAATTAACAGTAGTTAGTGGACAATTTGGTAAAAAGGTTTTCAAAATTTTGATTAATGAAAAGAACAAATGGTCGCCAGTTCCTCAACAGAACAAGAATAATTAAATTTAAACCGAATTTTATACTCGTATGCAATCTTATGTAAGAATAGTTATTGGCGTCATAACGTATGAACAATTCCTAACACACACTTTCAAGTACTTCATACCACACATGTCACAGTAGTCAAATCATAATCCAATAGCAAACATGTACAACATTATATTAATTTTCAAAGATCAGTGAAACTAAGCTTGCTTACTGGCTGTGGGCAGAAACTTTATTTTTTTTACGTTACCCACCGTAATACTGCAAGTAGAAAGATGGTGTGCCGTACCATCGCCAATAACAAGGGCCCACAGTACTCTTGATGTTATGTGAATTACTCTTGCTGCATTTATGCTATAGGCCATGCCATAGGCTTCCCGTATTAAACATCTGCCAAGACAGCCATTTCAGCTTTTCCTGCTCCGCACTTCGGAAACATACTTTTCATCTTCGCACTTTTACATAGGTACACCGGCGACTACAAACAACCGACACCAGTCGTCTCCTCGCGACTCCGAAATACTACTCGTTTGGCGCGCTTGCACTCCCAGCGATAATGCATTTACAATTCCCTACACTCTTTGACAATACCTTTTCCCTGACTAGGCTAGCGTGTCTACTTAAAAATGTTAACATTCCAAGCGTATTCTCTTTCTTAAATAACTAATAGCGTTTGTAACTTGGCAACATATTTACAAGAATAATATTCAGCACAACTAATAAAACAAACTTCACAAAACACGTAGAAAATGTATGATCATCCACAGAGCTGTGGTGTTACAAGTTCTTACAGGTACATGAATGACGATAATATTTTTCTGTGCCGTACCTAAGTACGCTGTCTGGATGTGATAGAAGAAGTATTTCTAACCAGGTGTGAGATAGTGCTGCTTACGGAAAAATTATGGTTTTTTCATTGGCCTGTTTTGTTAGTTAAGTGCAGTTCGTATTTGGCCATGATCAAAGGCAGGGCGTCTCTGTCACATATGTGTTTAGATCTCTTAGATAGCCATCATAGTCCGGAAATCATTATTTATCGCATACGACAGTAACCGGTAGCTAAAGCGGGTTCTTGAATCACAGTGGATGTCGCGAATAGTGATCTTACCTCCTTACCTCTATTCATGTTCCTTCAAACATCGTGTAAGGAGAGCAGTTGTTTGTTCTCACATGATAAGTGTTCTCGTTGCACGAATCAGCTGCAATGGAGATAATTTGGTTCCTTTTTACGCGGCTGCCTCGGTAGCTGAATCGTCAGCGCTTCTTAACATCATGCGGAGGAGCCTCGATCTATTCTCGCAACTTCCACGAAGTTACCGTACTCTCTGCAAAGGACTCGAACTGGGAGCTACAAGAGATGTGAGTGCACTTGAGCAGCTGCTTGAATCAGAAATACAGGATCCGAGAATAGCCAAGCTGACAGCGGCTGAGAGGGCGGTGTACCGATCATGTGCCTCTTCAGTCCACATCCAAGAGGACACTACTGGAGGACTCTAGTGACAAAGGATGACTCGGTGTCCGGAGAGAATAGCTGTGTAAAGCAATGTGTTTAAAAGCTCTGTTGTAAAGCAGTTTTTGTTATCTATACCCATAAGAGATGCTAAGATGTTACTGTACTGCAGGTAGTTTAGACGATTTATGTATCACCGTTGTTAAGGGTAGTCCAGCTCCGGTAGTAGCGATCGGTCACGCGGTGTTTGGTTGTGTGTGACGCAGCCAGTATTTACAGGTATTTGTGCCGTCTCGCTTGCCGTCTATTACACAGCTGAGTTACTAGTAAAGTGAAAATATTTACAATATTCTGAGTGTGTGGAGAAGCATAGAAAACAATGGAAACCTAGAACAGGAAAAATATTGTGAAACTAGAATTCGCCGAGGACAACGAGAGCGTGACAGCCCCCAAAATACATTAAAGTAACAACAACTCAAGTGGAAAGAGTGCAACTTAATACTGACGGGTCGATCTACTATTTCATGTTGTAATCTAAATTAGCTCACCATCGAATTTTCCGCGAGGGTTCCGGTAACTTTTACGACGAGAAGTCCATGCTGATTTGCCGTTATTTCTTCGTATCAGCCATCAAGTGCTATTTGACTCGCCATTAAAGCTGGCCTAACGTAGGTACCAGTACAGTCCCTAGAGTGTTATCCCCGCACAGTACTGCCTATTTTTCCAACTGCTGTCAGCAGATAACACAGTATGATCATCAAGACCAGCGCTGACAGCCATGGTTTCTGTGGCAGCAGACTGTAAACACTGCGAATATTCACAGGTGGTTGTTGGTTGTGTGGGAGAGTGTGCACCACCACGAAAATGTTCTCTTGAAACACGACAACGCTTGTCCCCATACGAGTGGCAAAACGACGGCTGCCATTACTGAAATGGGGGTTCCAAGTACTGCTACACCCACCGTATTCTCCTGACTTGCTCACATTAACTTCCGTAGGCCTTTCATGAGAAACTTTTGTGGAGTCTGTCGCATCCAGCACTGCACAGTTGCTCGCAGATACTGGAAAACTTAGGAATGTCGCCCCGAACACATTGTAATCAGCATGCTTAATATCTAATGAAACAGATCACGTATACAAGACTGTTGCACACGAAACTTCAGTCTTGAAAAGACCTAACAAAATGTAAGCCTTTGTTTTCTGTTGTCGTAACAGGAATAAGTAGAGAAGCGCTAGAAAATAGTGCCACATCAGCTGAAGGTACTTCAGCTGCTGTTAATGATTCCAAAACTGTAAACAGTTACCCTAAACAATATAGTAATATTCAAAA
Organism: Schistocerca serialis cubense; assembly: GCF_023864345.2. Taxonomy (NCBI): domain Eukaryota; kingdom Metazoa; phylum Arthropoda; class Insecta; order Orthoptera; family Acrididae; genus Schistocerca; species Schistocerca serialis. The sequence goes on from NC_064639.1 coordinate 932,075,602, forward strand.
TGTTTCACAAGAAAGTTTATTCCCGACTTTAACTTCCGTAGGCCTTTCCCGAGAAACTTTTGTGGAGTCTGTCGCATCCAGCGCTGCACAGTTACTCGCAGATCCTGAAAAACTCAGGAATGTCGTCGCGAACACATTGTAATCAGCATGCTTAAAAAATGAGAATGATTTAAGTAAAGGGAATAATGAATAGCTAATCCCAGGCTAGTACTATACCTGAAGAAGACAGCACAGCTGATACTAGCATTGTTGAGGCAACAAACGGTAACCAACCCAACAGTGAAGGAGACTTGTAGTCGCGGTCGGACTGCATACAACAAACAACCCAGAATCGTCCGCGATGGAGTTCGTTCAACGTGACGTGATGACAGGTGTATCAGAAAGAATAGAATCATAATAGATGCTTACAATTCATTCCGCTGGTACATGAAACCGAGTATGTTTTCGACTGAAAACAGAAAGAAATTATGGTACAGTAACACAGATGGACAAAACGATGAATAGAAAAAGCCTTTAACAACATGCCGTAGTAATTTGGCGGAAAGCGCGATGGTTTTGCATCACCCCGTGCCGGCCGCTGCAGCCGAGTGGTTCTAGGAACTTCAGTCCGGAACCGCGCTGCTGAGTGACATGGATGAGTGTGCTGTTCTTAGGCTAGTTAGGTTTAAGTAGTTCTAAGTCCAGGGGACTGATGACCTCAGATGTTAAGTTCCATAGTGCTCAAAGCCATTTGGACCATTTGAAGCATCACCCCAGTTCCCAGAACTCCTGAAGATAGACGTAGACTGTGGATGTTGTATCACAGACACAGTCCCTTTGACTGTCCAGAAATGTCACTAAACCCGCCCAAAGATGTAAACAACCATGCATGAGAAGCGCCTATTAGACGGAGACTGTCCGGTAGCCAAACAGTTCCACACATTCCACCAGAAGGAAGGTACACGGCTCGTGTTGTCCGTAGTTCAGCCATGCCTAGACGGTCAATTCCGCGGTTAGATGGCGTCTGCATTGTTACTTTCTGCCAGGAAAGGCTCTCAACAAGGGAACTGTCGAGATATCTCAGAGTGAACCAAAGCGATGTTGTTTGGACATGAAGTTCCTCTCTCAAGACGCCCAAGGCATGCTACTGCTATGGATGACCGCTGCCTACGGATTATGGCTCGGCGGAACGCTGAGAGCAACGCCACCGTGTTGAATAATGCTTTTCGTGCAGCCACAGGACGTCAGTTACGAATCAGACCGTGCGCGATAGGCTGCATGATGCGCAGCTTCACTCCCGGCGTTCATCTATGCATCCACGACACCATGCAGCGTGGTACAGATGGGCTCAACAACATGCCGCACGGACCGCTCAGGATTGGCATCAAGTTCTCTTCACCGATGAGTGTCGCATCTGCCTTCAATCAGACAATCGTCGGAGACGTGTTTGGAGGCAACCCGGTCAGGCTTAACGCCTTAGACACACAGTCAAGCAGTCCGCTGAGACCGAGCGGTTCTAGGCGCTTCAGTCCGGAACCGCGTTGCTGCTACGGTCGCTGGTTCGAATCCTGTCTCGGGCATGGATGTGTGTGATGTCCTTAGGTTAGTTAGGTTTAAGTAGTTCTAAGTTCTAGGAGACTGATGACCTGAGCTATTAAGTCCCATAGTCCTCAGAGCCATTTGAACCATTTTTTGCACTTCGAATTCCAGTTTTGATAGAGATTTGATTGTCTCCCAGTACAGCAAAATAGATCCCACCAACATCCATCCACGTGCAAATAGTGTCTCAGGGACCAGTAAGTTTGGAAGTACGCCCCAATAGCGCAAACATATTGTTAATGATTTCATACGCACGAGAGCTGTAACGAATAATTTTATCACAAAAAGAAAAACCTGCTGCATTATGTGAAACTACAGTCATGCTCATAAATTAAGGACACACGGTGAAACAACGCTCCGGTGGGCAGTTTGCGGGTTTAAATCACCTCGGGGTATGACCATGCAGTGCAATTGACCTGCTGTCGCCGCACGGTGGCGCTGGCAGCAGTCCACATATGCAGAGGTGTGTTGGTGCATGTCTGAGTACAGTGCAGCGAGTAAGTGTGCAGTCGTTTTCAGACGTGCTAATGGTGACTGTGTGTTGAAAATGGGTCAAAGAACACATATTGATGACGTTATGAGGGTAGAATACTAGGGTGACCGGAGGCTGATCAAACACAGCAGATCGTAGCACGGGCCCTCCGTGTAGCACAAAGTGTGATCTCACGATTATGGCAACGATTCCAACAGACAGGAAACGTGTCCAGGCGCTACATTACGGGACGTCCACAGTGTACAACACCACAAGAAGACAGATATCTCACCATCAGTGCACGCAGACGGCCACGGAATACTGCAGGTAGCCTTGCTCGGGAGCTTACCGCAGCCATTGGAACCGTTGTCTCCAGACACACAGTCTACAGACGACTGAACTTACTTGATATATTCGCCCGGAGACTGCAAGGAGCATTCCACTGACCCCTGGTCACAGGAGAACCCGTAAAGCCTGGTGTCAAGAACATAGTACATGGTCATTGGGACAATGGTCCCAGGTTATGTTCACAGACGAGTCCAGGTATAGTCTGAACAGTGATTCTCGCCGGGTTTTCATCTGTTGTGAACCAGGAACCAGGTACTTACGCCTTAATGTCCTTGAAAGGGACCTATATGGAGGTCGTGGTTTGATGGTGTGGGGAGGGATTATGATTGGTGCACGTACACTCCTGCATGTCTTTGACAGAGGAGCTGTAACAGGTCAGGTGTGGCAGGACGTCATTTTGTACGAGTATGTCCGCCTTTTCAGGGGTGCAGTGGGTCCCACCTTCCTCCTGACGGATGATAACGCACGGCCCCACCGAGCTGCCCTCGTGGAGGAGTACCTTGAAACAGAAGATATCAGGCGAATGGAGTGGCCTGCCTCTTCCCCAGACATAAACCCCACCGAGCACGTCTGGTATGCTCTCGGTCGACGTATCGTTGCACGTTTTCAAGCCCCTACGACACTTCAGGAGCTCCGGCAGGCACTGGTGCAAGAATGGGAGGCTATACCCCAGCAGCTGCTCAACCACCTGACCCAGAGTATGCCAACCCGTTGTGCGACCTGTGTACGTGTGCATCGTGTTCATATCCCATACTGATGTCGGGGTACATGGGCAGGGAACAGTGGCCAGCCGCGGTGGTCTAGCGGTTCTAGGCGCTCAGTCCGGAGCCGCGCGACTGCTACGGTCGCAGGTTCGAATCCTGACTCGGGCATGGATGTGTGTGATGTCCTTCGGTTAGTTAGGTTAAAGTAGTTCTAAGTTCTAGGGGACTGATGACCATAGATGTTAAGTCCGTTAGTGCTCAGGGCCATGTGAACCAGGGAACAGTGGCGTTTTGTAGCACATGTGTTTCGGGACGGTTTTATCACTTTATCACCATCACCGTGGACTTACAGATCTGCGTCGTGTGTGTTCCCTATGTGTCTACGCTGTTGCGCCAGTTTTGTGTAGTGCCACGTTGTGTGGCAAAACATTCTGCGGCCGGTCGGAGTGGCCGAGCGGTTTTAGGCGCTGGAACCGCGCGACCGTTACGGTCACAGATTCGAATCCTGCCTCGGGTATGGATGTGTGTGATGTCCTTAGGTTAGTTAGGTTTAAGTAGTTCTAAGTTCTAGGGGACTGATGACCTCAGAAGTTGGGTCCCATAGTGCTCAGTGCCATTTAAACCATTTTTGAACCACGATCTGCAATTATCCTTAGTTTATGAGTATGAGTGTGTTTTCTCCACAATCTCCAGCATTGTTACTATTCTTGTGTTGACTGTAAACATAATAAGCATAAATCAGGTAGTACAAAAATTTAATGAGATAAACAAAACTTGGATCATGTCAGAATATATGATTTGAAAGACTAGCTTCCGAGAGTACCGGGGCCCTCACTTACGTTATAGGTTGTGCTAATACGAATCTTATTTGCTAAATATATAACCTCTTTCGGAATGTAGACTTATTTTATTTAAACCGGTACTGAATCGAGAAAGATAGCGAGACAAGAAAAGGTGTCATACCACATCCTGCCAATAATTTGCAAGAAAATTTAGTTGCGCAAACCAAGCGTACTCGAATTAACTAAAAGGTAAGTTAAAAAGTGGGTAGGAGGCTTTCAAGATATACCAGTGTCTGACTCGAAAGCGATCTCCAATGCCGAAAACCAAATGTTTGCCGACGGGTGTAGAAAGTACAAAAGCTGGACAAGTAGAAGCAGGAGAGGTGAAACATAATCTCAATCCAAAGTCTAGACTTACAATAAGATCAAGAACAAGAGGTACAGACACTGGAAATAAAGAAAAATAATTCACAATCACAAAAGACCTATCAAAATGATCAGTGAAAATCGTTGTCAGCAGAACATCAACTAAGTAAAAGCTGACCTATCTTCAACGGTTCTTGTACACAGACGGTATCGATATAGAATTATTGCACGAAGTCCAAACTAACATTCTACATAGAACAGCTCGATACAATTTTGATATGGCAACGCAGGTACGACAATATTTACAAAAAGTGGTACTGAAGTGGCAGAAAATGGGAACCTTTTAAGGAGTCGAGAAATATCATCATAAGATTGATAAACGTGTGTGCTCCGTCTGGAAGCAGTCTCTGAGAGGCGAGGACTGAGTTTTCAAACTGGAGATTATGTTTGTTTTATCAGTTACACGGAGGAAAGTGATGTTTCTTCTTGATTGTAACTCTGATTAACAGAAAAGCCCGCCTCCGTAGCTGAGTGCTCAGCGCGGCTGACTGCCACGTGAAGCACCCGGGTTCGATTCCTGGTACAGCCAGGGAACTTTTCCTTGGTGAGAACACTGAAACGGAGTACACTCATCCTCACGATGCCGCCTAAAGAGGTACTTGAACGAGTAGTAGCGGTTCCAAAGTCAAGACACCCGAGAGCAGTGTGCTGATCACGTGCCCCTTGATATCGCATGCAACGACGCCATTTGCAGAGGATGACATGGCGTTCAGCCGCACCCAGTTGGCCTACCTACGGACAGAACATGGAACGTTACCTTTAACATTTACCATTAACAAAGCCAAACTTCAACAGATGCTTGGAACTCGAATACGTGATCAAAAATTTAAATATGATTAGCAAGCTGGAACAGACACATTAATGCATACCTACGTCATCAGTCATTCACGTAGAAGTATAAACAGGGTTTCACAAAGTGTGTAATGTCACTACATCATAAATCTGGTCTGTAAATTTTGCCAATCACTGTGCTCATTTCACCAGAATCAACTTACAGAAGCAAATGACTGTCCTTGTAAAAGATTACTGGAAACTAACTGCTGCGTTACTCAGAGACAAAAAACTAAGAATTACATTGCTGCGTCACTAAGTAAAGGAATACCCCAGCAGATTAAAATCGTGAGTGGAGCATACGAAACCCAGACGGTGCTGGTTGCTTAGACAATATGGTTGCAACAGACGTGGGTGGGAGAACACTACTGAGGAACTTTACGCATCTTCAAGAATTTTACCAAATTACACGAGATAGAGCCACTAATGGCTCACAGATAAATCAGATTAAAGGACAGAAAATCTTTATGCAGAAAAGGAAATTAGAGCGTCTGAAAGAGCAGACTGTATTACCCAAGAGTAAGAAATCTTACTCTAACATCCAATCCGAATATCTAAAATGACGAAACACAAAATAATTGAGAAATCCAGGATAGGAAACAAGACAGTGCTGCAGTACGCTCACATCAGAAGCAGAGCTCTGCAACATTCCCAGAGTTGTATGCTGCAGTGGACAAGAATGAGAACAACGAAGCATTTTTTCTGAACGATATAGTCGACATGCTATAAGCAGCTGGCAGTAGAGGAAGCACATGAAGCCTTAGGGAGAAGCCCTAAAGGAAAATCCCCAGGAACAGATGACATACCAGTTGAATTTAACCTCAGTTATTGAGATGTATTGAAGGAAGAGATGATTAACATATTAAGCGGCACATGGAATGTCCAATAGCTTACAACAAACTTCCACAAGAGGGTCATCGTATTGGTACCCAAGAAATACCCGTCAACGAACACTGAATCCGTTAGGCCGATAACCTTGATGAACGACGACTACAAATTGCTACTTCGAGCGGTGAACGCAAGATTAACAGACGTAATGAAAAACGTGACCGGAGATTACAATCGTGTGCAGTCCCTCTGAGCAATATGATCCCCTCCCTGGGTGACCTCTGTGACATAATAGCCATCACAGATATCTGCAAAATAAGGTTCGAATGGCTCTAAGCACTATGGGACTTAACATCTGAGGTCATCAGTCCTGTAAAATAAGGGATCTGCAATATCTAAACCACTGATTTTTCGGAAGTTTTCAACAGGACCTCTCACAGTTTTCTACTGAAAGCAATGCGAAAATTCTGTATCTGCAACAAATTTACGTAACTTGTCAGAGAAATCTGGCAAGAAGTGCAGTTCAGAATCATCAGCGATGGGCAAATAACTGGACCATTGTTCATATAGCAGTCAGTCCGTCAGAGTTCTCCGCGATTCATGGCTGTGTTTTCAATTGCGGTCCAAAGTCTCCTCATGAAACTTAGTAGCACGCTCCCAGACTTGACCTTATTAGGAAAGAAAATCGTATGCAGAGAATTTCCAAATGATCTGAGCACATATGTGTCAGCACAAGACAGGCAGCACACACAAAACATTTAGTGAACACTTATTTGCTGTGAAGCAACAGGGGGCATTATGAACTTCAGAAAATCCAAGAAATTGAATTTAAGGAACGGGTTACTGTTGGAGAAGCGACAGTGGTTACCCACAGAAACAGAGATTAGCAGTCCAGAGTTAGATCTGGTGACAAACCCACAAAGGATGCAGACCACCAACTGGCACTCGATGTCGAACAAAGTTACGACCTTTGCAAAAACAGACATAATGTCTAATGGGATAACAGCAATCAGTGATTTTATAATGTTACTTAAAATCCGTCTTGATCGCAAATTTTTTTTTTTTTTTTATTATTCATATGACCGGTTTCGGTTCATTCAGAATCATCTTCAGATCTGTAAAAATAATTATACTAATTTACTATTTCACGAAAGCAAATCTTTTTCATCCTATCTAATCAACATCAAATGTACCAGAACGTACCTGATATTTCAGTTACAGGAGTAACCCGTCCAAATCCAGCAACTTTCACATGCTACGTCACATAAAATTGATTGGCAGAGTGCACGTCATTTATATTAATTATAACACTATTACCGACAGGTGGAGTCTGATACATTTGTTACATTCCATTTGCACATACTGTATTCAGTAGATCTTTTTTATATTAAAAATATTTAATTAAAATATGTAGATGTCAAAGCTAAAATCTGTACTTGCCAGGATTAAGAAAACAGTAAAATTATCATTTTTATACGATCTAAAAGGCATAGGGCGATTTATATATCTATGGTGCTGGTGTGAACTTGTTTTCTTCTACGGTCTGCTTCCGTGGTTCCCGCCATTTTGGTGTTGTGCCACGGTCCGCTCAGTCGTCTGCTGTCCATCGCCGCGGGCAAGAGGGCCGCACAGGAGGGCCCCGTCAACGACGCCAGGCGTTGCACGCGTCTTCCGGCTTCTCCACCGCGCACCATCTCTCATCCCTCGGCCTGGATCTCCATACGCAACAGTTGTCATCTTAGTAGGTCGTCATAAATGCTAAAATAGGCGTTATGATTGAATTCGCTTTGTTCGTTAAGGATTAAATCCGGATCTTTATTTTTGTGGGTGTATATTTCGATCTCTTCTAAAATGTTAAGAAACCGTCCCTTATGAGCTCTATGCAGGATGTCTAAGTTGTTTTCAATATTCGTGACTGAGTGCTTTGTCGCAGCCATATGCGCCCCCAAAAGCTGTTTTGTTTTGAGAGTAGGTGTGCTCCCTGAATCTGGTTTCAAAGTTCCTACCAGTCTGCCATATATATTGTTTACAGCAGTCATTACATTTTATTTTATATACACCTGCATCCTGAAATTTATTCCTACTATTACATATTCTATGCCGGAGCTTCAATTTTAACGTGTTATTTGTTCGGAACCCTATTTTAACGTCGGATTTACGAAAGCATCTTTCAATTTTGTCTGCAATTCTTCCATTGTAAGTGAGAGCTACATATTTTTTCTTGTTGTTCCTCTTAACTGCTACTTGGCTTCCTTCTGTTTGTTCCATTTGCCTCTTCTTTATCTTCCTATAAATATTCATCACCTGCTTGCACGTATATCCATTCACTACGGCCACTTGTTTTAAAATACTTAACTCCTTTTCTACTTCGTGTTGGCTTAGTGGCAATCTTAGTAGCCTGTATACCATCGAAGTAAAATATGCCCATTTGTATCGCGCTGGGTGACAAGAGCGCTCATTTATAACTAGATCTGTACACGTAGGTTTTCTGAATATGCTAAATTCATGCTTCCCATTTCTCTTTATTAAGTGTTAAATGTAAGTAATCTATACGGTTGTTTTCTTCAAATTCCATGGTGAATCTAATTTTCGGGTGTTGAGAGCTCTTTTTTTGTGCTAAGTTTTCGATATCATTTTTATCTCCTTTGTATAATAAAATGGAGTCTTCCACATATCTCCTGTAATATACAATTTTCTCAGCGATATTAGGATTTTCATCAAAGAATTTGTTTTCTAAGTGATTTACAAAAATGTCAGCCAGCGTCCCAGCTAAACTGTTCCCCATTGCCAGCCCGTCTTTCTGTTGATAAATTTTACCATTGAAAGTAAAGTAATTGAACGACAAGACTTGTTCCAACATTTCCACTAGTTCAATCACTTCCCCCAGTACCAATTTACCATGAGTGAGGAGATTGTTCTTAATGATCTCAATCGTTTCTTTTACGGGAATGTTTGTGTACAGATTGGTGACATCCAACGAAGCTAGTGACGCATTCTGAGGTATAAGTACGTCTTTAACTTGCTCGGCAAATTCGTAGCTGTTGCTAATGTTGAAAGTCCGACGATATGTATATGCCGCCTTCAATCTGTAATTTAGCTCTTTATTTAATTTATAACTTGGGCTGCTGGTGTTATTAATGATTGGGCAAATCGATTTTTCAAATTTATGGAGCTTTATTTGTGACCGTAATTCGGGGATTCGCGGATTCATTACTTTCAGTTTAAACTTTTCCTCCTCTGTGAATAGAAACACACTGTTATCTATTTTTTTCCTTATTTCTGTTTGAAATTTCTTGGTTGGATCTTTCTTGACTTCTACTATTCCGTTTTCCATAAAGAACTTTTCAGTTTTCTCTGTATAGTCTGTATCGTGCATTAAAACCATAGTGCCGCCCTTATCTGCCTGTGTGACGATAGCCTTACGTGATTCTAACTTCTTATTCAAGCCCTTAAGAGTTAGTAGTTCGTTTCTGTTCTTGTGAGCAGAGTGCATTTCATCTATAATCGACTTCTTTACTTTAATTGCCGTGTTTGTCAGTTCGTATCTATTCATATTTGCGATATCACATGCAATTTTCACACCAGCACCATAGATATATAAATCGCCCTATGCCTTTTAGATCGTATAAAAATGATAATTTTACTGTTTTTTAATCCTGACAAGTACAGATTTTAGCTTTGACATCTACATATTTTAATTAAATATTTTTAATATAAAAAAGATCTACTGAATACAGTATGTGCAAATGGAATGTAACAAACGTACCAGACTCCACCTGTCGGTAATAGTGTTATAATTAATATAAATGACGTGCACTCTGCCAATCAATTTTATGTGACGTAGCATGTGAAAGTTGCTGGATTTGGACGGGTTACTCCTGTAACTGAAATATCAGGTACGTTGTGGAACATTTGATGTTGATTAGATAGGATGAGAAAGATTTGCTTTCGTGAAATGGTAAATTAGTGTAATTATTTTTACAGATCTGAAGATGGTTCTGAATGAACCGAAACCGGTCATATGAATAAAAAAAAATTGCAATCAAGACGGATTTTAAGTAACATTATAAAGTTACGACCAGCACACCTCTGCATCCCGAGCGAGGTCTCGATATGATCCACAAAGTAAAAATAGTGAAGGAGTGCATCTTATCGAAATTATACTACATAAAGTTCATTTTGCCGACGAAATATTTTGACGTAAAATACATTACATAAACATTAGCCTTTAAAGATGTAAAAACGACGGAACACGGAAGTACAGAATATGAATCACTGCTGCTCTTGAATAATTATTCCAGATTAATAACTCTTTGGGCAAATTAATGTAGGATGTACAGGAACAAGTGAGGCAATACTGACCCTATGAGTTCCCATAGAAAATATGTTAAGGAAAGGAAAACCTATGTTTATAGCATTTGTAGACTTAGATAATGTTTTTTGCGATGTTGACTGGAACACTGTCTTTGAAATTCTGAGGGTACCAGTTTGTACAATTTGTATAGAAACCATAAGGCTTTTATAAGGGTAGAGGGGCATGACAGGGAAACAATGGTTGAGAAGGGAGTTAGATAATGTTGTAGCCTATCACCAGGATCATTCAATCTGTACATTGAATAAGCAGCAAAAGAAAAATTTGGAGTAGGTATTGAAGTCCAGGGAGAGGAGACAAAAACTTTCAGGTTTGGCGATGACATTGAAATTCCCTAATAAACAGCAAAGGACTGGGATGAACATTTGAAGTGAATGGAGAGGGTCTCGGCAGGAGGCTGTAAGATGAACATCAACAGAAACAAAATAAGGATGATGAAATGAAGTCGAATTAAATTAAGTCATACTGAGGGAATTAGATTAGGAAATGAGGCACTTAAAGTAGCAGATGAGTGTTGCTATTTGGGCATGGCCGAAGAAGAGACGATATAAAATGTACACTGGCGATGGCAAGAAATGCGTTTCTCAAGAAGAGAAATTTGTTAACATTAAGCAAAGATTTAAGTGGCAAGAAGACTCTTCTGAAAGTATTTGTATGGAGTGTAGTTGTATGATAGTGAAACATGGACGATAAACAGTTTAGACAAGAAGAGAATAGAAGTTTTTGAAATGTTGTGCTACAGAAGAATGCTGAAGATTAGATGATCAGTTCACGTAACTAGTGAGGAAGTACCGAATAAAACTTGTGGCACAAGCTAACTTTAAGAAGGGATCGGTTGATATGATACATACTGAGACATCAAGGGATCATCAGTTTAGTATTGGAGGGAATTGTAGGCGGTAAAAATTGTTAAGGGAAACCAAGCGATGAATACAGCAAGCAGATTCAGAAGGAGTAGGTTGCAACAGATACACGGAGATGAAGAGGCTTGCACAGGACAGAGTAGCTTAGAGAGCTGCATCAGACAAGTCTTCGGACAGAAGGCTACAACAAAAAGCAAATTGCTACATGCTGTAGAATTATAAAAATGCATAAAAGGAAGCGAATGTGTACAATCCGCCCTCCTAATTAATGTAGTTGTAGATGAACAAAACTGGCACTAGAACAGAGGCCCATGGTGACAGATCTGGTGATTTTGCTGGCCACTGGTTCAATATCCCTTCGCAGAGACACGTGCTATGAGTAGACGAGCGTTTTCATGTTTCAAAACGGCACTACGATGCTGTCGCATAAGAGAGAGCACGTAAGGACACAGGCTACCATGAAGTACCGTTGTATCGTTAGGCTTTCCTCAATCACTAACGGCTAAAACCTGAAGCCATACGGGACAACTTCCAACACCACAACATTAGGATCAACACCGCTGTGCCTCTCCAAAATTTTGAAAAAATGAGACTATCGACAGGTCGCCGCTTTAGTCGGCAACGAAGGTTATACGGGATAGTGGAGAACCTGTTGCTTCTCTGAAAACATTACGATGCCATTCACCAGCAGTCCATGGTTCCCGGTCGTGACCCCATCCAAACGCAGCCGTCTGCATCACGGTGTTAATGCCAGCCAGCACATGTGTTCCCTACTCCGCATGATAATAGTCTCTCATCAGTCGTCCGGGATGACAGAGAATGTTGCTGGTAGCCGATTACCTGTTCTTCGATGGTAGGCGCAAAAATGAAGGGGTTAGATGTGTTCGACGCACAGACTGGGAATCGTCTGTTGTGGGGTCAGCCGTGGAGAAGAGGAACGTTTGTAACCTCCCCCTCACTTATCGACCTTAATGACAGTGAAAAATTAAACCGCGTGTACCTAATGGAAATTTAGGAAAAGCAATCGTCACCGAAGTTAATCTGTCGGTAAAGAGGGAGGAAAGGGTTACATCTAAATGAAAGGAAAAATACAAATGAAACTGGTGGAAATTAATTTTAAAAAGGGGCAAAGTTAATAAAGAAAGTAAATGTGCGGCCGTTACGTCAACAATTAACTACCGGTAATTAGATATTTGAGATTTGAGGGAAATTACGGTCGCCAGTCCTAAGGACAATTACTATAGTAACTGAAAAAGAAAAGTTATTACACATATAATTAGCACTAGATGCGTGGCAACTGAAGGTTGACACGTGTAGTGTGAAAACTGAAAGTTTGTCAGAAGTAATAAATTTCGCTACACTCTGACTTAATTTAGCAAAAGAATTAATAAAACCGGAAAATTGAAAGTTAAATTAGTGACTGAAGTTAATAGTGAGCTTTCTTTCTGAAGCACATCGAAATTTAGTAAAACACGGTTAGTCTTGGACTACCTCAACAATCATTTCAAAAGCTACTTGAATCTATGCAGTTTAGAAATAAGAGATTTAACTTTGAACTTGAATCAAATGATTCTGAACAATTAACAATAGTAAAATTTAGTACGTACCAATCTGAGCTGGAGTCACAGGTAAGCTAAAATATGCTAACAAAACTCGCACTCTTAATTTGCGCTTGTGTAATCTAAATATTGTAGCCAGCTATGAATACCTTAACTGAACTTTGAAATTAAAGCAGTGAAATCGAATGCTTTTACTTTAATGCTGGCGTTTGAATTTCAACGACACTCGAGTTCATTCCGGAAAAGGAAGGGACCCTGCTTGGTAATGCAATTGGGACAATGAGCAAAAAAGGTTCATGCTACGTTGCTGTAATTTTGTGATTTGAACAGTTTGAAAAGCTGAGGTCTGCCATACAGTTCTAAAACTTTACGTGCTTCCAGTCTTCCTTGTTGGTTGATTGAAGGTTTGAAGCCGTCGATTGAGGAGGTGGCGACAGTCACTCATTGTCGGCCGTCGCTGTTGCAGAAGCTGGATGTTGGCGCGCCTTCTTCTCGACACGGTCACCAGGCGAAACGGGCTCTTGATGTGCGCCAGCTAATGCTTCCCGTCCGCGACACCGTGTCAGAAACTATCATAGCAAGTCGAGCGCAATTACATGCTGCCCAACCCCGAAAGCGCGGCAACTCGCGGGAGCATCACACAACACACCTGCTCCACTGCACCACCCCAGCCAGACTCTCTCTGCTCAGCCCACGCTCCACGCGGCAGAGTTAACACTACCAAAGATCCTAAACACTTTCGTTCTCCGCACGACCTATCGATGGATTCGTTCGATAGTATAGTTTTCCCTATGCCAGACCCATCGTATAAATACAAATAATATTCACAAAACAAACCAACATAAATGCATAAATATATATATATACAAACAGTAAAACAATTACAATATGTTATAAAGACACAGAAATGTCATATCTTGAGGTAACAAAATAAGGAAAAAAATTACAGTACAATGGATGGAAATAGGAGGATATGCATTTCCGGCGTTACACGTTGACGACGAATATGCAGTCAAACATTTAGCCACTGTCGCATATCCAACCCCCAATAACCATGCTATTACATGATTCGACCAGCGGTCTACACATCCGACGGTCACACCCCTCTTACACTCTACCAGGCCTGCTAACAACATTAAACAAGGAAAACTCAAATTCACCCTGCTGACCGTTCTACATGTCGCAAACTTACTCACCGATGATGAGAGGCGTAAAGATTTGTGTCGTGCAGTCATCAAGGGTACACGAGTAGGTCTTCGGCTCCGAAAGCCCTTATCGATAACGTTTCGTTGAATGGATCGGACACTGACACTTGTTGATGACCCAGCATTAAAATCTGCAGCAATTTTCGGAAGGGTTGCGCTGAACGGTTCTCTTGAGTCGTCGTTGGTCCCATTCTTGCAGGATCTTTTTCCGGCCGCAGCGGATGCGTAATTTTGTGTTTTAATCTGCTTGAAGATCTCTGTTTGTACATTAAATTTTCATTAGTGCTCTCTTGTGCATTTTATGTTACCGTTCTACTGGCAGTATTGCATATACCGTTGGTTGGATTGTGTTTGCCGGCCATGGTGGCCGAGCGGTTCTAGGCGCTTCAGTCTGGAACCGCGCGACTGCTGCGGTCGCAGGTTCGAATCCTGCCTCAGGCATGGATGTGTGTGATGTCCTTAGGTTATGTTAGGTTTAAGTAGTTCTAAGTTCTAGGGGACTGATGACCTCAGATGTTAAGTCCCACAGTGCTCAGAGCCATTTGAACCATTTGTATTGTGTTTGTCATTTTGGGTTTTTCTTTTAAGTACGACTGGTTGTATGCAACACTTCTCACATTATTACATGATGTTATTTTCAATTTTATTCTTCAGCTATCGTTGTACTTATTTTATGACGCACGCTGTTTGCCCTTTCATGTTTTGTCTTTTACTATAAGAGCGTAACATGTTTGTGCTGTTTGTTATTCCGCTCCAAGGTCATTGTCATCAGTGCCGCAGGCTGTCTGTTGTTTGCCGGCCGGAGTGGCCGTGCGGTTCTGGGCGCTACAGTCTGGAACTCACCGACCGCTACGGTCGCAGTTTCGAATCCTGACTCGGGCATGGATGTGTGTGATGTCCTCAGGTTAGTTAGGTTTAAGTAGCTCTAAGTTCTAGGCGACTGATGACCTCAGAAGTTAAGTCGCATAGTGCTCAGAGCCATTTGAACCATTTGAACCATTTGTCTGTTGTTTGTCTAACTGAGCTTTTATTTTACTTTAAGTCTGTGTTTGTATACTAATTTCGTAATTTTTTGCTATTCTGGTTTTTTGGGACTGTGTTTCCTTGGTACTTTATAACCGTTGTTGGCTGTATGGTCCTTGTAACCCAAGGTCAAAATAAATAAGTAAAAAGCGAGTGGTGCCAAAGTCCGCTTGCAGGTTAGAGATGGCAGTTGAGTCTCATTGTCGATGAGGGGCTTTGGAAATGCGGCGTGGGCCCGTTGTGTCAGCACTCGACAGCGCGACAGCACGCGGAAGACCAGATGACACACAGGAGCCGCTCCTCTTCCCGCACGCCGCCCCACCCAGTGACGTCACCGTGCCGGGCCATACACGGAGCAACACGGCGCCGTTTACGGCTTCCTGCTTCGCCAAGTTTCCTCTCACCAGCGGCGAGTTACTAGCGGCGTCCGTTACAGCGGCAAACAAAGTTCATGTCGAGATTACCATGTGTCAATACCTCCAACAGCAGGCCGGCGTCTTCATACGCTGCCTGCTTAAATATGCAAAAGCGGAGAGAGCTCGCACACTGTGCGTGGAGGTGCCTCCTCACGCAAGCGCCTTTAAATGTACTGTATTGACAGTACAGTGAATCACAGACTCAGGGGGAAAATGAGGAAGAAAAGAATGGATGCGTTTTATGTATTATCATGCATGGATGACGTAGATTGAGTGGTCGAATGAGATAATAAATGATAATGTTTTCTGGAGAATCCACGACGAAACGAATGTGTGGAAACTGGAAATTAGTATAAAAGTAAGGGCTGCGGAGGGGAGGAGGGGTTGGAGGTGATAGGAAATTTGTCAGGACATAGGGGAATAGCTTTCATGGAACGAAAGGGAACTGTAGAGAGAAAAAAAGTCAGGGAAAGATTGTAATTTCAAAATATGCGCCAAGTCATTGGTGACGTTGGGTGTAACTAACCACACAGTATCCATTAGATTGCAAGTGGTTCACCAGAACTCAACGGTACAATTAAAGCGTCTGCAATAGGAAACGTCTTAGCTTGACTCAAAATTCAAAACGTAATTTCCTCCTCAGTGATTACGAAAATGACTCCTTATAGTGGAATCTCTATTTATGAGATTGTAAATATAGAAAGTTACACCTTTGAAACGCAAATGATTCTAGTACTAAAGTTGTTTTAAACTTCCTGTCAACGATCTTTTGAGTCATTGACATATACTGCAGCACTATGTCTAGGCACGTGGTTCTTTAATAAGAAAAGCTGTTCCCCAACATGTTTTACTTGATTCTCCACTGTGAATTGTCTAACCCGAAACGAGGTAAGGAATGTCAGCTCGGCATTTACCATCACCTAATACGTCTCAAACGCTTCATTCGGTACCAGTGCTTATTTACATATGTTAGTAACACCGATAATTTCCACTTTTTATCTAGTGTTTTGTGCAGTGTTTAGGTATATTGAATACAATACTGTAAACATATATAGCAAAATTAAAAATTTCGCAGCCGGTTTTCAGCAGAGCAAATCTCTTCTTCACGTAAATCCTTCATTCATATGAAGTTCTGTTATTCCCCCGCCCCCCCCCCCCCCCTCCTACCTCTTCAGTTTGTGTATCTGCGTTATTCAGACGGCAAAGCTCTTGAACTTCTAACACATTTATCAAGTAAACTACTTTTATGAAGCTCTTACTTTCACAAACATACGAAAAAATATGCGAACGATGTCCTTGACGAATAAACATATGTGAAATACAGAAACTACTTAGATAACTTCATTAAAACAATATACAAAAAGGATAAAAACGACACGACAGACAAAAAGCTGCAGATGAACTTAAGCTTTGCATAAATACCAATTTGCAGTCTCTGTAACTTAAGTACCACAGCTGAACTCTTGCGATATAATTATCTCTAAAAACATAAAGCATTGCTGGAGTGAAAACTGTCAAACACCTGTCAAAAAGTGCTGTATAAAATCACTAAAAGCGCATTACAAAATAAATTACGTGTTTTATTATAACGACATATTACCAGACACAAATGTCCCTCCAAGATGACGTATACTGTAGCAATTATATCATCTCAATAGGAACACTTGAAGAAGGCAATACCTAATAAACGATCGTTGTGGATCAGTGTAATCAACACGAGTCAGTTTGCAGTTAATATTGCACAAATTATAAGAAAATGTCTATTTTGACCTTACGGAGATGCGGGTCCCGTGGGGAAGAAACTTCAGTAGGTTTGCCGTATTAGGCGGAAAACAATGGAAAGAAGTCTTTATAATAACACTGGCTACACTCAAAATCCGCCTACAGACAATATAGTGACATGTTTTCAAAGAAACGTTTCATCTCCTATTTCACTCCCATAGTGGTGCTATTTCGAAAAATTCCTTCTTGACCGACGCCTACAGCATAAGAGGAATATCGTCTGGAAATTTCAAGTTTCTGTCCTTATTGGTTTGGGATGAACGATAATGAGTTAGTGAGAGAGTTAGTCAGTCGGATCTTGCCTTTTATGTGGAGATTGTAAAGATCCAGTTGCCGGGTGGCCTCCCAGTCAGTCAGTTAGAACTGCAGTAGTGAGTAACAAGAGGGGAGCGGTGGGTGCGTCGGGTCGACAGCCCGACCACACCGCAGCGCTGAGCGCTCGCGGAGCCGGACCGGGTCGTGTCGCGTCGTGTTTGGCTGCCTTCTCCGGGATTCGATACACGCGCCGCGGTGTGCGTTGCGGGCCACATCCATCCCGCGCCGGGCGGCGAGTAATTCTGAGAGCAAACAGGCGCGACGCTCTTGGCCGCCGCAGGCGCCATGAATAATGCAGAGGGCAGGTGGCTCTCCGACCCCCGACCCCTCCCCCGTAATTGCTTTAGCGGGGATCGGCGTCCCGTCAACACGACGCCGGGGCGCTGGCCGCCGGCCACCACCGACGGCAAATACCTGGCGGACTTCCTCCCTCACCTCACCGCACATCGCTGACCTGCGACACGGTTCTCTACCAACTCCGGAGGACTTGTTACCTGCAGCCATTTGTGTAGTTGGCTCACCTGTCACGAACGTCCGCGGGAGTTAAAACTCAGTGCCAATATAGGGACACACAGGACTAGCAAACTGTCCACGTAAAGCTAGCGTCATTAGTCTGAGACGACGTGGGGCATATATTTTTAAGTCGTGCTTTTGCCTCTACTGTGGTCACGTTAAGTGGAGATCGTCGTCTCGATTCATGCCTGGCATAAAGAATTGCCGTTTTTTCCTTCCCGGACGCCTCCCAAAGTGTTACGTTTCTCAAAGTCGTTTAACAGCCTTGGGAGTAGTGGTATGATAGAGTTGACTTCTGTAGTAAGATACTCAAGAAGGTGAATGGATGGGTGACTTTTCTCGGCAGTAATAATACCGACTGAGAAGAAAAGCAATGCCCAAAGACGTAAGGAATTTAAAAAAGTAGTTTGATTTCTCACGCAGCAAAGTTCTCCTAAGGGTGGCAAACAAGAGACTTCACGGAAGATTGGGAAAAAAAAACTATTGAGAAGGAAGAGTGTGGATATATAAGTGGGAAAGGTGCAAGAGATGCTGTTGAACTGTTGAGAATCAGAGGTGATAGATTCATGGGAAAAAAAGCTGAGTCCAAACAGGCCATGAAGGCCCAAAGGTACCGACCAGCCCACGGATCCCACAGGGTGTGGATATGGAGGGGCTTGTGGTCAGCACACCGCACTCCCGGCCGTATGTTAGTTTACGAGACGGGAGCCGCTACTTCTCAGTCAAGTAGTTCCTGAGTTTGCCTAACAAGGACTGAGTACACCCTGCTTGCCAACCACGCTCGGCAGACCGGATGGTCACCCATCCACGTGCTAGCCCAGCCGACAGTGCTTATCTTCGGTGACGTGACAGGAACCGGTGTTACCACTGCTGCAAGGCCGTTGGCATGCATTGAAAGAGGAAAAGAAGTTTACACTGTTTTCTTTCACGTGGAGAAAGCCTTTGAGAGATACACTGGAATAAATTACCGGATATTGTGAAGACGAATGGAACCGATTGTGGGGATGGAAGGATTATTAAGAGTCTATACTTACAAAGGAAATACGATTACAGATTGGGAATGAGATGGCAGAGCAAAGCACAAATGGAAGGGCAGTGAGGCAAGGCTGTTGTGCTGTCCCTCACCAATACTGTTTAGCGTTTATTTGGAGCATATTATTCAGAAATGTTTCAAATGAAAAAGATTAGTGTTTGTTGCTAATACAGGGAGATATTCGATTTGCAGACGATACGGTGTTACTGGCAGAGAGCGAAAGAACTATGGTTGGAAGGTTAAAGGAATTAAATAAGATCTCTGAGGTATTCAGATAATAAAAGGCGTAATGCATGGTGGCAAATGGAAGAAAAGTAACAACAACTATGAAGTGAGGAAAGCAACATGTACAACAAGTTAGCGCTTTCAAATATCTCTGCAGCATAATTTTTTTAAAGTTAGGGCAGGAAGATGTAGAACAAAGTTAGTTCTTTCAAATACCAAGGAAGCATAATTACAGAAGACACGAGATGCAATAAGGAGATGAAAACATGTATAGGAAATGTTAAAGATGCATTTAATAAGAAGAGAAGGTTTCTATGTGGCTGCATGGACAGAGACCTGAAGAAGAGACTGCCGAACTTCATTATATGGAGCTGAGACATGGACACTGTGGGAAGAGGGAGAAAGAAGAATAGAAGCATTTGAGATGTGGATTTGGAGGAGGATGGAAGGGATATAATGGGTAGACAAAGTGAGAATAATGGAGGAATACAGAGAAATTGTAATGGTGATCAGTAAAAGGAAACATTTGTGTTGGACTGTGGATGAGAAGAGATTGTTTACAGCTGAAGATTATGGAAAGAACGGTGAATTGGAAAAGAAGAAGAAGACGCAGAAGGTATCAGATGGTGGAGATTATAAGGAAAGAAAATAGGGGAGAACACTGATTATGTTGATGATTATGACGATGAGAATGATAACAGTACTCTGATGTACTCACGTCCACAAATTGTGATGCAGTGACAGGTGGTAATGTGCATTAATAGGACACAGGAAATCCTGGCTGGACACGTCATATCGATCGTGAAAAGAGGTGGTCCATTAACGTGTGGTGTGGAATTCTTCGAGATGAAATCATCGGTCCACACTACTTCTCAGGTACTCTGAAAGGTGAGAGTTATCGACCTTTTGTCGTCGACAATATGTGTGCTTTCCTTGGAAACGTCGCTCCAGACATCATATGCCATACGTGGTTAGTTCACAATGGCCACCAAACCCGTTCGTAACGTTGTGCAAGAACTGAACAACGGATTTCCCGTAGGTAGAGATTTGACTGAGACGTCTTTACAATGGCCCTCGCAGTTGTTGGATTTAATACCAGCAGAACTCTTTTTTTTGGGCGCATTTAAATAATCGTGTTTATGTCACCAAACCAACGACTCAACATGACTTCAAACAGCACATCGACGAATATCGTCGCTCAGTGGCAACAACAAATTTTGGCATAGCTTGTCCCAACCTATCCAACTACAATTGACAGAAATTTGTTTAATATTTATTTGCGAGCAGTTGATTCCTACAGGGCGAAAATTAATTGAACCGACAAACTCTGGAAGGTAGGACGGGGCACTAAAATATTTCTCTCTAATGTCAATTTCCTTTGAAAATTATTTAATCCAGTAGAGGGCGTACGTATTCACTACTCAGTTGTTATGACTGATTTGTCGTTGTAGCGGTTCCTGTTGGACAGATAGAGGGCACACTTCACTCTTCAGTTTTAGTAGCTGTTCACATTCAGGTTTAGTTCTACGTTTTGACCCAGCGTAGTACTTGTTTACTAATGGAACGATACATCTAGAGTGTATACTACAGAGAGAGTAAGTCTTGAAAACCACATGTTTGGAGATAGTTTAATCCACCTGCCACATCTACTCGCGCTATAAAGTACGATTCTACGTGAATGTATATGTAGATGTTGGTGACTGTTTAATTGGGCCACATCTTCCACCTAGGCCATTATTACAATTTCCTGGCCAGAGCATTGCCAAAATTTCTGGATGGGGTGCCACTCGCCACAAGACAGCTCATGTGGTACCAGTATGAAGGAGCGTGGACACCTTTCAGTCGTCCTGTGAGTCGATTCTTGAACCAGTCTGGAATTTTTTGTGTGTGTGTGTGTGTGTGGGGGGGGGGGGGGGGGGGGTCGGGGGAGAGATGAGCAATCTCGTTTATAAAATTCCTGTTGAATCAGTATCTGGTTGCCCAGATAGTAGCAACAGGCGTCCTTTACCGTGTTAGACAGGGCATGTCCTGCCGTTTACAAGTCAGTGGGACATTTTTGAACCTTTACTGTTATTTACATAATTGTATTGTATTAATGTTACTGTCTCGTGGTAGTAATGAATCAAGAATCGTTTGTGTTACTTCTTGTGTACTGCAAGTAAGATCTAATTTACTCGTAAAATGATGACTCACAGGAGACCACAGTAGAAAAAGTGTTTTCAGTGTCCCATGGAATATCCAAGACGATGTTGGGTCAGCTAATTTTCATCCAGAGAAAACTACTTCTACTGGTTTAAATAATCCTCACAGCAAAATATGACATTAGAAAAAAAGTATATGTTTTCGTGTACCATGCAAACCGTTTTAAATAATTTTCGCCCTTTATACATAAGTTACACAATAAAAAAAGAAAAATATTCTTCGTTCTAAAAAAATTATAATTCGTTGCTGAGTGCCTCCGGAAAAATCACTAAATAAAATGTTCGTAACCCAGCAGAAAGAGTAACATTTCTTACGTTTAACTATCTCAATAAATACTCCTTTCACGTTTGGTTTTGTAAGTTACTGACTCTCCTAAGAGTCATTAGATGCATTATCTCTGGTCTTTCAGCAGTGGTGCTTGCAATTTATTTTTTGCAGTATGTGGATGGAGCCGGCCCAAAATAATACTATCACGGGTTTCATGCGACGTCCACTGTCAACAGGAAGCGTAGGTTTGTTTCCCATTACAAACAAAACGATTTTTACATGCCCGTTCGGTAGAGTGGTCTCAAACTAATCTAGTGCGATATTCGTTTTATTGGACACGTTTTACCAGGAAGTAAAAACACTATGAACAAATAGTATTCTGGCAGAACAAATAGTATTCTGGCAGCGGCTCGAACGTCGCCCTGGCCCGCACCGTCCGCTACTCCCATGCAGCTGCACTGCTCAGCCGCTGCTGGAATACTGGATATTCTCCGCGTTTTTACCGTCTCTGTTAATACGAGGCCTGTTCAGAAAGCAAGTTCCGATTGATTGCCAAATTGAAACCACAGTGAACATCAGAAATGTTTTACTTCTAACAATTAGCTACACCTTTCAGCTACTTTTCTACGTAGTCGCCGTTCTGACTTAGACTTTTGTCATAGCGTTGTACCAACTTTTCAATAGCCTCATCATAGAAGGCAGCCGCCAGTGCTTTCCGCCAATTCTCCACGCTGGCCTACACCTCGTTGTCTGTGTCAAATTGTTGTCTTCAAAGACAGCGGTTCATGTGACCAGAGATGAAACTCAGGGGGAGACAATTGCGGACTGTATTGTGGGTAATCTAACATTTCCATTTGAAACCGATGCAGGAGCATCTTCATTGCCCCTGCAGAATACGGCTGAGAATTGTCTTGAAGAAGAGACAGCACGACAGTTATGTAATGTTAGCTGCATAGCTTCAGGCGAAATTTCTCACCAGGCCCTCGTACTTGGCGGCAGACACTATTTTCTAGACATCTTTACGCACTCACTGCGAGCTCAGAAATGAGAAGAGCGACGTGATGCTAACTGGGGTTATACTAGAGACACTACCCAACACATCTGTGCAAAGCTTTATCGAATTTTCATAGTCATTTCCATTTCGCGAACAATCGGAGCTTACTTTCTGAACGCCCCTCGTACATACTGACAAAGCGATTATCGCACCAGACTAATCTGGGAGCGCTCTATGGAATGGGCATGTAAGTTTATGGTTTAAAAATAATTTTATTTGCAATGGGAAACAAATTGATGCTTCCCAGCCAAACATGGTAAAATCTAAATTGAAAATATCTACCGAAAAAATAGAGAAAATAATGCTCCTAACGACTCTTAGCAGCGTCACCCACATATATGCAGGCTGTTAGGGGTATAAGTGCCGATATTTTTATTTCTGACTGATGACAGTGTACTTAACAATATTGCATCATTTACTTCATGTACTTAACAACATTGCATCATTTACTTCACCTGCAGAGTTATAAATATAGCTATTACGATTTGTACGTTCTTAGGTTGGTTAGTATTTTCAAGTACACGTGGAAAGAGTGAGCCATTAGTTCTTCTTTCTCCCAGGCAGCAGAGCAGGTGAGGAAATATAGACTTGTGGACGCAAAACGATACGTCTATACTGACAGGCGTAATGCTGTTAAGATCAAGTACTAAATTACGTGACGTGTTCACAGGAATCTGTTAGATGCAGAGAAGAAACAAGTAATATACTGACGCGGGTACGTATTAAGGTACCAGTCATCAGAATATTTGCACTTATACGTCTGACGCCTTGTATATATAAAAGTATACAAGGTGATGAGAAACAGTACGAAAAGATTGTAATGGTGTTACAGGGTAGATTGTGCTGAGAAATAATTTAAAAAAAGTTCGATACATTGTGCTGTTCCCGAGTTAATAACACTGAAGTTAGTCAAATGGCTCTGAACACCATGGGACTTAACTGCTCAGGTCATCAGTCCCCTAGAACTTAAAACTACTTAAACCTAACTAACCTAAGGACATCACACACATCCATGCTCGAGGCAGGATTCGAACCTGCGACCATAGCGGTCGCGCGGTTCCAGACTGTAGCGCCTAGAACCGCTCGGCCACCCGGCCAGCCTAAAGTTAGTCAATCAGGTCGTTGCGCATGCAAATACAAGCGGCCCTCCAGAAACAAAAATACAAAAATTCAACGTGGGACGGTTGTAAGGATCGAACCCAAGCCAAAGGCTGAGCAGTTTCGTGAGCTGTCATCTACGCTATGCAAACAAAACGCTACTTGTATCTGGTGGTCCGCTTGAATTTGCGTGAACAACGGCCTATATACGTTTGCGTGTATCTGTGTGTGTGTGTGTGTGTGTGTGTGTGTGTGTGAGGCTGAATGTGTGGTTATAAGACGCCTTTGACTTCAGAATGAAATATAGTCAGGGCCTAAGGATCAAAGCGACCACTTGGGGCGGTAAGCATGAGATGGGTGCCAAAGACGTCCCAGAGGAAACTTTATAGGAGGTTATGCTGTAATTAGCAACGAAACCAACCCTTTTATACGGTTCCTAGATTTAGATTAATTTTTAAAGGTCTTACCAAGAGCAAGTAACGATAACTAATTTTTAAGAGTGCGAGAAAAATCGGGACATGGGTGCTTGTGTGGAAAAAATGTTCTCAAGCCGGCCCCGAATACAGTGATCTTAGTAAACACCCACTTGATACGAAATCTTTTCGACTAACTTCATACCTGATTGGGGTTCAAATTTCTCAACCGGAGAATGGTAGAAGATTGTGGTGAATGCGTGATCGGGAACGGGAACAGTTTTTCGCTTCTGTAAGACGATATCTAACGCGCCAAGAGTGTCCAAGAGCGACAGGTAAAGTAGACGAATACCTAGGCATCCAGGATCACCTAACCTCAGTGCAGTGGATTTTTCTGTCCATGTCATCTCAAAAGCGTGGTGTACAGCACTCCGATTGATACGGTTGAAGAAGTAGAGTAGTCAACTGTACAACTGTACAGCGTTGTCCGCTGGTCATCTAGTGACGCTCGGGAATGTTTCAAAGGCTTCGTAACCCAGTACAGAAACGAGCTCATTATTGCATGCATATACGAGAATTGGATGTGGAACGTGTACGAATCTAAAGTAAACTATAACATATAACGTACTAAACAGTACTGCATTTCTTTTGAATGTATGTCATGCGTGAAATTCAGTCACTGACGTCTTATTATCACACATTTTCAGTTTTCTCACAGACACTTCTTTTGCGGATCCTTGTTTTCTGGGACATTTCTATTACCGTATACTTTCACCTATGGCAGTTTCGCTATTAATTATATCCTCAGCTTGCAGGGTGTTTCGAAACTATTCGTTCAAATTAATACAGAATGCAGAGAACATCAAAACAAATATATTTCTATAAAGAGCATATGGTCTCGGAACGCAACTTGTAAAATTAGTGAACATTTTGTTATTAGTGCTGATGTCGCTGACTGGGAATGTGTCCAGACTTTCACATCTTCACAATTAGAATGTTCGGGCGCATGTGAAGCCACCAGGTAATCGACCTCGTGCTCATCAACACCTATACGATGCTAATGTGAGTGCCGGCATTCTCGGTGATAGGTTTGGTTGACTGGACCGTACATTATTTTATTCCGCCTCAACCGAAGGAAACATCGCATCTACGCGTGGAACATGTGTTTCCAGAACGGCTGGAGGACGTACCTTTGAATGTTAAACGTAGGATATTCTTCTATGACGATGGGGTGCCAGTCTATTCCCGCTTTGTGCTGAGCGATCATATGAGAGCTACATTCTGGAATCGATTAATTGGCCAATGTGGCCCTTTTGCTATATCCACATAGGTCAGCTGGCCTCACCAGTCTGGATATCTTCCTCAGGTGGTACCAGAAGCAGCTGCTGTTTGAAACTGTTGTAGAAATAAAAGAAGAAGTCGTCGCTAAAATCCGCATCGCATCTGGTACCACTGCACGCATGCCAGGAACCTTCGAACAGACTTGACAGTCAACGGTCTGACGGTGCGCTACGTACATACAGGCCAATGGTCGCTGTAATTAGCATGCTGAACTACCTTCCGTGTAAATCGTTCCTAGCATCAAAAATAGCTGTCATTGATCGTATATACCATAACCAAATGTATTTGTTTTGATGTTCAGTATCTCCTGTACTAATTTGATTGTATAGTTTTGGAACACCCTGTATATGTCTGAGGTTTTGATGCAGACTAAAACCTCGCCATTGAGAAAATGCAGAAATTTGTAGACGAAAATTCCTTTTCAATTTTGGCTATATGAATGACTTTTGGAAAGCTCCTGTGTCTACAACAGGAAAAGCCGGCCGGAGTAGCCGATCGGTTCTGGGCGCTACAGTCTGGAACCGCGCGACCGCTACGGTCGCAGGTTCGAATCCTGCCTCGGGGATGGGTGTGTGTGATGTCCTTAGGTTAGTTAGGTCTAAGTAGTTCTAGGAGACTGATGACCTCAGATGTCAAGTCCCATAGTGCTCAGAGCCATTTTTTTCTACAACAGGAAACAAGAATGTTGGAACTAACAGTTGCGTGGAAAAATTCCGGATTTGTACCTTATTGACAATTAACAGCAGATACCCACAAAGAGAAGTGCGTCACATGTAGTTGAAGAGAATGGCGCCCTATAGGTAAGTCACAGAGAGCACACGAATTTCTTCTTCTCGATTCACTACCGAAGCGTTCGTGTATTTTGTGGCCAAGGAACTTCGTAGAAATAACACAAATCCACGATATGTTGATAATGATATCATTACACTGAGGTGACAAAAGTCATGGGATAGCGCTATGCACATGTACAGATGGCGGTAGTATCGCCTAAACAACGTACAAAAGAGCAGTGCGTTGATGGAGCTGTCATC
This sequence comes from Schistocerca serialis cubense, assembly GCF_023864345.2. Lineage (NCBI taxonomy): Eukaryota > Metazoa > Arthropoda > Insecta > Orthoptera > Acrididae > Schistocerca > Schistocerca serialis. The sequence continues at coordinate 932,102,283 of NC_064639.1, forward strand.
TGCACTCAGGTGCTTCATGTGAAAAAGTTGCTGACGTGATTATGGCCGCCTGGCAGGAATTAACAGACTTTGAAAGCGGAATCGTAGATGGAACTAGACGCATGGGACACTCAATTTCGGTAAGCGTATGATATTCAACATTCCAAGATCAACAGTGTCAAGAGTGTGCCGAGAATGCTACATTTCAAGCATTACCTCTCATCACGGAGAACGCTGTGGCTGGCGGCCTTTACTTAATGACCGAGAGCATCTGCGTTTGCGTCGAGTTGTCAGTGATAACAGACAAGCAACACTGTGAGAAACAATCTCTGAAATTAATGTGGGATGTACGACGAAGGTATCCGTCAGGAGGTGCGGCGAATCTGGCATTAACCAATGCGAGTTCCTTTACTAACAGCACCTGCAGCGGCTCCCATAAGTCCAACCCCTCGTCCAAGTCGTGGGAGATGGGCAACGGCACAAAGTAGGGGACTGCCTATAGGGGCGATGTACAGCGGGGACTTCGTGTGCCTCAGGACCGCTACGGTAGCTGGGAAGGCCCTATGGGAACCCTGAAACGTGACGGCTAACGGGGCTCTGGTGAAGCTGCGATAGGCCTAGCAAGCCAGTAGTGGATAAATCAACTGCTTTCAAAAAGGGAACATGCCTCGGATCACGGAACGGATTTAAAGGAAACCGACCAAGCAATGGAAAAGGATTACGAGATGGTTTACGACTGGGCACCTTAAACGTAAGGACTCTAACTGGGAAGTTAGAAGAAATTGTAGAAATGATGGAAAGGAGGAATTTGGACATCTTGGGACTTGCTGAGACTAGGTGGAGAGGAGTTGGTGAAAAACCGCTAAGTAAAGGATGTAAACTGTACTGGATAGGGAATGAGAGGGGAAGAAATGGAGTGGCAATAGTGGTCAGAGAGGGTCCGCAGGAGGAGGTGGAAGGTATCAATGATCGAATGATAAAAGCCAAAGTACGAGTGAAAGGAAAAAGCATTGAAATCATCCAAGCATATGCCCCACAGGTGGGGTGTACAAAAAAGGAGAAGGAGGAATTTGAAGGTGACATGCAAAAGCAGCTAAATGGAGGTAATCAGATTATAATAGGGGACCTCAATGCACATGTTGGTACAGACAGGAAAGGATTCGAGGAGATAGTGGGACCAGAGGGCTGGGGGAACCGAAATAGAGAAGGAAAATTGTTGCTGGAATTCTGCAAGAGGAATGGGCTGGCGATCGCAAATTCCTGATATAAGAAGAGAAGTAGCCACAAAATAACTTGGTACAGTGGAGACTGGTCCCAAACTTCAGTAGTAGACTATGTACTAGTGGATAGGCAGATGATGAGCAGCCTCACAGATGTTAAGGTCATTCCATCTGAGGCCTTAGACAGTGAACATCGGCTGTTGGTAGCCACCCTGAGAGAGAAAAAAGATAGGAGGGCAACAGACATACAGGAGAAAAGGTTGAAGACATGGATGCTGAAAGAGGATGAACGGAGGACCCAGTACCAGACACTGATCAGGAAGAAGCTGCCAAAGGAAGATCAGAGAACAGTGGAAGAAGAATGGGGAGATTTTAAGAGGGCTCTAGTTGAGGCAGCTGAGACTGTGTGCGGAAGAACTAGCACAAAGAGGAGAAGTAAGGAAACCCCATGGTGGAACAACATATGTAAAGAGGCAGTACTTCGAAAGAACAAAGCCTTCAGAGAATGGTTCCAGACCCGAACAGAGGAAGCTAGGGTAAAATATAAGGAAAGCAAGAAAGCGGCACAGACCATAGTAAGGGCGGAGAAGAAGAAGTGGATGGAAAAATGGACAAGAATGTTAGAAGAGGACAGTGAAGGGAACAAAAAAGTACTTTACACCATGGCAAGAAATAAGAGGAACGACAGAAGCGAGTGCCTGAGGATCATGGATAATAATGGAAGAGTTGTGGAGGAAATGCATGAGCTCAAAAAGATTTGGAAGGAGTACTTTGAAGATCTGTTGAATGCCGCCAAGCGGGTAACTAACAGCGATGGAGAGCCTAAGGCAGCAGACGATTATAATAGTGGGGAAATTGATGATCTAACTTGGAATGAAGTGGAAGAAGCCATAAAGAGGATGAAAGGGGGCAAGGCACCAGGTTGGGACGAAGGAACAGTGGATATGATACGAGCAGCAGGAGAAGTAGGAACCCAGTGGCTATACAGAGTGCTGAGGGTGGTGTGGAAGGAGAACAGAATTCCTGAGGATTGGAAGAAAGGAATTATAGTCCCGATCTTCAAGAAAGGGGATAAAAGGAGATGTGAGAACTACAGAGGAATCACCCTGCTATGCCACTGTGGAAAAATCTATGAAAAGATCCTGGAGAAGAGAATAAGAAGCAGTACTGAAAGTAGACTGCAAGAGGAGCAGTATGGTTTCAGACCGGGAAGATCAACAACGGACCTCATATTTGCGGTAAGGCAACTGCAGGAAAGGCACTATGAGTACGGGAAGGACTTAATCGTGGCCTTTTTAGATATTGAGAAGGCGTATGACAGTATCTATAGGGAAAAGCTCTGGGATGTGCTGAACGCAAAAGGGATAGATGAAGAGATAACACGAAAAGTCAGAAAAATGTATGAGGGAAGTGAGAGTTGTGTGAAAGTGGGGAGGGAACGTACTGCATGGTTCAAGCTGGAAAATGGGCTGCGACAGGGAAGTGCACTTTCGCCTTTATTGTTTATTATTGTTATGGATGAAATCCTACAGCAAGTATCAGATGCAATTGGAGATCATAAAATGAAAGCAGTGCTTTTGGCCGATGACCTGATGTTATGGGGAAATTGCGAGAAGGAGGTGCAAGAGCAGTTAGATGTATGGGAGGCAACGGCAGCACAATATGGAATGCATTTCTCTGCAAAGAAAAGTGAAATAATTGTCACAACAAGGAAGAGGAATAGGCCAAATGTGGATATAACTTGTGGAGGGGAAAAACTACAAGTGGTAGAGAACTTCAAGTACCTGGGAAGCATGATTGAAAGTAAGGGGGGAAAGGCAATGGAAATAAATGAAAGGTGCAGAAAAGCAGGGCAGTTCTTCAAATGCATTAGGTGGCTTATTTGGAGCAAGGAGGTGCCACAGAAATCCAAGAGAATTATATACCGAACCTACTTTGTCCCCATATTGGCATACGGAAGTGAGACATGGGTAATACACAAAAGCGACAAAAGTAGAATACAAGCTAGTGAAATGAAGTTCCAGAGGAGCCGGTTGAGTGTAACAAGACGAGACAGATTGCGAAATGTGTATGTGAGGGAAAGACTAAAGGAAGAACCAGTACAGGACAGGATAGAAAAATCAAGACTGCAGTGGTATGGACACATGAAGAGAATGGTTGAGGGAAGAATTCCAAAGAGGATGTTTGATCTGCAACTGGAGGGGAAGAGGCCCAGGGGACGACCAAGAGATAGATGGGTGAAGGGAGTGAAGGAATGTGTGGCGAGAAGAGGAGAGAACTGGACGAAGGTGGAAGAGGGGGAATGGTGGAAAGACAGAACACGATGGAGAGGCTTGTGTTCCCGACAGACCCAGCCAGTGGCTGGAAACTGTCCAAGATGATGATGATGACTTGCAGCGGCTCTCTTGTGCTCGTGACTACATCGGTTGGAACCTCGACTACGGCAAAATCGTGCTCTGGTCACAATTTCTGTTGGTAAGAACTCATGATAGGGTACGATACCATGGACTAGAGCTATCAACAAGGCTCTGTGCCAGCTGCTGGTTTGGATTGTTTGGGAGAGGAGAACAAACAGCGAGGTCATAGGTCTCATCGGATATGGGAAGGATTGGGAAGGAAGTCGGCCATGCCCTTCCAAATGAACCATACCGGCATTTGCCTGAAGCAATTTAGGGAAATCACGAAAAACCTAAATCAGGGTGGCCGGACGCGGGATTGAACGTCGTCCTCCCGAATGCGAGTCCAGTGTGCTAACCACTGCGCTATCTCGCTCGGTTAAGCTGCTGGTGGCTGCATAATGGTGTAGTTTGTGTTTCCAAGAAATGGTCTGGGTCCTCTGGTCTAGTTGAACCGATAATTGGCTGGAAATGGTTATGTTCGGCTACTTGGAGACCATCTGCAGCCATTCTTGGACTTCATGTTCCCAATTAACGATGGAATTTTTATGGATGACAATACGCCATGTCACCGGGCCATAATTGTTCGTGATTTTAATAAAATTCTGGACAATTCGAGGAAATGAACTGGCCATCCAGATTGCCCGATATGAAACTCGTCGAACATTGAGAGATCAGTTCGTGCATAAAATTCCTGCACCGACACCGCTTTCGCAATTATGGATGGCTGCAGAAGCAGCATGGCTCAATATTTCTGCAGGGGACTTCCAACGACTTGTAGAGTCCACGCCACGTCGATTTGCTGCACTATGGCAGGGAAAAGGAGGTCGACGTTAGATGGTGTCCCCTGATTTTTGTCACCTCCGTGTATTACGTATGAATCGTTTAGAAGATGACACAGATCCATGAAGTAATGGAATATTAATTATGTATGAATTAGTTTTATATTATAGCGAGGTGTCAGTAATGAGCTACAGAAACTTGTCGATATTTTCGTGAATGTTGGTTTTTAACTTTTGCTCCCTTTCCGCATTATCCATACAGTTGGCTGCAGTGCCGTAACATTAGTACAGGTCTAACGAGATGGGTTTGGGGCGCTGCGTTGCAAGAAAAAATTGTATGGGTCCTTCCAGAAGCACTCCGTAACGAGATCGTAGGACTAACTGTCTCTTTGACGTATAAATGCAAATAAACAACTGAAATCTGGGGAGAATTTTGTACTAAATTAATTCGTTCTCATTAAAACAAAGATACGGTATCTTGTGTAATAATACCACAGTATAAAATCTCTCAGCTTAATTACGATATTCAGTTGTGAAAACAGATGATGCACAAATAGCTTTCTACCTTCTGTCTGGCTTAATCTGTCCATGTCAATGTAAGCACGAATTTTTATTCTATTCTCGTTATTTTGAGTAATATTCATAACATTTTATTTTAAATACATAGTTCATTTTACTGTAATCACCTGACGTCGTGTGCTAACCCGATGTCCTTCAGTTCTGTGTGCTTCAGTTGTAAATACGTTTGCCGGCCGGTGTGGCCGAGCGGTTCTAGGCGCTACAGTCTGGAACCGCTATACCGCTACGGTCGAAGGTTCGAGTCCTGCCACGGGCATGGATGAGTGTGATATCCTTACGTTAGTTAGGTTTAAGTAGTTCTAAGTTGTAGGGGACTGATGACCTCAGAAGTTAAGTCCCATAGTGCTCAGAGCCATTTGAACCATTTCGTAAATACGTTGGGAAGCGATCAGTTTAATGACGTGCGGATTTTCGCGCCATCCGCACGCCACAATGTGCATATTTGCAAGTTACGAAAGTCGAATCTTACAATCTATTTTTCTTTCATGAAGTCCGATTCGTGGTTTTATAGTGTGACGTATAACATTTTATCGCACTGTATTTGGTGCCGTGATGGTCAGACGTCACCAAACTTTTCTACTCGCGAACAAAGACCGTGGACCTGACGACTACTAAAGTACGTAGTCAAATGAGCTTCTTTGACTATCAGCAGCCTAAGTTATTTAAGACTGAGAATATTTTAAAATGTCTTCCTACGTTCTGTTCCTGTTGCAGTCACTGTTGTCTCGACCTCCGATCAATCAGTTCTCACAAGAGTGCAGCACAAGCTTTCAACTTCAACTCTGTCCCCTCTTCTTTATTTTTTCGAGATAACATCACTACGAATCTTAGGAAACAGACTACTGGAATCTTGGATGAGATATCAGGTTGCCATGTATCGTTTACATTTGACATCATCTTACATACGATGAAATAGCAGAGAATTTCAAAAATGTGGAGCCAATGTCAATATCGGCACTCATTGGCTTTCTGTGGTTTTCAGCTCTAAGTCTCGCTTCTGTCTGCGAAGATGTGATTGACAACTAGCTCCTTCACGACCTGGTGAAAGGTTTCAGGAAACAGTGATCCTGAACACTCTCCAACTCCTAGAATAGGGGTGTGAGGAGATATTGGATATGACAGTTGTTGATGCGGGGCTGAATCGTCATCAGTATGTGGCAAGTATTGCAAAATCTGTTGTTTACTGCGTAACCAGGATACGAAATGTATTCCAACAAGATGACGTGAGACCCCACACTGCCGTTCACACTGCAAAGGCTTTGAGAAATGTGCCGATTCTTGACTGGGCTACACGGTTTCCTGATGTCTGTGTACACGAAAATACACTCGTCAGTACACTGGTGGATTCTTTACTTTAGCCGGCCGCTGTGACCGAGCGGTTCTAGGCCCCTCAGTCCGGAACTGCGCTGCTGCTACGGTGGCAGGTTCGAATCCTGCCTCGGGAGTGGACGTGTGTTATGTCATTAGGTTAATTAGATTTAAGTAGTTCTAAGTCTAGGGGACTGATGACCTCAGATGTTAAATTCCATAGTGCTCAGAGCCATTTGAACCATTTTTCTTTACTTTCTCCTGGAGGAGACCGAGTGGATACTATAGCACATAAAATATTAGTTCCCTTTATTATAACAAGGATGAGAAGAATTAATTACCTCTGGCCAGTCCAGTTCCACAAGAATGTCATATGTATTTACAACGGTCTCTGGAAATTAACATGTCACCTGATAAGACAAAATACAAGTCTCTCACTCAGGATGCGTTTAACTGCAACTTCCACATAGAGTTCTGCCTAATATATTGATCGCACAGCTAGCCTACAGAAAGACAGTGCTATCGTCCTAGTCAATGATCACTGACTGGGCTGAGTGGTACTGTGCTCGGTCGTAAGTCGAAGTGCGGTTGTGTTAGCGTAGCGAAAGGTTTCTGGGCGTGGATACGCTTGTACCCCTGCTTCCCGATTGGCACCTTCAGTGACTATATTATCTTCTGGGCGCGTTGCCAAGTACTAACCTTGCTTTGTCACGTCTCTCTTTGGAACACACCACAATCTTGGATGAGATGGTAGAGAATATATTCTCGTAGGAACCTAAGGCAAGAGAAACGCTATGAACTACCACAACTTGCGTTTTACGACGGAGCAAGTGATTATTGAAGATTATATTCGGAGGTCGTCACGCAAGTACGAACATAAGCTTGTATTACTGCGTAAGGAGATAACTCCTAATACTGATTTTCATGAAGAACTCCAGATACGATAGGAATGAAAGTTTAATTATGTTACGTGATGAATATCTCCAGATATCAGACTGATGCTTTATGGTTTAATACTTTTCACTTCAGTCAGCACATAATAGACGAGTTATAGTTAATGACGGATGTAAATACGCGAATAACGTATTGAGGAATGTACGAGTAACTTACGTGGTATTACACGACAAACGGGCTTCCAGTCACTATATAACACATACACGGCATCATTCAAAGAAATGCTCCCTTTAATTTCGCATAAGTGATATATGGTGTTACATCCGCCAGAAAACGAAATTAAGGAGTGAGATGTTCCGTAGCTGAAACCTGTCCATTAGTTTTTTTTTAATGTAGCCTCAAAGGGAACGCAACATTAAAATAATAAATAATATTTTCTTGAGTTGTTAGAGGATTCCACTGAAAGTCATGGATTTAAATCCACGTCACTGCAAATTATATCCCCATGCTGTAACTGGTTTACATATTTTTATATTTGTAGAACAAAGATCATGTGAAGCGCTCGCTTCTGTAGATACCACTGGGTTTTTTATGGACACCACGGCCTAAGCAGGAAAATCCATACGCCATTAGACATTTCGTTTGATCTATAATGTACGAACATAACTAGCCCCTCCAGAAAATCTTTTACTTTCATTTGTCTTTCACTGCATATTTTAATGTCATAATTTGTTTCTTACAGCAAGACACACACTCCTCCTAGCGCAGGATGCCACAGCACGGTTGAAGGAGGACACGAGTGTTTACAGCTTTTGGCCGCTCCCAGAACAGTGAGCCAATCCGAAAGCATGAGACCCATGTCACGTGACAAGGCTCCACGCTCCCCCGCGAAACCAATTGAGAAGTATCTCTTGGATTCCTGATCTCAACCAGAACGGTCGCTTCCTTCAGATATTTACAGCATTTTCATAAGCGTCAAAGAGAATGGTCACCTGGCTCAGCCCCTTAGCTCTTGGTCAAGACTCCCTTTTTGTAAATAAAAGGCCGGCCGGAGTGGCCGAGCGGTTGTAGGCGCTACAGTCTGGATCCGTGCGACCGCTACGGTCGCAGGTTCGAATCCTGCCTCGGGCATGGATGTGTGTGATGTCCTTAGGTTAGTTAGGTTTAAGTAGTTCTAAGTTCTAGGGGACTGATGATCTCAGCAGTTAAGTCCCATAGTGCTCAGAGCCATTTGAACCATTTTGTAAATAAAATGGATCTTAGTCATTTACCGCAAAGTCAGTGCCCAATCCTTACCCACTGCCTACTCACTCGTCTCTCTTAGGAACAATGAGTTCGGTATTACTTTATATCTGAGTCTTTCGTCATTCCTTCCCGCCATAAAATCAAGGCATTGACGTGGTTTTAAATAGAACGTCGGCTGAAAACAATCAAAGGTCATCTCATTTCCTATCGTAATATACCAAACTGTTGCTGAGAACTACAATAGCAGTCTTTGGCATTTGTAGCGACGTAAAGCTATACATACGTTATGGACATTCGACAATCTGTAATGAGCTCTGTTGCTCTGAAGGTATAACTGACTCCTGTGGTCATTAAAAGTAGAAACTCTTTCCGAGACCATAAAGTAAATTAACAGCAACGGACAGCTGCAGCGCGTGTCGTATTGTTGTGTTCAAACTCGTACCGTATTTCAATACTGTGCCGTTAAGCGTGTCTCGTACCCTTATTGCGGGCAGCTCGTTTCGGGAGGGAATTAATATTCATTAACGTAATATTTGCTCCGGTCAGAGAGAGCGGGGAGTAGAGTTCGGAGCCACGGACAATAGCTACAGCGTCCGTCCCGGACTTGTCCGGCGTAAACCATGACAATTAATTAACTAACTGGACGTTTAGCTGGCGCCCGCAATGGGGCTCCGATCACACACACACAGACACGAGCACATGCACACGCACACGCGCTCGCACACACACGCACTCGCACGCACGTACACACACACACACACACACACACACACACACACACACACAAATCTACAGACGTGCAGCTCCGAACAACGCGCTCTCCATTACTGTTGCGACTAAAGTTATGGGCGACGGTTGCCTAATGAATAACAGCGCACACTCAGACAAAACTCCCAGCTGTGCTCACAGCTGTGGAAAGTATCATACAGCTAAAGTAGCCGGGCTTAATTGTCATACCTACATCAATGGGATTAATGGCGAAAACGGTGGGTAACAATATACAGCGTGAAAATCGCGATGAATAATGTGTGACTCAAAATTACACAATCAACCATCGTCTTCCATAATTACTGAGTCGCTTTCGGTGGCTGGGCAGAAGTGTGATTATCTCGGGCTGAGTGCAGATTGTGTTGTGTTTACCTCAAAATGCACTTATGTTTTGAGGGAGGCCAATATTACGCCAGTGTCCTTTGGTCATTGTTTTACAGGCTAGTAAATTTCGCTTTTGCCGCATGTAGACTTTCGTCTACGACTGACCTATCCTCTCCACAATCCTCAAATTTCTTCCGGTCTCAAATCACTTTTTGTTGGAATTCAGATTTTGCGAAATCTGGTGACTGAGGTCTATATTTAAAAATTAGTAATTTAAATCCCTTAGCTTCACTATTGCCAAAGCACCATTATAGGCTGGTCCACGGACTGTGCGAGAAATGATTATTTCACAGTTTAAGAGCAACGGACATATCTAAAAAGGGCCATCACAGAAGTTGGAAGCAAAAACATAGGTACAAAGAAGGTATCGGCGAAGAAACCATGGATAACAGAAGAAATACTTCATTTGATCGATGAAAGAAGGAAGTACAGAAAAGTTCCGGGAAACTCAGGAATACAGAAATACAAGTCCCTGACGAATGAAATAAATAGGAAATGCAGGGAAGCTAAGACGAAATGGCTGCATGAAAAATGTGAAGAAATTATTTCGGAAAGACAGACTCAGCACACAGGAAACTCAAAACAGCCATCGGTGACATTAAAAGGAAGAGTGGTAACTTTAAGATTGCAACGGGAGTTCCACTGCTAAATGCGGAGGAAAGAATGCATTGAAAACCTCTATGAGGGGAAAGATCTGTATGATGTGATATAGGGGGTCAGAATTTAAAAGAGCTTTGGAGGACTTAAGATCGAATAAGGCAGAAGGAATACAGATAACATTCCCTCAGAATTTTTAAAATCGTTGCGGGAAGCGGCAACATAACAACTATTCACATTGGTGTGTAGAATGTATGAGTTTGGCGACATACCATCTAACTTTCGGAAAAATATTATCCCACAGTTCCGAAGATTGCAAGAGCTGACAAGTGCAAGAATTATCGCACATTCAAATTAACAACTCATGCATCCTAGTTGCTGACAAGAATAATATGCTGAATTATGGAAAAAAATTGAGGATGTGCTAAACGACGATCAGTTTGGCTTTAGAAAAGATAAAGGCACGAGAGAGGCAATTCTAACGTAGCGGTTGATAATGGAAGCAAGGCTAAAGAAAAATGAAGACAAGTTCGTAAGATTTGTCGACCTGGCAAAAGCGTTCCACAATGTAAAATGGTCAAAGATGTTCGCAATTCTGAGAAAAGTGTGAGTAAACATAGAGAGAGACGTGTCATATACAATATGAACAACAGCCAAGAGGGAATAATAACAGTGGACGATCAAGAACGAAGTGCTTGGATTAAAAAGGGTTTAAGACAGGAATGTAGCTCGAAGAAGCATTGATGGAAATAAAAGAAAGGTTCAGAAGTGGAATTAAAATTCGAGGTGAAAGGATATCAGTGATAGGATTCGCTGATGACATTGCTATCCTGTATGAAAGTGAAGAAGAATTATTTGATCTACCGCAGGGAATGGACAATCTAATGAGTACAAAATATAGACTGAGAGTAAATAGAAGAAAGACGAAAGTAATGGTAAGTAGCAGAAATGAGAACAGCGAGAACTTAATATCAGGATTGATGGTCACGACGTGGATGAAGTTAAGGAATTCAGTTACCTAAGCAGTAAAATAACCAATGACGGACGGAGCAGGGTGGACATCAAAAGCAGACTAGCATTGGCAAAATGGGCATTCCTGGCCAAGAGAAGTCTACTAGTATCAAACATAGACCTTAATTTGCAGAAGAAATTTCTGAGAACGTACGTCTGGAGTATGGCATTGTATGATAGTGGAACATGGACTGGGAAAACAGGACCAGAAGAGAATCGAAGCGTTTGAGATGTGGTGCTAGAGACGAATGTTGAATATTAGGTGGACTGATAAGGTAAGAAAGCCAACGGCCTTGCCGCCGTGGTAACACCGGTTCTCGTCAGATCACCGAAGTTAAGCGCTATCGGGCTGGGCTAGTATTTGGATGGGTGTCCATCCAGTCTGCCGAGCGCTGTTGGCAAGCGGGGTGCAGTCAGCTTTTGTGAAGCAAACTGAGGAGCTACTTGATTGAGAAGCAGCGGCTCGCGTCTCGTAAACTGACATACGGTCGGGAGAGCGGTGTGCTGACTGCACGCCCCTCCATATCTGCTTCCAGTGACGCCCGTGGGCTGAGGATGCCCCGGCGGCCGGTCGGTACAGTAGGGCCTTCATACCCTGTTCGGACGGAGCTTAGATAAGTAAGGAATGAGGAGGTTCTGCACATAATTGGAAAGGTATATGTGGAAAACACTAATAAGGACTAGGGGCAGGATGATGCGACACCTGTTAAGACCTGAGGGAATGCCTTCCATGGTACTAGAGGGAACTGTAGAGGGCAGAAACTGTAGAGGAAGTCAGAGATTGGAATACATCCAACAAATAATTGAGAACGTAGGTTGCAAGTGCTACTCTGAGATGAAGAGGTTGGCACAGGAGAAGAATTCGTGGTGGGCCTCATCAAACCAGTCAGAAGACTGATGACCTTTGCTAGCTTCGCATTACTCAATAGTTGAAAATGTCGGAGCACAGCTCCTATAAATCTTCACAGGAGTTAATATTTAATGTTATTTATATCCAAATAGGCACAGTTTAAGACATAAATACTTTTAGACGTCCACGTGCCGTCATCTAATATAACAAATATCGCTTATCGTACAGACCTTAAAGAAAAAAAGTATATTTTGTGACTTGACAATAAGAGGAAGACTCTTCAAACGAATTAAACATTATATATCGCCGATATAGAGTAACTGAGGCAGAATAAGGGGAGCCAACCCACATTCGGCGAGGCAGATGGAAAACCACGTAATATAAAAGAAGAAAAAACAAGTAAAGATAATAAAAAACGATCCACCACGAAGGAATGATTCAAATGGTATAGAAATTTGTAGATGTGATGTACGTGTATAGACAAACAATTGATTACAGTTTCGGACAGATTGGATGATTCATTCAAGACAAAGGGTTTCACATGGAGCAAGTCAATAATGCGTTGGTCCACCTCTGGCCTTTATGCAAGCATTATTTGCATTGGTATTGATTAATAGAGTTGTACGTCCTCCGGAAGGATGTCGTGCTAGATTCTATCCAACTGGCACTTTGGACCGTCAAAATCCCTAGCTGGCTGGAGGGCCCTGTCGATAATGCTACAAAAATTAACTTCGAATTATAGTATATTGATATATGTAATGCTGGATTTTGTTGAAAGACAGACTGCCCACTGGGCGTATATATTTTTATATTGTAGCTCTGAGGATTGTCATTACTGACTGAAACCGGTCATCGTCAAAGGAATTGAAGTTGTGATCAAACATTAGAATAAAAAACATTTGACACTAGTGGATCACTGTTCATATTCGCGACTATGTCGCAGCTGGTGAAACTCTGAAAAAATCTAGTTGGCCAAGATATGGTTTGGCGTGCACGAAGACCAGTAGCAGATACCCTCCACGTCTGTGGACGGGTGTTATTTTGATGAAATGTAAAACCAGGATGGCTTGCCATAGAGGGCAGTAAATTAGGGTGCACAATACATTCGAAGTACCTCTGTGCTGGACCCGTGCCTCGGATGAAAACTAAAAGCGGCCTACTAGGAAAATGCATTCTCTGAAATTTATTTTGAGCAGTTAGTTCGTGAGCGCACACGACTAGTAAATGGTTGTGAAAACACACTTCACTTCTTAGCAACAAATAATCCTGAGCTAATAACAAGCATCGAAACGGATAGAGGGATTAGTGAACACAGTGTTGTCGTAGCAACATTCAGTATTGTAACTCTCAAATCCTCCAAAAATAAATGGTAAATACACCTACGAAAAAAAGCAGGTTAAAGTTTATTTGGCGCATTCCTGAGAAACAATCGCCACGACTGTAGACCAGATGTGGCTTGAATTCAAAGAAATAGCATCGGCAGCAATTGAGAGATTTATATCAAATAAAATAACAAACGACGGAACTGATCCTCCTTGGTACACAAAACGGTCGGAACACTGTTGCAGAAACAACAAAATAAACATGCAAAATTCTCCAAGTTTGGCTATCTTTTGTAGAAAGTCGAAATTTAGCGCGGACTTCAATGTGAGATGCTTATAATGGTTTCCACAACGAAACTTTGTCTCGAAACCTGGTAGAAAATCGAAGGAGATTCTAGTCGTATGTGAAATACGCTAGCGGCAGGTCGCGGTCAATGACTTCTCTGATCGGGAGCAATGGAAACACTATCGACGGCAGTGATGCCATAGCATAGTTACTAAACACAGCCTTCCGAAATTACGTCACCAAAGAAGACGAAGTAAATATTTCAGGATTCGAATCAAGGACAGCTGCGAACATGAGTAACGTAGAAACAGATATCCTCGGAGTAGTAAAGCAATTTAAATCACATAACAAAAGCAGGACTTCCGGTCCAGACTGTGAACCAATTAGGTTCCTTCCAGGGGATGCTGATGCAATAGCTCATACTTAACAATCATATACAACAGTTCGGTCGACGACAGATTCGTACCCAAAGACTGGGAATTTGCACAGGTATCACCAATATTCAAGAAAGTTAGTAGGAGTAATCCGCTAAGTTACAGGACACATCATTAACGTCGGTATGCAGCAGGATTTTGGAACATATATTGTATTCGAACATTATGCATTGCCTCGAAGAGAACTGTCTATTGACACGTAGTCAACGCGAATTTAGAAAACATTGTTCTTGTGAAACACAACTAGCTCTTTACTCACAGGAAGTATTGAGTGCTGATGACATGGAGTTTCAAATTGACTCCCTATTTCTAGATTTCCAGAAGGCTTTTGACACTGTGCCGCACAAGCGGCTTGTAGCGAAGCTGCCTGCTTATGGAATATCGTCTCAGTTATGTGAATGGATTCGTGATTTCCTGTCATAGGGGTCAAAGTTGGTGGTAACCGACGGAAAGTCATCCAGTTAATCAGAAGTGATTTTTGGCGTTCCTCAAAGTAGTTTTATAGCCCCTTTTCTGTTCTTTATCAATATAAAATATTTAGGAGACAATCTGAGGAGCCGTCTTAGATTGTTTGCACATGACGTTGCTGTTTATCGACTAGTAAAGATATCAGAAGATCAAAACAAATTGCAAAACGATTTAGGAAAGATATCAGTGTGGTACAAAAACTGACAATTGACCCGAAATAACGAAAAGTTTGACGTCATCCACATGAGTGCTAAAAGGAATCCGTTGAACTTTGATTAAACGCTAAATCAATCAAATCTAAAGGCCGTAAATTCAACTAAAAAAATTACAATTACGAGAAACTTAAATTGGAAGTAACACAGGAAATGTTCTGGGGAAGGCTAACCAAAGACTGCGTTTTATTGGCAGGGCACTTAGAAAATGTAACAGATTTACTAAAGGGACTGCCTGCACTACGCTATTTTAGAATACTGCTGCGTGGTGTGCGACCCTTACCGGATAGGACTGACGGAGTACATCGAGAAAGTCCTAAGAAGGGCAGCACGTTTTGTATTATCGCGAAATAGGGGAGAGAGTGTCACTAAAATTATACAGGCTTTGGGGGTGGACATCACTAAAAGAAAGGTGTTTCTCGTTGCGGCAGAATCTTCTCACGATATTTCGATCACCAACTTTCTCCTTCGAATGTGAAAATATTTTGTTGACGCCGACCTACGTAGGGAGAAACTATCATCGTAATAAAACAAGGGAAATTAGAGTTCGCACGGAAAGATATATGTGTTCGTTTTTTCCGCGCGCTGTATGAGATTGGAATAAAAGAGAGTTATTGTGAAGGTGGTTAGATGAACCCTCTGCCAGGCACTTAAATGTGAGTTGCAGGGTATCCACGTAGATTTAGAAAACAAATGGCACTCCAGACCATCAATTCCGGTTGTCGGACCGTATGGTGGGCGACAGTCTGTTTGGTATCCCAGCGCGCTTCATGGCGTCTTCAGACACGTCTTCGGTCTGAAACATCATTTTTTACTGGAGTGTTGAGTCCCGCTTCGAACTGAGCCCCGATGACCAGCGAAGACGTGTCTGGAGACGCCAAGACGGGGTGGGATAATAAGCTGCCTTCGACCGCCATGCAGCCTGAAACACGTATGTATTCATTACCAGCGATGGCGAGGCATGACAGAATCTCTGACCAGAGTCGCGAGAAGAGCACGCCGCCGACGCATGCCGACTTCTGCTCAGTACAATCGTCCACTCGCTACTACTACTGCCGACTGACTACTCCCTCAGCCGACTCGCTACAAACTACTACTCCTGCCGACTCGCTACACGCAACTGACTGTCGTCTCGCGCGGTCAAGCGCAGACTAGCAACGATAAATAACTCTCTGGTCAGAGATTCTGTCATGTCTCGCCATCGCTGGTAATGAATACATACGTATGTCAAGCCCGACAACCGGGATTGACTGTCTGGGGGTGCCGTTTCATCAAGTTGTAGAATCCCTTTGGTACTCATATCCGCGGCACTCTTACAGAACTGCCGTAAACCAACGATATTGTACCCCCCCCCCCCCCCCGTTTTGTTGTCCTACATGGCAAGCCATCATGGACCTACATTTCAACAAGGTAATGCCCATCCGGACAGAACAAGAGTTTCTATTGCTTGTCTCAGTGCTTGCTAACTTGGCCAGCAGGGTCCCCACATCTAAACAGGTTCAAATGGCTCTGAGCACTATGGGACTTAACATCTGAGGTCACCAGTCCCCTAGAACTTAGAACTACTTAAACCTAACTAACATAAGGACATCACACACATCCATGCACGAGGAAAGATTCGAACCTGGGCCCTCCAGTCAGCTCCGGATTTTCACCATATAACGCGCCAATTGGAAAGAATTTATCGTGGAATTCCTAAAAGCTGTTGTAATGAAAATTTATTTCGCGACATCTTGTGTCGGTAGAGTTCCCTTCTTCAAGTCGCTGAAATACCGATAAAAATTTGCAACAAATAACACGTGTCTAGTTGTTACCATGGATTTGTTTGTGTAACAGTTGCTCAGGGAACAACACTTTATTATTTTAAGGAAGCTCCTTGACGATAAATATGTAAGCATTCTTTTAACTGCAGAATGTATGTGGAATAACACATGGGTAAAAATATTGTAATGTATAATATATATATATATATACTACGATAGCAGCCAAGGGGAGAGAGAATTCCAGTGTCCATTCGGTATGTTTGCCGGCAGGTGTCATCCGTAATGAGGAGGAGGCCGTGCCGGTGGCTATCGAACGCAGTGGGTGCAACCGGGTGTATGTATTGTATTGTATGTTAACCGGGGATCTAGAAGCGACGGAGAGGCTCCGTCCTCGCCGCAACCGCAGTGGTCCACAACCCCACGACGACTACCGCAGTCCACTTCACCCCTTCGCCGCCCCACACCGACGATCCCAGAGTTATTGTGCGGTTCGGGCCCCGGTGGACACCGCCCCCCCCCCCCCCCCAAGGAACGTCTCACACCATACTAGTGTGACCCGTATGTTTGCGTGGTAGAGTAATGGTGGTGTAAGCGTACGTGAAGAACTTGTTTGCGCAGCAATCGCCGATATAGAGTAACTGAGGCAGAATAAGGGGAATCAGCCCACATTCGCCGAGGCAGATGGAAAACCGCGTAAAAACCATCCACAGACTGTCAGTTCATCGGACCTCGACACAAATCCGCCGGGAGCATTCGTGCTGGGGACCAGGCGCTCCTTCCCACCCTGAAAGCCGTGCGTTAGACCGCACGGCCAACCAGGCGGGCCTCGGCTGTATGTACTGGCACATGTTGGCACGAATGACGCCTGCCACTTGGGTTCTGAGGCCATCCTTGGCTCCTTTCGGCGGCTGGATGATTTGCAGAAAATAACTAGTAACGCACGCCGCGTGCAGGCTAAGCTGTCTATTTGTAGTATCGTACCCATGGTTGATAGCGGTTCTCTGGATTGGAGCAGAGTAAAAGATCTAAACCAGTGGCTCAAATGACTCTGAGGCGGTATCGGAAGCGAATTTCTCGACCTCCGCAGTCGGGTGCAGAATTGCAGAGGTCCCCTTAATAGGTCAGGCGTCCACTACACGCAGGAAGCGGCTACTAGGCTAGCGGTACTTGTGGCATGCACGAGGGGCTTTTTAAGGCTATAGAAACCCTCCCTTGGGATCAAAGACGATTTGCCTATTAAATCAGCCACAGTGACCTCAGAGAATCTTAGTCCTCGCACATCAGAGATATGAAATATTAATATGATTTTAGTAAACTGCAGGAGCATCCAAGGAAAGGTCCTAGAATTAGTATCGCTTACTGAAGGTTATAACGCACAGATAGTATTAGGAACACAAAGCTGGTTGAAACCAGACGTCAATGGCAACGAAATCCTAAGTTCCGATTGGAAAGTTTATCGTAAGGTTAGGTTAGTCGCGAATGGTGGCGGCGTGTTTATTGCTGTAAAAATTCGATAAAATATAGCGAGGTTATCACGAATTCCGAATGTGAATTAATCTGGATGAAACTATCAAATAACGGTCAAAAATGATTATCGGATGCTTTTATAGACCACCTGGGTCAGGATCTGTAGTTGTAGAGCGCTCCAGACAGAAACTGCAGAATATCATTAGTATTTTTCCTTATCATGCCGTTGTAATTGTGGGTCACTTCAATTTGCCAGTTATAGATTGGGAGTGTTATGCCATCAAAACTAGTCCAAAGGCAGGGATTCGTGTGGCATTGTTCTGGATGTCTTGTACGAAAATTGCCTTGAGCAGATAGTTCGAGAACCAACTCGTGAGGGTAACGTCTTAGACCTCCTGGCAACAGACCTGAACTTATCGAATCAGTTAACGTAGAGGAAGGTATCAGTGATCATAAGGCAGTGACAGTATCTATCATGACGGGTGCTACAAAGAATGTTAAGAAAGGTAGGAAGATATACTTGCTGAGCAAGGGTGACAGGATACAAATTTCAGAATATCTCAATAGTCAGCATCAAATATTCGGTGATAAGGACGAAAATGTGGAGAACAAGTGGGAAAAAATTAAAGGCATCGTTCATTATGCCCTAGACAACAATGTTACGGGCAAGGTTTTAAGGGACAGGAAAGACCCACAATGGTTTAATAGCCGCGTTAGGAAAGCGGTACGTAAACAAAGAGCACTTCATCTCAGATTCAAGAGAAATAAAAACCTAGCTGACAAACAAAAGCTGAACGAAGCTAAAAACAGCGTAAGGGGAGCAATGAGAGAAGCGTTCAATGGTTTTGAAAGTAAGACGTTGTAAACTGACCTGAGTAGAAACACTAAGAGAGTTTGGTCGCATGTATAATCAGTACGTGGGTCAAAATCATCTATTCATTCTCTCAGCGACCCCAACGGCACGGAAACGGAAGATAACAAAGAAAAGGCAGAAATACTGAATTCGGTCTTCCGAAGTTGTTTCACCGCGGAAGATCGTAGCACTGTCCCTCCTTTCAATTGTCGTGCGAACGTTGAAATGGTAGATATTGAGATAACCAATCGCGGAACTGAAAAGCACTTACAATCGATTAGTAGTGGAAAGCAGTCAGAGCCAGATGAGAAAACTATAATATTCTATAAAGATTTTGCGGAAGAACTTGCTCCCCTTCTAGCAGTAATTTATCGCAGATCGCTTCAGCAACGAACGGTACCCAACGACTAGGAAAAAGTGCAGGTCATCCCCGTTCTTAAGAAAGGATGCACACAATTATAGACCTATATCGTTGACGTCAATCTGTTGTGGAATTATGGACGTGCTTTATGCTCAAGAGTTGTGATGTTTTTGACAATTGAACATGGATTTTTGACAATTCAACATGGATTCCGCAAACAGAGATCCTGCGAAACTCAGCTCGCTCTGTTCCTCCATGAGATCCGCAGCGAAGTGGGCAACGGCGCTCAGGTTGATGCTGTGTTCCTTGATTTCAATAAGGCATTTGACACCGTCCCGCATTGCCATTTAATGAAAAAACAAAATACGAGCTTACGGAGTATCGAAGCAGGTTTGCGACTGGACTCGAGACTTCTTGCGATAGAACTCAACACATCGCTCTTACCGGAGCAAAATCGATAGATGTAAAGGTAATATCCAGAGTGCCACAGGGAAGTGCGATAGAACCGTTGCTTTTTACAATGTGTATAAATGATTTAGTAGAAAGCATCGGATGCTCTTTAAGGCTATTCCCAGATGATGCAATTGTCTATACCAAAGTAGCAACGCCAGAAGATCGTACGAATTTGCAGAACGACCTGCAGAGAACTGATGAATGGTGCAGGCTCTGGCAGTTGACCCTGAACGTAAATAGATGTAACATATTGTGCATGCATAGGAAAAGAAATCCACTACTGTACAGCTACACTGTTGATGGAAAACAGCTGGAGACAGCGTCTGCCGTAAAATATCTAGGCGTAACTATGAAGAGCTACACTACTGGCCATTAAAATTGCTACACCACTAAATGACATGCTACAGACGCGAAATTTAACCGACTGGAAGAAGATGATGTGATATGCAAACGATTAGCTTTTCAGAGCGTTCACACAGGGTTGGCGCCGGTGGCGACACCTACAACGTGGTGACATGAGGAAAGTTTCCAACCGATTTCTCATACACAAACAGCAGTTGGCCGGCGTTGCCTGGTGAAACGTTGTTACGATGCGTCGTGTAAGGAGGAGAAATGCGTACCATCACGTTTCCGACTTTGATAAAAGTCGGATTGTAGCCTATCGCGATTGCGGTTTATCGTATCGCGACATTGCTGCTCGCGTTGGTAGAGATCCAATGACTGTTAGCAGAATATGGACTCGGTGGGTTCAGGAGGGTAATACGGAACGCCGTGCTGGATCCCAACGGCCTCGTATCACTAGCAGTCGAGATGACAGGCACCTTATCCGCATGGCTGTGACGGATCGTTCAGCCACGTCTCGATCCCTGTGTCAACAGATGGGGACGTTTGCAAGACAACAACCATCTACAAGAACAGTTCGACGACGTTTGTAACAGCATGGACTATCAGCTCGGAGACCATGGCTGCGGTTACCCTTGACGCAGCAACACAGACAGGAGCGCCTGCAATGGTGTACTCAACGACGAATTTAGGTGCACGAATGACAAAATGTCATTTTCTCGGATGAATCCAGGTTCTGTTTACAGCATGATGATGGTCGCATCCGTGTTTGACGAAATCGCGGTGAACGCACATTGGAAGCGTGTATTTGTCAACACCATACTGGCGTATCACCCTGCGTGATGGTATGGGGTGCCATTGGTTACAGGTCTCGGTCACCTCTTGTTCGCATTGACGGCACTTTGAACAGTGGACGTTACATTTCAAATGTGTTACGACCCGTGGCTCTACCCTTCATTCGATCCCTGCGAAACTCTACATTTCCGCAGGATAAAGCACGAGCGCATGTTGCAGGTCCTGTACGGGCCTTTCTGAATACAGAAAATGTTCGACTGCTGCCCTGGCCAGCACATTCTCCAGATCTCTCACCAATTGAAAACGTCTGGTCAATGGTGGCCGTGCAACTGGCTCGTCACAATACGCCAGTCACTACTCTTGATGAACTGTGGTATGGTATTGAAGCCGCATGGGCAGCCGTACCTGTACACGCCAACCAAGCTCTGTTTGACTCAATGCCCAGGTGTATCAAGGCCGATATTACGGCCAGAGGTAGTTGTTCTGGGTATTGATTTCTCAGGATCTATGGACCCAAATTGCTTGAAAATGTAATCACATGTCAGTTCTAGTATAATTGTCCAATGATTACCGGTTTGTCACCTGCATTTCTTATTGGTATAGCAATTTTAATGGCCAGTAGTGTACCTCAAGTGGAATGACCCATAAAACAGATAGTGGGAAAGGCAGATACCAGACTGAGATTCATCGGAAGAATCTTAAGGGAATGTAACTCATCCACGAAAGAAGTGGCTTATAAGGTCTTTCTTCGCCCGATTCTTGACCATTCTTAATCTATCCGGTATCCCTATCAGTTAGGCCTCATAGAGGAGATAAAGAAGTTTCGTCACGGGATCGTTTAGCTGGCGTGAGAGCGTTACAGAGATGCTAAACAAACTCCACTGGCAGACGTTACAAGAGAGGCGTTGTGCATCACGGAGGGATTTATTATTGAAATTACGGGACAGCACTTTTCAGGAGTCGGAAAACAGATAACTTTCCTCCATATACATATCGCATATGGTCCACGAGGAGAAAATTCGAGAAACTGGAGCCAATACAGAGGCTTACCGACAAACATTCTTCCCACGCACTATCCGCGAGTGGAACAGGGTTGGAGGGATCAGGCAGTGGTACCGAAAGTATCCGCCGCCAGACACCATTAGGTGACTTGCGGAATATGATGTAGATGTAGATGTATACCCGTTGTGTATGTGTACAAATGTATCGTGAGCGCTTCTCACATATATGCAATAGGTGTGTTTTTCGTAGCATGACTTGGGGCTCACTCATTGAGGATATCCTCAATATGAAACATAATGTTTATTTCAACGTTATCAGTGACCAAGTATTACCATTTCTTCTGTATATTCACGACGAATACAATGAAGAGACTCTCGTCCAAGACGACAACAACCTTGTTCACGGGCCCCTCGCAAACTTTTCTCGTTTGACGAGCACTTCAAAGAAATAAATTTGCATGTACGGGGAGCTTGACTTGCGAACGGTGGAAAGAGAGCATTAGCCTACAGCCAGTGCCTTCAGCGAGCATGCCCTGCAGTTGTAACACATTCCAGATATGAGCGGCCCATTAAAAGTTCAGAGACCTTTCAGCAGTTGACTTCGCTTTTAAGCGAACATTTAAACAGAAAACGAGTCTGCAGTTAGAGATGGTGCACGTCATAGAAGACTTCGCCTCTCCAGACCACGTAAGTACGCCTTTGTCATGTGCGTCTATTTGCGCCGTTTCTGCTTCTGAGTGTCAGCTTGCTGCCGCTGATGATCACATGGTTGCGGTTCAGTGTTGTTTTGGGACTGAATAGTAACGTTTCATCTTTGTGAAAAAAAATTTATGATTGAAAACAAGTAAATCTCCTGGTTCGGATGTAACCCAGTACGGTTTTACAGAGAGTATTGTACGATACAGGCCCCTTACGTAGCTTACATTCACAGCGAATCTCTCGCTCAGTACAAAGTTCCAAACGACTGGAAATAGCGCAGGTGACCGCTGTGTATTAGAAGGGTAAAAGGACGGACCTGCTAAATTACAGTCCAATATCTTCAACCTCGGTTTGCTGTAGAATTCTGGAATGTATTCTGAGTTCGAGAAAATTTCCTTCATACGAAAAGATTCTATCCACAAATTGGCATGGACTCAGAAGCATCACTCGTCCTGAAGTCGGCTTGCCCTTTTCTCACATGTTAACCTGAGACCACAGATGAAGGGTAAGAAGAAGATTCCATATTCCTAGATTTGCGGAAAGCGCGATACAAATTTCCCCACTGCCGACTGTTAGCGAAAATACGAGCATACGGAATAGGTTTCCAGATATGTGAATGGCTCGAAGATTTCTTAAGTAATACAACTAAGTACGTTGTCCTTGAAGACCAGTGTTCATCAGAGAAAAAGGTATAATCAAGAGCGCTCCAGGAAACTGTGAGTGTACCGCTTTTATTCTCTATGTACACACATCATGAAAAAATTTGCATCATCTCCCTTTCGAAAGTTCCGGAACCACTACACACAGGTACCTCTAATACCCAGCAGCACTACCTCTTGCATTGATGCATGCCTGTATTCGTCTTGGCATACTATTCACAAGTTCATCAAGGCATCTCTAAAAGTTTAACACATCAGATGGCTTCTGCAGACTGGTACCAACAGAGACTGAACTTTATTCTTTTGTGTGAGAGGCGCAAACAGGGCTAAGTGTTAGGCTGAGGACAGTCGGTATTTTCCTCTGATATAAAAAAATATTTGATTTTGTAGACTGTGGAATACTTTTGCGTAAGAACGAACATTGTAGGATTAAGGAAATGGCTCAATAGTGGTTCACTTCAAACCTGGAGGGTAGGAAGCAATCAACAGGGAAGAGCCGGAAATTGGCTGGCACCAAGAATAGCGGGTATATCAAAACTAGACATGATTGTCTTATTGGGATTGCCGCGATCGTTCTTTAAATAAAAATATGGCATTTCAGTCTTTTATCGCTATTTTTTATTTTCAATGACTGGTTTCAGGCTCCAAACGCTGTCCGATCGCTATGACTGCAATGTTCCCTGTATCGAATATCAAAACTCCGCCCTGTCTGCCCTATATAAGAACTGTAATATTCCACAGACCTACTACTAAATAAGCAAAGTGATTTTATGCACAGGAGCTATTATGAGATTTTTACAGACATGTTTTAGGCTTACTCTTGAATGGAACAGCACGCTCCAGTAAGAACCAGCTGCAGCGGAACGGCTCTCAGTAGGACTTCGCGTGGCACTGTATACGTTCTGACGTAGGGAAATACTCTCCACCACCAATCAATACAAAGAAGAGGAAACGCACATTTTCGAAAGAATATGAAAGTTTCAATTACATTTTTAAGTTTCTTTATAAAAAATTTTAAATTAGTGTAGATTATCTCTGTTCATGGTCCACTCCAAAAATTATTCATATGTTATTTCTTTAAAAATTGGCTTATTTTTAAAAAGTATATTCACCATTAATATGTACAGTGAAATAATTACATCTTAGTACATATGTACAATTCTTAAAGCTAGAGGGCACTATTTACTTTTACCAATCAAGTTTCTCCAAACACTGATACAAGGTTTTAACAGATTAAAAATTACTTTAGTTATGACAGCGAACCAATAGTTCTGTACTGACAGGTTACTCTGTAACTGTAATATATGATATGTTGGCATTTCATACAGTCCAAAATTTCTTTTTGTAAACTAAGATAGTTCTATCAGTAACTATATCAATCTTGCGAATTGTATTTTTAACTTTATCTAACAGATGTGAAGATGGGCAGGTAGCCTGAAACCGGTCATTGAAAATAAAAAATAGCGATCAAAGGCTGAAATGCCATATTTATAAATAGCGGGTATGCCAAAGGGTTCCGTTCTGGGTCTGTTACTTTTCTTGACCAGTATCAACGATCTGTCATTATACATGGCAGACGATTTAGAATTATTCTTGATGTGTGCATAGTTCCGCATAGTCAGCACGTACACAACTTTCCCAGCCCGCATCTCGTGGTCGTGCGGTAGCGTTCTCGCTTCTCACGCCCGGGTTCCCGGGTTCGATTCCCGGCGGGGTCAGGGATTTTCTCTGCCTCGTGATGGCTGGGTGTTGTGTGCTGTCCTTAGGTTAGTTAGGTTTAAGTAGTTCTAAGTTCTAGGGGACTTATGACCACAGCAGTTGAGTCCCATAGTGCTCAGAGCCATTTGAACCATTTGAACAACTTTCCCACTAGAGCACACTGAACTAAGCACACCAGCGCAGGCACAGCGCTCGTCCGTCTCTGCACTACGAGATGG
This sequence comes from Schistocerca serialis cubense, assembly GCF_023864345.2. NCBI lineage: Eukaryota > Metazoa > Arthropoda > Insecta > Orthoptera > Acrididae > Schistocerca > Schistocerca serialis. The sequence goes on from NC_064639.1 coordinate 932,127,348, forward strand.
CGCTGCCGTAGAGACGGACCAAATTCTGATTCCGCCAATCCGCGTATTAATATGTAACGCAGCCAATAAGATTGCTGCTAACGTAGAACCTTTTCTCCTCGCAGATCACACTCGTGCAGCAATACATGAACGCACGAGGTATTATCACAAGTGTACAGACTTCCGATTAGTAAGTCTGCATTAGTCTGCATTTATCTGCACCAGTCTGTACCAGTCTGCCTTAGTCTGTACCAGTCTATAGTCAAGTTTCAATCTGCGCCTAATAAGATTACCATATTCCTGTACATAGCCATGAAGATAAATGTATAGACACTTTGTCAAGTATCAGAGATATGTGAGAATAAGATTAACGTACCCAGACCAAAGGAACTTCAGATTGTCAATTGTAAATAGCATCCAGAATCAAATTACGTAATGTCTATACTTTTTAATTATTTTAATAAATGTGTGTGAAAATTAATCAAATTCTGTTTAAAGTTGGTCACCGTCAATCTGCTACTCTAAGCGTGCAAGTGGCATTTCTATCGTCTGACCTAACGGCAGAAGATAAACACGCCAAGATAAGACCACGATACATATTGCTGACACTCGCCTACTTCATTAGAGCGACAAGGCAAATAATCGGATGGTGTGTGTACCGAAGGTCTTACAGTATGCACACCACAATTCTCATTCCAGATGACACAACTTTTTTGTGCAAGACGATTCAAAATTATTCTCATTCCAGATGACACAATTTTCGTTGTTCAAGACGATTCAAAATTATTCTAATTCTAGATGACATAATTTTCATTGTGCAAGACGAAGAATGTAAAGTAAATGATGCAACTAATGTAGTAGTCATTAACATTATCACGTTGTTTTCAGAGAACAGAATGTAGTTTAAATGCAACAAAAGCAGTATTGTGACTCTGAACTCTTGTGAAATCTAATATGCCTCGTTCCGAGGCGGCCGAACAGTCAATCAATCTGATTACTTTAAATTTTTAGGACTCATGAACAGGTCTGTATCTGTTGGTGGGAGTAAACCTGGGTATCTGGCCCGGGTGACAATTTCAAGGGGTGCCAAATTCATATACTTGAAGAAGAAAACCTTGTTCACAAAGCGCCTAGCATCCGGCGCACGTTCGTCTACCGATCATTCATACGATTTTGAAAAGCAAGCCTGTTGGTTTATAAATATATTTGAACACATTCTAAATTGATTTCTGAACGAATTTTGAACTGATTTTTTGAATGCCTGCATAGTGTAGGCTTACCTGATGTCTCTCCCAGGTGAATCCCCGCCGCGTCAAGAAATTAAAAACTGTCCGCAGACAAAAAGGGACGGGGCTATACGAGTTGAAGCGAATAAACTCGAACAGGTGAATGTCAGTCGCTGTTTGCTTATGTGATTGATTAGCTATGCAAATGATCAGCGTTGTTATAATTACTAGTGAAATCCATAGATTCAGACTATCAAAGTGGAAATAAACGACTAATTGGAGTAACAGGTAAGAAAGATTACATATCAATCTTCTCGGTGTATCCAAGAGAACGAAATTTTGACAAAAAATTTTTGGCATTACGCTACACTACGACGGTCCAGTTGTACAGCACCCGGTCAATAGTCGCTTTAAGTTCTTCTCTGAATAGCTTGGAAAACGCGTTGTGCCAAAAAGTGACAACGGCTAACCGGGAATAAACGCTGGATAACTAAACTGGTGGTGTTGGCAGGTTTAGTGAAGTTAACCGGAGAATAAGTTTTGACACTGGCAGGAATAGTTACAGAATTAGAGACTGCGAGACTGTTAGAACAAGGAAGGAGAAGAAATGAGGCCAGCACACAAATTATATGGAAGAATATGACGATTCGTACTACTGCTTACCGATCTCATGCTTGAGAAACAGGAGCTTATGAACGAAATGGGAAACTGTCTCCTAACATAGAAGTTTTCGTTTGTTGTGGGTCTAACAGCCGTTTGATATAGGCACTTCGTGAATTATATTCTGTCGTGTTATTTATGTAAATGAAGTAGATAAAAATGGCCATTTGTGCAATAATAGAAAGGCCTTTTTCGTTTTATCTGGCGGACAGCGACAACATAGACGTAATAATATCGAGAACCCACACCAGTCTTGGGTACTATTCGTATTAACAGTTGTTTCAGCTTTAAACAACGACATTTTGATTTTTCATGTAGCAAAACGTTTGACGGACTTTGATGAGGTAACAGACTCTTTCGCAGAAAGGAAAGCACGACATGTAAATCTGTAACAAGATTAGTGAGAAAAAATGTTGGGAGCTAAGGATTGCATCTGACACTGAAACGCGAAGGCTTGTTTGCTTGCTTTCACTCTGTTAACTCGTACGGTGTTGCATTTTGAGGCAACTCAGTGCATTCACAAACTCGGCCCAGAAACCTGTAGTTAAATTAATCTGCGGTTTCAGCTCACGAACTTCGTGTAGCCTGTTGTTCAAGTCTGTCGTAATTATAATTCTGAGGTAGTTGTACATATTCTTGATCGTGAGATTTGTTATTAACGGTATTCGCACACTCGGAAGTAACTACAAGAATCATTCAGTGAATGCTATTAACTTGTGCACTATTCGGCTGATTTTATCTTCAACTAGCTTAGCACCCGCTGCTTCGCTCGAATAGACAGCATGATAAGCAGAGATTTTCTTTTGTTTGTTTCTCTGTTCAAAATGGTTCAAATGGCACTGAGCACTATGCGACTTAACTTCTGAAGTCATCAGTCGCCTAGAACTTACAACTAATTACACCTAACTAACCTAAGGACATCATACACATCCATGCCCGAAGCAGGATTACAACCTGCGACCGTAGCGGTCGCTCGGCTCCAGATTGTAGCGCCTAGAACCGCACGGCCACTCCGGCCGGCTGTTTCTCTGTGGTCGAATTTGTATGCTATTCACAGACTGCAACATCTTATAAGCCTTTCACGCTAACCTTTCACGCTAATTAACGTGATGGAAGCTTGATCCTTCCCCGTAAAAATGGTACCTGTATCCCAAAGTTTTGTTAATCATACCTTTTGCGTTCTTGTGGAGATATTTCCTCAGAAACTTTCATTCCCCAAAATATAATTCGTTAGAAATCAAATACCAATTTTCCTAGATTTAGCTTAATAAATGTATACAATAACGAAATATTAAAAAAAAATCATCCTCTATTTCTTCCCCTTAGGTGTTGAATTTCCGAACGACAACGAAACACGTACCTTTTTATTTTCAACCGAGAAGTAAGATGCCAGTTTTTACAAATGTAGCCTTAAAAATGCTTTAATAGTACTTTAATGATGATTTGTTTGCAGAAAATATGTCACCCACTATTTTACCTCCTTAGTGGTTGCATTTCCAAAAATGCTGAAACAGGTGTTTTTTTTTTAATTTCTGAGTGAGAAACCAAATACCAATTTCAGTATTTGTAGCTTAAAAATTGCCTTATTAGCGACATGTTAAAAAAATGTTCAAATGTGTGTGAAATCTTATGGGACTTAACTGCTAAGGTCATCAGTCCTAAGGACAAACACACACACCCATGCCCGAGGGAGGACTCGAACCTCCGCCGGGACCAGCCGCACAGTCCATGACTGCAGTGCCTAGACCGCTCGGCTAATCCCGCGAGGCTATTAGCGACATGTTTTCAGTAAACTTCTCATCCCGCACTTCATCCCTTTAGCGGTGTAATTTCGAAAAATCCCAAACCATACGATGCCTGCAATATAAGATCAATACCCTCTCCAAATTTCAAGTTTCTATCCTTCAGTTTGGGCTTGGCGATGATGAATCAGTGAATCAGTCAGGCATTAGTCCGCCCCCTTAGAACATACATATATATATAAAACAAGACAAAAAAACGCAAATGCGAATTTAAAAAAAAAATCCCAAATACGTGTTTTCATAGGTGCAGTTTTAGAAATGCCTTAGTGGTTCTTTATTAATGATTTATTTTCAAAAAAGCATTTCACCCATTATTTCACCCTCCATAGGTGTTAATTTAAAAAAAAATAAAGTGCTAAAGGGCCTATTTATTTATTTATGACTGAAAAACTAAACACCAGTTTTCATAATTCAAGATTGCCTTAAGGAACATATTTTCAAGAAACCTTCCTTCTCCTATTTCAACCCCTTAGGGGTGGAATTTCAAAATTCCATTCCTGAACGATGCCTACAGTATGACATCAGCACCCCCTCCAAATTTAAAGTTTTGAGTAGTTTGGGCTGGGCTTTGGTGAGTCAGTTAGTTGTTGTGTTTCCTATGAGGTTGTGAGCCTTGGCTGGCTCGTGTTATGCTTTGCATTAAACCTTGGTTGCTATTCTGTGTTTAGTTTCCCGCTGTTATCGCGATTATGCTGTTATCCTCTCTCTCCGCGAGTCGCAACAGCAGCGTGTATCGATATTCACACCCTTGTACTATCTTTGGTTCAAAAATGGCTCTGAGTACTATGGGACTTAACTTCTAAGGTCATTAGTCCCCTAGAACTTAGAACTACTTATACCTAACTAACCTAAGGCGTCACACACATCCATGCCTGAGGCAGGATTCGAACCTGCGACCGTAGCGGTCGCGCGGTTCCAGACTGTAGCACCTAGAACCGCTCGGTGACCACGGCTGGCGCACTATCTTTGGCGTCGCGCTTAAAGTTTCCGGTTGTTTTGCCCTTAGGGCGTGGGATTGTTTGGGCCTTCAGCCTAATTTAGAGAAATGTTTTAAGATAAAGCCTTTTGGCTTTTAAATTCAAATTCCTGTTTTTGAATCTTAAGTTATTGGCCTTCAGCCGATTTTAAATTAAACTTGTTTTTCCCTTAAGGCGTGAGATTGTTTGGGCCTTCAGCCTAATATAGAGAAATGTTTTAAGATGAGGCCTTCTGCCTTTTAAAATTAAAATTTTTGCTATGGAGTCTTAAGTGACTGGCCTTCAGCCGGTTTGAAATTACTTTTGCCCTTGTGGCGTCAGATTGAACGGCGCATTTAGTCGGGAATTAAGTTCTAAAATTAATGTTTGGCCTGCTCTGTTTTTAATGTTTTCTTTACTCTTGTAATGTTTGTCAAATGAATGAAGCAGTATGTTCGAGTGCAACTAACAGCCATTCATTTTGGCCCCTATCCACAAATTAAATGGTTCAAATGGCTCTGAGCACTATGGGACTCAACTGCTGTGGTCATAAGTCCCCTAGAACTTAGAACTACTTAAACCTAACTAACCTAAGGACAGCACACAACACCCAGCCATCACGAGGCAGAGAAAATCCCTGACCCCGCCGGGAATCGAACCCGGGAACCCGGGCGTGGGAAGCGAGAACGCTACCGCACGACCACGAGATGCAGGCTATCCACAAATTAAACTATCTGTCCTCATCTCAGGTTGGTTCATTGACATCTATTTCAATTTGCATACCACATAACACAGTACTTGTACTAATATGTACTAATATACTCTACCTGCAGCGTTACAGATGCGCCAGAATGATCTACAAACCGACGTTGTCGACCGTGCCCACCTAACTAATCCCAGTGAGCACGCCCCTGGCACCGGGCGGGGCCAAGATGTTATATCCGCTTCAGTCCTATCCTAGCAAATTATACATTCTTAACCTACATCGAACATAATTCCTATTTCTACTGTCATGTTCAGGGCTTTGTTAAGATCGGCGGATTTTACACCCTTCCCCTAAACCGAGACGTGGCGGATCCCAACCGTGAGGCGGCTGGTGAAGTCCACGTCCCGGTGGAACAGGACGGATTTACGGAGTCTAATTTGGGTTTAATACTAATTTTGATTGTTCCTTTGAAATCTCGCAGGACTTTGCCTGATATTGTATTTGATAGTTCGTTCGGAAAGTGAAATGTGTTGCCTGAATAGATGGTGCGTGTAGCGGTTGGGTAGTTGTCACCCTTGTTGTGATGCAACGTCATCGAAAAGGGGGGCACTCGTAAACCAAATGGCCTGGAATGCCCTGTATAGCTCCAAAGTCACACGATGGTACAGCCCGCTTCCCGAACCGACATAAGTATGTCGGGTACGATCCATGTACAGTAAGAAAGTGCAGCAGGCCCCAAGCTGGTTTAAAGTACCTGAGCTTCAGATGCTCCTTGATATTTGGCAGAAACTCGTATGTTCTCCACTCTGTTTCATCCCCATCCCACTGCTCCTGCTATAATTCCCCCCCCCCCTTTTTTTTGTATTCCGGCTGTGTCCCTTACGTAAACTCCCATTATTTGAACTACTTTTCTCTTTCTTCTTTCTTAACCCAATACCAGGCTGCCTGCTCACTGATCTTTATATCAAGGGGACAGAGCCCCATTAATACTAGCAATTTCCCCGCCCCCACACCCCCACCCAGAGGTTGTTCTACATGCCCCTACGGAGCGCAGGAGCACATTTCACTGCGCCCTTCTTACGGCCATGGCAGGCATGACCCTCGTGACCCTGTGCACCCGGATTCCTGACCCATATCCTGCTGTGGTAGATGGAAACGTTTGCGGCCGATTCCAATTAAGCTGTTGAGTGCTTCTAGCTACCTCTGTACTACAATGTCAATATGTCTCGAGTAATTCCACCTTTCATCAACGTCTACATCCAAATATCGGGCCTCGCCGCGCCGAAGAACTGGTGAACCGTCTATTCTAACTGTGGGATTTGTAATAAGTTGTCCTTTCAATAATAAGTAAGTAGACTTGCTGGGTGATATTGCCATTTTCGCTCTACGGTACCTTGCGGTCAAGAGTGACATGGCCCTTTCCACCTTTGGCTCTAAATCTTTACGGCTACGACCACTAACCAGGAGAAGGAGGTCGGCTGCGTAGGCTATGACCTCTACCACATCGTCAGTGCTTTTCGAGCTGTCCAGAAGAGTTCGCATATTGACTTCCCAAAAGATTGGCCCTAGGACAGAGCCCTATGGACATCCCTTTGTTATCCTTTTACTGATTGCTCCAATAGGGGACGATACCCAGACTTCTCTTTCTTCACAATTGCTCCTAAGACAACCATATAGCGACCGTGGACACTCCTTCTCCCGCAGACAGAAGAGCGAAGGACATCACAGGTTTCAAAGGCGCCACTGATATCCGCCATAATCCCTAGAGTTTTTACAAGGAGGAAAAAGATCACCCTGTATATTGTAAGACAGCACAGTGTTTACCATACAATTCATCAGGCCTACAAATTACTCTCGCGACCAGTTCTAGAATACTGTTTAAGTGTGAGGCATAGGACTAACAGGGGATATCGAACATATACAGAGAAGGGCAGCGCGAATGGACACAGGTTTGTTTGGTTCGTGAGAGAGTGTTACAGAGATACTGAAATAACTGAACTGGCAGCCTCTGGAAGGCAGACGTAAACTCCCACGAGAAAGTCTATTAACAATCGGCTTTAAATGATGAATCTAGGAATATACTACAGTCCAGTACGTATCGCTGGCATAGGGATAGTGAGCATAAGATTAAAATAATTACTGAACGCACAGAGGGATTCAAACACTCATTCCTTCCGCGCTCCATACGTGAAAGGTTCGCGCAAAAACTCTAATAACTGGTACAATGCGACATACTCTCTGTCATGCACCTCACAGTGGTTTGCAGAGTATGGATGCTGATGTAGATGTAGATGAGTTATAATACTAATGCACTCTAACATCTTTCGTTTGCAACTTTATGAGGTGTCATATACGTTACATCACCCACAGTCTCTCTAAAAACAATTAAGCCGTTCGATACATTTGAAAGTTATTTGCCAGACTGCGAATTCGTGAATGAGATGCATGTAACGTAACGGATGAACTGCAACTTCAAGAACTGTGCGTTTAAGTGAATTCCGTACTCTTTCAAAAACTGTGCCTTGACATTAATAACTACATCGTGTGTCTGAAATGTTACCTTCGTATACATACGAAATTCGATCTATACACACTAAGTGATCAAAAGTACCTGGACACCCCCAAAACCATACGTTTTCCGTATTAGGTGCGTTGAGGTGCATTGAGGGGCATTGTGGTGCCACCTACTGCCAGGTACTTAATATCAGCGGCCTCAGTAATCGTTAGACATCGTGAGAGAGCAGAATGGGGCACTCCGCGGAACTCACGGCTTCGAGCGTGGTCAAGTGATAGAGTGTCATTTGTGTCATACGTCTGTACGCGAGATTTACACACGCCTAAATATCCCTGGGTCTAGTGTTTCCGATATGATAGTGAACTGGAAACCTGAATGGCCACGTACAGCACAAAAGCGTATAGGCCGACCTCGTCTGTTGACTGACAGAGACCGCAGAACGCAGATGGTCGTAATGTGTAATAGGAATTCCAAACTGCATCAGAATCCATTGCAAGTACTATAGCAGTTAGGCGGACGGTGAGGAAACTTGAATTTCATGGTCGAGCGGCTTCTCATAAGCCAGACACCAGGCCGGTAAACGCCAAGCGACGCCTCGCTTGGTGTAAGGAGCGTAAACTCTGGACGACTGAACAGTGGAAAAACGTTGTATGGGGTGACGAATCACAGTACACAATGTGGCGATCCGATGGCGGGGTGTGGATATGGCGAATACCCGGTGAACGTCATCTGCCAGCCTGTGTAGTGCCAACAGTAAAATTCGGAGGCGGTGGTGTTATAGTGTAATCGTGCTCCACCCCTTGTTGTTTTGAGAGGCACTACCACAGCACTGGCCTACATTGATGTTTTAAGCATCTTCTTGCTCCCCACTGTTGAAGGGCAATTCGGGGATGGTAACTGCATCTTTCAACATGATCGAGCACCTGTTCATAATACACGGCCTGTGGCGGACTGGTTACACGACAATAACATCCCTATAACAGACTGGCCTGCACAGAGTCCTGATCTGAATCCTATAGAACACCTTTAGGATGTTTTGCAACACCGACTTCGTGCCAGGCATCACCGACTGAGATCGACACCTCTCGTCAGTGCAGCACTTCCTGAAGAATGGGCTGCCTCTCCCCAAGGAACCTTCCAGCATCTGATTGAAAGTATGCCTGCGAGAGTGGAAGCTGTCATCAAGGCTAAGGGTGGGCCAACACCATACCGAATTCCAGCAATACCGATGGAGGGCGCCACGAAACTGTAAGTCATTTTCAGCCAGGTGTCCGGATACTTTTGATCAGATGGTGTAGTTCCAGCAGCATCCGCCCGCCCATACACAAAGCAGGGGACGGTCGAGTAATATTCCCACCAAGTCGATCACACACTATACAAAAGGATGCAGTTTGCCACTGCTTTTAGCTACTATGCTTTCTTCGTCACTACCTCGCGGTTATTGACTAGACGAAATCGTACATATCAGCTTTCTCTCTCTCTCTCTCCCCCTCCCTCCCTCCGTCCCTCCCTCTGTTTCACTCTCTCTCTTTCTTTGTCTCTTGACAAGAACTCTAGAAGCTGTTTCGACCACTTTAAGTGTAATTTCATTTACGAAACGTGCATCCCTTAGAGTAAATGCAGTTTTATTTGCCATATTATTATTTCTGTAACTTCATTGTTTGCTAATTCCGCCTCCTTCTTTTTCTTATTTTTGTATCTACTGCGTGTATCTCCACGTATCTTTCGGGTTATGTGCTTCGATATCTGTGTTTACAGTAATTTCGTTAGGCAAATTTAGGTATTTAAATGTTGTATTTATTGACATGCGTGTTTCGTAATTTGAACGTGATCTTTGCGGTAAATTCGGTAGCACGACCAAATCCAGAATCATTAAACTGTACTTCATTAGCCTTTTGAGTTTAATATTTAGACTATTCACGATCAAAATGCTCTATTTAATCCCTTCAGAGCCGAATGTGTTATAAAATGGTGCACTTTAACGAAGTATAATACAAACGGGGTGGTATATCAGCAGACTCACCCACGCAAAGACGATGGTGGCATTGCAGAAGTACTTTCAAACAGTGAATCCGAGTGGGTTCAGGGAATCCCAAATAGAACGCCCGATCGGCGTCGTGTGCTAGACGTCAAAGGTCCGAGATGAACAACAGGGATTTGTTGCGCCGTGTTCAGAGGACACGGTGTGCTGATGTACGGGACAAGTTCCACGAGTCTGGCGAATGGACGGCCATCAGTCAGCTGAACAGATCAGTGGGGACCAGGCCGGTAGAGGGCGGGGAAGGAGGCGAGTGCTGCGTGATGGAAGGGGGGGGGGGGGGGGGGGGCAGGCGCCGCGCCACCGGCGGAAGGAAACGAACGCAATAAATCAGGGCCGCACAGTGGCGGCTCCAATAACACCGCAGGAATGCTAATGCACGGCCGGTCCGATACGGGCGGGCAGCGACGCGCCTGTCCGCTGCAACACTCCAGCGGCAAGCATGGTGGAGGCCGGGCGACTGGACGCCGCCAACGGAAGAGTATTTTATTTTAACACGCTGCTTAAGTACGCTATGCGCGAGAGCATGGCAATGTACCACGATAAACGAACCGCTGTTGCGGTGAAGTGGCGCCACTGGACGTGATTTACAGAAGAGTTTCAGTGCTGACACTATTTCTGGGACCAGGCTCACTTGACAATGTGACATGGCCATTTGGAATATGGTCTGACCGTCACCGTATTTTCAGAAACGCTATAGCGACCTGGGATGAGTGGTGTAGAGGTGGTGGAGTGGCGGGTTTTGGAGATCGTGGTGCTCGTCAGGGATGGCTAGGAAAACTCCGCCGCAGGAAACAGAGCTTTTTCTTGTCTCGTTTTGTAACTCTGGAGTGCTGTGACTCCCTTAGATTCGCAGGAGCGTGGTGCATCGGTGGTGCCGATGACATCAGAAAGCCGCTGCGGTGGGATTTCCACTTGACGCCACTGTCTTGCTTTTCAGGCACAGTTTATTCCACCTAGCAGCCGATGCCAGAGTTAGCACTATGCTGCCCTGAGTGAGATGCGTCAGCGAAGCAATACGTATCTGCGGAATCCTCCTCGGCGGCCAAGGCTGTTGGGTTAGCAATTCTCCCTGTTGTGGAGGGACGACGGATTTACCATCGTGTCTCCGAATTGCTGCCCTCCAAGGCAGGAGTTCGGTTCTAATGTAGCACCGGAGGGATGGCTCTCTTTCGTGTCTCCTAAGTCGCAGGGTGGACTTAACCAGCATCGACTGTTGGCTGGCTGGCCCATAGACAGCTGGAGATTGACGTTGAACCGACGTCGTGGACGGTGGTTTCGTTCAGGATTCCAATATTATTCCCCACTCCTTTGGCTACAAAACTCTATTTCTCAGCACAATCTCCGGTCACTGCGACGGTCTTAAGCCACCTTACTGGAAGGGTCTGTATGCTCGCTCGGTATCACGCTACTAATCGACGTCGGAACTGACGTCTTGCTCCATCAATAACCTCTCCTGCAGCCATGCACTGTTTCCTGTGGAGTGCATCGTACACTGGGCCAATAAGATGGAAGTGCATCCTTCACAGGGCCCAACAGGTGGAAGTCCGCAGGTGAGAGATCCGGGCTGTAGGGTGGATCCCAGAGGACACACACTTTTGAGTACGCCAACTAGTGAGCACCACCAACAGAAACGGCAAGTGTGCAGAGAGGTGTTTGTTTGTGATCTGTCGTTCACCTCGAATGACAGTATCGGCACGTTCAATCAATGCAACAGTCACAGCTGTTTGCCGGCCGGCATGCGCAAGATCGGACAGGTTTGCGCGACCTTGTTGCGATGATGACAGACGCCTCGCCCAACCGTTGTCTTGTTGAATGCTGTGTCTTCTTAGACATTCTGCTACCGCGTACGAATACCTCCGATGGTCTGGTTTTCCGCGAAAAGAAACTGAGAGACAGTTCTCTGGTTGGAATGCACCTCCGTTGAAGGTGCCGCGCTGGTCGCGGTGGCCGAGCGGATCTAGGCGCTTCAGTCCGGAACCTTGAGTCTGCTACGGTCGCAGGATCGAATCCTCCCTCGGGCATTGATGTTTGTGATGTCCTTAGGTTAGTTAGGTTTAGGTAGTTCTAAGTTCTAGGGGACTGGTGACCTTAGATGTTCAGTCCGGTAGTACTCAGAGCCATTTGAACCATTTGAAAGAGCCGCCATTTGTCAGAATTTCATGAAACTAAAGGGGCTGTAGAGGGAATATTCGATGATGTCTGACAACAAATTCAGCATTTTTCCAGCCGAAACTCACTTAGAAAATATCTAATTTTAATTTTAATAACCAACAGCCTCAGTTGCAGTTTTATTCTGCAGAAGGTTGGGTTATGCCGACTGAAACCTAGGTAAATCTAGGTAAACATTGCAACTGACGCTGTTGGTTACTAAAATTAAAATTAATATTTATACAGTTGCTGACAGGGTGGCTAAATGTTGAAAATATTTAGAAAAGAATCTATTGTGTTACCTATTAAACTTCCCTCGTATTTGTAGCACCATTGTTGTGACGTCACACCGTTTTCTGGCGCGTACAGATCAACACAACTGTGTCCCAACGTTGTGAAAATATAAAACTGCATCGGGATGCCCCGGGCGGTAGCCGTGCGGTCTTGGGCGCCTTGTCACGGTTCGCGCGGCTCCCCCCGTCGGAAGTTCGAGTCCTCCCTCGGGAATGGCTTTGTGTGTTGTCCTTAGCGTAAGTTTTTTTAAGTTACATTAAGTAGTGTGTAAGCTTAGGGACCAATGACCTCAGCAGTTTGGTCCCATAAGACATTACCACAAATTTCCAAATTTTGCATCGGGATGTAAGATATACTTTTACCTTACGCCCTCAGCAGCCTGATTCAAAATGACTTCCTTGGAAACTTTACACTATCTTATGTAATACGGAACTGTCCACTAGATGTCACAAGAAGCGAGTCCATCAGTATAAAAGGAGTACGGAATTACTGCTTTGTAACAGCAGAATGGGTCGGTCAGGAGAAGGCAGTGATCTTCAATATGGTTGTCATCACAGTATGTCCGCAGCTTGTGGTCTCGCAGTCGCGTTCTCGCTTTCTGAGCATGGGGTCCCGGGTTCGATTCCCGGCGGGGTCTGGGAATTTCACCTGCCTCGAGATGACTGAGTGTTTGTGTTGTCCCCATCATTTCATCATCATTCATGAATGTGGCGAGATTGGGCTGAGCAAAGATTGGGAATTTGTACGGGCGGTGATAACCGTGCAGCTGAGCACCCCACAAACCAGACATCATCATCATCATCATCTGAGTAACAAATATATGGATCCACTCTTTTCGACCTTGGTGATGAAACGCGAATTAACAACCACAGATCAACCAACACCAGGCAGACGTTATGTACTGAAGGACAGGGACTCTCGAGAATTGTTGAGGGCTGTTGTGAAAAGTCCTTGGAAGAGATCACTTGTAAGTTCCAAAGTGCTGCCAGCAGTCCAGCTAACACAATGACTGTGTAGAAGGAGTTAAGGAATGGGGTGCAATGATCAAGCAGCTTCTCGTAAGCCATACATCTCTGCAGGCAATGTTAAGCGACGCTTGAGGTGGTGTAAAAAGCGACGCCACTGGATGTTGGAAGAATGGAAACGAGGAATTTGGAGCGATGCACCACTCTGTACTCCGTGGAAATCCAATGGATGGGCTTAGGTTTGGCGTACGCAAGTAAAACGTTTAGGCATTAAGCGTAGGGCCAAAAGAGAGGTACAGGGAAAGCGTTGTTACGGTTTCGAGGTGTTTTTCGCGGCTAGGATGGGTTTCCCATTTTGTGTTTAAGAAAACGCTAAATACGAAAGATACAAACACATTTCACAGCGGTGTATACTGTGTACATAAGAGGAACATTTGGTGATTGTATCAACAGGACAGTGCATCCTGTCATAAATCAGTATCTGTGAGGAAGTGCGTTGTGGACAATAACATTTCCGAAATGGACAGGTCTGCCTAGTGCCGACCTGAAGCCTGTGGGCCCCCTTTGGCGTCAGTTAGAACGTCTTTGCTCCAGATCCCGGCATCCGACATCACTAACTTCTCTGGTTTCTGCTCTTGCGGAAGAAAGGACTGACATTCCTCCAGAGACAGAAACATCACTAAAAGGTCTCCTGCACTCCTGCAGAGGTCGATAGGTGGATACACCCTGAAATAATTCCCGCTAATATATGCCCGATACTTTCTGATCAGATAGTGCAGTTAGAGGTACCGAAACATAGATTAAGAATAGACAGATTAAGGGATTTCTTTTCAAATTTTAGATCTACACCTTTGTAATTGATAATCAGAAACATTAGCGGTTGTCAGATTTTTAATTTCTTCCTTATCATTTTCTGGAAACAGCGTTTTCAGTATGGCTGAAGATTCACAATAAATACGTCTGTCACTACAAGGATATCCTGAGGACATATTTAAATTCGTGCTCATCAAGCACGTGTATGTTTCAATGTGACACATGAAGTGTGGAATGAAACTCTTTAAACATCAAAAACATCTTTTCATTCATATCTTCAGACAAACAGATCTTTCTTTCTTCAACCCACTCGGGGTAGCCGTGCGGTCTGAGGCTCCTTGCTAAATTCGAGCGGCACCCCCATAGGTGGTTTGAGTCCTCCCTCCGACATGGGTGTGTGTGTTTCCACCTTAGCGTAAGTTAGTTTAGGTTAGATTAAGTAGTGTGTAGGCCTAGGGACCGATCATCTCATCAGTTTGGTCCCATAGGAACTTACCACAAATTTCCTAAAAATTTCTGTTTTCAATTCTATAAACTATAAAGGCATCGTGGACCTGTAAACGTATTTACGTGAGTGTATATCAACTATCTTGTAGATTCATCAAGATTATTGTGAAAATATGTGTGTTTATCTCTCCTGTTTTGCGGCGCGCAACCGGTATATTCCGGTTCTTCTGTATATGCTCCATTTTGTTTTTCTTGATATTACGTACCGCACAAAATGCTTGCTCACAAAACTAGGGTCTCATGCTTACGGCCAGATGCAAGAGGGACTCGGATCCTGTACATAAATTTTGAGTCTTCTTCTATCTGTCATCGGCTCCCTTTACTAATACTCAGCACTGTAATCAACCGTCCCCAAAAGACATTCTGATCATTGTGCGTTTAATACTGGCGAATTTGCGTAGTACATTAGGTCTTTGTTGACTTTAAAACATTTAGCATTCCCGTTATATGTGAAGTTCACATTAAGTCCTCTTCACCCACTTCGTTTCCGTTTCTGTCTCATTTTTTGATATATCATCGTCTTCGTTCCCTAATGTGATCTCAGCAGCCCAGAAGAATTTATTACACAATACTGAAGTACTAATTTACACTAATAAACACAACGTCAAAGCACAGTGTAGCGATACAGATGTTCAGATGTATTTGCGGAATGTTTATGCTATTGCACTGCCGTATGTTGCAGTACAGAAAAGTTAGCTAATTTTTTTAGTTGGAACTGTTGACTTACCTGCTTCTTTTCTGTATACCAAACCTTAAAGGCATATAAAGCCATGACCAACCTGTTTGTACTTTGTTTCATATCCCTAAAATGTACTTATTTTCGGGGAGAATGTAATGACACTTCAGAATCATTTAGGAACGAAAAGTGAGTTGCTTGATATTTTCCTCCCATGTCCTTCTGGTGCTGGTCTACGTCACTAAAGCAAAGGAAGGAGAGAAGCGGCAGGATGACCACAACGGATGGTGCACAGGTTCTCGAAATATAAACACTGATCAACAAATGATTACGTATTGCATTTGTGGTGCTGCATATCCTTTAGAGTCTAATAACTTTATTTTAGGCATATGAAACAAAGTACAAACAGGTTAGTCATGGCTTTATATGTCATTACGTTTTGGCATACAGGAAAAGAAGCAGGTAAGTCAACGGTTGAAAGGTCTCTGTTGGATTCCTTTCATGTTAATCTCTTAAATCTGTTGTCATTTACGGCATATATTCCACTTCTAAATTTACTGTGGTGTTTCTGACTATATGGGAGGAGACTGAGCAGTGGAACGTGTTACTTTTACACATAAACAAGAACGATCTGTCACACTACTACACCTTAAAACACAGTTTATATGTAATTCATGTCGCACAGTCTCATACGGAACCTACATCCGCTTTCTTTTATATACTTTATATGATAAGATACTGTCATCCCCTTGCATTCTGTGTGAAAGAATGAATGAGCAAATGTATTTCTAGTTGCACGCTTGATGGTAGCAGACAAGCCTGTCTGCTAGAGAACAGTAGGACCAACATCGGAACAGGTAGCTACGCTTTCTAGAAGCAAAGAGGTTTCTGTTGTTAGTATGGTCCTGTCCGTCCCTTGTCATGTTGGTATAGGAAGCTGCCTCTCTGGCCACTTCCGTTTGTATTTGTGAGGCACCCTCAGGAAGGGACCACGGCATCTGTCCGTGGCGAGTGTCTGAAGTGGTAAGAGCTCTGGCTAAGCGCATGTCTGCTAAGTCCGTAGGACAATGGATTTCTTAAGTTCAGCCTAACTGAAAATTTAATCACCTCTATTTCAGGTTTAGCTCTAAAATATCTAATGTTATCTTAAAATGCAATGCAGTGTAGTTCGAATGTGAAGTTCAGAATATCTTCCGGTAGTTGCTTTGTCAGTACTTTGTGAGTAAAGTGGAACCACGTGTGGATGATCCGTAACTTTAACTAAGATCATCAATCTTAAATGCGAATGTGCGTGAGATTATAACGTCTCGTCTTGACAATATTTTTCAATATAGCAACTTTTCTTTATGTTCAACCCACGTGGGGTGTACTTTGTGAGACCAGTACCACGTGCTTATACAATTGTTTGACCCATCAGGTTAATAGTAAGACGATAGTAACCAGTTCAAGGTTTATCTTTTGTAATTTTTGTTTCGATGTAATTTATCTTAATTATCAAAATTATTGTGGAGTTACACTCTTTGTGTAAACCAAGTTGACCACGTGAAGCATGTAGTGTAATCATCAAAGTAGCCCTCAGCTATTCTTTTCGGGAAGATTTCACAGGGAGTTAGTATGAATATAGTATACCAGTGTGTGGTAATTTCATGATGGACAGGATTGCGCTACGAACGTAACTTCTTTGGGTGAAAATTGAATCGGTTGCTTGTGGTTAATTTCCTCTTGCGTATGTTTAAACGTTCTTCGTGTATTATTTTATGAATGCAGTGTTGTATGCAGTCTCCAAATCTTGGCTCCATATTTGATGTGATCCGTAAGATTACAAACTCAGATTTTCACAATCCTAAATAAGGCACCAGTTTAGTTATGTATCAAGTTTAATATGCTGAAATTTTAACGGAACAATGATCAATGTTAAATTAAATGTACAAATATAAACTGATTTATTTCTTCTTATTTAAATTGTCTTTATATATATATATATATATATATATATATATATATATATATATATATATATATATATCACTGGTTATCATAAGATGAGTACTAAAAGATTATAATTATGTTAGTCTGGTTGGGGATTTGGTAAGCTAGACTGGATACCTGGTAAAACAGTTGCTCAGTAATGCAAGGTTAACTTCTCCAGATAGCTCACAGTTTTAACCCGCTTTTACTGTCTTGAATATCAGCATCGCTATCAGAACAAATTAAAGTGTCAACATTACATGGTTACTATGAAACAAACCAGCTACGTCTTCTGCATTACAACATACGGCATTGCAATAGCCGAAATATTTCGCAAGTACGTCTATGTCACTACTTTGCGTCTTAATGTTTTGTCTATTACCGTAAGTGTTTAGAGCGGCTCCGGCCATGAAGCTGACTAAATCTCGGTCTTTCCTATTGATGCGACAATGTTACACTCAAACAAAATATGTCAAAATGTGTACCAATCTGACCTACTGTACTTGCAAGTACCCAGTGCCATTCATACAACAGTTTCACGCTGTGACATCCATTGTTTGGCTCGCAGAGGTGCATCGTTGCACGTGGGACCTGTCCCAGGTGTCCTTTCAGGGTCGCCATTGCTTCGGACCACGAGCGCATGCGCACATGCCGACAGCGTGGACATCGCTCCCTCGTGTGCATTAGCACACACGGTGCTTTCCACCCACTGCGGCCTCACAAACATACGTGCGTGATGAGGCACATTTTGCGGTCTGTATGCAGTCGATTAATTACCCCAGAGCAAACACTAATTTTCATCTTGTATCTGGGTCGCCAACCTATGTGCACGAATGAAACCACTTGGTAATTCGGTTGTTTCCAGCTCAATAACTCTACCGAATCTGACAGAAGAGAAGTTTTGTAATACCACACCATCGTCACGAAAGGAAAATCATTAGTTATGAGTATATTTCTGTGATATCCATGTTAATAGTAATCAAATTCACATCTCAGTGGACAGAATTACTTATTAACACTTTGGATTTAACGTAGAAGTCCAAAATATTTCAGTGCCTATTGAGAGCTGATGTGATTCCCTACATGCTGGAGTGACTTTATATCCATCGTGTGTAAAACCTTCATTATCAGTAGTACAAATATTCCAGATAATCCTCAGCAGAGAACTTTGACGTAAAAGAATAATGTGGCCACGAAGTCTTTGGCGACGCAATTGCCGATAAAAGGTTCTCGGTTAAATTTTCTGCGTTAAATTCAGACAAAATTCAAAGCTTTCTACGGCAACCTTCGTAATCGTCGTCAGAGACGAAAACGTAGTCTAAAAAACCTCATAGTTTCCCACATTTTTAGTATCCCACTTTTATGCCCAAAGGATGGCATCTAACTAGCTATAATACGTGGTGACACTAGAATAAATGATGACATCAAGGAAATGGTGAATGCTGAGGTGGCACCCACCGCGTTCATATATCGTGTTTATGCTCGCTGTTCAACGTCGCCTTCCGTGCCAACACTCATATCTGGTGGTAAGCTATGTAAAGTCTTCCTCTGCGCTCTTTCTTCGTCAAGCGCGAATTTCCATGTAGTGCTATACGCCTAGCCCTTGTCTCATTTGAAGTTAGTATTAGAAAGTATAATTTCCACTGCTCCCTTAATCACAGTGTACGAATAGTTCGAAGCATAAGCCAGAATTCTCGTCTGATTTACTTGCTTACCCGTCAGTCGCCAGCCCTGTAGACTACGTGCTACATTCTGTCTGTTGCTTTTTCCTCTCAGGTGAGTACATTCTAAGCTTCCGCTTCTTTCTTCATGACGTATTCTCATCTGTTTCTTGGGCCAGCTAGCTCTCTTTTTGTTGTGTATTAGAAGCAATGACAGCTTCTTCAGGAATTTGAAAGTTACATGCTGAAACCTCGTCATTGGCAAACTGTGTGTACAACTAACCCACTCGCTAGCAATGTCGAAATAACTACCTTTTAAGATTTCAAAAACAGCGTCTAATCTAAAATTCCTTGCTACCCTACTTCTGAACACGAACTTATCGTTGCAAATAATTTTGTGTGTGTGTGTGTGTGTGTGTGTGTGTGTGTGTGTGTGTGTGCATGTGTGTGTGTGTGCATGTGTGATTCTAATTAATTCGAAAAGCATCTGACTGTAAATTAGACTGAATACAAAAGAATGGTTATCAGTAACATGCAGAATGACTTTCTCATGAAACAGTCACAGAAGATAGCTTACTGCTACTTAACGAAAATGTGTCCTTTTGTAAAAGGCAACTACTACATTACTGTGAAATTTTGCAAATGAATATTGTTCCAAATTTTCTCTCAAAAGTTTTATTTAGGCCTTTCAATTGTTTCTTACTTTTTCAAAGAATAACTCTGTTCTACTCTGGCTGTTGAAATAATCACTACGTGGCAGTTTCTCTTATTCCCTCATTTACCAGACTGCACTAGCAACTGATTTTTACGTTCTCTTTCAATAATGATAACTAAAGTTCACCGCAGTAGTGCAAGACGTGACACTGCAATTTTTATGAAATATATTTTTCGTTTAAATTATGGGGTAAACTTCAATGAAATGTTTTCGAAATAAGTAGGAAAGGATTCGGCAATTATACTGAACACTTTACATGAAACAGTAATGACTGAAACTGACATAAACTATAGCTTTTCCTTAGCGTTGCCACATAAGCAAAATTACTTTTTGTAAGCAACCTTTAAATTACATACGATTGGCACTTTGCTTTTTTAAATCAAATATTGTACCTAACAGCGGAGGGAGGAAACTAATTGAAATATTGAATACAACACTAATAAACACATCAAAAAAGTTTTCCATCAACTCGGTTCCCAGAACTCCTGAAGACAGACGTTGTATCACAGACACAGTCCCTTTGAGTCTTCAGACATGTCACAAAACCCTCCCAAAGATGTAAACAACCATGCACGAGCAGCGCCTGTTAGACGGAGGGGGTCCGACAGACGATCAGTTCCAGCCATTCCACCAGGAAGCGGGTACACGGCTTGTGTTGTCTGTAGTTCAACCATGCCTAGACTTTCAGTATCGCGGTTCGAACGCGTCCGCTTTGTTACTTTGTGTCACGAAGGGCACTCAACAAGGCAAGTGTCCAGGCGTCTCGAAGTGAACCAAAGCGAAGTTGTTCGGACTTGGAGGAGACACAGAGAGACAGGAACTGTCGATGACATGCCTGTTTCAGGCCGCCCAAGGGCTACTACTGCAGTGGATGTCCGCCACCTACGTATTGTGGCTCGGAGGAACCCTGACAGCAACGCCACCATGTTGCATAATGCTTTTCGTGCAGCCACAGGGCTTCGTGTTACGACTCAAACTGTGCACAATAGGCTGCATGATGGGCAACTTCATTCCCGACGTCCATGGCGAGGCCCATCTTTGCAACCAGACACCATGCAGCGCGGTACAGATGGGCCCAACAATATGCCGAATGGACCGCTCAGGATTGGCATCACGTTCTCTTCACCGATGAGTGTCGCATATGCCTTCAACCGCACAATCGTCGGAGACGTGTTTGGAGGCAACCTGGTCAAGCTGAACGCCTTATACACACTGTCCAGCGAGTGCAACAAGGTGGAGGTTCTCTGTTGTTTTGGGGTGGCATTATATGCGGAAGACGTACACCGTTGGTGGTCATGGATGGCGCCGTAACGGCTGTACGATTCGTGAATGCCATCCTCCAACCGATAGTGTAACCATATCGGCATCATATTGGCGAGACATTCGGCTTCATGGACTACAATTCGCATCCCATCGTGCACATCTTGTGAATGACTTCCTTCAGGATAACGACATCGCTCGACTAGAGTGGCCAGCATGTTCTTCAGACATAACCCTATCGCACATGCCTGGGATAGATTGAAAACGTCTATTTATGGACGATGTGACCCACCAACCACTCTGAGGGATCTACGCCGAATAGCCGTTCAGGAGTGGGACAATCTGGACCAACAGTGCCTTGATGAGCTTGTGGATAGTATGCCACGACGAATACAGGAATGCATCAATGCAAGGTGGCGTGCTACTGGATATTAGATGTACCGGTGTGTAAAGCAATCTGGACCACCACCTTTGAAGGTCTCGTTGTATAGTGGTACAAAGTGTAATGTGTGGTTTTCATGAGCTATAAAAAGGCCCGTAAACTCGGAACCGAGGTGATGCAAAACTTTTTTTGATGTGTGTAATGCTCCCAAGATACCAACACGTAAACACTGTTATGCACAATGAAGACTTAAGATTTCAAATTATGCTTTGCTTTCCTAAAGAAATATTTTTAACTGACAGTGGAGTGAGTAAGATAGAAAAGATACTGAACTCATGACTGATAATGCATTCCAGATACCAACGCGTAGACATTGTTAAACACAATGAAATCTTTACACTACAACAATCACTCGGATAACTCTTGCTAAAAAATACACTCAGTGCAAACTACTTCTTTCTGAAAACGAGCCGTCTCCCTTTTTTAAAAAAATTATTAAAATCATTCACTATCGTTAATCCTCAGTTCATCATCTCAAATAACAAAAATGTTATTTGTGCTGCACATCCGCTTTACAGGCTCCTCACTCTGCCATGTCACAACACTCTCTCTTCCTCTCTGGCCCGAGCACTGCTTAATAATATTACAGTCTCTGGTAGCCAAAGAATACGTATCACTCATGTGTTCGGTATGTAAAGTTGCTGAAAGTGGAAACATACCAAACAACCGTGATTACTCATAATGTTTACATTCTTTACAGTAATTTCTCCTAATGAGTATACCTTTCAAAACAGGGTCTCTAGCCTACGGATTAATGCCCATTGGAGTCGTCTGCTCATTTGATATTGTTGCGCTGGTTCATGAACTCTTAATTTTCATTATTATTTATGGCTTTTCAATTATTTACCTCTCTCACGCAGATAATTCCCATCTCGTTTCTTTCAAATGTTAGAAGCTTTTGCATCTCCCGTTTAATTACTGTCCTGCTTTCTCAACCAAAAAGTGCAATGTGGAGTATAATGGCATTTTTTCGCAGCTTGTGATACGGCTTGTGACTTAAATATTTCTCTGAGAGCATACGATCTAGATCCAGCATAATTTTTTCATGTATATGTATTGATATTTGATTATAACAGCGGTACCAAATTCCCTGGTACGTGAACTCATCAACAGAGTTGTACTTGCTAGCGTCAACGTGAAGTACTGCTGTGCATATTTATCTCACTACTTGCATACGTTCGTTATTACAACTCCCCAAACCCTCATTCACTCTCGCCGATTAATGCTATGTCGTCAGCGGTAAGCATACGAGGATCGTTTGAAAAGTCCGTGTAAAGTCCGAGTGATGGCACCACCAGCGCGTATCGAGACGTATTTACTTAGTAGCATGTTTGAAAAGAACGCACACCACGTTTCAGCCATATTGGTCTATTTCTTTGTGTTTGGCATTCGTGTGAATCAAGGAAGTCGAGTGATTGTCAAAAAATGGACGAAAAAGAATTTCGTGTGGTGATTAAACATTACTTTATGAAAGGCAAAACGCCTCAGGAGACTAAAGAAAAGCTTGATAAACATTATGGTGACTCTGCACCTTCGATTACAACAGTTTATAAGTGGTTTCAAAATTTTCGGAGTTGTCATATGGGCACAAGTGATGCTGAACGTTCTGGACGCCTTGTGGAGGTTACGACACCAGAAATCATTGATAACATCCATGATATGGTGATGGATGACAGAAGAGTTAAGGTGTGTGAGATCTCGAATGAACGGGTACATTATATTTTGCATAAACATTTGGACATGAGAAGGCAATCTGCAAGATGGGTTCCGCGATTGGTCACGCTTGACCAAAAACGGAATCGTATGAAATGTTGCAAGGGTAGTTTTCAGCTGTTCAGGAAGAATCCGCACGACTTTAAGCGTCGTTTCGTCACTGTGGATGAAACATGGGTACATTACTATACTCCTGAGACCAAACAAATATCTAAACAATGCGTTACCAAAGGAGAATCTGCACCAAAAAAAGGCGAAGACCATTCCTTCGGTCGGAAAGGTTATGGCGACTGCCTTTTGGGATAATCCTCATCGACTATCTGGAAAAGGGTAAAACTGTTACAGGTGCATATTATTCATCGTTATTGGACCGTTTGAAAACCGAGCTGCAAGAAAATCGTCGGCGATTGGACAGCAAAAAAGTCCTGTTCCATCACGACAATGTACCAGCACACACCTCAGCAGTTGTGGTCGCAAAATTAATGGAAATAGGATTCCAACTCGTTTCACATCCCCCCTATTCCACTTTGCTCCCTCGGACTACTATTTTTTCCCCAATTTGAAGAAATGGCTGGCAGGACAAAGATTTTATTCAAAAGAGGAGGTGATGGCAGCAACTAATAGCTGTACTGCAGACTTGGAAAATTCCTATTATTCGGAAGGGATCAACAAATTAGAACAGCGTTGGACGAAGTGTATAAGTCTAAAAGGAGACTACGTCGAAAAATAGAAAAGGTTTACCCCGAACACGTAAGTAGTTTTTATTTTTGCACGGACTTTTCAAACGCCCCTAGTATATCTCAAAACTGCCACCTTTCATCCATAGCCCATTACCCTCGTCAACTTTGTTCTCTCTCATGACTTTCTCCAACATGAAATCAAGCAACACGCATCACAGTGCATCTCCTTGTCTTAATCTAGTTCTTATGAGGGAAGATTGTGAGTATGGTCCTCCAGCTCTTGATGCATTCATGCCCTAGCTATTTCAATGAGTTTATATGCGATTCGGATCGCCTCTTTGAAAATCTATGAATAGTAACTGCATTTTTTTATTTTTTCCCAAAATGTCTTAAGAATATTTCTAAGAGCAAACATTCAGTAGTTGAGCGGTCGGGACGTGATCGAGTCCCGATATTCTGTCATTCATTTTCTGCAATGGTTTTAGATTTACTAAAATAACTGTAGAAAGCGTCATGTATGCCAAGCTAAGTAATCTGATTTCACGGTGGTTAAAACAATCCATCTTGTTTTCTTTCTTGTATACTGGACAAACGTCAGCTCTCTTTCAACCGTCCGGTATCGTCTCGGTCTTCCAAATGAACTGAATGAAACTGCAACGCTCGATCTCTAGTCTGCTTCCTCCATACTTCATTTCTACATAGACAACATTCTCTCCGTGCGATTTGTGGCTTTTCATCTGACGTAGGGATTCCAGTACGTATTCAACTGTGATGTTAATCTCTGTCTAGTGTGCTTCTTACTGATTTTCACTGGACTGTAGCTCTGGATTGGGGACGTTGAGTACCGCGCTGAGATATTCTTCCCTCGCTATGAGACTGATTCAGCATTCATAATCATTTTTCCATTCTTCTCATGGCTGTACAGCATTCTTGTGTTGAATCCTCTTTATTTGGCTCTCACATATTGGAATAATCTCCTGCAGTCAAGGTTTGTTGTGTTCAGTTTCAAATTTTCAAGAATTTTTATTAGGTATTTTCTAATTTCAGCTCTCAATACTCCTCATGTTTCTATGTGCGATTATAGATATATTATCATCAGCGTTTCATTATGTTTATCCCATGGCCATAATTCACCTGCTTTCCTCCTTCTCTTAACTACATCTCTACATTCCTCACTAAACCATCTCCTTTTTCCATGTTTTCCGTTACTACCCAGCACTTTATTCACAGCAGTCTGTCACGGCTATTTTCACAGTGTGCCACATTTTCACCACGCCTTCTTCATCGTCTGCATTTTGTAGTACATCAAAACGATTATTTATTAATAGTTCAAACTCTTTAGGTTTTCCTCACTTTGTAGTTATTGCCACATCAAACAGTGAGTTACCATCCGTTGTGTTCTTACCAAAGCTCAACTTCTCTGAGTCTAGCCTTGCTTGCAGGACAAAATTACCAGTCCCGCAATTTTTTCCGGGCTAGAACATCTTTCACTATTTTCCTGTGTTCCATGTCTGTCATTACATGAGCTATATCACTGACCGGTTTTCTTTGCAGGGAGAACCTTGTTCCTCGATGAATTTTTCTATGTGTGAGTGTTGTTGAGCTCTGTAGCGGTAAATGTCACTATCCTGAAGCCATTATCGTTGGTTTCTTCGTGAAAGCTGTACTTACCTATAGTCTGATTATGGTCTGACCAAACATAATCGCGTTTTACTCATTAAATTGTGTTTAATCACTTCTGATGTTTCAAAATAAGGTGACGTTGTTCAACACACCGATCGGCAATAGTCGAGAAAAACTGCTCCACGTAGCTGCTCCCACACTCGCAACGAACGTACTCTTTAACGGGTTGCAATATTAATTTTCCTGGGTAGTCGGATGGCAAGTCTTGCTTACTCAATGCTACACATGTCTTACTACTTGTTAGACAGCAGAATGAAAGTCACCCTATAAGTTGGCGCTCCTGACTTGGTTAATCAGCATCGCATCTTGGTTTCCTCGACAGAGTTAACCTAATTTTAGGGACTAAATGTCCGGTCATTCAGAACACTGCCGTTAGACAACAAATTTTCGAGACAAAATGGTTCTCTTTCGAAATAGTCCTAGCTCTGTGTATTATAGTGTTCACCACAGCTCTCTTCTTAGCTTGATGGTGAAAGCTAGCCCTGATGAGATATGGGACAGTATGCGTCGGTTTTCAATGCACAATATGTGTAAGATATCTACTTTCAGTGGTAGCCACATCAGTTTCACGACGACCAAATTTTAGCTCCTGCCTACCATATAGAAGTTTTCATAAAAAGCCTGGCATGTTACCTGAATCTGGAGCGACAAATTAATCTAGCTTATCAATGACGTAAACAAGTCTCATCTCGTAGCGACACGTTAAACCTGTGCCAGATCTGTGCGTATTATTCCACTGCTTCAACTCGTGAGTCCATTCCAAGCTCACTTCAGGTGGATGCAACGGAATAGGTGAAGTGATTTGCTCTCGCTCTGTTTCCCTGATTGGATTCTTAGTCACTACCGTCCGCAGTAACTTTCCTCGCATGCCTTTACCTGCAACACATCATTTGGTACGTCTACCATATCGACTGTATCTGTGCGTAACATTTCTTTCCGCATATCAAGCATATGACTCTGGAACAAACTCTGAAGTAATTTACGTCTCATCGAAAACCTTGAAACATAGAAGCTGGAACCTCTCTATCTCCTATTGTTGTAATCCTATCAATTACTATATTTATTTTCCTTTTATACTTAAACTCTGCCTGTCTAATCATACTGCTAGTATACTATGTTTACTCTAAATTACCACAATACTGTACATGAAATATCTTTCATTAGTTTACTACTCAAGTGATAATTTTCGATCTGCTGATTATAGTGATATAATTACATAATGAAAAGTAATGCGTAAATGAAATTACTGGAACAGCGACTAAAGGAGATATGAGCTGATCGTAAGTTGAGAGTATTGGCGCCACTTAGCAGTAAGACCTCAATCCGTATTTTCCAGTAACTATCTTTGTGTGTCCAAAACTGCAATTAAAGTCCGAACATTCCTAAATTTATTTATGCTATTCGAATCATTATATATGTTTAATTCTTGAACTCGACACTATTCATTTATTGCCTTTACTTTCCTGAACCAAATGACACCCTCCGATACTCAGTTGTCGTCATTAACAATTTTAATAAATTAACGTAATTTCAAAGATAGCAACTGTACTTGGTAAAAGGTAATTATCACTGGAGGCCTACTAAATAGCTCTGTATCTTTCTTACTTGGTTACCTAACCAAGTATTATGTAAACCGTATTGTTGTTGGAACATATAGCTCATCTGCTATTTTAAATTCTTACCTTAAGTTTTATAAATTAATATGTATCTGATGAAACAGTAAAACATCCTTTCGCCTTTGTGTCGTATTCCTTCTGTGATTATCCCAGCTGTTTTTCTTGTGTCCATTCGTTAATGCAGCCATTAGCGGAGTACTAAATCAGGAGCCATACTAAGGGTGTGTAAGCGGCTAGGCTCGATTTATGTTAGCTTCAGACTGCACTTCTGTAAGAAAACAGACTTTTCGAGTTTATCTCCCGTTCCGTGCTCCGAAGAGTGAGCCAGTTTTCCGTCGCTCTATACTCTCTCATTATGTGGAAACAGCCACCAATGGCGCGCCGTAGAAAACAAACAAGACGCTGGCTGTAGATTGTCTTCACTAGTAATAAAACTGTGAAACAGTCAAGTTTGACTGTTTATCCATTTGAAAACATTTCTCGAAAGCAGCTAGACGAATTTTCATGGTATTTTCGCAGGTAACTTGAGCAAAGCTTGAAGCACCATGTACCCTTACTTCATCAAAATCGGATCACGGGGAAAAATATATCGTAAATGAAAATTGTATCCAGACTAATGCTATAAGTAGGAAAGTAACTCGATCTGTTTTCAGTTGAACCGATTTCGATGAAGTTCGGCATGGGTATAGCTTCAACACTGAGGAAGAGCATGGCTGTTTTAGAAAGCGTGTAATACAAGATACTTATTCATTTGAAGAATCAGAGAAACATATTTACTCACTGAAAAAGTTATTTGATCTTTCATTTTTGAAATTTATCGTTAGGACTGTGTTTGAGCACAACTCGAACTTTTCGATCAGTTGACATCACAGTTCGGGAAATCTCCGGTTCTGTTCGATCTTCTGATCGGCCTGCGATCTAGTGACTTTTGATGGCACTATCACAGCGACATGTGTCATCGTTTTTAATACACTACGAATTTTAACAATAAAAGTAATTGTGAACCACGCACTGCAGTATCTTCTAGGGTGCAGGTCACGGGTAACAACGGAAACTAACAAAGAAATAAAAGATTGCAATCATGATTCTGTGTAATTCTCGAGCTTTCCATCGTCCCGCGATTTGGCGAGACATGATGCCACTATGTCCAACACGGGTCATTCATCTCTAATTTATTCTCGCCCGTAAATTAATCACGTTATTACTTTATGCTACAGTTCGTTTATTCGGCTTTTAACTGTTGGTTGTGTCTTGAGTGTTTAATCTAAATGTTGGCTCTTGTTTTCAAACTGATCAAACTCTCGTAACGTTTTTTTCTATTATTCAAATATGTGAACAGAGATCGTACTGCTCAGCTGCAGTCTATTTGGTAAATCATTAACAGTTTTCATTATCAAATAAAATCTTATATTGGGTTCAGTATTTTTTGCAGGACAACCTTTTCGTCTTTGTTACCTTTACTAGAAATGACATAAACGTTTCTTGTATCCATAAATGTTGTATGAGAATGCGTGTTGTAAATTTGTTCAAACGCAATAGGAGTTTGTGCTGTAGTATGATGTAGTTTTGTTGCCTCCACTGTTTCACAAAACTGTGAAATTTGTACAGAGCCATAGCTTATTGTTTTGGCTGGGTCGTAGTTTCTTGCACATCTCTTGCACTCGCTGCGCCCCAGTTAAATGTCACATGATTGTACGAACAACGTCGATACTCTATCGAATGCTGCGGCGTATAGGGAAATCTCAAATCCGTTGGAACGCCAGTATCGTTCGCCCAGTCCTATTTGTCATATCTGCGAAGATGCTTTTGATTGTTAATACGCGCAATGTGATGCTATTCAAAATAACGAATACAATGCTTATAAAATCTTCAGGGTGTTTAATCCATTCTTACACCCTATTTGTTGCATAGTGTACGTATTGTATAATGCATAGCTACATCAATTACACAATGCACAGATGCGTGACCCTGCCCGTGCCCCTGTGTACGGATGGCTCGGTAGCGACGCTGCGCATGCTGACGCATCTTAAGTTGGATCAGCCTTGGAGGGGGGAGAGCTATGCTTACCCAAACAAGCAGACGCATGTGGGCAGCTGGTGTTATTTCACGTACTTAAACTTACTTTCCACCATACTCACTATCGCACAGTGCCATTGTAACTGTAATTACGGGTGGCAGCTAGTCGTTACGTACAAAGATATGCAACTTACAAGGGAATCTCCCCATCGCACCCCCATTAGATTTAGTGGTAAGATGTCCCAGTGGAAAGTGTGGTGTCACCGCCAGACACCACACTTGCTAGGTGGTAGCTTAAATCGGCTGCGGTCCATTTAGTACATGTCGGACCCGCGTGTCGCCACTGTGTGATCGCAGACCTAGCGCCACCACAAGGCAGGTCTCGAGATACGATAGAGCACTCGCCCCAGTTGTACGGACGACATTGTTAGCGACAATACGGACGAAGCCTTCCTCTCATTTGCCGAGAGTCAGTTAGAATAGCCTTCTGCTAAGTCCACGGCTACGACCTAGCAAGGCGCCCATTTGTAACAGTGCATGTATCTTACGAGTCGCATTTGTATAGTCAAGAGAGATGTATCACAAGGAGTCATTAAAGTTAATTATAAAGCAGCTACGTACTTTTCTTGCTACCATTCAATAGTTATCCTGTTCCAGAATTCACGCCCGTCTGCGTTAGATAGCGTGCCTATCGGCCCCCTCAAAATAACACTGTGTCGGCACTTCTGTCGACACATCAGAAAGCCCGCCAGAAACTGAACACAGATCAAGCATGAAAACAGGAAGAAGGTGCACTGAATTGGGGAAAAAAGCAAAATAGAAACAGTGAACAGTTCAAGAAGTGCAATAAAGAGCATGTTGAAACAACAAATGCGTCGTGGTTAAATGGTCGCGGTGTTGAATTGCCAAGCGAGCGAGCCATGTTGAAAACTCCCTCGCGCCATTTTTTTCTTTTTTCCGCAACATTATCTGGTGACTGAAATTTTTGTTCTCTTTTTGTAGTATCAGCAGTTGTCGTATTATACTTTGAATATGAGTAATGTGGTAAGAATGCGTTACCGTCGCAAGTAAATTTGATGAATAGTAAGAGGAGGCGAGAGACCACATAGACGTCTCACAGATATGAAAACAACAAATAAACGCGTGTGAACTATAATACAACACAGGAATTCAAGAGTCAAGAGCTCCGAACCGGAACGCAACTTCAAAAACATATGTTTTGACAGAGGACAGAGGAACTGTGAGATTGTGAAACTGTTACGGTCATTTGTTGCAGCTTATGTAACAAACTGTAACGTTTTCACTATTTCTTTGGGCGTTATCACATTCACATTCAAACGAATACTTACATTGGGCAAGGAGGCATGTCTCACTCTTTTACCAGTTGTACAAATAAGAGATTCCTATCACATGACACACGTACTGTCACTAGTGCCGTGTATGACACACCAGACGTCAATAAGGCACAATCTGACCAAATCAAGAGAGAAGTGGGCCTCAGACAGTGCTCCAAGGCTCGACCTGGGAAAGCCGCTCAACTTCGTAAACGATGAGACAGACAGCCAAGAGTTGTATTCACTTAACCGGATGGCAACTCAAACCTCAAACTAGTGACAATTTAAACGCAGACCAACACTCTTGTAAACTCTACCTAACGTCTGATAAGCAATACAACGATGGAATAACCCAGGCAACGCTTAACCGGAGGACAGCGCTGTGTCTTCAGAATCCGGTGTTTAGAACATCCAGAAGCAGAAGGAACCACTACGACCAAAGTAGTCCAAAAGAAACAAAATATCCGAACCACAATCAAGGAGGCTTTCAAACTACACTCTTTACTGGACAGCACCGGCAAGGTGAAAGGTACACTACCGCGAAAATACGCTAACCTCCATGGTAGGTAACTGGGGCGTTAGCGGCCACTGGGCAGAAAAATACCGCTGGTTGAACTTCACCAATAATAACACAAGGTTAAAGGTCTCTGTTGGATTCCTTTCATGTTAATTTCTTAAATCTGTTGTCATTTACGGCATAAATTCCGCTTCTAAATTTACTGTGGCGTTTCTGACTATCTGGGAGGAGACTGAGTAGTGGAACTTGTTACTTTTACACATAAACAAGATCGATCTGTCACACTACTACACTTTAAAACACAGTTTATATGTAATTCTTGTCGCACAGTCTCATACGGAACCTACATCCGCTTTCTTTTAGATACTGTATATGATAAGATACTGTCATTCCCCTTCCCTTCCGTGTGAAAGGATGAATGAGCAAATGTATTTCTAGTTGCATGCTTTAGGGTAGCAGACAAGCCTGTCTGCTAGAGAACAGTAGGACCAACGTCGGAACAGGTAGCTACGCTTTCTAAAAGCAGAGAAGTTTCTATTCTTAGTATGCTCCTGCCCGTCCCTTGTCATGTTGGTATAGGAAGCTGCCTCTCTGGCCACCTCCGTTTGTATTTGTGAGCCACCCTCAGGAAGGGACCAGGTCAGTCTGTCCGCGGCGAGCGTCTGAAGTGGTAAGATCTCCGGCTAAGCGCGTATCTGCTAAGTCCTTAGGACAATGGATTTCTTAAGTTCAGAGTAACTGAAAATTTAATCACCTTTATTTCAGGTTTAGCTCTAAAATATCTAATGTTATCTTAAATTGCAATGCAGTGTATTTCGGGTGTGAAGTTCAGAATATCTTCCAGTAGTTGCTTTGTCACTACTTTGTGAGTAAAGTGGAACTACGTGTTGATCAGTAACTCTAACTAAGATCATCAATCTTAAATGCGAATGTGCGTGAGATTATAACGTCTCGTCTTGACAATATTTTTCAATATAGCAACTTTTCTTTATGTTCAACCCACGTGGGTGTACTTTGTGAGACCAGTACCACTTGCTTATACAGTTGTTTGACCCATCAGGTTAATAGTAAGACGATAGTAACCAGTTCGAGGTTTTTCTTTTGTAAATTGCTTTTCAATCTAATTTATTTTAATTATCAAAATTATTGTGGAGTTACACTCTTTGCGTAAAGCAAGTTGACCACGTGAAGCATGTGGTGTAATCATCAAAGTAGCCCTCAGCTATTCTTTTCGGGAAGATTTCACAGAGAGTTAGTATGAATTTAGTATACCAGTGTGTGGTAATTACATGACGGACAGGATTGCGCTACGAACGTAATTTCTTTGGGTGAAAATTTAATCGGTTGGTTGTGGTTAATTTCTTCTTGCTTATGTTACAACGTTCTTCGTGTGTTATTTTATGAATGCAGTGTTGTATGCAGTCTCTCAATCTTGACTCCATATTTAATGTGTTCCATAAGATTACAAACTCACATTTTCACAGTCCTAAATAAGGCATCAGCTTAGTTATGATTCAAGTTTAATATGCTGAAATTTCAATGATAAAATGTTAAAATAAATTTCCAAATGTAAACTGATTTATTTCTTTTTCTTTAAATTCTCTTTTATATATATATATATATATATATATATATATATATATATATATATATATATATATATATATATATATATATCACCTGTTGTCGTATGACTATTTAAAGATTTTAATAATGTTAGTCTGTTGTGTTGCATGAGGCTTTCCCGACGGACATGTTGTATGTATGGTTCTCGGGCGAGACGTCGGATGTCATAGTTTTTTTTTTTTTTGTGGTGGTGCTGAAGTCTGATCAACTTCGTTGATTTTTACTTCTGTAGGCAATGGAAGGGGTAAAAATTTTCTCTTTATTTATTTATCCTTCTTTCAGCTTTAGTTTGGGCACACAGAAGGGTCCTTTAACTCGCTGCTTTTGGTGTGTGTTTGGAAACATGTGTGTAGAAGTGCTAAAGAACGATATGTCCTTAAATTATGGAGAATTACGTAGGGACATCATTTACGGAGACTCAAATACTATCGCCTTCGGTACTTTATATTTGTGGTTGCGTAATGGTTCTACCAAACCTACTGTGGTGAGTTGTGGTGTACTGTCACGTATCATGTCCAACTTCCGAAATAAGGTTCATGCCTTCTCCTTGACCTTGTCTGAGAGGTAAGATTCGCTTAAGGCTCGATGAATGTCATGATTTCGGATCCACCATTGGGCTCCTGTGATCCATCGTAGGCATCTGCTTTGTACAACCTGTAGCTTCTTGTAGTTAGTGGCACACGTAGTACCCCAAGAGGTCGATCCATACAAAATAGATGGTTCGACTGTGGCATGGTACAACTGGAGTTTCGTGCGTTGGCTGAGGTATGAGCTCTTCAGAAATGGGAGGAGAGCTCCCTGCATTTTGAGGCCAGACGTCTTCTTCTCCATAATGTGATGACTATACAACAGTTTGGCGTCCAGATGCACTCCCAGGTATTTTACAGTTGTTGCCCAGGGGAGTGGCTGGTCTGATATCCGTAGGCGTGCATTGACGATGGGTCTCCGACGTGTGAAGACAATAACTTTGGTTTTCTCTGCATTGACTGTTATTTTGTTCATGTGGGTCCAGTGGTCCACTAAATCTAGTTGGCGCTGCATCCGTGTGACGAGGTGGTCCATTCTGGTGCCTGCAGTCAGGAGCGCTGTGTCGTCGGCATAGAAACTGGCAGTAACATGTGGTACCGTCGGGAGGTCGTTAATATATAAATTAAACAGCAGTGGAGATATGACCGATCCTTGTGGAAGTCCTTCAAGGACAGGCCGTGTTGTTGAATTCTTGTCGTCAATGCGAACATATAATCTGCGATCCTGAAGAAAATTATCGAGAAGTTTTAAGTAGCAGTCTGGTAGGGGAGTGGTACGCCGGAGCTTGACGATCAAGTTGCGTCGCCATACTTTATCGTAAGCCTTCTCTATATCGAGAAATACTCCAATAGTATGTCGTTTCTTGTTGAAATTGTCTTGGATAGATTCCGTGATGCGCAGTAGTTGTAACTCAGCCGATAGCTTCGCCTGGAAGCCAAACTGCTCCGGTCGGATGATGTTGTGTGCCACAAGGATGTCCAGCATGCGTTTCAGTAGGACACGTTCCAGGACCTATCCCAGCGTCGGCAGTAAACTTATGGGTCTTTAGCTGTCAGGGTGTGAGAGATCCTTGCCCGGTTTTGGTATTGGCACTATTCTGGCAATCTTCCATGCCTCTGGGAAGTATCCAGTCCTGAGGCAGCTGTTCACTATCCGGGTGAGAAGCACAACAGGCTTTCTCGGGAGGTGTTTCAATTCCGTATTGCTGATTCTATCTGCTCCAGGTGAGGTGTGTTTGCTATACTTGATAATCCTCCGAATTTCCTCCGGCGTTGTCAGCCGGGGCATAGTGTTGATCGGAGCATCCCGAATAGCTTCCCATTCCGCTGCTGTGTCCTCCTCTGCACGGTGGAGTGCATCATCTCCATCCTCCGTGGGGGGCGTAGTCATCTGTTGTTGGTATGTATCCGCATACAGCTCCGCCTGCGCCAGTGAGTCGTACAAGAGGCCATGGGGTCCTCGAATTGCCCTTTTGGGGGGCTGTTGCTGTCTGAGACTTTTAACTATTCGCCATTCATAATAGAAAGTTGTCCATTTTGAGTTCCCACGTGTGTTGCTTCCAGTCCTGAACCTTCCGCCGGAGTTCTCGGGTTAGTCTGTGAGTCTCCCGTCTATCATCCGGATGGCGGTAACGGACCCATCGTTTCCGAAATCGATTGCGCCTTGTCTTAAGTTCCTGCAGTGGTGGTGGAAACTCGTCATAATTGACTTCTGGTTGCAGGTGCTCCATGAGTGCTCGTTGTTTCGCATTGTTAATCTTCTTCGTGAGTACTGCGACTGCCACATCAATCGCTTCTCTGGTAGTAACAACCTGGGTTGGTCGCACATTGTTGTTGAGGTACGATTGGAACTGCTGCCAGTCGTAAGTTCTTGTCGTCGGCAGTGGGAGTTGCAAAGTAGCCCTCTCTATGAGTCCTAACACCGGTCTGTGGTCCGACGAAAGATCATCCAGCGTCCGCAGTTGGAGATTCGGGTTGATGTTCTTGATTATGGCGATGTCTAGAACATCAGGGTCTTGTGTCTGGACGTAAGGTATCCTCGTCGGTTCCCGTGGTCCATGGAAGGAAACATGTAAATTCTCAGCCAGTGCAAACAACATATGTCCTTTTGGGTTAGTCTTACGGGAATTCCAGGCAACATGTTTACTATTAAGATCCCCTCCAAGGAGGATCTTGTCGTAACCCTCTGTAACGGCGTAAAGATCTTCGGGGTGCAGAGGCTTCTTTGGGCTAAGGTAAGCCGCAATACAGGTAATGTTTCCGAGCGTCGTGTGGGTTGTTACTGCCGTGGCCTCTAAAGTCTGGAGTTGGGGTAAACGTTCTTGGTGGTGACGAATGCATTTTCTGATCAGAACTGCGGTCCCACCACCCCGTTGGTCCCGTCTGTCCGTCCGGTAGATGTGCATGTTCCTCAAGCGGAGGTCGGTTGACTCGCGGAGATATGTTTCGGAGACAAATGCTACATCTATCTTGCGGCGATGTAAGAAGTCCGTGAATTCTATTTTCTTCAGTTTCAGGCCGTTGGCATTCCAGATGCAGAAGTTAAGATTCCTCGTGTGATGCCGTCTATCCATTTAGGGTGTTTGAAAAGCTGTCAGTACGCTTTCGACAAGTGAGAGGATAGACGTCAGCTTCTGCTGGAGGGCGGTGAGTAGTTGAAGAATATCTGTTAACGCTGGTGTAAAGGTGGTCGACCAGGCAGATGATGTCTCCACTGGTGTTGGCGTCGGTGGATGGGCATGTATTGCTTCGGAGTACGAGTGCTGTTGTCCTGTCTGTCGTAGAGTCACTCTGGGTGCCGGTTGTGGTCGAGAGGCGATTGTTTCCACAGGGAGAGGTGCCGCTTGTTGTTGGGTGGCCGGAATCGCTGCCATGGTCGAGTTCTTAACAATTATAGGCCGTTGTGGGGCCGACTTCTTTGGTGTCCTTCTAGTATATTTCCGTAGGAGTTCTTGAAATTTGGGGCAGCCACGGAAGGTCTCTGGATGTTCTTGATCACAATTGGCGCACTTTGGGGGCGCCGTCCTAGGATGGGTACAATTCGATGATTTATGGGATCCACCGCAGCAGACGCAGCGTGCTGGCATGCTGCAGTAGTTCTCTGTATGCTCGAAACGTTGGCAATGTCGGCACTGGACTGGTCCTTCCTTACTATTATAGGTTTCTATTATCACTCGTGTGTAGAGCAGGTATTTGACATCATAGATCTTGTCACTGTCTTTTCCGGATGGGTGACAGGGTACACAGGTTGCGGTATCAATTGTTTCGTCTTCTCGTCGCGTTCCTTAAATTGGTAGACTTGTAGCACTTTGAAGCCTTTTTCCTTGAGGGCAAAGGAAAGTTGTTCTTCGGTAACTTCCGCCGGAAGGCGTTTAACAACTACTTTCAGTTCCCTGTCGTCTGGTGCTTGATGCGTAAAATAGGAGAAGCTGTGGTTCGTGAAGAATTTTATTGCACGCCTTTGGTCTTCGAAGGACTCAAAGTGGTATTTGATGCGGTCCTTTTGGTATATAGCTCTAAGGTTGCCCTCTAGAAGTCCGTTGAGCGTTTCATTGAGGTGAACGTAATCCTTTGTGTAGTAAATTGTGACTGGGGGCACTTTGCGAAGCACATTCTTGTCTCTGTCCACGGCTTCTGCGGCATTAGAAGTCTGTGCCTGCGGGTTGTTGGTGGTTGATGGAGGCGCAGCTTGAGGTGTCAGTGGGGCGAATCGGTTCGTTGTGGGGATGGTCTCCGTTTGTCTCTTAGCCGGGTGGGCTAAGTCCTTGGCTAATGCGTTGCTTCTGTGCCGTTTGTTGTATACGAGCGTAAAGTCCCCCTCTGCGTGTGGGGAGTCGTTGTCGTTTTCTGCTGGAAAGACCGCTGCCATCTCCGCGTCGTCGACCGTTTGGTGGGAGTGCTGTGATTCGACATCTGAGTCCACAGATGGAGATGCCAGACAGGTGTCGTTATCCTGCTCTTGCGTGTCCCGTGAATAGCGGATAAGGCGTTGTATGTCCTTCAGCGTTTCTTTGTCCTCCTCCCGACATATATCGAGTCTTCTGGCGTAGTCCTGGCGGTCGTCTTCATTGCTGTGTCCGTCGTGATGTGACGTATGACCGACGTCCGAATACGGTTTCGTCGTGTGGTGTGTAGTCTTCTGCGGTCGAATAGCGCCTGTCGATCGTCGTTCTATCCTGTCATGAACCGGTGCCGTAGCCTGGGTCGTCAGCCTGGGATCCGTCCAGTGCGGAGCGGCCGCTGGAACGTCCGGCGGGCCAGGCCCAACCGACCGACCAGCGGCCGACTCCGGCTCGTCCGAGGCGGCTGCCCCGGCCGCGCGCGCATCGTCCTCGCTCGTCGGCATCGCGAACTCGACTGGAGTGGATGTCATAGTGAAAACTACACAATATTTCATCAGCGCAATTGGCCGACATCTTCAGGTGCGACGAACACACTGCTAAGGCAGCACCAGGGCCCCCTATTTATGCCAGTTTTAGGCAGGAAGTGCGCATGCGTGGAGGCGCCAAATTCGATGGCCAATAGCGACGATATCAACTGATAGCTGGAAGGACAGTAACGCCACCTACAGGATGAAGGACCAAATACTTCGGCGCACGCGCGGAGGCTGCCGCCGCTGCTCTGCGCTGCCATCGGCAGCCCCAGCGACCTCTGTCGGAAGCCACAAGGCAGGGGCTGCCGCTGTTACTCTGCGCTGCCATCGGCCGCCCCAGCGACCTCTGTCGGAAGCCGCAAGCAAAACTGCGCGTCAACGTAGGAGCCTTGATTATCCTCCCGTTCTCAACAGAATATTTATGTTGCTGGCGAATCGTCGTCCGTCTTATTACCAATAGTATTCCTCTCTGCTCGAAGCGACTTCAATATGCCCATTGCAGGATCCCATGCTGAACTAAGCTGAAAGCCCGTGTCTCTGTTTACAAGTTTCGTTGAGCTACGTATTTCCACTGCTTCCTTAAAAACACTGTCCCAGTACGAACTCATCGATGCGAGAATTTTTGTATGTTGATAATTCATAGAATGTCCTGTACTGAGACAATGCTCGGCCACTGCAGACTTTTCTGGTTGCTCCAGACGAGTGTAGCGTCTGTGTTCAGTGCATCTCTCTTCTACAGTGCGACAAGTTTGTCCGAAGTACGACATGCCGCAGCTACAAGGAATCTCGTAAACACCGGGACTTCTTAGGCCAAGGCTGTCCTTAGATGAGCCCAAGAGAGCTCTGAGTTTTGCTGGCGGACGAAAAACACATTTAACTTTATGCCTCTTCAATAGTCTTCCTATTTTTGAAGAGACACCGCCGATGTATGGCAAGATGACCATTCCCCTTTGTTCTTCGCCTTCTTCCACTTCCTCACCTGCTTTGGTTGTAAGGCACGGCGAATCTCCCGTTCAGAGTATCCATTTTGTTGGAAAATGGTAAACATATGGAGTAGCTTATTGGATAAACTGTCGGATTTGAAACCTACGTGTTTTTGGCGATATGTGGACGACACCTTTGTTATCTGGCCTCACGGCATTCCATCGCTGAATGTTTTTCTTGAGCATCTTAACTCGCTTCATCCCAACATCAAGTTCACGATGGAGATGGAGAAAAACGGCGAACTTCCATTCATGAACGTGTTGGTACGGAGAAAAGAAGATGGCACATTAGGTCACGCAGTGTACCGTAAACCAACGCACACAGACTTATACTTACAGGCCACCAGCTGTCACCATCCTTCGCAACGAAGTGGCGTACTGAGGACGTTGGTCCACAGAGCACGAGCCATATCAGACTCAGCCAGCTTATCCAATGAGCTACTCCATCTGCGTACCATTTTCCAACAAAATGGATACTCCGAACGGGAGTTCAGCATGGGATCCTGCACTGGCCATATTGAAGTCGCTTCGAGCAGAGAGGAATACTATTGGTAGTAAGACGGACGATGATTCGCCAGCAACATAAATATTCTGTTGACAACGGGAGGATAATCAAGGCTCCTACGTGGACGCGCAGTTTTGCTTGCGGCTTCCGACAGAGGTCGCTGGGGCGGCCGATGGCAGCACAGAGTAACAGCGGCAGCCTCCGCCCTTGCGGCTTCCGACAGAGGTCGCTGGGGCTACCGATGGCAGCGCAGAGCAGCGGCGGCAGCCTCCGCGCGTGCGCCGAAGTATTTGGTCCTTCATCCTGTAGGTGGCGTTACTGTCCTTCCAGCTATCAGTTGATATCGTCGCTATTGGCCATCGAATTTGGCGCCTCCACGCATGCGCACTTCCTGCCTAAAACTGGCATAAATAGGGGGCCCTGGTGCTGCCTTAGCAGTGTGTTCATCGCACCTGAAGATGTCGGCCAGTTCCGCTGACGAAATATTGTGGAGTTTTCACTATGACATCCGACGTCTCGCCCGAGAACCATACATACAACATGTCCGTCGGGAAAGCCTCAAGCAACACGTCCGATACCTGTACGGGGAGGAGGTGGTAAAAGAAGTTAACAGTTTTGATAAACTACAGAATAAGAAGAGCAGACTGCTATGTGCCCTTACGTTTTTATTAAGATGCCGAGATCATCGAGTTATTCCGACGTTCGCTAAGGTGACGCACTTCATAACCTCTGCAGCCGCTAAAAGGATAAAAAATCGAGCAAGCCACGCACTGGTAAGAGAAAGGATTCACCATACTCGACGAGAACTGGACTTCGTATCCAGAGAGCTGTTGGCACTTCATTTGAAGATATGGTCAAGTCTGTCCGCTGATTCTTGGACGTGGGTTGACAGCGCTACTTGGGCGTTCTCAGACTGGAAACAACAACAAGGCGCAGCACGTCAAATTGATAAGTTTCATGGCTTCAGGGACCGTTTACCACAAGAAGAGAACAACGAAGTTCGTAGACGAACTGTATACAATCTGGCGGACAAACCTTTGCCTAACGCGGCGGTATCGGTCCTGGAGAAAGGATTGAACTTCGCACCCATTCCGAGGACACCACCTGTTCTGGACATCATTAGCTCCGTCGAACAAGGCATCCGAAAACTTCCCAGGGAATCTGCCGAGGAGATCCGGCGGGAGACTTGCCGTGCTCTGACACGGGCTCAAGTGCCTAGGAACAATCTGACAGCTGCAGAGAGGTCAGTGGTTCGATCCCTACGAGAAGATCCTGATATTGTGATTTTGCCGGCTGATAAGGGAAATGCGACTGTTATCCTCTCCACGTCGATGTATCTGAGCAAGATGCACCAGCTTCTGGACGACTCTGCATATCGCACACTAAATAAGGACCCCACAGCAAAAATTCAGCGAAAAACTTTGGAGCTCCTGAAAAACAGCACGATCTCCGATGTGGTTGCTAAGAGACTACGTACACAGGCGCCCGTACCTCCCAGGCTATACGGATTGCCCAAAATTCACAAGGATAATGTGCCACTGCGGCCTATGGTGAGTAATAGCGGGGCACCAACGTATAATCTCGCGAAACATCTGGCAGCACAATTGAGCCCTTTAGTAGGAAGGTGTGAGCATCATATCATTAACTCACAAGACTTTATTCGTCAGCTCAAGAACTTACGACTCGCACCATCAGATATACTCGTGAGTTTTGACGTAGTTTCACTTTTACTCGAGTACCATTGCAGGAATCGTTGTTGCTCATTAGCGAGAAGCTGGATGGGGAATTTTTAGACTTATTCCAACATGTGCTCACCTCGACATACTTTTTATTTAATGGACAATACTTTGAACAGACTGACGGCGTCGCAATGGGTAGTCCCCTGGTGCTGCCTTAGCAGTGTGTTCGTCGCACCTGAAGATGTCGGTCAGTTGCGCTGACGAAATATTGTGGAGTTTTCACTATGACATCCGACGTCTCGCCCGAGAACCATACATACAAGAATGTTAGTCTGGTTGGGACTTTGGTAAGCTAGACTGGATACTTGGTGAAACAGTTGCTCAGTAATGCAAGGTTAACTTCCCCAGACAGCTCACAGCTTTTAAACCACTTTTATGGTCTTGAATAGAAGCACCGCTAACACCTCAAATTAAAGCAACAACATTACAAAGGAATTCAATTATTAATAATAATAAATGGAGGACGGCTAATTATTTTCGCTAACTCCAAACACTCCACTCATTGCTCTTCGTCTGAGCGGCCCTGAGAGCAGGAAAGCATGGACAAACGGCGTGATCCCAAAATAGTGGAGGCTTCACTACTGGGTTAATGTTCACTCAGCTCAAACGTCCTGGGTCCCGTGGATAACGAGGTTTAGGCCCTCGCAACTACAGCCCCTCAATCAGGCAGTGACTGCATGCTGCCAGCAGTCCCGCCATGTCCTGACGCTGCCAGACCTCACTGCTGCTCCGTCCCATCCGAACTCCCCGACACACTCTGACCCAGGAAACACTAGACGTCTGTCCAAAGATAGTAGGACTGTACTAGATGTCGATAGCCACTGCTGCTGCCACTTGCGGACAGACAATGCTAGCAGATATAGTGGCGCCAGTAAACACAAGAAGAAAACGAGACGCCGCTATCCCTATTACACGATGCCAACCTAGCAATGGCACCAACACGAGCCGCCACACGGCTCGTACATTATTGACTCTCCATGTTCAGGAAGACATTTGGCTTTGTGGAATACCGTTTACCTCACATTAATTAACAGTGATCCACGTCAGCGCATTCTACAACTGGGAAATGTGATGAACTCGGATCATTCCACAGTCATGATACATTTGCACACACTGGGGAAGGAGCAAAAGTCGGGTGTATGGGGCACCGCTTGCTGTGTGCCCAAATTCCAAAAACCAGTGGGTAGCCAAATGTGAACCTGTACATGCTCGCCATTAATTGCCTCATGAACAACACCGACCATTTCTATCCTGAATTGTTACTCGTGATGGGCAGTGGTATATTTGTGCTAACATAAGGAAAAGAGAGAAATGGTTGAGCCCAAACAAGCAGCATCTCACCATACAATGACCTACGTGCATCCCCAAAGGATAAAGTTATGCATCTCGTGGAACAGCGACGGTGTGGTGTAGACTACTACGAATCGCTTCTCCAAAGTGTAAACATCACTGCTGACATTTATTGTCAACAACTGAGACGTCCTCCAATGCAGTCCAATAACAACGACCAGGAAGCTGTCTAAAGTGATATTACTCCACGATAACACCCACCCGCCTTCTGCTAGACTGACAAAAAACGCTATACAGATGTGAAATAATTCCGCACCCACTTTGGTCAATTGATCTGGCGGCATCAGATTTTCGTCTTTTCCGCTATCTATCGAACAACCTTCAGAGAACTTCCCTTTCGGATGAAAAAGCACGCCGAATTCTTCGCCTTAAGCCCATGACTTCTAAATTCGTGGAATCTAAAAGTTAAACAAGCGTTGGCGCACTGTTGTAAATATTGAAGGGGAATATTTTATTAATGAATATAGATTCTGTTAAGGGTCTCTGTTGTGTTTATTAAACTTACGGAAAAAACCAACGAACTTATGCAACAATCCAACAGATTTTACAGTGATCCGATCTTCAAACAAATTTTACATCCGAGGAGTACATATCTGAACTTGGGTTCCTTACCGGAACTCTTATCTACTAGGTCTCTTTTACAATTCCCAGAAGCCTGTAATACTAATTGCGAAATATACTGTATGTCAAATGCCATACCCCCCCCGACATAACTGCTTAAATACGAGGGTTGTCCAGAAAGTATGTTCCGATTGGTCGCTAAATGGGAACCACAGTGAAAATCAGAAACATTTTATTTGCAAGAGTTAGCTACACTTTCCAGATACTTCTCTATATTGTCGCTGTTCCTACTTATACATTTGTCGTAGTACTGTGCCAGCTTTCCAGTACCCTCGTCATAGAAGGCAGCTGCCAGTGCTTTCCGTCAATTCTCTATGCCGACCTTCAGCTCGTTGTCGGTGCCAAAATGTTGTCTTCACAGCTAGCGGTTCATGTGAGCAGAGATGAAACTCAGAAGTAGACAATTACAGGCTGTATTGTGGCTAATAAAACATTTCCAGTTGAAAGCGATGCTGAAGCATCTACATTGCTCCCTGCAGAATGCGGCTGAGAATTGTCTTGAAGGAGAAAAT
This sequence comes from Schistocerca serialis cubense, assembly GCF_023864345.2. NCBI lineage: Eukaryota > Metazoa > Arthropoda > Insecta > Orthoptera > Acrididae > Schistocerca > Schistocerca serialis. The sequence goes on from NC_064639.1 coordinate 932,170,476, forward strand.
GCACGACAATTGCGTAATGTTGGCTACATAGTTCAGGCAAAATTTCTCACACGGCCGTCGTACTTGGCGGGAGACACTATTGTTCTAGGTGTTTTTATGTGCTCCCTGTATGCTCAGAACGAAAAAGAACGACGTCACGCGATCGACAGGCGTACTAGAGACACTGACCTACACACCTGTGCAAAACTTCATCGGATTTTCACTGTGGTTTCCATTTAGCGACCGATCGGAACTAACTTTCAGGAGCCGGTCGGAGTGGCCGAGCGGTTCTAGGCGCTACAGTCCGGAGCCGCGCGACCGCTGCGGTCGCAGGTTCGAATCCTGCCTCGGGCATGGATGTGTGTGTTGTCCTTAGGTTAGTTAGGTTTAAGTAGTTCTAAGTTCTAGGGGACTGATGACCACAGCAGTTAAGTCCCATAGTGCTCAGAGCCATTTGAACCATAACTTTCTGGACAACCCACCGTAACCTTCTGGGGTTCATTACGCGACACTATGCCCAGATGTAGATTCAGTCCCTCGCATTTTTCAACTTAAGAAACCACTGATGGCTCCACGTGATCGGTACCGCAAGCATATTATGCACGGCGTAATGCCCCAGAGTCCTGAAAACAAACGTATCAACAAGAACTGCTGGACTGTAAGGCTCACCGGCTAGCGCATTATAAGCCTAAGAGTAGAAGGGTCTAAGACATTCTGCTCTTCCAAGCTTCAGCCCACAATGTTCAGTAACGTTAATCACTTTATTATTTTCGCGACTGGTTTCCATAGATCATACTACCATACCAGGCACGACCGATACAAGTTCAAAAATGGTTCAAATGGCTCTGAGCACTATGGGACTTAACATCTGAGGTCATCAGCCCGCTAGAACTTAGAACTACTTAAACCTAACTAACCTAAGGACACACACATCCATGCCCGAGGCAGGATTCGAACCGACGAACGTAGCGGTCGCGCTGTTCCAGACTGTAGCGCCTAGTACCGCTCGGCCACACCAGCCGGCCCGATACAAGTGTCTGATAAACATATACAAGATGAATGAAAGGACTGCCTTACACCACAGAAATAAGCTTTTTAACTTCATGTCCGGTAACATCCTCTGACGAACGGGCAAGGCTTCCTTTACTTTATACAAGGAATAGTTGAAATATAACTGACGTGGAGCTGACCTTTAGTAATAAACAGGAGAAACATCCATCGCAGAAAATAATGGGAACAGTGATTTCGATGTAATCATCTGTTACTCTCACAGGCCTATGTGTGGGCGTCTCCTGTAGACTTCACTGTGTGTTTCCGTGTGAGTGAGTGAGATGTGTTTTACGACCAGTCGACTGTAACACAAAGTGGTGCACAAGACAAAATAGCGTTTTTTCACTGACGAGTATTATGCGAAGCACAACTTTTGGAGTGTATTTGGGGGTGTAGTAGGAGTTAAAGGCTTGGAAATGTGGCAAAATGTTCAGTAAAGGCGGCAACGCAGAACTTTGTGCGAAAAAGAGCGAAAAGGTCTCTGACGCGAGCAGAAACCGCAACTATCCGAAAACAGTTCGAATATCAGAAGTATTGCTCGAAGTGAAAGGAAATGTGGAGCACAGTCCGAGGAAATCTTGGCGCCTTTTATTTGTGAGAGAGGTAACTATGGTGTCATCGTCTCGAAATAGTATCAAAAAGGACTTACATTTGATTCCTTACAAATTTCCTCCGTGCAGGAGTTCATGCGTCTAGACGAACTTCCTCATATTGAGTTCTACCGGTAGTTTCTGACTGAAGTAGAATCAGGACTTTCGTTTCTAGAGTTTCTCGTTTCTTCAAACAAGGTCTGGTACAGCAAGTCAGAGAATATGAACTCACATAGCACGTGCCATTACTTACCAGAAAACCCCTAGCAGTACTCTGAAGGGCCGTTGCATAATCTCGAGAAAGGTAATATGGATTGCTTTGCATCTAAGTGTCCGCACTCCAACACCTGACCTGTTGCCCAGGGAAAAAATAGCGTTAATGGCTTGCTTTTGCCACATCTACTCGGAGGAACCAGACAACCGAAAACATACTACTCCTAATAGCTATAGTTATTAGTATGTAAATGAAGTAAATGCTAATGCAAAGTTGTTATGTATATTTTCAGTCAACAATGAAAATAACTGCACAACCTGTATACACATTACGTATACCATCAATGAGCGAAAATATGCAAAATGTTGTTTCATTTAATTTCCGAATTAGCTATTGTATGAGCAGTAAATAGTCGCGACCTCAACTGTTTACAAAGATTCATAACATGTTTTTAACACTTCAAAAATAGCCGTCGATCCGATAACACGACTGATCCAACAGTGCTATGCTGATACGTTGTTCTAGATTTTTAACTTAATTTAGAAACCAGGGGAGCCGTGAAAAAGTTTCACAGTTTTATAGTTTTAAATAATATCAGTATTTGTAATACGTTTAGTAGTTAGGATAAGAGTAGTTGTGGGAAAAAAGGGGAAACATCTTTAAAAATGATCCGAACAAATGGAAATAATAATCATGAGTTTATGATCAGCCTCGTGGACACATGTTCAGGAACATCATTTTGAAAAAAAAAAAAAAAATGAATTACAGAGAATGTAATCTGTGTGTACTTTTTGTTCTTCATTTTCTTTACGGGAAAAATTTAAGCTTTTAAACATGTCACTATTTCAGTTCGTGGTATACGTACGCTCTGTAGGACCCGATCCCGTGTCTTATATTTAAGTGTCATATGTATATATATGCACAAAGCTTGCACGTGGCACACTACAGATAGTTAGATTCATTGTCATGTATAGCATTTTAAAAAGTTAATACAATGCTTTACAGCAGAGAGCTACTATTTTTATATCAAGTCCTTCAAATGGTGATGAAGTGGGGATGACATGCAATGTACTAGGCAGAGTCAATGGCTCCCACATCCGATACAGATAATATGTCATTCTACGTACGACACTTCCTGAAGGATACTGTTTAAAACTGTTGAAACCGTGGTTAAGGTTTACTAAACGAGTATCTTACAGCTAGTTGGCTATTATTTTCAATACATTGAAAGATTCAAAAGTATCAGCTGATTTAGTTACCCTTGGAAAGGCTACATACAATTGTCCATCAGTTAAGATGGGATTTGCTAAATAAAATCCTGCCCTGTGAAGCGTTTGTACCCTTGATTTGTTTATGGTGATCGTAAAGGTAATTTTAATAGGTATTTGTCTTCTAGTCAATCGAATGTGCATGTTTCGAGCTGATGGTGATATGTTTATCCGTGTTATTACAACAGTTTTCCGGTGTCAATTAACTGAGCATTAATTTTAAACAGGGACCCGTGTGAAACATTCACACTTTTATAGTTTAAAATAGCGACAGTATGTGGAATAAGTGTGGTCGTTGGGATGAGGGTACCTGACGAGAATGACAAGTATGTTTGTCGTTTCGGAAAGTATAATTGTTCAGAAAAGTCGTGTTGATTGGCAGGAAGAGTAATTGACTACCGCAGTGGTCACGATTATTATCTATGTTTTATACAAATTAATGGGTTAATAAATGTTTAAAAATCAAATAAAATGATATTTGTAATAAGATAATATGGAAAGGGAGTCTCTTATTCCCGATTAACGAGTGAGCTCTGTAAAATATAGGTATGAAGCTCGGTATCCGTGATGCCCCTTTGTCTGTGTTCATATTTACCACAAATAGTACATTTTAGTGCAAAATGGGTATGCAGAGCCAGCAGCCAGTTAAAAAACTTTCTAGCGATACTTCATTCATTCCTGTACGATTAGTGTGTGTTGAGAAAAAGGGAAATTAATTTGAGAAGGAATGCACATAATGGTATGTGTCAAACAAAAATGTGGAAACATAGCGCAAGTGGAAGAGGTATGATTTATGTTTATGACAGAGTAAAGTCGACGACTTGAGCGACATCTTTCGTGTACAAATGTTGCGAATCGACAACTGATATTTATGGTGTTTAAAACATCATTTCAGTACATGTCAGTTTGGGAATGTAGAAGGACAGCTGTTGACACGTCGTTTTAACTTCGCGCCGCTCCTGTTGTCAGAACTTTAGTCACTGTAGATAACCGTACTTGTCCAGAGGGGAAAGTCGGTCGCCTAAACGTGTGTAGACCCGTCAGATGGTAGGCCACTCCCCAGAGGACGCAACGCGGGTAGGCCTAATGCGAGTCGTTAGCGCCCTGTAGACCTCCAGCGGATAAAGCCATCCCTTTCCCCCGCCTCCGTCCTACCATTCCTACAGCAACCTCGGCTGCCGGCTGTATCGACGCAGAGGGCGTCTCCAGGGAGCCGGCAATGAATGGCCTTTGTTGCCGCCTGCCCCAGTATTCGACAGCGGCATTCCTCGCCGGTTCGCCGCAGTTCGACGCCAGACGGAAAGCGAATACATCGCATTGTCTGCTACAGCTTGCTGTAGTTTTAGTTTCGTCTGCAATAAATACGATCACTCAACGTAATAATCCGAATTCCACAGAAAGCAGGTGCTTATGCGTGTATTATCGTATTATCAGTTTCATAAGATGTGGTAAAGTAAGGTAGGGAATGAGGAGGTTCTGCGCAGAATCGGAGAGGAAAGGAATATGTGGAAAACACTGACAACGAGAAGGAATAGGATGAAAGGACATCTGTTAAGACATCAGGGAATGACTGCCATGGTACTAGATGGAACTTTAGAGGGCAAAAGATGTAGAGGAAGACAGATTGGAATACGTGCAGCAAATAATTGACGACGTAGGTTGCAAGTGCTGCTCTGAGATGAAGAGGATGGCACAGTAAAGGAATTCGTGGTGGGCAGTATCAAACCACTCTTAAGACTGATGACTCAGAAGAAAGTCATTGTTAATACCTGAAAAAAAACAGTGAGTCACCCAGCATGGCAGTAGGAAACGAAACGAAACGACACGGCTTAAGGGAGTACGTGATGTTATTTCAGTGATAGCAAAGTCGAGTCAAATCTACAAATTACCTAGCACCGTGAGCCCACTTTCGTCTATGACACTGGATGCTTTCTGGCCTGGATACAGGCAGTGATTCGGTTGGGAATGGTGTCATAAAGGCGTTGTATCCTCTCGAAAGGCAGTCTTGATCACAACTGTTGTAACAAGTTTTTATTTTCATGGGTGCTGATACTGGGAAAGATTTGACGTCCCTGTTGCTCCGAAACATGTCCCATTGTTGACACGTTTGAAGATCTTGCTTGCCCATGTGAGTACCTCAACATCATGTCGACAGTTTACAGACACACGTGCCATATGTAAACGAGCATCGTCCGCTGCTAGTGATACGAGGCCGATGTGATCAAGCACGGCGTTCCGTATTACCCTCGTGAACCCATCGAGTCCATATTCTGCTAACAGTCATTCGATCTCGACCAACGCGAGCAGCAGTGTTGCGATACGATAAACCGCAATCGCGATAGGCTACAATCCGACCTTTAGCAAAGTGGGGAACGTGATGGTACGCAGTTCTCCTCCTTACACGAGGCATCACAACAACATTTCACCAGGCAACGCCGGTCAACTGCTTTTTGTGTATCAGAAATCGGTTGGAAACTTTCCTCATGTCAGCACGTTGTAGGTGTCGCCACCGGCGCCAACCTTGTGTGAATGCTCCGAAAAGCTAATCATTTGCATATCACAGCATCTTCTTCCTGTCGATTAAATTTCGCGTCTGTAGCACGTCATCTTCGTGGAGTAGCAATGTTAATGGCCAGTAGTGTAATAATAAAACCACTATTAAATAAACAGATCTAAAACTAGCAGCGTATTTACAACCTGCAGCAGATATTTTTATAGACCAGTATGACGATATTTCTTCCTTCAATATATCGATAATTTTTGCCTACATATCGATCGCCTATTATGATATTTTTTTAAATATCGACAGGCGGCCGGGGTGGCCGAACGGTTCTAGGCGCTCCAGTCTGAAACCGCGCGATCGCTGCGGTCGCTGGTTCGAATCCTGCCTCGGGCATGGATGTGTGTGATGTCCTTAGGTTAGTTAGGTTTAAGTAGTTCTAAGTTCTATGGGACTGATGACCTCAGCAGTTAAGTCCCATAGTGCTCAGAGCCATTTGAACCATTTTTTAAATATCGACATATCGGATTCCCGATATTTTTAAAAGTATCAACAATCCTATCTCCGACCAATAGCGCGGGATGGCACAAAATATTGCAGGGAGTCCGATACTTGTTCTCGGATGTCCGACACAGATTGAAGGTATTTCGATATTCTTGGTGCACAATACGGCGATCCTCTATTGTGGCGATCAGACATGATCGGCTGGAACCCTGACGAGGTGTATCACTACAAATACTTTCCCTTGTACCTTAATGTGGGACCACCGCTACATCCGAATATCTCACAAATCCGGATACTGGGCGATTCGACTAGGAGACCCATAACGACGCCCCTTTCAAGCAGTGTCAGATGATGGTAGCGCCGTCTTATACAAGAACGTGGCATCTCCATGTCCTTCACAGGATCACTCAACACATCTTAGCTAGTACAAACCAACCTCCATCCTCTTACTCCGCTCCCTACATCATTGTCAACATCAACGGCACATAATTACACTTTACAATGAAAAATAATTTTTTTGGACACTTTCATCTTTAAATTGACGAAATATAGATGACATTTAGTTTTTGTGTGTATTTTTATTAAACCACGAACTAATGCTTCAGTGTGACAATTGGTACTGCTTGTTTCTAACTTTTTTTTCTTTCTTGCCGTATGACGAAGCAATTCTCATGCATCGCTAGTGATACTCACATCTCCTTCTCACAAAAGGAATCAAGCTATCCACAATGGCGATAGACAATCGTTACAAAACAAGCTTCCTCTGCATCACGTCTCTTCCTAGCGACACTTTCTTAATTGGCACCTTGCTTCCCTATTTAATATAATAATAAGTTGTGTGCCTCAACGGCTAGAGCATCTTTCAATTGGCCGCCACTTCGGCGACTTACGTGTTCCTACCCTACCCTAGTTATCCAACCGGACAAAGGACACCAACAGTTGTACTTGGAATCCGAAGCACGTGTTATTTCTGGCGCTCCATCATATCGTTACAGCCTAGGTTAAAATGCAAACTGAAAAACTTATGATCGGAGCTGTATTCGATCCTGCAACCTCTCCGGTTCCAAGCATGCGTTTAATCGGTTGTTCGCCAGACCCAACTATTAACTAAATTAAAATGTGTGCACTACACTGTGGCTTACTGTTTGTATTCGTACCTCACTTGATTGCTGGACTCCTTACTTCTGTACTAGCGCCGGCCGCGGTGGCCGAGCGGTTCTAGGCGTGGAGTCCGGTATCGCGCGACCGCTACGGTCGCGGGTTCGAATCCTGCCTCGGTCATGGGTGTGTGTGATGTTCTCAGGTTAGTTAGTTTTAAGTAGTTCTAAGTTCTATGGGACTGATGACCACAGCTGTTAAGTCCCACAGTGCTCAGAGCCATTTGAACCAGCAGAATTTGGAAAATTTCCTAACTTGTGTTTTGAATCATTCACAATAAGCTTAGAAGAATATAAACGTTGTTTGTCTAACAATATAGAACAGTACAAAAAATTTTATTTGATTCGAAGTGAAAAATATGAAGTCTGTATAGTTGAAATAAACAATAAAGTACTAAGTCCTCATGATATCAAAAGATACCTTTTGGAAAATAAAATAGATACATTACCATAAGGACATTATAAATGTATACAAAATCTAATAAAATAACTTTCTATGTAAATGGAGACTCTAATCAAGAAGCTCAACAATTAAACTGTCTCGAAGGAGATTAAAAATATAAGTGTGTTAGGGAAAAGTATTTTATGTAATATTACTGGATGTGAATATTTCAATGCTAGATAAGGAGAAAAAAAGTGGATGGAGCTTAATAATGAGTTTAAGGCTACTTTACCGGACAGATATTCTATATTAATTACTGACTGGGATTTTAGATTTGCTGAAGAAGGACAGAGCAAAGTGAAATATAAGGGAATGAAGAAAATTAAGAACAGAAATACTTAATTTCATGATCTGGAATTCACTCTGTGAAACTTTTTTAAAAACTTTATTTTCTCGTATTAAATTTTATAATATTTAAATGGGCAATACCAAACAGCTAAAGCTAAAGAATATTAATGGATTTTATAAAGATAGATACCGAAGAGATGGACATTGTAAGGGTTTGTAAGAAACATAAAAATAAATACATGAAAATAAAAGTTACTTGTGAATGTGGTAGAACTGTAAGCAAACCTTGTCCAAGAAAACATTTACAAACAACTGTTCATAAAAATCTTATGGCTGCTCAAGAAGAAAGAATTAGAAAAATTTTAGATGAAGAATACATGTCTGACATTCACCGTAATTCATTTATTTTTTCTTCTTACGTTCACCTTTTATGAAAAAACATAATAATTTTACTTTCTTACGTTCATCTTTTGTGAGAAAAATTATTTTTTTATAATAAGGTAACGCGATTAGGAAAAATATCAATTTTTCTTAGTTTTCTAAGTAATTTATTATAAAGCACACTTTTCTTTAATGAAAATAGGTGAGTTAACCCTGACAAACTGGACTATAGTAGCTAGAAAGTGTAGGTTCTATATTGTAGGTTTGTGTAAGCTAGTGAACGAGCAAGTGAAACGAGGGGGTGAGCTAGGTTACGAAAACTGAGCTACAACCTACACTTCCTAGCTACTTCTCAAATTAAACGTATTAATTTGATTAATGACTTCTTGTTTATAAAGATTAAGCTACAGCAAACTTCGGGGATGCAACGATTCCCACAAAATCATTTGCACCTAGCCTGTAATACGACTTTTAAATTTCTGTAGATACTACGCAAAAATTTTGGATAACTCTGAGCTAAATTTTCGTATCTCTTATCGTGTTTCTGTCACCTGTTAAAAAAAATTCGTTTATGATGTAATCACATTACGTCTATTACGTTTGAAACTAAGTACCATAAGGTGAAAAACAGTTTTCGAATCCTGAAGGTAGATTTGAGAACATCTGTTCATTGCTCGCTAGTGAAAGTTTTGCAATTTTAGAACATCCCCAGGAATGTGATTTCGGTATCAGCTTATTGCGCGAGTGTTCGTGAAGCATCACATACCAAAGTCACCGAAGACATGGTTAACTTTCTCAAATAACTCCTGCCCAAGCAGGGAAGACGTCTTCGAATTACCCGCAGCGCAGCTCCTAGCTAGCGACAGAACAACAACATGCTCGATGGAGCCCGTGTTGTGCCACGGCGATGGGACAATGTAAACATTCAGAGGCGTTAAGCAGCCAGGCAGCGACGACGGAACGTTTGTAAACAAACAGTAATTTACATCCGTATCTGTCAACTTCTCGCCCTACAGTGGCTGCACGTATCGAGGGAAATAGGTATCTGGACAAATAACAAGCAGTGTACAATTGTGCCAATGAAAGCTGTAACTTCAGTTTAGTGCGAGCTGGTCTCATTCTATAACGTCACCCTGCGAACGCAATGTCGTACTGCAGAAGTTCAGGGGAATAAATTATTGTGAATGGTTGTATACTGCAGGAGGAATGCTCATGCAACGGGGTCGAAACATTTGCATATCTACTTTGGTGGCGGAGGGTAGATGGCGTATCAGAATAACTGTTCCCTCTGTACTCGGATGTTTCCCCATTTAACCACTTACGTATTACGTAAAAAGGAGGTAGAAAATTTATCTGGATCATTAGGCCCCATCATATTCTTCTTTAAACGTCCTCACTGCTCAACGTTTCGATCCCTCCGCTGGAATGTTCTGCAGGGTTCCACTGGTGTCCGTGAATGGCTGAACACTCAGAAGTTTCTGTCATCACTGAAAATGGACACGAAAGCTTACCGACATATATTTTATTTGTATTAGTACATCGGCTCTCGCAGGTTTGAGATTATGATCTTCTGAGCTAAAAGCGGTTTCTTTTGTAGAGCAGTTTCTCAAGACATTGGCAGAGTTTTCGCCGGAGAAAGTGCAGTGTCAAGCGACCGTAGGTCACGAAATCAGCCTATTCACCTCACCAAGAACATATGAGAACGCACCACAACATCAAAGTCATGAGAATTTGTAATTGTGTAGCAGAATAGCTACCAACAGAAATGTCCAATAGCATCGTGTAAGTAAGAAAATAAAATTTAAAAAAAACCACTGAAGATAGCACGAATAGTGCTGAAACGTGCCTGGGTAAAACAAGACTAAAAAGGTGTCTTGCATAAGGCGGAATTCTTCGTCCTACTTTCATAGCAAGCATGAACATAAGAAGAAAAACTGCTACACCACAATATGGGAAAAAATTGATTGCTTATTTCATTTTTCACTGTTTATTCCAAAAACTTCGGTATCAGGCATATTACGTCTTCACTATTTACTCCATTCGCATAAAATTTTTCACACAGTACCCACATGTAGCACTGAATGTACCAACAAAGTTATATCATTGTACTACCATAGTACCGGATATATGACGTCATAAACATTGAGATGCGTGGAAAACTAGTGTTTTCTTAAGACAGAGGGCTAATTACTTAAGACTCTCGTCATTTGTTTGTTAGTAAGAGAATTTGTCGGCTCTCAACATACTATGAGCATAATTTCAAGCAATTTCTAAACTTTTTTCTTGTTTACTGTTCACCAAAGTAATGAATGGAAAATAAATTGTCACCTACTAAACTTTCGTTGTTCATGCGATCACGCTTCAGCATCAAGCCTGGTTCAAATGGCTCTAAGCTGTATGGGACTTAACGTCGGAGGTCATCAGTCCCGTAGACTTAGAACTACTTAAACCTAACTAAACTAAGGACAGCACGCACATCCATGCTCGAGGCTGAATTCGAACCTGCGACCGTAGCAGGAGCGCGATTTCGGGCTAAAGTTCCTAGTACCACTCGGTCACAGCGGCCGGCTGCACCAAGCATGACATTTTGATTTTTTATTCCTTTACTACTAGTTCCACTACCTCCCCATTTTTCAGGCAGTATCCATACACACCTTTGAAGATGCCTACAAAGTTATATCATTGTGCGCCAAGTGACTTAGTAGAAACACTAGCTTTTCCGCAAAATATAAACAGCCTTCAGTATCCTTTGTATATATTCGTATTAACCAAATTAAACTCCATCCTAACAGGTCTCGGAAAACAGAACGGTGTTGACCGACCGCCTTGTCATCCGGGCCTACAGCCGGCCGCTGTAGCCGAGCGTTTCTAGGCCCTTCAGTCTGGAACCGCGCGAGCACTACGGTTGCAGTTTCTAATCCCGCCTCGGGTTTGGATGTGTGCGATGTCCTTAGGTTAGTTAGATTTAAGTAGTTCCAAGTTCTAGGGGACGACCTCAGATGTTAAGTCCCATAGTGCTCAGACCCATCACGGCCTACAGACTGACTGGATGTGGATATGGAGAGGCGTATGGTTAGCATACCGCACTCCCGATCGTTGTCAGTTTTCGTGACCGGCGCCGCTACATCCCAGACACGTGGCTCCTCAATCTGCCCCGCTTGGCAAAAGCGCACTACAGGTCGGACGGTCACCCATCCAAGTGCTAGCCCAGCCCGACATCGCTTAACTTCGGCGACAAGACGGGAGCCGTTGTCACCACTGCAGCAATGCTGTTAGAATGTATACTCTTATATTGATATAAAAAAATGTTGGGAAGTAGTTCTCATACGACTCTATCATATACTGAATTTTTTTTTAAAATTGACATTATAATTGACTATGTTTTCACTGATTACGTTCCTCTAGTATTCTACCACCAATCCGAAGTGTGATATTTGCTTTATCCACTACTGAGCCTATGTTATCATTCCATATCACATCCCTATCAAGTGCTACATCCAGGTACTTTTATGAGTTGATCATGTCCAACTGCAGTCATAGGGTACTACGTTTTTATCGTTCTGTGAAGTGCATAATTTTACATTTGTGAGCTCGTAAAGCAAGTTGCCAATAGTTACACCACTCTAAAATCTTATCAACATCTGACTGATAATTATGACGCTTTTACATACAGTACTACATTATAGATAACTGCATCACCTGTGAATAATCTGAGGTTACTATTAATATTATCCGCAAGGTCGTTAATATATTACGTGAACAGCAAAGGTCTCAACACACTTCCCTGGGCCACACCGAAAATTACCTCTACATCTGTCAATGGTTCTCTAGCCAAGATAACAAACTGCATCCTCTCTACCAAGAAATCCTCAGTCTAGAAACAAATATCGCTTCATACTCGATACGATCGTACTTCGATAGTAAGTGTAGCTTTGGTATTGAGTCATGTACCTTTCGGAAATCGGGAAATACTACATCGAAATCGCCGTTGGTGGCCAGAAAATAAGAAACATCTGCGTGCAGGCAGGAGCTTCCATTGTCGGGAGCAAGCATACTGGTAGAGATGTCTGCTCCTTGACCATTCGCCGCAAAGTTCCGCTCTGCAGCTACGGCGGGAGGTATGTGAGCACTCTCAGAACTACGGGCTCGCCCTGGCTTTACGGCCGACCCGCCGGCACATACGTGGGCGTGGCCGGTGTGCTCTGGGAAGCGAAGCAGACGGCGCGAGCCGGCGTCGGGTGGAGTGAAGAGCGGCCAGATGCTATCGCGCGCAGTCGGAAAGCGCCGTGTGCCGTGAAATAGCCGCTCAGGCGCCCCGCCGTCGCTTTGGAGAGGCGCGCCGGTTTGTTACCGCCACCCAAGCGACAGCAGGTAGCAGGCAGCCCCTGCCCTGAGGGACAGACTGCTGGCTGGGTTGCTACTCGGGAGTCAGCTTTCTCGGAACCAGACACCGATATACAATCTGTAGCGGATCTCTTTACTGTGAAATGTCAAAACTGTGGAACCGGAAGTAATGTTAACAGTGATGTCATTAGAGATAAATCTTTACCTCACTTAGACGTGAATGGCCTCGCTCGTCGTTCCAACGACGAATCTTTTGACGTATAGAAAGCTAACAAAACATTAATGAGGTGTACCGCACAAAGATTTTGAACCTCCTACTCCTAAGTTTCAGTCAGTGTCTAAACCGAACTCTGCGTATAAAAAGCACCGTATTGAAAACCCCCAAAACTGGAAAAAATATTGTAATTGTTCTCTCTCATAACGTAGGGATTAGACAAGATACATAAAACAACAGAAGTATCAGCCTTACATCCATAATGTATGGTATCTACAGGGTCTCCATAATTAAAGTTCCAGTTTCAAAACACTGTAGAAAGAGAACCACTACTCAGAATGACGACAAATTTGAACAGCATATTACTGACTCTGGAAGAAAAGAATTTGGTGGAAATTTGACCCAGATGGCGCTGTAAGTGGCAGAATAAGTAAACCAAAGACGCGCGGCACATGACTATTCCTAGGTTTTTGTACGATATGCTTAACATAAATGTCTCCATGAAAGATCGCGCGCTGTTGCCAAAGCTCTCTTGCAAGAACGGTGAATGTGCGGCAGTAGCCCTGCAGAAGTTCCGGACAATCACGTATGAGTAAAGGCATTGGTCCGATGTCCATTAAGGGTTTGGAGAAAAAATTCGTCAATGCCGGTTCTTTTGAAGTGCAATGTGTTAGAGGGAGGAAAGCAGTTGATCCAACGTCTGTCGAAGATGTCGCCACAACACTGAAGGAGGGGTCGAGTGGTGGTGTGCAAACATGCTTTGCACGGAGGGGGGGGGGGGGGGGGGGAACTGCCCGAACGATGGACATCCCAGCGACCACGGTGAGTAAAACCCTACGAAACATCCAGCATTGTTGTCCATACAAATTGGTCGCTCTGGATTTTCTTGCTCGCATGTAATTGGACAGTGAATGATCATGGAATTCTGTGGGCAGACGGAACCCATTTCCCTCTCCAAGAACTTGTCAATGTGCAGCTACCAGGTGGCTGGTTGTAGCGTTGCAGCTACCAGGTGGCTGATTGTAGCGTTTATGATGTTCGCTTCAGAATCTCAGTATTCATTCTGCTAATGTACGAATATTAGCTTGTATAATCAGTGTAGTACGTATGTTGTTTTATATAATAGTTATTCTCTGTTTGACTTTCTGCATCGGGCAGTGTGACCGAGCGGTTCTGGGCGCTTCAGTCTGGAACCGCGCGACCGCTACGGTCGCAGGTTCGAATCCTGCCTCGGCATGGATGTGTGTGATGTCCTTAGGTTACTTAGGTTTGAGTAGTTCTAAGTATTAGGGGACTGATGACCTCAGTCCCATAGTCCTCAGAGCCATTTATGAACTTGCTGTGATATTATTGTTCTAATGTTCATGAAGTATCGTTCTGTGGCATGATCCAATATAGGATTCATTTGGGCAAGATTCAGCGAAACGTACTGCGGAAGATCTGGTAATGCTAACGTAGTTTGCCGAAAATGGTCATCACAATAAATACGTAAAATAGCGATCTTGGCTGTTCGAAATTGTACTTCTGTTTCTGCATTAATTTATTCATGTATAAGTGATAGTTGCTGCAACTGATAATAATTACGTAACTGAGGCGAAGGAGCCTTTCTTTAACCTGCTGATTGACATTCGTGACTTGCAGACGCTAGCCTGACTGAAACTGTTTGTGGATAAACAAAAAACATTGTGGCAGCTTTTGATGGTTTCGTGAGGCCTCTCATTAAGTACAATGAAGTTGTGCAGCGCTATTTACAAAAAAAATACCATCCACTTTCGTTGTGGTGATGACAGTGAACTTTTCGTCTCAAATGTAGGTAATTCTCAATACAAATGGGTGGAACTAAAAGATCAAGCGTGAAAGTGGGTCCGAAATTCGTTACTATAAATGCTATACTATGTGGGAAAAATAAATCTGGAGTGGAAAATATTTAATGCAGCTTAAGACAGGCAACCAAACTTACATCATCGCCCCCGGGTGTCTATGATGTAAGTTGGATTGCCTACAGTAAGTTGCGTGAAATATTTTCCGGACCAGTTTTACTTTGCACACCCTATATAACCTACAACGAGGCAACGGTAATCTTCCTGTTCAATCCGTGTGAAAGTAGATGTCAAAGAAAGCAAACGCCTGTACATATTGAGTTGCGTTTTTGTTCTTAACATATAATGTCGTAACATGTCTAACATTTGTGTAACGTTGATCGACAGATGATTAAGAAAAACACCTACAGGGTGTGCTACTACTGTTGCTGTACTGGACCCGTATGGTGCAAGCCTCGGACCGATTGGTTCAGTTGGAATACAAAGTGCAATAATTGAGGCTTCCATTTTAGTAACAACCACTGGAATACACGACAAATTACAATTTCACTCTGAAAACTTAATTTGACCTCAGATTACCAATAAATTAAAGACATAATGTAAAACTCATTAACACGTGTAAAAAAGAAGGCTTTTAAGCAATGAAGCTAAAACTCTTAAGAATTTAGAAGCAACCTAACATCTGGAAATCACCATGCTTAAAATCCAGAGCATTTTCAAAAATACAGCTTATCGGTAGTGAAAGCAATATTTAAAAATAACTTCAAAATGGTTAACAAAGCTGACGGTTATATACACAATTCTAAAAATCAAATATTTAAGATAAGCAGCGTCCTCTGCGTACGTAGAATGCCTCCGTTCGTAACTTTAATGCTGACTGTTGATGCAGCATGGATGAGCGCACTATTTGACGCAGTTTGTGACTGAAGATGTAATTTCTATTAATATATGACGACAGTGAAAAATTCAAGGATTTTATTACTTGACGCCAATGATTTTATGTCACCTAGTGTGATGTAAAAATTTTTGTGAACCTGATGATCGTCTACCGACCGAAACTGGTTGTTCAGTTCATATATATATATATATATATATATATATATATATATATATATATATATATATATATCGGCTGCTCTTGGCGGTATATCATCACGCTCTTCAAACAGAAAAGGTGACTCATGACATGGGTGCGTCAGGACGGTGATCGATGTCCTCCACTAAATACGCAGCAGAACGTGCAGTTCGACGCGATTATGGAAGAAGATGTGCGCAAGAAAATACGAGAGCGGTGCAAGGGTACATATAATTCTTTAAGTACGTATAAATGAATACCTCAGTTCACTCCTCATATTAGAGCCTCTTTGACGTAGCTATTTGGTTATGAAAGTACCGTAAAGAAAAGGAATTAAATAGAAGAATATTGCACTTTTCTGACGGCCACTTGAAAAGCGCACATTTTGTTCTGTCACAGTTTGCGACGCCAGTGGACGCACCCAGTGTATGGGACGCCATTTCAATGCGAGTCCAATGAGACAGTGAAAGAAGAGACAATGGATGGCGTGAGAGTGTGTGCAATGTATTGAGAAAGTTAACGTTTAGGATGGAATTACTAGGGTGCAAGTAAGACGCAACATATATAAAATAATTAAAAAACGTACAGAAGCTATGTCAAGATTCGACAAAATATCAAGCATAATTAATGGAGGAAAGTCAACAGTATTAATTTACAGCTCAAAACGACGAATTGTGGGTTTGTTATTTGATTTAATCCTGTTTCTATAAATGTCTGCATAAAAGTAAAGACATGATCGACCAGGATCCGCCGCCATGTTACAGAACGCAGCACGTTATTAGCTTCTTCTAAATCTGCACTTCAAAGCTTAGGCACTTACGCCTGCTACGTCTTCTTCTTTTCTCTGCCACCTCATACTGGATCCCTTCGTCCTCTTGGCTGACACAGTATGACAAGACGTGTGATTCTCTTTGCACTCATTCTTCCTAGGTGATGTTCACATAATGTTTTATTTTGTTCAGTCTTACCATGAATAATGTAAATAACTTGTTCATTCGTAATATCTTTATTTCATATACTGTCTCCGCTGCTAACAACTCCCACTTTCATAAGAAATCTCATTTCTGCTGCTTGTAGTTTGCTTTTACCGCGTTTTTTTGGCGTTCCATGACTCACTTTCGTATAACAAAACAGATGTTGCTATCGTTTCATAAAATTTTAGTTTTGTTTCCTTCCTTATTTTGATCTGGAAAGTTTTGTTTATCATTCCGCATACTGACTGATATTTGTTATTTTCTATGTCCTTGTCCATGTCAAAGCTTACACAGCATCCTAAAAAATTAAAGTTCTACATCTACTCAAATGTTGTGTGTATTATTTCCTATGACGAGACTTGATCTTAATTTTCTTCGTTGATATTCGAAGGCTATACTCTCTTTTCCCTATTTTTTGTAATTTTAGACTGCTTTTTATAGCTCACCTTCACTGTATTTCAAAATGGCAACCTGATCTGTGTACCCGGATTTACTTCCATCTCCAGTTTATTTTATCAGATCATTTACTTGTACATTAAATAAGGTTGATGACAGGCTACAGACGTATTAGTGTCCCTTGTTAGTGATGATACCTTCTGTTTTATTATTACCAACTTTCATTATTATTTTCGTGTCCATATGTAGGCTTTTTATAGAGTCAATAAGGTGTCTAGAATAGCCACCTTTAATCAGTATGTATCATAGTTTCTTTCTGTTCACGTTGTCAAAAGCTTTTTCGAAGCCAGCGAAAGCTACATGTGTCGGTAAATTCAATTCTCGTCATTTCTCTAAGGATATTTGTTGTAAATATATTATTACTGCATGAACGGCCTTTTCAGAATCCGTATCATTCTTCTAATTGGAGAGTCTCTGTAGTCGTTCTTAAACGATTACTGAATATTTTTTGCAAACATTTTAAAAGCTGAGTTTAAGAGGCTCAGTACTCCATAATTTTCATGTTTCTTTGTCCTTTTTAAAAACTGATACTGCTTCTGATATTTTCCAAACGTTTGAGATTTTACACCAGTGTCAGCATTCATTAAATAAAGGTAGCAATCTATTATCGCGAAAGGATCCAGTTTATTTTAAAGCACTGTGTTAATATAATCTGGTCAATATGCTTTCCTGTTTTTTTCATACCTTATAAAGCTACATGCAGCTCTTCTACTGTGATTGAACGCATTGCACTGTTGAGTGATATGATTGCCTCCTCCTCCTTTAATTCTAGATCTTCTGTTTGCCACATTTTTTTTAACAATTCTTTCCCCTGATTTTCGCTAATTATATTTCGTTCTGCAGTAACTTTCTAGTTTCTATTTAAGTGTTTCATTAGTTTATAGACAAAAGTTTTTTCGATTTTGATTATACTCCTCTTCAGCCACTGGTGTTTTATTCACCAGGAGGTGTTTGTGGTCCTTGTCGTTTTCTACAGTGGCCTCATATGCCACTTTTCTGTATGTTGCCATCCTTTCTATATTTCTTGAACTGTTCGAGTGTCTAGCAGCTATTTTCGTAGTCGACTATGATAGAAATTCCTGACTTTCTCGTTCTAGAAGGTAGGCCTGAAAGACATCCTCAGACTTTGTTTGTCTTCTTGAACTAAGTTTCTTCCTCTTACCTGTCCTCCTCATGGACGTTATTAGCATGCTCCAGAAACCATCTAATCGAGCAGAGAAGACGAATCAAGTCACACCATTTAACGGAAAGTCTATGGGACTCAGTGCTCAAAAATAAATATTGCCAATTGCAGGTTCTCTTACTACAGTTTTCTGTTGCAGTCAGATTAGAGCATACAAAATTGTAAAATTTAAAAAAAAAAAGGCTTGCTGAGGGATTGATCACCGCATTAACACCAGGATGGAGAAGCGATATTGCCTATACAACAGCCACAGGAAGAGTACACAGCAGCGGACAGGAAGTGAGAAGTTGGAATAACTGTTATATATTCAGCGAGGTGTTTCAGAGTATTACGCTTCCATTCTGATTTGTATTCATCTAAATTAACGTAAATCTGCTGAAATATATAAAGCAACGTCACTGTCGTATTTATCTTTCATTGCAAGACAAGTTTCAGAGGATAATACACTCCTGGAAATGGAAAAAAGAACACATTGACACCGGTGTGTCAGACCCACCATACTTGCTCCGGACACTGCGAGAGGGCTGTACAAGCAATGATCACACGCGCGGCACAGCGGACACACCAGGAACCGCGGTGTTGGCCGTCGAATGGCGCTAGCTGCGCAGCATTTGTGCACCGCCGCCGTCAGTGTCAGCCAGTTTGCCGTGGCATACGGAGCTCCATCGCAGTCATTAACACTGGTAGCATGCCGCGACAGCGTGGACGTGAACCGTATGTGCAGTTGACGGACTTTGAGCGAGGGCGTATAGTGGGCATACGGGAGGCCGGGTGGACGTACCGCAGAATTGCTCAACACGTGGGGCGTGAGGTCTCCACAGTACATCGATGTTGTCGCCAGTGGTCGGCGGAAGGTGCACGTGCCCGTCGACCTGGGACCGGACCGCAGCGACGCACGGATGCACGCCAAGACCGTAGGATCCTACGCAGTGCCGTAGGGGACCGCACCGCCACTTCCCAGCAAATTAGGGACACTGTTGCTCCGGTGGTATCGGCGAGGACCATTCGCAACCGTCTCCATGAAGCTGGGCTACGGTCCCGCACACCGTTAGGCCGTCTTCCGCTCACGCCCCAACATCGTGCAGCCCGCCTCCAGTGGTGTCGCGACAGGAGTGAATGGAGGGACGAATGGAGACGTGTCGTCTTCAGCGATGAGATTCGCTTCTGCCTTGGTGCCAATGATGGTCGTATGCGTGTTTGGCGCCGTGCAGGTGAGCGCCACAATCAGGACTGCATACGACCGAGGCACACAGGGCCAACACGTGGCATCATGGTGTGGGGAGCGATCTCCTACACTGGCCGTACACCACTGGTGATCGTCGAGGGGACACTGAATAGTGCACGGTACATCCAAACCGTCGTCGAACCCATCGTTCTACCATTCCTAGACCGGCAAGGGAACTGGCTGTTCCAACAGGACAATGCACGTCCGCATGTATCCCGTGCCACCCAACGTGCTCTAGAAGGTGTAAGTCAACTACCCTGGCCAGCAAGATCTCCGGATCTGTCCCCCATTGAGCATGTTTGGGACTGGATGAAGCGTCGTCTCACGCGGTCTGCACGTCCAGCACGAACGCTGGTCCAACTGAGGCGCCAGGTGGAAATGGCATGGCAAGCCGTTCCACAGGACTACATCCAGCATCTCTACGATCGTCTCCATGGGAGAATAGCAGCCTGCATTGCTGCGAAAGGTGGATATACACTGTACTAGTGCCGACATTGTGCATGCTCTGTTGCCTGTGTCTATGTGCCTGTGGTTCTGTCAGTGTGATCATGTGATGTATCTGACCCCAGGAATGTGTCAATAAAGTTTCCCCTTCCTGGGACAATGAATTCACGGTGTTCTTATTTCAATTTCCAGGAGTGTATTTAAGTATCCTCCCGGTTGCGTGTCGTACCATACAACCGCGTCGTGTTCGGTCTCCCAGAATGAAGCTAACGTGAACTTGTAAAACAGTTTACCACGAAGGAGAGAAATCAAGTGCCAGTGTGTTGTAGTGAGCATGAGAACATGCGTTCGGTCATCGCGTTTCCGCATCATCAACAATCAGCCGCGTCGCGACGGTTAAGCGCACACTCATTCAAGTGAGAACTGTGAACTTTAAGTTAACTTTTATGAACAGTGTTATATTATTACAAGTGTCAAGAAAAACTGGTACCAGATATGTTCGACCATTCGGCTTCCGCTATGTTCGACCATTCGGCTTCCGCATTATCAACAATCACCCTCGGTTACGCGTACGCTCGTCCAAGTAATAATTGTGGACAGACAATTATGATCATTGCCTGTATATCTATCACGGAAGGTTCGGCCAGGGTAAGACAGTGAAATACGTGTGACGGTGTAAAGTACAACAGTGACAGACATTAAAATCGTCAAGAATATTGTACAATAATAAGGGAATGATAGTTATGACCGCTCATTAATTAGCAAGAATGGTAACTGGTATCAACACTTATGACTTATTGTATAAACAATGAAACCTACGACATTCTCATCGTCTCAGGATATAACTGTTCATACCAGACGTAGGACAGTGTTGTGTTTAGTGTTGAGTGGCTCCCCTAAACCCGCTTGCATATTGGTATACATAATCTCAGGCAAGTCAGGAGCAGTAGGGAGCAGAAATAATACGACCGACACGAGAGTACCATGTACGTGGCGTGGACAGGGCGCACGGTCAAAGCGAGAACAGTTTAATGCTCCCTCACCCGTTGCATCCCTGGGTGTGTTACAAGTCCCATGAGCTCGTAACCCTTCAGCTTAAGAACGATTTGTTATAATTTTGATGTTAAGTAGGTAACTGAGGACAATATCTAATGGGTCAGATTTCTATGTTTCAGTTGGCACGTCTTCATTCATTTTCAAAAGCGAATACATCAAGTGTGACTCACGAGTGCAGAAGCGTCTCTCCAGTGGACGGGGCACCAGCTAAAGCCGTCGGCACACGGACCGTGCATCTGAACGTTGAGGGTTGAGCGTGCCGAGTTTCTGACGTCATAGCGTGGAATAGCACGTTCGGGAGTCTTTCCGAACGTGCAGAGCAATATCTGGCATGTCAGATATTCTGAGCGTGCGTCTGAGCGTTGACCAATGAGATGGTAGAGCGCCACTACGTCACACGCACGCCGTCTCCCATCAGTACAGAGTTGTGAGGCGCCATATTGGCGTTCATTTCAAACCTATATGTGTATATGCCGTTTCTGACCACCAGCAAATTGAGAATCACTAAAAACCCGTTGTTAGTTGTGTGATTCGTTCCAATAAAATTGTGAGGAACATCGTATTCGTGGCAAAAGAATTATTGTAACCTGCGTATTATAAGAGTAGGCTATTTGAAGGCAGCGACACACTGAAGATCCACCAAAAACGCATTGTTCTTGGTACAATTTGTTATAATTAAGTTTCAATTAGTAACATAATTATCTACGATTAACGGCTTTAGCAAGCTGTAATAAAATATGATTACGTACACCACGCGTCGTAGGGGTTTAGCGTAATGGTTAGCGTCTTTGTCGAAGAAGCTCTTTTTGTTGGGGCTGTGGTTCGCGTCTTAACACTACAAAAATTTTTTTTCCTAACATTCGCGTTTTTATTAGGTTCTGATACTTTATTATTAGTTTAATATAAGAATATGCTACAATATTTGATGTTATGTAAATATAAGTTTACCTTTTTTTGAGGGGTGACTTTGTTCGATTGGCTTAATCTACAGGACAGCTTGCGCTACTTGTATAAAGTTATTTTGTTCCTTTTCCTTTTACGCTTCGTAATTCACATGTTGCAAGGATTCTGCTACTGGGTAGGTAGGAACAGTGATCAAGTAAGCCTGACCCTGGAGTTTTACTAAAATGTGGGAATGATGAAATAATGTTTATCGTATGCAGAGAAGTATTCCAACTTGTACCCCGCTGTTTGTAATGGAACTGTTATAAGCCTGTGTCCTTATTGATTGGACATGGTACTTTCCTTTTCGTGGACGATGGAGAAAATGTGCGTTTTAATAGAGCTAACGTGGGAATTTTACGCAAGCCCGTTGAGTAAATAGTGTGATTTACGAACTACTAGAAACAACTGCCGCTGGAGTGCGTTGCGATCGCGTACACCACGTTGGGGCCCACGTACCGTATGCACAAGTAGCATCGTTCCTGAGCGTTCAGCAGCACGTTGAACTTCGCACGCTCAACGTTAACGTTCGACAGCACGGTCCGTGTGCCGACGGCTTAAGGTGTTGACGTGCTTGAAACAAGTCGCTAGTGGGCTCCTTGGAACTCACTGCAAAACTGTTCAATTTTGATGTACTACAGTACTTTCGGACTTATATTGCTTTTCGGACCTGCTCCAACTGTCCGACACAGCATCTGAGTAGCGACAAGTTATTCCTCAAATACTGCACATAGTAATTGAGCGAAAACGAAGTGACTTCGAATGTGTGTACACGTATCAGTTTCACCTGTGATGATTATTAAGCGACGATGGGACTGCTTCCTCATGTCAGTATACCGTCCCAGCATGATTGATTTCGGCGCGTGGCTTGGCGCTTGAGAGATTGCTGATGGTTGTATCTTCAAAAGTTTAAATACGCAGAAAGCCGACCGCTCACTTGATGGAACTATTGCATCCCGATCCCTTATTCCGATTATTAAATGCAGACGAGAAAGAATGTAATTCAGAATCACTATTGAAAGACCAGCTTGGTAGTGAAAAACTGATTAATGCAAGAGAAAGTATCTTTAGATATTTTTTTTCCATATTATAACTGTGTTGAAGTAAAAAGCGCTTTAGACAGATTTCTGGAAGTCGAGAAATGGCTAACGTGACTAACATTTTCTTCGTACTGAGTTCCTGATTATTGAGAAAAATCATATTTAACGTGACTTTTGGAAGTATCATATAAAACACGTCGGGGAATACGTGGCCTGATACCGCCGTCTTTCGTGTGCTCTCGTCTTAAGCGATAGGTGCCAAACACAACTGCAAGTATGAATGCCTCGCTATTGTAACTGCTGTTTATTAGAGAACAGTGCTCCTCTCAGTAACATCTGAAGGTTTATTACGGTTCTTTTATTTTTATTATTGGCTAGCCAGCCAGAATTCACGGGCAACAATTCACGGGCAACCTGAATATAATTAAGATTTGGATGATTACAATGCGTACCTACGAGAGTGGAGTACCAGGGATATCCTTCACTGCCTTTTGAACGAGAGGGTGAAATGTCATGGTCTGTGGTGCTCGCGGTATTTCACAAACATGAGATGCCAGCTGGCATTCTGCCCGCCCTGGTAAATGAGAGAGTGGCACCTTAGCATTCAAATAACTGGGCACTGAGATCCAGTCGATATGATTCAAAAGTATTTACGTTTGAGATTTGAAAATAATATTACATTCTGCCAGTTACAGAGATAGACCGGCGGAATTAATACCTTCTACTCTCCTACGACGTGCCTGCTACGTTCACCGTGGATGATGGTTGATTAAAAGGATTCTTGCCAATTGCATCTGAATGTTTATGTCCACTGTGGGTAGAACAGTTTCGCGTGAAAGCGTTATCAAACATGACAATCACGAATCACCCACACAGGTATGGTTCACGATATTTAGTATCAGCTTGAAAAATCTTTTAAAGAGTACGTAGCATATTCCGTAGCTCTCTGCGGATGTATAGATACCGCAGGCACATAACTACAGTGACAGTCATAGCAGTGTTGAAGAAAGTGCAGAAAATTCAGATTTGTCTACAGACGGAGTACTAGTCATGATGCGAAAAAAAAAAAAAAATATCAGGATTCGCAGCGCAACTAAGTGGGGAAATGATACAGATTCAAGAACTCAACTTGCGCTGATCTCCATCTCGATGTAGCTGATCCGTAATGCGACAGGGAATATAAAGACACACCAGATTTCATCTACCATTTCCCTCAGCATCGACTTCCTCGTTTACTCAAGCCTCCAAGCGGCTCCCCATCCTGTTCCCCGTGGCGATGAAAGGGGTACAGTACTAGCTGCTCGCAACCCTGCGTTCACCGTCTGCTCATATTGGAGAATCCTTGGCACTTGAAAGCTAACCACTGTTCTCAGTCGAGATTTTAAACATTCAAAACGTAATTCTGAAACATTTTGTTACAGGTTTATAGCTGTTTTTCGGACAAGCCTTTGAGATCAAGCATCTGACTGTAAGTTACTTGTTTATCACGATTAACTTTCGTGTACACAACGTAACATATACAGGGTGATTCCGTGGTGATGTCACAAACTTTCAGGGATGGTCGCTAACCAAAAATGTATCAAAATTCCATGCTATGAGCACTTGTTCATCTTCGGTACTGTCAAGCACAACTTTCCTATTTGTCAAGTGTTCATAGCTTTTAACATAAGCATTTTAGAGCCCATGTTTATCAGATGTTTTTTTTCTTGTGTTGGTCCATGCTAGCTCCTCCCAAAATACGCAAAGGAAGGAGCTTCCAGTAGAACAGGAATGGTGTTCATAATCCTTAAGGTACGGATTTTAGAGCCCACGTTTTCTAGACTTCTCTGAGACATTTAACCTTCTCTGCCATCCCTGGAAATTTACAAAATCATCTCGGGATCATCTAATATATTCGCGTGTCTCTGAAGGAAGGATACACACTCGTGCGATGCATATGTTCATGCAGTACGTGAAAACTGAAATGACACTGAATCTGACATACATACCAAAATTTATTGAAAACTGAAGATCATTTAAGGGGCTCCTGAACGCCCTATACTTGCAATGTTAAAATAACGCTTATAAATTACATCTTTCCTCACAAAGTATTTGAGGTAGGAAGTTGAACTTTTTACAGATTATTTATTGGAATATGGGCTACAACTTAACACAGGGATTTTACAAAATTTTAGTTCAGTTATTAAAGATGATTGTTTTTCAATTGTAATGAAAATTCACAACATTTTTTTGCAATTTTTTATTTATATATTCAAAAATATACAGTTTTTTTGGAAAAAGGCTGTGTTAAATTATGCAGAAGGTACTGTGTAACATTTACTGATAGTTTGAAACAAATATGTTTGGAAGATCCTTAGAAAACATATAATTAGTATGAGAAAATAAAAGTTTTGGGAATCGAGCGACAAAGATTGGATTAACTTTTTAGTGCATTCCAGGTCCATAGGATAGATTATCTTCATCCTCTGCAAACTCCTCCTCAATCTTCCTCTTGTTCCTCCTCCTGTTTACTCTTGCTTGTATTTCTAGACTCTTTACAGCCCTGTCTGCAGCCCGAAGGCGTTCCT